>NC_092472.1:18716622-19956622 GCF_047495875.1 Pithys albifrons albifrons | reverse complement strand
CCCGTTGCCCTAACCCGTTGCCCTAACCCGTTGCCCTAACCCGTTGCCCTAACCTGTTGCCCTAACCCTTACCCTAACCCTAACCCTGACCCATTGCCCTAACCCGTTGCCCTAACCTTTTTCCCTAACCCGGTGCCCTAACCCTTACTTGTCGTCCTAACCCGTTGCCCTAAACCGTTTCCATAACCCATTGCCCTAACCTGTTGCCCTAACCCTAACCCTAACCCTAACCCGTTGCCTTAACCCGTTGCCCTAACCCTAACCCGTTGCCCTAACCCTAACCTGTTGCCCTAACGCGTTGCCCTAACCCTAACCCGTTGCCCTAACCCCTTGCCCTAACCCTGACTCGTTGCCCTAACCCTAACCCATTGCCCTGACCCTAACGCTAAACCTAACCTGGGGGATCCACCAGGCGGCGTCCAACGGGGCGACACTTCGAGCTCAGGGAAAGGGGGTTCCCCTGGGCGGCCTTCCGAGGGGCGACACTTTGGGCACTGGGGAAGGGGGTTCCCCCGGGCGGCTTTTTGAAGTGTGACACTTCGTGTACATGGAAAGGGGGGTCCCCCAGGCAGCCTCCCAAGTGGCGACACTTCAGGCACCGGGAAAAGGGGGGTCCCCCGGGCAGCATACTGTGGTGCAACACTTTGGGCACTGGGGAAGGGGGGTCCCCCGGGTGGACTCCCGAGGGGCGAAACTTCAGGCACTGGGAAAGGGGAGTTTCCCGGGCAGCCTACTGTGGTGCGACACTTCGGGCACTTGGGAAGGGGGGTTCGCTGGAGGGCCTTCCGAGTCGTGACACTCTGGGCCCCGGAAAAGGCGGGTCCCCCGGGCGGCCTCCCGAGGGGCGACACTTCGGTACTGGGAAAGAGGGTTCCTCTGGGAAGCCTACAGTGGTGCGACACTTCGGCACTGGGGAAGGGGGATCCCTTGGGCGGCCTCTTGAGGGTTGACATTTTGGGCACCGGGAAAGAGGGTTCCCCCCGACGACCTCCCGAGGGGCGACACTTTGGGCATCGGGGAAGAGGGTTCCCCCGGACGGCCTCTCAAGGGGCGATACTTTGGGCTCCGAGGAAGGGGGTTCCCCCAGGTGGCCTCCCGAGGGGTGACATTTCAGGAACTGGTGAAGGGGGATCCCCCGGGCGGCCTCCCAAGGGGCGACACTTCAGTACTGGGAAAGAGGGTTCCCCTGGGCAGCCTAAAGTGGTGCGACACTTCGGGCACTGGGGAAGGGGGGTCCCCCGGGCGGCCTCTTGAGGGGTGACATTTTGGGCACCGCGAAAAAGGGTTCCCCCGGGCGGCCTCCCAAGGGGCGACATGTTGGGCACCGGGGAAGGGGGGTCCCCCTGGCGCCCTCCCAAGGTGCGACACTTTGGGCACGGGGAAAGGGGATTGCCCCAGGCGGCCTCCTGAGGAGCAACACTTCGGTCTCAGGGAAAGGGGGTCTCTTGGGTGGCCTCCGGAAGGTTGACACTTCGGGCTCAGGGAGAGGGGGTTCCGCCGGGAGGCTTCCCAAGGGGCGACACTTAGGGCTCCGGGGAAGGGGGTTCCACTGGGCGGCCTCTCGGAGGGCGACACTTCGGTCTCAGGGAAAGGGGGCTCCCCCGGGCGGCCTCCCGAGGGGCGACACTTCGGGCACCGGGGAAGGGAGTTCCCCTGGGCGGCATCCCAAGGGGCGACACTTCGAGTACCGGGGAAGGGGGTTCCTACGGGCGGCCTCCTGAGGGGCGATATTTCAGGCACTAGGGAAGGGGGATCCCCGGGCAGCCTCCCGAGGGGCGACACTTCAGCCTCAGGGAAAGGGGACTCCCCCGGGCGGCCTTACGAGGGGCGACACTTCGGGAACCAGGGAAGGGGGTTCCCCTGGGCGGCATCCCAAGGGGCAACACTTTGAGCACAGGGGAAGGGGATTCCCCCAGGCGGCCTCCCGAGGGGTGACACTTCGGGTACTGAAGAAGTAGGTTCCCCTGGGCGGCCTGCCGAGGGGCGACACTTCAGGCACCAGGAAAGGGGGGTCCCACTGACGGCCTCCCGAAGGGAGACACTTTGTGCACTGGGAAAGGGGAGTCCCACAGGCGGCCTCCCGCGGAGCGACACTTCGAGCTCAGGGAAAGGGGGTTCCCCTGAGCGGCTTTTTGAAGTGCAACACTTCATGCACGGGGAAAGGGAGGTTCCCCGCGCGGCCTCCCAAATGGCGACACTTCCGGTACCGGGAAAGGGGGGTCCCCCAGGCAGCATACTGTGGTGCAACACTTCAGTCAATGGGGAAGGGGGGGTCCCCCGCACGAACTCCCAAAGGGCGACACTTCGAGCACTGGGAAAGAGGAGTTTCCCGGGCAGCCTACTGTGGTGCGACACTTCAGGCACTTGGGAAGGGGGGTCCGCTGGGTGGCCTTCCGAGGTGCGACACTTTGGGCACCGGAATAGGGGGGTCCCCTGGCGGACTCCCGAGGGGCGACACTTTGTGCACCGGAAAAGGCGAGTCCCCCGGGAGGCCTCCCGAGGGGCGACACTTCAGTACTGGGAAAGAGGGTTCCCCTGGGAAGCCTACAATGGTGCGACACTTCAGGCACTGGGGAAGGGGGGTCCCCCGGCAGCCTCTGGAGAGGTGACATTTCGGGCACCAGGAAAGAGGGTTCCCCCGGGTGGCCTCCCGAGGGACGAAACTTTGGGCACCGGGAAAGGGGGTTCCGCCGGGCGGCCTCCCGCGGGGTGACACTTCAAGCTCAGGGAAAGGGGGATCCCCTGGGTAGCGTTCCGAGGGGCGACACTTTGGGCACCGGGGAAGTGGGTTCCTCCAGGCGGCTTTTAGAAGAGCGACACTTTGTGCACCGGGAAAGGGGGTTCTCCCGGGCGGCCTCCCGAGGGGCGACACTTCGTGAACAGGGAAAGGGGGGTCCCCCGGGCAGCCTACTGTGGTGCAACACTTCGGGCACTTGGGAAGTGGGGTCCGCTGGGCGGCCTTCCGAGGTGCGACACTTTGGGCACCGGGAAAGGGGGGTCCCCCGGGCGGACTCTCGAGGGGCGACAGTTCGGTACTGGGAAAGAGGGTTCCCCTGGGAAGCCGACAGTGGTGCGACACTTCAGGCACTGGGGAAGGGGGGTCCCCCGAGAGGCTTCTTGAGGGGTGACATTTCGGGCACCGGGAAAGAGGGTTCCCCCGGGTGGCCTCCCGTGGGGTGACACTTTGAGCTCAGGGAAAGGGGGGTCCCCCGGGCGCCCTCCCAAGTGGCGACACATCGAGCACCGGGAAAGGGGTTTCCCCAGGGCAGCCTCCTGAGAGGCGACACTTTGGGCACCAGGAAAGAGGTTTCCCCTGGGCGGCCTCCTGAGGGGTGACACTTTGGGCACCGGGAAAGGGGTTTCCCCTGGGCGGCCTCCCGAGGGGCGACACTTCGGTCTCAGGGAAAGGTGGGTCTCTTGGGAGGCCTCCCGAAGGTTGACACTTCGGTCTCACAAAAAGGAGGTTCACCCGGGAGGCGCCCCAAAAAGCAACACTTATGGCTCCGGAGAAGGGGGTTCCCCCGGGCGGCCTCCCGAAGTGTGACACTTCGGTCTCAGGGAAAGGGGGCTGCCCCGGGCGGCCTTCCAAGGGGGCGACACTTTGGGACTGGGAAGGGGGTTCACCCGCGCGGCCTCCCGAGGGGCAACACTTTGAGCACAGGGGAAGGGGATTCCCCTGGGCGACCTCCCGAGGGGCGACACTTCAGGCACTGGGGAAGGGGGCTCCCCCGGGCGGCCTCCCGATGGGATACACTTCGGGTACCGGGGAAGGGGGTTCCCCCAAATGGCCTGCCGAGGGGTGACACTTCAAGCACCAGGAAAGGGGGGTCCCACTGGGGGCCTCCCGAAGGGATACACTTCGTGCACTGGGAAAGTGGGGTCCCAAAGGCGGCCTCCCGCGGGGCGACACTTCGAGCTCAGGGAAAGGGGGTTCCCCTGGGAGGCCTTCCGAGGGGCGACACTTTGGTTACCGGAAAAGGGCGTCCCCCTAGCGGCTTTTCAAAGTACGACACTTCGTGCACGGGGAAAGGGGGGTCCCCTGGGCACCCTCCCAAGTGGCGACACTTCAGGCACTGGGAAAGGGGAGTTTCCTGGGCAGCCTACTGTGGTGCGACACTTCGGGCACTGGGGAAAGGGGGGTTCGCTGGGCAGCCTTCTGAGGCGCGACACTTTGGGCACCGGGAAAGGGGGTTCCCCCGGTGGTCTCCCGAGGGGCGACACTTTGTGCACCGAAAAAGGCGGGTCCCCCGGGCGGCTTCCCGAGGGGCGACACTTCGGTACTGGGATCGAGGGTTCCCCTGAGCAGCCTACACTTCTGCGACACTTCGGCCACTGGGGAAGGGGGTTCCCCTGGGCGGCCTCCCGAAGGGTAACACTTCGGATACTGGGGAATGCGGTTCCCCCGGTCGGCCTTCCGAGGGGCGATACTTCAGGCATCGGGAAATAGGGGTCCCCCGGGTGGCCTCCCGAGAGGCAACACTTCAGGCACCTGGGAAGGGGGTCCCCCAGGCGGCCTCCTGTGGTGCGACACTTCGGGCACCTGGGAAGGGGGGTCTCCAGGGCAGCGTCCCGAAGAGCGACACTACTTGCACCGGGAAAGGAGGTTCACCCGAGCGGCCGCCCGAGGACAGACACTTTGGGCACAGGGAAGGGGGTTCCCCCTGGCGGCCTCCCTAGAGGCGACACTTTGGGCACCGGGAAAGGGGTTTTCCCCGGGCGCCCTCCAGAGGGGCGACACTTTGGTCTCAGAGAAAGGGGGGTCTCTTGGGCGGCCTTCCGAAGGTTGTCACTTCGGGCTCAAGGAAAGGAGGTTCACCCGGGAGGAGTCCAAAGTAGCAACACGTCAGGCTCCGGGAAAGGGGGTTCCCCCGGGCAGCCTCCCGAGGGGGGAGACTTCGGTCTCATGGAATAGGGGCTCCTACGGGCGGCCTCCCGCAGGGTGACACTTTGGGCAATGGGAAAGGGGGGACCCCTGGGTGGCCTCCAGAGGGGCGACACTTCGGACACTGGGAAAGTGGAGTTTCCCAGGCAGCCTAATGTGGTGCGACACTCGGGCACTTGGCAAGGGGGGTCCGCTGGGCGGCCTTCCGAGGTGCGACACTTTGGGCACCGGGAAAGGCGGGTTCCCCAAGCGGCCTCCCAAGGGGTGACACTTCGGTACTGGGAAAGAGGGTTCCCCTGGGAAGCCGAGAGTAGTGCGACACTTCAGGCACTGGGGAAGGGGGGTCCCCCAGGCGGCCTCTTGAGAGGTGACATTTCGGGCGCTGGGAAAGAGGGTTCCCCTGGGTGGCCTCCCGCGGGGTGACACTTCGAGCTCAGGGAAAGGAGGATCCCCTGGGCAGCCTTCCGAGGGGCGACACTTCGGGCTCCGGGGAAGGGGGTTCCCCCGGGTGGCTTTTCGAAGAGCGACACTTCGTGCACGGGGAAAGGGGGGTCCCCTGGGCCGCCTCCCAAGTGGCGACACTTTGGGCATTGGGAAAGGGGGATCCCCTGGGCAGCCTACTGTGGTACAACACTTCGGGCACTGGGGAAGGGGGGTCTCCCAGGCGGCCTCCCGAGGGGCGACACTTCAGGCACCGGGAAAAGGGGGTTCCCCAGGGCGGCCTCCCGAGGGGTGACACTTTGGGCACCGGGAAAGGGGTTATCCCTGGGCGGCCTCCCGAGGGGCGACACTTGGGTCTCAGGGAAAGGGGGGATCTCTTGGGAGGCCTCCCAAAGGTTGACACTTCAAGCTCAGAAAAAGGGAGTTCCCCCGGGAGGCAACCCAAAAGGCAACACTTCTGGCTCCGAAGAAGGGGGTTCCCCCAGGCGGCCTCCCGAGGGGCGCCACTTCGGTCTGAGGTAAAGGGGGCTCCCCCGGGCGGCCTCACGAGGGGCGATACTTCAAGAACTGGGGAAGGGGGTTGCCCCGGGTGGCCTCCCGAGGGGCGACTCTTATAGCACCAGGAAGGGAGTTCCCCGGCAGCCTCATGAGGAGCGACACTTTGGGTACCGGGGAAGGAGGTTCCCCTGGGCGACCTGCAGAGGGGCGACACTTCAGGCACCAGGAAAGGGGGGTCCCACTGGCGGCTTCCCGAAGGGAGACACTTCACGCACTGGGAAAGGGGGATCCCACAGGCCGCCTCCCGCGGGGCGACACTTCGAGCTCAGGGAAAGAGGGATCCCCTGAGCGGCTTTCTGAGGGGCGACACTTTGGGTACCGGGGAAGGGGGTTCCCCCGGACGACTTTTGGAAGTGCAACACTTCATTCACGGGGAAAGGGGGGTTCCCCGGGCGGCCTCCCAAATGGCGACACTTTGGGCACCAGGAAAGGGGTGTGCCCTGGGCAGCCTAGTGGGTGCAACACTTCGGGCACTGGGGAAGGGTTGTCCCCCGGGCGGACGCCCCAGGGGCAACACTTCGGGTACTGGGAAAGGGGAGTTTCACGGGCGGCCTCCCGAGGGGCGACACTTTGTGCACCGGAAAAGGCGGGTCCCCCGGGCGGCCTCCTGAGGGGCGACACTTCGGTACTGGGAAAGAGGGTTCCCCTGGGCAGCCTACAATGGTGCGACAATTCAGGCACAGGGGAAGAGGGTCCCCCGGGCAACCTCTTGAGAGGTGACATTTCGGGCACTGGGAAAGAGGGTTCCCCAGGGTGGCCTCCCGAGCGGCAACACTTTGGGCACCAAAGAGGAGGGTTCCCCCGGGCGGCTTCCTGCGGGGCGACACTTCGAGCTGAGGGAAAGAGGGATCCCTTTGGAAGCCTTCCGAGGGGTGACACTTTGGGCACCGGGGAAGTGGGTTCCCCTGGGTGGCTTTTCGAAGAGCGACACTTCGGGCACCGGGAAAGGGGTGGTCCTCCGGGCGGCCTCCCGAGCGGCGACTCTTTGGGCACTGGGAAAGTGGAGTTTCCCGGGCAGCCTAATGTGGTGCGACACGTCGGGCACTTGGGAAGGGGGGTCCGCTGGGTGGCCTTCCGAGGTGCGATACTTTGGGCACCGGGAAAGGCGGGTACCCCGGGCGGCCTCCCGAGGGGTGACACTTTGCTACTGGGAAAGAGGGTTCCCCGTGAGCAGCCAACAGTGGTGCGACACTTCAGGCACTGGGGAAGGGGTGTCCCTCGGGCGGCCTCTTGAGGGGTGACATTTTGGGCACTGGGAAAGAGGGTTCCCCTGGGTGGCCTCCCGCAGGGCGACACTTCGAGCTCAGGGAAAAGGGGATCCCCTGGGCAGCCTTCCGAGGGGCGACACTTCAGTACTGGGAAAGAGGGTTCCTCTGGGAAGCCTACAATGGTGCGACACTTCAGGCACTGGGGAAGGGGGGTCCCCCGGCAGCCTCTTGAGAGGTGACATTTCTGGCACTGGGAAAGATGGCTCCCCTGGGCGGCCTCCCGAGGGGCGACACTTTGGACACCGGAGAAGAGGGTTCCCCCGGGCGGCCTCCCGTGGGGTGACACTTCGAGCTCAGGGAAAGGGGGATCTCCTGGGAGGCCTTCCAAGGGGCAACACTTTGGGCACTGGGGATGTGGGTTCCCCCAGGTGGCTTTTTGAAGAGCAACACTTCGTGCACGGGGAAAGGGGGGTCCCCCGGGCGGCCTTCCGAGGGGCGACACTTGAAGCACTGGGAAAGGGGAGTTTCCCGGGCAGCCTACTGTGGTGCGACACTTCGGGCACATGGGAAAGGGGGTTTGCTGGGCGGCCTTCTGAGGCGCGACACCTTGGGCACCGGGAAAGGGGGATCCTCTGGGTGGCCTCCCGAGGGACGACACTTTAAGCACCGAAAAAGGCGAGTCCCCCGGGCAGCCTCCCAAGCGGTGACACTTCGGTACTGGGAAAGTGGGTTCCCCTGGGCAGCCTACATTTCTGCGACACTTCAGACACTGGGGAAGGGGGTTCCCCTGGGCGGCCTCCCGAAGGGCAAAACTTTGGGTACCGGGGAATGCGGTTCCCCCGGTCGGCCTTCCGAGGGGCGACACTTCAGGCATTGGGAAATTGGGTTCCCCGGCTGGCCTCCCGAGAGGCAACACTTCAGGCACCGGGAAGGGGTCCCCCGGGCGGCCTCCTGTGGTGCGACACTTTGGGCACCTGGGAAGGGGGGTCGCCAGGGCAGCCTCCCGAGGAGCGACACTACTTGCACCGGGAAAGAGGGTTCCCCCGGGAGGCCTTGGTGGGGCGACACTTTGGGCACCAGGGATGTGGGTTCCCCCTGGCGGCCTCCCTAGAGGCGACACTTTGGGCACCGGGAAAGGGGTTTCCCCCGGGCGGCCTCCCGAGGGGCGACACTTCTGTCTCAGGGAAAGTGGAGTTTCCCGGGCAGCCTAATGTTGTGCGACACTTTGGGTACTTGGGAAGGGGGGCCCGCTGGGCGGCCTTCCGAGGTGCGACACTTTGGGCACCGGGAAAGGCGGGTTCCCCAAGCGGCCTCCCGAGGGGCGACACTTCGGTACTGAGAAAGAGGGTTCCCCTGGGAAGCCGACAGTGGTGCGACTCTTCAGGCACTGGGGAAGGGGGGTCCCCTGGGCGGCCTCTTGAGGGGTGACATTTCGGGCACCGGGAAAGAAGGTTCCCCCGGGTGGCCTTCCGCGGGGCGACACTTCGAGCTCAGGGAAAGGGGGATCCCCTGGGCAGCCGTCTGAGGGGCGACACTTTGGGCTCCGGGGAAGGGGTTTCCCCGGGTGGCTTTTCGAAGAGTGACACTTCGTGCACGGGTAAAGGGGGGTCCCCCGGGCGGCCTCCCAAGTGGTGACACTTCGGGCACTGCAAAAGGGGGATCCCCTGGGCAGCCTACTGTGGTACAACACTTCGGGCACTGGGGAAGGGGGGTCTCACGGGCGGCCTCCCGAGGGCTGACACTTCGGTCTCAGGGAAAGGGGGTTCCCGAGGGCGGCCTCCTGAGGGGCATCACTTTGGGCACCGGGAAAGGGGTTTCCCCCGGGCGGTCTCCATAGGGGCAACACTTCGGTCTCAGGGAAAGGGGGGGTCTCTTGTGAGGCCTCCCGAAGGTTGACATTTCGGGCTCAGAAAAAGGGGGTTCCCCTGGGAGGCGTCCCAAAAGGCAAGACTTCTGGCTCCGGAGAAGGGGGTTGCCCCGGGCAGCCTCCCGAGGGGAGCCACTTAAGTCGCAGGGAAAGGGGGCTCCCCTGGGCGGCCTCACGAGAGGCGACAATTCAAGGACTGGGGAAGTGGGTTCACCCAGCCGGCATCTCGAAGGGCGACACTTTGAGAACAGGGGAAGGGGTGTGCCCCGGGCGGCCTGCCGAGGGGCGACACTTCTGGCACCAGGAAAGGGGGGTCCCACTGGCGGCCTCCCAAAGGGAGACACGTCGCGCACTGGGAAAGGGGGGTCCCACAGGCGGCCTCCCGCGGGGCGACACTTCGAGCTCAGGAAAAGGGAGTTCCCCTGGGCGGCCTCCCGAGGGGCGACACTTTGGTACTGGGAAAGAGGGTTCCCCTGGGCAGCCTACAATGCTGCAATACTTCAGGCACTGGGGAAGGGGGGTCCCCCGGCCAGCCTCTTGAGAGGTGACATTTCGGGCACTGGGAAAGAGGGTTCCCCCGGGTGGCCTCCCGAGGGGTGACACTTTGGGCACCAAAGAGGAGGGTTACCTGGGCGGCCTCCCGCAGGGCAACACTTCGAGCTGAGGGAAAGAGGGATCCGCTGGGAAGCCTTCCGAGGGGTGACACTTTGGGCCCAGGGGAAGTGGGTTCCCCTGGGTGGCTTTTCGAAGAGCGACACTTCGTGCTCGGGGAAAGGGGGGTCCCCCGGGTGGCCTTCCGAGGGGCGACACCTCGGGCACTGGGAAAGGGGGGGTCCCCCGGGCGGCCTCCCGAGGGGCGACACTTCAGGCACTGGGAAAGTGGAGTTTCCCGGACAGCCTAATATGGTGCGACTCTTCGGGCACTTGGGAAGGGGGGTCTGCTGGGCGGCCTTCCGAGGTGCGACACTTTGGGCACCGGGAAAGGCGGGTCCCCGGGGCGGCCTCCCGAGGGGTGACACTTCGGTACTGGGAAAGAGGGTTCCCCTGGGAAGCCGACAGTGGTGCGACAATTCAGGCACTGGGGAAGACGGGTCCCCCGGTCGGCCTCTTGAGGGGTGACATTTTGGGCATCGGGAAAGAGGGTTCCCCCGCTTGGCCTCCCGAGGGGCGACACTTTGGGCACCGGAGAAGAGGGTTCCCCCGGGCGCCCTCCCGCGAAGCATCACTTCAAGCTCAGGTAAAGGGGGATCCCCTGGGAAGCCTTCCGAGGGGCAACACTTTGGGCACAGGGGATGTGGGTTCCCCCGGGCAGCTTTTCGAAGAGCGACACTTCGTGCATGGGGAAAGGGGGGTCCCCCGGGGGGCCTCCCGAGGGGCGACAATTCAGGCACTGGGGAATGGGGGTCCCCCGGGCAGCCTCTTGAGTGGTGACATTTCGGGCACTGGGAAAGAGGGTTCCCCCAGGTGGCCTCCCGAGGGGCGAAACTTTGGGCACCAAAGAGGAGGGTTCCCCAGGGCGGCCTCCCGCGGGGCGACACTTCAAGCTCAGGGAAAGAGGCATCCCCTGGGAAGCCTTCCGAGGGGCGACACTTAGGGCACCGGGGATGTGGGTTCCCCTGGGTGGCTTTTCGAAGAGCGACACTTCGTGCACGGGGAAAGAGGGGTCCCCCGGTCGGCCTCCCAAGTGGCGACACTTTGGGCACTGGGAAAGTGGAGTTTCCCGGACAGCCTAATGTGGTGCGACTCTTCGGGCACTTGGGAAGGTGGGTCCGCTAGGCGGCCTCCCGAGGGGCGACACTTCGGTACTGGGAAAGAGGGTTCCCCTGGGAAGCCGACAGTGGTGTGACACTTCAGGCACTGGGGAAGAGGGGTCTCCCGGGCGGCCTCTTGAGGGGTGACATTTTGGGCACTGGGAAAGAGGGTTCCCCCGGGTGGCCTCCCGAGGGGCGACACTTTGGGCACCGGAGAAGAGGGTTCCCCCGGGCGGCCTCCCGCGGGGCGACACTTCAAGCTCAGGTAAAGGGGGATCCCCTGGGAAGCCTTCCAAGGGGCAACACTTTGGGCACAGGGGATGTGGGTTCCCCCAGGCAGCTTTTCGAAGAGCGACACTGCATGCACGGGGAAAGGAGGGTCCCCCGGGTGGCGTCCCATGTGGCGACACTTCAGGCACCAGGAAAGGGGGGTCCCACGGGTGGCCTCCCATGTGGCGACACTTTGGGCACCGGGAAAGGGGGATCCCCTGGGCAGCCTACTGTGGTACAACACTTCGGGCACTGGGGAAGTGGAGTCTCACGGGCGGCCTCCCGAGGGGCGACACTTCGGTCTCAGGGAAAGGGGGGTCTCTTGGGAGGCCGCCCGAAGGTTGACACTTCGGGCTCAGAAAAAGGGGGTTCCCCCGGGAGGCGTCCCAAAAGGCAAAACTTCTGGCTCCGGAGAAGGGGGTTCCCCCGCGCGGCCTCCCGAGGGGCACCACTTTGGGCACCGGAGAAGAGGGATCCCCCGGGCGGCCTCTTGCGGGGTGACACTTCAAGCTCAGGGAAAGGGGGATCCCCTGGGAAGCCTTCCGAAGGGCGACACTGGGCACCGTGGATGTGGGTTCCCCCGGGAGGCTTTTTGAAGAGCAACACTTTGTGCACGGGGAAAGGGGGGTCCCCCGGGCGGCCTCCCACGGGGCGACACTTCAGGCACTGGGAAAGGGGAGTTTCCCGGGCAGCTTACTGTTGTGCGACACTTCGGACACTGGGGAAGGGGGTTCCCCTGGGCGGCCTCCCGAAGGGTAAAACTTCGGGTACCGGGGAATGTGGTTCCCCCGGTCAGCCTTTCCAGGGGCGACACTTCAGGCATCGGGAAATAGGGGTCCCCCGGGTGGCCTCCCGAGAGGCGATACTTCAGGCTCCGGGAAGGGGGTCCCCTGGGCGGCCTCCTGTGGTGCGACACTTTGGGCACCTGGGAAGGGGGGTCGCCAGGGCAGCCTCCCGAGGAGCAACACTACTTGCACCGGGAAAGGGGGTTCACACGAGCGGCCTCCCGAGGGGAGACACTTCGGGCACCCAGGGAAGGGGGATCCCCCGGGAGGCCGCCGAGGGGCGACACTTTGGGCACAGGGAAAGTGGAATTTCCTGGGCAGCCTAATGTTGTGCGACACTTCGGGCACTTGGGAAGGGGGGTCCGCTGGGCGACCATCCAAGGTGCGACACTTCAGTACTGGGAAAGAGGGTTCCCCTGGGAAGCCGACAGTGGTGCGACACTTCAGGCACTGGGGAAGGGGGGTCCCCTGGGCGGCCTCTTGAGGGGTGACATTTCGGGCACCGGGAAAGAGGGTTCCCCCGGGTGGCCTCCCACAGGGCGACACTTCGGGCTCAGGGAAAGGGGGATCCCCTGGGCAGCCTTCCGAGGGGCGACACTTTGGGCTCCGGGGAAGGGGGTTCCCCCAAGTGGCTTTTCGAAGAGCGACACTTCATGCACGGGTAAAGGGGGCTCCCCCGGGCGGCCTCCTGAGTGGCGACACTTCGGGCACCGGGAAAGGGGGATCCCCTGGGCAGCCTACTGTGGTACAACACTTCGGGCACTGGGGAAGTGGAGTCTCACGGGCGGCCTCCCGAGGGGCGACACTTCGGTCTCAGGGAAAGGGGGGTCTCTTGGGAGGCCGCCCGAAGGTTGACACTTCGGGCTCAGAAAAAGGGGGTTCCCCCGGGAGGCGTCCCAAAAGGCAAAACTTCTGGCTCCAGAGAAGGGGGCTCCCCCGGGCGGCCTCCCGAGGGGCGCCACTTCGGTCTCAGGGAAAGGGGGCTCCCCTGTGCGGCCTCATGAGGGGCGACACTTCAAGAACAGGGGAAGGGGGTTTCCCCGGGCGGCCTCCCGAGGGGCGACACTTCAGGCACTGGGGAAGAGGGCTCCCCCTGGCTGCCTCCCGAGGGGCGATGCTTTGGTACAGGGAAAGAGGGTTCCCCTGGGCAGCCTACAATGCTGCGACACTTCAGGCACTGGGGAAGGGGGGTCCCCAGGGCAGCCTCTTGAGAGGTGACTTTTCAGGCACTGGGAAAGAGGGTTCCCCCGGTTGGCCTCTCGAGGGGCGACACTTTGGGCACCAAAGAGAAGGGTTCCCCCGGGCGGCCTCCCGCGGGGCGACACTTCAAGCTCAGGGATAGAGGGATCCCCTGGGAAGCCTTCTGAGGGGCGACACTTTGGGCACCGGGAAAGTGGGTTCCCCCGGGTGGCTTTTAGAAGAGTGACACTTCGTGCACGGGGAAAGCGGGGTCCCCTGGGCGGCCTCCCGAGGGGCAACACTTCGGGCCCTGGGAAAGTGGAGTTTCCCGGACAGCCTTATGTGGTGCAACACTTCAGGCACTGGGGAAGGGTTGTCCCCCGGGCAGAATCCCGAGGGGCGACACTTAGGGCAGTGGGAAAGGGGACGTTTCCTGGGCAGCCTACTGTGGTGCGACACTTCGGGCACTTGGGAAGGAGGGTCCACTGGGCAGCCTTCCGAGGGGCAACACTTTGGGTACCGGGGAAGGGGGGTTCCCCTGGGCGGCTTTTCAAAGTGCGACACTTCATGCACGGGGAAAGGGGGGTCCCCCGGACGGCCTCCCAAGTGGCGACACTTCGGACGCCACAAAAGGGGGATCCCCTGGGCAGCCTACTGTGGTACAACACTTCGGGCACTGGGGAACGGGGGTCTCCCGGGCGGCTTCCCGAGGTGCGACACTTAAGGCACCGGGAAAGGGGGTTCCCCAGGGCGGCCTCCCGAATGGCGACACTTTTGGCATCAGGAAAGGCGTTTCCCCCAGGCGGCCTCCGGAGCGGCGACACTTCGGTCCCAGGGAAAGGGGGCTGCCCCGGGTGGCCTTCCGAGGGAGCAACACTTTAGGCACTGGGAAGGGGGTTCACCCGCGCGGCCTCCCTACGGGCAACACTTCAGGCTTTGGGGAAGGGGGCTCCCCCGGGTGGCCTCCCGACAGGCGACACTTAGGGTACCAGGGAAATGGGTTCCCCTGGGCGGAGTCCCGAAGGGTAACACTTCGGGTACCGGGGAAGGGGGTTCCCCAAACGGCCTGCCAAGGGGCGACATTTCAGGCACCAGGAAAGGGGGACCCTTGGCGGCCTCCCGAAGGGAGACACTTCGCACACTGGGAAAGGCGGTTCCCCCGGGCGGCCTCCCGCGGGGCGACACTTTGAGCTCAGGAAAAGGGGTTTCCCCTGGGCAGCCTTCCGAGGGGCGACACTTTGGGTACCGAGAAAGGGAGTTCCCCGAGAGGCTTTTCAAAGTGCGACACTTCGTGCACGGAGAAAGGGGGGTCCCCTGGGTGTCCTCCCAAGTGGCGACACTTCGGGCACCAGGAAAGGGGGGTCCCCCAGGCAGCCTACTGTGGTGCAACACTTCGGGCACTGGGGAAGGGGTGGTCTCCCGGGCGGCCTCCTGTGGGGCGACTCTTCGAGCTCAGGGAAAGGGGGATCCCCTAGGCAGCCTTCCGAGGGGCGAAACTTTGGGCACCGGGGAAGTGGGTTCCCCTGTACGGCTTTTCGAAGAGTGACACTTCATGCACGGGGAAAGGGGGGTCCCCCGGGCGGCCTCCAAGGAGGCGACACTTCGGGCACCGGGAAAAGGGGGTTCCTTAGGGCGGCCTCCCAAGTGGCGACACTTCGGGCACCAGGAAAGGGGGATCCCCTGGGCAACCTACTGTGGTACAAAACTTCGGGCACTGAGGAAGGGGGGTCTCACGGGCGGCCTCCCGAGGGGTGACACTTTTGGCACCGGGAAAGGGGTTTCCCCCGGGCGGCCTCCCGAGGGGCGCCACTTTGGTCTCGGGGAAAGGGGGCTCTCCCGGGTGGCCTCACGAGAGGCGACAATTCAAGAACTGGGAAAGAGGGTTCCCCCCGGTGGCCTCCCGATAGCGAAACTTTGGGGACCAAAGAGGAGGGTTCCCCAGGGCGGCCTCCCGCAGGGCGACACTTCAAGCTCAGGGAAAGGGGGATTCCCTGGGAAGCCTTCTGAGGGGTGACACTGGGCACCGGGGATGTGGGTTCCCCCGGGCAGCTTTTCGAAGAGCGACACTTCGTGCACGGGGAAAGGAGGGTCCCCCGGGTGGCCTCCCCTGTTGCGACACTTCAGGCACCAGGAAAGGGGGGTCCCCCGGGCGGCCTCCCGAGGGGCGACACTTCAGCCACTGGGAAAGTGAAGTTTCCCGGACAGCCTAATGTGGTGCGACTCTTCGGGCACTTGGGAAGGGGGGTCCGCTGGGCGGCTTTCCGAGGTGCGACACTTTGGGCACCGGGAAAGGCGGGTCCTCCGGGCGGCCTCCCGAAGGGTGACACTTCCGTACTGGGAAAGAGGGTTCCCCTGGGAAGCCGACAGTGGTGCGACACTTCAGGCACTGGGGAAGGCGGGTCCCCCGGTCGGCCTCTTGAGGGTTGACATTTTGGGCACTGGGAAAGAGGGTTCCCCCGGGTGGCCTCCTGAGGGGCGACACTTTGGGCACCGGAGAAGAGGGTTCCCCCGGGCGGCCTCCCGCGAAGCGACACTTCAAGCTCAGGTAAAGGGGGATCCCCTGGGCAGCCTTCTGAGGGGAAACACTTTGGGCACAGGGGATGTGGGTTCCCCCGGGCGGCTTTTTGAAGAGCGACACTTTGTGCATGGAGAAAGGGGGGTCCCCCGGGCGGCCTCCTGAGCGGCGACACTTCAGGCACTGGTGAAGGGGGGTCCCCAGGGCAGCCTCTTGAGAGGTGACATTTCGGGCACTGGGAAAGAGGGTTCCCCCGGGTGGCCTCCCGAGGGGCGAAACTTTGGGCAGCAAAGAGGAGGGTTCCCCAGGGCGGTCTCCCGAGCGGCGAAACTTTGGGCACCAAAGAGGAGGGTTCCCCAGGGCGGCCTCCCGCAGGGCGACACTTCAAGCTCAGGGAAAGGGGGATCCCCTGGGAAGCCTTCTGAGGGGTGACACTGGGCACCGGGGATGTGGGTTCCCCCGGGCAGCTTTTCGAAGAGCGACACTTCGTGCACGGGGAAAGGGGGGTCCCCCGGGCGGCCTCCCGAGGGGTGACACTTCGGGCACTGGGAAAGTGGAGTTTCCCAGACAGACTAATGTGGTGCGACTCTTCGGGCACTTGGGAAGGGGGGTCTGCTGGGCGGCCTTCTGAGGTGCGACACTTTGGGCACCGGGAAAGGCGGGTCCCCCGGGCGGCCTCCCGAGGGGTAACACTTCGGTACTGGGAAAGAGGGTTCCCCTGGGAAGCCGACAGTGGTGCGACACTTCAGGCACTGGGGAAGGCGGGTCCCCCGGTCGGCCTCTTGAGGGGTGACATTTTGGGCACTGGGAAAGAGGGTTCCCCCGGGTGGCCTCTCGAGGGGCGACACTTTGGGCACTGGAGAAGAGGGTTTCCCCGGGCGGCCTCCCGCGGGGCGACACTTCAAGCTCAGGGAAAGGGGGATCCCCTGGGCAGCCTTCCAAGGGGCAACACTTTGGGCATTGGGCATGTGGGTTCCCCCGGGCGGCTTTTCGAAGAGCGACACTGCGTGCACGGGGAAATGGGGGTCCCCCGGGCGGCCTCCCGAGGGGCGACAGTTCAGGCACTGGGAAAGGGGAGTTTCCCAGGCAGCCTACTGTTGTGCGACACTTCGGGCATATGGGAAAGGGGGTTCGCTAGGCGGTCTCCCGAGGGGCGACACTTTGTGCACCGGAAAAGGTGGGTCCCCCGGGCAGCCTTCCGAAGGGCGACACTTTGGTACAGGGAAAGAGGGTTCCCCTGGGCAGCCTACATTTCTGCGACACTTCGGACACTGGGGAAGGGGGTTCCCCTGGGTGGCCTCCCGAAGGGTAAAACTTCGGGTACCGGGGAATGCGGTTTCCCCAGTCGGCCTTCCGAGGGGCGACACTTCAGTCACCGGGAAAGGGGTCCCCCGGGCGGCCTCCTGTGGTGCGACACTTTGGGCACCTGGGAAGGGGGGTCGCCAGGGCAGCCTCCCGAGGAGCGACACTACTTGCACCGGGAAAGGGGGTTCACACGAGCGGCCTCCCGAGGGGAGACACTTCGGTCTCAGGGAAAGGGGGGTTTCTTGGGAGGCCTCCCGAAGGTTGACACTTCGGGCTCAGAAAAAGGGGGTTCCCCTGGGAGGCGTCCCAAAAGGCAAGACTTCTGGCTCCGGAGAAGGGGGTTCCCCCGGGCGGCCTCCCGAGGGGCGCCACTTTGGTCTAAGGGAAAGGGGGCTCTCCCGGGCGGCCTCATGAGGTGCGACACTTCAAGAACTGGGGAAGGGGATTCACCCGGGTGGCATCCCGAGGGGCGACACTTTGAGAACAGGGGAAGGGGGTTTCCCCGGGCGGCCTCCTGAGGGGCGACACTTCAGGCACTGAGAAAGAGGGCTCCCCCTGGCGGCCTCCCAAGGGGCGACACTTCAGGTACCGGGAAAGGAGGTTCCCCTGGTTGGCCCGCCAAGGGGCAACACTTCAGGCACCAGGAAAGGGGGGTCCCACTGGCGGCCTCCTGAAGGGAAACACTTCGTGCACAGGGAAAGGGGCGTCCCACAGGCAGCCTCCCGCGGGGTGACACTTCGAGCTCAGAAAAAGGGGGTTCCCCTGGGCGGCCTCCCGAGGGGCGACGCTTTGGTACTGGGAAAGAGGGTTCCCCTGGGCAGCCTACAATGCTGCGACACTTCAGACACTGGGGAAGGTGGGTCCCCCGGGCAGCCTCTTGAGAGGTGACATTTCGGGCACTGGGAAAGAGGGTTCCCCCGGGCGGCCTCCCGAGGGGCGACACTTTGGGCAGCGGAGAAGAGGGTTCCCCCAGGCGGCCTCCCGCGGGGCGACACTTTGAGCTCAGGAAAAGGGGTTTCCCCTGGGAAGCCTTCCGAGGGGCGACACTTTGGGTACCGGGAAAGGGAGTTCCCCCGAGAGGCTTTTCAAAGTGCGACACTTCATGCACAGGGAAAGGGGGGTCCCGCTGGGCACCCTCCCAAGTGGTGACACTTCAGGCACTGGGCAAGGGGGGTCTCCCGGGCGGCCTCCTGAGGGGCAACACTTCAGGCACTGGGAAAGGGGAGTTTCCCGGGTGGCCTCCTGTGGGGCGACTCTTCGAGCTCAGGGAAAGGGGGATCCCCTGGGCAGCCTTCCGAGGAGCGACACTTTGGGAACCAGGGAAGTGGGTTCCCCCGTACGACTTTTCAAAGAGTGACACTTCGTGCACGGGGAAAGGGCGAGTCCCCCGGGCGGCCTCCCAAGAGGCAACACTTTGGGCACCGGGAAAGGGGTTTCCCCCGGGCGGCCTACCGAGGGGCGACACTTTGGTCGCAGGGAAAGGGGGGTCTCTTGGGAGGCCACCCGAAGGTTGACACTTTGGGCTCAGAAAAAGGGGGTTCCCCTGGGAGGCGTGCCAAGAGGCAACACTTCTGGCTCCAGAGAAGGGGGTTTCCCATGGTGGCCTCCCGAAGGGTGACACTTCTCTTTTAGGGAAAGGAGGCTGCCCTGGGTGGCCTTCCAAGGGCGCGACACTTTGGGCACTGGGAAGGGGGTTCACCCTCGCGGCCTCCCGACGGGCAACACTTCAGGCACTGGAGCAGGGGGCTCCCCCAGGCGGCCTCCCGACAGTCAACATTTCGGGTACTGGGAAGGGGGTTCCCCTGGGTGGAGTCCCGAAGGGTAACACTTCAGGTACCGGGGAAGGGGGTTCCCCCAAACACCCTGCCGAGAGGCGACACTTCAGGCCCCAGGAAAGGGGGGACGCCCTGGCAGCCTCCCGAAGGGAGACCCTTCACGCACTGGGAAAGGCGGGTTCCCCGGCGGCCTCCCGCGGGGAGACACTTTGAGCTCAGGGAAAGGGGTTTCCCTCGGGTGGCTTTTCAAAGTGCGACACTTCGTTCACGGAGAAAGGGGGGTCCCCTGGGCGCCCTCCCAAGTGGCGACACTTCGGGCACCAGGAAAGGGGGGTCCCCAGGGCAGCCTACTGAGGTGCAACACTTCGGGCACTGGGGAAGGGTTGTCCCCCGGGCGGCCTCCCGAGGGGCGACACTTCAGACACTGGGAAAGGGGAGTTTCCCAGGCAGCCTACTGTGGTGCGACACTTCGGGCACTTGGGAAAGTGGTTCCCCTGGGCGCCCTCCCAAGGGGTGACACTTCAAGCACCATGGAAGAGGGTTCCCCCAGGCTGCCGCCCAAGGGGCGACACTTCAGGTACGGGAGAAGGGGGATCCCCCGGGCGGCCTCCCGAGGGGTGACACTTTGGTCTCATGAAAAGGGGGCTCCCCCGGGTGGCATCCCGAGGGGCGACACTTTTAGCATCATGGAAGAGGGTTCCCCCCTGGTGGCCTCCCGAAGGGCGACACTTCGGGCACCGGGAAGGGGGGTCCCCCGGGCGGCCTCCCAAGGGGCGACACTTCAGGCACGGGGGAAGGGGGGTTCCCAGAGCGGCCTCCCAAGGGGCGGCACCTCGTGCACAGGGAAAGGGGGGTCCCCCCGGGCGGCCTCTCAAGGGGGCAACACTTCGGGAACCGGGAAATGGGGGTCCCCCGGGGGGCCTCCTCAGGGGCGACAGTTCGGGAACCGGGAAAGGGGGGTCCCCTGGGCAGCCTACTGTGGTGCAACACTTCGGGCACCGGGAAAGGTGGGTCCCCCGGCGGCCTCCTGTGGTGTGACACTTCAGGCACCGGGGAAGGGGGGTCCCCCGGGCGGCCTCCCGAGGGGCGACACTTTGTGCACTGGAAAAGGCGGGTACCCCGGGCGACCTCCCGAGGAGCAACACTTCGGTACTGGGAAGGAGGGTTCCCCTGAGAAGCCTACAGTTGTCCGACACTTCGGGCATTGGGGAAGGGGGGTCCCCCGGGCAGCCTCCCGAGGGGTGACATTTTGGGCACCGGGAAAGAGGGTTCCCCCGGGTGGCCTCCCGAGGGGCGACACTTCAGGCACCGGGGAAGGGGGTTCCCCCGGGCAGCCTCCCGAGGGACGACACTTCGGGTACTGGAGAAGAGGGTTCCCCCGGGCGACATCCCGAGGGGCGACACTTCGAGCACCAGGCAAGGGGGTTCTCCCGGGCGGCATCACAAGGGGCGACACTTCGGGCACTGGGGAAGGGTGTTGCCCCGGGCGGCCTCCTGATGGGCGACATTTCGGTCTCAGAGAAAGGGGGCTCCCCCCAGCGGCCTCCCGAGGGGCAATACTTCAGGCACTGGGGATGAGGGCTCCTCTGGGCGGCATCCCGAGGGGCGACACTTTGAGCACCGAGGAAGGGGGTTCCCCTGGGCGGCCTCCCGAGGGGCGACACTTCAGGCACTGGGGAAAGAGGGTCCCCCTGGCGGCCTCCCGAGGGGCGACAGGTCGGGCACCAGGAAAGGGGGTTCCCCCTGGCGGCCTCCCCGGGGGCAACATTTCAGGTACTGGGAAAGAGGGTTGCCTTGGGCGGCCACCCAAAGGGTAACACTTCGGGTACCAGGGAAGGGGGTTCCCCCGGTCGGCCTCCCAAGGGACGACACTTCAGGCACCAGGGAAGGGGGTTCCCCGAGTCGGCCTCCCGAAGTGCGAAATTTTGGGCACCAGGGGTCCCCAAGGGGGGTTCCTGAGGGCCGATATTTTGGGCACTGGGGGTCCCCAAGGGGGGTTCCCGAGGGCCGACATTTTGGGCACCGGAGGTCCCCAAGAGGGGTTCCCGAGGGCCGACATTTTGGGCACCGGGGGTCCCCAAAGGGGGTTCCAGAGGGCCGACATTTTGGGCACCGAGGGTCCCCAAGGGGGGTTTCCGAGGGCCAACATTTTTGGCACCGGGGGTCCCCAATAGGGGTTTTTGGGGAGGCGACATTTCAGGCACGCAAGGGGTTCCCCGGCAGGGGGTCCCGGGGGGCGACATTTCGGGCACCGGAAGGAGGGATCCCAGGCGGGAGATCCCGAGGGGTGACATTTCGGGCACTGGGCGCCGGGGGGTCCCTGGCAAACCTCCCAGGGGGCAGCATTTCGGGCACCGTGAGGTGGGGTCCCTGGCAGGAACTCCGGGGGGCGACATGTCGGGTACCGGGGTGGGAGAGTGCCTGGGGACCCCAAGGCGGGGCTGGCCGAGGGGCAACGCCACAAGCGCCGGGGGTCCCCAGGGTGGGGCTGGCCAAGGGGCGGCGTCTCGGGCGCCTCGGGTCCCCAAGGTGGACTGAGGGGCGGAGCGTCGGGCGCCAAGGGTCCCCAAGGCGGGGCTGGCCGAGGGGCGGAGCCTCGGGACCCAGGGATCCCTAAGGCGGCCCTGGCCGAGGGGCGGAGCCTCGGGCGCCTGGGGTCCCCGAAGTGGGGCTGGCCGATGGGCGGCGCCTCGGGCGCCGTGGGTCCCCAAGTCGAAGCTGGCCGAGGGGCGGCGCCTCGGGCGCCGGCGGTACCCAAGGGGGGGTTGCCGAGGGGCGAGCTCTTGGGCGCCGAGGGTCCCCGAAGGTTGGTTGCCGTGGGACGACTTGGGCGTCAAAGGTCCCCAATGTGCGCCAGCCATGGGGCAAAGCCTCGGGCGCCGGGGGTCCCAAAGGGGGGGGTTCCGAGGGGCGGAGCCTCGGGCGCCGTAGGTCCCTAAGGGGGGGTTGCCGAGGGGAGGCGCCTCGGGCGCCAGGGGTCCCCGAAGGGGGGGTTGCCGAGGGACGACATTTCGGGCAGCGGGTTCCCCAAGAAGGATTCCCGAGGGACGACATTTTGGGCACTGGTGCACCCCAAGGGGGAGTTGCCGAGGGTCGACGCCTCGGGCGCCGGGGGTCCCCAAAAGGGGGTTGCCGAGGGGCGAAGACTCGGGCGCCCGGGGACCCCAAGGCGGGGCTGGCCGAGGGGCGGAGCCTCGGGCGCTGAGGGTCCCCAAGACGGGGCTGGCCGAGGGGCGGAGCCTCGGGCGCCGAGGGTCCCCAAGGCGGGCCTGGCCGAGGGGCGGAGCCTCGGGCGCCAAGGGTCCCCAAGGCGGGGCTGGCCGAGGGGCGGAGCCTCGAATGCCGGGGGTCCCCAAGGCGGGGCTGGCCGATGGGCGGCGCCTCGGGAGTCGGGAGTCCACAAGACGGGGCTGCCGAGGGGCGGCGCCACGGGCGCCTCGGGTCCCCAAGGCGGGGCTGGCCGAGGGGCGGAGCCTCGGGCGCCGAAGGTCCCCAGGGCAGGCCTGGCCGAAGGGCGGAGCCTCGGGCGCCGGGGGTCCCCAAGGCGGGGCTGGCCGATGGGTGGCGCCCCGGGCGCCGGGGTTCCCCAAGGCGGGGCTGGCCGAGGGGCGGAGCCTCGAATGCCGGGGGACCCCAAGGCGGGGCTGGCCGTTGGGCGGCGCCTCGGGCGTCGGGATTCCCCAAGGCGAGGCTGGCCGAGGGGCGGAGCCTCGGGCGCCGAAGGTCCCCAGGGCAGGCCTGGCCGAAGGGCGGAGCCTCGGGCGCCGGGGGTCCCCAAGGCGGGGCTGGCCGATGGGTGGCGCCCCGGGCGCCGGTGTTCCCCAAGGCGGGGCTGGCCGAGGGGCGGAGCCTCGAATGCCGGGGGTCCCCAAGGCGGGGCTGGCCGTTGGGCGGCGCCTCGGGCGTCGGGATTCCCCAAGACGGGGCTGCCTCGGGGCGGCGCCTCGGGCGACTCGGGTCCCCAAGGCGGGGCTGGCCGAGGGGCGGAGCCTCGGGCGCCGGGGGTCCCCAAGGCGGGGCTGGCTTAGGGGCGGCGCCTCGGGCGCCGGTGGTCCCCAAAGGGGGGTTGCCGTGGGGCGAGATTTTGGGCACCGGGGGTCCCCAAGAGGGGGTTGCCGAGGAGCGACGCCACAGGCCCCGGGGGGCCCAAAAGGGGGGTTGCCAAGGGGCGACGCATCGGGCGCTGGGAGTTACAAAGGGGGGTTGCCGACGGGTGTCGTTTCGGGCTTCGGGGGTCCCAAAGGGTGGGTTGCCGAGCGGCGACGCCTCCGGCGCTGGGGGTCCCTGAGGCGTTGTTGCCGTGGGGCGGCTCCTCGGGCGTCAGAGGTCCCCAAGGGGGGCTGGTCGAGGGGCGGCGCCATGGGCGTCGCGGATTCCCAAAGCGGGGCTAGCCGAGGGGCGGCGCCTCGGTCGCCGGGGGTCCCCAAGGAGGGGTTTTCGCTGGGCAACACCTCGGGCGCCGGGGATCCCATAGAGGGGGTCCGAGGGGCGACACCTCGGGCGCCGGGGGTCCCCAAGGGGGGTTGCCGAGGGCCGAGCCCTCAGGCCCTGGTTTTCCCCAAGGGGGAGTTTGCCGATGGGCGAGACCTCGGTCGTCGGGGGTCCCCAAGACGGGGCTGGCCGATGGGCGGCGCCTCGGGCGCCTCGGGTCGCCATGGGCGAGGATGGCCGAGGGGCGGCGCCTCGGGCGCCAGAAGTCCCCAAGGCGGGGCTGGCCGAAGGGCGGAACCTCGGGCGCCGAGGGTCCCCAAGGCGGGCCTGGCCGAGGGGCGGAGCCTCGGGCGCCGAGGATCCCCAAGGCGGGGCTGGCCGAGGGGCGGAGCCTCGGGCGCCAGGGGTCCCCAAGGCGGGCCTGGCCGAGGGGCGGAGCCTCGGGCGCCGAGGGTCCCGAAAGCGGGGCTGGCCGAGGGGCGGAGCCTCGGGCGCCGGGGGTCTCTAACGCGGGGCTGGCCGAGGGGCGGAGCCTCGGGCGCCGGGGGTCCACAAGTCATGGCTGGCCGAGAGGCGGCGCCTCGGGCGCCGGCGGTACCCAAGAGGGGGTTGCCGAGGGGCGAACTCTTGGGCGCCGAGGGTCCCCGAAGGTTGGTTGCCGTGGGGCGACGACTCGGGCGTCAAAGGTCCCCAATGTGCGCCAGCCATGGGGCAAAGCCTCGGGCGCCGGGGGTCCCCAAGGGGGGGGGTCCGAGGGGCGGAGCCTCGGGCGCCAGGGGTCCCCGAAGGGGGGGTTGCCGAGGGACGACATTTCGTGCAGCGGGTTCCCCAAGAAGGATTCCCGAGGGACGACATTTTGGGCACTGGTGCACCCCACGGGGGAGTTGCCGAGGGTCGACGCCTCGGGCGCCGGGGGTCCCCAAAAGGGGGTTGCCGAGGGGCGAAGACTCGGGCGCCGGGGGACCCCAAGGCGGGCCTGGCCGAGGGGCGGCGCCTCGAGCGCCGAGGGTCCCCAAGACGGGGCTGGCCGAGGGGCGGAGCCTCGGGCGCCGAGGGTCCCCAAGGCGTGCCTGGCCGAGGGGCGGAGCCTCGGGCGCCGGGGGTCCCCAAGGCGGGGCTGGCCGAGGGGCGGAGCCTCGGGTCCCCAAGGCGGGGCTGGCCGAGGGGCGGAGCCTCGGGCGCCTGGGGTCCCCAAGGCGGGGCTGGCCGAGGGGCGGAGCCTCGAATGCCGGGGGTCCCCAAGGCGGGGCTGGCCGAGGGGCGGAGCCTCGGGCGCCGAAGGTCCCCAGGGCAGGCCTGCCCGAGGGGCGGAGCCTCGGGCGCCGGGGGTCCCCAAGGCGGGGCTGGCCGATGGGTGGCGTCCCGGGCGCCGGGGTTCCCCAAGGCGGGGCTGGCCGAGGGGCGGAGCCTCGAATGCCGGGGGTCCCCAAGGCGGGGCTGGCCGTTGGGTGGCGCCTCGGGCGCCGGGGGTCCCCAAGGCGGGGCTGGCTTAGGGGCGGCGCCTCGGGCGCCGGTGGTCCCCAAAGGGGGGTTGCCGAGGGGCGAGATTTTGGGCACCGGGGGTCCCCAAGAGGGGGTTGCCGAGGAGCGACGCCACAGGCCCCGGGGGGCCCAAAAGGGGGAGTTGCCGAGCGGCGACGCCTCCGGCGCTGGGGGTCCCTGAGGCGTTGTTGCCGTGGGGCGACGCCTCGGGCGCCGGCGGTCCCAAAAGGGGGGGCTGGCCGAGTGTGGGCGCTTTGGGTGCCGAGCGTCCCCAAAAGGGGGCTGGCCGAGGGGCGGCGCCATGGGCGTCGCGGATTCCCAAGGCGGGGCTAGCCGAGGGGCGGCGCCTCGGGCGCCGGGGGTCCCCAAGGAGGGGTTTTCGCTGGGCAACACCTCGGGCGCCGGGGATCCCAAAGAGGGGGTCCGAGGGGCGACACCTTGGGCGCCGGGGGTCCCCAAGGGGGGTTGCCGAGGGCCGAGCCCTCAGGCCCTGGTTTTCCCCAAGGGGGAGTTTGCCGATGGGCGAGACCTCGGTCGTCGGGGGTCCCCAAGACGGGGCTGGCCGATGGGCGGCGCCTCGGGTCGCCATGGGCGGGGCTGGCCGAGGGGCGGCGCCTCGGGAGCCGGAAGTCCCCAAGGCGGGGCTGGCCGAAGGGCGGAGCCTCGGGCGCCGAGGGTCCCCAAGGCGAGCCTGGCCGAAGGGCGGAGCCTCGGGCGCCGAGGGTCCCCAAAACGGGCCTGGCCGAGGGGCGGCGCCTCGGGCGCCGGGGGTCCCCAAGGAGGGGTTTCCGCTGGGACACCTCGGGCACCGGGGATCCCAAAGAGGGGGTCCGAGGGGAGACACCTCGGGCGCCGGGGGCCCCCAAGGGGGGTTCCCGACGGACGACATTTTGGGCACCGGGGGTCCCCAAGGGGGGTTCCCGAGGGACGACATTTTGGGCACTGGGGGTCCCCAAGGGGGGTTCCCGAGGGCCGACATTTTGGGCATTGGGGGTCCCCAAGGGGGGTTCCCCACGGACGACATTTTGGGCACCGGGTGTCCCCAAGGGGGGTTCCCGACGGACGACATTTTGGGCACCGGGGGTCCCCAAGGGGGGTTCCCGACGGACGACATTTTGGGCACCGGGGGTCCCCAAGGGGGGTTCCCGAGGGCCGACATTTTGGGCGCCGGGGGTCCCCAAGGGGGGTTCCCGACGGACGACATTTTGGGCACCGGGGGTCCCCAAGGGGGGTTCCCGACGGTCGACATTTTGGGCACCGGGGGTCCCCAAGGGGGGTTCCCGAGGGCCGACATTTTGGGCGCCGGGGGTCCCCAAGGGGGGTTCCCGAGGGTCGACATTTCGGGCACCGGGCGCCGGGAGGTCCACGGCGGGGGCTCCCGGGGGGCCTGCATTTTAGGCAACGGGGGCGGGGGTTCCCGGCGGGCGCTCCCAGAGGGCGGCATCTTGGGCACCGTGAGGTGGGGTCCCCGGTGGGAACTCCGGGGGGCGACATGTCAGGCACCGGGGTGAGGGAGTCCCTGGGGTCCCCAAGGCGGAATTGCCGAGGGGCGACGCCACGGGCGCCGGGACTCCCCAGGGCGGGGCTGGCCGAGGGGCGGCGCCTCGGGCGCCTCGGGTCCCCAAGGTGGGCCTGGCCGAGGGGCGGAGCCTCGGGCGCCAAGGGTCCCCAAGGCGGGGCTGGCCGAGGGGCGGAGCCTCGGGCGCCGGGGGTCCCTAAGGCGGCCCTGGCCGAGGGGCGGCGCCTCGGGCGCCTGGGGTCCCCGAAGCGGGGCTGGCCGATGAGCGGCGCCTCGGGCGTCGTGGGTCCACAAGGCGGGCCTGGCCGAGGGGCGGAGCTTCGGGCGCCATGGGTCCCCAAGTCGAAGCTGGCCGAGAGGCGGCGCCTCGGGCGCCGGCGATACCCAAGGGGGGGTTGCCGAGGGGCGAGCTCTTGGGCGCCGAGGGTCCCCGAAGGTTGGTTGCCGTGGGGCGACGACTCGGGCGTCAAAGGTCCCCAATGTGCACCAGCCATGGGGCAAAGCCTCGGGCGCCGGGGGTCCCCAAGGGGGGGTTCCGAGGGGCGGAGCCTCGGGCGCCGTAGGTCCTTAAGGGGGGGTTGCCGAGGAGAGGCGCCTCGGGCGCCAGGGGTCCCCGAAGGGGGGGTTGCCGAGGGACGGCATTTCGGGCAGCGGGTTCCCCAAGAAGGATTCCCGAGGGACGACATTTTGGGCACTGGTGCACCCCAAGGGGGAGTTGCCGAGGGTCGACGCCTCGGGCGCCGGGGGGTCCCCAAAAGGGGGTTGCCGAGGGGCGAAGACTCGGGCGCCGGGGGACCCCAAGGCGGGGCTGGCCGAGGGGCGGCGCCTCGAGCGCCGAGGGTCCCCAAGACGGGGCTGGCCGAGGGCGGCGCCTCGGGCGCCGGGGGACCCCAAGGCGGGGCTGGCCGAGGGGCGGCGCCTCGAGCGCCGAGGGTCCCCAAGGCGGGCCTGGCCAGGGGCGGAGCCTCTGGCGCCGAGGGTCCCCAAGGCGGGGCTGGCCGAGGGGCGGAGCCTCGGGCGCCTGGGGTCCCCAAGGCGGGGCTGGCCGAGGGGCGGAGCCTCGAATGCCGGGGGTCCCCAAGGCGGGGCTGGCCGAGGGGCGGAGCCTCGGGCGCCGAAGGTCCCCAGGAAAGGCCTGCCCGAGGGGCGGAGCCTCGAACGCCGGGGGTCCCCAAGGCGGGGCTGGCCGAGGGGCGGAGCCTCGGGCGCCTCGGGTCGCCATGGGCGAGGATGGCCGAGGGGCGGCGCCTCGGGCGCCGGAAGTCCCCAAGGCGGGGCTGGCCGAAGGGCGGAGCCTCGGGCGCCGAGGATCCCCAAGGCGGGGCTGGCCGAGGGGCGGAGCCTCGGGCGCCAGGGGTCCCCAAGGCGGGCCTTGCCGAGGGGCGGAGCTTTGTGCGCCGGGGGTCCACAAGGCGGGCCTGGCCGAGGGGCGGAGCTTCGGGCGCCATGGGTCCCCAAGTCGAAGCTGGCCGAGAGGCGGCGCCTCGGGCGCCGGCGGTACCCAAGAGGGGGTTGCCGAGGGGCGAACTCTTGGGCGCCGAGGGTCCCCGAAGGTTGGTTGCCGTGGGGCGACGACTCGGGCGTCAAAGGTCCCCAATGTGCGCCAGCCATGGGGCAAAGCCTCGGGCGCCGGGGGTCCCCAAGGGGGGGTTCCGAGGGGCGGAGCCTCGGGCGCCAGGGGTCCCCGAAGGGGGGGTTGCCGAGGGACGACATTTCGGGCAGCGGGTTCCCCAAGAAGGATTCCCGAGGGACGACATTTTGGGCACTGGTGCACCCCACGGGGGAGTTGCCGAGGGTCGACGCCTCGGGCGCCGGGGGTCCCCAAAAAAGGGTTGCCGAGGGGCGAAGACTCGGGCGCCGGGGGACCCCAAGGCGGGGCTGGCCGAGGGGCGGCGCCTCGAGCGCCGAGGGTCCCCAAGACGGGGCTGGCCGAGGGGCGGAGCCTCGGGCGCCGAGGGTCCCCAAGGCGGGCCTGGCCGAGGGGCGGAGCCTCGGGCGCCAAGGGTACCCAAGGCGGGCCTGGCCGAGGGGCGGAGCCTCGGGAGCCGAGGGTCCCCAAGGCGGGGCTGGCTGAGGGGCGGAGCCTCGGGCGCTTGGGGTCCCCAAGGCGGGGCTGGCCGAGGGGCGGAGCCTCGAATGCCGGGGGTCCCCAAGGCGGGGCTGGCCGAGGGGCGGAGCCTCGGGCGCCGAAGGTCCCCAAGGCAGGCCTGCCCGAGGGGCGGAGCCTCGGGCGCCGGGGGTCCCCAAGGCGGGGCTGGCCGATGGGTGGCGTCCCGGGCGCCGGGGTTCCCCAAGGCGGGGCTGGCCGAGGGGCGGAGCCTCGAATGCCGGGGGTCCCCAAGGCGGGGCTGGCCGTTGGGTGGCGCCTCGGGCGTCGGGAGTTTCCAAGACGGGGCTGCCGAGGGGCGGCGCCTCGGGCGACTCGGGTCCCCAAGGCGGGGCTGGCCGAGGGGCGGAGCCTCGGGCGCCGGGGGTCCCCAAGGCGGGGCTGGCTTAGGGGCGGCGCCTCGGGCGCCGGTGGTCCCCAAAGGGGGGTTGCCGAGGGGCGAGATTTTGGGCACCGGGGGTCCCCAAGAGGGGGTTGCCGAGGAGCGACGCCACAGGCCCCGGGGGGCCCAAAAGGGGGGGTTGCCGAGCGGCGACGCCTCCGGCGCTGGGGGTCCCTGAGGCGTTGTTGCCGTGGGGCGACGCCTCGGGCGCCGGCGGTCCCAAAAGGGGGGGCTGGCCGAGTGTGGGCGCTTTGGGTGCCGAGCGTCCCCAAAAGGGGGCTGGCCGAGGGGCGGCGCCATGGGCGTCGCGGATTCCCAAGGCGGGGCTAGCCGAGGGGCGGCGCCTCGGGCGCCGGGGGTCCCCAAAGAGGGGTTTTCGCAGGGCAACACCTCGGGCGCCGGGGATCCCAAAGAGGGGGTCCGAGGGGCGACACCTCGGGCGCCGGGGGTCCCCAAGGGGGATTGCCGAGGGCCGAGCCCTCAGGCCCTGGTTTTCCCCAAGGGGGAGTTTGCCGATGGGCGAGACCTCGGTCGTCGGGGGTCCCCAAGACGGGGCTGGCCGATGGGCGGCGCCTCGGGCGCCTCGGGTCGCCATGGGCGGGGCTGGCCGAAGGGCGGAGCCTCGGGCGCCGAGGGTCCCCAAGGCGAGCCTGGCCGAAGGGCGGAGCCTCGGGCGCCGAGGGTCCCCAAGGCGGGCCTGGCCGAGGGGCGGCGCCTCGGGCGCCGGGGGTCCCCAAGGAGGGGTTTCCGCTGGGCAACACCTCGGGCACCGGGGATCCCAAAGAGGGGGTCCGAGGGGAGACACCTCGGGCGCCGGGGGCCCCCAAAGGGGGTTCCCGAGGGACGACATTTTGGGCACTGGGGGTCCCCAAGGGGGGTTCCCGAGGGACGACATTTTGGGCTCCGGGGGTCCCCAAGGGGGGTTCCCGAGGGCCGACATTTTGGGCATTGGGGGTCCCCAAGGGGGGTTCCCGAGGGACGACATTTTGGGCACCGGGGGTCCCCAAGGGGGGTTCCCGACGGACGACATTTTGGGCACCGGGGGTCCCCAAGGGGGGTTCCCGAGGGCCGACATTTTGGGCGCCGGGGGTCCCCAAGGGGGGTTCCCGACGGACGACATTTTGGGCACCGGGGGTCCCCAAGGGGGGTTCCCGAGGGTCGACATTTTGGGCACCGGGGGTCCCCAAGGGGGATTCCGGAAGGACGAACTTTTGGGCACCGAGGTTCTCCAAGGGGGGTTCCCGAGGGGCAACATTTTTGGCACCGGGGTCCTCAAGGGAGGTTTCCGAGAGACGAACTTTTGGGCACCGGGGGTCCCCAAGTCGGGCTCCCGAGGGCCGACATTTTGAGCACCGGGGGTCCCTAAGGGAGGTTCCCAAGGGACGACGCTTTGGGCACCCGGGTCCCCAAAGGGGGGTTCCCGAGGGCCCACATTTTTGGCACCAGGGCTCCCCAATAGGTGTTTTCGGGAGGGCGACATTTCGGGCACGCAGGTGGGGTCCCCGGGTGGGGCTCCCGAGGGGCAACATGTCGGGCACCGGGCGCCGGGAGGTCCACGGTGGGGGCTCCCGGGGGGCCTGCATTTTAGGCAACGGGGGCGGGGGTTCCCGGCGGGCGCTCCCAGAGGGCGGCATCTTGGGCACCGTGAGGTGGGGTCCCCGGTGGGAACTCCGGGGGGCGACATGTCAGGCACCGGGGTGAGGGAGTCCCTGGGGTCCCCAAGGCGGAATTGCCGAGGGGCGACGCCACGGGCGCCGGGACTCCCCAGGGCGGGGCTGGCCGAGGGGCGGCGCCTCGGGCGCCTCGGGTCCCCAAGGTGGGCCTGGCCGAGGGGCGGAGCCTCGGGCGCCAAGGGTCCCCAAGGCGGGGCTGGCCGAGGGGCGGAGCCTCGGGCGCCGGGGGTCCCTAAGGCGGCCCTGGCCGAGGGGCGGCGCCTCGGGCGCCTGGGGTCCCCGAAGCGGGGCTGGCCGATGGGCGGCGCCTCGGGCGTCGTGGGTCCACAAGGCGGGCCTGGCCGAGGGGCGGAGCTTCGGGCGCCATGGGTCCCCAAGTCGAAGCTGGCCGAGAGGCGGCGCCTCGGGCGCCGGCGATACCCAAGGGGGGGTTGCCGAGGGGCGAGCTCTTGGGCGCCGAGGGTCCCCGAAGGTTGGTTGCCGTGGGGCGACGACTCGGGCGTCAAAGGTCCCCAATGTGCGCCAGCCATGGGGCAAAGCCTCGGGCGCCGGGGGTCCTCAAGGGGGGGTTCCGAGGGGCGGAGCCTCGGGCGCCGTAGGTCCTTAAGGGGGGGTTGCCGAGGGGAGGCGCCTCGGGCGCTAGGGGTCCCCGAAGGGGGGGTTGCCGAGGGACGACATTTCGGGCAGCGGGTTCCCCAAGAAGGATTCCCGAGGGACGACATTTTGGGCACTGGTGCACCCCAAGGGGGAGTTGCCGAGGGTCGACGCCTCGGGCGCCGGGGGTCCCCAAAAGGGGGTTGCCGAGGGGCGAAGACTCGGGCGCCGGGGGACCCCAAGGCGGGGCTGGCCGAGGGGCGGCGCCTCGAGCGCCGAGGGTCCCCAAGACGGGGCTGGCCGAGGGGCGGCGCCTCGGGCGCCGGGGGACCCCAAGGCGTGGCTGGCCGAGGGGCGGCGCCTCGAGCGCCGAGGGTCCCCAAGACGGGGCTGGCCGAGGGGCGGAGCCTCCAGCGCCGAGGGTCCCCAAGGCGGGCCTGGCCGAGGGGCGGAGCCTCCGGCGCCGAGGGTCCCCAAGGCGGGGCTGGCCGAGGGGCGGAGCCTCGGGCGCCTGGGGTCCCCAAGGCGGGGCTGGCCGAGGGGCGGAGCCTCGAATGCCGGGGGTCCCCAAGGCGGGGCTGGCCGAGGGGCGGAGCCTCGGGCGCCGAAGGTCCCCAGGGAAGGCCTGCCCGAGGGGCGGAGCCTCGAACGCCGGGGGTCCCCAAGGCGGGGCTGGCCGTGGGGCGGAGCCTCGGGCGCCTCGGGTCGCCATGGGCGAGGACGGCGGAGGGGCAGCGCCTCGGGCGCCGGAAGTCCCCAAGGCGGGGCTGGCCGAAGGGCGGAGCCTCGGGCGCCGAGGGTCCCCAAGGCGGGCCTGGCCGCGGGGCGGAGCCTCGGGCGCCGAGGATCCCCAAGGCGGGGCTGGCCGAGGGGCGGAGCCTCGGGCGCCAGGGGTCCCCAAGGCGGGGCTGGCCGAGGGGCGGAGCCTCGGGCGCCGAGGGTCCCGAAAGCGGGGGTGGCCGAGGGGCGGAGCCTCGGGCGCCTGGGGTCTCCAAGGCGGGGCTGGCCGAGGGGCGGAGCCTCGGGCGCCGGGGGTCCACAAGGCGGGCCTGGCCGAGGGGCGGAGCTTCGGGCGCCATGGGTCCCCAAGTCGAAGCTGGCCGAGAGGCGGCGCCTCGGGCGCCGGCGGTACCCAAGAGGGGGTTGCCGAGGGGCGAACTCTTGGGCGCCGAGGGTCCCCGAAGGTTGGTTGCCGTGGGGCGACGACTCGGGCGTCAAAGGTCCCCAATGTGCGCCAGCCATGGGGCAAAGCCTCGGGCGCCGGGGGTCCCCAAGGAGGGGGTTCCGAGGGGCGGAGCCTCGGGCGCCAGGGGTCCCCGAAGGGGGGGTTGCCGAGGGACGACATTTCGGGCAGCGGGTTCCCCAAGAAGGATTCCCGAGGGACGACATTTTGGGCACTGGTGCACCCCACGGGGGAGTTGCCGAGGGTCGACGCCTCGGGCGCCGGGGGTCCCCAAAAGGGGGTTGCCGAGGGGCGAAGACTCGGGCGCCGGGGGACCCCAAGGCGGGGCTGGCCGAGGGGCGGAGCCTCGGGCGCCAAGGGTACCCAAAGCGGGGCTGGCCGAGGGGCGGAGCCTCGGGCGCCGGGGGTCCCTAAGGCGGCCCTGGCCGAGGGGCGGCGCCTCGGGCGCCTGGGGTCCCCGAAGCGGGGCTGGCCGATGGGCGGAGCCTCGGGCGTCGTGGGTCCACAAGGCGGGGCTGGCCGAGGGGCGGAGCCTCGAATGCCGGGGGTCCCCAAGGCGGGGCTGGCCGAGGGGCGGAGCCTCGGGCGCCGAAGGTCCCCAAGGCAGGCCTGCCCGAGGGGCGGAGCCTCGGGCGCCGGGGGTCCCCAAGGCGGGGCTGGCCGATGGGTGGCGTCCCGGGCGCCGGGGTTCCCCAAGGCGGGGCTGGCCGAGGGGCGGAGCCTCGAATGCCGGGGGTCCCCAAGGCGGGGCTGGCCGTTGGGTGGCGCCTCGGGCGTCGGGAGTCCCCAAGACGGGGCTGCCTCGGGGCGGCGCCTCGGGCGACTCGGGTCCCCAAGGCGGTGCTGGCCGAGGGGCGGAGCCTCGGGCGCCGGGGGTCCCCAAGGCGGGGCTGGCTTAGGGGCGGCGCCTCGGGCGCCGGTGGTCCCCAAAGGGGGGTTGCCGAGGGGCGAGATTTTGGGCACCGGGGGTCCCCAAGAGGAGGTTGCCGAGGAGCGACGCCACAGGCCCCGGGGGGCCCAAAAGGGGGGGTTGCCGAGCGGCGACGCCTCCGGCGCTGGGGGTCCCTGAGGCGTTGTTGCCGTGGGGCGACGCCTCGGGCGCCGGCGGTCCCAAAAGGGGGGGCTGGCCGAGTGTGGGCGCTTTGGGTGCCGAGCGTCCCCAAAAGGGGGCTGGCCGAGGGGCGGCGCCATGGGCGTCGCGGATTCCCAAGGCGGGGCTAGCCGAGGGGCGGCGCCTCGGGCGCTGGGGGTCCCCAAGGAGGGGTTTTCACTGGGCAACACCTCGGGCGCCGGGGATCCCAAAGAGGGGGTCCGAGGGGCGACACCTCGGGCGCCGGGGGTCCCCAAGGGGGATTGCCGAGGGCCGAGCCCTCAGGCCCTGGTTTTCCCCAAGGGGGAGTTTGCCGATGGGCGAGACCTCGGTCGTCGGGGGTCCCCAAGACGGGGCTGGCCGATGGGCGGCGCCTCGGGCGCCGAGGGTCGCCATGGGCGGGGCTGGCCGAGGGGCGGCGCCTCGGGAGCCGGAAGTCCCCAAGGCGGGGCTGGCCGAAGGGCGGAGCCTCGGGCGCCGAGGGTCCCCAAGGCGAGCCTGGCCGAAGGGCGGAGCCTCGGGCGCCGAGGGTCCCCAAGGCGGGCCTGGCCGAGGGGCGGCGCCTCGGGCGCCGGGGGTCCCCAAGGAGGGGTTTCCGCTGGGCAACACCTCGGGCACCGGGGATCCCAAAGAGGGGGTCCGAGGGGAGACACCTCGGGCGCCGGGGGCCCCCAAGGGGGGTTCCCGACGGACGACATTTTGGGCACCGGGGGTCCCCAAGGGGGGTTCCCGACGGACGACATTTTGGGCACCGGGGGTCCCCAAGGGGGGTTCCCGAGGGCCGACATTTTGGGCGCCGGGGGTCCCCAAGGGGGGTTCCCGACGGACGACATTTTGGGCACCGGGGGTCCCCAAGGGGGGTTCCCGACGGTCGACATTTTGGGCACCGGGGGTCCCCAAGGGGGGTTCCCGACGGACGACATTTTGGGCGCCGGGGGTCCCCAAGGGGGGTTCCCGAGGGTCGACATTTTGGGCACCGGGGGTCCCCAAGGGGGATTCCGGAAGGACGAACTTTTGGGCACCGAGGTTCTCCAAGGGGGGTTCCCGAGGGGCAACATTTTTGGCACCGGGGTCCTCAAGGGAGGTTTCCGAGAGACGAACTTTTGGGCACCGGGGGTCCCCAAGTCGGGCTCCCGAGGGCCGACATTTTGAGCACCGGGGGTCCCTAAGGGAGGTTCCCAAGGGACGACGCTTTGGGCACCCGGGTCCCCAAAGGGGGGTTCCCGAGGGCCCACATTTTTGGCACCAGGGCTCCCCAATAGGTGTTTTCGGGAGGGCGACTTTTCGGGCACGCAGGTGGGGTCCCCGGGTGGGGCTCTCGAGGGGCGACATTTCGGGCACCGGGCGCCGGGAGGTCCACGGCGGGGGCTCCCGGGGGGCCTGCATTTTAGGCAACGGGGGCGGGGGTACCCGGCGGGCGCTCCCAGAGGGCGGCATCTTGGGCACCGTGAGGTGGGGTCCCCGGTGGGAACTCCGGGGGGCGACATGTCAGGCACCGGGGTGAGGGAGTCCCTGGGGTCCCCAAGGCGGAATTGCCGAGGGGCGACGCCACGGGCGCCGGGACTCCCCAGGGCGGGGCTGGCCGAGGGGCGGCGCCTCGGGCGCCTCGGGTCCCCAAGGTGGGCCTGGCCGAGGGGCGGAGCCTCGGGCGCCAAGGGTCCCCAAGGCGGGGCTGGCCGAGGGGCGGAGCCTCGGGCGCCGGGGGTCCCTAAGGCGGCCCTGGCCGAGGGGCGGCGCCTCGGGCGCCTGGGGTCCCCGAAGCGGGGCTGGCCGATGGGCGGCGCCTCGGGCGTCGTGGGTCCACAAGGCGGGCCTGGCCGAGGGGCGGAGCTTCGGGCGCCATGGGTCCCCAAGTCGAAGCTGGCCGAGAGGCGGCGCCTCGGGCGCCGGCGGTACCCAAGGGGGGGTTGCCGAGGGGCGAGCTCTTGGGCGCCGAGGGTCCCCGAAGGTTGGTTGCCGTATGGCGACGACTCGGGCATCAAAGGTCCCCAATGTGCGCCAGCCATGGGGCAAAGCCTCGGGCGACGGGGGTCCCCAAGGGGGGGTTTCGAGGGGCGGAGCCTCGGGCGCCGTAGGTCCTTAAGGGGGGGTTGCCGAGGAGAGGCGCCTCGGGCGCCAGGGGTCCCCGAAGGGGGGGTTGCCGAGGGACGACATTTCGGGCAGCGGGTTCCCCAAGAAGGATTCCCGAGGGACGACATTTTGGGCACTGGTGCACCCCAAGGGGGAGTTGCCGAGGGTCGACGCCTCGGGCGCCGAGGGTCCCCAAGACGGGGCTGGCCGAGGGGCGGCGCCTCGGGCGCCGGGGGACCCCAAGGCGGGGCTGGCCGAGGGGCGGCGCCTCGAGCGCCGAGGGTCCCCAAGACGGGGCTGGCCGAGGGGCGGAGCCTCGGATGCCGGGGGTCCCCAAGGCGGGGCTGGCCGAGGGGCGGAGCCTCGGGCGCCGAAGGTCCCCAGGGCAGGCCTGCCCGAGGGGCGGAGCCTCGGGCGCCGGGGGTCCCCAAGGCGGGGCTGGCCGATGGGTGGCGCCCCGGGCGCCGGGGTTCCCCAAGGCGGGGCTGGCCGAGGGGCGGAGCCTCGAATGCCGGGGGTCCCCAAGGCGGGGCTGGCCGTTGGGCAGCGCCTCGGGCGTCGGGACTCCCCAAGACGGGGCTGCCGATGGGCGGCGCCTCGGGCGCCTCGGCTCCCCAAGGCGGGGCTGGCCGAGGGGCGGAGCCTCGGGCGCCGGGGGTCCCCAAGGCGGGGCTGGCTTAGGGGCGGCGCCTCGGGCGCCGGTGGTCCCCAAAGGGGGGTTGCCGAGGGGCGAGATTTTGGGCACCGGGGGTCCCCAAGAGGGGGTTGCCGAGGGGCGACGCATCGGGCACTGGGAGTTACAAAGGGGGGGTTGCCGACGGGCGTCGTTTCGGGCTTCGGGGGTCCCAAAGGGTGGGTCGCCGAGCGGCGACGCCTCCGGCGCTGGGGGTCCCTGAGGCGTTGTTGCCGTGGGGCGGCTCCTCGGGCGTCAGGGGTCCCCAAGGGGGGTGGTCGAGGGGCGGCGCCATGGGCGTCGCGGATTCCCTAAGCGGGGCTAGCCGAGGGGCGGCGCCTCGGGCACCGGGGGTCCCCAAGGAGGGGTTTCCGCTGGGCAACACCTCGGGCGCCGGGGATCCCAAAGAGGGGGTCCGAGGGGCGACACCTCGGGCGCCGGGGGTCCCCAAGGGGGATTGCCGAGGGCCGAGCCCTCAGGCCCTGGTTTTCCCCAAGGGGGAGTTTGCCGATGGGCGAGACTTCGGTCGTCGGGGGTCTCCAAGACGGGGCTTGCCGAGGGGCGGCGCCTCCGGCGTCGAGGGTCCCCAAGGCGGTCCTGGCCAAGAGGCGGAGCCTCGGGCGCCAAGGGTACCTAAGGCGGGCCTGGCCGAGGGGCAGAGCCTCGGGAGCCGAGGGTCCCCAAGGCGGGGCTGGCCGAGGGGCGACAACTCGGGCACCGGGGGTCCCCAAGGACGTTGTCCGAGGGACATTTTGGGCACCGGGGATCTCTGTGGGGGTCTCTGGGGTGTCTCTGGAGCATCTCTGGTGGTCTCTGGGGTTCTCTGGAGGTCTCTGTGGGATCTATGGGGGTCTCTGGTGGATCTATGAGGGGTTCCTGTGGGTCCCTGGGGTCCTCTGGGGGTCCCAAGGTGGGTCCCTGGGGGTCTCTGGAGGTCCCTGGGGGTCTCGGAGGAGTTTCTCGTGATCTCTGGAGGGGTCTCTGGAGGTCCCTGGGGGGCATCTCGTGATCTCTGGGCGGCCTATGGGGTTCCCTGAGGGGTCCCTGAGGGTCCCTGGGGGTGTCTGTGGGTTCCTGAGGGGTCTCTGGGAGTCTCTGGGGGTGTCTGGGGATTTCTGGGGGGTCCGAGGGGATCCCCAGGGGAGTTCTTTGGGGGTCCCTGGGGAGTCCCTGGTGGATCTTTGAGGGGTTCCTGTGGGTCCCTGGGGGATCTCTGAGAGTCTCTGGGGGTCTCTATGAGTCTCTGGGGGTGTCTCAGGGTCCCTGGAGGGTCTCTGGGAGTCTCTGGGGGTGTCTGGGCGTTTCTGGGAGGTCCCAGGAGATCCCCAGGGGAGTTCTTTGGAGGTCACGAGGGGGTCCCTAGGGGGTTCTTGGGGGTCCCTGTGGGGTCTCTGGGGGATCTCTGAGATTCTCTGGAGGTCTCTGGAGCGTCTCTGGGGGTCTCTGGAGGTGTCTGGGGGTCCCTGGAGGGGTCTGGGGGTCTCTGGGGATCTCTGGGGGTCTCTGGAGGCATCTGAGGGTTCCTGGCGGGTGTCTGGGAGTCTCTGGGGGTCCCTCAGGGGTCTCTGTGGGTCCCTGAGGGGTCTCTGGGAGTTTCTGGGGGCCCCTGGGAGTCTCTGGGGGTGTCTGGGGGTCTGTGGGGGTCTTTGGGCAGTCCCTGGTGATCTATGGAGGGTCTCTGGGGGTCCCTGGGGGGTCTTGGCAGGGGTCTGGGAGTCCCTGGAGGTCTCTGAGAATATCTGGGGGCTCTCTGGTGGGCCCTGGGGGGTCTCTGGGGCTTTTTTGTGCTCCCTGGGGGTCTCCGTGGGGGTCTCTTGGAGTCTCTGGGGTCTCTGGAGGTCCCTGGGGGGTCTCTGAGGGTTTCTGGGAGTCTCTGGGGTGTCTGGAAATCTCTGGGGGTCCCTCAGGGGTCTCTGCGGATCCCTGAGGGATCTCTTGGAGTTTCTGGGGGCCCCTGGGAGTCTCTGGGGGTGTCTGGGGGGGTCCCTGGTGATCTATGGGGAGTCTCTGGGGGTCCCTGGGGAGTCCCAGTGGGCTCTCTGGGGGTCCCTGGGGGGTCTCTGAGAGTCTCTGGGGGTCTCTGGGGGGTCCCTGGGGGTCCGTGGGGGCGTTTGGGAGTCCCTGGGGGGTGTCTGGAGGTCTAGAGGGGTCCCTGGGGTGTCTGGGGGTGTCTGGGGGTCTCTGACAGTCTCTGGGGGGTCTCTGGGGGAAACTGGGGGTTCTCTGGGAGATCTCTGCAGCGTCCTGGGGGTCCCTGGGGGGTCCCCGGGGGTCCCTGGGAGTGTCTGGGAATCTCTGGGGGTCTCTCGGGGTCCCTGTGGAGTCCCTGGGGTGTCCTCTGGGGTCTCTGGGGTCCCCAAGGAGGTTGGCCGAGGGACGGCATTTCGGGCACCGGGAGTCCCTAAGGCGGGTGTCCGAGGGACGACATTTCGAGCACCGTGGGTCCCCAAGGAGGTTGTCCGAGGGACGACATTTCGGGCACCGGGGCTCCCCAAGGGGTGGCTGCCGAGGGGCGACACCTCGGGCACCGGGGGTCCCCAAATGAGGGTCCCCAAGGGGCGACATTTCGGGCGCCGGAAGTCCCCGAAGGGGGGGGGTGCCGAGGGGCGACACGTCGGGCGCCGGGGCTCCCCAAGGGGGTTCCCCGAGGGACGACATTTCGGGCACTGGGGGTCCCCAAGGGGGTTCCCCGAGGGACGACATTTTGGGCACCGGGGATCTCTGTGGGGGTCTCTGGAGCATCTCTGGTGGTCTCTGGGGTTCTCTGGAGGTCTCTGTGGGATCTATGAGGGGTTCCTGTGGGTCCCTGGGGTCCTCTGGGGGTCCAAAGGTGGGTCCCTGGGGGTCTCTGGAGGTCTCTGGGGGTCTCAGAGGGGTTTTTCGTGATCTCTGGAGGGGCCTCTGGAGGTTTCTGGGGGGCATCTCGTGATCTCTGGGCAGTCTATGGGGGTCCCTGGGGGGTCCCTGAGGGTCTCTGGGGGTCTCTGGGAGTCTCCAGGGGTGTCTGGGGGTTTCTGGGGGGTCCTAAGAGATCCCCAGGGCAGTTCTTTCGGGGTTACAGGGGGTGTCTCTGGGGACCTGTGGGGGACCCTAGGGGGTCCTTGGGGGTCCCTGTGGGGTCCCTGGGGTACTGTGAGAGTCTCTGAGGGTCTCTGGGGGTCTCTGGGGGTGTCTGGGGGTGTCTGGAGGTCCCTGGAGGGGTCTGGGGGTTTTTATGGATCTCTGGGGATCTCTGGGGGCATCTGAGGGTCCCTGGCGGGTGTCTGGGGGTCTCTGGGGATCCCTTGGGGGTCTCGGCGTGTGTCTGGGAGTCCCTGGAGGTCTCTGAGTGTCTCTGGGGGGGTCTCTGGGGGTCCCTGCGGGTCTCTGGGGGTCTCTGGGGGTCCCTGGAGGGGTCTGGGGGTCTCTGGGGATCTCTGGGGGTCTCTGGGGGCATCTGAGGGTCCCTGGCGGGTGTCTGGGAGTCTCTGGGGGTCCCTCAGGGGTCTCTGCGGGTCCCTCAGGGGTCTCTGGGAGTTTCTGGGGGGCCCGGGAGTCTCTGGGGGTGTCTGGGGGTTTGTGGGGGTCCTTGGGCAGACCCTGGTGATCTATGGAGGGCCTCTGGGAGTCCCTGAGCGGTCTCGGCGGTTGTCTGGGAGTCCCTGGAGGTCTCTGAGAATCTCTGGGGGCTCTCTGGTGGACCCTGGGCGGTCTCTGGGGCTTTCTGGTGGTCCCTGGAGGGTCCGTGGGGGTCTCTGGGGGTCTCTTGGAGTCTCTGGGGTATCTGGACATCCCTGGGGGGTCTCTGAGGGTTTCTGGGAGTCTCTGGGGTGTCTGGAAGTCTCTGGGGGTCCCTGAGGGGTCTCTGCGGGTCCCTGAGGGATCTCTGGGAGTTTCTGGGGGCCCCTGGGAGTCTCTGGGGCTGTCTGGGGCTCTGCGGGAGTCCTTGGGCGGTCCCTGGTGATCTATGGGGAGTCTCTGGGGGTCCCTGGGGAGTCCCAGTGGGCTCTCTGGGGGTCCCTGGGGGGTCTCTGAGAGTCTCTGGGGGTCTCTGGGGGTTCCCTGGGGGGGCCCTGGGGGTCCGTGGGGGCGTCTGGGAGTCCCTGGGGGGTGTCTGGAGGTCTAGGGGGGTCCCTGGGGTGTCTGGGGGTGTCTGGGGATCTCTGACAGTCTCTGGGGGGTCTCTGGGGGAAACTGGGGGTTCTCTGGGAGATCTCGGTAGCATCCTGGGGGTCCCTGGGGGGTCCCTGGGGGTCCCTGGGAGTGTCTGGGAATCTCTGGGGGTTCCTGTGGAGTCCCTGGGGGGGTCCTCTGGGGGTCTCTGGGGTCCCCAAGGAGGTTGGCCGAGGGACGGCATTTCGGGCACCGGGGCTTCCCACGGGGTGGTTGCCGAGGGGCGACACCTCAAGCACCGGGGGTCCCCAAATGGGGGGTCCCCAAAAGGCGACATTTCGGGCGCCGGGGCTCCCCAAGGGGGTTCCCCGAGGGACGACATTTCGGGCACCGGGGATCTCTCTGGGGGTCTCTGGGGTGTCTCCGGAGCATCTCTGGTGGTCTCTGGGGTTCTCTGGAGGTCTCTGTGGGATCTATGCAGGTCTCTGGTGGATCTGTGAGGGGTTCCTGTGGGTCCCTGGGGTCCTCTGGGGGTCCCAAGGTGGGTCCCTGGGGGTCTCTGGAGGTCCCTGGGGTCATCTCATGATCTCTGGGCGGTCTATGGTGGTCTCTGGGGGGTCCCTGAGGGTCTCTGAGGTTCTCTGGGAGTCTCTGGGGGTGTCTGAGGGTCCCTGGGGGTCTCTGGGGGTGTCTGGGGGTTTCTGGGGGGTCCCAGGAGATCCCCAGGGGAGTTCTTTGGGGGTCACAGGGGGGGTCTCTGGGGACTGTGGGGGTCCCTAGGGTGTCCTGGCGGGTGTCTGGGGGTCTCTGGGGGATCTCTGAGAGTCTCTGGGAATCTATGGAGGGTCTCTGGTGGTCCCTGGGGGTCTCTGGAGGTGTCTGGGGGTCCCTGGAGGGGTCTGGGGGTCTCTGGGGATCTCTGGGGGTATCTGAGGGTCCCTGGCGGTTGTCTGGGGGTCTCTGGGGGTCCCTGGGGGGTCTCGGCGCGTGTCTGGGAGTCCCTGTGTGGTCTCTGAGAGTCTCTGGGGGGTCTCTGGGAGCCCCTGGGGGTCCCTGCGGGTCTCTGCGGGCCTCTGGGGGTCCCTGGAGGGGTCTGGGGGTCTCTGGAGATCTCTGGGGGTCTCTGGGGGCATCTGAGGGTCCCTGGTGGGTGTCTGGGGGTCTCTGGGGGTCCATGGGGTGTCTCGGCGTGTGTCTGGGAGTCCCTGGAGGTCTCTGAGAGTCTCTGGGGGGTCTCTGGGGGTCCCTGCGGGTCTCTGCGGGTGTCTGGGGGTCCCTGGAGGGGACTGGGGGTCTCTGGGGATCTCTGGGGGTCTCTGGGGGCATCTGAGAGTTCCTGGCGGGTGTCTAGAAGTCTCTGGGGGTCCCTCAGGGGTCTCTGCGGGTCCCTCAGGGGTCTCTGGGAGTTTCTGGGGACCCCTGGGAGTCTCTGGAGGTGTCTGGGGTTCTGTGGGGGTCCTTGGGCAGACCCTGGTGATCTATGGAGGGTCTCTGGGGTCCCTGGGGGGTTTCGGCGGGTGTCTGGGAGTCCCTGGTGATCTCTGAGAATCTCTGGGGGGTCTCTGGTGGATCTTTGAGGGGTTCCTGTGGGTCCCTGGGGGATCTCTGAGAGTCTCTGGGGGTCTCTATGAGTCTCTGGGGGTGTCTGAGGGTCCCTGGGAGTCTCTGGGGGTTTCTGGGGGGTCCCAGGAGATCCCCAGGGGAGTTCTTTGGGGGTCACAGGGGGGGTCTCTGGGGACTGTGGGGGTCCCTAGGGGGTCCCTGGGAGTCCCTGTGGGGTCTCTGGGGGATCTCTGAGAGTCTCTGGGGGTCTCTGGAGGGTCCCTGGGGGTCCCTGGGGGTCTCTGGGGGGTCTCTGGGGGTATCTGAGGGTCCCTGGCGGGTGTCTGGGGGTCTCTGGGGGTCCCTGGGGGGTCTCGGCGCGTGTCTGGGAGTCCCTGGAGGTCTCTGAGAGTCTCTGGGGGTCCCTGCGGGTCTCTGGGGGTGTCTGGGTGTCCCTGGAGGGGTCTGGGGGTCTCTGGGGATCTCTGGGAGTCTCTGGGGGCATCTGGGGGTCACTGGCGGGTGTCTGGAGGTCTCTGGGGGTCCCTGGGGTGTCTCGGCGTGTGTCTGGGAGTCCCTGGAGGTCTCTGAGAGTCTCTGGGGGGTCCCTGGGTGTCCCTGGGAGTGTCTGGGAATCTCTGGGGTCTCTGGGGGTCCCTGTGGAGTCTCTAGGGGGTCCTCTGGGAGTCTCTGGGGTCCCCAAGGATGTTGGCCGAGGCGCGACACCTCGGGCACCGGGGGTCCCCAAATGGGGGGTCCCCAAGGGGCGACATTTCGGGCGCCGGAAGTCCTCGAAGGGGGGGTTGCCGAGGGGCAACACCTCGGGCACCGGGGCTCCCCAAGGGGGTTCCCCGAGGGACGACATTTCGGGCACCGGGGATCTCTGTGGGGGTCTCTGGGGTGTCTCCGGAGCATCTCTGGTGGTCCCTGGGGGTCTCTGGAGGTCCCTGGGGGTCTCGGAGGGGTTTCTCGTGATCTCTGGAGGGGCCTCTGGAGGTCCCTGGGGGGCATCTCGTGATTTCTGGGCGGTCTATGGGGGTCCCTGAGGGTTTCTGGGGGCCTCTGGGAGTCTCCGGGGGTGTCTGGGGCTTTCTGGGGGGTCCCAAGAGATCCCCAGGGCAGTTCTTTCGGGGTTACAGGGGGTGTCTCTGGGGGTCTGTGGGGGACCCTAGGGGGTCCTTGTGGGTCCCTGTTGGGTCCCTGGGGGATCTGTGAAAGTCTCTGGGGGTCTCTGGAGGGTCTCTGGGGGTCCCTGGAGGGGTCTGGGGGTCTCTGGGGATCTCTGGGGGTCTCTGGGGGCATCTGAGGGTCCCTGGCGGGTGTCTGCGGGTCTCTGGGGGTCCCGGCGTGTGTCTGGGAGTCCCTGGAGGTCTCTGAGAGTCTCTGGGGGTCCCTGCGGGTCTCTGGGGGTGTCTGGGTGTCCCTGGAGGGGTCTGGGGGTCTCTGGGGATCTCTGGGGGCATCTGAGGGTCCCTGGCGGGTGTCTGGGGGTCTCTGGGGGTCCTAACCCGTTGCCCTAACCCTAACCCGTTTCCCTAACCCTAACCCTAACCCGTTGCCCTAACCCTAACCCTAACCCGTTGCCCTAACCCGTTGCCCTAACCCGTTGCCCTAACCCGTTGCCCTAACCCATTGCCCTAACCCATTGCCCTAACCCATTGCCCTAACCCTAACCCGTTGCCCTAACCCTAACCCGTTGTCCTAACCCTAACCCTAACCCGTTGCCCTAACCCTAACCCGTTGCCCTAACCCGTTCCCTTAACCCATTGCCCTAACCCTAACCCGTTGCCCTAACCCGTTACCTTAACCCTAATCCTAACCCATTGCCCTAACCCTAACCCGTTTCCCTAACCCTAACCCGTTGCCCTAACCCTAACCCTAACCCGTTGCCCTAACCCGTTGCCCTAACCCGTTGCCCTAACCCGTTGCCCTAACCCATTGCCCTAACCCGTTGCCCTAACCCGTTGCCCTAACCCGTTGCCCTAACCCTAACCCGTTGCCCTAACCCGTTGCCCTAACCCTAACTCGTTGCCCTAACCCGTTGCCCTAACCCTAACCCGTTGCTCTAACCCTAACCCGTTGCCCTAACCCTAACCCGTTGCCCTAACCCTAACCCTAACCCGTTGCCCTAACCCGTTGCCCTAACCCATTGCCCTAACACGTTGCCCTAACCTGTTGCCCTAACCCGTTGCCCTAACCCTAACCCGTTGCCCTAACCCGTTTCCCTAACCCGTTGCCCTAACCCTAACTCGTTGCCCTAACCCTAACCCGTTGTCCTAACCCTAACCCTAACCTGTTGCCCTAACCCTAACCCGTTGCCCTAACCCGTTGCCCTAAGCCGTTGCCCTAAGCCGTTGCCCTAACCCATTTCCCTAACCCTAACCCGTTGCCCTAACCCTAACCCATTGCCCTAACCCATTGCCCTAACCCGTTGCCCTAACCGTAACTGTAACCCGTTGCCCTAACCCTAACCCGTTTCCCTAACCCATTGCCCTAACCCTAACCCGTTGCCCTAACCCTAACCCATTGCCCTAACCCTAACCCTAACTCGTTGCCCTAACCCATTACCCTAACCCTAACCCGTTCCCCTAACCCTAACCCGTTGCCCTAACCCGTTGCCCTAACCCTAACCCGTTGCCCTAACCCTAACCTGTTGCCCTAACCCTAACCTTTTGCCCTAACCCTAACCCGTTGCCCTAACCCGTTGCCTTAACCCATTGCCCTAACCCATTGCCCTAACCCGTTGCCCTAACCCTAACCCGTTGCCCTAACCCTAACCCATTGCCCTGACCCGTTGCCCTAACCCTAACCCTAACCTGTTGCCTTAACCCATTGCCCTAACCCTAACCCGTTGCCCTAACCTGTTGCCCTAACCCGTTGCCCTAAAACTAACTCTAACCCTAACCCGTTGCCCTAACTCTAACCCTAACCCATTGCCCTAACCAGTTGCCCCAACCCCTTGCCCTAACCCGTTGCCCTAATCCGTTGCCCTAACCCTAACCCGTTGCCCTAACCCTAACCCGTTGTCCTAACCATAACTCTAACCCATTGCCCGAACCTGTTCCCCTAACCCGTTGCCCTAAACCGTTGCCCTAACCCTAACCCGTTGCCCTAACCCTAATCCGTTGCCCTAACCCATTGCCCTATCCCTAACCCGTTTCCCTAACCCTAACCCTAACCCTAAACCCTAACCCTAACCCTAACCCACTTGCATCCATGGGGGATCAGGAGGGTTACCAGTGGTTCAAACCTATTCAGAGGCTTACCAGAGTGGTGAGTGGGTTTCAGGGGCATCCAAAGAGCTTTCAGGAGGGTGTCAAGAGGGTCCAGGAGGGGTTTGAAAGGTCCAGAAGGTGCAGGGGTGTCTCAAGGGGCCCAGGAGGGTTCAAGGCACGTCCAAGAATGTCGAGAGGGCTCCAGGGGTGTTTCTGGGCTCCTCAGAGTGGTCCAGGGCCGTCCAGCAGTGTCCCAGATAGCCCAGGTGGGTCCAGTCAAGTCCAGGAGAGACCATGGAGGACCAAAAAGGGTCCAGAGCACTCCAGGGGAGATTCAGAGAAGTCCAGGATGTTCCAGAAACTTCCAAGGGGGTCCCACTAGCATCAGTGGGGGATCAGAACAGTTACTGGTGGTTCAAAGCTAATCAGAGGCTTTACCAGAGTGGTGAATGAGTTTCAAGAGGGTCCAAAGAGATTTCAGGGGAATGTGAGGGGGTCCAGGAGGGGTTTGGATGGTCCAGAAGGGTGCAGAGTCTTCCCAGGGGGCCCAGGAGCGCTTGAGGTGGGTCCAAGAATGTCGAGGGGGATCCAGGGGTGTTTCTGGGCTGTTCAGAGGGGTCCAGGGGCGTCCAGCAGTGTCCCAGACTGTCCAGGTGGGTCCAGTGGGCTCCAAGACAGACCATGGAGGCCCAAAGAGGGTCCAGAGCACTCCAGAGGAGATTCAGAGAAGTCCAGGATGTTCCAGAAACTTCCAAGGGGTTCCCAGTAGCATCAGTGGGGGATCAGACGAGTTACTGCTGGTTCAGAGCTAATTAGATGCTTACCAGAGCAGTGAGTGAGTTTCAAGAGGGCCCAAAGCAATTTCAGGGGAGGGTGAGGGGGTCCAGGAGAGGTTTGGATGATCCAGAAGGCTGCAGGGGTGTCCCAGAGGACCCAGGAGGGTTCGAGGTTCGAGGTGGGTCCAAGAATGTCAAGGGGGCTCCAGGGGTGTTTCCGGGCTGTTCAGATGGGTCCAGGGGCGTCCCAGACTGTCCAGGTATGTCCAGTGGGGTCCAAGACAGACCATGGGAGATCAGAAAGCGTCCAGGGTGCTCCATGGGTGATTTAGAGAACTCCAGGATTTTCCAAGGGCTTCCAAGGGGGTCCCACTACCATCCATGAGGGATTTAGAGGGTTACCGGTGGTTCAGAGCTATTCAGAGGCTTCCCAGAGTGGTGAGTGGGTTTCAAGAGGGTCCAAGGAGCCTTCAAGTGGCTCTAAGGGGGTCCAGGAAGTTTGGATGGTCCAGAAGGGTGCAGAGTTGTCCCGGGGGCCCAGGAGTGCTCGAGGCGGGTCCAAGAATGTCAAAGGCCCTCCAAGGGTAATTCCAGGCTCCTCAGAGGGCTCCAGGAGCATCCAGCGGTGTCCCAGATAGTCCAGGTGGGTCCAGTGGGCTCCAAGACAGACCATGGAGGCCCAAAGAGGGTCCAGAGCACTTCAGAAGGGATTTAGAGAAGTCCAGGATGTTCCAGGGGCTTCCTAGGGGGTCCCACTACCATACATGGGGGAATAAGAGAGTTACACGTGGTTCATAGCTATACAGAAGCTTCCCAGACTGGTGAGTGGGTTTCAAGAGGGTCTAAAGAGCTTTCAAGAGGGTTCCAGGGAGTCCAGGAGGGGTTTGGACGGTCCAGAAGGATGAAGGGGTGTCCCAGGGAGTCCAGGAGGGTATGAGTCACGTCCAAGAATGTCAAGGGGGCTTCAGGGGTGTTTCTGGACTGTTCAGAAAGGTCCAGGGGCATCCAGCGGTGTCCCAGACTGTCCAGGTGGGTCCAGTGGGCTCCAAGACAGACCATGGAGGACCAAAAAGGGTCCAGAACACTCCAGGGGAGATTCAGAGAAGTCCAGGATGTTCCAGAAACTTCCAAGGGGTTCCCAGTAGCATCAGTGGGGGATCAGACGAGTTACTGCTGGTTCAGAGCTAATTAGATGCTTACCAGAGCAGTGAGTGAGTTTCAAGAGGGCCCAAAGCAATTTCAGGGGAGGGTGAGGGGGTCCAGGAGAGGTTTGGATGATCCAGAAGGCTGCAGGGGTGTCCCAGAGGACCCAGGAGGGTTCGAGGTGGGTCCAAGAATGTCGAGGGGGCTCCAGGGGTGTTTCCGGGCTGTTCAGATGGGTCCAGGGGCGTCCCAGACTGTCCAGGTATGTCCAGTGGGGTCCAAGACAGACCATGGGAGATCTGAAAGCGTCCAGGGTGCTCCACAGGTGATTTAGAGAACTCCGGGATTTTCCAAGGGCTTCCAAGGGGGTCCCACTACCATCCATGAGGGATTTAGAGGGTTACCGGTGGTTCAGAGCTATTCAGAGGCTTCCCAGAGTGGTGAGTGGGTTTCAAGAGGGTCCAAGGAGCCTTCAAGTGGCTCTAAGGGGGTCCAGGAAGAGTTTGGATGGTCCAGAAGGGTGCAGAGTTGTCCCGGGGGCCCAGGAGTGCTCGAGGCGGGTCCAAGAATGTCAAAGGCCCTCCAAGGGTAATTCCAGGCTCCTCAGAGGGCTCTAGGAGCATCCAGCGGTGTCCCAGATAGTCCAGGTGGGTCCAGTGGGCTCCAAGACAGACCATGGAGGCCCAAAGAGGGTCCAAAGTACTTCAGAGGGGATTCAGAGAAGTCCAGGATATTCCAGGGGCTTCCAAGGGGGTCCCACTAGCATCCATGAGGGATTAAGAGGGTTATTGGTGGTTCAAAGCTATTCAGATGCTCACCAGAGTGGTGAGTGGTTTTCAAGGGCGTCCAAAGAGCTTTCAGGAGGTTGTGGAAAGGGTCCAGGAGGGGTTTGGATGGTCCAGAAAGGGTGCAGAGTTCTCCCAGGAGGCCCAGGAGGGTTTGAGGCGGGTCAAAGAATGTCGAGGGGGATCCTGGGGTCTTTTTGGGTTCCCCAGAGTGGTCCAGTGTTGTCCAGTGGTGTCCTAGATAGTCCAGGTGGGTCCAGTGGGCTCCAAGACAGACCATGAAGGCCCAAAGAGGGTCCAGAGCACTTCAGAAGGGATTTAGAGAAGTCCAGGATGTTCCAGGGGCTTCCAAGGGGTTGCACTAACCATATATGGGGGATTAAGAGGTTTACAGGTGGTACAAAGTTATAGAGAGACTTACCAGAGTGGTGAGTGGGTTTCAAGAAGATGAAAGCCGTTTTTAGGGGTGTTTGAGGGGATCCAAGAGAAGTTTGGATGATCCAGAACGGTACAGGCGTGTCCCAGGTGGCCCAGGAGGGTTCAAGACGGGCCCAAGAATATTGAGGGGGGTCCAGGGGTGTTTCCGGGCTATTCAGAGGGGTCCAGGGGCATCCAGCGGTGTCCCAGACTGTCCAGGTGGGTCCAGTGGGCTCCAAGACAGACCATGGAGGACCAAAGAGGGTCCAGAGCACTCCAGAGGGGATCCAGAGAAGTCCAGGATGTTCCAGGGGCTTCCAAGGGGGTCCCACTACCATACATGGGGGATTAAGAGAGTTACAGGTGGTTCAAAGCTAATTAGAGGCTTAGGAGAGTGGTGACTGGGTTTCAAGAGGGTATAAGTTGTTTTCAGGGGGGTGTAGGGGGGTTCAGGAGGGGTTTGGATGGTCCGGAAGAGTGCTGGAGTGTCCCAGGTGGTCCAGGAGGGTTTGAGGCACGTCCAAGAATGTCACAGGGGTCCAGGCGTCTAGGATGGTTCAAGACAGGTCCAAGAATATCACGGGGTCTCCAGTGGCACTTCCAGGGTTTCCAGTGGGCTCCAGTGGCATTCCCCATTGTTTCAGATGCTCCATGTGGGTCCACGGGGGCACAAAGAGTGTCTGGGGGGGTTTAGGGAAGTCCAGATTGATCCAGAGGCTTGTAACGCATTCCCACTGAGGCCCCTGGGGGATCAGAAGGGTTCAAGGTGCTTTACAATGGTTTAGAGGGGTACAAAAGTGTTCAGAGGGGTTTTATGGGGTCCAAGGGGATTTGAGGAGGGTCCAAGGGGATCCGGGAGGGTTTTGGGTGGCCAGAACATTGAAAGGGTGTCCAAGCAGTCCAGCAGGGCTTAATCGGTTCCAGGGGATTCTATTCAATTCAAGTGGGTCCAAGAGGGTTGGAGGTGGGTCCAAGAATGTCAAGGAGGCTCCAGTGGTGCTTCCAGGGTATCTAGGCAGGTTCTAGGGACATCCAGCAGTATCCAAGATGGTCCACGTGGGTCCAGTAGACTCCAAGACAGTCCACGGAGGCTCAAAGATGGCCCAGGGACGCCCAGAGTTGTTTTAGCAAGGCCCGGGATGGCGCAGGCATTTCCAAGAGGGTCCCACTGTGGTCCATGAGGAATCAGGCTTCAAGATGGTTCAGGATAGTTCAGGAAAGTACAGGAGCATTCAGAGAATTTTAAAGGGGCCAAAGAGGATTTCAGGGTGTTCCAAGGGGTTTCACAAGGGGTTTGGGTAATCCTGAAGGATGAAGGGTGGTCCCAGGGATCCAAGAGAGTTTAAAGAGATCCAGTGGTGTTTAAGGAGGGTCCAAAGGGGTCCAGGATGGCTTGAGGCACGTCAAGAAGTTCAAGGGAGGTTCAGGGGGCTTCTCAGTGGGTTTAGAGGAGTCCACGGGCATCCAGCAGTGTACCAGATGGTGCAGGTGGGTCCAGTGGGGTTGAAAACAGTCTACACGGGTGCAGGTGTGTCCAGGGGCGCCCAAGAAGGTTTAGAGGGATCCAGGGGGTTAAGAGGCATCCAAGGACATCTAGAAGAGTCCAGAGAGTTTCCAAGGACTCTACAAGGCTACAGTAGGGTACAGGAGGGCTCCTGGGGGGTGCAACGTTGGTCCAAGGAGGGTCCATAGGGGTTTGGACATTGCAGGAGAGTCCAGGTCCAAGGGGCTTCATGGGGGTTCAGGGGGCTCCAGAAAGGTATGAGGTGGGGCCACAGGGATACAGAGGGGTTTGGGAAGACCAGATTTTAGAGAGGTCCAAGGGGGCTTCACAGGAGTCCAGGCAGCTCCTCAGGGACTTCAGGGGCTGCAGGGGGGGCCAAGGAGAACACAGAGGGCCCTTAGGAGGATCCAGGACTGTTCAGGGTGTTCCAAGGCAGTCCCACTGGGGGTCCATGTGGTATCAGCAGGGTTCAAGGTGCTTCAGGACACTTTAAGGAGGTACAAAACAGTTCCCAGTAGTATAAGGGGGACCAAGGGGATTTCAGGGGTCTACAAGTGGGTCCAGGAAAGTTCATAGAGGTGGAGTGTTGTATAAGAAAAGTCTCATGGGGCCCAGGTGGTTTTCAGGGGAGTGGAATAATGTCAAAGGGTCTGCAGAGGACCTTCTTGGGGGTCCAGTGGCATCCAAGTTCATCCAGCTGGTCCCCAAGGGGGTTCCCTGAGGGACGACATTTCGGGCACCGGGGATCTCTGTGGGGGTCTCTGGGGTGTCTCTGCAGCATCTCTGTTGGTCTCTGGGGTTCTCTGCAGGTCTCTGTGGGATCTATGGGGGTCTCTGGTGGATCTATGAGAGGTTCCTGTGGGTCCCTGGGGTCCTCTGGGGGTCTCAAGGTGGGTCCCTGGGGGTCTCTGGAGGTCCCTGGGGGTCTTGGAGGGGTTTCTCGTGATCTCTGGAGGGGTCTCTGGAGGTCCCTGGAGGGCATCTCGTGATCTCTGGGCGGTCTATGGGGTTCCTTGGGGGGTCCCTGAGGGTCTCTGGGAGTCTCTGGGGGTGTTTGGGGATTTCTGGGGGATCTGAGGGGATCCCCAGGGGAGTTCTTTGGGGGTCCCTGGGGGGTCTCTGGTGGATCTTTGAGGGGTTTCTGTGGGTCCCTGGGGGATCTCTGAGAGTCTCTGGGGGTCTCTATGAGTCTCTGGGGGTGTCTGAGGGTCCCTGCGGGTCTCTGGGAGTCTCTGGGGGTGTCTGGGAGTTTCTGGGGGGGTCCCAGGAGATCCCCAAGGGAGTTCTTTGGGGGTCACAGGGGGGGTCTCTGGGGATCTCTGGGGGGTCCCTGGCGGGTGTTTGGTGGTCTCTGGGGGTCCCTGGGGGATCTCGGCGTGTGTCTGGGAGTCCCTGGAGGTCTCTGAGTGTTTCTGGGGGGTCTCTGGGGGTGTCTGAGGGTCCCTGGAGGGGTCTGGGGGTCTCTGGGGATCTCTGGGGGTCTCTGGGGGCATCTGAGGGTTCCTGGCGGGTGTCTGGGAGTCTCTGGGTGTCCCTCAGGGGTCTCTGCGGGTCCCTGAGTGGTCTCCGGGAGTCTCTGGGGGTGTCTGGGGGTCTGTGGGGGTCCTTGGGCGGTCCCTGGTGATCTATGGAGGGTCTCTGGGGGGTCTTGGCGGGTGTCTGGGAGTCCCTGGAGGTCTCTGAGAATCTCTGGGGGGGTCTCTGGTGGTCCCTGGGGGGTCCGTAGGGGTCTCTTGGAGTCTCTGGAGGTCCCTGGGGGGTCTCTGAGGGTTTCTGGGAGTCTCTGGGGTGTCTGGGAGTCTCTGGGGGTCCTTGAGGGGTCTCTGCGGGTCCCTGAGCGATCTCTGGGAGTTTCTGGGGGCTCCTGGGAGTCTCTGGGGGTGTCTGGGCGTCTGCGGGGGTCCTTGGGCGGTCCCTGGTGATCTATGGGGAGTCTCTGGGGGTCCCTGGGGAGTCCCAGTGGGCTCTCTGGGGGTCCCTGGGGGGTCTCTGACAGTCTCTGGGGGTCTCTGGGGGCTCCGTGGGGGCGTTTGGGAGTCCCTGGGGGTTGTCTGGAGGTCTAGGGGGGTCCCTGGGGTGTCTGGGGGTGTCTGGGGGTCTCTGACAGTCTCTGGGGGGTCCTTGGGGGTTCTCTGGGAGATCTCTATAGCGGGGGCTGCCGAGGGGCTACACCTCGGGCGCCGGGGTTCCCCAAGGGGGGGGGGGGTTCCGAGGGGCGTCGCCTCGGACGCCGGGGCTCCCCAAGGAGGGGTTGCTGAAGGGAGACACCTCGGGGGCCAGGGCTCCCCCAAGGTGGGGTTAGCGAGGGGCGACACCTCGGGCGCCGGGGCTCCCCAAGGGGGGATTGCCGAGGGACATTTTGGGCACCGGGGCTCCCCAAGGGGGTTCCCCGAGGGACGACATTTTGGGCACCAGGGGTCCCCAAGGGGGTTCCCCGAGGGACGACATTTTGGGCACCGGGGGTCCCCAAGGGGGTTCCCCGAGGGACGACATTTTGGGCATCGGGGGTCCCCAAGGGGGGGTCCCGACGGACGACATTTTGGGCACCGGGGGTCCCCAAGGGGGGTTCCCGACGGACGACATTTTGGGCACCGGGGGTCCCCAAGGGGGTTCTCTGACGGACGACATTTTGGGCACCGGGGGTCCCCAAGGGGGTTCTCCGAGGGACGACATTTTGGGCACCGGGGGTCCCCAAGGGGGTTCCCCGAGGGACTACATTTCGGGCACCAGGGGTCCCCAAGGGGGTTCCCCGAGGGACGACATTTCGGGTACCGGGGATCCCTGTGGGGGTCTCTTGGGTGTCTCCGGAGCATCTCTGGTGGTCTCTGGGGTTCTCTGGAGGTCTCTGTGGGATCTATGGGGGTCTCTGGTGGATCTATGAGGGGTTCCTGTGGGTCCCTGGGGTCCTCTGGGGGTCCCAAGGTGGGTCCCTGGGGGGTCTCTGGAGGTCCCTGAGGGTCTCGGAGGGGTTTCTCGTGATCTCTGGAGGGGTGTCTGGAGGTCCCTGGGGGGCATCTCGTGATCTCTGGGCAGTCTATGGGGGTCCCTGGGGGGTCCCTGAGGGTCTCTGGGGGTCTCTGGGAGTCTCTGGGGGTGTCAGGGGATTTCTGGTGGGCCGAGGGGATCCCCAGGGGAGTTTTTTGGGGGTCCCTGGGGGGTCTCTGGTGGATCTATGAGGGGTTCCTGTGGGTCCCTGGGGGATCTCTGAGAGTCCCTGGGGGGTCTCTGGGAGTCTCTGGGGGTGCCTGGGGGTTCTGGGGGGTCCCAGGAGATCCCCAGGTGGGTTCTTTGGGCGGTCACAGGGGGGGTCTCTGGGGACCTGTGGGGATCCCTAGGGGTCCCTGGGTGGTCTCTGGGGGTTCTCTGAGAGTCTCTGGAGGGTCTCTGGGGGTCCCTGGAGGGGTCTGGGGGTCTCTGGTGGCATCTGAGGGTTCCTGGCGGGTGTCTGGGAGTCTCTGGTGGTCCCTCAGGGGTCTCTGCGGGTCCCTGAGGGATCTCTGGGAGTTTCGGAGGGCCCCTGGGAGTCTCTGGGGGTGTCTGGGGGTCTGCGGGGGTCTTTGGGCGGTCCCTGGTGATCTATGGAGAGTCTCTGGGCTACACAGGGACCCAGGAAGGTCCCTATACCAGTTTTGCCCTCCTCACTTGTGGCACTAGTGCCACCAGGAGCCCCTCAGTGATTACAGCTCTATACCCACAAACTTTATTTCACTGCCACATCTTCTCTCAGCTCCAGCTCTTCTTCTCAGTCAGGCAAAGCAGCTCCAGGTTCCCAGGGCAAGATCTTCCTTTTTGCTCTGGCTCTAGCACCTTTTCTATCCCCCCCCCCTCCCACCCCAATCCCAGACCTGCATTTATTACTCTAGTCCCACAAGTCCTAATACCCACCACCCAGTGCCTAAAATCCCTACCCCACACCAACCCTGGACCAGAGGAGACGCTTTCTCACATCCACAGACACAATCCCAGGGCCCCAGTGAATTGTACCTCAGCCCTCCCGTCCCAAAGTCATCTCCATAGTCCCTGTACCAGTTTTGCCCTCATCTGTGGCATTAGTGCCACCAGGAGCCCCTCAGTGATTACAGCTCTATACCCACAAGCTTTATTTCACTGCCACATCTTCTCTCAGCTCAGCTCTTCTTCTCAGTCAGGCAAAGCGGCTCCAGGTTCCCAGGGCAAGATCTTCCTTTTTGCTCCGGCTGTGGCACCTTTTCTATTCCACCCCCCTCCCAATCCCAGACCTGCACTTATTACTCTAGTCCCACAAGTCCTAATACCCACCACCCAGTGCCTAAAATCCCTACCCCACACCAACCCTGGACCACATGCAGATGCTTTGCCACAGACACACTCCCAGCACCCCAGTGAATTGTACCTCAGCCCTCCTGTCCCAAAGTCATCTCCATAGTCCCTATACCAGTTTTGCCCTCCTCATCTGTGGCATTAGTGCCACCAGGAGCCCCTTAGTGATTACAGCTCTATACCCACAAGCTTTATTTCACTGCCACATCTTCTCTCAGCTCCAGCTCTTCTTCTCAGTCAGGCAAAGCGGCTCCAGGTTCCCATGGCAAGATCTTCCTTTTTGCTCCGGCTCTAGCACCTTTTCTATCCCCCCCCCCCCCCCTCCCAATCCCAGACCTGCACTTATTACTCTAGTCCCACAAGCCCTAATACCCACCACCCAGTGCCTAAAATCCCTACCCCACACCAACCCTGGACCACATGCAGATGCTTTGCGACATCCACAGACACACTCCCAGCGCCCCAGTGAATTGTACCTCAGCCCTCCTGTCCCAAACTGATCTCCATAGTCCCTATACCAGTTTTGCTCTCCTCATCTGTGGCACTAGCGCCACGAGGAGCCCCTTAGTGATTACAGCTCTACACCCACAAGCTTTATTTCACTGCCACGTCTTCTCTCTCAGCTCCAGCTCTTCTTCTTCTCGCAGTCAGGCAAAGCGGCTCCAGGTTCCCATGGCAAGATCTTCCTTTTTGCTCCGGCTCTGGTTTCTCCTACCATCTTTACAGCTCTATCAGCTCTGCTGCCTCAGCTCCACTTCCTCAAGTTCTCACTGCCTCCGGATAAAAGCTGATTCCGACTCCCTCTGCAGCCCGGGACTGTTGACAAAAGCACAAGTCAGAGTTTATCATCACTTAACTATCTCTAGGAGCTGTCACACAGCTCCACACAACACCAGATAAATAACTAAAGGAGAAAAAAATCAAATAACATTTGAAGGTAAATTATAATAAAATGAAACGCCTTTATTGACATCATTTGTAATATTACTCTAAACACGAAATCCCCAGAATGACAGCATCCCATCTATCCTTCTCCTTTGGGGGAGCATCCCCGGGCATTGGCAGCTTCGACAAAGCAAGCCGCGCTGCTTCCCTGGGACACCACCTGCACTAGGCTCCTCTTCAGCACTCCCTGCATTGGCAGCCACACGGCCTCAGCCCGGCGTACCTTGCATTAGTAGGAGCTAGGAGCCCACCCCATCGCACTCTGAATTAGCAGCCACAGTGAACTCCGACCCAACGCTCCCTGGAGGGCACCCCAGCACCCGCGGGAGACTGGCCCCGCCTCCGGCCCGCCACCCTCGGGGCCCGCGCCGCGCCGCGGCCCCGGCCCGCCGCCCTCGCCGAGCCGCGCCGCGGCCCCGGCCCGCCGCCCTCGCCGAGCCGCGCCGCGGCCCCGGCCCGCCGCCCTCGCCGAGCCGCGCCGCGGCCCCGGCCCGCCGCCCTCGCCGAGCCGCGCCGCGGCCCCGGCCCGCCGCCCTCGCCGAGCCGCGCCGCGGCCCCGGCCCGCCGCCCTCGCCGAGCCGCGCCGCGGCCCCGGCCCGCCGCCCTCGCCGAGCCGCGGCCCCGGCCCGCCGCCCTCGCCGCGCCGCGGCCCCGGCCCGCCGCCCTCGCCGAGCCGCGCCGCGGCCCCGGCCCGCCGCCCTCGCCGCCCTCGCCGAGCCGCGCCGCGGCCCGCCGCCCTCGCCGAGCCGCGCCGAGCCGCGCCGCGGCCCGCCGCCCGAGCCGAGCCGCGCCGAGCCGCGCCGCGGCCCGCCGCCCGAGCCGAGCCGCGCCGAGCCGCGCCGCGGCCCGCCGCCCGAGCCGAGCCGCGCCGAGCCGCGCCGCGGCCCGCCGCCCGAGCCGAGCCGCGCCGAGCCGCGCCGCGGCCCGCCGCCCGAGCCGAGCCGCGCCGAGCCGCGCCGCGGCCCGCCGCCCGAGCCGAGCCGCGCCGAGCCGCGCCGCGGCCCGCCGCCCGAGCCGAGCCGCGCCGAGCCGCGCCGCGGCCCGCCGCCCGAGCCGAGCCGCGCCGAGCCGCGCCGCGGCCCGCCGCCCGAGCCGAGCCGCGCCGAGCCGCGCCGCGGCCCGCCGCCCGAGCCGAGCCGCGCCGAGCCGCGCCGCGGCCCGCCGCCCGAGCCGAGCCGCGCCGAGCCGCGCCGCGGCCCGCCGCCCGAGCCGAGCCGCGCCGAGCCGCGCCGCGGCCCGCCGCCCGAGCCGAGCCGCGCCGAGCCGCGCCGCGGCCCGCCGCCCGAGCCGAGCCGCGCCGAGCCGCGCCGCGGCCCGCCGCCCGAGCCGAGCCGCGCCGAGCCGCGCCGCGGCCCGCCGCCCGAGCCGCCCGCGCCGAGCCGCGCCGCGGCCCGCCGTCCTCGCCGCCCGCGCCGAGCCGCCCCGCGGCCCGCCGCCCTCGCCGCGGCCGCGCCCGGCAACCGCAGGAGATGCGCTCCGCTCCACTGCCGCCGCCCTCCCCCCCCCCCCCCAAGGTTTTGCGGCGGACCCACTCCGGCTCCCCTCCCCCAGACCGCGGCGCTCCCTCACCGACGCTCAGCGTGGACCCACCGCCGTCTGCCGCCTCCGCGCCGAATTGCGGCAAATACGTGCCCTCGCACGGTTTTTATACCCGCGGAGGCCACGCCCACGCCTGCGTGCCCCAGCCCAGCCAATCCCGGCCCGCCCGTCCCTGCCCTGACTCTCTTTCCCCAAGCGCGCTGGTTCTTCCAACCCCGCGGCTGCCGCCGCCGCCTTTTCGGGGGCGATCTCCTCTGCTCCCCGCCCTTCCCGCGTTCTCCCGGGACAATTCCCACCGGGAGATAACCTGGTGAGCTTCCACTCGCCCTTCCCTGGCCCCAACAGCATCTGCCGAGCCTGCGGCAGCGAAGCCGCGGCTGCAGGAGCTGCGCCTGAGGAGAGTAGCAGGGCGGGGCCAGGCTGAGGGGCCGGGCCGCGATGCACTGGGCAGAGCTTGCCGAGATCGTACCGGATTGAAAAGGCGGGCTATCATTGGACGGAGCGGAGAAAGGCGGTCCGTGATTGGTGGGCCCGGCGCGGCCACGAGCAGCGATTGGCGGACCTTGGAGCTTCAGGCTTCCTTCCTTGGTTTCTCTTGGACTCCTGTTGTGTGTCACTGGGTCCCTGGGGATGTGGGGGTTTCTGTAGGACGCTGGAAGATCCTGGCGGTCCCCGGGATGCGCTGGGGGTCCCCAGGTCTCCGAGCCTGGCATTCCTGATGTGTAATTTATGTACATATGTAAAGTTTCTTGAACTTTAAAGCCTTGATCTTTGTTTAAATGGAAATTGTGTACTTATAGGCAGCATCTTAAAAATAAAAATCATTCACTTCTGTTATGGGTTCAAGATTTGGGTTGGAGGATTTTGCTGCTGGGTTCTTTTCTGAGGTTTTTTGGTTGGTTTTCTGGTCGCGTGCCTTAGGTTACTGTGGCTAAAAATGTGAAGAAGAATAAAGGTGAAAAACTCTTGAAGCATTTATATTATAGTAAATAGTCAAAGGTTGCACTCTCGACTAAATACCATGTAAGAATATTGTTTTCAAAAAGCATAGAAATTAAAGGTAAATAAAAAAGAAAACACTGGAGAAAATCTGTTGATTTATTCATCTATACAATAGTCACTTGATCTTGGGTCCGAGGCATGGGGCAGCTATAGCAGCCTTGGGTTAAGAGCTATTTTCACATGTGCCCTACTTTTTTTAGGTTAGTTGTGGGTATTTGCATAATGAATGCCATTTATGTTTCTGGAGTGGTCTAAGTAGGATTGTGGAGTCCGCCAATAGGATCTTTGTTTGTGGAGCCAGCCAATAGGAGCTTTGTGGAGCCCGCCAATAGGATGTTTGTGGAGCCCGCCAATAGGATGCCGTTCTTCCGGCGGGGAGGCGGGGCTAGCCCCGGGCGGGAGCTGCGTAACAATGACAGGCGCGCCCGCCAATGGGGTGCCGTTCTGCCGGCGGGGAGGCGGAGATAGCTGAGGGCTGGACCCGACGAGACTGACAGGCGGGGCCCCCAATAGAATACCGTTCCTCCAGCGGAGAGGTGGGGCTAGCTGCGGGCGGGAGTCGGCGAAGACTGACAGGCGTTCCCGCCAATGGGATGTCATGTCGCCGGCGGAGAGGCGGGGCTACCCGCGGGGGGGAGCCGCCTGAAGACTGACAGGCACGCCCTCCAATGGGTTGCCGCGACCCTGGTGGGGAGGGGGAGCTAGCCACGGGCGAGACGACGCTAATGGGGGGCCGTACTCCCGACTTGCAGGCCGTTCCAGCGTCGTTGCTATTAATCGGCAAGCGCTGTGGCTTCCGCGGCAGCCAATGTGGACCCGCCGGGCGCTGCCGGCACCTCCGCGCCCTCCCTCCCGTCTCCGCGCTCGCCGGTCCCGCTCGACCCGCGACGGGGCCTGCACCGCCTCCCGCCTCCCCTCCTTGCCCGCTCCCGGCACGACCCCCGCCCCTCCGCCCCTCCGCCCCCCCGCCACAGGCGGGCTGAGCGGCCCCGCAGCCTCCGCGGCGCGGCCCTGGCCCGATGCCCCGGGTAGCGAGGGGGGCTGGAGGCGGCGGGCCCTGCAAAGGACACCCCCAGGGCAGCTTCACATTCCAAGTTGCTCTGGTCTCCCCCAGCTCTCCATTTCTTCTCTGCAGAGCACAGCTGGACTCTGCCGGCCCCGGAGACCTGGGGACACCCAGCACCTCCCGGGGACCGCCACGGTTCTCCCAGGGACTTAAAACGACACCCCAAGACTTCCAGGTACCTCCAGGGTCCAACAGGAACCCACAAGAACCCCCAACACCCCTAGGAGGCCCCCAGAGTCTCCCACCATGCCCCGGAACCCCGGAACGCCGCAAAACAGCTCCAGGGATCTACAGGGAATTCTTTTTTTCATGGATTTGGATTGCACAGCCTCCTGTATTTTTTGTTTTACAAAGCCTGCAAAATAAAACGAGGTGCCTCAAAACCTTCTGGGTTCCACCGAGGCTTCCCACGCTCATCTATTTTTCATGTCGTTTTCCTCATTTTTTTTTAATTTATTTGATTCTTTTGACTCCATTATCATTACCATTACAGGCCGTGCAGGGCGGCGCCGTCTGCCGCGCCCGCTGGCCACGCCCCCGCCCCGCTGGCTGAGCGGTCAAGGCGCCCGCCTGGAGCGCAGATGCCTCTGTCCAAACTCCGGTTCGAATCCCGGCCTCGGCCGCTCCCTCGGCCTCGCCGGCGCCGCCTGGCGGACACGGCCGAGAATTGCATTGCAGTCCAGCACTCTCCCAGTCGGGGATCGTCTCTTTCTCTAGAGCAGCGCTTTCCCCTGCGCACCACCCAGCAGCGACCTCTGCGCCTGGCAGAGGCCTGAGGCATCCCACTCTAGGCTCTGGGCTTCCTTTCCTTTCTTCCACTGCAACCGTCGTGCCAAGCAAGGGTTAAAATCACACGCTGTAAGGGGAAACGCAATTACTGAAACAGAAATAAATGCCAACTACACACCACCTCACTGCCTAAAGCTCCCTCCCATCCCAACCCAGCCCACTCTGGGATTCCAGCACGATTCCACACTCTCTCCCTGCATTTATTTTGCACCATTTCCTCTCAAATTCAAATTCTCAAATTTAGGTGCTTTTTAAAGCAGTAATTTAAAAGTCATTGCAGGAATAAAAAGGGACTATAAAACATCCAAAAATCATTCCTACAGCCGTCAAATCATTATTAATTGGAAGACACTTCCCTCCTCTCTGTCCTTATTTGCTGGAAAACCTTACAATGCCAATTGCCTCTTTTTAGGGTGGTTTTCTTCCACAGCTCCTTTCTCCCAGGTCAAACCTCCTGAGATATTCAGGCCTTATTTGGAGGTAAATTTTTTCCAGGGGGATTTTCCCACTTTTGAGCAGACCAGAGAAGATTTTCCAAGGTCCCCAAGACATTTCTGCACGTCACCTGTTACTGATCACAGAGCACAGGATAAGGCAAGAACAAATTTGGCAGCACTTACCACCTGGAATTTTCTTTCTCAACAAATCGCTGCTGTTCCTCCTGGCTCTGGAGGTTCCTGCACGAGCCCTTGTCCCAGCCCTGCCACACACACACAAGAAGCAACAGGCACACAGGCGCTGCTTTCACAATTCCTGACCCAAACCCTTGCCTTTCCTGCCCAAAGCTGAGGGAAACCTGACAGAGTATTAACAAATCAGCTTTGCTGACAGCAGTCAGTGCTCCGGTCCTTTGGACGTTGCAAAAGTTTGTAGGGAACAGACCCAAATTCTAAAGCGCAGTCTCACTCTCTAACAGATTTTGTTAGAGAGAGAGTGAGCCGTGACTCATAGAACAGGAAAAAAAGACTGCACAAGGAATAACAGAAGGTTTCTCACAAAGAACTCAAATTCCTCTTTCCCTCATGCCGGGACTGCACCATCCAACTCTGGCATTTAAAAGACAATAGGAGTTGTTATTAATACTTTAACTTCTGCAACGTGGTTATTTCCCAGAGAACTGGGCCAGCACTGAGCTGCTTCCATGTGCCTGCAGCACTTTGGGGAGTAGCAAGATGATGTCCCACTTGTGCTTGGAAAAATTCAAGAGAAGGAAAAGTCAGTTCCCTTTTCCCTCGCTGACCCATAACCAAACCAGTCATGTAGGACAACACAGACTATTCACAGAAGGCATAATTCAACAGGGATAAAAATGGGAACCAAGGCCCCCAGAATGGGAAAGTAAAATCATGCTGCTTTTCTAACAGGAGCACAAAAAACTCATTCAAGCCTGAGAGGAAATTACAAACCACAAGAAAAAAAAACCAAAAGAAACACTCTGCCATGATACAACTCTCTGATCATTCCAAAGGAAATTCTCCACAGATCATAAGCAATTACCAATCATTTCGCCTCTGTAAATAAATAAGGACTTGGGTTTCTGTTCAGGTGCTGGACGTGTCCATTGAAGGTTCAGGAGTCTCGTGGGGTTGTTTAGGGCTGATCCTGGCAGGCCCGGACCAAATCCAACCGTCCTTATCACTGCTCCGTGCTGAATCTGGGGGGAATATTGATACAGTTTAGAAATACTCCCCTTCCCTGCTACTCAGTCCTTCTTTACACATTCATGGAGCAAATTTACTCCATCCTTTCTTCCCAACAACAGCTCTCCAGCCCCAGTCCCAGCTCTCACAGGCACAAACTAAAGCCACCAGAGGCAACGGTTCTATCAGCACCTGGAATTCCCAGCTCTCCGGGCCCTGCGCTGCTCATCCAAACACTCACAGCTCCGCCCACAGGCTCTATGTTCCCAGAGGGAAAAACGACTGGACAGGACACACCTCGGACATCACAGTTCCTCTCATTCCTGGTGCCCTGCAAAGTCACAGGAAGTACAGTCCCTCTCAGACCCTTCACCCCTGAACACGAGGACACCTGCACTTTACACTGGATCCCAGGGACCTGCACAAGTGTGTTCAAGTGAGCACAAGTCAATGGCTCCCTCTGACACATCCAGCCCTCCCTTCCCTCTGAGAAGTCCCAAAGACTCCCACTCCACCCCTGTGTCTGTGCCCTGTGCAGCACCCGCACCGAGCTCAGCTCTCCCCTGGCCCTAGGACATTTCTGCACGTCACCTGTTACTGATTACAGAGCACAGGATAAGGCAAGAACAAATTTGGCAGCACTTAACACCTGGAGTTTTCTTTCTCCACAAATTGCTGCTGTTCCTCCTGGCTCTGGTGGTTCCTGCACGAGCCCTTGTCCCAGCCCTGCCACACACACACAAGAAGCAACAGGCACACAGGCGCTGCTTTCACAATTCCTGACCCAAACCCTTGCCTTTCCTGCCCAAAGCTGAGGGAAACCTGACAGAGTATTAACAAATCAGCTTTGCTGACAGCAGTCAGTGCTCCGGTCCTTTGGACGTTGCAAAAGTTTGTAGGGAACAGACCCAAATTCTAAACCGCAGTCTAACTCTCTAACAGATTTTGTTAGAGAGAGAGTGAGCCGTGACTCATAGAACAGGAAAAAAAGACTGCACAAGGAATAACAGAAGGTTTCTCAGAAGAACTCAAGTTCCTCTTTCCCTCATCATGCCGGGACTGCAGGACCCAGCATTTAAAAGACCCTAGCATTTAAAAGACAATACAATTGTTACTCATTCTTAAACCTCTGCAACGTGGTTATTTCCCAGAGAACTGAACCAGCACTAAACTACTCCCACATCCCTGCAGTGCCTTGGGGAGTAGTAAGATGATGTCCCACTTGTGCTTGGAAAAATTCAAGAGAAGGAAAAGTCAGTTCCCTTCTCTCTCTCTGATCCATACACAAAGCAGTCCTGTAGGACAACGCAGGCTATTCACAGGAGGCCTGATTTAACAGGGATAACAATGGAAACAAACAAAGCCCCCCAAAACAGGAAGGTAAAATCATGCTGCTTTTCTAACAGGAGCACAAAAACTCATTCAAGCCTGAAAGGAAATTACAAACCACAAGAAAAAGAACCAAAAGAAACGCTCTGCCTTGATACAACTCTCTGATCGTTCCAAAGGAAATTCTCCACAGATCATAAGCAATTACCAATCATTTCGCCTCTGTAAATAAATAAGGACTTGGGTTTCTGTTCAGGTGCTGGGTATTTCCATTGAGGGTTCAGGGGTACCGTGGGGTAGTTTAGGGCTGATCCTGCTGAGAGAATGCAGTCTGATAGCCTGGAGTATCCTCTCTGTCAGTGAAGTGCTCCTTGTCAGGGGTTGTGTCATGCCATCCTCAGGCAGCTCAAACAAGCCAAGGAGGGAGGGCCGGCAGCAAAGGAATCCTGGGGGGAGAGGGGAGAGGAACAGTGAACAGGTGAGGACAGCCTGTGCTTCACAAGAATGCTCAGATTACCTGGAACCCCTTTGCAGAGACTTGCTTAACTCCTGGCACTGTCCCTGTCCCAGGGAAGCTGCACTAGTGTCCTGGGTTGAGCTGGCAAAACGTCAACTGTCCAGGACAGAGTGAAGAGGGTTCCTCCTCCCCCCAACCAGCCAAGGGAAAAAAAGAAGAGAGAGAGAAAAGAAAAAACCTCAAAAGCAGGTTTATGCTGGAACTAACTACATGTATTTACACAGAAAAGAGAAAATTAAGAGGAAACTACAATATAACACACACTTACACAAGTTATGTATAACAAGAAATAATTTCCCACTTCCCAGTAAACACAAATTCTACCATTTCAACTACAAATCATTCTGGAGAAGTCAATTCTTCAGAGACAGACTTAAGCAGAGAGAAAAGCTAAGAACAAACATTTTACTTCCCTAAGATAACATGATGGTAAGCTGGTAGTCCGGGCTTGGGCCTCCCCATCCCTCCTGGGACAGCAGAGTGTCTTGCTGGGACCACAGCTGTGAAGCAACTGCCTAAGCCACTCCCACACACCAGCTCTTACCCCTTTTGAGATGATGCAATATGGTATGGAATACAATATTATTGGCCAGAAGAAGTCAGCTGTTAGCTAGCTCAGTCCAGCTCAAGTCAGCTGACAATTCCCAGGCCTAGCTGAACTTTTAAAAACTAAATTTAGGCCCATCTGGCCAAACCCATAACAACTAGGACTGTGGGTCTGGGTCCTCTCCAGGCACAATGCAGCTACTGATAATAACAGCATCAGCAATGCACTCATTTTTTTATCAGCTCAAATTGCCATGATAGAAACCCAAGAAAAGCAATCCTTTTCCAGATTGTAACTCCAGAGGGCTCAGGGACACTCAGCATGCACAGAACCTGCAGCACAGACACAGCAGAGGGCTCAGGGACACTCAGCATCCACAGAACCTGCAGCACAGACAGAGCAGAGGGCTCAGGGACACTCAGCATCCACAGAACCTGCAGCACAGACACAGCAGAGGGCTCAAGGACACTCAGCAGGCACAGACAGAGCAGCACAGACACAGCAGAGGGCTCAGGGACACTCAGCATCCACAGAACCTGCAGCACAGACACAGCAGAGGGCTCAGGGACACTCAGCAGGCACAGAACCTGCAGCACAGACACAGCAGAGGGCTCAAGGACACTCAGCATGCACAGAACCTGCAGCACAGACACAGCAGAGGGCTCAGGGACACTCAGCAGGCACAGAACCTGCAGCACAGACACAGCAGAGGGCTCAGGGACACTCAGCCACTGCCATGGCTCTTCATGCACAGGGCACAAGCTCAGACACTCTCAGAGCAGCAGCTATTGAGGGTGAAACAGCTCATCTCTCAGACAATCTTTACTTACCCAAATCTTGAACAAAACAAACACTATATGGGGTAAGAGTTAGCTGTGCACTCAAAATGTCTAATTTTATATGAGCTGCCTGAATCTCCCACGTCCATGCAACTGAACAGGAGACAACCATTAGTTATAGGCCATCAAGGAGATAAATCTTCATCTTTAAAATAGCATATATTTGAGCTGATTGCTAAACTAAGTGCTGTGAAAAATAAGGCCTTTCTGAGGTTACCAGGAAAACCTTACAAAAGCCAAGTTCCAATGAACAAGAAGACACAGCAAGATCTTGCCTTCTGCCTACAACACACTTCATTTTGCTGATTATCAAACCTTAGCAAGAGACCGTTCTCACAGAGGCATTTCTTCTCTGCTGAATGCAGCCCAGGGATGCAGAGCCCAAGCCACCTACCCTGCCTGGGCATGCTGTGAACAGTTTGTGCAGAGACTGGGCCAGCTGGATCCTGGGATTGTTCACCATTTGCCCCACAGGATCATGTTCTTCCTTCCCAGCAAAGGCCAGCTGGGAGAATGCAGTCTGATAGCCTGGAGTATCCTCTGTGTCAATGAAGTGCTCCTTGTCAGGGGTCGTGTCATCCTTAGGCAGCTCAAACAAGCCAAGGAGGGAGGGCCGGCAGCAAAGGAATCCTGGGGGGAGAGGGGAGGGGAACAGTGAACAGGTGAGGACAGCCTGTGCTTCACAAGAACGCTCAGATTACCTGGAACCCCTTTGCAGGGACTTGCTTAACTCCTGGCACTGTCCCTGTCCCAGGGAAGCTGCACTAGGACTGTGGGTCTGGGTCCTTTCCAGGCACAATGCAGCTGCTCATATTAACAGCATCAGCAATGTCCTCATTTTTTAGCAGCTCAAATTGCTGTAATACAAACCCAAGAATAGCAATTCTTTTCCAGATTACAGTTTTTCTCTAAGTACATTCAAAAAGAGTTCTAGTCCAGGACCCGGTTACTGTCATTCAGTTCAGGCTACCTGAGCCCCCAGACTGCTGGACTGCCTTTCAGTCTCCAGAGCTTTCCCCCAGATTCCACTTTCAGGCTAAGACACTACAGCCTGTCAGGTTGTGAGTATTCTCAGGCCTCCTGACTAGGACAGTTACAAGTCAAAAGTGGGCCCAGCTTTCCAGAAGGAATGCAAGCTGACAGTAGCCTAATTCCCTTCAGTGGAGCTCTACTCAGCCAAATCCAGGATCAAACACATCTCAAACCAGCTCTGCCATTTGCTTTGAAAACACACTTCCCTTTGTGCAGTGAAGGATGAAAAGGTATGAAAAGCCTCAAGCTGAGTCTCACCACAACAGTGGGCCTGAAGAAATGCCAAAGGAGTTTATTGGAGGGGCCTATTCTGGTGAAAGCTCCTACGTTCCAGACCTCCAACAGCATCACCAGCAGACCCTGAAGAAGTGTGGCACCTACCACGGCTTGGGGTACTCAGTGTCCATCACGGGAGGACATTCTGTTAATGTCTTGGTGATGCCAACAGCACGGATCTGCTTTTCAACTTGTCCCAGACACTTTCTGGATTTCAGGAATTATCATTTTCTGCAAAACCATTCCAAACATGTTAGTGTGACATTTAGAGAAAATGTCTTAGAATGATTTATCACCCTATGGTGACCAAAGAAAAGCAGAAACCACACAAAGCACCAGGAAACAGAGAACACAAGACAATTTGTTTCTTAACAATTGCTGCCCTCTTACATAGATGTTTGCACATATAAACTTGTTACAAAGGATAAAAACCAGAGACAGCAATCCTTCCCTTTTATGACCCGCTCAGGAGATCAGTAACTTGAACTATCAGTGAGGAACTGTGGGCAGAAAATCAGAAATGAACCCCAAAAGGAGAGGCACCCGGGCAGTCAGATTAGCGCCAAACCTCCTTTGCCATTTCAGCCAGAGAGACAACTCTTTCCTGCTTCAAAGGCAAAAACTGCACAGCAGCCTTAAATACAACCCAAGCCAACAGAACACACTCCCTTTGGCTGTATGCTGCCAAGTATTTCCTGCAGAGCTCATGTCCCATTTCCTGTGCCATACTAGTTAATGAAGAGGAGAAAGCAACGAGAAAATAGATGAAGTAAAACTCCAGATGAAAACAAGAGAATTGCTTTAGAGTCAGCAGCAAAACGCATTCTAAGAAGGAGACAGAAAGGGCAGCCTTCATAAATGTTCCCTTTTACTGAAGGGCATTAAGTTGCTGCTCCAAAGTTTGCCTAAAAACTGCTCATCTTCTCGGGCACCACAACACTGAAACGTGGAACGCTGGAAGCACCACTTCCATTTGGTTGGTGGAACACCACTGGAAGAACCCTGTAATTCTTGCTCCTCTACAGGAGGCATCAAGCAGATTTTAAAGGATTAATAACAGACCTTGTGTGATCTGTGTAGAGATAACATCACGAATTTCATCAGCATGGCCATCTGCCTGGGGATGATTTCAACAATGTGTCACAGCTTTGACAGAGGAACGTAAACCCTTCCTCATAACTTTATTCCCATGAAGGCCAAAATGACACAAAAGCATGGAATGTTTCCCAGCATGAACACAAACTGCAGAGAGCAGTGGTCAGAATGGCTGTGCTGTGTGGCAGGGCAAGTGTGTTGCTATTAGCTGGAGATTAAATGGAGACACTTTCAGACAAGTAACGACATCACACACACCAGGAAAGGAGGAGAACTACACAAGTCCTTTAGTTCCATTCCCTCAGTTTTCATGGAGTGTCACCTGCTGTGGCCACTGCCCTTTATGCCCCCCTTGACTACAGAGCATTTGGAGCAAGTCCCTGGAGCCACCAGAGTCCCACCCATGTACAGGATGCCTGATCTGTGCAACTGCACACTCTGAACCACTCGTGTCACACTGGAGCTTTTCAGAGCAAGGAACTTACTTTTGATAAGTTTTGTTGGTTTGGAACTTGGAAGTCTTTGGAATAGCAGAATGAAGACCTGTTTCCTGTACCAGTCAACTGATTCACTGGAAATTTAAAAGAACAGTTATTCAGTTCACAGTGGGCTTTGACTGGTGCTGTCACTTTACAGAAAACACAGATAAAGTTGTTCCCATCTCTTTAACTGATAAATGTGACATTTTTGCTCCTGAAGTGTTAACCTTTGGCATGACTGCACACTGCAGAACCAAAGCCCACAGAAGTCAGTTTTGAATGCAATTTGAGCTCATACTCACGGGGGCATATGCTCCATGATGCTGTTTAGCAGGTCAAAGCCTTGGGGATCACTGGCTTTCAAGGCAATCAGCTTCAGGAATCCCCCCAACACTCCAGGCTGCAAGGAAAGCAAACATGAAGCTCTAGGCAACTGTTCTTCCTAAGTGGCCCAGCAGAAAGTTGGCTCTGACCATCGAAGACATGCAACAGTGCAAAAGCATCCCTAACCTAAACCAGGATTCTGATCCTGCAGTGCAGGACAAGGAAGACACGTTGTGGCTCCTTCTCACTCACTCACTCACTCCCTCACTCACTCACTCACTCACTCCACTCACTCACTCACTCACTCACTCCACTCACTCCCTCACTCCCTCACTCACTCCACTCCCTCACTCACTCACTTCACTCACTCCCTCACTCACTCCACTCCCTCACTCCCTCACTCCCTCACTCACTCACTCACTCACTCGCTCTCCTCAAGCCTGTTCAGAACACAAGCCCTGAGAGTTCTGCTAGTCCACATGTTCCACAAGAAACAAACAAGGCAAGAAAATTCTGGGAAACTGCCACTTGCCAAAACCAAGTGCAGGAATTTTCCATCTCGGCTGACAAAAGCACAGGAGCCCAGGATTCACCTCACCCCCAGGACGGGAAAGCACCCACCGAGCTGCATGCAGAGTATTTGTCCGTGCATGGAGTGCCACTGAGGCCCAGCCCAGCCCAGCCCCTGCCACGCGGCCCCGGCACTCACGATCTTGGCGGCGACGCTGCGGGCGATGGTGCCGGCGCCGCGCTCCAGGAACGCCTCTGGAGCAGCCGCACCGGCGGCGGGATGTTCCCCGCGCGCTCCCGCGGCACCGGCTGCGGCAGGTGCGGGAAAACAGCGCCATGAACGAACACGGGATGTGGCATCGAGCAGGCCAGAACCCAGTGGGGACACCTCGCTGTACTCCGCGCGTGCGCAGTAGGGACGACGCGCTGTACTCCGCGCATGCGCAGTACCGACGGCGCTCTGTACTCCGCGCATGCGCAGTACCGATGGCGCGCCGTACTCCGCGCATGCGCGATAGCGACAGCGCTCTGTACTCCGCGCGTGCGCAGTAGAGACGGCTCTTCGTACTCCGCGCATGCGCAGTAGCGACGGCGCGCTGTACTCCGCGCGTGCGCAATAGAGACGGCGCGCCGTACTCCGCGCATGCGCAGAAGCGACAGAGCTCTGTACTCCGCGCGTGCGCAGTTGGGACGGCGCGCTGTACTCCGCGCATGAGCAGTACCGACGGCGAGCCGTACTCCGCGCTTGCGCACTACCGCCGAAGCTCTCTAATCCGCACGTGCGCAGTAGCGATGCAGATACCGCTGCCCAAACGCCGGTTCGAATCCCGCCCTCGCCGGCCCTTCAGCTGCGCTGCCCCGCCTGGCGGACATGTCCAAGAACTGCATCGTAGTCCAGCCCCCACCACCTCCAATGCCCGCCGGGGGTCCCCAAGGAGGGGCGTGACGAGGGGCGACACCTCGGTCGCCGGGGGTCCGCAAGCCGGGGTTGCCGAGGGCCGACACCTCGGGCGCCGAGAGTCATCGGGTTGAGGTTGCCGCGGGGCGACACCTCGGGCGCCGGGACTCCCCAAGGGGGAGTTTGCCGAGGGGTGACTCCTCGAGCGCCGGGGGTCCCCAAGGGGGGATTGCCGAGGGACGACAGTTTTGGGCACCGGGGGTCCCCAAGGAGGGTTCCCGACGGACGACATTTTGGGCACCGGGGGTCCCCAAGGGGGTTCCCCGAGGGACGACATTTTGGGCACCGGGGGTCCCCAAGGGGGGTTCCCGACGGACATTTTGGGCACCGGGGGTCCCCAAGGGGGTTCCCCGAGGGACGACATCTTGGGCACCGGGGGTCCCCAAGGGGGGTTCCCGACGGACGACATTTTGGGCACCGGGGCTCCCCAAGGGCGTTCTCCGAGGGACGACATTTCGGGCACCGGGGGTCCCCAAGGGGGTTCCCCGAGGGACGACATTTCGGGCACCGGGGATCTCTGTGGGGGTCTCTGGGGTGTCTCCGGAGCATCTCTGGTGGTCTCTGGGGTTCTCTGCAGGTCTCTGTGGGATCTATGGGGGTCTCTGGTGGATCTATGAGGGGTTCCTGTGGGTCCCTGGGGTCCTCTGGGGGTCCCAAGGTGGGTCCCTGGGGGTCTCTGGAGGTCCCTGGGGGTCTCGGAGGGGTTTCTCGTGATCTCTGGAGGGGTCTCTGGAGGTCCCTGGGGGGCATCTCGTGATCTCTGGGCGGTCTATGGGGGTCCCTGGGGGGTCCCTGAGGGTCTCTGGGGGTCTCTGGTGGATCTTTGAGGGGTTCCTGTGGGTCCCTGGGGGATCTCTGAGAGTCTCTGGGGGTCCCTGGGGGTCTCTATGAGTCTCTGGGGGTGTCTGAGGGTCCCTGGTGGTCTCTGGTGGTGTCTGGGGGTTTCTGGGGGGTCCCAGGAGATCGCCAGGGGAGTTCTTTGGGGGTCACAGGGGGGGTCTCTGGGGTTCTGTGGGGGTCCCTAGGGGGTCCTTGGGGGTCCCTGTGGGGTCTATGGGGGATCTCTGAGAGTCTCTGGGGGTCTCTGGAGGGTCTCTGGGGGTCTCTGGGGGTGTCTAGGGGTCCCTGGAGGGGTCTGGAAGTCTCTGGGGATCTCTGGGGGTCTCTGGGGGCATCTGAGGGTCCCTGGCGGGTGTCTGGGGGTCTCTGGGGGTCCCTGGGGTGTCTCGGCGTGTGTCTGGGAGTCCCTGGAGGTCTCTGAGAGTCTCTGGGGGGTCTCTGGGGGTCCCTGGCGGTCCCTGCGGGTCTCTGCGGGTGTCTGGGGGTCCCTGGAGGGGTCTGGGGGTCTCTGGGGATCTCTGGGGGTCTCTGGGGGCATCTGAGGGTTCCTGCCGGGTGTCTAGAAGTCTCTGCGGGTCCCTGAGGGGTCTCTGGGAGTTTCTGGGGACCCCTGGGAGTCTCTGGGGGTGTCTGGGGGTCTGTGGGGGTCCTTGGGCAGTCCCTGGTGATCTATGGAGGGTCTCTGGGCGTCCCTGGGGGGTTTCGGCGGGTGTCTGGGAGTCCCTGGAGGTCTCTGAGAATCTCTGGGGGGTCTCTGGTGGTCCCTGGGGGGTCCGTGGGGGTCTCTGGGGGTCTCTTAAAGTCTCTGGGGTCTCTGGAGGTCCCTGGGGGGTCTCTGAGGGTTTCTAGGAGTCTCTGGGGTGTCTGGGAGTCTCTGGGGGTCCCTGAGAGGTCCCTGGGGGGTCCCTGAGGGATCTCTGGGAGTTTCTGGGGGCCCCTGGGAGTCTCTGGGGGTGTCTGGGGGTCTGCGGGGGTCCTTGGGCGGTCCCTGGTGATCTATGGGGAGTCTCTGGGGGTCCCTGGGGAGTCCCAGTGGGCTCTCTGGGGGTCCCTGGGGGGTCTCTGACAGTCTCTGGGGGTCTCTGGGGGGTCACTGGGGGGGCCCCGGGGGTCCGTGGGGGCGTCTGGGAGTCCCTGGGGGGTGTCTGGAGGTCTAGGGGGGTCCCTGGGGTGTCTGGGGCTGTCTGGGGGTCTCTGACAGTTTCTGGGGGCTCTCTGGGGTCCCTGGGGGTTCTCTGGGATATCTCTGTAGCGTCCTGGGGGTCCCTGGGTGTCCCTGGGAGTGTCTGGGAATCTCTGGGGTCTCTGGGGGTCCCTGTGGAGTCCCTGGGGGGGTCCTCTGGGGGTCTCTGGGGTCCCCAAGGAGGTTGGCCGAGGGACGGCATTTCGGGCACCGGGGCTCCCCACGGGGTAGTTGCCGAGGGGCGACACCTCGGGCACCGGGGGTCCCCAAATGGGGGGTTGCCGAGGGGCGACATTTCGGGCGCCGGAAGTCCCCGAAGGGGGGGTTGCCGAGGGGCGACACCTCGGGCGCCGGGGCTCCCCAAGGGGGTTCCCCGAGGGACGACATTTCGGGCACCGGGGGTCCCCAAGGGGGTTCCCCGAGGGACGACATTTCGGGCACCGGGGATCTCTGTGGGGGTCTCTGGGGTGTCTCCGGAGCATCTCTGGTGGTCTCTGGGATTCTCTGGAGGTCTCTGTGGGATCTATGGGGGTCTCTGGTGGATCTATGAGGGGTTCCTGTGGGTCCCTGGGGTCCTCTGGGGGTCCCAAGGTGGGTCCCTGGGGGTCTCTGGAGGTCCCTGGGGGTCTCGGAGGGGTTTCTCGTGATCTCTGGAGGGGTCTCTGGAGGTCCCTGGGGGGCATCTCGTGATCTCTGGGCGGTCTATGGGGGTCCCTGGGGGGTCCCTGAGGGTCTCTGGGGGTCTCTGGTGGATCTTTGAGGGGTTCCTGTGGGTCCCTGGGGGATCTCTGAGAGTCTCTGGGGGTCTCTGGGGGTCTCTATGAGTCTCTGGTGGTGTCTGAGGGTCCCTGGGGCGTCTCTGGGAGTCTCTGGGGGTGTCTGGGGGTTTCTAGGGGGTCCCAGGAGATCCCCAGGGGAGTTCTTTGGGGGTCACAGGAGGGGTCTCTGGGGTTCTGTGGGGGTCCCTAGGGGGTCCTTGGGGGTCCCTGTGGGGTCTATGGGGGATCTCTGAGAGTCTCTGGGGGTCTCTGGAGGGTCTCTGGGGGTCTCTGGGGGTGTCTAGGGATCCCTGGAGGGGTCTGGGGGTCTCTGGGGATCTCTGGGGGTCTCTGGGGGCATCTGAGGGTCCCTGGCGGGTGTCTGCGGGTCTCTGGGGGTCCCTGGGGTGTCTCGGCGTGTGTCTGGAAGTCCCTGGAGGTCTCTGAGAGTCTCTGGGGGGTCCCTGGGGGTCCCTGCGGGTCTCTGCGGGTGTCTGGGGGTCCCTGGAGGGGTCTGGGGGTCTCTGGGGATCTCTGGGGGTCTCTGGGGGCATCTGAGGGTTCCTGGCGGGTGTCTAGAAGTCTCTGCGGGTCCCTCAGGGGTCTCTGCGGGTCCCTCAGGGGTCTCTGGGAGTTTCTGGGGACCCCTGGGAGTCTCTGGGGGTGTCTGGGGGTCTGTGGGGGTCCTTGGGCAGTCCCTGGTGATCTATGGAGGGTCTCTGGGGGTCCCTGGGGGGTTTCGGCGGGTGTCTGGGAGTCCCTGGAGGTCTCTGAGAATCTCTGGGGGGTCTCTGATGGTCCCTGGGGGGTCCGTGGGGGTCTCTGGGGGTCTCTTGGAGTCTCTGGGGTCTCTGGAGGTCCCTGGGGGGTCTCTGAGGGTTTCTGGGAGTCTCTAGGGTGTCTGGGAGTCTCTGGGGGTCCCTGAGGAGTCTCTGCGGGTCCCTGAGGGATCTCTGGGAGTTTCTGGGGGCCCCTGGGAGTCTCTGGGGGTGTCTGGGGGTCTGCGGGGGTCCTTGGGCGGTCCCTGGTGATCTATGGGGAGTCTCTGGGGTTCCCTGGGGAGTCCCAGTGGGCTCTCTGGGGGTCCCTGGGGGGTCTCTGACAGTCTCTGGGGGTCTCTGGGGGGTCCCTGGGGGGGCCCCGGGGGTCCGTGGGGGCGTCTGGGAGTCCCTGGGGGGTGTCTGGAGGTCTAGGGGGGTCCCTAGGGTGTCTGGGGGTGTCTGGGGGTCTCTGACAGTTTCTGGGGGGTCTCTGGGGGAAACTGGGGGTTCTCTGGGAGATCTCTGTAGCGTCCTGGGGGTCCCTGGGTGTCCCTGGGAGTGTCTGGGGATCTCTGGGGTCTCTGGGGGTCCCTGTGGAGTCCCTGGGGGAGTCCTCTGGGGGTCTCTGGGGTCCCCAAGGAGGTTGGCCGAGGGACGGCATTTCGGGCACCGGGGCTCCCCACGGGGTGGTTGCCGAGGGGCGACACCTCGGGCACCGGGGGTCCCCAAATGGGGGGTCCCCAAGGGGCGACATTTCGGGCGCCGGAAGTCCCCGAAGGGGGGGGTTGCCGAGGGGCGACACCTCGGGCGCCGGGGCTCCCCAAGGGGGTTCCCCGAGGGACGACATTTCGGGCACCGGGGGTCCCCAAGGGGGTTCCCCGAGGGACGACATTTCGGGCACCGGGGATCTCTGTGGGGGTCTCTGGGGTGTCTCTGGAGCATCTCTGGTGGTCTCTGGGGTTCTCTGGAGGTCTCTGTGGGATCTATGGGGGTCTCTGGTGGATCTATGAGGGGTTCCTGTGGGTCCCTGGGGTCCTCTGGGGGTCCCAAGGTGGGTCCCTGGGGGGTCCCTGGAGGTCCCTGGGGGTCTCGGAGGGGTTTCTCGTGATCTCTGGAGGGGTCTCTGGAGGTCCCTGGGGGGCATCTTGTGATCTCTGGGCGGTCTATGGGGGTCCCTGGGGGGTCCCTGAGGGTCTCTGGGGGTCTCTGGTGGATCTTTGAGGGGTTCCTGTGGGTCCCTGGGGGATCTCTGAGAGTCTCTGGGGGTCTCTGGGGGTCTCTATGAGTCTCTGGTGGTGTCTGAGGGTCCCTGGGGCGTCTCTGGGAGTCTCTGGGGGTGTCTGGGGGTTTCTAGGGGGTCCCAGGAGATCCCCAGGGGAGTTCTTTGGGGGTCACAGGGGGGGTCTCTGGGGTTCTGTGGGGGTCCCTAGGGGGTCCTTGGGGGTCCCTGTGGGGTCTATGGGGGATCTCTGAGAGTCTCTGGGGGTCTCTGGAGGGTCTCTGGGGGTCTCTGGGGGTGTCTAGGGATCCCTGGATGGGTCTGGGGGTCTCTGGGGATCTCTGGGGGTCTCTGGGGGCATCTGAGGGTCCCTGGCGGGTGTCTGGGGGTCTCTGGGGTTCCCTGGGGTGTCTCGGCGTGTGTCTGGGAGTCCCTGGAGGTCTCTGAGAGTCTCTGGGGGGTCCCTGGGGGTCCCTGCAGGTCTCTGGGGGTGTCTGGGGGTGCCTGGAGGGGTCTGGGGGTCTCTGGGGATCTCTGGGGGCATCTGAGGGTTCCTGGCGGGTGTCTGGGAGTCTCTGGGGGTCCCTCAGGGGTCTCTGCGGGTCCCTCAGGGGTCTCTGGGAGTTTCTGGAGACCCCTGGGAGTCTCTGGGGGTGTCTGGGGGTCTGTGGGGGTCCTTGGGCAGTCCCTGGTGATCTATGGAGGGTCTCTGGGGGTCCCTGGGGGGTCTCGGCGGGTGTCTGGGAGTCCCTGGAGGTCTCTGAGAATCTCTGGGGGGTCTCTGGTGGTCCCTGGGGGGTCCGTGGGGGTCTCTGGGGGTGTCTTGGAGTCTCTGGGGTCTCTGGAGGTCCCTGGGGGGTCTCTGAGGGTTTCTGGGAGTCTCTGGGGTGTCTGGAAGTCTCTGGGGGTCCCTGAGGGGTCTCTGCGGGTCCCTGAGCGATCTCTGGGAGTTTCTGGGGGCCCCTGGGAGTCTCTGGGGGTGTCTGGGGGTCTGCGGGGGTCCTTGGGCGGTCCCTGGTGATCTATGGGGAGTCTCTGGGGGTCCCTGGGGAGTCCCAGTGGGCTCTCTGGGGGTCCCTGGGGGGTCTCTGAGAGTCTCTGAGAGTCTCTGGGGGGTCCCTGGGGGGGCCCCGGGGGTCCGTGGGGGCGTCTGGGAGTCCCTGGGGGGTGTCTGGAGGTCTAGGTGGGTCCCTGGTGTCTGGGGGTCTCTGACAGTTTCTGGGGGGTCTCTGGGGGAAACTGGGGGTTCTCTGGGAGATCTCTGTAGCGTCCTGGGGGTCCCTGGGTGTCCCTGGGAGTGTCTGGGAATCTCTGGGGTCTCTGGGGGTCCCTGTGGAGTCCCTGGGGGGGTCCTCTGGGGGTCTCTGGGGTCCCCAAGGAGGTTGGTCGAGGGACGGCATTTCGGGCACCGGGGCTCCCCACGGGGTGGTTGCCGAGGGGCGACACCTCGGGCACCGGGGGTCCCCAAATGGGGGGTCCCCAAGGGGCGACATTTCGGGCGCCGGAAGTCCCCGAAGGGGGGGTTGCCGAGGGGCTACACCTCGGGCGCCGGGGCTCCCCAAGGGGGTTCCCCGAGGGACGACATTTCGGGCACCGGGGGTCCCCAAGGGGGTTCCCCGAGGGACGACATTTCGGGCACCGGGGATCTCTGTGGGGGTCTCTGGGGTGTCTCCGGAGCATCTCTGGTGGTCTCTGGGGTTCTCTGGAGGTCTCTGTGGGATCTATGGGGGTCTCTGGTGGATCTATGAGGGGTTCCTGTGGGTCCCTGGGGTCCTCTGGGGGTCCCAAGGTGGGTCCCTGGGGGTCTCTGGAGGTCCCTGGGGGTCTCGGAGGGGTTTCTCGTGATCTCTGGAGGGGTCTCTGGGGGTCCCTGGGGGGCATCTTGTGATCTCTGGGCGGTCTATGGGGGTCCCTGGGGGGTCCCTGAGGGTCTCTGGGGGTCTCTGGTGGATCTTTGAGGGGTTCCTGTGGGTCCCTGGGGGATCTCTGAGAGTCTCTGGGGGTCTCTGGGGGTCTCTATGAGTCTCTGGGGGTGTCTGAGGGTCCCTGGGGGGTCTCTGGGAGTCTCTGGGGGTGTCTGGGGGTTTCTGGGGGGTCCCAGGAGATCCCCAGGGGAGTTCTTTGGGGCTCACAGGGGGGGTCTCTGGGGATCTGTGGGGGTGCCTAGGGGGTCCTTGGGGGTCTCTGTGCGGTCTCTGGGGGATCTCTGAGAGTCTCTGGGGGTCTCTGGAGGGTCTCTGGAGGTCCCTGGGGGTCTCTGGGTGTCCCTGGGGGTGTCTGGGGGTTTCTGGGGGGTCCCAGGAGATCCCCAGGGGAGTTAATTGGGGGTCATAGGGGGGGTCTCTGGGGTTCTGTGGGGGTCCCTAGGGGGTCCTTGGGGGTCCCTGTGGGGTCTATGGGGGATCTCTGAGAGTCTCTGGGGGTCTCTGGAGGGTCTCTGGGGGTCTATGGGGGTCTATGGGGGTGTCTAGGGGTCCCTGGAGGGGTCTGGGGGTCTCTGGGGATCTCTGGGGGTCTCTGGAGGCATCTGAGGGTCCCTGGCGGGTGTCTGGGGGTCTCTGGGGGTCCCTGGGGTGTCTCGGCGTGTGTCTGGGAGTCCCTGGAGGTCTCTGAGAGTCTCTGGGGGGTCTCTGGGGGTCCCTGGCGGTCCCTGCGGGTCTCTGCGGGTGTCTGGGGGTCCCTGGAGGGGTCTGGGGGTCTCTGGGGATCTCTGGGGGTCTCTGGGGGCATCTGAGGGTTCCTGGCGGGTGTCTAGAAGTCTCTGGGGGTCCCTCAGGGGTCTCTGCGGGTCCCTCAGGGGTCTCTGGGAGTTTCTGGGGACCCCTGGGAGTCTCTGGGGGTGTCTGGGAGTTTCTGTGGGGGTCCTTGGGCAGTCCCTGGTGATCTATGGAGGGTCTCTGGGGGTCCCTGGGGGGTTTCGGCGGGTGTCTGGGAGTCCCTGGAGGTCTCTGAGAATCTCTGGGGGGTCTCTGGTGGTCCCTGGGGGGTCTCTGGGGGGTCTCTGGGGCTTTCTGGTGGTCCCTGGGGGTCTCCGTGGGGGTCTCTGGGGGTCTCTTGGAGTCTCTGGGGTCTCTGGAGGTCCCTGGGGCATCTCTGAGGGTTTCTGGGAGTCTCTGGGGTGTCTGGAAGTCTCTGGGGGTCCCTGAGGGGTCTCTGCGGGTCCGTGAGCGATCTCTGGGAGTTTCTGGGGGCCCCTGGGAGTCTCTGGGGGTGTCTGGGGGTCTGCGGGGGTCCTTGGGCGGTCCCTGGTGATCTATGGGGAGTCTCTGGGGGTCCCTGGGGAGTCCCAGTGGGCTCTCTGGGGGTCCCTGGGGGGTCTCTGAGGGTCTCTGGGGGGATCCTGGGGGGGCCCTGGGGGTCCGTGGGGGCGTCTGGGAGTCCCTGGGGGGTGTCTGGAGGTCTAGGGGGGTCCCTGGGGTGTCTGGGGGTCTCTGGGGGTCTCTGACAGTCTCTGGGGGCTCTCTGGGGGAAACTGGGGGTGCTCTGGGAGATCTCTGTAGCGTCCTGGGGGGTCCCTGGGGGGTCCCTGGGTGTCCCTGGGAGTGTCTGGGAATCTCTGGGGTCTCTGGGGGTCCCTGTGGAGTCCCTGGGGGGGTCCTCTGGGGGTCTCTGGGGTCCCCAAAGAGTTTGGCCGAGGGACGGCATTTCGGGCACCGGGGGTCCCCAAGGGGGTTGTCCGAGGGACGACATTTCGGGCACCGGGGCTCCCCAGGGGATGGTTGCCGAGGGGCGACATTTCGGGCGCCGGAAGTCCCCGAAGGGAGGGGCTGCCGAGAGGCGACACCTCGGGCGCCGGGGCTCCCCAGGAGGGTTCCCCGAGGGACGACATTTCGGGCACCGGGGGTCCCCAAGGGGGTTCCCCGAGGGACGACATTTCGGGCACCGGGGATCTCTGTGGGGGTCTCTGGGGTGTCTCTGGAGCATCTCTGGTGGTCTCTGGGGTTCTCTGGAGGTCTCTGTGGGATCTATGGGGGTCTCTGGTGGATCTATGAGAGGTTCCTGTGGGTCCCTGGGGTCCTCTGGGGGTCCAAAGGTGGGTCCCTGAGGGTCTCTGGGGGTGTCTGGGAGTCTCTGGGGGTGTCTGAGGGTCCCTGGGGGGTCTCTGGGAGTCTCTGGGGGTGTCTGGGGGTTTCTGGGGGTCCCAGGAGATCCCCAGGGGAGTTCTTTGGGGGTCACAGGGGGGGTCTCTGGGGATCTGTGGGGGTCCCTAGGGGGTCCTTGGGGGTCCCTGTGGAATCTCTGGGGGATCTCTGAGAGTCTCTCGGGGTCTGTGGAGGGTCTCTGGGGGTCCCTGGGGGTCTCTGGGGGTCTCTGAGGGTGTCTGGGGGTCCCTGGAGGGGTCTGGGGGTCTCTGGGGATCTCTGGGGGTCTCTGGGGGCATCTGAGGGTCCCTGGCGGGTGTCTAGGGGTCTCTGGGTGTCCCTGGGGGTCTCGGCGTGTGTCTGGGAGTCCCTGGAGGTCTCTGAGAGTCTCTGGGGGGTCTCTGTGGGTCCCTGGGGGTCTCTGCGGGTCTCTGGGAGTCTCTGGGGGTCCCTGGAGGGGTCTGGGGAACTCTGGGGATCTCTGGGGGTCTCTGGGGGCATCTGAGGCTTCCTGGCGGGTGTCTGGAAGTCTCTGGGGGTCCCTCAGGGGTCCCTGCGGGTCCCTCAAGGGTCTCTGGGAGTTTCTGGGGGCCCCTGGGAGTCTCTGGGGGTGTCTGGGTGTCTGTGGGGGTCCTTGGGCGGTCCCTGGTGATCTATTGAGGGTCTCTGGGGGTCCCCGAGGGGTCTCTGCGGGTCCCTGAGCGATCTCTGGGAGTTTCTGGGGACCCCTGGGAGTCTCTGGGGGTGTCTGGGGGTCTGTGGGGGACCTTGGGCGGTCCCTGGTGATCTATGGGGAGTCTCTGGGGGTCCCTGGGGAGTCCCAGTGGGCTCTCTGGGGTCCCTGGGGGGTCTCTGACAGTCTCTGGGGGTCTCTGGGGGGTCCCTGGGGGGGCCCTGGGGGTCCGTGGGGGCTTCTGGGAGTCCCTGGGGGGTGTCTGGAGGTCTAGGGGGGTCCCTGGGGTGTCTGGGGGTGTCTGGGGGTCTCTGACAGTCTCTGGGGGGTCTCTGGGGGAAACTGGGGGTTCTCTGGGAGATCTCTGTAGCGTCCTGGGGGTCCCTGGGGGGTCCCTGGGTGTCCCTGGGAGTGTCTGGGAATCTCTGGACCCCACAGGTCTCTGGGGGTCCCTGTGGAGTCCCTGGGGGGATCCTCTGGGGGTCTCTGTGGTCCCCAAGGAGGTTGGCCGAGGGACGACATTTCGGGCACCGGGGCTTCCCAAGCGGTGGTTGCCGAGGGGGGACACCTCGGGCACCGGGGGTCCCCAAATGGGAGGTTGCCAAGGGGCGACATTTCGGGCGCCGGAAGTCCCCGAAGGGGGGCGTTGCCGAGGGGCGACACCTCGGGCGCCGGGGCTCCCCAAGGGGGTTCCCCGAGGGACGACATTTTGGCCACCGGGGGTCCCCAAGGGGGTTCTCTGAGGGACGACATTTTGGGCACCGGGGATCCCCAAGGGGGTTGTCCGAGGGACGACATTTTGGGCACCGGGGGTCCCCAAGGGGGATTCCCGACGGACGACATTTTGGGCACCAGGGGTCCCCAAGGACGTTGTCCGAGGGACGACATTTTGGGCACCGGGGGTCCCCAAGGGGGTTCTCCGAGGGACGACATTTTGAGCACCGTGGGTCCCCAAGGGGGGTTCCCGACGGACGACATTTTGGGCACCGGGGGTCCCCAAGGGGGTTCTCCGAGGGACGACATTTCGGGCACCGGGGGTCCCCAAGGACGTTGTCCGAGGAACGACATTTTGGACACCGGGGATCTCTGTGGGCGTCTCTGGGGTGTCTCTGGAGCATCTCTGGTGGTCTCTGGGGTTCTCTGGAGGTCTCTGTGGGATCTATAGGGGTCTCTGGTGGATCTATGAGGGGTTCCTGTGAGTCCCTGGGGTCCTCTGGGGGTCCCAAGGTGGGTCCCTGGGGGTCTCTGGAGGTCCCTGGGGGTCTCAGAGGGGTTTCTCGTGATCTCTGGAGGGGTGTCTGGAGGTCCCTGGGGGGCATCTCGTGATCTCTGGGCAGTCTATGGGGGTCCCTGGGGGGCATCTCGTGATCTCTGGGGGTCTCTGGGAGTCTCTGGGGGTGTCTGAGGGTCCCTGGGGAGGTCTCTGGCAGTCTCTGGGGGGTCTGGGGATTTCTGGGGGGTCCGAGGGGATCCCCAGGGGAGTTCTTTGGGGGTCCCTGGGGGGTCTCTGGTGGATCTTTGAGGGGTTCCTGTGGGTCCCTGGGGGATCTCTGAGAGTCTCTGGGGTTCTCTGGGGGTCTCTATGAGTCTCTAGGGGTGTCTGAGGGTCCCTGGGGGGTGTCTGGGAGTCTCTGGGGGTGTCTGGGGGTTTCTGGGGGTCCCAGGAGATCCCCAGGGGACTGTTTTGGGGTCACAGGGGGGGTCTCTGGGGATCTGTGGGGGTCCTTGGGGGTCCCTGTGGGAACCCTGGGGGATCTCTGAGAGTCTCTGGGGGTCTCTGGAGGGTCTCTGGGGGTCCCTGGGGGTCTCTGGGGGTGTCTGGGGGTCCCTGGAGGGGTCTGGGGGTCTCTGGAGATCTCTGGGGGTCTCTGGGGGCATCTGAGGGTCCCTGGCAGGTGTCTGCGGGTCTCTGGGGGTCCCTGGAAGGTCTCGGCGTGTGTCTGGGAGTCCCTGGAGGTCTCTGAGAGTCTCTGGGGGGTCTCTGGGGGTCCCTGGGGGTCCCTGCGGGTCTCTGGGGGTGTCTGGGGGTCCCTGGAGGGGTCTGGGGGTCTCTGGGGATCTCTGGGGGTCTCTGAGGGAATCTGAGGGTTCCTGGCGGGTGTCTGGGATTCTCTGGGTTCCCTGAGGGGTCTCTGGGAGTTTCTGGGGGCCCCTGGGAGTCTCTGGGGGTGTCTGGGGGTCTGTGGGGGTCCTTGGGCGGTCCCTGGTGATCTATGGAGGGTCTCTGGGGATCCCTGGGGGGTCTCGGCGGGTGTCTGGGAGTCCCTGGAGGTCTCTGAGAATCTCTGGGGGAGTCTCTGGTGGTCCCTGGGGGGTCTCTGGGGGGTCTCTGGGGCTTTCTGGTGGTCCCTGGGGGTCTCCGTGGGGGTCTCTGGGGGTCTCTTGGAGTCTCTGGGGTCTCTGGAGGTCCCTGGGGCGTCTCTGAGGGTTTCTGGGAGTCTCTGGGGTGTCTGGAAGTCTCTGGGGGTCCCTGAGGGGTCTCTGCGGGTCCCTGAGGGATCTCTGGGAGTTTCTGGGGGCCCCTGGGAGTCTCTGGGGGTGTCTGGGGGTCTGCGGGGGTCATTGGGCGGTCCCTGGTGATCTATGGGGAGTCTCTGGGGGTCCCTGGGGAGTCCCAGTGGGCTCTCTGGGGGTCCCTGGGGGGTCTCTGAGAGTCTCTGGGGGTCTCTGGGGGGTTCCTGGGGGGGCCCTGGGGGTCCGTGGGGGCGTCTGGGAGTCCCTGAGGGGTGTCTGGAGGTCTAGGGGGTCCCTGGGGTCCCTGGGCGTCTCTGGAGGTCCCTGGGGTTCTCGGAGGGGTTTCTCGTGATCTCTGGAGGGGTGTCTGGAGGTCCCTGGGGGGCATCTCGTGATCTCTGGGCAGTCTATGGGGGTCCCTTGGGGGCATCTCGTGATCTCTGGGGGTCTCTGGGAGTCTCTGGGGGTGTCTGAGGGTCCCTGGGGAGGTCTCTGGTAGTCTCTGGGGGGGTCTGGGGATTTCTGGGGGGTCCGAGGGGATCCCCAGGGGAGTTCTTTGGGGGTCCCTGGGGGGTCTCTGGTGGCTCTTTGAGGGGTTCCTGTGGGTCCCTGGGGGATCTCTGAGAGTCTCTGGGGTTCTCTGGGGGTCTCTATGAGTCTCTAGGGGTGTCTGAGGGTCCCTGGGGGGTCTCTGGGAGTCTCTGGGGGTGTCTGGGGGTTTCTGGGGGTCCCAGGAGATCCCCAGGGGACTGTTTTGGGGTTACAGGGGGGGTCTCTGGGGATCTGTGGGGGTCCCTAGGGGGTCCTTGGGGGTCCCTGTGGGGTCTCTGGGGGATCTCTGAGAGTCTCTGGGGGTCTCTGGAGGGTCTCTGGGGGTCCCTGGGGGTGTCTGGGGGTCCCTGGAGGGGTGTGGGGGTCTCTGGGGATCTCTGGGGGTCTCTGGGGGCATCTGAGGGTCCCTGGCGGGTGTCTGCGGGTCTCTGGGGGTCCCTGGAAGGTCTCGGCGTGTGTCTGGGAGTCCCTGGAAATCTCTGAGAGTCTCTGGGGGGTCTCTGGGGGTCCCTGGGTGTCCCTGCGGGTCTCTGGGGGTGTCTGGGGGTCCCTGGAGGGGTCTGGGGGTCTCTGGGGATCTCTGGGGGTCTCTGAGGGAATCTGAGGGTTCCTGGCGGGTGTCTGGGATTCTCTGGGGTCCCTGAGGGGTCTCTGGGAGTTTCTGGGGGCCCCTGGGAGTCTCTGGGGGTGTCTGGGGGTCTGTGGGGGTCCTTGGGCGGTCCCTGGTGATCTATGGAGGGTCTCTGGGGATCCCTGGGGGGTCTCGGCGGGTGTCTGGGAGTCCCTGGAGGTCTCTGAGAATCTCTGGGGGAGTCTCTGGTGGTCCCTGGGGGGTCTCTGGGGGGTCTCTGGGGCTTTCTGGTGGTCCCTGGGGGTCTCCGTGGGGGTCTCTGGGGGTCTCTTGGAGTCTCTGGGGTCTCTGGAGGTCCCTGGGGGGTCTCTGAGGGTTTCTGGGAGTCTCTGGGGTGTCTGGAAGTCTCTGGGGGTCCCTGAGGGGTCTCTGCGGGTCCCTGAGGGATCTCTGGGAGTTTCTGGGGGCCCCTGGGAGTCTCTGGGGGTGTCTGGGGGTCTGCGGGGGTCCTTGGGCGGTCCCTGGTGATCTATGGGGAGTCTCTGGGGGTCCCTGGGGAGTCCCAGTGGGCTCTCTGGGGGTCCCTGGGGGGTCTCTGAGAGTCTCTGGGGGTCTCTGGGGGGTTCCTGGGGGGGCCCTGGGGGTCCGTGGGGGCGTCTGGGAGTCCCTGAGGGGTGTCTGGAGGTCTAGGGGGGTCCCTGGGGTGTCTGGGGGTCTCTGACAGTCTCTGGGGGGTCTCTGGGGGAAACTGGGGGTTCTCTGGGAGATCTCTGTAGCGTCCTGGGGGTCCCTGGGGGGTCCCTGGGTGTCCCTGGGAGTGTCTGGGAATCTCTGGGGTCTCTGGGGGTCCCTGTGGAGTCCCTGGGGGGGTCCTCTGGGGGTCTCTTGGGTCCCCAAGGAGGTTCCCCGAGGGACGACATTTCGAGCACCGGGGGTCCCCAAGGGGGTTGTCCGAGGGACGACATTTCAAGCACCGGGGGTCCCCAAGTGGTGGTTGCCCAGGGGCGACACCTCGGGCACCGGGGGTCCCCAAATGGGAGGTCGCCAAGGGGCGACACCTCGGGCGCCGGAGCTCCCCCAAGGGGGTTCCCCGAGGGACGACATTTTGGGCACCGGGGATCCCCAAGGGGGTTGTCCGAGGGACGACATTTTGGGCATCGGGGGTCCCCAAGGGGGTTGTCCGAGGGACGACATTTCGGGCACCGGGGCTCCCCACGGGGTGGTTGCCGAGGGGCGACATTTCGGGCGCCGGAAGTCCCCGAAGGGAGGGGCTGCCGAGGGGCGACACCTCGGGCGCCGGGGCTCCCCAAGGGGGTTCCCCGAGGGACGACATTTCGGGCACCGGTGGTCCCCAAGGGGGTTGTCCGAGGGACAACATTTCGGGCACCGGGGATCTCTGTGGGGGTCTCTGGGGTGTCTCTGGAGCATCTCTGGTGGTCTCTGGGGTTCTCTGGAGGTCTCTGTGGGATCTATGGGGGTCTCTGGTGGATCTATGAGGGGTTCCTGTGGGTCCCTGGGGTCCTCTGGGGGTGCAAAGGTGGGTCCCTGAGGGTCGCTGGGGGTCTCTGGGAGTCTCTGGGGGTGTCTGAGGGTTTCTGGGGGGTCTCTGGGAGTCTCTGGGGGTGTCTGGGGGTTTCTGGGGGGTCCCAGGAGATCCCCAGGGGAGTTCTTTGGGGGTCACAGGGGGGGTCTCTGGGGATCTGTGGGGGTCCCTAGGGGGTCCTTGGGGGTCCCTGTGGGGTCTCTGGGGGATCTCTGAGAGTCCCTGGGGGTCTCTGGGGTTGTCTGGGGGTTCCTGGAGGGGTCTGGGGATCTCTGGGGATCTCTGGGGGTCTCTGGGGGCATCTGAGGGTCCCTGGCGGGTGTCTGGGGGTCTTTGGGTGTCCCTGGGGGTCTCGGCGTGTGTCTGGGAGTCCCTGGAGGTCTCTGAGAGTCTCTGGGGGGTCTCTGGAGGTCCCTGGGGGTCCCTGCGGGTCTCTGGGGGTCTCTGGGTGTCCCTGGAGGGGTCTGGGGGTCTCTGGGGGTCCCTGGAGGGGTCTGGGGGTCTCTGGGGATCTCTGGGGGTCTCTGGGGGCATCTGAGGGTTCCTGGGGGGTGTCTGGAAGTCTCTGGGGGTCCCCAAGGGGTCTCTGCGGGTCCCTCAAGGGTCTCTGGGAGTTTCTGGGGGCCCCTGGGAGTCTCTGGGGTGTCTGGGGGTCTGTGGGGGTCCTTGGGCGGTCCCTGGTGATCTATGGGGAGTCTCTGGGGGTCCCTGGGGAGTCCCAGTGGGCTCTCTGGGGGTCCCTGGGGGGTCTCTGAGAGTCTCTGGGGGTCTCTGGGGTGTTCCTGGGGGGGCCCTGGGGGTCCGTGGGGGCGTCTGGGAGTCCCTGGGGGGTGTCTGGAGGTCTAGAAGGGTCCCTGGGGTGTCTGGGGGTCTCTGACAGTCTCTGGGGGGTCTCTGGGGGAAACTGGGGGTTCTCTGGGAGATCTCTGTAGCGTCCTGGGGGTCCCTGGGGGGTCCCTGGGTGTCCCTGGGAGTGTCTGGGAATCTCTGGGGTCTCTGGGGGTCCCTGTGGAGTCCCTGGGGGGGTCCTCTGGGGGTCTCTGGGGTCCCCAAGGGGGTTGTCCGAGGGACGACATTTCAGGCACCGGGGCTCCCCATGGGGTGGTTGCCGAGGGGCGACATTTCGGGCGCCGGAAGTCCCCGAAGGGGGGCGTTGCCGAGGGGCGACACCTCGGGCGCCGGGGCTCCCCAAGGGGGTTCCCCGAGGGACGACATTTCGGGCACCAGGGGTCCCCAAGGGGTTCCCCGAGGGACGACATTTCGGGCACCGGGGATCTCTGTGGGGGTCTCTGGGGTGTCTCTGGAGCATCTCTGGTGGTCTCTGGGGTTCTCTGGAGGTCTCTGTGGGATCTATGGGGGTCTCTGGTGGATCTATGAGAGGTTCCTGTGGGTCCCTGGGGTCCTCTGGGGGTCCAAAGGTGGGTCCCTGAGGGTCTCTGGGGGTCTCTGGGAGTCTCTGGGGGTGTCTGAGGGTCCCTGGGGGGTCTCTGAGAGTCTCTGGGGGTGTCTGGGGATTTCTGTGGGGTCCGAGGGGATCCCCAGGGGAGTTCTTTGGGGGTCCCTGGGGGGTCTCTGGTAGATCTATGAGGGGTTCCTGTGGGTCCCTGGGGGATCTCTGAGAGTCTCTGGGGTTCTCTGGGTGTCTCTATGAGTCTCTGGGGGTGTCTGAGGGTCCCTGGGGGGTGTCTGGGAGTCTCTGGGGGTGTCTGGGGGTTTCTGGGGGGTCCCAGGAGATCCCCAGGGGACTGTTTTGGGGTCACAGGGGGGTCTCTGGGGATCTGTGGGGGTCCCTAGGGGGTCCTTGGGGGTCCCTGTGGGGTCTCTGGGGGATCTCTGAGAGTCTCTGGGGGTCTCTGGAGGGTCTCTGGGGGTCCCTGGGGGTCTCTGGGGGTGTCTGGGGGTCCCTGGAGGGGTCTGGGCGTCTCTGGGGATCTCTGGGGGTCTCTGGGGGCATCTGAGGGTCCCTGGCGGGTGTCTGGGGGTCTCTGGGTGTCCCTGGGGGTCTCGGCGTGTGTCTGGGAGTCCCTGGAGGTCTCTGAGAGTCTCTGGGGGGTCTCTGTGGGTCCCTGCGGGTCTCTGAGAATCTCTGGGGGTCTCTGGGGGTCCCTGGAGGGGTCTGGGGGTCTCTGGGGATCTCTGGGGGTCTCTGGGGGCATCTGAGGGTTCCTGGCGGGTGTCTGGAAGTCTCTGGGGGTCCCTCAGGGGTCCCTGCGGGTCCCTCAAGGGTCTCTGGGAGTTTCTGGGGGCCCCTGGGAGTCTCTGGGGGTGTCTGGGTGTCTGTGGGGGTCCTTGGGCGGTCCCTGGTGATCTATTGAGGGTCTCTGGGGGTCCCTGGGGGGTCTCGGCGGGTGTCTGGGAGTCCCTGGAGGTCTCTGAGAATCTCTGGGGGGTCTCTGGTGGTCCCTGGGGGGTCTCTGGGGGGTCTCTGGGGCTTTCTGGTGGTCCCTGGGGGTCTCCGTGGGGCTCTCTGGGGGTCTCCTGGAGTCTCTGGGGTCTCTGGAGGTCCCTGGGGGGTCTCTGAGGGTTTCTGGGAGTCTCTGGGGTGTCTGGAAGTCTCTGGGGCTCCCCGAGGGGTCTCTGCGGGTCCCTGAGCGATCTCTGGGAGTTTCTGGGGGCTCCTGGGAGTCTCTGGGGGTGTCTGGGGGTCTGCGGGGGTCCTTGGGCGGTCCCTGGTGATCTATGGGGAGTCTCTGGGGGTCCCTGGGGAGTCCCAGTGGGCTCTCTGGGGGTCCCTGGGGGGTCTCTGAGAGTTTCTGGGGGTCTCTGGGGGGTCCCTGGGGGGGCCCTGGGGGTCCGTGGGGGCTTCTGGGAGTCCCTGGGGGGTGTCTGGAGGTCTAGGGGGGTCCCTGGGGTGTCTGGGGGTGTCTGGGGGTCTCTGACAGTCTCTGGGGGGTCTCTGGGGGAAACTGGGGGTTCTCTGGGAGATCTCTGTAGCGTCCTGGGGGTCCCTGGGGGGTCCCTGGGTGTCCCTGGGAGTGTCTGGGAATCTCTGGGGTCTCTGGGAGTCCCTGTGGAGTCCCTAGGGGGATCCTCTGGGGGTCTCTGGGGTCCCCAAGGAGGTTGGCCGAGGGACGACATTTCGGGCGCCGGAAGTCCCCGAAGGGGGGCGTTGCCGAGGGGCGACACCTCGGGCGCCGGGGCTCCCCAAGGGGGTTCCCCAAGGGACGACATTTTGGCCACCGGGGCTCCCCAAGGGGGTTCCCCAAGGGACGACATTTCGGGCACCGGGGGTCCCCAAGGACGTTGTCCGAGGGACGACATTTTGGGCACCGGGGATCTCTGTGGGGGTCTCTGGGGTGTCTCTGGAGCATCTCTGGTGGTCTCTGGGGTTCTCTGGAGGTCTCTGTGGGATCTATGGGGGTCTCTGGTGGATCTATGAGGGGTTCCTGTGGGTCCCTGGGGTCCTCTGGGGGTCCCAAGGTGGGTCCCTGGGGGTCTCTGGAGGTCCCTGGGGGTCTCGGAGGGGTTTCTCCTGATCTCTGGAGGGGTGTCTGGAGGTCCCTGGGGGGCATCTCGTGATCTCTGGGCAGTCTATGGGGGTCCCTGGGGGGCATCTCGTGATCTCTGGGGGTCTCTGGGAGTCTCTGGGGGTGTCTGAGGGTCCCTGGGGAGGTCTCTGGTAGTCTCTGGGGGTGTCTGGGGATTTCTGGGGGGTCCGAGGGGATCCCCAGGGGAGTTCTTTGGGGGTCCCTGGGGGGTCTCTGGTGGATCTTTGAGGGGTTCCTGTGGGTCCCTGGGGGATCTCTGAGAGTCTCTGGGGTTCTCTGGGGGTCTCTATGAGTCTCTAGGGGTGTCTGAGGGTCCCTGGGGGGTCTCTGGGAGTCTCTGGGGGTGTCTGGGGGTTTCTGGGGGTCCCAGGAGATCCCCAGGGGACTGTTTTGGGGTCACAGGGGGTGTCTCTGGGGATCTGTGGGGGTCCCTAGGGGGTCCTTGGGGGTCCCTGTGGGAACCCTGGGGGATCTCTGAGAGTCTCTGGGGGTCTCTGGAGGGTCTCTGGGGGTCTCTGGGAGTGTCTGGGGGTCCCTGGAGGGGTCTGGGGGTCTCTGGGGATCTCTGGGGGTCTCTGGAGGCATCTGAGGGTCCCTGGCAGGTGTCTGGGGGTCTCTGGGGGTCCCTGGGGGGTCTCGGCGTGTGTCTGGGAGTCCCTGGAGGTCTCTGAGAGTCTCTGGGGGGTCTCTGGGGGTCCCTGGGTGTCCCTGCGGGTCTCTGGGGGTGTCTGGGGGTCCCTGGAGGGGTCTGGGGGTCTCTGGGGATCTCTGGGGGTCTCTGAGGGAATCTGAGGGTTCCTGGCGGGTGTCTGGGATTCTCTGGGGTCCCTGAGGGGTCTCTGGGAGTTTCTGGGGGCCCCTGGGAGTCTCTGGGGGTGTCTGGGGGTCTGTGGGGGTCCTTGGGCGGTCCCTGGTGATCTATGGAGGGTCTCTGGGGATCCCTGGGGGGTCTCGGCGGGTGTCTGGGAGTCCCTGGAGGTCTCTGAGAATCTCTGGGGGAGTCTCTGGTGGTCCCTGGGGGGTCTCTGGGGGGTCTCTGGGGCTTTCTGGTGGTCCCTGGGGGTCTCCGTGGGGGTCTCTGGGGGTCTCTTGGAGTCTCTGGGGTCTCTGGAGGTCCCTGGGGGGTCTCTGAGGGTTTCTGGGAGTCTCTGGGGTGTCTGGAAGTCTCTGGGGGTCCCTGAGGGGTCTCTGCGGGTCCCTGAGGGATCTCTTGGAGTTTCTGGGGGCCCCTGGGAGTCTCTGGGGGTGTCTGGGGGTCTGCGGGGATCCTTGGGCGGTCCCTGGTGCTCTATGGGGAGTCTCTGGGGGTCCCTGGGGAGTCCCAGTGGGCTCTCTGGGGGTCCCTGGGGGGTCTCTGAGAGTCTCTGTGGGTCTCTGTGGGGTCCCTGGGGGGGTCCTCTGGGGGTCTCTTGGGTCCCCAAGGAGTTTGGCCGAGGGACGACATTTTGAGCACCGGGGGTCCCCAAGGGGGTTGTCCGAGGGACGACATTTCAAGCACCGCGGGTCCCCAAGTGGTGGTTGCCCAGGGGCGACACCTCGGGCACCGGGGGTCCCCAAATGGGAGGTTGCCAAGGGGCGACACCTCGGGCGCCGGGGCTCCCCCAAGGGGGTTCCCCGAGGGACGACATTGTGGGCACCGGGGATCCCCAAGGGGGTTGTCCGAGGGACGACATTTTGGGCATCGGGGGTCCCCAAGGGGGTTGTCCGAGGGACGACATTTCAGGCACCGGGGCTCCCCACGGAGTGGTTGCCGAGGGGCGACATTTCGGGCGCCGGAAGTCCCCGAAGGGAGGGGCTGCCGAGGGGCGACACCTCGGGCGCCGGGGCTCCCCAAGGGGGTTCCCCGAGGGACGACATTTCGGGCACCGGTGGTCCCCAAGGGGGTTGTCCGAGGGACAACATTTCGGGCACCGGGGATCTCCCTGGGTGTCTCTGGAGCATCTCTGGTGGTCTCTGGGGTTCTCTGGAGGTCTCTGTGGGATCTATGGGGGTCTCTGGTGGATCTATGAGGGGTTCCTGTGGGTCCCTGGGGTCCTCTGGGGGTGCAAAGGTGGGTCCCTGAGGGTCGCTGGGGGTCTCTGGGAGTCTCTGGGGGTGTCTGAGGGTTTCTGGGGGGTCTCTGGGAGTCTCTGGGGGTGTCTGGGGGTTTCTGGGGGGTCCCAGGAGATCCCCAGGGGAGTTCTTTTGGGGTCACAGGGGGGGTCTCTGGGGATCTGTGGGGGTCCCTAGGGGGTCCTTGGGGGTCCCTGTGGGGTCTCTGGGGGATCTCTGAGAGTCTCTGGGGGTCTCTGGAGGGTCTCTGGGGGTCCCTGGGGGTCTCTGGGGGTGTCTGGGGGTCTTTGGAGGGGTCTGGGGGTCTCTGGGGATCTCTGGGGGTCTCTGGGGGCATCTGAGGGTCCCTGGCGGGTGTCTGGGGGTCTCTGGGTGTCCCTGGGGGTCTCGGCGTGTGTCTGGGAGTCCCTGGAGGTCTCTGAGAGTCTCTGGGGGGTCTCTGGGGGTCCCTGCGGGTCTCTGGGGGTCTCTGGGTGTCCCTGGAGGGGTCTGGGGGTCTCTGGGGGTCCCTGGAGGGGTCTGGGGGTCTCTGGGGATCTCTGGGGGTCCCTCAGGGGGCATCTGAGGGTTCCTGGCGGGTGTCTGGAAGTCTCTGGGGGTCCCTCAGGGGTCTCTGCGGGTCCCTGAGGGGTCTCTGGGAGTTTCTGGGGGCCCCTGGGAGTCTCTGGGGTGTCTGGGGGTCTGTGGGGGTCCTTGGACGGTCCCTGGTGATCTATGGAGGGTCTCTGGGGGTCCCTGGGGGGTCTCGGCGGGTGTCTGGGAGTCCTTGGAGGTCTCTGAGAATCTCTGGGGGGTCTCTGGTGGTCCCTGGGGGGTCTCTGGGGGGTCTCTGGGGCTTTCTGGTGGTCCCTGGGGGTCTCCGTGGGGGTCTCTGGGGGTCTCTTGGAGTCTCTGGGGTGTCTGGAGGTCCCTGGGGGGTCTCTGAGGGTTTCTGGGAGTCTCTGGGGTGTCTGGAAGTCTCTGGGGGTCCCTGAGGGGTCTCTGCGGGTCCGTGAGCGATCTCTGGGAGTTTCTGGGGGCCCCTGGGAGTCTCTGGGTTTGTCTGGGGGTCTGCGGAGGTCCTTAGGCGGTCCCTGGTGATCTATGGGGAGTCTCTGGGGGTCCCTGGGGAGTCCCAGTGGGCTCTCTGCGGGTCCCTGGGGGGTCTCTGAGAATCTCTGGGGGTCTCTGGGGTGTTCCTGGGGGGGCCCTGGGGGTCCGTGGGGGCGTCTGGGAGTCCCTGGGGGGTGTCTGGAGGTCTAGGGGGGTCCCTGGGGTGTCTGAGGGTGTCTGGGGGTCTCTGACAGTCTCTGGGGGGTCTCTGGGGGAAACTGGGGGTTCTCTGGGAGATCTCTGTAGCGTCCTGGGGGTCCCTGGGGGGTCCCTGGGTGTCCCTGGGAGTGTCTGGGAATCTCTGGGGTCTCTGGGGGTCCCTGTGGAGTCCCTGGGGGGGTCCTCTGGGGGTCTCTTGGGTCCCCAAGGAGTTTGGCCGAGGGACGACATTTCGAGCACCGGGGGTCCCCAAGGGGGTTGTCCGAGGGACGACATTTGAAGCACCGGGGGTCCCCAAGTGGTGGTTGCCCAGGGGCGACACCTCGGGCACCGGGGGTCCCCAAATGGGAGGTTGCCAAGGGGCGACACCTCGGGCGCCGGGGCTCCCCCAAGGGGGTTCCCCGAGGGACGACATTTTGGGCACCGGGGATCCCCAAGGGGGTTGTCCGAGGGACGACATTTAGGGCACCGGGGCTCCGCATGGGGTGGTTGCCGAGGGGCGACATTTCGGGCGCCGGAAGTCCCCGAAGGGGGGCGTTGCCGAGGGGCGACACTTCGGGCGCCGGGGCTCCCCAAGGGGGTTCCCCGAGGGACGACATTTTGGGCACCAGGGGTCCCCAAGGGGGTTCCCCGAGGGACGACATTTCGGGCACCGGGGATCTCTGTGGGGGTCTCTGGGGTGTCTCTGGAGCATCTCTGGTGGTCTCTGGGGTTCTCTGGAGGTCTCTGTGGGATCTATGGGGGTCTCTGGTGGATCTATGAGAGGTTCCTGTGGGTCCCTGGGGTCCTCTGGGGGTGCAAAGGTGGGTCCCTGAGGGTCTCTGGGGGTCTCTGGGAGTCTCTGGGGGTGTCTGAGGGTCCCTGGGGGGTCTCTGAGAGTCTCTAGGGGTGTCTGGGGATTTCTGTGGGGTCCGAGGGGATCCCCAGGGGAGTTCTTTGGGGGTCCCTGGGGGGTCTCTGGTGGATCTTTGAGGGGTTCCTGTGGCTCCCTGGGGGATCTCTGAGAGTCTCTGGGGTTCTCTGGGGGTCTCTATGAGTCTCTGGGGGTGTCTGAGGGTCCCTGGGGGGGTGTCTGGGAGTCTCTGGGGGTGTCTGGGGGTTTCTGGGGGGTCCCAGAAGATCCCCAGGGGAGTTCTTTGGGGGTCACAGGGGGGTCTCTGGGGATCTGTGGGGGTCCCTAGGGGGTCCTTGGGGGTCCCTGTGGGGTCTCTGGGGGATCTCTGAGAGTCTCTCGGGGTCTCTGGAGGGTCTCTGGGGGTCCCTGGGGGTCTCTGGGGGTGTCTGGGGGTCCCTGGAGGGGTCTGGGGGTCTCTGGGGATCTCTGGGGGTCTCTGGGGGCATCTGAGGGTCCCTGGCGGGTGTCTGGGGGTCTCTGGGTGTCCCTGGGGGTCTCGGCGTGTGTCTGGGAGTCCCTGGAGGTCTCTGAGAGTCTCTGGGGGGTCTCTGGGGGTCCCTGGGGGTCTCTGAGAGTCTCTGGGGGTGTCTGGGGGTCCCTGGAGGGGTCTGGGGGTCTCTGGGGATCTCTGGGGGTCTCTGGGGGCATCTGAGGGTTCCTGGCGGGTGTCTGGAAGTCTCTGGGGGTCCCTCAGGGGTCTCTGCGGGTCCCTGAGGGGTCTCTGGGAGTTTCTGGGGGCCCCTGGGACTCTCTGGGGTGTCTGGGGGTCTGTGGGGGTCCTTGGGCGGTCCCTGGTGATCTATTGAGGGTCTCTGGGGGTCCCTGGGGGGTCTCGGCGGGTGTCTGGGAGTCTCTGGAGGTCTCTGAGAATCTCTGGGGGAGTCTCTGGTGGTCCCTGGGGGGTCTCTGGGGGGTCTCTGGGGCTTTCTGGTGGTCCCTGGGGGTCTCCGTGGGGGTCTCTGGGGGTCTCTTGGAGTCTCTGGGGTCTCTGGAGGTCCCTGGGGGGTCTCTGAGGGTTTCTGGGAGTCTCTGGGGTGTCTGGAAGTCTCTGGGGGTCCCCGAGGGGTCTCTGCGGGTCCCTGAGCGATCTCTGGGAGTTTCTGGGGGCCCCTGGGAGTCTCTGGGGGTGTCTGGGGGTCTGCGGGGGTCCTTGGGCGGTCCCTGGTGATCTATGGGGAGTCTCTGGGGGTCCCTGGGGAGTCCCAGTGGGCTCTCTGGGGGTCCCTGGGGGGTCTCTGACAGTCTCTGGGGGTCTCTGGGGGGTCCTTGGGGGGGGCCTGGGGGTCCGTGGGGGCGTCTGGGAGTCCCTGAGGGGTGTCTGGAGGTCTACGGGGGTCCATGGGGTGTCTGGGGGTGTCTGGGGGTCTCTGACAGTCTCTGGGGGGTCTCTGGGGGAAACTGGGGGTTCTCTGGGAGATCTCTGTAGCGTCCTGGGGGTCCCTGGGGGGTCCCTGGGTGTCCCTGGGAGTGTCTGGGAATCTCTGGGGTCTCTGGGGGTCCCTGTGGAGTCCCTGGGGGGGTCCTCTGGGGGTCTCTTGGGTCCCCAAGGAGTTTGGCCGAGGGACGACATTTCGAGCACCGGGGGTCCCCAAGGGGGTTGTCCGAGGGACGACATTTCAAGCACCGGGGGTCCCCAAGTGGTGGTTGCCCAGGGGCGACACCTCGGGCACCGGGGGTCCCCAAATGGGAGGTTGCCAAGGGGCGACACCTCGGGCGCCGGGGCTCCCCCAAGGGGGTTCCCCGAGGGACGACATTTTGGGCACCGGGGGTCCCCAAGGGGGTTGTCCGAGGGACGACATTTTGGGCATCGGGGGTCCCCAAGGGGGTTGTCCGAGGGACGACATTTAGGGCACCGGGGCTCCCCACGGGGTGGTTGCCGAGGGACGACATTTCGGGCGCCGGAAGTCCCCGAAGGGAGGGGCTGCCGAGGGGCGACACCTCGGGCGCCGGGGCTCCCCAAGGGGGTTCCCCGAGGGACGACATTTCGGGCACCGGGGATCTCTGTGGGGGTCTCTGGGGTGTCTCTGGAGCATCTCTGGTGGTCTCTGGGGTTCTCTGGAGGTCTCTGTGGGATCTATGGGGGTCTCTGGTGGATCTATGAGGGGTTCCTGTGGGTCCCTGGGGTCCTCTGGGGGTGCAAAGGTGGGTCCCTGAGGGTCGCTGGGGGTCTCTGAGAGTCTCTGGGGGTGTCTGAGGGTTTCTGGGGGGTCTCTGGGAGTCTCTGGGGGTGTCTGGGGGTTTCTGGGGGGTCCCAGGAGATCCCCAGGGGAGTTCTTTTGGGGTCACAGGGGGGGTCTCTGGGGATCTGTGGGGGTCCCTAGGGGGTCCTTGGGGGTCCCTGTGGGGTCTCTGGGGGATCTCTGAGACTCTCTGGGGGTCTCTGGAGGGTCTCTGGGGGTCTCTGGGGGTGTCTGGGGGTCCCTGGAGGGGTCTGGGCGTCTCTGGGGATCTCTGGGGGTCTCTGGGGGCATCTGAGGGTCCCTGCGGGTGTCTGCGGGTCTCTGGGGGTCCCTGGAAGGTCTCGGCGTGTGTCTGGGAGTCCCTGGAGGCCTCTGAGAGTCTCTGGGGGGTCTCTGGGGGTCCCTGCGGGTCTCTGGGGGTCCCTGGGTGTCCCTGGAGGGGTCTGGGGGTCTCTGGGGGTCCCTGGAGGGGTGTGGGGGTCTCTGGGGATCTCTGGGGGTCTCTGGGGGCATCTGAGGGTTCCTGGCGGGTGTCTGGAAGTCTCTGGGGGTCCCTCAGGGGTCTCTGCGGGTCCCTGAGGGGTCTCTGGCAGTTTCTGGGGGCCCCTGGGAGTCTCTGGGGTGTCTGGGGGTCTGTGGGGGTCCTTGGGCGGTCCCTGGTGATCTATGGAGGGTCTCTGGGGGTCCCTGGGGGGTCTCGGCGGGTGTCTGGGAGTCCTTGGAGGTCTCTGAGAATCTCTGGGGGGGTCTCTGGTGGTCCCTGGGGGGTCTCTGGGGGGTCTCTGGGGCTTTCTGGTGGTCCCTGGGGGTCTCCGTGGGGCTCTCTGGGGGTCTCTTGGAGTCTCTGGGGTCTCTGGAGGTCCCTGGGGGGTCTCTGAGGGTTTCTGGGAGTCTCTGGGGTGTCTGGAAGTCTCTGGGGGTCCCTGAGGGGTCTCTGCGGGTCCCTGAGGGATCTCTTGGAGTTTCTGGGGGCCCCTGGGAGTCTCTGGGGGTGTCTGGGGGTCTGCGGGGGTCCTTGGGCGGTCCCTGGTGCTCTATGGGGAGTCTCTGGGGGTCCCTGGGGAGTCCCAGTGGGCTCTCTGGGGGTCCCTGGGGAGTCCCAGTGGGCTCGCTGGGGGTCCCTGGGGGGTCTCTGAGAGTCTCTGGGGGTCTCTGGGGGGTCCCTGGGGGGGCCCTGGGGGTCCGTGGGGGCGTCTGGGAGTCCCTGAGGGGTGTCTGGAGGTCTAGGGGGGTCCATGGGGTGTCTGGGGGTGTCTGGGGGTCTCTGACAGTCTCTGGGGGGTCTCTGGGGGAAACTGGGGGTTCTCTGGGAGATCTCTGTAGCGTCCTGGGGGTCCCTGGGGGGTCCCTGGGTGTCCCTGGGAGTGTCTGGGAATCTCTGGGGTCTCTGGGGGTCCCTGTGGAGTCCCTGGGGGGGTCCTCTGGGGGTCTCTTGGGTCCCCAAGGAGTTTGGCCGAGGGACGACATTTCGAGCACCGGGGGTCTCCAAGGGGGTTGTCCGAGGGACGACATTTCAAGCACCGGGGGTCCCCAAGTGGTGGTTGCCCAGGGGCGACACCTCGGGCACCGGGGGTCCCCAAATGGGAGGTTGCCAAGGGGCGACACCTCGGGCGCCGGGGCTCCCCCAAGGGGGTTCCCCGAGGGACGACATTTTGGGCACCGGGGATCCCCAAGGGGGTTGTTTGAGGGACGACATTTTGGGCATCGGGGGTCCCCAAGGGGGTTGTCCGAGGGACGACATTTCGGGCACCGGGGCTCCCCACGGGGTGGTTGCCGAGGGGCGACATTTCGGGCGCCGGAAGTCCCCGAAGGGAGGGGCTGCCGAGGGGCGACACCTCGGGCGCCGGGGCTCCCCAAGGGGGTTCCCCGAGGGACGACATTTCGGGCACCGGTGGTCCCCAAGGGGGTTGTCCGAGGGACAACATTTCGGGCACCGGGGATCTCTGTGGGGGTCTCTGGGGTGTCTCTGGAGCATCTCTGGTGGTCTCTGGGGTTCTCTGGAGGTCTCTGTGGGATCTATGGGGGTCTCTGGTGGATCTATGAGGGGTTCCTGTGGGTCCCTGGGGTCCTCTGGGGGTGCAAAGGTGGGTCCCTGAGGGTCGCTGGGGGTCTCTGGGAGTCTCTGGGGGTGTCTGAGGGTTTCTGGGGGGTCTCTGGGAGTCTCTGGGGGTGTCTGGGGGTTTCTGGGGGGTCCCAGGAGATCCCCAGGGGAGTTCTTTGGGGGTCACAGGGGGGGTCTCTGGGGATCTGTGGGGGTCCCTAGGGGGTCCTTGGGGGTCCCTGTGGGGTCTCTGGGGGATCTCTGAGAGTCCCTGGGGGTCTCTGGGGGTGTCTGGGGGTTCCTGGAGGGGTCTTGGGGTCTCTGGGGATCTCTGGGGGTCTCTGGGGGCATCTGAGGGTCCCTGGCGGGTGTCTGGGGGTCTCTGGGTGTCCCTGGGGGTCTCGGCGTGTGTCTGGGAGTCCCTGGAGGTCTCTGAGAGTCTCTGGGGGGTCTCTGGAGGTCCCTGGGGGTCCCTGCGGGTCTCTGGGGGTCTCTGGGTGTCCCTGGAGGGGTCTGGGGGTCTCTGGGGGTCCCTGGAGGGGCCTGGGGTTCTCTGGGGATCTCTGGGGGTCTCTGGGGGCATCTGAGGGTTCCTGGCGGGTGTCTGGAAGTCTCTGGGGGTCCCTCAGGGGTCTCTGCGGGTCCCTCAAGGGTCTCTGGGAGTTTCTGGGGGCCCCTGGGAGTCTCTGGGGTGTCTGGGGTCTGTGGGGGTCCTTGGGCGGTCCCTGGTGATCTATGGGGAGTCTCTGGGGGTCCCTGGGGAGTCCCAGTGGGCTCTCTGGGGGTCCCTGGGGGGTCTCTGAGAGTCTCTGGGGGTCTCTGGGGGGTTCCTGGGGGGGCCCTGGGGGTCCGTGGGGGCTTCTGGGAGTCCCTGGGGGTTGTCTGGAGGTCTAGGGGGGTCCCTGGGGTGTCTGGGGGTGTCTGGGGGTCTCTGACAGTCTCTGGGGGGTCTCTGGGGGAAACTGGGGGTTCTCTGGGAGATCTCTGTAGCGTCCTGGGGGTCCCTGGGGGGTCCCTGGGTGTCCCTGGGAGTGTCTGGGAATCTCTGGGGTCTCTGGGGGTCCCTGTGGAGTCCCTGGGGGGGTCCTCTGGGGGTCTCTGGGGTCCCCAAGGAGTTTGGCCGAGGGACGGCATTTCGGGCACCGGGGGTCCCCAAGGGGGTTGTCCGAGGGACGACATTTCAGGCACCGGGGCTCCCCATGGGGTGGTTGCCGAGGGGCGACATTTCGGGCGCCGGAAGTCCCCGAAGGGGGGCGTTGCCGAGGGGCGACACCTCGGGCGCCGGGGCTCCCCAAGGGGGTTCCCCGAGGGACGACATTTCGGGCACCAGGGGTCCCCAAGGGGTTCCCCGAGGGACGACATTTCGGGCACCGGGGATCTCTGTGGGGGTCTCTGGGGTGTCTCTGGAGCATCTCTGGTGGTCTCTGGGGTTCTCTGGAGGTCTCTGTGGGATCTATGTGGGTCTCTGGTGGATCTATGAGAGGTTCCTGTGGGTCCCTGGGGTCCTCTGGGGGTCCAAAGGTGGGACCCTGAGGGTCTCTGGGGGTCTCTGGGAGTCTCTGGGGGTGTCTGAGGGTCCCTGGGGGGTCTCTGAGAGTCTCTGGGGGTGTCTGGGGATTTCTGTGGGGTCCGAGGGGATCCCCAGGGGAGTTCTTTGGGGGTCCCTGGGGGGTCTCTGGTGGATCTATGAGGGGTTCCTGTGGCTCCCTGGGGGATCTCTGAGAGTCTCTGGGGTTCTCTGGGGGTCTCTATGAGTCTCTGGGGGTGTCTGAGGGTCCCTGGGGGGTGTCTGGGAGTCTCTGGGGGTGTCTGGGGGTTTCTGGGGGGTCCCAGGAGATCCCCAGGGGACTGTTTTGGGGTCACAGGGGGGTCTCTGGGGATCTGTGGGGGTCCCTAGGGGGTCCTTGGGGGTCCCTGTGGGGTCTCTGGGGGATCTCTGAGAGTCTCTGGGGGTCTCTGGAGGGTCTCTGGGGGTCCCTGGGGGTCTCTGGGGGTGTCTGGGGGTCCCTGGAGGGGTCTGGGCGTCTCTGGGGATCTCTGGGGGTCTCTGGGGGCATCTGAGGGTCCCTGGCGGGTGTCTGGGGGTCTCTGGGTGTCCCTGGGGGTCTCGGCGTGTGTCTGGGAGTCCCTGGAGGTCTCTGAGAGTCTCTGGGGGGTCTCTGTGGGTCCCTGGGGGTCTCTGAGAATCTCTGGGGGTCCCTGGAGGGGTCTGGGGGTCTCTGGGGATCTCTGGGGGTCTCTGGGGGCATCTGAGGGTTCCTGGCGGGTGTCTGGAAGTCTCTGGGGGTCCCTCAGGGGTCTCTGCGGGTCCCTCAAGGGTCTCTGGGAGTTTCTGAGGGCCCCTGGGAGTCTCTGGGGGTGTCTGGGTGTCTGTGGGGGTCCTTGGGCGGTCCCTGGTGATCTATTGAGGGTCTCTGGGGGTCCCTGGGGGGTCTCGGCGGGTGTCTGGGAGTCCCTGGAGGTCTCTGAGAATCTCTGGGGGGTCTCTGGTGGTCCCTGGGGGGTCTCTGGGGGGTCTCTGGGGCTTTCTGGTGGTCCCTGGGGGTCTCCGTGGGGGTCTCTGGGGATCTCTTGGAGTCTCTGGGGTCTCTGGAGGTCCCTGGGGGGTCTCTGAGGGTTTCTGGGAGTCTCTGGGGTGTCTGGAAGTCTCTGGGGGTCCCCGAGGGGTCTCTGCGGGTCCCTGAGCGATCTCTGGGAGTTTCTGGGGGCCCCTGGGAGTCTCTGGGGGTGTCTGGGGGTCTGCGGGGGTCCTTGGGCGGTCCCTGGTGATCTATGGGGAGTCTCTGGGGGTCCCTGGGGAGTCCCAGTGGGCTCTCTGGGGGTCCCTGGGGGGTCTCTGACAGTCTCTGGGGGTCTCTGGGGGGTCCTTGGGGGGGGCCTGGGGGTCCGTGGGGGCGTCTGGGAGTCCCTGGGGGGTGTCTGGAGGTCTAGGGGGGTCCCTGGGGTGTCTGGGGGTGTCTGGGGGTCTCTGACAGTCTCTGGGGGGTCTCTGGGGGAAACTGGGGGTTCTCCGGGAGATCTCTGTAGCGTCCTGGGGGTCCCTGGGGGGTCCCTGGGTGTCCCTGGGAGTGTCTGGGAATCTCTGGGGTCTCTGGGGGTCCCTTTGGAGTCCCTAGGGGGATCCTCTGGGGGTCTCTGGGGTCCCCAAGGAGGTTGGCCGAGGGACGACATTTCTGGCACCGGGGCTTCCCAAGCGGTGGTTGCCGAGGGGGGACACCTCGGGCACCGGGGGTCCCCAAATGGGAGGTTGCCAAGGGGCGACATTTCGGGCGCCGGAAGTCCCCGAAGGGGGGCGTTGCCGAGGGGCGACACCTCGGGCGCCGGGGCTCCCCAAGGGGGTTCCCCAAGGGACGACATTTTGGCCACCGGGGGTCCCCAAGGGGGTTCTCCGAGGGACGACATTTTGGGCACCGGGGGTCCCCAAGGGGGTTCTCCGAGGGACGACATTTTGGGCACCGGGGGTCCCCAAGGGGGGTTCCCGACGGACGACATTTTGGGCACCGGGGGTCCCCAAGGGGGTTCCCCGAGGGACGACATTTTGGGCACCGGGGGTCCCCAAGGACGTTGTCCGAGGGACGACATTTTGGGCACCGGGGATCTCTGTGGGGGTCTCTGGGGTGTCTCTGGAGCATCTCTGGTGGTCTCTGGGGTTCTCTGGAGGTCTCTGTGGGATCCATGGGGGTCTCTGGTGGATCTATGAGGGGTTCCTGTGGGTCCCTGGGGTCCTCTGGGGGTCCCAAGGTGGGTCCCTGGGGGTCTCTGGAGGTCCCTGGGGGTCTCGGAGGGGTTTCTCGTGATCTCTGGAGGGGTGTCTGGAGGTCCCTGGGGGGCATCTCGTGATCTCTGGGCAGTCTATGGGGGTCCCTGGGGGGCATCTCGTGATCTCTGGGGGTCTCTGGGAGTCTCTGGGGGTGTCTGAGGGTCCCTGGGGAGGTCTCTGGTAGTCTCTGGGGGTGTCTGGGGATTTCTGGGGGGTCCGAGGGGATCCCCAGGGGAGTTCTTTGGGGGTCCCTGGGGGGTCTCTGGTGGATCTTTGAGGGGTTCCTGTGGGTCCCTGGGGGATCTCTGAGAGTCTCTGGGGATCTCTGGGGGTCTCTATGAGTCTCTAGGGGTGTCTGAGGGTCCCTGGGGGGTGTCTGGGAGTCTCTGGGGGTGTCTGGGGGTTTCTGGGGGTCCCAGGAGATCCCCAGGGGACTGTTTTGGGGTCACAGGGGGTGTCTCTGGGGATCTGTGGGGGTCCCTAGGGGGTCCTTGGGGGTCCCTGTGGGAACCCTGGGGGATCTCTGAGAGTCTCTGGGGGTCTCTGGAGGGTCTCTGGGGGTCCCTGGGGGTCTCTGGGAGTGTCTGGGGGTCCCTGGAGGGGTCTGGGGGTCTCTGGGGATCTCTGGGGGTCTCTGGGGGCATCTGAGGGTCCCTGGCAGGTGTCTGGGGGTCTCTGGGGGCCCCTGGGGGTCTCGGCGTGTGTCTGGGAGTCCCTGGAGGTCTCTGAGAGTCTCTGGGGGGTCTCTGGGGGTCCCTGGGTGTCCCTGCGGGTCTCTGGGGGTGTCTGGGGGTCCCTGGAGGGGTCTGGGGGTCTCTGGGGATCTCTGGGGGTCTCTGAGGGAATCTGAGGGTTCCTGGCGGGTGTCTGGGATTCTCTGGGGTCCCTGAGGGGTCTCTGGGAGTTTCTGGGGGCCCCTGGGAGTCTCTGGGGGTGTCTGGGGGTCTGTGGGGGTCCTTGGGCGGTCCCTGGTGATCTATGGAGGGTCTCTGGGGATCCCTGGGGGGTCTCGGCGGGTGTCTGGGAGTCTCTGGAGGTCTCTGAGAATCTCTGGGGGAGTCTCTGGTGGTCCCTGGGGGGTCTCTGGGGGGTCTCTGGGGCTTTCTGGTGGTCCCTGGGGGTCTCCGTGGGGGTCTCTGGGGGTCTCTTGGAGTCTCTGGGGTCTCTGGAGGTCCCTGGGGGGTCTCTGAGGGTTTCTGGGAGTCTCTGGGGTGTCTGGAAGTCTCTGGGGGTCCCTGAGGGGTCTCTGCGGGTCCCTGAGGGATCTCTTGGAGTTTCTGGGGGCCCCTGGGAGTCTCTGGGGGTGTCTGGGGGTCTGCGGGGGTCCTTGGGCGGTCCCTGGTGCTCTATGGGGAGTCTCTGGGGGTCCCTGGGGGTTCGCTGAGAGTCTCTGGGGGTCTCTGGGGGGTCCCTGGGGGGGCCCTGGGGGTCCGTGGGGGCGTCTGGGAGTCCCTGAGGGGTGTCTGGAGGTCTAGGGGGGTCCATGGGGTGTCTGGGGGTGTCTGGGGGTCTCTGACAGTCTCTGGGGGGTCTCTGGGGGAAACTGGGGGTTCTCTGGGAGATCTCTGTAGCGTCCTGGGGGTCCCTGGGGGGTCCCTGGGTGTCCCTGGGAGTGTCTGGGAATCTCTGGGGTCTCTGGGGGTCCCTGTGGAGTCCCTGGGGGGGTCCTCTGGGGGTCTCTTGGGTCCCCAAGGAGTTTGGCCGAGGGACGACATTTCGAGCACCGGGGGTCCCCAAGGGGGTTGTCCGAGGGACGACATTTCAAGCACCGGGGGTCCCCAAGTGGTGGTTGCCCAGGGGCGACACCTCGGGCACCGGGGGTCCCCAAATGGGAGGTTGCCAAGGGGCGACACCTCGGGCGCCGGGGCTCCCCCAAGGGGGTTCCCCGAGGGACGACATTTTGGGCACCGGGGGTCCGCAAGGGGGTTGTCCGAGGGACGACATTTTGGGCATCGGGGGTCCCCAAGGGGGTTGTCCGAGGGACGACGTTTCAGGCACCGGGGCTCCCCACGGGGTGGTTGCCGAGGGACGACATTTCGGGCGCCGGAAGTCCCCGAAGGGAGGGGCTGCCGAGGGGCGACACCTCGGGCGCCGGGGCTCCCCAAGGGGGTTCCCCGAGGGACGACATTTCGGGCACCGGTGGTCCCCAAGGGGGTTGTCCGAGGGACAACATTTCGGGCACCGGGGATCTCTGTGGGGGTCTCTGGGGTGTCTCTGGAGCATCTCTGGTGGTCTCTGGGGTTCTCTGGAGGTCTCTGTGGGATCTATGGGGGTCTCTGGTGGATCTATGAGGGGTTCCTGTGGGTCCCTGGGGTCCTCTGGGGGTGCAAAGGTGGGTCCCTGAGGGTCGCTGGGGGTCTCTGAGAGTCTCTGGGGGTGTCTGAGGGTTTCTGGGGGGTCTCTGGGAGTCTCTGGGGGTGTCTGGGGGTTTCTGGGGGGTCCCAGGAGATCCCCAGGGGAGTTCTTTTGGGGTCACAGGGGGGGTCTCTGGGGATCTGTGGGGGTCCCTAGGGGGTCCTTGGGGGTCCCTGTGGGGTCTCTGGGGGATCTCTGAGAGTCTCTGGGGGTCTCTGGAGGGTCTCTGGGGGTCCCTGGGGGTCTCTGGGGGTGTCTGGGGGTCCCTGGAGGGGTCTGGGGGTCTCTGGGGATCTCTGGGGGTCTCTGGGGGCATCTGAGGGTCCCTGGCAGGTGTCTGGGGGTCTCTGGGGGTCCCTGGAAGGTCTCGGCGTGTGTCTGGGAGTCCCTGGAGGTCTCTGAGAGTCTCTGGGGGGTCTCTGGGGGTCCCTGGGTGTCCCTGCGGGTCTCTGGGGGTGTCTGGGGGTCCCTGGAGGGGTCTGGGGGTCTCTGGGGATCTCTGGGGGTCTCTGAGGGAATCTGAGGGTTCCTGGCGGGTGTCTGGGATTCTCTGGGGTCCCTGAGGGGTCTCTGGGAGTTTCTGGGGGCCCCTGGGAGTCTCTGGGGGTGTCTGGGGGTCTGTGGGGGTCCTTGGGCGGTCCCTGGTGATCTATGGAGGGTCTCTGGGGATCCCTGGGGGGTCTCGGCGGGTGTCTGGGAGTCCCTGGAGGTCTCTGAGAATCTCTGGGGGAGTCTCTGGTGGTCCCTGGGGGGTCTCTGGGGGGTCTCTGGAGGTCCCTGCGGGTCTCTGGGGGTCCCTGGGTGTCCCTGGAGGGGTCTGGGGGTCTCTGGGGGTCCCTGGAGGGGTCTGGGGGTCTCTGGGGATCTCTGGGGGTCTCTGGGGGCATCTGAGGGTTCCTGGCGGGTGTCTGGAAGTCTCTGGGGGTCCCTCAGGGGTCTCTGCGGGTCCCTGAGGGGTCTCTGGGAGTTTCTGGGGGCCCCTGGGAGTCTCTGGGGTGTCTGGGGGTCTGTGGGGGTCCTTGGGCGGTCCCTGGTGATCTATGGAGGGTCTCTGGGGGTCCCTGGGGGGTCTCGGCGGGTGTCTGGGAGTCCTTGGAGGTCTCTGAGAATCTCTGGGGGGTCTCTGGTGGTCCCTGGGGGGTCTCTGGGGGGTCTCTGGGGCTTTCTGGTGGTCCCTGGGGGTCTCCGTGGGGCTCTCTGGGGGTCTCTTGGAGTCTCTGGGGTCTCTGGAGGTCCCTGGGGGGTCTCTGAGGGTTTCTGGGAGTCTCTGGGGTGTCTGGAAGTCTCTGGGGGTCCCTGAGGGGTCTCTGCGGGTCCCTGAGGGATCTCTTGGAGTTTCTGGGGGCCCCTGGGAGTCTCTGGGGGTGTCTGGGGGTCTGCGGGGGTCCTTGGGCGGTCCCTGGTGCTCTATGGGGAGTCTCTGGGGGTCCCTGGGGGGTCGCTGAGAGTCTCTGGGGGTCTCTGGGGGGTCCCTGGGGGGGCCCTGGGGGTCCGTGGGGGCGTCTGGGAGTCCCTGAGGGGTGTCTGGAGGTCTAGGGGGGTCCCTGGGGTGTCTGGGGGTGTCTGGGGGTCTCTGACAGTCTCTGGGGGGTCTCTGGGGGAAACTGGGCGTTCTCTGGGAGATCTCTGTAGCGTCCTGGGGGTCCCTGGGGGGTCCCTGGGTGTCCCTGGGAGTGTCTGGGAATCTCTGGGGTCTCTGGGGGTCCCTGTGGAGTCCCTGGGGGGGTCCTCTGGGGGTCTCTTGGGTCCCCAAGGAGTTTGGCCGAGGGACGACATTTCGGGCGCCGGAAGTCCCCGAAGGGGGGCGTTGCCGAGGGGCGACACCTCGGGCGCCGGGGCTCCCCAAGGGGGTTCCCCAAGGGACGACATTTTGGCCACCGGGGGTCCCCAAGGGGGTTCTCCGAGGGACGACATTTTGGGCACCGGGGGTCCCCAAGGGGGTTCTCCGAGGGACGACATTTTGGGCACCGGGGGTCCCCAAGGGGGGTTCCCGACGGACGACATTTTGGGCACCGGGGGTCCCCAAGGGGGTTCCCCGAGGGACGACATTTTGGGCACCGGGGGTCCCCAAGGGGGTTCTCCGAGGGACGACATTTTGGGCACCAGGGGTCCCCAAGGACGTTGTCCGAGGGACGACATTTTGGGCACCGGGGGTCCCCAAGGGGGTTCTCCGAGGGACGACATTTTGGGCACCGTGGGTCCCCAAGGGGGTTCTCCGAGGGACGACATTTTGGGCACCGGGGGTCCCCAAGGGGGTTCCCCGAGGGACGACATTTCGGGCACCGGGGGTCCCCAAGGACGTTGTCCGAGGGACGACATTTTGGGCACCGGGGATCTCTGTGGGGGTCTCTGGGGTGTCTCTGGAGCATCTCTGGTGGTCTCTGGGGTTCTCTGGAGGTCTCTGTGGGATCTATGGGGGTCTCTGGTGGATCTATGAGGGGTTCCTGTGGGTCCCTGGGGTCCTCTGGGGGTCCCAAGGTGGGTCCCTGGGGGTCTCTGGAGGTCCCTGGGGGTCTCGGAGGGGTTTCTCGTGATCTCTGGAGGGGTGTCTGGAGGTCCCTGGGGGGCATCTCGTGATCTCTGGGCAGTCTATGGGGGTCCCTGGGGGGCATCTCGTGATCTCTGGGGGTCTCTGGGAGTCTCTGGGGGTGTCTGAGGGTCCCTGGGGAGGTCTCTGGTAGTCTCTGGGGGTGTCTGGGGATTTCTGGGGGGTCCGAGGGGATCCCCAGGGGAGTTCTTTGGGGGTCCCTGGGGGGTCTCTGGTGGATCTTTGAGGGGTTCCTGTGGGTCCCTGGGGGATCTCTGAGAGTCTCTGGGGATCTCTGGGGGTCTCTATGAGTCTCTAGGGGTGTCTGAGGGTCCCTGGGGGGTGTCTGGGAGTCTCTGGGGGTGTCTGGGGGTTTCTGGGGGTCCCAGGAGATCCCCAGGGGACTGTTTTGGGGTCACAGGGGGGGTCTCTGGGGATCTGTGGGGGTCCCTAGGGGGTCCTTGGGGGTCCCTGTGGGAACCCTGGGGGATCTCTGAGAGTCTCTGGGGGTCTCTGGAGGGTCTCTGGGGGTCCCTGGGGGTCTCTGGGAGTGTCTGGGGGTCCCTGGAGGGGTCTGGGGGTCTCTGGGGATCTCTGGGGGTCTCTGGGGGCATCTGAGGGTCCCTGGCAGGTGTCTGGGGGTCTCTGGGGGCCCCTGGGGGTCTCGGCGTGTGTCTGGGAGTCCCTGGAGGTCTCTGAGAGTCTCTGGGGGGTCTCTGGGGGTCCCTGGGTGTCCCTGCGGGTCTCTGGGGGTGTCTGGGGGTCCCTGGAGGGGTCTGGGGGTCTCTGGGGATCTCTGGGGGTCTCTGAGGGAATCTGAGGGTTCCTGGCGGGTGTCTGGGATTCTCTGGGGTCCCTGAGGGGTCTCTGGGAGTTTCTGGGGGCCCCTGGGAGTCTCTGGGGGTGTCTGGGGGTCTGTGGGGGTCCTTGGGCGGTCCCTGGTGATCTATGGAGGGTCTCTGGGGATCCCTGGGGGGTCTCGGCGGGTGTCTGGGAGTCCCTGGAGGTCTCTGAGAATCTCTGGGGGAGTCTCTGGTGGTCCCTGGGGGGTCTCTGGGGGGTCTCTGGGGCTTTCTGGTGGTCCCTGGGGGTCTCCGTGGGGGTCTCTGGGGGTCTCTTGGAGTCTCTGGGGTCTCTGGAGGTCCCTGGGGGGTCTCTGAGGGTTTCTGGGAGTCTCTGGGGTGTCTGGAAGTCTCTGGGGGTCCCTGAGGGGTCTCTGCGGGTCCCTGAGGGATCTCTTGGAGTTTCTGGGGGCCCCTGGGAGTCTCTGGGGGTGTCTGGGGGTCTGCGGGGGTCCTTGGGCGGTCCCTGGTGCTCTATGGGGAGTCTCTGGGGGTCCCTGGGGTGTCGCTGAGAGTCTCTGGGGGTCTCTGGGGGGTCCCTGGGGGGGCCCTGGGGGTCCGTGGGGGCGTCTGGGAGTCCCTGAGGGGTGTCTGGAGGTCTAGGGGGGTCCATGGGGTGTCTGGGGGTGTCTGGGGGTCTCTGACAGTCTCTGGGGGGTCTCTGGGTGAAACTGGGGGTTCTCTGGGAGATCTCTGTAGCGTCCTGGGGGTCCCTGGGGGGTCCCTGGGTGTCCCTGGGAGTGTCTGGGAATCTCTGGGGTCTCTGGGGGTCCCTGTGGAGTCCCTGGGGGGGTCCTCTGGGGGTCTCTTGGGTCCCCAAGGAGTTTGGCCGAGGGACGACATTTCGAGCACCGGGGGTCCCCAAGGGGGTTGTCCGAGGGACGACATTTCAAGCACCGGGGGTCCCCAAGTGGTGGTTGCCCAGGGGCGACACCTCGGGCACCGGGGGTCCCCAAATGGGAGGTTGCCAAGGGGCGACACCTCGGGCGCCGGGGCTCCCCCAAGGGGGTTCCCCGAGGGACGACATTTTGGGCACCGGGGGTCCGCAAGGGGGTTGTCCGAGGGACGACATTTTGGGCATCGGGGGTCCCCAAGGGGGTTGTCCGAGGGACGACGTTTCAGGCACCGGGGCTCCCCACGGGGTGGTTGCCGAGGGACGACATTTCGGGCGCCGGAAGTCCCCGAAGGGAGGGGCTGCCGAGGGGCGACACCTCGGGCGCCGGGGCTCCCCAAGGGGGTTCCCCGAGGGACGACATTTCGGGCACCGGTGGTCCCCAAGGGGGTTGTCCGAGGGACAACATTTCGGGCACCGGGGATCTCTGTGGGGGTCTCTGGGGTGTCTCTGGAGCATCTCTGGTGGTCTCTGGGGTTCTCTGGAGGTCTCTGTGGGATCTATGGGGGTCTCTGGTGGATCTATGAGGGGTTCCTGTGGGTCCCTGGGGTCCTCTGGGGGTGCAAAGGTGGGTCCCTGAGGGTCGCTGGGGGTCTCTGAGAGTCTCTGGGGGTGTCTGAGGGTTTCTGGGGGGTCTCTGGGAGTCTCTGGGGGTGTCTGGGGGTTTCTGGGGGGTCCCAGGAGATCCCCAGGGGAGTTCTTTTGGGGTCACAGGGGGGGTCTCTGGGGATCTGTGGGGGTCCCTAGGGGGTCCTTGGGGGTCCCTGTGGGGTCTCTGGGGGATCTCTGAGAGTCTCTGGGGGTCTCTGGAGGGTCTCTGGGGGTCCCTGGGGGTCTCTGGGGGTGTCTGGGGGTCCCTGGAGGGGTCTGGGGGTCTCTGGGGATCTCTGGGGGTCTCTGGGGGCATCTGAGGGTCCCTGGCAGGTGTCTGGGGGTCTCTGGGGGTCCCTGGAAGGTCTCGGCGTGTGTCTGGGAGTCCCTGGAGGTCTCTGAGAGTCTCTGGGGGGTCTCTGGGGGTCCCTGGGTGTCCCTGCGGGTCTCTGGGGGTGTCTGGGGGTCCCTGGAGGGGTCTGGGGGTCTCTGGGGATCTCTGGGGGTCTCTGAGGGAATCTGAGGGTTCCTGGCGGGTGTCTGGGATTCTCTGGGGTCCCTGAGGGGTCTCTGGGAGTTTCTGGGGGCCCCTGGGAGTCTCTGGGGGTGTCTGGGGGTCTGTGGGGGTCCTTGGGCGGTCCCTGGTGATCTATGGAGGGTCTCTGGGGATCCCTGGGGGGTCTCGGCGGGTGTCTGGGAGTCCCTGGAGGTCTCTGAGAATCTCTGGGGGAGTCTCTGGTGGTCCCTGGGGGGTCTCTGGGGGGTCTCTGGAGGTCCCTGCGGGTCTCTGGGGGTCCCTGGGTGTCCCTGGAGGGGTCTGGGGGTCTCTGGGGGTCCCTGGAGGGGTCTGGGGGTCTCTGGGGATCTCTGGGGGTCTCTGGGGGCATCTGAGGGTTCCTGGCGGGTGTCTGGAAGTCTCTGGGGGTCCCTCAGGGGTCTCTGCGGGTCCCTGAGGGGTCTCTGGGAGTTTCTGGGGGCCCCTGGGAGTCTCTGGGGTGTCTGGGGGTCTGTGGGGGTCCTTGGGCGGTCCCTGGTGATCTATGGAGGGTCTCTGGGGGTCCCTGGGGGGTCTCGGCGGGTGTCTGGGAGTCCTTGGAGGTCTCTGAGAATCTCTGGGGGGTCTCTGGTGGTCCCTGGGAGTCTCTGGGGGTGTCTGGGGGTCTGCGGGGGTCCTTGGGCGGTCCCTGGTGCTCTATGGGGAGTCTCTGGGGGTCCCTGGGGAGTCCCAGTGGGCTCTCTGGGGGTCTCTGGGGGGTCTCTGAGAGTCTCTGGGGGTCTCTGGGGGGTCCCTGGGGGGGCCCTGGGGGTCCGTGGGGGCGTCTGGGAGTCCCTGAGGGGTGTCTGGAGGTCTAGGGGGGTCCATGGGGTGTCTGGGGGTGTCTGGGGGTCTCTGACAGTCTCTGGGGGGTCTCTGGGGGAAACTGGGCGTTCTCTGGGAGATCTCTGTAGCGTCCTGGGGGTCCCTGGGGGGTCCCTGGGTGTCCCTGGGAGTGTCTGGGAATCTCTGGGGTCTCTGGGGGTCCCTGTGGAGTCCCTGGGGGGGTCCTCTGGGGGTCTCTTGGGTCCCCAAGGAGTTTGGCCGAGGGACGACATTTCGAGCACCGGGGGTCCCCAAGGGGGTTGTCCGAGGGACGACATTTCAAGCACCGCGGGTCCCCAAGTGGTGGTTGCCCAGGGGCGACACCTCGGGCACCGGGGGTCCCCAAATGGGAGGTTGCCAAGGGGCGACACCTCGGGCGCCGGGGCTCCCCCAAGGGGGTTCCCCGAGGGACGACATTTTGGGCACCGGGGGTCCCCAAGGGGGTTGTCCGAGGGACGACATTTTGGGCATCGGGGGTCCCCAAGGGGGTTGTCCGAGGGACGACATTTTGGGCATCGGGGGTCCCCAAGGGGGTTGTCCGAGGGACGACATTTCAAGCACCGGGGCTCCCCACGGGGTGGTTGCCGAGGGACGACATTTCGGGCGCCGGAAGTCCCCGAAGGGAGGGGCTGCCGAGGGGCGACACCTCGGGCGCCGGGGCTCCCCAAGGGGGTTCCCCGAGGGACGACATTTCGGGCACCGGTGGTCCCCAAGGGGGTTGTCCGAGGGACAACATTTCGGGCACCGGGGATCTCTGTGGGGGTCTCTGGGGTGTCTCTGGAGCATCTCTGGTGGTCTCTGGGGTTCTCTGGAGGTCTCTGTGGGATCTATGGGGGTCTCTGGTGGATCTATGAGGGGTTCCTGTGGGTCCCTGGGGTCCTCTGGGGGTGCAAAGGTGGGTCCCTGAGGGTCGCTGGGGGTCTCTGAGAGTCTCTGGGGGTGTCTGAGGGTTTCTGGGGGGTCTCTGGGAGTCTCTGGGGGTGTCTGGGGGTTTCTGGGGGGTCCCAGGAGATCCCCAGGGGAGTTCTTTTGGGGTCACAGGGGGGGTCTCTGGGGATCTGTGGGGGTCCCTAGGGGGTCCTTGGGGGTCCCTGTGGGGTCTCTGGGGGATCTCTGAGAGTCTCTGGGGGTCTCTGGAGGGTCTCTGGGGGTCCCTTGGGGTGTCTGGGTGTCCCTGGAGGGGTCTGGGCGTCTCTGGGGATCTCTGGGGGTCTCTGGGGGCATCTGAGGGTCCCTGGCGGGTGTCTGCAGGTCTCTGGGGGTCCCTGGAAGGTCTCGGCGTGTGTCTGGGAGTCCCTGGAGGTCTCTGAGAGTCTCTGGGGGGTCTCTGGGGGTCCCTGCGGGTCTCTGGGGGTCCCTGGGTGTCCCTGGAGGGGTCTGGGGGTCTCTGGGGGTCCCTGGAGGGGTGTGGGGGTCTCTGGGGATCTCTGGGTTCTCTGGGGGCATCTGAGGGTTCCTGGCGGGTGTCTGGAAGTCTCTGGGGGTCCCTCAGGGGTCTCTGCGGGTCCCTGAGGGGTCTCTGGGAGTTTCTGGGGGCCCCTGGGAGTCTCTGGGGTGTCTGGGGGTCTGTGGGGGTCCTTGGGCGGTCCCTGGTGATCTATGGAGGGTCTCTGGGGGTCCCTGGGGGGTCTCGGCGGGTGTCTGGGAGTCCTTGGAGGTCTCTGAGAATCTCTGGGGGGGTCTCTGGTGGTCCCTGGGGGGTCTCTGGGGCTTTCTGGTGGTCCCTGGGGGTCTCCGTGGGGCTCTCTGGGGGTCTCTTGGAGTCTCTGGGGTCTCTGGAGGTCCCTGGGGGTCTCTGAGGGTTTCTGGGAGTCTCTGGGGTGTCTGGAAGTCTCTAGGGGTCCCTGAGGGGTCTCTGCGGGTCCCTGAGGGATCTCTTGGAGTTTCTGGGGGCCCCTGGGAGTCTCTGGGGGTCCCTGGGGAGTCCCAGTGGGCTCTCTGGGGGTCCCTGGGGGGTCTCTGAGAGTCTCTGGGGGTCTCTGGGGGGACCCTGGGGGGGCCCTGGGGGTCCGTGGGGGCGTCTGGGAGTCCCTGAGGGGTGTCTGGAGGTCTACGGGGGTCCATGGGGTGTCTGGGGGTGTCTGGGGGTCTCTGACAGTCTCTGGGGGGTCTCTGCGGGAAACTGGGGGTTCTCTGGGAGATCTCTGTAGCGTCCTGGGGGTCCCTGGGGCGTCCCTGGGTGTCCCTGGGAGTGTCTGGGAATCTCTGGGGTCTCTGGGGGTCCCTGTGGAGTCCCTGGGGGGGTCCTCTGGGGGTCTCTTGGGTCCCCAAGGAGTTTGGCCGAGGGACGACATTTTGAGCACCGGGGGTCCCCAAGGGGGTTGTCCGAGGGACGACATTTCAAGCACCGCGGGTCCCCAAGTGGTGGTTGCCCAGGGGCGACACCTCGGGCACCGGGGGTCCCCAAATGGGAGGTTGCCAAGGGGCGACACCTCGGGCGCCGGGGCTCCCCCAAGGGGGTTCCCCGAGGGACGACATTTTGGGCACCGGGGATCCCCAAGGGGGTTGTCCGAGGGACGACATTTTGGGCATCGGGGGTCCCCTAGGGGGTTGTCCGAGGGACGACATTTCGGGCACCGGGGCTCCCCACGGGGTGGTTGCCGAGGGGCGACATTTCGGGCGCCGGAAGTCCCCGAAGGGAGGGGCTGCCGAGGGGCGACACCTCGGGCGCCGGGGCTCCCCAAGGGGGTTCCCCGAGGGACGACATTTCGGGCACCGGTGGTCCCCAAGGGGGTTGTCCGAGGGACAACATTTCGGGCACCGGGGATCTCTGTGGGGGTCTCTGGGGTGTCTCTGGAGCATCTCTGGTGGTCTCTGGGGTTCTCTGGAGGTCTCTGTGGGATCTATGGGGGTCTCTGGTGGATCTATGAGGGGTTCCTGTGGGTCCCTGGGGTCCTCTGGGGGTGCAAAGGTGGGTCCCTGAGGGTCGCTGGGGGTCTCTGGGAGTCTCTGGGGGTGTCTGAGGGTTTCTGGGGGTCTCTGGGAGTCTCTGGGGGTGTCTGGGGGTTTCTGGGGGGTCCCAGGAGATCCCCAGGGGAGTTCTTTGGGGGTCACAGGGGGGGTCTCTGGGGATCTGTGGGGGTCCCTAGGGGGTCCTTGGGGGTCCCTGTGGGGTCTCTGGGGGATCTCTGAGAGTCCCTGGGGGTCTCTGGGGGTGTCTGGGGGTTCCTGGAGGGGTCTGGGGGTCTCTGGGGATCTCTGGGGGTCTCTGGGGGCATCTGAGGGTCCCTGGCGGGTGTCTGGGGGTCTCTGGGTGTCCCTGGGGGTCTCGGCGTGTGTCTGGGAGTCCCTGGAGGTCTCTGAGAGACTCTGGGGGGTCTCTGGAGGTCCCTGGGGGTCCCTGCGGGTCTCTGGGGGTCTCTGGGTGTCCCTGGAGGGGTCTGGGGGTGTCTGGGGGTCCCTGGAGGGGCCTGGGGTTCTCTGGGGATCTCTGGGGGTCTCTGGGGGCATCTGAGGGTTCCTGGCGGGTGTCTGGAAGTCTCTGGGGGTCCCTCAGGGGTCTCTGCGGGTCCCTGAGGGGTCTCTGGGAGTTTCTGGGGGCCCCTGGGAGTCTCTGGGGTGTCTGGGGGTCTGTGGGGGTCCTTGGGCGGTCCCTGGTGATCTATGGGGAGTCTCTGGGGGTCCCTGGGGAGTCCCAGTGGGCTCTCTGGGGGTCCCTGGGGGGTCTCTGACAGTCTCTGGGGGTCTCTGGGGTGTTCCTGGGGGGGCCCTGGGGGTCCGTGGGGGCGTCTGGGAGTCCCTGGGGGGTGTCTGGAGGTCTAGGGGGGTCCCTGGGGTGTCTGGGGGTGTCTGGGGGTCTCTGACAGTCTCTGGGGGGTCTCTGGGGGAAACTGGGGGTTCTCTGGGAGATCTCTGTAGCGTCCTGGGGGTCCCTGGGGGGTCCCTGGGTGTCCCTGGGAGTGTCTGGGAATCTCTGGGGTCTCTGGGGGTCCCTGTGGAGTCCCTGGGGGGGTCCTCTGGGGGTCTCTGGGGTCCCCAAGGAGTTTGGCCGAGGGACGGCATTTCGGGCACCGGGGGTCCCCAAGGGGGTTGTCCGAGGGACGACATTTCAGGCACCGGGGCTCCCCATGGGGTGGTTGCCGAGGGGCGACATTTCGGGCGCCGGAAGTCCCCGAAGGGGGGCGTTGCCGAGGGGCGACACCTCGGGCGCCGGGGCTCCCCAAGGGGGTTCCCCGAGGGACGGCATTTCGGGCACCAGGGGTCCCCAAGGGGTTCCCCGAGGGACGACATTTCGGGCACCGGGGATCTCTGTGGGGGTCTCTGGGGTGTCTCTGGAGCATCTCTGGTGGTCTCTGGGGTTCTCTGGAGGTCTCTGTGGGATCTATGGGGGTCTCTGGTGGATCTATGAGAGGTTCCTGTGGGTCCCTGGGCTCCTCTGGGGGTGCAAAGGTGGGTCCCTGAGGGTCTCTGGGGGTCTCTGGGAGTCTCTGGGGGTGTCTGAGGGTCCCTGGGGGGTCTCTGAGAGTCTCTGGGGGTGTCTGGGGATTTCTGTGGGGTTCGAGGGGATCCCCAGGGGAGTTCTTTGGGGGTCCCTGGGGGGTCTCTGGTGGATCTATGAGGGGTTCCTGTGGCTCCCTGGGGGATCTCTGAGAGTCTCTGGGGTTCTCTGGGGGTCTCTATGAGTCTCTGGGGGTGTCTGAGGGTCCCTGGGGGGTGTCTGGGAGTCTCTGGGGGTGTCTGGGGGTTTCTGGGGGGTCCCAGGATATCCCCAGGGGACTGTTTTGGGGTCACAGGGGGGTCTCTGGGGATCTGTGGCGGTCCCTAGGGGGTCCTTGGGGGTCCCTGTGGGGTCTCTGGGGGATCTCTGAGAGTCTCTGGGGGTCTCTGGAGGGTCTCTGGGGGTCCCTGGGGGTCTCTGGGGGTGTCTGGGGGTCCCTGGAGGGGTCTGGGCGTCTCTGGGGATCTCTGGGGGTCTCTGGGGGCATCTGAGGGTCCCTGGCGGGTGTCTGGGGGTCTCTGGGTGTCCCTGGGGGTCTCGGCGTGTGTCTGGGAGTCCCTGGAGGTCTCTGAGAGTCTCTGGGGGGTCTCTGTGGGTCCCTGGGGGTCTCTGAGAGTCTCTGGGGGTCTCTGGGGGTCCCTGGAGGGGTCTGGGGGTCTCTGGGGATCTCTGGGGGTCTCTGGGGGCATCTGAGGGTTCCTGGCGGGTGTCTGGAAGTCTCTGGGGGTCCCTCAGGGGTCTCTGCGGGTCCCTGAGGGGTCTCTGGGAGTTTCTGGGGGCCCCTGGGAGTCTCTGGGGGTGTCTGGGTGTCTGTGGGGGTCCTTGGGCGGTCCCTGGTGATCTATGGAGGGTCTCTGGGGGTCCCTGGGGGGTCTCGGCGGGTGTCTGGGAGTCCCTGGAGGTCTCTGAGAATCTCTGGGGGGTCTCTGGTGGTCCCTGGGGGGTCTCTGGGGGGTCTCTGGGGCTTTCTGGTGGTCCCTGGGGGTCTCCGTGGGGGTCTCTGGGGATCTCTTGGAGTCTCTGGGGTCTCTGGAGGTCCCTGGGGGGTCTCTGAGGGTTTCTGGGAGTCTCTGGGGTGTCTGGAAGTCTCTGGGGGTCCCCGAGGGGTCTCTGCGTGTCCCTGAGCGATCTCTGGGAGTTTCTGGGGGCCCCTGGGAGTCTCTGGGGGTGTCTGGGGGTCTGCGGGGGTCCTTGGGCGGTCCCTGGTGATCTATGGGGAGTCTCTGGGGGTCCCTGGGGAGTCCCAGTGGGCTCTCTGGGGGTCCCTGGGGGGTCTCTGAGAGTCTCTGGGGGTCTCTGGGGGGTCCTTGGGGGGGGCCTGGGGGTCCGTGGGGGCGTCTGGGAGTCCCTGGGGGGTGTCTGGAGGTCTAGGGGGGTCCATGGGGTGTCTGGGGGTGTCTGGGGGTCTCTGACAGTCTCTGGGGGGTCTCTGGGGGAAACTGGGGGTTCTCTGGGAGATCTCTGTAGCGTCCTGGGGGTCCCTGGGGGGTCCCTGAGTGTCCCTGGGAGTGTCTGGGAATCTCTGGGGTCTCTGGGGGTCCCTGTGGCGTCCCTGGGGGGATCCTCTGGGGGTCTCTGGGGTCCCCAAGGAGGTTGGCCGAGGGACGACATTTCGGGCACCGGGGCTTCCCAAGCGGTGGTTGCCGAGGGGGGACACCTCGGGCACCGGGGGTCCCCAAATGGGAGGTTGCCAAGGGGCGACATTTCGGGCGCCGGAAGTCCCCGAAGGGGGGCGTTGCCGAGGGGCGACACCTCGGGCGCCGGGGCTCCCCAAGGGGGTTCCCCAAGGGACGACATTTTGGCCACCGGGGGTCCCCAAGGGGGTTCTCCGAGGGACGACATTTTGGGCACCGGGGGTCCCCAAGGGGGTTCTCCGAGGGACGACATTTTGGGCACCGGGGGTCCCCAAGGGGGGTTCCCGACGGACGACATTTTGGGCACCGGGGGTCCCCAAGGGGGTTCCCCGAGGGACGACATTTTGGGCACCGGGGGTCCCCAAGGGGGTTCTCCGAGGGACGACATTTTGGGCACCGGGGGTCCCCAAGGGGGGTTCCCGACGGACGATATTTTGGGCACCGGGGGTCCCCAAGGGGGTTCCCCGAGGGACGACATTTCGGGCACCGGGGGTCCCCAAGGGGGTTGTCCGAGGGACGACATTTTGGGCACCGGGGATCTCTGTGGGGGTCTCTGGGGTGTCTCTGGAGCATCTCTGGTGGTCTCTGAGGTTCTCTGGAGGTCTCTGTGGGATCTATGGGGGTCTCTGGTGGATCTATGAGGGGTTCCTGTGGGTCCCTGGGGTCCTCTGGGGGTCCCAAGGTGGGTCCCTGGGGGTCTCTGGAGGTCCCTGGGGGTCTCGGAGGGGTTTCTCGTGATCTCTGGAGGGGTGTCTGGAGGTCCCTGGGGCTCATCTCGTGATCTCTGGGCAGTCTATGGGGGTCCCTGGGGGGCATCTCGTGATCTCTGGGGGTCTCTGGGAGTCTCTGGGGGTGTCTGAGGGTCCCTGCGGAGGTCTCTGGTAGTCTCTGGGGGTGTCTGGGGATTTCTGGGGGGTCCGAGGGGATCCCCAGGGGAGTTCTTTGGGGGTCCCTGGGGGGTCTCTGGTGGATCTTTGAGGGGTTCCTGTGGGTCCCTGGGGGATCTCTGAGAGTCTCTGGGGATCTCTGGGGGTCTCTATGAGTCTCTAGGGGTGTCTGAGGGTCCCTGGGGGGTGTCTGGGAGTCTCTGGGGGTGTCTGGGGGTTTCTGGGGGTCCCAGGAGATCCCCAGGGGACTGTTTTGGGGTCACAGGGGGGGTCTCTGGGGATCTGTGGGGGTCCCTAGGGGGTCCTTGGGGGTCCCTGTGGGAACCCTGGGGGATCTCTGAGAGTCTCTGGGGGTCTCTGGAGGGTCTCTGGGGGTCCCTGGGGGTCTCTGGGAGTGTCTGGGGGTCCCTGGAGGGGTCTGGGGGTCTCTGGGGATCTCTGGGGGTCTCTGGGGGCATCTGAGGGTCCCTGGCAGGTGTCTGGGGGTCTCTGGGGGTCCCTGGGGGGTCTCGGCGTGTGTCTGGGAGTCCCTGGAGGTCTCTGAGAGTCTCTGGGGGGTCTCTGGGGGTCCCTGGGTGTCCCTGCGGGTCTCTGGGGGTGTCTGGGGGTCCCTGGAGGGGTCTGGGGGTCTCTGGGGATCTCTGGGGGTCTCTGAGGGAATCTGAGGGTTCCTGGCGGGTGTCTGGGATTCTCTGGGGTCCCTGAGGGGTCTCTGGGAGTTTCTGGGGGCCCCTGGGAGTCTCTGGGGGTGTCTGGGGGTCTGTGGGGGTCCTTGGGCGGTCCCTGGTGATCTATGGAGGGTCTCTGGGGATCCCTGGGGGGTCTCGGCGGGTGTCTGGGAGTCTCTGGAGGTCTCTGAGAATCTCTGGGGGAGTCTCTGGTGGTCCCTGGGGGGTCTCTGGGGGGTCTCTGGGGCTTTCTGGTGGTCCCTGGGGGTCTCCGTGGGGGTCTCTGGGGGTCTCTTGGAGTCTCTGGGGTCTCTGGAGGTCCCTGGGGGGTCTCTGAGGGTTTCTGGGAGTCTCTGGGGTGTCTGGAAGTCTCTGGGGGTCCCTGAGGGGTCTCTGCGGGTCCCTGAGGGATCTCTTGGAGTTTCTGGGGGCCCCTGGGAGTCTCTGGGGGTGTCTGGGGGTCTGCGGGGGTCCTTGGGCGGTCCCTGGTGCTCTATGGGGAGTCTCTGGGGGTCCCTGGGGGGTCTCTGAGAGTCTCTGGGGGTCTCTGGGGGGTCCCTGGGGGGGCCCTGGGGGTCCGTGGGGGCGTCTGGGAGTCCCTGAGGGGTGTCTGGAGGTCTAGGGGGGTCCATGGGGTGTCTGGGGGTGTCTGGGGGTCTCTGACAGTCTCTGGGGGGTCTCTGGGGGAAACTGGGCGTTCTCTGGGAGATCTCTGTAGCGTCCTGGGGGTCCCTGGGGGGTCCCTGGGTGTCCCTGGGAGTGTCTGGGAATCTCTGGGGTCTCTGGGGGTCCCTGTGGAGTCCCTGGGGGGGTCCTCTGGGGGTCTCTTGGGTCCCCAAGGAGTTTGGCCGAGGGACGACATTTCGAGCACCGGGGGTCCCCAAGGGGGTTGTCCGAGGGACGACATTTCAAGCACCGGGGGTCCCCAAGTGGTGGTTGCCCAGGGGCGACACCTCGGGCACCGGGGGTCCCCAAATGGGAGGTTGCCAAGGGGCGACACCTCGGGCGCCGGGGCTCCCCCAAGGGGGTTCCCCGAGGGACGACATTTTGGGCACCGGGGGTCCCCAAGGGGGTTGTCCGAGGGACGACATTTTGGGCATCGGGGGTCCCCAAGGGGGTTGTCCGAGGGACGACATTTCAAGCACCGGGGCTCCCCACGGGGTGGTTGCCGAGGGGCGACATTTCGGGCGCCGGAAGTCCCCGAAGGGAGGGGCTGCCGAGGGGCGACACCTCGGGCGCCGGGGCTCCCCAAGGGGGTTCCCCGAGGGACGACATTTCGGGCACCGGGGATCTCTGTGGGGGTCTCTGGGGTGTCTCTGGAGCATCTCTGGTGGTCTCTGGGGTTCTCTGGAGGTCTCTGTGGGATCTATGGGGGTCTCTGGTGGATCTATGAGGGGTTCCTGTGGGTCCCTGGGGTCCTCTGGGGGTGCAAAGGTGGGTCCCTGAGGGTCGCTGGGGGTCTCTGAGAGTCTCTGGGGGTGTCTGAGGGTTTCTGGGGGGTCTCTGGGAGTCTCTGGGGGTGTCTGGGGGTTTCTGGGGGGTCCCAGGAGATCCCCAGGGGAGTTCTTTTGGGGTCACAGGGGGGGTCTCTGGGGATCTGTGGGGGTCCCTAGGGGGTCCTTGGGGGTCCCTGTGGGGTCTCTGGGGGATCTCTGAGAGTCTCTGGGGGTCTCTGGAGGGTCTCTGGGGGTCCCTGGGGGTGTCTGGGGGTCCCTGGAGGGGTGTGGGGGTCTCTGGGGATCTCTGGGGGTCTCTGGGGGCATCTGAGGGTCCCTGGCGGGTGTCTGCGGGTCTCTGGGGGTCCCTGGAAGGTCTCGGCGTGTGTCTGGGAGTCCCTGGAGGCCTCTGAGAGTCTCTGGGGGGTCTCTGGGGGTCCCTGCGGGTCTCTGGGGGTCCCTGGGTGTCCCTGGAGGGGTCTGGGGGTCTCTGGGGGTCCCTGGAGGGGTGGGGGGGTCTCTGGGGATCTCTGGGGGTCTCTGGGGGCATCTGAGGGTTCCTGGCGGGTGTCTGGAAGTCTCTGGGGGTCCCTCAGGGGTCTCTGCGGGTCCCTCAAGGGTCTCTGGCAGTTTCTGGGGGCCCCTGGGAGTCTCTGGGGTGTCTGGGGGTCTGTGGGGGTCCTTGGGCGGTCCCTGGTGATCTATGGAGGGTCTCTGGGGGTCCCTGGGGGGTCTCGGCGGGTGTCTGGGAGTCCTTGGAGGTCTCTGAGAATCTCTGGGGGGGTCTCTGGTGGTCCCTGGGGGGTCTCTGGGGGGTCTCTGGGGCTTTCTGGTGGTCCCTGGGGGTCTCCGTGGGGGTCTCTGGGGGTCTCTTGGAGTCTCTGGGGTCTCTGGAGGTCCCTGGGGGGTCTCTGAGGGTTTCTGGGAGTCTCTGGGGTGTCTGGAAGTCTCTGGGGGTCCCTGAGGGGTCTCTGCGGGTCCCTGAGGGATCTCTTGGAGTTTCTGGGGGCCCCTGGGAGTCTCTGGGGGTGTCTGGGGGTCTGCGGGGGTCCTTGGGCGGTCCCTGGTGCTCTATGGGGAGTCTCTGGGGGTCCCTGGGGAGTCCCAGTGGGCTCTCTGGGGGTCCCTGGGGGGTGTCTGAGAGTCTCTGGGGGTCTCTGGGGGGTCCCTGGGGGGGCCCTGGGGGTCCGTGGGGGCGTCTGGGAGTCCCTGAGGGGTGTCTGGAGGTCTAGGGGGGTCCATGGGGTGTCTGGGGGTGTCTGGGGGTCTCTGACAGTCTCTGGGGGGTCTCTGGGGGAAACTGGGGGTTCTCTGGGAGATCTCTGTAGCGTCCTGGGGGTCCCTGGGGGGTCCCTGGGTGTCCCTGGGAGTGTCTGGGAATCTCTGGGGTCTCTGGGGGTCCCTGTGGAGTCCCTGGGGGGGTCCTCTGGGGGTCTCTTGGGTCCCCAAGGAGTTTGGCCGAGGGACGACATTTCGAGCACCGGGGGTCCCCAAGGGGGTTGTCCGAGGGACGACATTTCAAGCACCGGGGGTCCCCAAGTGGTGGTTGCCCAGGGGCGACACCTCGGGCACCGGGGGTCCCCAAATGGGAGGTTGCCAAGGGGCGACACCTCGGGCGCCGGGGCTCCCCCAAGGGGGTTCCCCGAGGGACGACATTTTGGGCACCGGGGATCCCCAAGGGGGTTGTCCGAGTGACGACATTTTGGGCATCGGGGGTCCCCAAGGGGGTTGTCCGAGGGACGACATTTCGGGCACCGGGGCTCCCCACGGAGTGGTTGCCGAGGGGCGACATTTCGGGCGCCGGAAGTCCCCGAAGGGAGGGGCTGCCGAGGGGCGACACCTCGGGCGCCGGGGCTCCCCAAGGGGGTTCCCCGAGGGACGACATTTCGGGCACCGGTGGTCCCCAAGGGGGTTGTCCGAGGGACAACATTTCGGGCACCGGGGATCTCTGTGGGGGTCTCTGGGGTGTCTCTGGAGCATCTCTGGTGGTCTCTGAGGTTCTCTGGAGGTCTCTGTGGGATCTATGGGGGTCTCTGGTGGATCTATGAGGGGTTCCTGTGGGTCCCTGGGGTCCTCTGGGGGTGCAAAGGTGGGTCCCTGAGGGTCGCTGGGGGTCTCTGGGAGTCTCTGGGGGTGTCTGAGGGTTTCTGGGGGGTCTCTGGGAGTCTCTGGGGGTGTCTGGGGGTTTCTGGGGGGTCCCAGGAGATCCCCAGGGGAGTTCTTTGGGGGTCACAGGGGGCGTCTCTGGGGATCTGTGGGGGTCCCTAGGGGGTCCTTGGGGGTCCCTGTGGGGTCTCTGGGGGATCTCTGAGAGTCTCTGGGGGTCTCTGGAGGGTCTCTGGGGGTCCCTGGGGGTCTCTGGGGGTGTCTGGGGGTCCCTGGAGGGGTCTGGGGGTCTCTGGGGATCTCTGGGGGTCTCTGGGGGCATCTGAGGGTCCCTGGCGGGTGTCTGGGGGTCTCTGGGTGTCCCTGGGGGTCTCGGCGTGTGTCTGGGAGTCCCTGGAGGTCTCTGAGAGTCTCTGGGGGGTCTCTGGAGGTCCCTGGGGGTCCCTGCGGGTCTCTGGGGGTCTCTGGGTGTCCCTGGAGGGGTCTGGGGGTCTCTGGGGGTCCCTGGAGGGGCCTGGGGTTCTCTGGGGATCTCTGGGGGTCTCTGGGGGCATCTGAGGGTTCCTGGCGGGTGTCTGGAAGTCTCTGGGGGTCCCTCAGGGGTCTCTGCGGGTCCCTGAGGGGTCTCTGGCAGTTTCTGGGGGCCCCTGGGAGTCTCTGGGGTGTCTGGGGGTCTGTGGGGGTCCTTGGGCGGTCCCTGGTGATCTATGGAGGGTCTCTGGGGGTCCCTGGGGGGTCTCGGCGGGTGTCTGGGAGTCCTTGGAGGTCTCTGAGAATCTCTGGGGGGGTCTCTGGTGGTCCCTGGGGGGTCTCTGGGGGGTCTCTGGGGCTTTCTGGTGGTCCCTGGGGGTCTCCGTGGGGGTCTCTGGGGGTCTCGGCGTGTGTCTGGGAGTCCCTGGAGGTCTCTGAGAGTCTCTGGGGGGTCTCTGGAGGTCCCTGGGGGTCCCTGCGGGTCTCTGGGGGTCTCTGGGTGTCCCTGGAGGGGTCTGGGGGTCTCTGGGGGTCCCTGGAGGGGCCTGGGGTTCTCTGGGGATCTCTGGGGGTCTCTGGGGGCATCTGAGGGTTCCTGGCGGGTGTCTGGAAGTCTCTGGGGGTCCCTCAGGGGTCTCTGCGGGTCCCTCAAGGGTCTCTGGGAGTTTCTGGGGGCCCCTGGGAGTCTCTGGGGTGTCTGGGGGTCTGTGGGGGTCCTTGGGCGGTCCCTGGTGATCTATGGGGAGTCTCTGGGGGTCCCTGGGGAGTCCCAGTGGGCTCTCTGGGGGTCCCTGGGGGGTCTCTGAGAGTCTCTGGGGGTCTCTGGGGTGTTCCTGGGGGGGCCCTGGGGGTCCGTGGGGGCTTCTGGGAGTCCCTGGGGGGTGTCTGGAGGTCTAGGGGGGTCCCTGGGGTGTCTGGGGGTGTCTGGGGGTCTCTGACAGTCTCTGGGGGGTCTCTGGGGGAAACTGGGGGTTCTCTGGGAGATCTCTGTAGCGTCCTGGGGGTCCCTGGGGGGTCCCTGGGTGTCCCTGGGAGTGTCTGGGAATCTCTGGGGTCTCTGGGGGTCCCTGTGGAGTCCCTGGGGGGGTCCTCTGGGGGTCTCTGGGGTCCCCAAGGAGTTTGGCCGAGGGACGGCATTTCGGGCACCGGGGGTCCCCAAGGGGGTTGTCCGAGGGACGACATTTCAGGCACCGGGGCTCCCCATGGGGTGGTTGCCGAGGGGCGACATTTCGGGCGCCGGAAGTCCCCGAAGGGGGGCGTTGCCGAGGGGCGACACCTCGGGCGCCGGGGCTCCCCAAGGGGGTTCCCCGAGGGACGACATTTCGGGCACCAGGGGTCCCCAAGGGGTTCCCCGAGGGACGACATTTCGGGCACCAGGGGTCCCCAAGGGGGTTCCCCGAGGGACGACATTTCGGGCACCGGGGATCTCTGTGGGGGTCTCTGGGGTGTCTCTGGAGCATCTCTGGTGGTCTCTGGGGTTCTCTGGAGGTCTCTGTGGGATCTATGTGGGTCTCTGGTGGATCTATGAGAGGTTCCTGTGGGTCCCTGGGGTCCTCTGGGGGTCCAAAGGTGGGACCCTGAGGGTCTCTGGGGGTCTCTGGGAGTCTCTGGGGGTGTCTGAGGGTCCCTGGGGGGTCTCTGAGAGTCTCTGGGGGTGTCTGGGGATTTCTGTGGGGTCCGAGGGGATCCCCAGGGGAGTTCTTTGGGGGTCCCTGGGGGGTCTCTGGTGGATCTATGAGGGGTTCCTGTGGCTCCCTGGGGGATCTCTGAGAGTCTCTGGGGTTCTCTGGGGGTCTCTATGAGTCTCTGGGGGTGTCTGAGGGTCCCTGGGGGGTGTCTGGGAGTCTCTGGGGGTGTCTGGGGGTTTCTGGGGGGTCCCAGGAGATCCCCAGGGGACTGTTTTGGGGTCACAGGGGGGTCTCTGGGGATCTGTGGGGGTCCCTAGGGGGTCCTTGGGGGTCCCTGTGGGGTCTCTGGGGGATCTCTGAGAGTCTCTGGGGGTCTCTGGAGGGTCTCTGGGGGTCCCTGGGGGTCTCTGGGGGTGTCTGGGGGTCCCTGGAGGGGTCTGGGCGTCTCTGGGGATCTCTGGGGGTCTCTGGGGGCATCTGAGGGTCCCTGGCGGGTGTCTGGGGGTCTCTGGGTGTCCCTGGGGGTCTCGGCGTGTGTCTGGGAGTCCCTGGAGGTCTCTGAGAGTCTCTGGGGGGTCTCTGTGGGTCCCTGCGGGTCTCTGGGGGTGTCTGGGGGTCCCTGGAGGGGTCTGGGGGTCTCTGGGGATCTCTGGGGGTCTCTGGGGGCATCTGAGGGTTCCTGGCGGGTGTCTGGAAGTCTCTGGGGGTCCCTCAGGGGTCTCTGCGGGTCCCTGAAGGGTCTCTGGGAGTTTCTGGGGGCCCCTGGGAGTCTCTGGGGGTGTCTGGGTGTCTGTGGGGGTCCTTGCGCGGTCCCTGGTGATCTATTGAGGGTCTCTGGGGGTCCCTGGGGGGTCTCGGCGGGTGTCTGGGAGTCCCTGGAGGTCTCTGAGAATCTCTGGGGGGTCTCTGGTGGTCCCTGGGGGGTCTCTGGGGGGTCTCTGGGGCTTTCTGGTGGTCCCTGGGGGTCTCCGTGGGGGTCTCTGGGGATCTCTTGGAGTCTCTGGGGTCTCTGGAGGTCCCTGGGGGGTCTCTGAGGGTTTCTGGGAGTCTCTGGGGTGTCTGGAAGTCTCTGGGGGTCCCCGAGGGGTCTCTGCGGGTCCCTGAGCGATCTCTGGGAGTTTCTGGGGGCCCCTGGGAGTCTCTGGGGGTGTCTGGGGGTCTGCGGGGGTCCTTGGGCGGTCCCTGGTGATCTATGGGGAGTCTCTGGGGGTCCCTGGGGAGTCCCAGTGGGCTCTCTGGGGGTCCCTGGGGGGTCTCTGACAGTCTCTGGGGGTCTCTGGGGGGTCCCTGGGGGGGCCCTGGGGGTCCGTGGGGGCTTCTGGGAGTCCCTGGGGGGTGTCTGGAGGTCTAGTTGGGTCCCTGGGGTGTCTGGGGGTGTCTGGGGGTCTCTGACAGTCTCTGGGGGGTCTCTGGGGGAAACTGGGGGTTCTCTGGGAGATCTCTGTAGCGTCCTGGGGGTCCCTGGGGGGTCCCTGGGTGTCCCTGGGAGTGTCTGGGAATCTCTGGGGTCTCTGGGGGTCCCTGTGGAGTCCCTAGGGGGATCCCCTGGGGGTCTCTGGGGTCCCCAAGGAGTTTGGCCGAGGGACGACATTTCGGGCACCGGGGCTTCCCAAGCGGTGGTTGCCGAGGGGGGACACCTCGGGCACCGGGGGTCCCCAAATGGGAGGTGACCAAGGGGCGACATTTCGGGCGCCGGAAGTCCCCGAAGGGGGGCGTTGCCGAGGGGCGACACCTCGGGCGCCGGGGCTCCCCAAGGGGGTTCCCCAAGGGACGACATTTTGGCCACCGGGGCTCCCCAAGGGGGTTCCCCAAGGGACGACATTTTGGCCACCGGGGGTCCCCAAGGGGGTTCTCCGAGGGACGACATTTTGGGCACCGGGGGTCCCCAAGGGGGGTTCCCCGAGGGACGACATTTTGGGCACCGGGGGTCCCCAAGGACGTTGTCCGAGGGACGACATTTTGGGCACCGGGGATCTCTGTGGGGGTCTCTGGGGTGTCTCTGGAGCATCTCTGGTGGTCTCTGGGGTTCTCTGGAGGTCTCTGTGGGATCTATGGGGGTCTCTGGTGGACCTATGAGGGGTTCCTGTGGGTCCCTGGGGTCCTCTGGGGGTCCCAAGGTGGGTCCCTGGGGGTCTCTGGAGGTCCCTGGGGGTCTCGGAGGGGTTTCTCGTGATCTCTGGAGGGGTGTCTGGAGGTCCCTGGGGGGCATCTCGTGATCTCTGGGCAGTCTATGGGGGTCCCTGGGGGGCATCTCGTGATCTCTGGGGGTCTCTGGGAGTCTCTGGGGGTGTCTGAGGGTCCCTGCGGAGGTCTCTGGTAGTCTCTGGGGGTGTCTGGGGATTTCTGGGGGGTCCGAGGGGATCCCCAGGGGAGTTCTTTGGGGGTCCCTGGGGGGTCTCTGGTGGATCTTTGAGGGGTTCCTGTGGGTCCCTGGGGGATCTCTGAGAGTCCCTGGGGATCTCTGGGGGTCTCTATGAGTCTCTAGGGGTGTCTGAGGGTCCCTGGGGGGTGTCTGGGAGTCTCTGGGGGTGTCTGGGGGTTTCTGGGGGTCCCAGGAGATCCCCAGGGGACTGTTTTGGGGTCACAGGGGGGGTCTCTGGGGATCTGTGGGGGTCCCTAGGGGGTCCTTGGGGGTCCCTGTGGGAACCCTGGGGGATCTCTGAGAGTCTCTGGGGGTCTCTGGAGGGTCTCTGGGGGTCCCTGGGGGTCTCTGGGAGTGTCTGGGGGTCCCTGGAGGGGTCTGGGGGTCTCTGGGGATCTCTGGGGGTCTCTGGGGGCATCTGAGGGTCCCTGGCAGGTGTCTGGGGGTCTCTGGGGGTCCCTGGGGGGTCTCGGCGTGTGTCTGGGAGTCCCTGGAGGTCTCTGAGAGTCTCTGGGGGGTCTCTGGGGGTCCCTGGGTGTCCCTGCGGGTCTCTGGGGGTGTCTGGGGGTCCCTGGAGGGGTCTGGGGGTCTCTGGGGATCTCTGGGGGTCTCTGAGGGAATCTGAGGGTTCCTGGCGGGTGTCTGGGATTCTCTGGGGTCCCTGAGGGGTCTCTGGGAGTTTCTGGGGGCCCCTGGGAGTCTCTGGGGGTGTCTGGGGGTCTGTGGGGGTCCTTGGGCGGTCCCTGGTGATCTATGGAGGGTCTCTGGGGATCCCTGGGGGGTCTCGGCGGGTGTCTGGGAGTCCCTGGAGGTCTCTGAGAATCTCTGGGGGAGTCTCTGGTGGTCCCTGGGGGGTCTCTGGGGGGTCTCTGGGGCTTTCTGGTGGTCCCTGGGGGTCTCCGTGGGGGTCTCTGGGGGTCTCTTGGAGTCTCTGGGGTCTCTGGAGGTCCCTGGGGGGTCTCTGAGGGTTTCTGGGAGTCTCTGGGGTGTCTGGAAGTCTCTGGGGGTCCCTGAGGGGTCTCTGCGGGTCCCTGAGGGATCTCTTGGAGTTTCTGGGGGCCCCTGGGAGTCTCTGGGGGTGTCTGGGGGTCTGCGGGGGTCCTTGGGCGGTCCCTGGTGCTCTATGGGGAGTCTCTGGGGGTCCCTGGGGGGTCGCTGAGAGTCTCTGGGGGTCTCTGGGGGGTCCCTGGGGGGGCCCTGGGGGTCCGTGGGGGCGTCTGGGAGTCCCTGAGGGGTGTCTGGAGGTCTAGGGGGGTCCATGGGGTGTCTGGGGGTGTCTGGGGGTCTCTGACAGTCTCTGGGGGGTCTCTGGGGGAAACTGGGGGTTCTCTGGGAGATCTCTGTAGCGTCCTGGGGGTCCCTGGGGGGTCCCTGGGTGTCCCTGGGAGTGTCTGGGAATCTCTGGGGTCTCTGGGGGTCCCTGTGGAGTCCCTGGGGGGGTCCTCTGGGGGTCTCTTGGGTCCCCAAGGAGTTTGGCCGAGGGACGACATTTCGAGCACCGGGGGTCCCCAAGGGGGTTGTCCGAGGGACGACATTTCAAGCACCGGGGGTCCCCAAGTGGTGGTTGCCCAGGGGCGACACCTCGGGCACCGGGGGTCCCCAAATGGGAGGTTGCCAAGGGGCGACACCTCGGGCGCCGGGGCTCCCCCAAGGGGGTTCCCCGAGGGACGACATTTTGGGCACCGGGGGTCCCCAAGGGGGTTGTCCGAGGGACGACATTTTGGGCATCGGGGGTCCCCAAGGGGGTTGTCCGAGGGACGACGTTTCAGGCACCGGGGCTCCCCACGGGGTGGTTGCCGAGGGACGACATTTCGGGCGCCGGAAGTCCCCGAAGGGAGGGGCTGCCGAGGGGCGACACCTCGGGCGCCGGGGCTCCCCAAGGGGGTTCCCCGAGGGACGACATTTCGGGCACCGGTGGTCCCCAAGGGGGTTGTCCGAGGGACAACATTTCGGGCACCGGGGATCTCTGTGGGGGTCTCTGGGGTGTCTCTGGAGCATCTCTGGTGGTCTCTGGGGTTCTCTGGAGGTCTCTGTGGGATCTATGGGGGTCTCTGGTGGATCTATGAGGGGTTCCTGTGGGTCCCTGGGGTCCTCTGGGGGTGCAAAGGTGGGTCCCTGAGGGTCGCTGGGGGTCTCTGAGAGTCTCTGGGGGTGTCTGAGGGTTTCTGGGGGGTCTCTGGGAGTCTCTGGGGGTGTCTGGGGGTTTCTGGGGGGTCCCAGGAGATCCCCAGGGGAGTTCTTTTGGGGTCACAGGGGGGGTCTCTGGGGATCTGTGGGGGTCCCTAGGGGGTCCTTGGGGGTCCCTGTGGGGTCTCTGGGGGATCTCTGAGAGTCTCTGGGGGTCTCTGGAGGGTCTCTGGGGGTCCCTGGGGGTCTCTGGGGGTGTCTGGGGGTCCCTGGAGGGGTCTGGGGGTCTCTGGGGATCTCTGGGGGTCTCTGGGGGCATCTGAGGGTCCCTGGCGGGTGTCTGGGGGTCTCTGGGGGTCCCTGGAAGGTCTCGGCGTGTGTCTGGGAGTCCCTGGAGGTCTCTGAGAGTCTCTGGGGGGTCTCTGGGGGTCCCTGGGTGTCCCTGCGGGTCTCTGGGGGTGTCTGGGGGTCCCTGGAGGGGTCTGGGGGTCTCTGGGGATCTCTGGGGGTCTCTGAGGGAATCTGAGGGTTCCTGGCGGGTGTCTGGGATTCTCTGGGGTCCCTGAGGGGTCTCTGGGAGTTTCTGGGGGCCCCTGGGAGTCTCTGGGGGTGTCTGGGGGTCTGTGGGGGTCCTTGGGCGGTCCCTGGTGATCTATGGAGGGTCTCTGGGGATCCCTGGGGGGTCTCGGCGGGTGTCTGGGAGTCCCTGGAGGTCTCTGAGAATCTCTGGGGGAGTCTCTGGTGGTCCCTGGGGGGTCTCTGGGGGGTCTCTGGGGGTCCCTGCGGGTCTCTGGGGGTCCCTGGGTGTCCCTGGAGGGGTCTGGGGGTCTCTGGGGGTCCCTGGAGGGGTCTGGGGGTCTCTGGGGATCTCTGGGGGTCTCTGGGGGCATCTGAGGGTTCCTGGCGGGTGTCTGGAAGTCTCTGGGGGTCCCTCAGGGGTCTCTGCGGGTCCCTCAAGGGTCTCTGGGAGTTTCTGGGGGCCCCTGGGAGTCTCTGGGGGTGTCTGGGTGTCTGTGGGGGTCCTTGCGCGGTCCCTGGTGATCTATTGAGGGTCTCTGGGGGTCCCTGGGGGGTCTCGGCGGGTGTCTGGGAGTCCCTGGAGGTCTCTGAGAATCTCTGGGGGGTCTCTGGTGGTCCCTGGGGGGTCTCTGGGGGGTCTCTGGGGCTTTCTGGTGGTCCCTGGGGGTCTCCGTGGGGGTCTCTGGAGATCTCTTGGAGTCTCTGGGGTCTCTGGAGGTCCCTGGGGGGTCTCTGAGGGTTTCTGGGAGTCTCTGGGGTGTCTGGAAGTCTCTGGGGGTCCCCGAGGGGTCTCTGCGGGTCCCTGAGCGATCTCTGGGAGTTTCTGGGGGCCCCTGGGAGTCTCTGGGGGTGTCTGGGGGTCTGCGGGGGTCCTTGGGCGGTCCCTGGTGATCTATGGGGAGTCTCTGGGGGTCCCTGGGGAGTCCCAGTGGGCTCTCTGGGGGTCCCTGGGGGGTCTCTGAGAGTCTCTGGGGGTCTCTGGGGGGTCCCTGGGGGGGCCCTGGGGGTCCGTGGGGGCGTCTGGGAGTCCCTGAGGGGTGTCTGGAGGTCTACGGGGGTCCATGGGGTGTCTGGGGGTGTCTGGGGGTCTCTGACAGTCTCTGGGGGGTCTCTGGGGGAAACTGGGGGTTCTCTGGGAGATCTCTGTAGCGTCCTGGGGGACCCTGGGGGGTCCCTGGGTGTCCCTGGGAGTGTCTGGGAATCTCTGGGGTCTCTGGGGGTCCCTGTGGAGTCCCTGGGGGGGTCCTCTGGGGGTCTCTTGGGTCCCCAAGGAGTTTGGCCGAGGGACGACATTTCGAGCACCGGGGATCCCCAAGGGGGTTGTCCGAGGGACGACATTTCAAGCACCGGGGGTCCCCAAGTGGTGGTTGCCCAGGGGGGACACCTCGGGCACCGGGGGTCCCCAAATGGGAGGTTGCCAAGGGGCGACACCTCGGGCGCCGGGGCTCCCCCAAGGGGGTTCCCCGAGGGACGACATTTTGGGCACCGGGGATCCCCAAGGGGGTTGTCCGAGGGACGACATTTTGGGCATCGGGGGTCCCCAAGGGGGTTGTCCGAGGGACGACATTTCAAGCACCGGGGCTCCCCACGGGGTGGTTGCCGAGGGGCGACATTTCGGGCGCCGGAAGTCCCCGAAGGGAGGGGCTGCCGAGGGGCGACACCTCGGGCGCCGGGGCTCCCCAAGGGGGTTCCCCGAGGGACGACATTTCGGGCACCGGTGGTCCCCAAGGGGTTCCCCGAGGGACGACATTTCGGGCACCGGGGATCTCTGTGGGGGTCTCTGGGGTGTCTCTGGAGCATCTCTGGTGGTCTCTGGGGTTCTCTGGAGGTCTCTGTGGGATCTATGGGGGTCTCTGGTGGATCTATGAGGGGTTCCTGTGGGTCCCTGGGGTCCTCTGGGGGTGCAAAGGTGGGTCCCTGAGGGTCGCTGGGGGTCTCTGGGAGTCTCTGGGGGTGTCTGAGGGTTTCTGGGGGGTCTCTGGGAGTCTCTGGGGGTGTCTGGGGGTTTCTGGGGGGTCCCAGGAGATCCCCAGGGGAGTTCTTTGGGGGTCACAGGGGGGGTCTCTGGGGATCTGTGGGGGTCCCTAGGGGGTCCTTGGGGGTCCCTGTGGGGTCTCTGGGGGATCTCTGAGAGTCCCTGGGGGTCTCTGGGGGTTCCTGGAGGGGTCTGGGGGTCTCTGGGGATCTCTGGGGGTCTCTGGGGGCATCTGAGGGTCCCTGGCGGGTGTCTGGGGGTCTCTGGGTGTCCCTGGGGGTCTCGGCGTGTGTCTGGGAGTCCCTGGAGGTCTCTGAGAGTCTCTGGGGGGTCTCTGGAGGTCCCTGGGGGTCCCTGCGGGTCTCTGGGGGTCTCTGGGTGTCCCTGGAGGGGTCTGGGGGTCTCTGGGGGTCCCTGGAGGGGCTTGGGGTTCTCTGGGGATCTCTGGGGGTCTCTGGGGGCATCTGAGGGTTCCTGGCGGGTGTCTGGAAGTCTCTGGGGGTCCCTCAGGGGTCTCTGCGGGTCCCTCAAGGGTCTCTGGGAGTTTCTGGGGGCCCCTGGGAGTCTCTGGGGTGTCTGGGGGTCTGTGGGGGTCCTTGGGCGGTCCCTGGTGATCTATGGGGAGTCTCTGGGGGTCCCTGGGGAGTCCCAGTGGGCTCTCTGGGGGTCCCTGGGGGGTCTCTGACAGTCTCTGGGGGTCTCTGGGGTGTTCCTGGGGGGGCCCTGGGGGTCCGTGGGGGCTTCTGGGAGTCCCTGGGGGGTGTCTGGAGGTCTAGGGGGGTCCCTGGGGTGTCTGGGGGTGTCTGGGGGTCTCTGACAGTCTCTGGGGGGTCTCTGGGGGAAACTGGGGGTTCTCTGGGAGATCTCTGTAGCGTCCTGGGGGTCCCTGGGGGGTCCCTGGGTGTCCCTGGGAGTGTCTGGGAATCTCTGGGGTCTCTGGGGGTCCCTGTGGAGTCCCTGGGGGGGTCCTCTGGGGGTCTCTGGGGTCCCCAAGGAGTTTGGCCGAGGGACGGCATTTCGGGCACCGGGGGTCCCCAAGGGGGTTGTCCGAGGGACGACATTTCAGGCACCGGGGCTCCCCATGGGGTGGTTGCCGAGGGGCGACATTTCGGGCGCCGGAAGTCCCCGAAGGGGGGCGTTGCCGAGGGGCGACACCTCGGGCGCCGGGGCTCCCCAAGGGGGTTCCCCGAGGGACGACATTTCGGGCACCAGGGGTCCCCAAGGGGTTCCCCGAGGGACGACATTTCGGGCACCAGGGGTCCCCAAGGGGGTTCCCCGAGGGACGACATTTCGGGCACCGGGGATCTCTGTGGGGGTCTCTGGGGTGTCTCTGGAGCATCTCTGGTGGTCTCTGGGGTTCTCTGGAGGTCTCTGTGGGATCTATGTGGGTCTCTGGTGGATCTATGAGAGGTTCCTGTGGGTCCCTGGGGTCCTCTGGGGGTCCAAAGGTGGGACCCTGAGGGTCTCTGGGGGTCTCTGGGAGTCTCTGGGGGTGTCTGAGGGTCCCTGGGGGGTCTCTGAGAGTCTCTGGGGGTGTCTGGGGATTTCTGTGGGGTCCGAGGGGATCCCCAGGGGAGTTCTTTGGGGGTCCCTGGGGGGTCTCTGGTGGATCTATGAGGGGTTCCTGTGGCTCCCTGGGGGATCTCTGAGAGTCTCTGGGGTTCTCTGGGGGTCTCTATGAGTCTCTGGGGGTGTCTGAGGGTCCCTGGGGGGTGTCTGGGAGTCTCTGGGGGTGTCTGGGGGTTTCTGGGGGGTCCCAGGAGATCCCCAGGGGACTGTTTTGGGGTCACAGGGGGGTCTCTGGGGATCTGTGGGGGTCCCTAGGGGGTCCTTGGGGGTCCCTGTGGGGTCTCTGGGGGATCTCTGAGAGTCTCTGGGGGTCTCTGGAGGGTCTCTGGGGGTCCCTGGGGGTCTCTGGGGGTGTCTGGGGGTCCCTGGAGGGGTCTGGGCGTCTCTGGGGATCTCTGGGGGTCTCTGGGGGCATCTGAGGGTCCCTGGCGGGTGTCTGGGGGTCTCTGGGTGTCCCTGGGGGTCTCGGCGTGTGTCTGGGAGTCCCTGGAGGTCTCTGAGAGTCTCTGGGGGGTCTCTGTGGGTCCCTGCGGGTCTCTGGGGGTGTCTGGGGGTCCCTGGAGGGGTCTGGGGGTCTCTGGGGATCTCTGGGGGTCTCTGGGGGCATCTGAGGGTTCCTGGCGGGTGTCTGGAAGTCTCTGGGGGTCCCTCAGGGGTCTCTGCGGGTCCCTGAAGGGTCTCTGGGAGTTTCTGGGGGCCCCTGGGAGTCTCTGGGGGTGTCTGGGTGTCTGTGGGGGTCCTTGCGCGGTCCCTGGTGATCTATTGAGGGTCTCTGGGGGTCCCTGGGGGGTCTCGGCGGGTGTCTGGGAGTCCCTGGAGGTCTCTGAGAATCTCTGGGGGGTCTCTGGTGGTCCCTGGGGGGTCTCTGGGGGGTCTCTGGGGCTTTCTGGTGGTCCCTGGGGGTCTCCGTGGGGGTCTCTGGGGATCTCTTGGAGTCTCTGGGGTCTCTGGAGGTCCCTGGGGGGTCTCTGAGGGTTTCTGGGAGTCTCTGGGGTGTCTGGAAGTCTCTGGGGGTCCCCGAGGGGTCTCTGCGGGTCCCTGAGCGATCTCTGGGAGTTTCTGGGGGCCCCTGGGAGTCTCTGGGGGTGTCTGGGGGTCTGCGGGGGTCCTTGGGCGGTCCCTGGTGATCTATGGGGAGTCTCTGGGGGTCCCTGGGGAGTCCCAGTGGGCTCTCTGGGGGTCCCTGGGGGGTCTCTGACAGTCTCTGGGGGTCTCTGGGGGGTCCCTGGGGGGGCCCTGGGGGTCCGTGGGGGCTTCTGGGAGTCCCTGGGGGGTGTCTGGAGGTCTAGTTGGGTCCCTGGGGTGTCTGGGGGTGTCTGGGGGTCTCTGACAGTCTCTGGGGGGTCTCTGGGGGAAACTGGGGGTTCTCTGGGAGATCTCTGTAGCGTCCTGGGGGTCCCTGGGGGGTCCCTGGGTGTCCCTGGGAGTGTCTGGGAATCTCTGGGGTCTCTGGGGGTCCCTGTGGAGTCCCTAGGGGGATCCCCTGGGGGTCTCTGGGGTCCCCAAGGAGTTTGGCCGAGGGACGACATTTCGGGCACCGGGGCTTCCCAAGCGGTGGTTGCCGAGGGGGGACACCTCGGGCACCGGGGGTCCCCAAATGGGAGGTGACCAAGGGGCGACATTTCGGGCGCCGGAAGTCCCCGAAGGGGGGCGTTGCCGAGGGGCGACACCTCGGGCGCCGGGGCTCCCCAAGGGGGTTCCCCAAGGGACGACATTTTGGCCACCGGGGCTCCCCAAGGGGGTTCCCCAAGGGACGACATTTTGGCCACCGGGGGTCCCCAAGGGGGTTCTCCGAGGGACGACATTTTGGGCACCGGGGGTCCCCAAGGGGGGTTCCCCGAGGGACGACATTTTGGGCACCGGGGGTCCCCAAGGACGTTGTCCGAGGGACGACATTTTGGGCACCGGGGATCTCTGTGGGGGTCTCTGGGGTGTCTCTGGAGCATCTCTGGTGGTCTCTGGGGTTCTCTGGAGGTCTCTGTGGGATCTATGGGGGTCTCTGGTGGACCTATGAGGGGTTCCTGTGGGTCCCTGGGGTCCTCTGGGGGTCCCAAGGTGGGTCCCTGGGGGTCTCTGGAGGTCCCTGGGGGTCTCGGAGGGGTTTCTCGTGATCTCTGGAGGGGTGTCTGGAGGTCCCTGGGGGGCATCTCGTGATCTCTGGGCAGTCTATGGGGGTCCCTGGGGGGCATCTCGTGATCTCTGGGGGTCTCTGGGAGTCTCTGGGGGTGTCTGAGGGTCCCTGCGGAGGTCTCTGGTAGTCTCTGGGGGTGTCTGGGGATTTCTGGGGGGTCCGAGGGGATCCCCAGGGGAGTTCTTTGGGGGTCCCTGGGGGGTCTCTGGTGGATCTTTGAGGGGTTCCTGTGGGTCCCTGGGGGATCTCTGAGAGTCTCTGGGGATCTCTGGGGGTCTCTATGAGTCTCTAGGGGTGTCTGAGGGTCCCTGGGGGGTGTCTGGGAGTCTCTGGGGGTGTCTGGGGGTTTCTGGGGGTCCCAGGAGATCCCCAGGGGACTGTTTTGGGGTCACAGGGGGGGTCTCTGGGGATCTGTGGGGGTCCCTAGGGGGTCCTTGGGGGTCCCTGTGGGAACCCTGGGGGATCTCTGAGAGTCTCTGGGGGTCTCTGGAGGGTCTCTGGGGGTCCCTGGGGGTCTCTGGGAGTGTCTGGGGGTCCCTGGAGGGGTCTGGGGGTCTCTGGGGATCTCTGGGGGTCTCTGGGGGCATCTGAGGGTCCCTGGCAGGTGTCTGGGGGTCTCTGGGGGTCCCTGGGGGGTCTCGGCGTGTGTCTGGGAGTCCCTGGAGGTCTCTGAGAGTCTCTGGGGGGTCTCTGGGGGTCCCTGGGTGTCCCTGCGGGTCTCTGGGGGTGTCTGGGGGTCCCTGGAGGGGTCTGGGGGTCTCTGGGGATCTCTGGGGGTCTCTGAGGGAATCTGAGGGTTCCTGGCGGGTGTCTGGGATTCTCTGGGGTCCCTGAGGGGTCTCTGGGAGTTTCTGGGGGCCCCTGGGAGTCTCTGGGGGTGTCTGGGGGTCTGTGGGGGTCCTTGGGCGGTCCCTGGTGATCTATGGAGGGTCTCTGGGGATCCCTGGGGGGTCTCGGCGGGTGTCTGGGAGTCCCTGGAGGTCTCTGAGAATCTCTGGGGGAGTCTCTGGTGGTCCCTGGGGGGTCTCTGGGGGGTCTCTGGGGCTTTCTGGTGGTCCCTGGGGGTCTCCGTGGGGGTCTCTGGGGGTCTCTTGGAGTCTCTGGGGTCTCTGGAGGTCCCTGGGGGGTCTCTGAGGGTTTCTGGGAGTCTCTGGGGTGTCTGGAAGTCTCTGGGGGTCCCTGAGGGGTCTCTGCGGGTCCCTGAGGGATCTCTTGGAGTTTCTGGGGGCCCCTGGGAGTCTCTGGGGGTGTCTGGGGGTCTGCGGGGGTCCTTGGGCGGTCCCTGGTGCTCTATGGGGAGTCTCTGGGGGTCCCTGGGGGGTCGCTGAGAGTCTCTGGGGGTCTCTGGGGGGTCCCTGGGGGGGCCCTGGGGGTCCGTGGGGGCGTCTGGGAGTCCCTGAGGGGTGTCTGGAGGTCTAGGGGGGTCCATGGGGTGTCTGGGGGTGTCTGGGGGTCTCTGACAGTCTCTGGGGGGTCTCTGGGTGAAACTGGGGGTTCTCTGGGAGATCTCTGTAGCGTCCTGGGGGTCCCTGGGGGGTCCCTGGGTGTCCCTGGGAGTGTCTGGGAATCTCTGGGGTCTCTGGGGGTCCCTGTGGAGTCCCTGGGGGGGTCCTCTGGGGGTCTCTTGGGTCCCCAAGGAGTTTGGCCGAGGGACGACATTTCGAGCACCGGGGGTCCCCAAGGGGGTTGTCCGAGGGACGACATTTCAAGCACCGGGGGTCCCCAAGTGGTGGTTGCCCAGGGGCGACACCTCGGGCACCGGGGGTCCCCAAATGGGAGGTTGCCAAGGGGCGACACCTCGGGCGCCGGGGCTCCCCCAAGGGGGTTCCCCGAGGGACGACATTTTGGGCACCGGGGGTCCCCAAGGGGGTTGTCCGAGGGACGACATTTTGGGCATCGGGGGTCCCCAAGGGGGTTGTCCGAGGGACGACGTTTCAGGCACCGGGGCTCCCCACGGGGTGGTTGCCGAGGGACGACATTTCGGGCGCCGGAAGTCCCCGAAGGGAGGGGCTGCCGAGGGGCGACACCTCGGGCGCCGGGGCTCCCCAAGGGGGTTCCCCGAGGGACGACATTTCGGGCACCAGGGCTCCCCAAGGGGGTTCCCCGAGGGACGACATTTCGGGCACCGGTGGTCCCCAAGGGGGTTGTCCGAGGGACAACATTTCGGGCACCGGGGATCTCTGTGGGGGTCTCTGGGGTGTCTCTGGAGCATCTCTGGTGGTCTCTGGGGTTCTCTGGAGGTCTCTGTGGGATCTATGGGGGTCTCTGGTGGATCTATAAGGGGTTCCTGTGGGTCCCTGGGGTCCTCTGGGGGTGCAAAGGTGGGTCCCTGAGGGTCGCTGGGGGTCTCTGAGAGTCTCTGGGGGTGTCTGAGGGTTTCTGGGGGGTCTCTGGGAGTCTCTGGGGGTGTCTGGGGGTTTCTGGGGGGTCCCAGGAGATCCCCAGGGGAGTTCTTTTGGGGTCACAGGGGGGGTCTCTGGGGATCTGTGGGGGTCCCTAGGGGGTCCTTGGGGGTCCCTGTGGGGTCTCTGGGGGATCTCTGAGAGTCTCTGGGGGTCTCTGGAGGGTCTCTGGGGGTCCCTGGGGGTCTCTGGGGGTGTCTGGGGGTCCCTGGAGGGGTCTGGGGGTCTCTGGGGATCTCTGGGGGTCTCTGGGGGCATCTGAGGGTCCCTGGCGGGTGTCTGGGGGTCTCTGGGGGTCCCTGGAAGGTCTCGGCGTGTGTCTGGGAGTCCCTGGAGGTCTCTGAGAGTCTCTGGGGGGTCTCTGGGGGTCCCTGGGTGTCCCTGCGGGTCTCTGGGGGTGTCTGGGGGTCCCTGGAGGGGTCTGGGGGTCTCTGGGGATCTCTGGGGGTCTCTGAGGGAATCTGAGGGTTCCTGGCGGGTGTCTGGGATTCTCTGGGGTCCCTGAGGGGTCTCTGGGAGTTTCTGGGGGCCCCTGGGAGTCTCTGGGGGTGTCTGGGGGTCTGTGGGGGTCCTTGGGCGGTCCCTGGTGATCTATGGAGGGTCTCTGGGGATCCCTGGGGGGTCTCGGCGGGTGTCTGGGAGTCCCTGGAGGTCTCTGAGAATCTCTGGGGGAGTCTCTGGTGGTCCCTGGGGGGTCTCTGGGGGGTCTCTGGGGGTCCCTGCGGGTCTCTGGGGGTCCCTGGGTGTCCCTGGAGGGGTCTGGGGGTCTCTGGGGGTCCCTGGAGGGGTCTGGGGGTCTCTGGGGATCTCTGGGGGTCTCTGGGGGCATCTGAGGGTTCCTGGCGGGTGTCTGGAAGTCTCTGGGGGTCCCTCAGGGGTCTCTGCGGGTCCCTCAAGGGTCTCTGGGAGTTTCTGGGGGCCCCTGGGAGTCTCTGGGGGTGTCTGGGTGTCTGTGGGGGTCCTTGCGCGGTCCCTGGTGATCTATTGAGGGTCTCTGGGGGTCCCTGGGGGGTCTCGGCGGGTGTCTGGGAGTCCCTGGAGGTCTCTGAGAATCTCTGGGGGGTCTCTGGTGGTCCCTGGGGGGTCTCTGGGGGGTCTCTGGGGCTTTCTGGTGGTCCCTGGGGGTCTCCGTGGGGGTCTCTGGAGATCTCTTGGAGTCTCTGGGGTCTCTGGAGGTCCCTGGGGGGTCTCTGAGGGTTTCTGGGAGTCTCTGGGGTGTCTGGAAGTCTCTGGGGGTCCCCGAGGGGTCTCTGCGGGTCCCTGAGCGATCTCTGGGAGTTTCTGGGGGCCCCTGGGAGTCTCTGGGGGTGTCTGGGGGTCTGCGGGGGTCCTTGGGCGGTCCCTGGTGATCTATGGGGAGTCTCTGGGGGTCCCTGGGGAGTCCCAGTGGGCTCTCTGGGGGTCCCTGGGGGGTCTCTGAGAGTCTCTGGGGGTCTCTGGGGGGTCCCTGGGGGGGCCCTGGGGGTCCGTGGGGGCGTCTGGGAGTCCCTGAGGGGTGTCTGGAGGTCTACGGGGGTCCATGGGGTGTCTGGGGGTGTCTGGGGGTCTCTGACAGTCTCTGGGGGGTCTCTGGGGGAAACTGGGGGTTCTCTGGGAGATCTCTGTAGCGTCCTGGGGGACCCTGGGGGGTCCCTGGGTGTCCCTGGGAGTGTCTGGGAATCTCTGGGGTCTCTGGGGGTCCCTGTGGAGTCCCTGGGGGGGTCCTCTGGGGGTCTCTTGGGTCCCCAAGGAGTTTGGCCGAGGGACGACATTTCGAGCACCGGGGGTCCCCAAGGGGGTTGTCCGAGGGACGACATTTCAAGCACCGGGGGTCCCCAAGTGGTGGTTGCCCAGGGGCGACACCTCGGGCACTGGGGGTCCCCAAATGGGAGGTTGCCAAGGGGCGACACCTCGGGCGCCGGGGCTCCCCCAAGGGGGTTCCCCGAGGGACGACATTTTGGGCACCGGGGATCCCCAAGGGGGTTGTCCGAGGGACGACATTTTGGGCATCGGGGGTCCCCAAGGGGGTTGTCCGAGGGACGACATTTCAAGCACCGGGGCTCCCCACGGGGTGGTTGCCGAGGGGCGACATTTCGGGCGCCGGAAGTCCCCGAAGGGAGGGGCTGCCGAGGGGCGACACCTCGGGCGCCGGGGCTCCCCAAGGGGGTTCCCCGAGGGACGACCTTTCGGGCACCGGTGGTCCCCAAGGGGTTCCCCGAGGGACGACATTTCGGGCACCGGGGATCTCTGTGGGGGTCTCTGGGGTGTCTCTGGAGCATCTCTGGTGGTCTCTGGGGTTCTCTGGAGGTCTCTGTGGGATCTATGGGGGTCTCTGGTGGATCTATGAGGGGTTCCTGTGGGTCCCTGGGGTCCTCTGGGGGTGCAAAGGTGGGTCCCTGAGGGTCGCTGGGGGTCTCTGGGAGTCTCTGGGGGTGTCTGAGGGTTTCTGGGGGGTCTCTGGGAGTCTCTGGGGGTGTCTGGGGGTTTCTGGGGGGTCCCAGGAGATCCCCAGGGGAGTTCTTTGGGGGTCACAGGGGGGGTCTCTGGGGATCTGTGGGGGTCCCTAGGGGGTCCTTGGGGGTCCCTGTGGGGTCTCTGGGGGATCTCTGAGAGTCCCTGGGGGTCTCTGGGGGTTCCTGGAGGGGTCTGGGGGTCTCTGGGGATCTCTGGGGGTCTCTGGGGGCATCTGAGGGTCCCTGGCGGGTGTCTGGGGGTCTCTGGGTGTCCCTGGGGGTCTCGGCGTGTGTCTGGGAGTCCCTGGAGGTCTCTGAGAGTCTCTGGGGGGTCTCTGGAGGTCCCTGGGGGTCCCTGCGGGTCTCTGGGGGTCTCTGGGTGTCCCTGGAGGGGTCTGGGGGTCTCTGGGGGTCCCTGGAGGGGCTTGGGGTTCTCTGGGGATCTCTGGGGGTCTCTGGGGGCATCTGAGGGTTCCTGGCGGGTGTCTGGAAGTCTCTGGGGGTCCCTCAGGGGTCTCTGCGGGTCCCTCAAGGGTCTCTGGGAGTTTCTGGGGGCCCCTGGGAGTCTCTGGGGTGTCTGGGGGTCTGTGGGGGTCCTTGGGCGGTCCCTGGTGATCTATGGGGAGTCTCTGGGGGTCCCTGGGGAGTCCCAGTGGGCTCTCTGGGGGTCCCTGGGGGGTCTCTGAGAGTCTCTGGGGGTCTCTGGGGTGTTCCTGGGGGGGCCCTGGGGGTCCGTGGGGGCTTCTGGGAGTCCCTGGGGGGTGTCTGGAGGTCTAGGGGGGTCCCTGGGGTGTCTGGGGGTGTCTGGGGGTCTCTGACAGTCTCTGGGGGGTCTCTGGGGGAAACTGGGGGTTCTCTGGGAGATCTCTGTAGCGTCCTGGGGGTCCCTGGGGGGTCCCTGGGTGTCCCTGGGAGTGTCTGGGAATCTCTGGGGTCTCTGGGGGTCCCTGTGGAGTCCCTGGGGGGGTCCTCTGGGGGTCTCTGGGGTCCCCAAGGAGTTTGGCCGAGGGACGGCATTTCGGGCACCGGGGGTCCCCAAGGGGGTTGTCCGAGGGACGACATTTCAGGCACCGGGGCTCCCCATGGGGTGGTTGCCGAGGGGCGACATTTCGGGCGCCGGAAGTCCCCGAAGGGGGGCGTTGCCGAGGGGCGACACCTCGGGCGCCGGGGCTCCCCAAGGGGGTTCCCCGAGGGACGGCATTTCGGGCGCCGGGGCTCCCCAAGGGGGTTCCCCGAGGGACGACATTTCGGGCACCAGGGGTCCCCAAGGGGTTCCCCGAGGGACGACATTTCGGGCACCGGGGATCTCTGTGGGGGTCTCTGGGGTGTCTCTGGAGCATCTCTGGTGGTCTCTGGGGTTCTCTGGAGGTCTCTGTGGGATCTATGGGGGTCTCTGGTGGATCTATGAGAGGTTCCTGTGGGTTCCTGGGCTCCTCTGGGGGTGCAAAGGTGGGTCCCTGAGGGTCTCTGGGGGTCTCTGGGAGTCTCTGGGGGTGTCTGAGGGTCCCTGGGGGGTCTCTGAGAGTCTCTGGGGGTGTCTGGGGATTTCTGTGGGGTCCGAGGGGATCCCCAGGGGAGTTCTTTGGGGGTCCCTGGGGGGTCTCTGGTGGATCTTTGAGGGGTTCCTGTGGCTCCCTGGGGGATCTCTGAGAGTCTCTGGGGTTCTCTGGGGGTGTCTATGAGTCTCTGGGGGTGTCTGAGGGTCCCTGGGGGGTGTCTGGGAGTCTCTGGGGGTGTCTGGGGGTTTCTGGGGGGTCCCAGGATATCCCCAGGGGACTGTTTTGGGGTCACAGGGGGGTCTCTGGGGATCTGTGGCGGTCCCTAGGGGGTCCTTGGGGGTCCCTGTGGGGTCTCTGGGGGATCTCTGAGAGTCTCTGGGGGTCTCTGGAGGGTCTCTGGGGGTCCCTGGGGGTCTCTGGGGGTCTCTGGGGGTCCCTGGAGGGGTCTGGGCGTCTCTGGGGATCTCTGGGGGTCTCTGGGGGCATCTGAGGGTCCCTGGCGGGTGTCTGGGGGTCTCTGGGTGTCCCTGGGGGTCTCGGCGTGTGTCTGGGAGTCCCTGGAGGTCTCTGAGAGTCTCTGGGGGGTCTCTGTGGGTCCCTGGGGGTCTCTGAGAGTCTCTGGGGGTCTCTGGGGGTCCCTGGAGGGGTCTGGGGGTCTCTGGGGATCTCTGGGGGTCTCTGGGGGCATCTGAGGGTTCCTGGCGGGTGTCTGGAAGTCTCTGGGGGTCCCTCAGGGGTCTCTGCGGGTCCCTGAGGGGTCTCTGGGAGTTTCTGGGGGCCCCTGGGAGTCTCTGGGGGTGTCTGGGTGTCTGTGGGGGTCCTTGGGCGGCCCCTGGTGATCTATTGAGGGTCTCTGGGGGTCCCTGGGGGGTCTCGGCGGGTGTCTGGGAGTCCCTGGAGGTCTCTGAGAATCTCTGGGGGGTCTCTGGTGGTCCCTGGGGGGTCTCTGGGGGGTCTCTGGGGCTTTCTGGTGGTCCCTGGGGGTATCCGTGGGGGTCTCTGGGGATCTCTTGGAGTCTCTGGGGTCTCTGGAGGTCCCTGGGGGGTCTCTGAGGGTTTCTGGGAGTCTCTGGGGTGTCTGGAAGTCTCTGGGGGTCCCCGAGGGGTCTCTGCGGGTCCCTGAGCGATCTCTGGGAGTTTCTGGGGGCCCCTGGGAGTCTCTGGGGGTGTCTGGGGGTCTGCGGGGGTCCTTGGGCGGTCCCTGGTGATCTATGGGGAGTCTCTGGGGGTCCCTGGGGAGTCCCAGTGGGCTCTCTGGGGGTCCCTGGGGGGTCTCTGAGAGTCTCTGGGGGTCTCTGGGGGGTCCTTGGGGGGGGCCTGGGGGTCCGTGGGGGCGTCTGGGAGTCCCTGGGGGGTGTCTGGAGGTCTAGGGGGGTCCCTGGGGTGTCTGGGGGTGTCTGGGGGTCTCTGACAGTCTCTGGGGGGTCTCTGGGGGAAACTGGGGGTTCTCTGGGAGATCTCTGTAGCGTCCTGGGGGTCCCTGGGGGGTCCCTGAGTGTCCCTGGGAGTGTCTGGGAATCTCTGGGGTCTCTGGGGGTCCCTGTGGCGTCCCTGGGGGGATCCTCTGGGGGTCTCTGGGGTCCCCAAGGAGGTTGGCCGAGGGACGACATTTCGGGCACCGGGGCTTCCCAAGCGGTGGTTGCCGAGGGGGGACACCTCGGGCACCGGGGGTCCCCAAATGGGAGGTTGCCAAGGGGCGACATTTCGGGCGCCGGAAGTCCCCGAAGGGGGGCGTTGCCGAGGGGCGACACCTCGGGCGCCGGGGCTCCCCAAGGGGGTTCCCCAAGGGACGACATTTTGGCCACCGGGGGTCCCCAAGGGGGTTCTCCGAGGGACGACATTTTGGGCACCGGGGGTCCCCAAGGGGGTTGTCCGAGGGACGACATTTCAAGCACCGGGGGTCCCCAAGGGGGGTTCCCGACGGACGACATTTTGGGCACCGGGGGTCCCCAAGGGGGTTCCCCGAGGGACGACATTTTGGGCACCGGGGGTCCCCAAGGGGGTTCTCCGAGGGACGACATTTTGGGCACCGGGGGTCCCCAAGGGGGGTTCCCGACGGACGACATTTTGGGCACCGGGGGTCCCCATGGGGGTTCCCCGAGGGACGACATTTCGGGCACCGGGGGTCCCCAAGGACGTTGTCCGAGGGACGACATTTTGGGCACCGGGGATCTCTGTAGGGGTCTCTGGGGTGTCTCTGGAGCATCTCTGGTGGTCTCTGAGGTTCTCTGGAGGTCTCTGTGGGATCTATGGGGGTCTCTGGTGGATCTATGAGGGGTTCCTGTGGGTCCCTGGGCTCCTCTGCGGGTCCCAAGGTGGGTCCCTGGGGGTCTCTGGAGGTCCCTGGGGGTCTCGGAGGGGTTTCTCGTGATCTCTGGAGGGGTGTCTGGAGGTCCCTGGGGGGCATCTCGTGATCTCTGGGCAGTCTATGGGGGTCCCTGGGGGGCATCTCGTGATCTCTGGGGGTCTCTGGGAGTCTCTGGGGGTGTCTGAGGGTCCCTGCGGAGGTCTCTGGTAGTCTCTGGGGGTGTCTGGGGATTTCTGGGGGGTCCGAGGGGATCCCCAGGGGAGTTCTTTGGGGGTCCCTGGGGGGTCTCTGGTGGATCTTTGAGGGGTTCCTGTGGGTCCCTGGGGGATCTCTGAGAGTCTCTGGGGTTCTCTGGGGGTCTCTATGAGTCTCTAGGGGTGTCTGAGGGTCCCTGGGGGGTCTCTGGGAGTCTTTGGGGGTGTCTGGGGGTTTCTGGGGGTCCCAGGAGATCCCCAGGGGACTGTTTTGGGGTCACAGGGGGGGTCTCTGGGGATCTGTGGGGGTCCCTAGGGGGTCCTTGGGGGTCCCTGTGGGAACCCTGGGGGATCTCTGAGAGTCTCTGGGGGTCTCTGGAGGGTCTCTGGGGGTCCCTGGGGGACTCTGGGAGTGTCTGGGGGTCCCTGGAGGGGTCTGGGGGTCTCTGGGGATCTCTGGGGGTCTCTGGGGTCATCTGAGGGTCCCTGGCAGGTGTCTGGGGGTCTCTGGGGGTCCCTGGGGGGTCTCGGCGTGTGTCTGGGAGTCCCTGGAGGTCTCTGAGAGTCTCTGGGGGGTCTCTGGGGGTCCCTGGGTGTCCCTGCGGGTCTCTGGGGGTGTCTGGGGGTCCCTGGAGGGGTCTGGGGGTCTCTGGGGATCTCTGGGGGTCTCTGAGGGAATCTGAGGGTTCCTGGCGGGTGTCTGGGATTCTCTGGGGTACCTGAGGGGTCTCTGGGAGTTTCTGGGGACCCCTGGGAGTCTCTGGGGGTGTCTGGGGGTCTGTGGGGGTCCTTGGGCGGTCCCTGGTGATCTATGGAGGGTCTCTGGGGATCCCTGGGGGGTCTCGGCGGGTGTCTGGGAGTCCCTGGAGGTCTCTGAGAATCTCTGGGGGAGTCTCTGGTGGTCCCTGGGGGGTCTCTGGGGGGTCTCTGGGGCTTTCTGGTGGTCCCTGGGGGTCTCCGTGGGGGTCTCTGGGGGTCTCTTGGAGTCTCTGGGGTCTCTGGAGGTCCCTGGGGGGTCTCTGAGGGTTTCTGGGAGTCTCTGGGGTGTCTGGAAGTCTCTGGGGGTCCCTGAGGGGTCTCTGCGGGTCCCTGAGGGATCTCTTGGAGTTTCTGGGGGCCCCTGGGAGTCTCTGGGGGTGTCTGGGGGTCTGCGGGGGTCCTTGGGCGGTCCCTGGTGCTCTATGGGGAGTCTCTGGGGGTCCCTGGGGGGTGTCTGAGAGTCTCTGGGGGTCTCTGGGGGGTCCCTGGGGGGGCCCTGGGGGTCCGTGGGGGCGTCTGGGAGTCCCTGAGGGGTGTCTGGAGGTCTAGGGGGGTCCATGGGGTGTCTGGGGGTGTCTGGGGGTCTCTGACAGTCTCTGGGGGGTCTCTGGGGGAAACTGGGGGTTCTCTGGGAGATCTCTGTAGCGTCCTGGGGGTCCCTGGGGGGTCCCTGGGTGTCCCTGGGAGTGTCTGGGAATCTCTGGGGTCTCTGGGGGTCCCTGTGGAGTCCCTGGGGGGGTCCTCTGGGGGTCTCTTGGGTCCCCAAGGAGTTTGGCCGAGGGACGACATTTTGAGCACCGGGGGTCCCCAAGGGGGTTGTCCGAGGGACGACATTTCAAGCACCGGGGATCCCCAAGTGGTGGTTGCCCAGGGGCGACACCTCGGGCACCGGGGGTCCCCAAATGGGAGGTTGCCAAGGGGCGACACCTCGGGCGCCGGGGCTCCCCCAAGGGGGTTCCCCGAGGGACGACATTTTGGGCACCGGGGGTCCCCAAGGGGGTTGTCCGAGGGACGACATTTTGGGCATCGGGGGTCCCCAAGGGGGTTGTCCGAGGGACGACATTTCAGGCACCGGGGCTCCCCACGGAGTGGTTGCCGAGGGGCGACATTTCGGGCGCCGGAAGTTCTCGAAGGGAGGGGCTGCCGAGGGGCGACACCTCGGGCGCCGGGGCTCCCCAAGGGGGTTCCCCGAGGGACGACATTTCGGGCACCAGGGGTCCCCAAGGGGGTTGTCCGAGGGACAACATTTCGGGCACCGGGGATCTCTGTGGGGGTCTCTGGGGTGTCTCTGGAGCATCTCTGGTGGTCTCTGGGGTTCTCTGGAGGTCTCTGTGGGATCTATGGGGGTCTCTGGTGGATCTATGAGGGGTTCCTGTGGGTCCCTGGGGTCCTCTGGGGGTGCAAAGGTGGGTCCCTGAGGGTCGCTGGGGGTCTCTGGGAGTCTCTGGGGGTGTCTGAGGGTTTCTGGGGGGTCTCTGGGAGTCTCTGGGGGTGTCTGGGGGTTTCTGGGGGGTCCCAGGAGATCCCCAGGGGAGTTCTTTGGGGGTCACAGGGGGGGTCTCTGGGGATCTGTAGGGGTCCCTAGGGGGTCCTTGGGGGTCCCTGTGGGGTCTCTGGGGGATCTCTGAGAGTCTCTGGGGGTCTCTGGAGGGTCTCTGGGGGTCCCTGGGGGTCTCTGGGGGTGTCTGGGGGTCCCTGGAGGGGTCTGGGGGTCTCTGGGGATCTCTGGGGGTCTCTGGGGGCATCTGAGGGTCCCTGGCGGGTGTCTGCGGGTCTCTGGGGGTCCCTGGAAGGTCTCGGCGTGTGTCTGGGAGTCCCTGGAGGTCTCTGAGAGTCTCTGGGGGGTCTCTGGGGGTCCCTGGGGGTCCCTGCGGGTCTCTGGCGGTGTCTGGGGGTCCCTGGAGGGGTCTGGGGGTCTCTGGGGGTCCCTGAAGGGGTCTGGGGGTCTCTGGGGATCTCTGGGGGTCTCTGGGGGCATCTGAGGGTTCCTGGCGGGTGTCTGGAAGTCTCTGGGGGTCCCTCAGGGGTCTCTGCGGGTCCCTGAGGGGTCTCTGGGAGTTTCTGGGGGCCCCTGGGAGTCTCTGGGGTGTCTGGGGGTCTGTGGGGGTCCTTGGGCGGTCCCTGGTGATCTATTGAGGGTCTCTGGGGGTCCCTGGGGGGTCTCGGCGGGTGTCTGGGAGTCCTTGGAGGTCTCTGAGAATCTCTGGGGGGGTCTCTGGTGGTCCCTGGGGGGTCTCTGGGGGGTCTCTGGGGCTTTCTGGTGGTCCCTGGGGGTCTCCGTGGGGCTCTCTGGGGGTCTCTTGGAGTCTCTGGGGTCTCTGGAGGTCCCTGGGGGGTCTCTGAGGGTTTCTGGGAGTCTCTGGGGTGTCTGGAAGTCTCTGGGGGTCCCTGAGGGGTCTCTGCGGGTCCCTGAGGGATCTCTTGGAGTTTCTGGGGGCCCCTGGGAGTCTCTGGGGGTGTCTGGGGGTCTGCGGGGGTCCTTGGGCGGTCCCTGGTGATCTATGGGGAGTCTCTGGGGGTCCCTGGGGAGTCCCAGTGGGCTCTCTGGGGGTCCCTGGGGGGTCTCTGAGAGTCTCTGGGGGTCTCTGGGGTGTTCCTGGGGGGGCCCTGGGGGTCCGTGGGGGCGTCTGGGAGTCCCTGGGGGGTGTCTGGAGGTCTAGGGGGGTCCCTGGGGTGTCTGGGGGTGTCTGGGGGTCTCTGACAGTCTCTGGGGGTTCTCTGGGGGAAACTGGGGGTTCTCTGGGAGATCTCTGTAGCGTCCTGGGGGTCCCTGGGGGGTCCCTGGGTGTCCCTGGGAGTGTCTGGGAATCTCTGGGGTCTCTGGGGGTCCCTGTGGAGTCCCTGGGGGGGTCCTCTGGGGGTCTCTGGGGTCCCCAAGAAGTTTGGCCGAGGGACGGCATTTCGGGCGCCGGGGCTCCCCAAGGGGGTTCCCCGAGGGACGACATTTCGGGCACCAGGGGTCCCCAAGGGGGTTCCCCGAGGGACGACATTTCGGGCACCGGGGATCTCTGTGGGGGTCTCTGGGGTGTCTCTGGAGCATCTCTGGTGGTCTCTGGGGTTCTCTGGAGGTCTCTGTGGGATCTATGGGGGTCTCTGGTTGATCTATGACAGGTTCCTGTGGGTCCCTGGGCTCCTCTGGGGGTCCAAAGGTGGGTCCCTGAGGGACTCTGGGGGTCTCTGGGAGTCTCTGGGGGTGTCTGAGGGTCCCTGGGGGGTCTCTGAGAGTCTCTGGGGGTGTCTGGGGATTTCTGTGGGGTCCGAGGGGATCCCCAGGGGAGTTCTTTGGGGGTCCCTGGGGGGTCTCTGGTGGATCTTTGAGGGGTTCCTGTGGGTCCCTGGGGGATCTCTGAGAGTCTCTGGGGGTCTCTGGGGGTCTCTATGAGTCTCTGGGGGTGTCTGAGGATCCCTGGGGGGTCTCTGGGAGTCTCTGGGGGTGTCTGGGGGTTTCTGGGGGGTCCCAGGAGATCCCCAGGGGAGTTCTTTGGGGGTCACAGGGGGGTCTCTGGGGATCTGTGGGGGTCCCTAGGGGGTCCTTGGGGGTCCCTGTGGGGTCTCTGGGGGATCCCTGAGAGTCTCTGGGGGTCTCTGGAGGGTCTCTGGGGGTCCCTGGGGGTCTCTGAGGGTGTCTGGGGGTCCCTGGAGGGGTCTGGGGGTCTCTGGGGATCTCTGGGGGTCTCTGGGGGCATCTGAGGGTCCCTGGCGGGTGTCTGCGGGTCTCTGGGGGTCCCTGGGAGGTCTTGGCATGTGTCTGGGAGTCCCTGGAGGTCTCTGAGAGTCTCTGGGGGGTCTCTGGGGGTCCCTGGGTGTCCCTGCGGGTCTCTGGTGTTCTCTGGGGGTCCCTGGAGGGGTCTGGGGGTCTCTGGGGATCTCTGGGGGTCTCTGGGGGCATCTGAGGGTTTCTGGCGGGTGTCTGGAAGTCTCTGGGGGTCCCTCAGGGGTCTCTGCGGGTCCCTGAGGGGTCTCTGGGAGTTTCCAGGGGCCCCTGGGAGTCTCTGGGGGTGTCTGGGGGTCTGTGGGGGTCCTTGGGCGGTCCCTGGTGATCTATGGAGGGTCTCTGGGGGTCCCTGGGGGGGTCTCGGCGGGTGTCTGGGAGTCCTTGGAGGTCTCTGAGAATCTCTCGGGGGTCTCTGGTGGTCCCTGGGGGGTCTCTGGGGGGTCTCTGGGGCTTTCTGGTGGTCCCTGGGGGTCTCCGTGGGGGTCTCTGGGGGTCTCTTGGAGTCTCTGGGGTCTCTGGAGGTCCCTGGGGGGTCTCTGAGGGTTTCTGGGAGTCTCTGGGGTGTCTGGAAGTCTCTGGGGGTCCCTGAGGGGTCTCTGCGGGTCCCTGAGCGATCTCTGGGAGTTTCTGGGGGCCCCTGGGAGTCTCTGGGGGTGTCTGGGGGTCTGCGGGGGTCCTTGGGCGGTCCCTGGTGATCTATGGGGAGTCTCTGGGGGTCCCTGGGGAGTCCCAGTGGGCTCTCTGGGGGTCCCTGGGGGGTCTCTGAGAGTCTCTGGGGGTCTCTGGGGGGTTCCTGGGGGGGGGCCTGGGGGTCCGTGGGGGCGTCTGGGAGTCCCTGGGGGGTGTCTGGAGGTCTAGGGGGGTCCCTGGGGTGTCTGGGGGTGTCTGGGGGTCTCTGACAGTCTCTGGGGGGGTCTCTGGGGGAAACTGGGGGTTCTCTGGGAGATCTCTGTAGCGTCCTGGGGGTCCCTGGGGGGTCCCTGGGTGTCCCTGGGAGTGTCTGGGAATCTCTGGGGTCTCTGGGGGTCCCTGTGGAGTCCCTGGGGGGGTCCTCTGGGGGTCTCTGGGGTCCCCAAGGAGTTTGGCCGAGGGACGGCATTTCGGGCACCGGGGGTCCCCAAGGGGGTTGTCCGAGGGACGACATTTCAAGCACCGGGGGTCCCCAAGTGGTGGTTGCCCAGGGGCGACGTTTCGGGCGCCGGAAGTCCCCGAAGGGGGGCGTTGCCGAGGGGCGACACCTCGGGCGCCGGGGCTCCCCAAGGGGGTTCCCCGAGGGACGACATTTCGGGCACCGGGGATCCCCAAGGGGGTTCCCCGAGGGACGACATTTCGGGCACCGGGGATCTCTGTGGGGGTCTCTGGGGTGTCTCTGGAGCATCTCTGGTGGTCTCTGGGGTTCTCTGGAGGTCTCTGTGGGATCTATGGGGGTCTCTGGTGGATCTATGAGGGGTTCCTGTGGGTCCCTGGGGTCCTCTGGGGGTCCAAAGGTGCGTCCCTGAGGGTGTCTGGGGGTCTCTGGGAGTCTCTGGGGGTGTCTGAGGTTCTCTGGGGGTCTCTGGGAGTCTCTGGAGGTGTCTGGGGGTTTCTGGGGGGTCCCAGGAGATCCCCAGGGGAGTTCTTTGGGGGTCAGAGGGGGGTCTCTGGGGATCTGTTGGGGTCCCTAGGGGGTCCTTGGGGGTCCCTGTGGGGTCTCTGGGGGATCTCTGAGAGTCTCTGGGGGTCTCTGGAGGGTCTCTGGGGGTCTCTGGGGGTCTCTGGGGGTGTCTGGGGGTCCCTGGAGGGGTCTGGGGGTCTCTGGGGATCTCTGGGGGTCTCTGGGGGCATCTGAGGGTCCCTGGCGGGTGTCTGGGGGTCTCTGGGGGTCCCTGGGAGGTCTCGGCATGTGTCTGGGAGTCCCTGGAGGTCTCTGAGAGTCTCTGGGGGGTCTCTGGGGGTCCCTGGGTGTCCCTGCGGGTCTCTGGGGGTGTCTGGGGGTCCCTGGAGGGGTCTGGGGGTCTCTGGGGATCTCTGGGGTCTCTGGGGGCATCTGAGGGTTTCTGGCGGGTGTCTGGAAGTCTCTGGGGGTCCCTCAGGGGTCTCTGCGGGTCCCTGAGGGGTCTCTGGGAATTTCTGGGGGCCCCTGGGAGTCTCTGGGGGTGTCTGGGGGTCTGTGGGGGTCCTTGGGCGGTCCCTGGTGATCTATGGAGGGTCTCTGGGGGTCCCTGGGGGGTCTCGGCCGGTGTCTGGGAGTCCCTGGAGGTCTCTGAGAATCTCTGGGGGGTCTCTGGTGGTCCCTGGGGGGTCTCTGGGGGGTCTCTGGGGCTTTCTGGTGGTCCCTGGGGTTCTCCGTGGGGGTCTCTGGGGGTCTCTTCGAGTCTCTGGGGTCTCTGGAGGTCCCTGGGGGGTCTCTGAGGGTTTCTGGGAGTCTCTGGGGTGTCTGGAAGTCTCTGGGGGTCCCTGAGGGGTCTCTGCGGGTCCATGAGCGATCTCTGGGAGTTTCTGGGGGCCCCTGGGAGTCTCTGGGGGTGTCTGGGGTCTGCGGGGGTCCTTGGGCGGTCCCTGGTGATCTATGGGGAGTCTCTGGGGGTCCCTGGGGAGTCCCAGTGGGCTCTCTGGGGGTCCCTGGGGGGTCTCTGAGAGTCTCTGGGGGTCTCTGGGGGGTTCCTGGGGGGGCCCTGGGGGTCCGTGGGGGCGTCTGGGAGTCCCTGGGGGGTGTCTGGAGGTCTAGGGGGGTCCCTGGGGTGTCTGGGGGTCTCTGACAGTCTCTGGGGGGGTCTCTGGGGGAAACTGGGGGTTCTCTGGGAGATCTCTGTAGCGTCCTGGGGGTCCCTGGGGGGTCCCTGGGTGTCCCTGGGAGTGTCTGGGAATCTCTGGGGTCTCTGGGGGTCCCTGTGGAGTCCCTGGGGGGGTCCTCTGGGGGTCTCTGGGGTCCCCAAGGAGGTTGGCCGAGGGACGACATTTCGGGCACCGGGGCTCCCCAAGGGGGTTCCCCGAGGGACGACATTTCAGGCACCGGGGATCTCTGTGGGGGTCTCTGGGGTGTCTCTGGAGCATCTCTGGTGGTCTCTGGGGTTCTCTGGAGGTCTCTGTGGGATCTATGGGGGTCTCTGGTGGATCTATGAGAGGTTCCTGTGGGTCCCTGGGCTCCTCTGCGGGTCCCAAGGTGGGTCCCTGGGGGTCTCTGGAGGTCCCTGGGGGTCTCGGAGGGGTTTCTCGTGATCTCTGGAGGGGTCTCTGGAGGTCCCTGGGGGGCATCTCGTGATCTCTGGGCGGTCTATGGGGGTGCCTGGGGGGTCCCTGAGGGTCTCTCAGGTCTCTGGGAGTCTCTGGGGGTGTCTGAGGGTCCCTGGGGGATTTCTGGGAGTCTCTGGGGGTGTTTGGGGATTTCTGGGGGTTCCGAGGGGATCCCCAGGGGAGTTCTTTGGGGGTCCCTGGGGGGTCTCTGGGGATCTGTGGGGGTCCCAGGGGGTCCTTTGGGGTCCCTGTGGGGTCTCTGGGGGATCTCTGAGAGTCTCTGGGGGTCTCTGGGGGTCTCTATGAGTCTCTGGGGGTGTCTGAGGGTCCCTGGGGGGTCTCTGGGAGTCTCTGGGGGTGTCTGGGGGTTTCTGGGGGCTTCCAGGAGATCCCCAGGGGAGTTCTTTGGGGGTCACAGGGGGGTCTCTGGGGATCTGTGGGGGTCCCTAGGGGGTCCTTGGGGGTCCCTGTGGGGTCTCTGGGGGATCTCTGAGAGTCTCTGGGGGTCTCTGGGGGTCTCTGGCGTTCTCTGGGGGTCTCTGGGAGCATCTGAGGGTTCCTGTCGGTTGTCTGGGAGTCTCTGGGGGTCCCTGGAGGTCTCTGCGGGTCCCTGAGGGGTCTCTGGGAGTTTCTGTGGGCCCCTGGGAGTCTCTGGGGGTGTCTGAGGGTCCCTGGCGGGTCTCTGGTGGATCTTTGAGGGGTTCCTGTGGGTCCCTGGGGGATCTCTGAAAGTCTCTGGGGGTCTCTATGAGTCTCTGGGGTTGTCTGAGGGTCCCTGGGGGGTCTCTGGGAGTCTCTGGGGGTGTCTGGGGGTTTCTGGGGGGTCCCAGGAGATCCCCAGGGGAGTTCTTTGGGGGTGACAGGAGGGTCTCTGGGGATCTGTGAGGGTTCCCTAGGGGGTCCTTGGGGGTCCCTGGGGGGTCTCTGAGAGTCTCTGGGGGTCTCTGGAGGGTCTCTGGGGGTGTCTGGAGGGGTCTGGGGGTCTCTGGGGGCATCTGAGGGTTCCTGGCGGGTATCTGGGAGTCTCTGGGGGTCCCTCAGGGGTCTCTGCGGGTCCCTGAGGGGTCTCTGGCAGTTTCTGGGGGCCCCTGGGAGTCTCTGGGGGTTTCTGAGGGTCTGTTGGGGTCCTTGGGCGGTCCCTGGTGATCTATGGAGGGTCTCTGGGGGTCCCTGGGGGGTCTTGGCGGGTGTCTGGGAGTCCCTGGAGGTCTCTGAGAATATCTGGGGGGTCTCTGGTGGTCCCTGGGGGGTCTCTGGGGCTTTCTGGTGGTCCCTGGGGGGTCCGTGGGGGTCTCTGGGGGTCTCTTGGAGTCTCTGGGGTGTCTGGAAGTCTCTGGGGCTCCCTGAGGGATCTCTGGGAGTTTCTGGGGGCCCCTGGGAGTCTCTGGGGGTGTCTGGGGGTCTCCGGAGGCTCTTGGGCGGTCCCTTGTGATCTCTGGGAGTCTCTGGGGGTCCCTGGGGAGTCCCAGTGGGCTCTCTGGGGGTCCCTGGGGGGTCTCTGAGAGTCTCTGGGGGTCTCTGGGGGGTCCTTGGGGGGGCCCTGGGGGTCCGTGGGGGCATCTGGGAGTCCCTGGGGGGTGTTTGTAGGTCTAGGGGGGTCCCTGGGGTGTCTGGGGGTGTCTGGGGGTCTCTGACAGTCTCTGGGGGGGTCTCTGGGGGAAACTGGGGGTTCTCTGGGAGATCTCTGTAGCGTCCTGGGGTGTCCCTGGGTGTCCCTGGGAGTGTCTGGGAATCTCTGGGGTCTCTGGGGGTCCCTGTGGAGTCCCTGGGGGGGTCCTCTGGGGGTCTCTGGGGTCCTCAAGGAGGTTGGCCGAGGGACAGCATTTCGGGCACCGGGGGTCCCTACTGCGGGTGTCCGAGGGGCAACACCTCGGGCACCGTGGGTCCCCAAATGTTGGGTTCCCAAGGGGCGACATTTTGGGCGCTGGAAGTCCTCGAAGGGGGGGGTTGCCGAGGGGCGACACCTCGGGCACCGGGGCTCCCCAAGGGGGTTCCCCGAGGGACGACATTTCGGGCACCGGGGATCTCTGTGGGGGTCTCTGGGGTGTCTCTGGAGCATCTCTGGTGGTCTCTGGGGTTCTCTGGAGGTCTCTGTGGGATCTATGGGGGTCTCTGGTGGATCTATGAGGGGTTCCTGTGCGTCCCTGGGGTCCTCTGTGGGTCCCAAGGTGGGTCCCTGCGTGTCCCTGGGGGTCTCTGGAGGTCCCTGGGGGTCTCGGAGGGGTTTCTCGTGATCTCTGGAGGGGTGTCTGGAGGTCCCTTGGGGGCATCTCGTGATCTCTGGGCAGTCTATGGGGGTGCCTGGGGGGTCCCTGAGGGTCTCTGGGGGTGTCTGAGGGTCCCTGGGGGGTCTCTGGGAGTCTCTGGGGGTGTCTGGGGATTTCTGGGGGGTCCGAGGGGATCCCCAGGGGAGTTCTTTGGGGGTCACAGGGGGGGTCTCTGGTGGATCTTTGAGGGGTTCCTGTGGGTCCCTGGGGGATCTCTGAGAGTCTCTGGGGGTCTCTATGAGTCTCTGGGGGTGTCTGGGGGTTTCTGGGGGGTCCGAGGGGATCCCCAGGGGAGTGTTTTGGGGGTCACAGGGGGGGTCTCTGGGGATCTGTGGGGGTCTCTAGGGGGTCCCTGTGGGATCTCTGAGAGTCTCTGGGGGTCTCTGGAGGGTCTCTGGGGGTCTCTGGGGGTCCCTGGAGGGGTCTGGGGATCTCTGGGGGTCTCTGGGGGCTTCTGAGGGTCGCTGGCGGGTGTCTGGGGGTCTCTGGGGGTCCCTGGGGGGTCTCGGCGTGTGTCTGGGAGTCCCTGGAGGTCTCTGAGAGTCTCTGGGGGGGTCTCTGGAGGTCTCTGGGGGATCTGTGGAGTTCTCTGGGGAATCTGTGAGCGGTTCCTGTGGGTCCCTGGTGTTCTCTGTGGGTCCCAGGGTCGGTCCATGGGGGTTCCTGGCGGTCTCGGAGGGGTCTCTAGGGATCTCTGGAGGGGTCTCTGGGGGTCCCTGGGAGGGTCTCTCGTGATCTCTGGGGGTCTATGGGGGTCCCTGGGGGGTTTCAGAGACGTCTCTGGGAGGTCTCTGGGGGTCCCTGGGGGGTCCCTGAGGGTCTTTGGTGATCTTTGGGAGTCTCTGGGGGTGTCTGAGGGTCCCTGGGGGGTCTCTGGGGGGTCTCTTGGAGTCTCAGGGGGTGCCTGAGGGTTTCTGGGGTGTTCCAGAGGATCCTCAGGGGGGTTCTTGAGGGGTCACAGGGGGGTTTCTGGGGGTCTGTGGGGGCCCCTGGGGGGTGGTTGGGGGTCTCTGGGGGGTCCCTGGGGGATCTCTGGGGGTCTCTGGGTGTCCATGGAGGGTCTCTGAGAGTCTCTGGGGGTCTCTGTGTGGCCCCTGGGGGTCTCTGAGGGTGTCTGGAGGTCCCTGGGGGTCTCGGAGGGGTTTCTCGTGATCTCTGGAGGGGTGTCTGGAGGTCCCTGGGGGGCATCTCGTGATCTCTGGGCAGTCTATGGGGGTGCCTGGGGGGTCCCTGAGGGTCTCTGGGGGTGTCTGAGGGTCCCTGGGGGGTCTCTGGGAGTCTCTGGGGGTGTCTGGGGATTTCTGGGGGGTCCGAGGGGATCCCCAGGGGAGTTCTTTGGGGGTCACAGGGGGGGTCTCTGGTGGATCTTTGAGGGGTTCCTGTGGGTCCCTGGGGGATCTCTGAGAGTCTCTGGGGGTCTCTATGAGTCTCTGGGGGTGTCTGGGGGTTTCTGGGGGGTCCGAGGGGATCCCCAGGGGAGTGTTTTGGGGGTCACAGGGGGGGTCTCTGGGGATCTGTGGGGGTCTCTAGGGGGTCCTTGGGGGTCCCTGTGGGATCTCTGAGAGTCTCTGGGGGTCTCTGGAGGGTCTCTGGGGGTCCCTGGAGGGGTCTGGGGATCTCTGGGGGTCTCTGGGGGCTTCTGAGGGTCGCTGGCGGGTGTCTGGGGGTCTATGGGGGTCCCTAGGGGGTCTCGGCGTGTGTCTGGGAGTCCCTGGAGGTCTCTGAGAGTCTCTGGGGGGGGTCTCTGGAGGTCTCTGGGGGATCTGTGGAGTTCTCTGGGGAATCTGTGAGCGGTTCCTGTGGGTCCCTGGTGTTCTCTGTGGGTCCCAGGGTCGGTCCATGGGGGTTCCTGGCGGTCTCGGAGGGGTCTCTAGGGATCTCTGGAGGGGTCTCTGGGGGTCCCTGGGAGGGTCTCTCGTGATCTCTGGGGGTCTATGGGGGTCCCTGGGGGGTTTCGGAGACGTCTCTGGGAGGTCTCTGGGGGTCCCTGAGGGTCTTTGGGGATCTTTGGGAGTCTCTGGGGGTGTCTGAGGGTCCCTGGGGGGTCTCTGGGGGGTCTCTTGGAGTCTCAGGGGGTGCCTGAGGGTTTCTGGGGTGTTCCAGAGGATCCTCAGGGGGGTTCTTGAGGGGTCACAGGGGGGTTTCTGGGGGTCTGTGGGGGCCCCTGGGGGGTGGTTGGGGGTCTCTGGGGGGTCCCTGGGGGATCTCTGGGGGTCTCTGGGTGTCCATGGAGGGTCTCTGAGAGTCTCTGGGGGTCTCTGTGTGGCCCCTGGGGGTCTCTGAGGGTGTCTGGGGGTCCCTGGAGGGGTCTGTGGGTCTCTGGGGGTCCCTGGGAGTGTCTGAGGGTCCCTGGGGGTCTCTGGGTATCCCTGGGGGTCTCGGGGGGTGTCTGGGGGTCCCTGTGGGTCTCTGGGGTGTGTCTGGGGGTGTCTTTGGGGGTCTCTAGAGGGTCTCTGGGGGTCTCTAGAAGTCTCTGGGGGAGCTATGGAGTTCTCTTGGGGATCTATGGGGGATTCCTGGGGGTCCCTGGGGTTCTCTGTGGGTCCCAGGGTCGGTCCATGGGGGTTCCTGAGGGTCCCTGGGGATCTCGGAGGGGTCTCTGGGGGTCCCTGGGGGGTCTCTCGTGATCTCTTGGGGGGTCTATGGGGGTCCCTGGGGGTTCTCAGAGGCGTCTCTGGGAGGTCTCTGGGGGTCCCTGGGGGGTCCCTGAGGGTCTCTGGGGATCTCTGGGAGTTTCTGGGGGTGTCTGAGGGTCCCTGGGGGGTCTCTGGGGGGTCTCCTGGAGTCTCAGGGGGTGCCTGGGGGTTTCTGGGGTGTTCCAGACGATCCTCAGGGGGGTTCTTGAGGGGTCACGGGGAGGTTTCTGGGGGTCTGTGGGGGCCCCTGGGGGATCTCTGGGTGTTCATGAAGGGTCTCTGAGAGTCTCTGGGGGTCTCTGTGTGGCCCCTGGGGGTCTCTGAGGGTGTCTGGGGGTCCCTGGAGTGGTCTGGGGGTCTCTGGGGGTCTCTGGGAGCGTCTGAGGGTCCCTGGGGGGTGTCTGGGGATCTCTGGGTATCCCTGGGGGGTCTCGGGGGGCGTCTGGAGGTCTATGGAGTTCTCTGGGGGATCTATGGGGGATTCCTGGGGTTCTCTGGGGGTCCCAGGGTCGGTCCATGGGGGTTCCTGGGGGTCCCTGGGGGTCTCGGAGGGGTCTCTGTGGGGTCTCTCGTGATCTCTGGGGGGTCTATGGGGGTCCCTGGGGGGTCTCGGAGGGGTCTCTGGGGGATCTATGGGGGTCCGTTGGGGTCTCTGAGGGTCCCTTGGGGGGTCTCTGGGAGTGTCTCGGAGTCTCTGGGGGTGTCTGAGGGTCCCTGGGGGATCTCTGAGAGTCTCTGGGGGACTCTGGAGGGTCTCTGGGGGTACCTGGAGGGGTCTGGGGGTCTCTGGGGGCATCTGAGGGTCCCTGTCGGGTGTCTGGGGGTCCCTGGGGGGTCTCGGTGGGTGTCTGGGAGTCCCTGGAGGTCTCTGAGAGTCTCTGGGGCTTCCTGGTGGTCCCTGGGGGTCTCTTGGAGTCTCTGGGGTCTCTGGAGGTCCCTGGGGGGTCTCTGAGGGTTTCTGGGAGTCTCTGGGGTGTCTGGGAGTCTCTGGGGGTCCCTGAGGGGTCTCTGGGAGTTTCTGGGGGCCCCTGGGAGTCTCTGGAGGTGTCTGGGGTTCTGTGGGGGTCCTTGGGCGGTCTCTGGTGATCTATGGGGGATCTCTGGGGGTCCCTGTTGGTCTGGGGGTGTCCCTGGGGGTCTTGGGGGGGTTCTCTGGGGGTCCCTGGGGAGTCCCAGTGGGCTCTCTGGGGGGTCTCTGAGAGTCTCTGGGGGGTCCCTGGGGGTCCGTGGGGGCATCTGGGAGTCCCTGGGGGGTGTCGGGGGGGTCTATGGGGGTCCCTGGGGTGTCTGGGGGTCTCTGACAGTCTCTGGGGGGTCTCTGGGGGAAACTGGGGGTTCTCTGGGAGATCTCTGTAGCTTCCTGGGGGACCCTGGGTGTCCCTGGGAGGGTCTCTGGGGGTCCCTGGGGTCCCCAAGGAGGTTGTCCAAGGGGCGACACCTCGGGCGCCGGGGGTCCCCAAGGGAGGGTTGCCGAGGGGCGACACCTCGGGCGCCGGGGGTCCCCGAAGGGGGGTTGCCCAAGGGGCGACACCTCGGGCGCCGGGGCTCCTCGAAGGGGGGGTTCCCGAGGGACGACATTTCGGGCACCCGGGGTCCCCAAGGGTGTTCTCCGAGGGACGACATTTTGGGCACCGGAGGCCCCCAAGGGAGGTTCCCGAGGGCCGACATTGCTGGGCTGTGGGCAATGGGGGTCCCTGAGTTCCCCAGGCACCCCCTGACCACTCTTACCTCCCCTTACCTCCCTGTGACTCCTCTGAGACCCACGATCCACTGTGAGACCCCCCTCATTTCTCTCTGACTTCTCCTGGATCGCTTTGGACCCTCCTGAACTCCCCTGGACCCCCCTTGGACTTTCCTCAACTCTCTTGGACCACCTTGCACCACCCCCCAGCCCCCCTTGACACTCTCAAAAACCTTGGACCCTCTTGAATCACACTTGGACTCCCGTGGACCCCTCCAAACCCCCTGAAGCCCCCTGGACCCCTCTCAAACCTGCCTGGGACCCCTTGGACCCTCCTTAGACCCTTCTGGACCCCTTCGAACCTTTCTGGACACCTCTGAGACTCCCCTGGACACTCCTGGACCCCCCGCAAAACCCCCTGGACTCTCCGAATCTCTCCTGGACCCCCTTGGACCCCTCTGAAACCCCCTTCCACTCCCTTAAAACCCCCTGGACCCTCCTGAACATTCCTGGACCACCTTGAATCCTCCTAGGGCCCCCATGGACCCCCCCCTCATACCCCCAGGGAAACCTCCTGGACCAACTTGAACTCTCCTGGACCCCCCAAAATGCTTTGGACCCCTCTGGACCCCCCTGGGCCCTCTCGGACTTCCCTGGACGTCCCATGTCCCCTGCATGTCCCCCCATAGCCTTCCCATGTCCCCAATGTTCCCCCCATGTTTCCTCCATGTCCCCTGCGTCCCCCATGTCCACCCCATCTCCCTCATGTCCTCCCCATGTCCCCTCGATGTACCCTCCTGTCCCCCTGATGTCCTCCCATGTCCCCCTGATGTCCCCCCCCATGTCCTCCCCGTGTCCTCCCCCATGTCCTCCCCTTGTCCCCCCATGTCCCCCCAATGTATGTCACTCCATGGCCTCCCAAGACACGCAGCTGCCAGCACAGGACACACACAAATCCCTCCGAAATTCTGGAACACGACATTCCTCTGCAGGGCTGAAAACAAGACGGGGAGGCTTTTTTCCTTTCCGTAGGTGGACTAATGCCCCCAAAACCAGGGAGCTGGGACAGTGGCTGCTCCCTGCACTCTGCTGCACTTTCCACAGCTCCTTCGTTGACTTCCTGGTGGATTTGTGCATCCTCTGAAGGTGGCACTTCTCTGCAAAGCAACTCAGCAAATCCCTTCAGTTTGATTTGTTTCCAGATTTTTCTCCCTAGCACCACAGAGCTCAAAAAGGAAATCAAAAAACCAGGAAAAAACCCCAAAGAACAAAAAATCGCACCGTGCCAACCCCCAGCTCCTCCCACAAAGCTCAAGGGGTCCCATGTGTGTCCCCGCCACCTCCAGCTGGCCACCAGGCCCCCAGAGCTGAGGGAAATCTGAGCAGATACTGAGAAACCTCCTTTGCTGAGCACACTCACCACTGCAGTCCTTCAGGCTTTGCAAGAGTCTGTAGGGATCAGACCCCAATTCCAATCCCTGACTACCTTTCTAACAGGTTTTGTTAGACACACACGGGGTGGTCACTCCAAGAACAGCACACAGAGACTGCACAAGGCATTACAGGATTGCCACAAAGAACAGAAGTACCTTTTCTTTCGCATGATTTTTCCTCTGCAATAACTATCGACTGGTCTGGTTCCTACTGGACATTTCCCTTGAGGATTCAGGGCCCTCTGGTCAGGTGGGGTTGTTTAGGGCTGATCCTCACAGGCTCAGACCAAACCCAGCCACCCCATCACTGCTGCACCTGGGAGCAGATGGAAATCTCAATACAGCACATAAATGCTCCCCTTCCCTACTACTCAGTCTTTCCTTGCAGATACGAGGAGCAGATTTACTCCATCCTTTGCAGGGACTTGCTTAACTCCTGGCACTGTCCCTGTCCCAGGGAAGCTGCACTAGGACTGTGGGTCTGGGTCCTTTCCAGGCACAATGCAGCTGCTCATATTAACAGCATCAGCAATGCCCTCATTTTTTATCAGGTCAAATTGTTGTGATATAAACCCAAGAATAGGAATTCTTTTCCAGATTACAATTTTCCTCTAAGTACATTCAAAAAGAGTTCTAGTCCTGGATCCAGTTATCGTCATTCAATTTGGGCTACCTGACCCCCCAGACTGCTGGACTGCCTTTCAGTCTCCAGAGCTTTCCCCCAGATTCCACTTTCAGGCTAAGACACTACAGCCTGTCAGGTTGTGAGTATTCTCAGGCCTCCTGACTATGACAGTTACAAGTCAAAAGTGGGCCCAGCTTTCCAGAAGGAATGCAAGCTGACAGTAGCCTAATTCCCTTCAGTGGAGCTCTACTCAGCCAAATCCAGGCTACCCCCATAAAACACATCTCAAACCAGCTCTGCCATTTGCTTTGAAAACAAACTTTCCTTTGTGGACTGAAGGATGAAAAGGTATGAAAAGCCTCAAGCTGAGTCTCACCACAACAGTGGGCCTGAAGAAATGCCAAAGGAGTTTATTAGAGGGGCCTATTCTGGTGAAAGCTCCTACTTTCCAGACCTCCAACAGCATCACCAGCAGACCCTGAAGAAGTGTGGCACCTACCACGGCTTGGGGTACTCAGTGTCCATCACGGGAGGACATTCTGTTAATGTCTTGGTGATGCCAACAGCACGGATCAGCTTTTCAACTTGTCCCAGACACTTTCTGGATTTCAGGAATCATCATTTTCTCCAAGCCCGTTTCAAACATCCTAGTATGACAGTTAGAGAAAAAGTATCAGAACGATTTATCACCCTATGGTGACCAAAGAAAAGCAGAAACCACACAAAGCACCAGGAAACAGAGAACACAAGACAATTTGTTAAGGTGCTGCCCTCTTACATAGATGTTTGCACATACAAACTTGTTACAAAGGATAAAAACCAGAGACAGCAATCCTTCCCTTTTATGACCTGCTTAGGAGATCAGTAACTTGAACTATCAGTGAGGAACTGTGGGCAAAAAATCAGAAAAATTTGCTCGAGAAAGAAATGAACCCCAAAAGGAGAGGCACCCGGGCAGTCAAATTAGCCCCAAACCTCGTTTGCCATTTTAGCCAGAGAGACAACTCCTTCCTACTTCAAAGGCAAAAACTGCACAGCAGCCTTAAATACAACCCAAGCCAACAGAACACACTCCCTTTGGCTGTATGCTGCCAAGTATTTCCTGCAGAGCTCATGCCCCATTTCTTGTGCCATACTAGTTAATGAAGAGGAGAAAAAGGACAAAGTAAAACTCCAGATGAAAACAAGAGAATTGCTTTAGAGTCAGCAGCAAAATGCATTCTAAGAAGGAGACAGAAAGGGCAGCCTTCATAAATATTCCCTTTTAGTGAAGGGCATTAACTTGCTGCTCCAAAGTTTGCCTAAAAACTGCTCATCTTCTCGGGCACCACAACACTGAAACGTGGAACGCTGGAAGCACCACTTCCATTTGGTTGGTGGAACACCATTGGAAGAACCCTGTAATTCTTGCTCCTCTACAGGAGGCATCAAGCAGATTTTAAAGGATTAATAACAGACCTTGTGTGATCTGTGTAGAGATAACATCACGAATTTCATCAGCATGGCCATCTGCCTGGGGATGATTTCAACAATGTGTCACAGCTTTGACAGAGGAACGTAAACCCTTCCTCATAACTTTATTCCCATGAAGGCCAAAATGACACAAAAGCATGGAATGTTTCCCAGCATGAACACAAACTGCAGAGAGCAGTGGTCAGAATGGCTGTGCTGTGTGGCAGGGCAAGTGTGTTGCTATTAGCTGGAGATTAAATGGAGACACTTTCAGACAAGTAACGACATCACACACACCAGGAAAGGAGGAGAACTACACAAGTCCTTTAGTTCCATTCCCTCAGTTTTCATGGAGTGTCACCTGCTGTGGCCACTGCCCTTTATGCCCCCCTTGACTACAGAGCATTTGGAGCAAGTCCCTGGAGCCACCAGAGTCCCACCCATGTACAGGATGCCTGATCTGTGCAACTGCACACTCTGAACCACTCGTGTCACACTGGAGCTTTTCAGAGCAAGGAACTTACTTTTGATAAGTTTTGTTGGTTTGGAATTTGGAAGTCTTTGGAATAGCAGAATGAAGACCTGTTTCCTGTACCAGTCAACTGATTCACTGGAAATTTAAAAGAACAGTTATTCAGTTCATAGTGGGCTTTGACTGGTGCTGTCACTTTACAGAAAACACAGATAAAGTTGTTTTGCTCCTGAAGTGTTAACCTTTGGCATGACTGCACACTGCAGAACCAAAGCCCACAGAAGTCAGTTTTGAATGCAATTTGAGCTCATACTCACGGGGGCATATGCTCCATGATGCTGTTTAGCAGGTCAAAGCCTTGGGGATCACTGGCTTTCAAGGCAATCAGCTTCTGGAATCCCCCCAACACTCCAGGCTGCAAGGAAAGCAAACATGAAGCTCTAGGCAACTGTTCTTCCTAAGTGGCCCAGCAGAAAGTTGGCTCTGACCATCGAACACACACACCAGTGCAAAAGCATCCCTAACCTAAACCAGGATTCTGATCCTGCAGTGCAGGACAAGGAAGACACGTTGTGGCTCCTTCTCACTCACTCACTCACTCACTCACTCACTTACTCACTCACTCACTCACTCACTCACTCACTCTCCTCAAGCCTGTTCTGAACACAAGCCCTGAGAGTTCTGCTGGTCCACATGTTCCACAGGAAGCAAACAAGGCAAGACAATTCTGGGAAACTGCCACTTGCCAAAACCAAGTGCAGGAATTTTCCATCTCGGCTGACAAAAGCACAGGAGCCCAGGATTCACCTCACCCCCAGGACGGGAAAGCACCCACCGAGCTGCACGCAGAGTATTTGTCCGTGCATGGAGTGCCACTGAGGCCCAGCCCAGCCCAGCCCCTGCCACGCGGCCCCGGCACTCACGATCTTGGCGGCGACGCTGCGGGCGATGGTGCCGGCGCCGCGCTCCAGGAACGCATCTGCAGAAGCCGCACCAGCGGCGGGATGTTCCCCGCGCGCTCCCGCGGCACCGGCTGCGGCAGGTGCGGGAAAACAGCGCCATATGGGACGTCGGAAAGTGGCTCTCGTGCAGGAGAGACAGAGAGGCGGAATCCGCGCGAGCGCAGTAGCGACGGCGCCCTGTACTCCGCGCATGCGCAATAGCGACACCGCTCTGTACTCCGCGCGTGCGCAGTAGCGACAGCGCCCTGTACTCCGCGCGTGCGCAGTAGCGACAGCGCCCTGTACTCCGCGCGTGCGCAGTAGCGACTGCGCCCTGTACTCCGCGCGTGCGCAGTAGCGACGGCGCCCTGTACTCCGCGCGTGCGCAGTAGCGACGGCGCCCTGTACTCCGCGCGTGCGCAGTAGCGACGGCGCCCTGTACTCCGCGCGTGCGCAGTAGCGACGGCGCCCTGTACTCCGCGCGTGCGCAGTAGCGACGGCGCCCTGTACTCTGCGCGTGCGCAGTAGCGACGGCGCCCTGTACTCCGCGCGTGCGCAGTAGCGACGGCGCCCTGTACTCCGCGCGTGCGCAGTAGCGACGGCGCCCTGTACTCCGCGCGTGCGCAGTAGCGACGGCGCCCTGTACTCCGCGCGTGCGCAGTAGCGACGGCGCCCTGTACTCCGCGCGTGCGCAGTAGCGACGGCGCCCTGTACTCCGCGCGTGCGCAGTAGCGACGGCGCCCTGTACTCCGCGCGTGCGCAGTAGCGATCGCGCTCCGTATTCCGCGCGTTCTAATTTCTGCCCTCGTCAAAACAAGATTTAAGATTTAATGGTTTTAAGGTTGGGAATGTTCTTTTAAAAAGGGGAAGAAGGTGAAAGTTCCCATATATTTACTCTAAACTTAGTATTCTGCAGCGATGTTTTGGACTGAAGTGACAGCTTCTCCATTTAGAAAAACGTGTGTATGAATTGCAGTACTTTTGCTCAGACCATTTCTTTCTGGCATGAATACTTTGGAGAAGGAGTGATTTTGCTGCACATGTTGATTCTATATGTCACATGCAGTTCTTCCTGAGAGTAACTAAGAGGAAAAAAGGGTATATCAAGAAACAGAAATTAGTCTATTCCTGTGCTTCACTACTTAATGAAGAAAAATTACAGGCCTTGAAGAGTGGGGAAAAGAAACCTAAAAGTTGGTATTATATCTGGCTCTTAAAATGCTTCAGTGGCCAATCCATCATTTAATTCTAGGTCAGTCTGTTCCTTGTTGCTTGTACTTTTTTTGATTTCTTGTTTTTGTGGGGTTTCTTTCATGACTCCATCAGGACTTGCCAACCATAAGCAAGTTTGCAAATTACCAAGGTTCAAAGCAGAATCGTTTCTAACAAATTGTCTTTGCACAGATTATTTCAAAGCTGTCTCTGATGAGTTTTCTTCATTTCTCCAGGTGCTTTGATTGAAGACTTGAAATTTTGGGGAAAAACTGCACCTCATTATGAGCAGAAATCTTACATCATTAGGAGTTAGATAAATCAGAGGTATACCAGTGACTAAATTAACCAATGAGTAATGTAGTTCTATCTCTACCTAATTAAGTGGATATACAATGATAACCTTTGGAGCTGATTAGGCCATGTTATTTATACTCTTCATTGTAGTTTATTTTAATCTTCCTGTAAGATTTATTGTCAAATCCTACATATTGTGAAAGTCTAGAATCTTTTTTTCTTGCTGCAGCATTGCTAAAATAAGCTGGGCTTTATCAAGACTTAATTCAGTTTTTCATGGAATTTTAGGGCATGACTTTAAAGGTAATAAGAGTAAAATGCATATGTGTGATATATACACATTCATGGACAAGGTGCTGTTTAGGTTAAAACAAGATGCCTGTGCATGTGTGTGTGCATAATGAATATCAGATTGTCTGTCATGGAGTCATGATTTTCTTGCAGGCAAAAGTTTCTAATCGGGATTTTCTCTACAAATTTAACAGCTGCCTCTCCAGCTAAGTATGGCCAGAGTAATGCTCACTGATTTTGTTTTCTAGATGCAGGCTGTAGTGTACAGCTCAGCTCTTGGGTGCCACCACGTGTGTTCTGGAGAGGTAATACTGTCTCAAAGCCTGCAACACCTGTAGGCAATAAGGGTACCCTCTAGGGATATAGCAGTATTTTTGAATGAGCAATTTGGGTCACGGCCCCAATGGAAAAGCAAAATTGACCCAGCTCTTACACCACTTTTATCCCAGAGATTCCAGTTTAAGCTACATTACAGTCTGTATTTGAGAATGAATGAACTCGATGGGTTTGTATTCTTAGAAGCATGAACGTTTTTAAATTGCATCAACTGATTTAATAGAAAGTAGTGTTTTCTTTAGAAACCTCACCTTGTCTGACATGCACAATTAATTAGCAGACAGCTTTGGGATGACATGCAGCAGCCTAATGAGACCAAATCCTGATTGTGCTGATTACTGACTAGAATTTGTCAAAAAGTAGGCTATCTAATCAGCAGGGTTGAATCTGTGTCTGTCTGTTCCCATGTGTAGACATGGAGGGGGTTGGTGGGAATGAGGGGAGAAAATCCAACTTTTTCCAAATACCTTGTTCACTAGGAAGTGTAGAAGATTGCTGCCCTGGCAGCCCTACGATCCCTTTTAAACACAATTTTGAATGGAAAATGTTTCTTAAGCACTCAACCAGGTTAGTGAACACTAAGTTCCCAAGCATGCAATACCATTTCACCTTTACTGAAGTTGTTTCCCAGATCTCAAGTCCTCCACTTGTTGCAAAAACTGTCTGTCTCCTGACTTGGGACTCCTTTTTCCGAAGCAGGCTGCTGGATGCTGGTCTCCTCGGAGGGCCTTGGAGCCCGAGACTGCCAGTCGGAATTTGCTGCCTCTGGGACAATCTGGCTGATGGATCTGATGGGAAGTCCCCTTCCTCTTTCTTTCAGAAGGGTACCAGGCATAAATTTTAAGGAAGCCTGTGGAACCCAAGAAACATTGTAGGTGACTGCTTTGAGATCAGCAAAACACACACATGCATATATAGAGAGATGTGAAAAGATATGTATGTATATATATAGGGGGTTTTTTTCCCTCATGAAACTTGGACAAATCAGAAAGCTTTAAATGAGTTGTCTAGGGCCAGGATAAGAATTTATTTAACTCTTCACAGTGTTTTAGAACAGGTAGTGAAAATGAATAAGGGAAATTCAGGTAAGAGACCATAATTAGTCAAACTGGATTTTGGTCAGGACATTAGAGCTAGCAGTTTCATTTCTGTGGGAAATGCTGTGGGATTTTTAAAGGCAATTTGGTTTTATCTCATATTACAAATATTGCCTGTTTTCATGGCTCAGTGATTTGAAGCTTGTATTTGAGCTTAAGGAATATTTTTCAGTGGATTCAAGACTGGGGAATAGCATATAAACCCCATGGTACTGGTGTAATCAAATTTTATAAATAAAACTGTTAAATTTAAATTGATCCTCAACTGCTATAGGGTAATTTTCCAGTTCTTAGGAAGTGTGCTTTGTGACTTCTCACTCTGGATCTAACCCCATTGTGCTGGCAGTTGCCTTTTCATTCTTGCAGCAAGGTGTGTGAGTAACAACTAATTCATGAGCATATGAAAGACTCTTGATGTAGATGTGGCTGCTGAGTGACTATCTTAGAAGCAAATTAATCATCTGCTTAGAATAAAGGGAGCCAGGCTATCTAAATGTTTAGTACACAATGAAGTGCTGTGAGTCTTCCTTCCGGGGGACTTGTTACCAGTAGGAAGAAATGAAAACCAAAAGAATAATAATGATACTTAGTTGGTGGGCAAGAGCTATATTATTATAAAGATTATCTTTTCCCACAGTCTGATCCTAGTCTGTGTTCTGTTTGTCTTGGTTTAAATTAGTAGTAATATTGTAATCAGTAGCTCTTTAGGAGCTGACTTCAGGCTTTTGTTGGTTTCAGGACTGGTTAAATTAAACAGAGGCACTGAGGATTCAATTGAGAACCTAAATCAGGAAGGCTGCCATGAGTGACATTGTATGCAGACTGTTCCTAAAGTTCTGTCCACGTTTTTGGAAACTTCCTCTGGGATCTTAACTGTCAGGTCAAATACAGTGATAATTTGAAAAAGTGTGAGAAGTGAAAAAAAAGTCGTAACAGTGTCAGATGGAAACATGAAAGCAAATACTGTGGCATTAGGGCCCAGTAGAGAGCATGGAATTTTTGAGAATGTAAACATGCAGTAATTTCTTTAAGCAAGTTTGCTAAACTACTCATGCATCCAACTCTTCCCCAAATTTGAATTTTATAGCACTTTTTATTGCTATAGTCTGCTTTTCAAATAAAACCATTTGGTTTTGTCAATTCCCTAACACTGGAATGTTTAATAATACATTTAATGTTTTAAAAGCCTTGGAGCAGTTGGTATTTGCTTGGAACATAGTGTGGTAATGAACAAGTGATGCTTAAAAGGTCACAAACAAAACAAATAATTCAGGCTTTTGTAATTTATTGCCTTATTAAACACCTTGTTGAACATTTTTCTGAATGCAGTGTTTGCTGTGTGGTGTGATGGATTATTTGTCTTCTTCCACTTAAAGATATGAAAATGCTCATTTCTACATGCTGTAAGTATGTAATATCTTACAATAATTATATCAACAAACATAGCAGTGAAAATTTTATAAGTTTCTGAGTTGTTCTGTTTTGTGAAAGTATTATTTTAACTTGGTTTTACAATGCCCTACAGATAAGCATGTGTCACCTCTGAAAACAAAGCCCTGAAGCTTTCATGCATAGTTGTGCCAGGTCTATTCTAAGTCTGTAAAGCAGCAGAACTTCCAATTACATTTATTCTCTGAAGGCAGTTGTGGCAAATCTAGGGTTGAGGAGAGTCCACAGGGAAGAATGGCAGTCTGCATGCAAATTTTTTTTGTTGAAATCAGGATGGTTTTTTTTTCTATTAAAAATTAGAAAGTTTATATTTTGGGAAGGAAGAAACATTTCATGGTCCCACTCTTCAGAAATTCTCCATTTATTCACGGCTAAAATATATTTCAAATATTAAATGTTAAATTAAAGTTCTCAACTTTGAAATACTGATTTTTTACATTTTGTATCTGAATTATCCGGGCAAAATACACTCATTTTTCTTAAGATTTTTGATTTAAATAAATCATCTCTGTCATTTTGACAGTATAAATCAGAGTCTAGGAGTCTTTCACACAGAGCAAATTGGTGAAAACCAGTTCTTTACCTAGATTTGTAGTTAGTGTTCATGTTTTAATTTTGAAAAAAAAATGTATTTTTTAATGGCAGTTTAATTTTTTTCTATATATTGCTTGATTTACTCAACCATATCAGATATATTAATGGAATGTTGCAGAAATACATTTCAATGTATTTCCAATATTCACTATAACTGAACGAAGTGATTCTGAATCTCTGTTGCAGAGCTTTCAGTCTGGCCTGACCTTTGGTGGAGAGCTGTACTGCCAGAGGAAACGTACACAGGGCTCTTTTGGTGTTGCATTGGAAGTAGCAGTGGCAGTCATGGAAGGTTTTTCAGGACAGAAAAGCACACAGGAAAGACAGAGCAATGTGATATAATAACTTTTTCTAACGCTCTGTTTCTGCTTCAAGAAGCTGATTAAAAGGAGGAACCTAAAAGTGTTCTGGCATTAGGGAGCTTAACTGTGAGTTTTGAATTCTAAACAGAAGTCACTCAGGAGCAAACAGCTCTGGCTGAGTTCTCTGAGTGTATTTATTCTAGGAGGCTTTGTGGACACATGGCTATATGGATTATTGATGTCTTTCCCCTCTGAGGGATTTTCATCATAATTGAAATTCAAATGGATCAGTTAAGCTGAGGTTTGACAAATATCAATGTCTTTTTTTTTCAAGGTCACAAATGCTGAAACATGATACAAGAGGATCCTTAGCTCTGAAAGTTTAAATAAGAGTTAGTGGCATTGAAATCAATTAAAATCAACATAGGTGAGATGGGTGTCATACCCAGAATCTCTAAGCATTATAAGGAGATGTGCTGGGCCATAGTCTGTTCTGGGATGAAGGATCTTGGGTTACGCCGGTTGTTCTATTGACTCTCAGGCTGCAGCTTTGGTAAAATGTAATACTGGTATGGTTAGAAAGAATAATGCTCTTGTGCGCTCGCTTGAAACTCCTGAGAGCTTGGGTGGACGATGTGTCGGGGTGCGAGGAACTTCATGCTTATCTGACTACATTCTTGCTGTGTCGGACCAGTCAACTCGTGTCTGTGTGGGAGGGTGGGGAGCCCTGCGCCATCGGGGGGAGCGCGGGGGGCACGTGGGGCGCACGTGGCCTCGGGGAACACGCGGCCTCGGAGAGCGGCCTCGGGGAACACGCGGCCTCGGAGAGCGGCCTCGGGGAACACGCGGCCTCGGAGAGCGGCCTCAGAGAACACGCGGCATCTGGGCGTGCGCGGCTCGGAGGCCCTGCCGCAGGCGCCCGCCCATCACAGGGGCCCGCCCGCTGTGGCCCGTGGAGCTTCTGACTGGGTGACTCACCTCTCGCTCCAGCTAACAGGGCACTGAGTGGTCAATTCACTGGTTGTCCCGCCTGGCAGGGATGGCCACAGTGGCCGCAGCATAGAAATGCAGACGCAGAGGAGCTGATTTTGTTCAGCCTTGCTGTCGTGGCCCCTGCTGACGTCTGACTCTTGGTGGTAATTATTTTTCTTTCTTTTTTTCTGCATTACTTCTTTTTTCTCTTAATTTCTTCCCCTTGTGGGTAATTTAAAGCTGACGGGTGGTATTTCACTACGTTGTATGGCGTTAGTGTTTCCTGGGCGCTTTGGTGTAATATTTCTCCTTGGTTGGTTGTTACTTCTGTAAAACCTTTCGTCAAAATGCTTATTTTCTCTCTAAATTAACGTTTCTTGGGAAAGGCATGTTGCCTATACTCTCTATGTGACTTCAAGGTATCAAAAATGTAAAGGCTCTGCAAAAGTTTTGTGTGGGAACTCTTGGAAAGTCTTAAATATAAGTAGAACACCCGGGCAGCTTCCAGCTTGACCCTGGGGCTTCATGCGTGGTCCTGTGTACAAGGTGAGTTGGCACAAGATGAAGTTGAGTGATATTAACTCTTCCCCTTCTGCCTGCACATTCTTGGTTTGACGTTGCAACTGCATCTACCTTGTGGTTGCCCTGGCCTAAGGAAATAAAGGTTCGTGGTTTGCATGCTCCCCACAAAAATCATGTGCTGCTGAGATCTGGGCTGGGAGAGAAGAGGTTTATTTAAAAATGTGTGTATTTTGTGGACCAGGGCCAGTTTGAGAGCACCTCATGTATGGCATTCTGGTAGGGTAACCTGTCTGGTACCTGATACTACCAAAGAATACTTTGTTTTACCACTTTCCATTGTGCCAGTAGCTTCAATGATTTCTTTTTCCCCACTAAGCCCGTGAATCTTTTTGCTAATTACTGTGCTGAATAATTGTACCATTTAGTAGACTTCTCTTCGCTTAGTTGCTTGTTTCAGCGGCAATTATTTTGCAATTGTGTGCTCAGTAGTGCCTTTGCCATCTGTTGGAGCAATTGCTTAAGTGATTGAATTTGTTTAAAGCTGTTGTCATTCATTTTTTTATCCTTCTTGCATTTTGGTGTCATCTAAGACCTTGGAAGTTTGTTCTTACTGTTGCTGCTACATAGAATTTCTTGTGAGAGGATCCCTCCCCAAAAAATGAGAAATTTCAGTAGTTAATTCTTGAGGGGTTTCAGTATATTATGAAAGCTTCCATCACAAAATTTCAGCTCTAAAAAAATTAAAAGCAGTTTGTTTGGACTGTGATTACAATGACAATTACAAGAGTAGCCTACAGTGATAAATGTTTTCTGAGTCTACAGTCTGAGACAGGTGAATAAAAGTAAATTGGTTTTGTCCTGTTAATAAGGACACAGTCTAATATATGCATGAATAACAACGCAACATAATAGAAATATATACTTCTAAATAGGTGAAATCGTAACAGATGTACACAAATAATGTGAAATGAAGGAATCGAGTAATTTTCTGTCAGTAAAGTCCAATGGCTGTGTCTTCCGCAGGTGGTAGAACATCTGGGTTTGCCTGATACCGCAGGCTTCCCCTTAAAGGGTTTGGCTTTGTTTTGTCCTTGAACTGGTGTGCAGAGTAACTATTAAAACATCTCTTCAAGATATGCAAGCCCAAGAATACAATACTGAAAGTCATAATTACTGTTAGCCAGACTTGCTGATTTCCTTTGCAGACTAATCTTTGCTCTAGAATTCAACCCTTTAAAGGTCTGTAGAACATACCAAACCTGTAATGGTCTAGAAGAGACTGTGGCTTGTCTCTGGTTATATCTGTGTCCCAGAGTGACTCCAGAGGGACCCCTAATTGTTGTGCAAAGTAATAGTAGACTAATCTTTCTTCATAATAATGTAGGATATGAATATAGAGGCAAGGACTCTATTTCTGCTTCTGTCTAATCTGTGCTAAGGTGTTCCAGTGAAGAAACTTCGTAACTTCCCAAGTAACAGAACCTGGTAAGACCCATGTGAGGGGTGCAGCCTCAGATGTGTTCTCTGCCAGGATGTAACCGTGGGTACTCCAGCAGGTCTGTACTTACTCAAGAACAGCCTGAAAAATGCTCAAAGTATGCCCCTGCTCTTGGAGCCTGCCTCCTCTCCCTCTGACATCACCATTTCTGTTCGGGATTTATTAATATTCTGAGTTCCTGACTGCGAGTCAGGAGCTCCTTAGCCACTGCCGAGATCACTCTGGTATGAAGCCTCTCTGAAGCCCGAAGAGTCTCATCAGCACTGATTACAGAATAAGAGATGGACTTAAAAAAGTATCTATCTTAAAAAAACCCTACTGTGTTGTTTTTGTAATTAATTTGTAATTTGTCGGGCTCCCTCAGCAGTGTCTGTGCAGTCCATGTTGGGCTCCCTCAGCAGTGTCTGTGCGGTCGGTCCATGTTGGGCTCCCTTAGCAGGAGTGTCTGGGCCACGCCAGGCCCGGCCAGAGCCTCCCTGCGCTGCCTCTGGCTGTTCCAGGGCAGTTCCTCCTGGCCTGCCGGAGCAAACAGAGGAACATACAACTGTTTGTAGGACACATCCAGCCTGTGTGCTGCCGAGTCTCTCCTCGCTGTTCCGGGCACGGGGTGACCCTTGTGTCACAGTGCTGTGTTTGGTGTGTCAGGCACTGCTGACTGAGGAGGTGTCAGTTCAATGCAGCAGCACGTGCTGGGCTGCAGGACCCCTGTTTGGGAAGGGGAAAATCCAGAGTGAAAGAATGAAAACAATCTTAAGTTTCTCTGATTGTTCGCTTACCTTGTCCCCTCATAGCAGCTAAGTGTAAACACTGGGAAATGGAGAAGAAACTGAGTGTTGCTTTACAATGCACTAGTGTCTGGGCAGGTTTATTTTTTTCCATTTTTAGGGGTTGGTGGTGGCTTACTCAGTTTTCTTTAAATAGAAGCTCTTTCAGGTTTTTGATCTGTCTTCTACAGTCATCACTAGAATTGAAGTTGTATCATGACAAATTTGAATCCCAAATTTATGACTTTCATGTCTTGAGAAGCTCTGCTTTAGGTGGATAAAGAATTGGCATTACGCTGCTTTTTATTTAGTCTGAAATCAGCTTATATTGATATATTGTATTTATCTTCTCCTCTGCAAGGGAGAAGGAAGAGCATGATGAGCCAGAATTTAATTACTTTGCTCCTTTTCATTTGTAGTATCACCAGCAATCATAGCAAGTAACCCTAAGGCACATCACAGAAGAGATGAGTTGGGAAGGCAAAAGCTTTGAATTCTTAGTAAGTTTTTTCTTTCTGATTTTGCTTTATGATTATGCTTCCTGTTGTGTTTTTTTTCCTGGTTAACCATAACCTAAATCTGAATTCTGACGTCCTTTCATTAGCACAGACATGTTTACAACTGTTGCCTCATGAGATCTAGGGCAAAATATGAAGAAAATGAAGTATCCACTAATGTGAACTATTTACAGCTAATTCAAATTACCTCTTTTCCTCCGATCTCAGACCTCCAAAGAAAAAATATTAATTTTCTAGACATCAGGTGTCTAGTGCAAAAGTTTTCCAGTTAATTAATCTTCTCTAATCTTTACATCTGAGACAGTTAAAGAATAATGCCATAAAGAAATACCCATGAAGATGAAGAGTTTTTCTAAAGCATTTTGCAGACAGTGACATAAATTGAAGACTCTTGTGCCCACATTTCCTTAAAATGTTGCTCTACTGCTTTTATCTAAAGGAATTCACAGCCATGAGATGGTAAAATGCTGATCGTAGGTGTGTCATTACAGCAAATGAAGTCTTTCTCTTTGTGTTAGTGTCTTGGGATCTATTCAGATTCTTTTCTGTATAAAATTAAGTACTGTTGGAAGAACAGTTTACTGCGTAGCAATGAAATGTTTAAGAACCCAGAGAAATAACAGAAAAGTATTTCTGCTAAAGGGAAATGTATTTTAAAAAGAGTAATCTAAAAAATCGTGATCAACTCCTATGACTGAATGTAATGGAACCACTAGAAAGTAATCACTGCCTAGGGAGGCAAATTTTTGCTGTGAGAAAGTAAACTTGAGTGTTTCTAATTTTCTTTGTGTTACATGCCTTCTATATTACGTGATTTGCTGTTACCAAAATGTAGATAAAAACTCTAAATATATTATTTAAAATTCTTATCGTATATGTGGTGGAAACAGATACCAAATTAATTCAGATGCTACTTTGAGTTACATGTATTGTAAAATAGCATTCCTTCTGCTGGCCACAGCTATTTATAGCATATAGAGATGATCCTGTATTTGTCAGGTAAATCAGTAAGGAATTACTTTGAAAGCTGCCTCAAGTTTTTATGATTGCTTTCATTACAATACAAAATATGAAAATACCATCGTGCAGTATCTGAACAATGTTTATAGTTCTGAAGAAGAAAAGAATTTTACTGTGTTTAGTATTTTCAAGGAAGTTGGTTCTGTGTCACTGAACTGCAGAACCATTCTTGATTTCCCATTGATTTTCTGGCTTATATTACTAAAGAGAGAACCTCAAGATAACATTTGTTTTCATATTTGAATCTGTCTAAATTGTCCTTAAAAAAATCTGGTTTTAAAGAATTAGTCAAGTTTTCTTTGTGTTTACTTGATCGTTTTCCCATGTCAGATAACTACAGTAAAATTCTATAGCGCAGGATATGGAACCTTTTTTAGTTGGAGTCACATTTGGGGTTCCCTGATACTGCTGATGTGGCACTGCCACAAGCTGTTCCTTTCATCATTCTTACAACCCCCCACTAGGCAGCAATTACATTTTCAGTGACTTTATGTGCTGGATTTACCTTTCCCCGTCGCTCCAGTGCAATCATGCTCTGCTTCATAAATCCATGTGCTGTTCTTCAACAGGCATATTCCTGACTTTCCGTTGGACCAGGGAGGAGAAGCAGCGTGTGCTGTTACAGCATTTTGGAGTGGGAAACCCACCTGCAGAATCCAGCCCAGCCTTTGTAAGCTATTTCTGAAGAACAAGGCTGGTTCTAGCCTGGCCTGTAGGCAGCAAACTTTAAAAAGCTTGCAGTGCTGTCGTTCCCAGAGAACTTAAAATGATGGAAGCCTCTCAGCTATTTCCATTCAAAGCCATGTACTCTTAGCTAAAGGGTGGAATGTCATTGCTAGGTATGTTCAGAATATGGTAATGAGGGAGAGATTTTACATCACATTAATAATAGAGGAGACCTGTCAAGTTTGAAGTAATGAGGGGTTTGGGTTTTTTTTTATCCTTTTTGTTGCCTTGAGAGCACAAAGTGAAATGGTGATGTTTTGGAGTTTGGATTGAAATCGTAGTACTTGAAAAAAGATTGCATTAAACCTCAAAGGAGCTTATGTCTTTAAAAGCATTGCTGAGCTTTGCAGTTTGGCAAAATATGCTTACTCACACACTTCAGTTAAAAAAGACAGCTAAAAATAGTTAATACAATCAGAATATGCATAAAATAACTTTAAGGTGTCAAGCTATCATCTCTGTTGGATGAGAACAGAAATGTAAGCTAAAAATGTTAGAGGCCACACTGTGGCACTCTTAATTTTGCAAAGTAATGTGGGTAAGCAGTTTTCTAGTTTGGGCATTCGTCCCACCTCTGTGTAGCTGTATGAAAGTTAGTCTGTTACATCCAAGAAAATTCACTGTATTTTGGACACACCAACTGAGATGTTTGCCCCATTGCAAAAGATTCAAATGAATCCAGGAAGCTGCAAGTTCTGCACATAAAGTCAAGTGGGGAGAAATCACAGCCTAAACAGTTTTTACTGTAGGCAAAGTCATTAACTACAAGAATATGCATAAAATTCACATCAGTTCAAATGAAAAGTCTGTTGTGCTGTGTTTCAGGGGCAGAAATTTCTTGCAGGTAAACGAGTGAGAGAACACTCCAGATTCCCAGTGAGATGCTAATTCAGGAGCAAAGGAGTCTGTGTGAGATGCAGGTGATTGGCATGCAAGTCTGGGGCCGAAGTGCTTGTTAAATAGCTACTTATCTAGGTAAGTGCAGAACTCCTTTATGTTGTGTGAGTACCTTATCTGTTAAGTTAGTGACTATTCTGGATGGCAGAATCTTGCAAAAAGAAATCTGGGAGACCCTCAAGGCAAAATAAATACCAGCTGGGTACTTCCTAACAAATATATGTCTGTTTATAAAACCCTGTAGTGATAACTATGCCATGGTTACCCCACTCACTTAATTTCACTGTTCCTTCGTTACTTCCCAGAGTTTTTTCTCAACCTGTAAACTGATGTATTCATACAGTTTAAGCTCGTTGCCCTTTCACTTACTTATTGTAGTTACGAAGCTGGAGAATTCCCTACCCTTTTACTCTTTCCTTTGTTATGTTTCCTAAGTCTCTGATTATCTACATCAGTTTGTCCATGTCTTTGCTAAAGCACAGCAACAGCTTCATTTGCTTCATGGAGGTGATGGCAGTCTTGCCGAAGCCTTGCCAACACCGAGTAGACGGGAACCACTGTGACAACAATTTTCCACATATTTATTGTGTATATGTATAGCTGTGTACTTTCTTTTCCTTTATTTATGCTAATAATGAAAATATTGAACCAGACCATCAAATAGATCCCTGTATCTCTGCTGAGTGTGTTTTAGCATTTCGTAGTAAACCATTATTTGCTATTTCGTAAACCCAGTGATCCCAATTACTTTTATACCTATTCTTTATTACTTTTGTTACAATTGTGCTTCCCTGGTTCACCTAATAGGCTATACTGGGTCAAAAGCTATACAAAAATTGATATACACAATATATTTGCTTCATCCAGATTACCTGTTGCCCTGTCAGAGAAGAAAATTAGTTTGACATAATTTGTGCCTAATCTATGCCAGCTCTTGGGCATAATCGTAATTTTTTTCAGATGTCTTGTTATTTGTGATCAGTTTGGAGGTGAGGGGAAATTTAATTAACTCAGTCATCCTTTAAAAGCTGACTGGTTTATGTTTCCTGTATTTCCTTTTAATGGACAGACACAGTGATTTACATTTTTGGGTTTTGAGTTTCTCACAGCTATCTAATGAGTTTTAATATGCCTGATTTGTTGCATCTAGTTCAGTGAATTCATCACTCAGTATGAGTAGCTGAATTGTTTTAATCTGTTTTTCTTTATTCCAAACTGAGATTTTATTATTTTCTGCATTGTTAATTGTTCTAACCACATGCTTGCAGTTAACATTTCAAAGCAAGATTATTGGGCAGCATGTGAGCTGTCGTGGTGCTCTGGTAGCTTTTCTTCTCCGATTAGTGCTAGACTGCCACATAGTTCTCTTGCTCCTAACATCTGCAGTGATTTCCTGTTGTCTGCAATTCTTTTCTGGCTACTTTCCGTCTTATGCTTTGACACAGTCAATTTTCTTTTACACAGTCCTCCTGTATGTTTAGTGTAATTGACCTCTTTCTACTTCGTCTGTGCTTCTTGCTTTGGCTTGACACTGGTGAGAATCTTCCAATGTAGGTTGTGCTTATTCTTGCACCACTAATATTTTTTGTGGAACTGCCACTCTGTATTTTTTTTCCAGTCATATGTGCTTTACCAAAGGGGTTTTTTGAATCTGTGGAACTCTGTTTTCTTCAAATCTATTTGTTGCTATTCTGCTATCCAGTCCCCTTCCTTTTCATTAACTTTGGCCGTATCAGGGTTGTTTTGTTCCAAGCTGTGTTTCAATTGCTTTCTATTGATTAAATATGCTATAGTCTTCGTATTGACTGCTTTTTCCTGCTTCCTTATGTGCATCTGTGGGACTTCATCACCACCATAGTTTACAGATTAATCCACGTTGTACTGCATTTATTCTGTTTTGAAAGGTTGTCTGGGTACTGTAAATTTCCATTATTACCTTGTATTGTGCCTTGGGTAATTGTAGCATTTGTTCACAAAAGTTCTTTGCACTGTGTTTTCACGGGTCAGCTGTCTGCAGTGGACTCTAACATGTTCTTAGACTTTCAGCAAGGATAATTTCCTAAATTTAGATCTCAAGTATCATGTATGAATGTGGTAGCTTTCTCCATTGCAGTAACATGTCTAATTTACTAAGTTTCTGTAGTACTAGTCTGAGTTGTTACTGTCTTACTAAACAAACAGCTGCATGGCTGCCTGTTGCCAAGTTCCAGCTGTCTGATCAGCTGTTTTTGCAAAGTTACCCTTTCCATGTTGTAATCCTATTGTCAGTAGCTGTAGGATCCGTTCTTTTTGCACAGATCTTCTGGTTGTGTAATTATATATTTCATACATCATCTAGTTATACTTTGAGACTATTCCAAATAAGTGAGTAACTTCCCTTTTTCTCCTTTCTTGTTTTTTTCATGTTTTAATTTCAGTCTGTCCTGATCACACTCCAGTTATCCAACAAATTCCTCTTTCCTTTCTGCTTTCTTGTCAGCTGCTCTTTAGCATCTATTTTTACTTCCACGGCTTCTGTTAGTCAGAGATTCTGATGTGTGAGTTGCTATTCCTGCAGCCCCGTGTCTACCACCATCCGTTTAATCATCTCCATTGTGTGCTGCTTCTGCTGTTCAATCAGCAGTGATTTTTTTCTTTTGTGCAGGCCTGCAGTGATCTGATCAGTGCTGTCTGTCCTATGATTGCCCCTGGTTATCATTCCTACTGCATAATCATCACAAGGAGCTCTGTTCTTGCACTGTCTTGGGTAATTGTCTGCTTATGCTGTTTTTGGTGACTGTCTCAAGCCCACAGAGTGGAGTTACACAATTCTTAGAAGCACATGCTTGGACTATATACTGCACTAATTATATTGCTGGACTTTGGAGGATTAGTATCCTGGAGTTAAATATATATAAATGTGTATTCTTAGCTGAAAGTTTTGCAAATAGCTGAATTTCACTGTGCGTAATCAATAAAAAGTTCCTATTCTCTCTCCTCTCTCTTTTTGTTTGCTTTCACATATTCCTCTGTTTACCTGGTAAATATGTCATTACTCTTTATTAATCAAGAACGTGTACATCAAGGCAGTGATGTTGGTCTTTCAGCTCATCTTTCCTTCTCATTACTTGTCCAGTCAGCACAGCCAAACTGAGCCCTGGTTTACTGGTGTATTATAATGTAAAATAAAAGAACAATGCTCAGCTGATGTAAATTGTCACAGTTCACTGACTTCAGTGGACCCCAGTAATTAAGACGGTCAGCTCAGAGTCTCTGGAGGAGAGGACACATGTTGTGATTAAAGAGTACTGTCTCCTGTTGCTGGCTGAGAAAAGAAGTTGATTATCTTTGCTTTTCAGAGGAAGATTAGGAATTAGTCAAGAAGAATAAAAGCACATTATAGTCTTACTAAGAGCTTTAAAAGGTATCAGACAGGGAGATGCATATTTCACAGCCATGCAAAAATCTGTGAAGTTCTATTACAGGAACAATCAGTTGTTCCTTCCTTCAGGATTTTTTCCCCCAAAATAGGTCTTGGGAGAATGGCCAAGGTTGCATTTGGTACTTTACCTTTCAAGGTGCGATTGCCTGAGTTAAATGCTGGTTTATTATTGGAATGTTTAAATCAACTGCCAGATGTGGCCTCTGCTTGTTGCAGTAAGACTGGCTTGCCATAACCTCTCTGATCTTCAGCTCCTCATAAGGGGGAGGAGGCAGAACTTTAAAGAAACGAAGCAATTTTTTAAAGCTATCCGTGTAGGAGCAAAAAAGTGTTCTGTTTGACTGTTTCCTTAACTGTTTCGGTACTTGGGGAAGGAAAGCAGCATTAAGAAAACTTGTATTTGTGAAAATTAATTCTTCTATGAAATAACCTGGAGGGATGCAAAAAATGAGTTAGCAAGTTTTGCAGTGGGAAGGTGGATGAGACACCCTCTTGGAGTACCTTCCAGTCTCATCTTTTATGATTGCCTTCACACTGAGTAAACATCTGTGATTTATGAAGTTTTATGGAAAGTCACTCATTTTTCAGATAGCCTCCCATATGGTTGCATATTTACCCAGATCTTTCTGATAGATAAATTCTAAAAGGTTAGAAGAATGTAGAAATAGGTGGAAAGTAAATTGTACCATAGAATTCAGAATTTGAAGAAATGTTTGAATTTAGGTAGATTTCCCCCCCCTGCCACATGCATGTATAGTAATAACAAAAACTTTAATTTTGGAATTTAGAAAAACATGATTTTAGAGACTGGATGTGTACTATGAGATTTTTTAAAGGGAAAAAGGAATTTGTAAGTATAAAATAGGATCATGTGCTATCAGTATCTTCTCATATTGAAGCAGTAGATAAATTCATTTTTCTAGTATCATTCATATAATCCTTCACAGATCAAAGAATGTTACCCCGTGTATGTTTTATCATCTGATAGCACTCATTTTGTCTGTGACAACTACAGTAAATGTTGCATCCACCTACACAGACAGGTTTTAAATACTTGTCTCAGATTCCAAAGCACACTACAGGAGGAAATCTCCATCCTCTTCCATCCATTTTCTTATGCAGTCTCAGGAGGTTGTAGACACTTCTTGAGTCCTTCTGGGTCCTGTTTTCATATCAGCTCAGCTCTAAATAATGCCGTGTCTTAAGTGCTCTGGCAGTATGTTGTTAGGAATTCTTGTAGCCTGTGCATGTAAGATATAAATGAAGATTTTTTCAAGTTTAATACATTGCAAAAACTCTTAAAAGTGTTTTGGTTTTACTTATACTCTGCATCATTCAAAGCCAAAACCCCACAAAATCATGTTGTCTACCTGGAACATTTTCCTGCGCAGTTTCCAGTTGTTGAAAAAATCTTTTTATTTTACACTCTTAATTTTACGGTTGTAATTCTTTCAGTAAAGATACATGTATCTTATGTTAAATTCAATGGCCTTCGATCCAGCTGAGAATGACTGTTTACCCAGAATCTGGTAAAATAAACCTTGGGTTAAAGTCTGACAGAAGATGTAGATAAGGTGCTTAACTGAAGTCTGTAGTTTCAAAAGTCTGTATCGAAACTACATTAAGAACCATCTCCTACAGAATTGTTCAAACGAGTCAGAAGCTTTCAGAGTTTACTAGAGAGTCTGGGAAGTGCTGCAGCTCTGCCTGAGTGGGATGCTCTCACCTCCTGCAGCTGGTCTTTGCTCCGTGAGTGGCACAGGAGTCCCCCTTGGAGGTGCCCTGTGCCCACTCTGCCCACAGGACCAACACTGACTGAGTGGGGCACAGTGTTACTCCTCTGAATTATTGCAGACAGCATTTCCAACAAGGCCACTTCTTTCTGCTTTTTTTCTGTTCTGAGATTACTTGCTGTTTGGTTGATTGGTTTTTTCTTCTTTGTGACCTACTTGGATCTATTTCCTTTTCGTTACATTAAAAACCAATGAAACTAATGTAGCATAATGATAATGTTTAAACCTTCAAGTTGCTTCCTAAGTTTGATCCAAAAGTCTAAGTTGATCATAAGAACAGTGGATTTTTCCTTTGACTTCAGTGAAGTCATTGAAAGATTGATGGGCCACCATAGAGCTGGCAGTATCTTTTCCATCACATGCTTAGATATTAATTAAGCAGAGAAGAGGAGCAATTTTTATCTTACAAGAATATTTTGAAGAAAGTATTTATTATAGAAGCCATTTAGTAGTATGAAAAGGAGAAACAGCATGCTATTTATATTTAATATTCAATTTGCAATTGAATAAAAGCAATGAGCCAAATACTGATATAATATATTCTGTATGAATTAGGAATGGATACTTGTAAGGCGATATAATAATCCAGGAATAATTTTTCCTTTTGTATTTTGGAGGAAACATTCATTGTAATTACCTTTACATTTGTAAAGCAGTTTCTGATAGGGTTACTAAGTCTATGATAGACCTAAATCTCTGCTTAATGCCCACAAAAGTCACAGTAGAAAGTAATGGTGAGGATTTATAAAGCTCATTAATAATTATAAATACTTAGCAGGGTAAGAAGTTAAAAAGAACTCCACAGGTTTCTTTTGAGACTCTTCATGCTATTAAAAGGAGGGAAAAAGGAAGTAACCAAGTTACATTTTCTTCTCTCTCTCTCTCTCTCTCTCTCTCTCTCTCTCTCTCTCTCTTTTTCTTCTGTCTTTCTCAGCTAACTCAAAGTGAAGCTCTTAATTATCACCCAGAGTACAATCTTTACTTTCTGGATTAATTACAGAAGTCTTGCTGTGTGTTTTAAATTCTTTTGGGATATTTTTAAATTTGGTGGGCATTAATATGGCCATCTGTTTTGTAAACTGATGGTTAGTTCTTACTGAAATCATTAAAATTTCGAAAACTACACTGCCACTGTCAAGGCTCATAAATAAATGGTTTTTTTTAAAAACCAAAATCTGCTTATACTCTACTGTTCACATCTGAACCAACATTCAGTGTCCCTCCCACATATGCCATGGGTGAACAGCTGACCTGGGAAGACAGAACGCACAACCTGTCTATCCAGATCACGTAGAATCTGCAGATAGCTAAACAAACTTAGAGCTGTAATCTTCATGTTGCAGATTTTTTCCAGCAAATAGAAATCTTTAAAGAAGACTATTCTAACAAAGTCACCAATTTTCATGTGATGCTGGAAAAGTAATAGCTCAGAACTGGCTGCTGCCGTTCACTTGGCATTCTCTGTTGCCTGAGAGGCTCATCCACATCCAAATCTGAATATAAATAAAACCTGGTTTTGTAGGGAATACTGTTGAACACATATTTACCAGGAATTGCCCTCAGGAGAAAAAATATCCCCAAGTGAACTAATTGTAGGTTAGTCAGCCCTCTCTTACTCTGCAATGGGTGTCTTTTCATTTCTTGTTGAAACCATATTGGATAAGACATTTTCATCCCTGGTGCTGGCAGGAATCTGACAGACTTGCAGAGATCCACATCATTTCCAGACACATTTGTATGCAACATTTAGTTTAGGATTTTTAATCAATAGAATTGTCAAGCTCTCACTGATGTTCTTTTTAAGTACAATGAGTTCAAGCCGTGTGCTTGTTGGCTTGGAGTTCTTCATAGTTCCCTTCATTGCATTCCCTTCATATTTTTTCAGTGATCTCAATATTCCTGTGTTTTTTCATCTTGGGAATCACACCTCAGCTGCTGGTTGTGTTGAACATTTTGGATATATCAATTTAGAGTAAATAACTGCATATTAACTATCTATTATACCAGGAAGGTATTGTTTCTTCCTCCAAATTCAACTTCTTTTTACAGCCCACAAATAAATTACCTAAGTGTTTTTAAGTTAGAAAATCTTGTGAAGTTCTCCTGAAGTTAAGACATGTGAAGTTTCCCAGTCAAGTCAGCTCTATTACCTACTGTATTGGTGTCTGTCAGTCAGTCAGGAAAATAAATGAATATTTTACCTGTTGGGAAGCAGGAAAAACTGAAGGGAAAGAGACTATTCTGTAGTTCCAGGGAGGGATGATCCTTTTTTATGATAATGAGAAATTGTGAGGAAAACTGCCTGACATCCTATGGACTTAGCAAATCCAGAGAACTGATGGAAGGGTAACAGCATAGAGGAGTTACAGGAATTCTTAATGGGCAGGTATTCAGCATTTTTAGCTTGGTTCAGTATTTCCAGAAATAACAGAGAGATCTTAAGGAAACAAAATAGGGTAAGAAAAATAGTGAGAGAGACTGAAAAAAACCATAATATTTAGACTTCTGTTCATACAGATTTTTAATATGTTACTTACAATATGAAGTGTTCATATGCATCACACTTGAAAAAATACATCTTACATACTGTAAAAGTAGAAGAAGAGGATCAATCATGAGCTGCTCATAAGTGCAGCAGTTACTAAATGGCCATCTGTGATTTTCTACTCATGGGAACATTTGGGCTGCATAGCAGGAGAAATGGAAGTGATTTTTCCCCCTTTTCCTTACTCTCTCACTGCTTCAGGATTAATTTTGGATCTGACCTTTGAAAGCTTAGATGTCAAAAGCCTATGTATTTTAGATTTCATTTGCATGGAGTTGGAAAAGTTGTTGTCAGTACATTTCCACTTGGGAGAGCTTTGCAATTTCCCTCATCTCAAATCCCTGAAGGCTTTGATTGCCACTGAATCTGATCCTTCTCATCTTCTGGGTAAAATTCCAACCCATTTTTCCTAAAGCAAGTTCATGTGGTGTGTGGGTATGTGCCAGTAATACCAGCAGCTTGTGAGTGCATTTTCATGCCATTGCACTACTGACTATTAGATAAAGACAGACCAGCTAAACACTTATTCTTTAATGATTTTTTTTTAATTTGTAAAGTAAAAGTTAATACCTGTGCAGCAAGATACGCATTTAACACACTTCAGTTCAAATCTAATACAAGAGCTCTTGTAGGTAATAGTTCATTATACTTGCATATATAATACTGTTACTATCAGGAAAGGAAGTTTTATAACTAACTCTTCCGCTTTTTGTTTTTCCCTGAATTCCTGTGTCCACTGTCTGCCTTACAGAGCATTTGTTGTGCCTTGATGATTGGTGGCCATGGCATGGATTGCTCACACACTGGAGTCAGCCCCATCATGCTCTTCAAACTCTGCCTTAAAAGGCTCTTAAACTTGCTGTTTATCTTCACTGAAATCAGAGAAGAAACGCTGTTGCAAATACAACTTCCCTGGTTTGCAAACTCCTGGGATCTAATACATATCACACTTCTCTTTACAAAACTGTGCATGGAGTAGGAAGAGAAGAGCTTGGAAGACGTCTGGACTGCTTTCCAAATGCTAGGGCTGTCCTGAGATGTTTGAAAGTTTTTTAATACCCTAAATGTGAGCCTGGAGAGTGTTAGATAATCTATTCTGTGAAGGCTTTTATTTGCAGTCAAGACATAATCATGACACAGTTTCCTGTCACTTAATTAAGCTCTTGCAGCTAATTTTACTCATTAAAATTTACAAGTGTTTCTTCTTCTCCCCTTGTCTCCTTCCAGCCCATTTGTTGCATCCCTGATTTGTGGATCTTTGATTTTTAAATCTTTCAGCTGTGATGGGCAGCAGCATTACTGATAGTTCCTCAAATTTTAACCTTTGGAGTTAGTGCTGCTCTAGGCCAAAGTATCCTCAGACTAGATAATACCACTTTGAGATTCTTTTGAGAGGCTTCTGATGGTGGAAAGGAGGCATTTTATGGGATTAAATAGAAAATCAATTGGATAAACAACCCTTTCTCTAGCATGTTTATTTTTATTTTCTGATTGTATCTCTCTCTGTGAGAATTGCCTGTGGCAGAAAAGGGGGAGGTCTAAGATGACCGTTTCAGTTGTACCATAAAGATTGTGCTTGAACAAATTATAAAATAGTAGGAAAAATCACCATTCCATTCTTCCAATCTCAAGGTAACCTCTGTATCTGAAACATTTACTTTGTACTGAAGGGTATAAAGTCTAGTCACATAAAAACTACCCAAACCAAATAACTTAAATTAGAGGGTTTTTAGGTTTTGAATTTAAACCATTCTGAATTATACATACCAGGTTGTTTTGGTATGTGAATGATTTCCTTTCATCTCAAATTAGAGGTGGAGGAATTTTCTCTGAGGCCTTTGGGTGTCACCTTGAATAGGAAAGAATTAAGAGGTAAATCTCTCATTCTCCTCCCCTGTAGAGATTCAGAAGTAAATAGTGTGACATTTCTTTAAACCCAGGTCTCTATCAAGTGGGTTTTCTTGGCAACAAAAAAATAATACTCCCTTATCAGTATCTCTAAATCCCTAATTATTTTCCTAAAATTTTATTCTAGAGTTATGGACCTATTTGTCCTCCAAGGGAACTATTCAGGATTTTTGTAACAACAGCAGAATAGCTACAGAATAATTAAGGCAATGTCAGTGGTATTAACTTTTAATGAAATATTTAAGTACCTATTTGGATTGGAGAAAACATGTTAGGATGTGACTACATTTCAGCTAGAAGTTTCTTCTAATGTTTTCTGCTACTGTTGTTGAAGGTCATAAAGGTTAGGGTCTGTAATTTTAAACTTTTTCGAAGTTCTCATATTTGGTGTAGGAGTCAGAATAAACCTATGTGAAACTATCATTATTTCTCCTAAATTATAATAAATAGTAATGCTTAAGTAAATATTTATTGTAAGGGTTTTTTCTATAGTGTTACATAACATCACAAAAAAAATAGAAAAGGGGGACTGTTATGGAATGATGTTAACACAGAAAAAGGTTCTAAGCCTGAACTATCCATGTACCACAACAATACGCATGTAGGGCAATAAATCCAAATATTGCCGTTGTTCTTTTGGCTAGATGAGGCTTTGTCATGCTGCTGTGAGTAATGGTGTTTTAAGAACTCTACAGCCCCATCTGGATCTGCATTTTATTCACCCATTTAAAGTGTGCCTTGAAGAACAGATTAAAAGTCTTGTGAAAAATCGTTTGAAGACCAAAAGCTTGGAGTTAATAGGGCAGAAACATAAATCTTGAATATCAAGTATGAATCTAATATGCCAGGTAAGTACTGTTTGTATTAAGGTGTGTGGAGGCCAGAGACAGGGGAGTGACTTAAATGTTTAGTTTTGAGAACTCAGAAAGATTCTGGAACCAAAAAATGAGCAGGAATAAGTTGGCCAGGTATGTATTTCTTCTCTGCAGCTTTATCCCAGTGTTCTCAAAGGTGCAGAGCTTGTCATGGACTTGGCAGTTGCTGCAATAGCTGTTGATTTCTTACTGCGAGTTATAGAACCATAGTTCTCTGGTTTAATTTAACTTAAATTTTATCAATAGCACCATTTTTTGAGGCCTTTTCAAGATTCTGGAATCGAAACAGGGGGTTGGGCTGTTGTCTCACAGTTTTTATTATTTTATTGCTTGACTTTTGGCCTACCATGTGCAGCATTTTTTTTTCTTCTATCAAGCCATGACTGAGTCCTTTTCTGGCTTACAAGTGTTTAGAGCTAGTGAGGGCAAATAATTCAAAATAAATAATTTAATAGGCAAGGCTTGGGTTGCTTTATTTGCCCTGTACATGAAAAGTTCTCACACTATCGTCTGCTTTTCTGTTGAAAAGATTTAAAAAATAAAGCTGATCTTCATTCATTATATTGTTTCTAGCTCAGGTGTTGAAATAATTCAATTGCAATCATGCAGTTAAAGTAAAGCCAAAAATCGTCTCCTAAACTGCTGCCAAACTCACTAGGGGGTGGAAAACTGCATGGTTTATGAAATCTGATCTTTTTATGGAAATGTTATGTTCATGATGAAGCTTTAGAAAAAAAATAGCTCTTTTTCTCCATATTTCAATCTGAATAACTGATTTTAAATTAATCCAAATTTTCAGCTGGAAATCAGGATACATGGACACCTGGACATTATTATGGGGGTTTTTTTAAGTTTGCCAATAAGCTGCCATTAATTTGTAATGTCAAATCTTTCACAGTAGTGATTAGAGCCTTTTAAAAATGTTTGAAAACACAGTGTTGTAGCTTTGAGTATTTTTTATTTAGATTGACTCTTAAAATTTTCACAAGACTTCCCAGTGAAACAACTAGTTATGAGTTATACTGTGCGAATTTAGAAAAAGTTCTAGTATGGAAATTTAAAGCTATGGAAAAAAATATAGCTGATTAGCATTCCAGTAAGATCCATAGCTGTATCCTGTAAGGTGTGAAATCCTCATTTGCTCTGGACTGAAGTAAATGTAAAAAATGGTGTACAGTTGGTCCTAATGTGTGAAGCTCACTAGTCTGTAAAGAGGAATAGAAAAATCTTTGTTAGTTATGGAAATTACATTGATAATGTAGTAAAATAGAGCTGATGCAAATTTAAGAATGAAAAAGCTCAAACCTGTTGCAGACACTTGAAAGTAATACTTCACTATGTCTACTGCAGGAGTCTTAAATCCCTCTTAGATTCATATTTACCTTGATAAAAACAGGCAAAGAAACAAACAAAACTGCAAACAACTTACAGTGTGTGTAAGTGTAGCCTCCTGGGAGTTAATATAAAATATTATTTGGAAAATCTATTGAGTATAATTTAAATAAAAGAAAATTACAGGAATATAAACACTCAAAGATTAATTGCTTAAATTCATAATATATGGGCTTTTTACCTGGAACATCCATTAATTTCTTCCTTGCTGGCATCCAGTTAGTGTCCAGATAGTTTAGTTTACTCCTCTGCAACCACCTCCTGCCTTGAGCAATTCAACCTATTGAAGGGAAGTCATTAGAAAGTACCCTTGGCTAAATGCAAACAAATGGGGTTTGGAGGTCTTAATGTGCACTTTTAAGCAAGTAGAGTGTTTATGGTCTTGTAGGGAAATTTAAATTATTAGTTAGGTTATAAAAATATGGAAAGATCATTCACAGACTCTTTCCTTGGCAACTCCCTGTTTGTTAGGAAACTTTTCCTTAATAGTATGCTTCACATGGGAACTCTATAAATACTATTCTCACGGAATGTTTTTATTCTAGAAAGGCTTTTTGTATCTTGGATTCCTGATTCTCCAAAGACATTTCAGCCTTCATATATTTTATTACATGCAAAAGGCACATTACTATCTGCTATTTTTCCTGCATACAGTTTGATAGAGATTAGGGAAGAACTCACATGGAAAATACACAGAACTTCTGCTGAAGCCAGTTGAATACAAATAGTTCTCATTTGTGCTTTGCTCTTCTGCATTTAGATTTGCTGAAAGAGAAATGAAAATGTGACTAGTGAGGTGTGAAAGTTAAGCAAAGGGTGTCTCAAACCAGCCAGTGAAGTTAAAGGACCTAAACCATGGGCATGAAGAGCCACCAAATTCAATGGGGTTTTATGGAATAAAGAACACTGCTTGCTTGAAAAATAAGGTAACTGGGTAGAATGATGAAATTAACCAAAATCCTTGGATGCAAATTAAAATAAAGATGCAATTCAGACTAAGAATGATGTATTACCAAACCGGAGAAAGATTCCCTTGGATGAAGATTATAATCCAGATGTTACAGAGAAAGCACGATCTGGTGATAGAAAACTTGCCCAGCCAGTGGGATGGATGTGGAAGTGCAGTCTTAGTTTTGCCTCAATCTGCAGTGTAAATGAGGCCTTTCTTCTTTTCTCTGTTACATGCTGGTGGTAAAAGGGTCTGGAAAGGTGTATCTGCCATGTCAGACACAAGGGATATTTTAGTGTAATGCCAGTAGTAGTTGAGAATGAGCCAATGGGATGATCTCACGATGGAATAATTGAGAGGGAATTGGAAAAATTTGAGGGGTCTCCAGAGGTACAGGGCCAACTTGGTAATGTCGTGCTACAGACCCAAAAGAATCTTTCCAGGGAGTGATGTGTATTCCAAAGACACCTTTTGTGTCTGCAGTTCCTAAAAGAGTCAAAGTCACTTCCTGTGGGACTGTATGAGATCCTCAGTGTGCGGTTGATGTCTGGTATCCCGAGAAGGTGAGCTGGTACCTCTGTTTGAGATTGCTCTCCAGAGCACAGAATGACAGTTAAACTGCTGTAACATTTAATTCAAGCCAGCCTTTAAGGTAAAAGCAAAATTGGATTTATTTTACTCCAGTGAAAAACTTACTAAAGCAATTATGTTTAGAGGCTATGATGCAGGGGCATAAACACTTCCAGCTTTTTGGCAGCTTGTAGCTTTTACTTTAAGATGTTTTCTCAGTTCCATTGCATTACCTGATTATTAAATTAAGCCAACTATAAAGATAGTTCACCCAGCTCTTCTGGGCTGCAACCTGTTTATTTCTAAAGCCCCATTCCTAGGTTTGTTATCTACAAAATAAATACCAACTTGTGATTAAATAGTTCCTTTTGCATTCTTTTTTCTTTGCTCACTTTCTGTTTAGTACAGACTTCTGTGTCTCTACTGATTGCAGCTAATTCAAAGGCACCCTGAATTTGTCCTGCCTGTTGGGTTCTGTCTGGCACAGCTTTCCTGCTGGCACACACAGATCTCTTGGGAGCACCTCACCAAGGCAGGAGGACTTGGGTTCATACCTGATTAATCTTTAAACAAAACTACTTGCACAATGAAAAGATGCCTTTACTTGAAAAGGTTGACTTGGAAACCACTTATATCACATCTGGATGTGTCACAGTTCATGCACATACAGGATTTAGAAAAATGTTGATTTAAAGCTGTTTCATTATAATAGGATATGATTGAGCATGATGTGTGCAGATAATTTTGAGTTATTCAAGGGTTTTAGTCGCATTAACAAACTAGCTAATTTGAGGAGGTCAGAGTAGTTATCTTTCTTGCTGGGATTGGGGCTATGGCAGTGGTAAGGAATTACATTACTGTTGCATAATTTTGGTAGTTTCCTCACTAGAACAAAATAGTTGGTGCTCTTTCATTATATGTTAAATGAGTAGAGAAAAAATAGTGTTTTTACATGGTTATATTAAGGAATGAATTGTTTGTAAACATGTGGATGTGTTTGGTTGAAATTGCAAAGGAGAGCAAAACAAACATATGTTGCTTTCCACTATTAACAACAGTTAACACACAAGATGGTAATGGTTTTGAAAGAACTGGCCTGTTTGCCTGCACTGACTAAGGAAGGAAAATACGTTAAATTGGGATGATTCTTCAATACCTTCCTTTTATTGGGAAGCCTGATACTTTCAAGAAATTCAGTTTCAGATGATAGAACATTTTGTTAGCAGCTGAAATGGGAAAGGACTAAGCTCACCTATCTTTGGGACCAGAAAGTTGTACACAACGAATACTAATCTGTCCTCTGCTTTGCACTGCTTGTTTTGGAGCTTGGAAACCTGTCTTTTGACTGACAAATGAAGCATGGTAAGATTCAGTGAGCAAAAGATGAATGATCCAGTGTGGCTTAGTGCAACAACCTGATCACAGTTTGAACACAATTGCAAAACTCACTTCATTACTTTTGTAGTTTTGATAACAGGGCGACATTATTCTTCCTTTATACTTTCTTCCAGAGAGTTCTCAAGATGGTTAAAAAGCTATTACTTTGGAAAGAATCACTATTGCAGATCTATTATTTGAATTCCTAAGTATTTCAGATTTAAAAACAACAGAGCATCAGCCAACCAACATAAATTTTCCATTTCTTTGTGCATATTATATAAAGAGGCTTTGAAACCAGAAGAGAATGCAGTTTTGTGGTCTCAAACAACGCTCTGCTGATACACTGCTTTATTTTATTGCATTTATTATACCAGGAGTCATTGCCTAGGTCACAAAGCTGTTGCAAAATATCAACCTCTTCCATTACCTCTATCATGGTGTTACTCGTGCCCTGCTTATGAATGCCTATTGCCTCTTTTCTATAAATCATGATGATATCTAGCAGGTTATTAAGGTTATATTCCTTTATTCATAAAGTCAATTTCCATTTAGAAAGAATAACATCTATTGCTGCAACACAAAGTAATTTATCTTTAAAGGATATCATCTGTCACTGTGAGCTTTTTGGCAACTCTAGTACTCTCAGCTATAAAGAGTGAAATTGCTCTGATGGAAGACATTGAACATTCCAGTATAGCAAACTTAAAAAAGGGTGCCCAGCAGATAGAAAAAAATCAGACAACACTAACTTTAATTAACATAGTGGAAATTTTTGGACCCATTTAGTAAATCAGTTTTTATCTGAGTTTTCCTGGGATTATGTCCTGCGCAAGGGTTTTGTTCTGCTATATATTAAATGATATTGGGTATCAGATAGATAACAGTAAATTCTGTAAATTAGAACAAAATCATTAGCAAAGCTTTAAAAATATTTCTTCCTCCTCCCCCTATTAGTTTGACTTAGTTCTCAAAAAAACTAGAAAAAATATAATGTCATAGATAGATAGGTTATTAATCTATTCATTACAGTCTATGGTGAATATATTTAAGAAAAGCGTAAGTTGAATAATTTATTAGAATTGCTTAACATTTATTTCATTTTGAGCAAGGATGTGAGGTCTACAATGTTTATATTGAGATTTTTTTCAGTTACTTCTAAATGTTGTCTTTTTTTTTTTTAACTGAAAGGAGGAGGAGCAGAAAGATGAACCTACATCCTTTTCTTAAAGCTGTTTGCAAGGTATAATTGCATCTCAGTTGGATACTCTGAGAGTGTCCTCCTTCCTTCTCTTTCTTTTTTTGCCTTATGCAGCACTTGACACTACAGAAAGGCAGGGAATTAGCACTATAATAGGTAGGAAATTACTTACCATGGGTACTCTTTTGGTTATGCTTTTATCACTAAAACAGGAAAGAACTGAAGGCTTCAAACTGCTGCTTGAGAAAGTTTCTAAATTTTTTAAAATCCTAGAAAGAATTTACTGAAAAATGTTTCAAGTTTTCAAAATACTCCTGCTGGTTATGGCGTGTGGCTGCGCCTGGGATGTGCAGGAATGATCCCATGGTGTGTGGCTGTGCCTGGGATGTGCAGGAATGATCCCATGGTGTGTGGCTGTGCCTGGGATGTGCAGGAGTGATCCCATGGTGTGTGGCTGCGCCTGGGATGTGCAGAAGTGATCCCATGGTGTGTGGCTGTGCCTGGGATGTGCAGGAATGATCCCATGGTGTGTGGCTGTGCCTGGGATGTGCAGGAATGATCCCATGGTGTGTGGCTGTGCCTGGGATGTGCAGGAATGATCCCATGGTGTGTGGCTGTGCCTGGGATGTGCAGGAATGATCCCATGGTGTGTGGCTGTGCCTGGGATGTGCAGAAGTGATCCCATGGTGTGTGGCTGTGCCTGGGATGTGCAGGAATGATCCCATGGTGTGTGGCTGTGCCTGGGATGTGCAGAAGTGATCCCATGGTGTGTGGCTGCGCCTGGGATGTGCAGAAGTGATCCCATGGTGTGTGGCTGCGCCTGGGATGTGCAGGAATGATCCCATGGTGTGTGGCTGCGCTTGGGATGTGCAGGAGTGATCCCATGGTGTGTGGCTGTGCCTGGGATGTGCAGGAGTGATCCCATGGTGTGTGGCTGTGCCTGGGATGTGCAGGAATGATCCCATGGTGTGTGGCTGTGCCTGGGATGTGCAGAAGTGATCCCATGGTGTGTGGCTGCGCCTGGGATGTGCAGAAGTGATCCCATGGTGTGTGGCTGTGCCTGGGATGTGCAGGAATGATCCCATGGTGTGTGGCTGCGCTTGGGATGTGCAGGAGTGATCCCATGGTGTGTGGCTGTGCCTGGGATGTGCAGGAGTGATCCCATGGTGTGTGGCTGTGCCTGGGATGTGCAGGAATGATCCCATGGTGTGTGGCTGTGCCTGGGATGTGCAGGAATGATCCCATGGTGTGTGGCTGTGCCTGGGATGTGCAGGAGTGATCCCATGGTGTGTGGCTGTGCCTGGGATGTGCAGGAATGATCCCATGGTGTGTGGCTGTGCCTGGGATGTGCAGGAATGATCCCATGGTGTGTGGCTGTGCCTGGGATGTGCAGGAATGATCCCATGGTGTGTGGCTGCGCTTGGGATGTGCAGAAGTGATCCCATGGTGTGACTGTGCCTGGGATGTGCAGGAGTGATCCCATGGTGTGTGGCTGTGCCTGGGATGTGCAGGAATGATCCCATGGTGTGTGGCTGTGCCTGGGATGTGCAGGAATGATCCCATGGTGTGTGGCTGTGCCTGGGATGTGCAGGAGTGATCCCATGGTGTGTGGCTGCGCCTGGGATGTGCAGAAGTGATCCCATGGTGTGTGGCTGTGCCTGGGATGTGCAGGAATGATCCCATGGTGTGTGGCTGTGCCTGGGATGTGCAGGAATGATCCCATGGTGTGTGGCTGCGCTTGGGATGTGCAGGAGTGATCCCATGGTGTGACTGTGCCTGGGATGTGCAGGAGTGATCCCATGGTGTGACTGTGTCTGGGGCCATGGCTCTGCCACTCCTTTCTCAGGGGGATTTGCAACCTTAGGCTCCGATAAAGCTTCATTACAGAATGGGAACATTAAACACACCAGGCTCTGGTATTATACTGAGAGGAATGAAACCCATAAAGTACCACTGTCATTATCTTAGAATATTTTTACACTTGTGCAATTAAGAGTGCTTTGAAATGTAAATAAATTCAAAGGTCATATTCCACCCCACTGCCAAAGACCAAGTGCCCTTTTCTGATGTCTGTTGACTTTCAAGTTCTTGATATTTCTCTTGGCAAATCCATTTTGTATTCAGGGTTTTTTTCCACAGCATAAAACATTACACATGGTCTGTGGTATAATTAAGCATTATTGTAGTTCTGACTTCTTACTATAGGCCTGGAAGTGAATTTAGCCAAGGCAAGTGGGCAGAAGTCCTTGTCATTTGGTAACTGCTAAAGGTCACAAATGACAGGGCCATAGGCAACCCTTCCATTAGAGTAACATCACACTTAACAGCTTAGGAACTGCTTCAGTTTAGTGTTTGAAAGAAGTATAAAATGCAAATGCATAATACGTTAAGAATAAGGAGCAAGGCAGTTAATACTGTATGTTCTGTGTATTTTTCTGTACACATGTGGATCAAGACTTTGGTTTATCAGCATGCAGAGGTGACTGCTCAATTCTGAATCTGCTGATGTTTATACAAACTGTCTCAGGCTGGTTACTTCCCTGAAATTTTAACCTGTGTTCAGGTGTTGCTGAAAAACTGACTGAATTACTTGGAGTAATATTTATGGTGTGGTGCAGTATTTATTAAAAGTGGGATTATTGTTACAGGCATTTACAATATTTATGTAAGTTTTTCATGTGGCTCTTCCTTGCCTCAGAAAGATTTGTTGTTGGGACCTTAATAAAAATCACATAGATGAGATCAGCTATTTTAAATTTCAAAAAGAACATTCTGACACTCATAAGACTTCTTTTTCTTGTATTTTAATTGTGAAATTCATTGTAACTTTCACATCAATAACATGAAGGCACAAACTGATATGTGCTGACAAAAGATAGAAACTGAAAATCTAAACAAAATCAAAAAGCCAGCACCTGCTGGGTTAGGGTTTTTTTTCATTTATATGTTTCTCCAGTCTACCTTGTAACATCAAATGACCTTTACAAAAAAGTTAATGTATTAAAAATGAAATCAAGTCCTCACTGGGTAGGATGAAACTTCAGCTGTTCGAATTGCATAACCACAATCTATTTTTATAGTGCCTTCAAATGAAAATTGCTTTAATATTGATTAATTGAATGAATCTCAAGTTTTGATCTGCACTCTGTTACATTACTGGAAGTATCACAGGAGGCCTGTCCTTCTCCACTGCCCTTTTTTGGTTTTCCTGAACTAACGATGTGATGTTACTTTGTCAGCAAGTTGGCCAAGGCAACCTGCTGGCTTTTGGTTACCAAAAGAATTAAAATGTTTTCCTGTGCCTGCTTTTTCTTTTCCTTAATGATCTAACTTTTCGACTGTGGCCAGACCTATCCTAACTCAAGGTATTTTAATTGAGTTTTCATTATTTCGTCGGAAATTTTCTGTTGTGTTTTTGTGGTGTTTCAATTATTTTTTCCCCCACTACATTGCATTAAGAGATACTTAATGTAACCCATATATCTTATGAAAGAATAGACATATTTCTATTTTCTAAATAGAAAAATCACAGTCCTCTATTTGAAAATCTCTCTCTCTCTCTTCCTCCACCCTGCAACCCCCCTGTATTATCCAAACCCATTTGCCAAACACTGACTCGGATTGGCAGAGCTATTAGAAAAATCATAAATAAGTTTTTAAAAGAAAGTATGTGTCTGATAGGTCTTAAATTCTGTTAATTTTTTCCCAGAGAATATTTCATTTCAATATGTATAAGGCAACTTCTCTTAAGATAGAAGTGATCTTGGTGTAAACTGATCACATCCTCCAAGTGTCTTTTCTATTTAGAGAAGTTTCATTGTACAATAGCTGTAATACAAAACACTAATACAATATTTCAGTGTTATCGGACCTCTGACTTTTCATTTTAGTTTTGTTTGCTAGAATTTTAAGTTTAATAATTGATGTGAGGAAAGAGGAAAGAAAGATCTTCAGGGGATGATAAAATACAGAAGAGGGAATCAAATAACCACAATGTAATAGAAAAGATTGCTCCCTTTCAACCTCCAGCTCTGTGCTTGCGTGTACAGGGCAAGTCCAGGAGGATATTATTGCTGTGACTCCAGGAAGTGATGTACTAAATTTCATTTGTGCATCAAAGCATGGGGATGGCAAGCTGGAGTGTTTTGTTTTGTGAGAGGAAGGGAATCCAACTGTTTTGAATTAAAATGTGCAGTTGTGACAGGATGTCCAAATGGTTTCACAGGAATACTCTGCAAGTAATATTTTGGATTTGATGAGTTTGAGTCTGAGACAGATCCAGGAGCTCCAAGTGACATCAGTAAAGATGGTGCAAGGTGGCACATGGAGTGGGGTTTACCACTGAAGTCCAGTCTGTATCATCAGCTGAGAAAGATTTTACTCTGCTCTGATGATGTGAAGTTGATGCACCTGTAGTTTTTGTTCAGTAAAAAGCACACTCACTGTGGGATTAATCTCTCCTATTACATGGTAGGAAGAAAGGAAAATTAGAGGTTTGGGGAGGACTTTTTACCATAATTGGACTTCTTTTTCTGCATCCTTAAGAATGTTGGTTTTCCTGTCTGGAATCTAACATGTTTCTAACTTAGAGATAATCTAACTTAGAGATAATCACATGGAGTCTGGTGTTCTAAAATGATCCAGCATATCTGAAAGTATTAATTAACATACAGCCCACAAATGGAGTAGAGTTTTAGTAAACATGTTTTAATGCTTCAGACCTTTCTGGGTTGATAAACTTTCCAAAAAAATACATAGTGTGTCATCTGCTGCTGAACTGTTCTCTGAAAAAAGAAAAGCATTTGGCTTCACAATCCTGTACTGTGCTGACTGTCACCACTTGTCCATGTTCTTTGTGAGTATAATCCTGCTCCATTTCGTAGTCTTTTGTGTCAGGATGTCAACAATGGACTGCTGTGTTGAGCACACTAAACAAAGTATCAGAACACTAAAAGAGTTAAACACAATGGATCGAGTTATTTGGGTTGCATGGATTGAAAATCAAGAAACAGTTTTGTGGAAGGTAGAAACAGCTTTTGTTCCTTCTTTTAAAAAACAATGGCTTAGTTTTGATTGCGAAAAGCTTTGTATGGATTCTAATGATGATGGTTTTGAAGGAATTGCATTGCTGGAAACTGTACAATAATGAGAACTGCAAAACAATCTGCTTTAGCAGAGTAATAAATTGCTTAAATTATAGGACTGTTGTTAGGGTGATTAATATCAGTAAAATCTCATTCAACAATTCATTTTCTCTGAGTAACTAGTTACCATCCTGTAAAAGTCTCTTAAAACAACTTTAGGAAGATCATTTACAGCCGCATTGTCCTTTGGCTCTGCTCTGGTCTTCAGGAAATGCCTCTGGCCAAGGACTTTGACCCTCCTGCTGTTGGGATGGCACTTCTGGAAGCTCCATTCAAGCCTTTGTTCCTGGTGTCGCTGAGTCCACTGAAGTTAATTATGGGGAACTTCTGTGTGAAAAGACAATCCCCTTCCTTGTTTTGGCACAACAGTTCTTGGCCTCCTGGGATGAGGGAAGATCATGGTGGCATATTGAGGTCAGTTCAGTGGCATAGTACTGTAAGCTTAACTTTTAAAGTTCGATTTCAGCTGTGGGCTTTATTGGCAATTGACAGGAGCTATAAAATCTGATTAAGTTCTCACTGTCTGCCAGCATGTCTTCCTTAATTTGGACTTAGTGAAGTAAGTTGACAGCAGTTCAAATTCAAAAAAATGTTCTGGCTTGGAATATATACATGGTTTACTTTAAAGTGACCTATTTCTGAAATACTTTGTAATAGTTTTTTGTCCAATGCTAATATCCTTTCTTCTGTCTCAAACTGTTTTGCAGATAATATTTTTGTAAAGAGAAATTTCAGCTACGTGTATAGTATTATCTAGGTATCAGAGCACTCTGCCACTTAAACTATGAAATTCCTGATTTGAAAACAAAACAAAAAAAAGACTAAAGAAACAAAAAAAAAACCACAAAAAACCAGAACTCCAAACCCAGATATATTTAAGTGTGTTAAGTCCATTTTACATTGCTCTGCTGTTACAGTTAGATGGTAAATTGAACAAACTCAATTTGGGCTAGTGTAAGGCATCTTGTGACACTGTTCACTACAGGGTTTTTTTACAAAACAATGTTGCATCTTTTTTCTTGATGATAATGTGCAAAATTTTTTTAATGTGCAAAATAGATTGCAGCTCCCACATCCAAGACACTTGGTCCAATTCTTTTTACAATAGAGGATTTATTTGTAACTCTTGTCCCACTTACTAAGATACGACACGTAGAATGAAGAGAGCAAATACAAGTAGCAAAATTCAGCTCTAATTGATAGAGCCCATGCATACAAATAGAACTGCACTAATTTCTGTAGGGCAGCCTTGAGTTATAAAGCAGATGTTAATTTTTATACTGTCAGTGAGCAAACAGCATTACGTTCTTTTAAAAACAAGTGTGTTCTGTAGTAGTGTATCAAAGAAGTATAGAATGTGCCAGTGAGATAAATGAGCAAGCTGGGCAGAGTGAGAATGAAGAGTAAACCTATTTCTTATTGAATCTGCTCGATATGTTTCCTGTTACTTTGCAGGCTTTGTTGCCTTGCTTTTCTCAGAGAGACACAGGGCAGGGAGGGAAAACAAACACTCACTATGAAGTGGAAGTTGTCAAGTGAAAAGTGTGACCCTTGGTCTTTTGAAAAGGAGAGGAACTAGAGAGACGAAGGGACATTGCAGAAGAAAAACAGAAAAAAAGCCTCCAGTGAAGGTCCAGTTTGGCTTTCATCTGTTCTAGATCAGCTACCTCTATTACACTGTCTAAGTGCTCTGTCAAAGCCTGGAAAGGATTTTAGATAGAACTTTTCCAGGGGATGTGTATAGGTGAAGCTGGGAAATACGAACAAACAGCAGGTTTTCAAAATCAAACAGGTTTTTTCCAGAGATTGCTGCCTTGGAGCCCCAGGAAACAGGCTGCGTACACAGCACTCGGGAAGTTTGTCTGGCACCACTGGAGCTGATTTCACATTTTGTGCTGTAACATTAATGAATCCTAGCAAATATTGAACAATTTGCAGATTCTGGGAAGATGGGTGTAAGTGTTGATCCTCAGACTCAGCCTAAGATCAAACCACCAGACTATCCAGGATATCAGTGCCAAAATATGAAGACAAATGAGGTTAATGAAATCAACATAGAAGGGTTTACAGCAGGAGTCTGAATTAATCTGTACAACACCAAGGCTACTTTGGCCTTAAGCAGCAGGTGTGGATGGACAGAGCTCCAGTCCATTGGTACTTGCTGTTCTGCCTGAACTTGCTCTTCTGATTTTATTTTGGGCATTGTTGTTCATTCCTTACATAATCACTCTGTGTTTTACCAGAGTGAATTGGCCTTAGTTCACAGGCTGCTGTTCCTATTTGTTTCTTTCTCTTCAGGCTCCCTAAGGTACTACCTTGGCTTGTTAACTCAGAGGCAGGGTGATCTTTGGAGAGCTCTCACCTTCTCACAGCCCAAGCAGCACCTCCTTCAGTTCTTGAGCTCTTCCTTGAGGTGACAGTTCTTTGTGTCATGGCTTCTATCTTCGTGTTCTGTACTTGGCTGCCGAAGGATTTGCATCCTTTAAAAGAAAAACAATGCAAATCTCAAAGCTTCTTGGAGACTATTGTGTCTTATTAATTATGTTCAGTAATTGTGTTCCAATTCTAAAGGCAATTCTTCTACTTGTAGGCAATTCACCACTTTTCATTAATGATAGTTTTGGTTATCTTATTATTCTTCTGAAAACTGTTTAGTAATAAAATATTCATAATTATAATGTTGGTGCTATGGTTAAAGTCATGCTAATGCTTCTATTAATAAAACCCTCAATTGCAAGTAGGAAAAAAGCATATTTAGCTAGAATTTGTCACAATGAGATATAGACACAAAGACTGTTTTGCACAATGAAAAATATATTAAAAGAGCACCAATCTTTTTTATGATCTAACTTTATGCTATCACCCTGTCAGTGAGACACTGAGGAGCAGGCAGTAGAATGAAATAGTTTTTCTTATTAACAGCACTGTGTTTCACTTTGGAAACACAATATTGGGGGCCTAATCGTGGAATTCATTGTCAGCTTGGAAAGTCTTTCTGTTTTGACCCTGTGAGTGGCAAGTTTCATGCAGTTTTGGGCTAGAAGTCCATGGATGAATGTGGAGTCCACTTCATCCAATGTCAATGTCCCATTTGCAGACCTTCTTTCTGGGTTGGGTTACACCATCTGTGCTCTGTGGTCATGACTTTGTACTATTTATGGCCTTTAAGTCTGGGATACCACAGTTTGTGTGACTAACCAGTACAAAGAATTGATACAGTATGTGGGCAGGAAGATTCTTTCTTACCAAGTTCCTTTTTTGTTATGATTAAAACTCTGTATGCATTCTCCTTTGAAGTACTTTCATACCAGTTTCTGGTATTAGATAAGAGTAATGGCTTGACAAGTGGCATTTATTTTTCTTGATTTACTTCTGATAACCCTTATGGGTTTCTTTTCTTTTTCTGTTTGTCAGTGGCTACTCTATCAATGGTTTGAAATATTTGCAAATAGAATGATTCATCCTGTACCACCTGGTCAGTCTCACACAGATCCTTCTGTACATCAGACAGAGCTGCAACCTTTTATATGCCGAGTTAAATTAAATCTGGATGACGCTGTAGTTGTACCTGATGTCTGGTGCGGAAATAAATCTGAATGCAATGAGATAGGTGGCTGCATGCAGGTCCCTGGGCATGTGCAGGGCTGTGCAGGGCCCTGGGCATGTGCAGGGCTGTGCAGGGCCCTGGGCATGTGCAGGGACCCTTCCTTAGTCTGCTGGTGGAGACTCAATATCACCTCTCAGGCCAATTCAGAGGAAGTTCAATTGTCCTCACATGCCATGGACACCTAAACACATAAGCAAGTCAGATGTGAGATGTTCCTCCAAAAAAGTACAGTAGGAAACAGAACTTTTGATTCCGTGGAATGGAGTCCACGACAGCTTTCCTCCCCTCCCTCGTGTTTCAGGCTGTTGTTCCTGTAGCCATCCCGTGCTTTGAAAAGCACAGGAATAAGAAGGTGTGAACAGAGGGCCATGCTCCCTCCATGCTGTAACCCTACACCTGGCTGGGGGGAGGTCCTGGTGCTCTGTCGCACAAATTCCCAGCCATGGCACTGAACAAGCAGCTCTGGAGCTGCTGCTCAGAAGGAAGAACCTCCCAGTGCGTGACCCATTGCTGAAAGGAGTTACTCTGTCCTCATCACATCTGCCTCTTGTGGACTGGAAGAGCCACATGACATTGCACTATACTTAAAAGGTTATTCAGCAGGAACTTTTGTGGCCAGTGATGAATAAAGTACGAGCTTTTCAACAGCTTATTTACTAGGAAAAAATAGAAACCAAGTACTAAGCCCTACTCCTTTTGAAGAGCTGCCTTGAAAGCTTGTTGGACTTGAATTGTCCCAGGGTTTCCCATAACTCTGCTTTCATCAGGAGAACCAGATTGCTGAACTACTACAGCTTTTCTCTTTGCAGATATTTATAGACATGCACTTATTCTGATGTTTTCCTTTTATGTAACAGTGAACCTGCAATGTTACAACAGGCCCAGATTTGAAATTATTACATACTTCCTGCATTTCTCATGGAAAACTTCCTGACCATGCAGTGGCTACTGCAATGAATCTGTGAAATCATTACTGTGAAATATTCTGGAGGGTGCTCACTTTGAAATGAGCAGTCAGAGCCTGACTGATAGCTAGCAATTAATTAGTGCAACACCATATGTTAGCAGACACACAGCAGATGTGTGTGTGTGCACATGGCAGACCAGAGCAGAAAATTCTACAGTTTCAGCTCAAGTGAGGGGAAAAGCTAATCTAAGGCAGAATCCAAGAGCAGCGACTTTGATTTGTTTTCAAGTAGCTTTCTGAACACTTAAAAATGTTTATATTTTACTGTGGTTATTATTGGCTTAATTTTGGGTTTGTGACTTCTAATGTTACCTTGTTATATGGTAACTGAGATTTTTTTGATTTCTGCTGACTGGAGACACATGCCAAAGCCTGTTGTGTCATACAGCAATTGCTTCATGTGTGTTAATCACTTACATTAAGAAGGAAAAACTGGATTTGTAACCTAAGCATTAAAGCAGTCAAATAGTGCTTATTCTTTAGGAACTACTCTTAAAGTGTTGCTAAATCATTGGTTAAAATGAGATTGTATTTTTCTTGCTGTACTAAATGATTGTTAGTATCTTCCTTAAAACTTGATATACTTGATTCTCAAACTGCCGATTATTATTTTGTATTACTTCAAATAGTGCCAGATCTAATTGATTGAGATCCTGAAGTCATCTAGTGTCAAGGTAAATAAAACACCAAGATCAAGATTAAATAATAAAAGGCAGTATTATTATCATTCTATTTTAGAAACAATCTACATGGAGTTTTAAGAGATCCTGTAGAACATCTGTGGGGAGATAAACGGAGAATTGCATGTGAATGACTAAATACAGCTTGTGGATGCAGCTAATTAATAGCCTTCTGACAAAACTTCTTTGATTTTTTTAAAAGCCAGTATGTTAGTTCCCCCTAATTTTGCTGTTGGAAAATTTTAGTGTGTTTCAGGGTGAGGTGCAGTCACATGGAAGATGTGTTCCCACAAATCTTGTAATGTATGTGAAAAGCAGGTATCTGGAAGGCACAAGGGCAGGTTTGGAACAGGGTCAAGAACAGCACCAAGAAAGGAAATGGCTCATCTAAAGCACATGAGTAATAGAACAGACCCTCATGTTCCTGAAAACTCATTCAATGTTTCTGAAACTGTATTCAGTAGCCTTTGATAGAAGTTCTTATAACAGTAGATTTTATAACTTTAAATCAGCAGGCAGAACAATGTATAGGAAATGTGTGATTGGCACTGCACTTTCAGAAAGGTGTCGCAGGAATTTCCTGTGCTTTAGTGAGACAATTACACTGCCTCAATTGATTTGGGGAACATTATGCCTGTGTGTGTATCCTTGGTGTTCCCCTGTTGTCCTACTATCCTGCGGTGAATCCCTCCCTTCTTGTCCCTATCCCAGCCAGTCCTTTTTCTCCTGTATCTACCATCTGTCTTCTTGTACACTCTCAGTTTCTTTTCTTGTCAGAGTGAAAAAAGCTCTTGCCTATATAGCAAATATTGAAGATCAAGTAAATAGATTTATTTGGCAGACAATTTAAAGTAACATAGGTTAGTTGTTTCCTTCTTGAAAACAGCAATCATACTGACATTAATTGTTTCTTAGTTTCAGTTACTTTCTAGCAACATCTTAGAACCTGTATCTCTAATTTTTTGGCTTTTCTTTGAGGTCACGCAGTGTGTATCTATTCTGTTCCTTCTCTGGAGTACTTTTGGCTGTTATCAGGGGTTTGCTCCCACTGGTGGGATCCCAGCAGGGGTGACTGGCTCCCTGCTCTGCAGTGCTCGAGGCTGGCACTGGGGATGGCATTGCTAAGGCTGAGCATGGCCAAGTGAGAGATCAGAACATCAGCGGTGGTTCCTCAGAAATGTGCTGGAAAGTCCAAATCAGAGTTTTTACCCCAGTGTGAAAGCAGTGAGGCTGCTCTGGGTGCCACCCCATGGAAGGCAGTTTGAGTGAAAGGGGGGTGGGTGCAGGGAGACTTTAACCAGAATCATCTTCTGAGGAAGGATCAGGGTGGGCTCAGGGGGAGGAGACTGCAGGAGGAGGCAAATGCCAGCAACAGGGCAGGGGAGAAGGAATAAAGGCCTGGAAAACACTAATGGCCCAACGAAAGGAGTCTGGGGTGATGGAAAGTAATGGCTGCAGAGCAAAGCCCAGTCACAGAGAGCAGAGCAACAGAAGGAACTCAGTAGCTCACAATCCTGTCTAATGTATTGCACTAATTGTGAGCTAAATGAAATGTCGCCTTTTCAGAATCAATCCAAGTTACAGGTTATAAGGTGCATCAAACTCCAGAGCAAAATTACCTGCTACTAAGATGTAACTAAATCATCCAAGGGATTAAAGAACATTTGGGAAGATACTTAAAAAATTAAGTTCAAAAGCAACATACCATTCATCCCAATAAGAATTGACATGTCTTTAATAAAGACTAAATTTATCTTCAGGGAAAAACACTTGAAGATAAATTATATTTGTTTTCACAACGAGAAGCCTGCATACTTTCAACATCTATGTATGTAAAATTTTCATAATAGCATATAGTAAATTTGTTTTCATTTGATTATTGCATCATGAAAATTACCTCTTGGAGACTGGGAAGGTTAAGCTTAATCAGGAAGCTGTTACATTCTGTTTAATTATCAGGAGAAACTTTTAGTGGTCTGATTTACATAAACTATATCAGACTGTATGCACCATGCCATTATTTTTATAGGGCAAGTAAAAATATATTAAATTTCAAGGCTATTGTTAATGTAAGTAGTTTGACAATAGTTTTGTACAAATTGTTTTTGTTTGCTAAAGTAATGAAGCTCTAACCACAAAATGGCAATCAGGGAAGAAGGAAAAGCTTATTAGTGCCTGGATTTGTGGCCTCTGTTCCCCTGCAGTAACAAAACCCATAAATCATTGGGATATAAAGTGGAATAATTTTGAATACTAAAAGGCAGTACAAGGTAATTTTCCAAAATGCCTTTTATGTTTTAAATGGTAATTCAGTGATTCCTGTAGGATGTAGTCTAGCTCCACTAGAGAAAAATCTTTAGTTTCTAATGAATCTGTTGATCAGCCTGAAAGGATTGAGCCAAACATCTAAGCAGTAACCTCTGTGTTTGTTTGTAGGTCCACATTTCTGTATGCTTCTAGGGTAGCATCATTTTTTCCTCTTCTTTACAAGCGTACAAATTGTATTTTTGCAGATTATGCATCGCCCCAAGTCAGGCGCTTGAGGCTTTGGCATGTTGTATCCCGTGTTTAAGTTAGAGAGAGTCCACTTTTTTTTTTCAATTATGTAAGAAAGATTTCTAATCTTTTGAAAGTTAAGAAGAAATATATTTGATTGCATTTGTGAAATTGAGGTTGTGAATAGAAGGTCTGAGTCATTAGACCTTTTGATTATCCTCTGGTGAATTAGACTTGCTGAACTTCGCTGACACTGGGCAGGAAGAGAGGACCTGGCACTTCTCCTGCTTAGACTGTTGCAATACAGCTGATCAGCCATAAATGAAAATACACTGGGACTGTGCAATGAGCAGTGAAAACAGGATCACTTGATGGCTATTAAAGATTCTCCTCTGGAGCCTGTCTTGTTGTGGTAAAGGTGGCTGAAGCAGACCCAGTTGTAAGACCTTTTGGAAAAATGACAGATATCAGAAATGCATAGGAATATCTGGAGGGTGGATTAACTCTGAGTTATAAAACTTAATATCTGGTACTTCTTTTCATTTCTCTAGGCAGGATTGGAGTGATGGCAGCTGTAACCAAGCTTTTTTAAGTGGCAATATGATCTAGTGAAATTAATATGTTCAGTGACTTACGACTTCTGCTTGGGGAGTCTTTGATCCTGAACTGTAATTGCAATTAATTACTCATAGAGCTATAAATTTTTAATTGTTGCTTTTTTAAAAAAAATTATTCAATACTTTTATAATGAGATTCAGGTGATGTGTATCACAATTAACATAAAAATAATTCTGGAAAAACTCGGCTGTATGACCAGAAAAATAACATGTAAGATGTGCACGGACATGATCCAAAATTAAACTTTAGGTGTTATCCTAATGAAAAGGGAACCTTGTCAGCTATTTTAGAGGCAAGGAAGTTGGTCATTAAAAGGATGATAAATTTAGCAGTGGTTTCCAGGAGTAAATCACTCAGTGAAGGCAGGACTGATAGTCTGCAGGGACTTTGTCAGCTGCTTGTGTTCTGATAGGTTTGTACTCTTGCTTCTGAAGCAAGAAATGCCCGTGTGCTTTATATTGTGTTTATTACCTCTATCAGAGACACTGTGAAGCAATCTGCTAATTCCATCTGGATGAATTTTTTTGGGACTACTTTTGCAGTGAAACAATGAGTCATGAGAAATGCTGCCTGTTAAAGCTTGACACAAACAGTGAGCAAACTGCCATCCCTGGGACTGTTTTCAGGATGTGCAGACATTTGGACGTGTGATCAAGAGTGCACTCGCCCTGCAGCATTAGAACAATTCAGTTTGGAAAAGACAGGTACTTGCAAGACACAAATTTTAAAGAAACAGAATTTTTTGTGCCAGTCCTTACAGGACTAGGTACTTAATTATAAATCTAAGCAGTTAATGCTGTTTGACAGCAGAGATGCATCCCAGCCCAAGCATGTGATTCTCACTGCTCTATTAGCATTTGCCTTCTAGCTTTACCTATTGCAAGAACTGAGAATAAGTAGTTCAGGCCCCTGTAACTCTTTTTTTTTTTTTACTGCATATTTCATTGCATTTCCAAGTAACTGTATGTTCTCTTGCACTTTGTGTCCCTGCCCTCAGGCCATCTGCCCTTTCCCTGTGTTTCAGCAGCATCAAGGACATTGCTGTGAGTTCCACAGCTCAGATTTCCACTGCCCCAGTAATGCTCAGCCAGCTGTCCCTGGGATGCCTGTGTGTCTCTGCTGGAACAGTCTGTGTGCCCCATACAGAAGGGAACAGACAGTGCATGAGCAACAGTGGAGGTTCTCAGGTTTGAACAGGAGAAATGCCACAGAGGCCCCAGTGCCAAAGGGGAGGACTGAACATCCCCAGTGGAAGTCCCTGCTCTTTAGCACCTCTGCCTCTCGGTGGGAAATGGGCAGGAAACCTCAGAGAGGCCACAGGCAGAGGCCAAGTTAATTTACTTGACATAAACTGCGAGATGGACCTTTGGGAAGATGCCTAGAAATAAAGATTCAATGCAACAAATCTCTTTCAAAAATTTTGACCCAAAACGCACTTTATGGACTAGATACATGAGTGGGAAAAAGAAAGAAATTGGTGCCAGAGGACTGCAATGGAACCTATGGAGGCTTTCCAAAGACAGGAGATTTTCATCACATCTTGTAACATTTTGTGGATGTAAATTTGAGCTGACAAGCAAGCTACTTAAATTTGGAATATTGTGCTTCTCACACAGAATAGTTGGAATCCAGTTAAGTTTCAGCTTTGGTAGGTAACGTTTATTAATTACCTAATAAGGGGGACCTGTGAGTAGAAGCAGAAAAATAATTGGGGTGGTGGAGGGAAGTCATGCCCATATAAAATGGAGAGTAAATTTCACAAAGTATAGATTTTTTTTTTTCAAAGAATTTCTGAGAACAGTGTAGAACCAGAGTAGGTGGAGAGTTAGATGTTACTGTAGAAAGGAGCTGTAGAAAGGAAGAAGCTTGGAGCACTTAGTGAATTAAATTTAAGCCACAAAAGCAAGTACAATAAATTAAAGCAAAGTCAACATAAAAGTGGGATTTGTGGCTTCATGGGGTTGTTCTTGGAGTTAAAAACTTCCACTTAAACAATATTCACATTAAGTCAATGTCTTTAAGGAGGTAAAATGTAGAAATGGCAAAAGTACAGAATGAGTCAGTGCTAGCCAGTGGTAAATGTGGATGATCCACCCTTGAGGGGAATGAAATTGGTTATGACTCCAGTGTCTGAAATGCTGAGCTTCTATTTAAACTTCAATTTTAACAGGGAAAACAATGTCAAGAAGTAGAGCATTTAGGCTACAGTCTGAAACTTACTGACCTTGACAAAGTTATGTTTATTAATTTGGATGCATGCTTAATTAGTCTCATGATAAATAAATATAAGGACCTAAAAAAAGAAGTGTGTATGCAAAGGAGCCTGTCAGCCTGGTGATGTGCACATGAACAGGACAGGACCTGGCTTAGCAACTCACCATATCACTTGTTCACCCATTTAGGTCCAAAGTTACCAGATAAAATGAAACAAATTTGTGCTTGATAAATGAATATTAATGAGGAAATGACTCATGGTTTTTAACAATTTATACTAAAGGGCATAGAGCAGGGTGCCCGATTTTATAAAGGTATTATGCAACATTATGGCATGGAATAGTCCCTGATGATAATTCTCTTAGACAAAGGAACACCACCACCTGCTCTGAAGAAAACTGCCCTGCTTCTGGTGGCTCTCTTACTGCATTTTTACTACAGTCTAAACTCTAAAATTTGCTTTTTTTCCCTGTTGCTTGCTTTGCTATATTGCACAACTTCTGCTTGAAGAAAATAGAACAGAGGAATTAAACACAATACTTGAATTTATAAGCAAAGGTGCTTTTCATTGCTTTAAATGCAGGTTGTGTAGCAATCCATTCTCCAGCCTGACAACATTAGGTAGAGAATAAGCTCCCTGTGTCAAAATCTTACCCTCTTTACACAGAAACACCAAACACCAAACTCCGTTTCTGATGTAAATGTTGTAACCACTGAAGGCAGTGAATTTTGTTGTGATTTGGTGCAATGTGTCTATTAACCATTAGGCATGAGGAACAGTGAGAAAACATGCAATGAAATAAAAATGGCAGCTGGGTAGCTTTTTGAGTTTGGGTTTTTCCCCAGTTAAAATTACAAGTATGCCTCCTAGTAACACTGGTGGTGTGTTCAGTAACCTGACACAGCGGGTTATTTCTAACTGATGACTATTCTTCCCTTTCCCAGGAAACTGATGTTAAACTGGTTTTTCTAAACAAGCTATAGTTTAACAAATTCTTTAACTAACTTTAACTTGGAAAAAGAAAGGGAAAGTGCAGTAATTTCTTACAGAATCAGAATAAACCATCATGTCTACCTTAATCCATGACTGAAGGTCTTACTCCTTTTCTTGAACAGTAACTCCCGTGGATAGGAAACAGCCCTGCAGGTAAGGACTCACCCCTGCAGCAGGTTATCCCTCCCTGTTCCCAGTCACACACAGCTTGGAGAAAGGCTGCTCTAACTTGGCCGCCTGTCAAACTTCTTGCTTTATCAACCATTGGAAGAGAAATCATCAAAGCATGCTTCGTTTGCAAAGGAAACTGGAGTTGAATCTCTCTCTGGGCATTTTAAACCCATTTTTTTAGTCTGTGTGATAATGTTTTCTATTGCTTATGACAGCCATTAATGTTGTATGAAGTGCTGCATTTATTTGCTTAATGTTATTCCCAGTCTTTTCTAAACAGCCCTGAAGTGGGCAGGGCTGACTCCCTGGAACACTGACACACATCAGTGGTCATGAATGGTTAACTGGGCAAAGAGCCATTCACCACCCAGTGCAGAAATTACTGTATTTGGAAAGGCATAAGAACAAATGTATTTCTGTCTCAAGTAATCCACAATGTGAATGAGATTTATAGCTGGCAATAGCAGAAATAGATGTTCAGTGCAAACTGAACTTTGGTTAAGCTTTAGGCAGGGCCAGAGCAGAACCCAATGGCTTGTTTCCTGACAGAAAAGCCCTTTTCCACCTAATAAATAAGTCAGCCAGTTAAAGATCACTTGTGATGCCTCAGGAGGTGGAGGTGGTCTTGCTGTGTGTATTATACCTGCACTGCAGCACACGTGACTCAACCTGGAAATGGAGTAAACTGCTGCTTCACCAGTTATATAAAATTCTTCAGTCATGTGAAAGGTTTTTTTGCTTCTTCCTTGGTCTGTTTGACTCTCTTTGCAGTTGCAGCTCTAATTTGAACTTTACTGGGTAGTGATGGTGATGATATCTATTTCATTAATATATTTATTTCATGAATTCTCAGAACTACCTGGGATAAAAATGAGTAATGAAGTACATCACTTAGAGTATTCTCTGAGGTGGTTACAGTCACAGGAAGTTCCTCTGTTTATTCTGGTGAACTTACTGCTTCAAAGCTGGAAATTCACCTCAAAAATTTCTATCCAGAGGTGCCTTAAAATAAAAAAGAAAAAAAGGAAAAGAGAAAAGACATGAAGAAACATAACCAAACTCTGATGTGTTCGTGTAGTTGTCATATATTGAGGTGTTGAAAACTGAATGGCCTAGGTTGGAAGGGACCTTAGAGATCAACCCCCTGCCCTGGGCAGGGACATGTCCCACCAGCCCAGGGTGCTCCAAGCCCTGTCCAGCCTGGCCTGGGACACTCCCAGGGATCCTGGTTTCAACCAACAGATGGTAGAGATGGATGCAGCTCACAGCAGTCTTGGCCTTGAGCGTAGAGCTTCCTACAAAGGGCAGAGCATGGAGCAAAAGGCAGTGGCATGGTCAGGTCAGAGGCCACCTTCCCACCAAGTGGGGATGCAGTGAAGCTCTGCTTTGTCACAGCCTCAGCCACTTAGCTGCAGTCAGGGTTATCAGCTCAGAACATGTGTGGGAGTCACAGCCCTTCACATCCGAAACCCCCTGACCTCTCCACATGTACAGCTTTAAACTCTTTTGCAGCAAGTCAGGTTTTTTAGAAGGCAGGTTTATTGCTGTTATTTTTAGAAGCACTATCTTGACTTTGCTGCAGGCAGTAGGTGGAAGGAGAACAGCCCCATGGCTAAGAAGGCATTGTTGGTGTCCAGTTGGAGTAACTGGTTGCTGTTGGTGTTGAGCTGGACTGAATGATGCTGCCAGAAACAGCTGTGCTGTGAGCTCTTCTGCTCCAGTGCTACTGCTTGTAGAGCCCTTCAAAATTCTGCATTCAGGCTTCCAGAAGAGGTATCAGAATATGAGATTTCTACTCTTCTTGGAGAGTGAAAGCAAAAAAAAACCCCTTTGTTTAGTATTTGGCATAAGGAGAAAGCTGTAGTAACTTCAGCATACTGAGAGGCTTTTCATGCTGCAGACTGTTGCTTTATAATGAAACAATCCCTTACAGGTTGATTAGAGGAGAAAAAGGTGGCGCAAGGTTAAAGGAGAGACATTTTTCCCTGTAAATTTTTAAATGTGATACCAAATGCAATTGGCCACCTACAGACAAATTCATTAATACCTAATTTTATTTAATGTTGGAACAGCAGGAATTTACTGAAAATAATTGGAGGGGGGGAAATGATCCATTTAACTCCTTTCACATAAAGTCTTTCTTTCAAAAGCTGCTATGAATTTAGGAAAAATATAGGTCTCATAGAATGGTGGCCTGTTTCCAAGAAAAAATACAAAGCAATACAATGTTAGATCATACTATTATGAAGCTAGAGAGTCACTTTATGTTGTCTTATTTATTGGCAATGATGAGGTTTAAAGATTCCGGTGAACACAGAATGTAATCCCATGGCCCTTTCAGATTTAACCACACAGGTGGAATGCACAGTGCTTTGCAACCTGAGTTCTCTGACCTCTCAGAATGTTCTCCTTTAGCTCAGCTCCCAGGGTAGGGTTTAATGCAAGAACAGGTTTGCCAAAGGCAGTGGCTGTGAGAGTGGCAGTCTGTGCCCAAGCAGGGGATGGTGTTCCCTGGAGAGCAAAGCTGCCTTTTCTGGCAGTGTAACCAGTGTCCTGCTTCTGTCCCTGTCCTGATACTGCCTGTGGAGCCGGACAGAGCCTGGAGCCGGACAGAGATAAGCCTGGAGCTGCTGCCTGTGGAGCTGGACAGAGCCAGGCCTGGAGCTGCTGCCCGTGGAGCCGGACAGAGCCTGGAGCCGGACAGAGCCAGGCCTGGAGCTGCTGCCTGTGGAGCCGGACAGAGATAAGCCTGGAGCTGCTGCCCATGGAGCCGGACAGAGCCAGGCCTGGAGCTGCTGCCTGTGGAGCCGGACAGAGCCAGGCCTGGAGCTGCTGCCCGTGGAGGCGGACAGAGCCAGGCCTGGAGCTGGACACAGCCTGGAGCTGCTGCCCCTGGAGCCGCAGGTTTGACTTCTGCCTGCAGCTGCCCGTGTGGCATCACCAGCTGCCCATGTGGCACCAACAGTGCCCGTGTGGCATCACCAGCTTCCCGTGTGGCATCACCAGCTGCCCGTGTGGCATCGGCAGCAGTGGGATTCTCCCTCCCACCAGCAGCAGGAGCAACAAGGAGCAGCACTCTACTGAAACTCCTGAGCTGGTTCTGCCAGCAGGGTCTGTAAGGCCCTCAGAATCACTGAGTATTTATGCTGTCTGTTTGTAACTATTCTGAATCCAGGTCCTGTTTCTGCAGCTGCCTCTGAGCAGGCCGTGATGAAAAACCTTCCAGCTGTGTGGAGCCCTGGGAAGAACTGCAAGTAGATGTCTTGGAACATAAGTGTACTTGAAAGATAATTTCAGGCTTGCAGAAGGCAAGATAGGAGAGAATAATGCAGGAAATCTTTAATAATTCAGTGTGTGAAATTTCAATATATGATTTGGTTTGACAAGAATTTGTCAAATTCAAGGATTTACCATTACCTTTAAGTGACGCAATTACTTATCTGAACTCTGCAAAAAATAACTATTAATGGTGTAGACAAAAAGGTAACCAAGGCTCTGAGATACGTGGGGGCTCTCAGAGCTCCCGAGGGCATTACCTGGAGGGGTACAGGCTCTGTCTCACTTTGCCACTGGGGTACTGCACATTCAGACGTGGGAACTCCTAATGCACTTCTATCCACAGGAAAACGCCTTTTCTCCCCTCCTACAAAATGTATTAGGATTTTGTGTGACTTTAAGGTACCGAGAAAAGGGAAATGAACTTGAACTGCTTAATTGATGTAGTTGTGAATAATTTTAAGGCTTCACTGTTTACTTCTTTATTCCATGAGTAGTCCCAGGGAAAATTACAAGGACTGCCGAATTTATTCATTTATTCAGGAGCATTTGCAGAAAATATTAACTGATCCTCTCTGAGGGATAGTGATATTTTTCACATATTTTTAATTAAACTGAAAATTTCTGTCTACATCATTGGTTGCATACTCCTTTTTACTCTTTTTAATTATTTCTATTTCTTATGCAAGAATCCTTCTCACCTTCTCTTTGCTCTAAGCAGCTTGTTTTTCACAGTTGGATCTTCACTAACAGCTTGCCTTTCTGTGTTTTCAGTGTATAAAGAGCAAAATATACATTTCAGTTTCAAGGACTTTCATTTTAGATTAGGAAAACTGAAATACAAAGTGAGAACAAATATAAAATCTTCATGAGAGAGAAAGCAAAGAATCTGTAAGATCTGCAGTTTAGAAAACTTCTGTAAAGCCTTTCATCTTTAATCCTCTTACAGTGCTGTCAGTGGCTGACAAGCAGGTGGTGAGATTTTCCATTTTCTGGCATAGGAGGAAGATCTGTTATTAACGTGCAGATTTGGCCTCAAAAGGTTCAGTTTACATCTTTTGATGTAAACTTTGTGCAGGTGTGGGTTTAGATTCCCACTGCCTGTATCTTTGGTTTTTCCCCATGCTCTCTGTGAGGGGAACATTCCTCTGTCTGTTCAGGTGTCATAGTCTGAAAAATGTTGTCCTCTGCTCTGGAGCCATTAATGTACAGCAACTCTGCTACAACCTGAACTTTAGGCATCCAGTTCTGCAGTGTGCTCAGTGGTTGTCTCTGTCCTATCCCCTGAACCAAAGCTGAAGAAGGAACACAAATCAGGGAAGTTCAATGTTCCAAACAGTGCATCTCTTAGCAATGGGAAATCTGCAGAGTATGAACAATGTCCAGCAAATTTCAGGATTGGGGTGTATCAGTTTGTTGCTAACTCTGCACTATAAGCACAAATGACTATTCCTCTTTTTGATGCCACACAGAGATGGATATTTCAAGGGTAACTCCAGCACAGTCTGAAATGTATATCAACATTTTAAAACACTCATATTGGAAGCTGTTACTTTTTGCTTATGTTATCTGACATAAAGGCAATTTATTTTGATGTTCATATTTAGTTATTGTGGCTTCATGTCTCATCTGACTTTCATTCTGTTTAGCTCATCCTGAAACCAGGTTCCTTTTCAGGTGAGAGTAACCTGCTTTCTGTTTGAACCTGGTTTGTCCATTGGGCTGTGTAACCCCTCATGTGACAGTCAGTCTTTCAGACCTACACCATCAGCCAAGTGGTGATTTCTGCACCAGTAAAAGAAATGAGTTTGTGATGGTTTGGCAAGCAAAATATTTTTTCCCAGCTCATAAAACTAACAAGTTGGTTTTTAATTGCACATGAAGCAACTTTAATTGGCTCCTTGAAAGCCACCTGATGTCATTTGCTTACAACTTGAATATCTGTAAGAAAGGAGAACTGTGTCTCAACTGACTTCTCACTTCATCTGTAAAATAGGTCAAGGAGGAAAGGAATCAATTAAAAGAATAGAAAAAGGGAAGTGAGGAAAGGCCTGAATAAATGGCCATTTCATTTGCCACTTCCCCAAGAGCAACACCATCAGAACAGTTCTTGGGAGCAATAATTGCTTGGCAGTATGAGATAATTTCTCCTTGGGTTTTGTGCAGATCATGGAGTCTATAGGGGAGCACAGACAGAGGGTTCTGTGCAGGTGTCCAGAAGTGCTGCGATGGCTCTGTCTCCCCGAGACTTCTGACTGAGCAGATACAGGAGGAACTGAGTCATCCTCCCGCTGTCCAGTGGACTCACATTCATTTCCTGGTTTATTCTCCTTCAGAAAAAGCCTTCAGAGATACATTTCCTGTTCATCATTGCCTCCAAATACTCATTTCAGTCTTAAAATCATTAAGCTCAAGGGATGGTGCAGAGTAGTCATTTTTTGTTTCTATGGTAGCAAAGGGAATTTCTTCCAGGATCGCCTGCATGAGTAAATACAAAGTACAGTTTGTGTTACTAGCTGAGGATGATTGATTAGAGGAGGATTCTGGTTTCACAGAACAGGAAAATCTTAATTATATGTAATATTATTAATCTGTGATTAGGGAGTCATTATGGGGTCAAAGAGACTAAATCCTGGGGTTTTCACTGCCCATGGGTGGTGGTGTACTTGCCTACCAGCAGCCAGAAACTAAGATCATTAATGTTACAATGATAATAAAGAAGCTTGAAAGAGCCTGTATGTAGGCTATAGGTTTTCCTTGTCAGGTAAAGGGACATTTTAGATTCAAAAGAGAAGGAATAATGCAGTGTATCTTTGGCATCCCCTAACCTGCAAGAAAAAAAGCCAAACCACACATCACTTGAGACAGGTAGGGCTGCTGCTGTCCAGAGGTGCCATTCCCAGGCCTTCCCTCTGTTACGAGGTTAGGTCTTTGCTGGACAGTCTGAAAATGCAGGTAGTGCTTCACCTGCTCTCCCAGGTGCATGGTACTGCACAGGGAGCATTTGGGTAGTGTGTAGCAATCTCATACAATGGACCATTTGCTTGTTTTCACTATTTACTGCAAAATATATAGTGTGATTAAACCCAAGATTACTTAAGAAGATGGTACACCAAATGCTATTTTAAATACTAAATGGTAGAGCAAACACTTTGGTATAAGTGAGCCACACAGTTATGGATATTGTTGACTTCTTAAGCACCTTAATATTTAACTTTACATAAGAAAATGTGGCAAAGAATTCCCTGCAAAGGATAAAATCACACACAAAAAAAAAAAAAGGGGCTCAGATGATTTTCCCATGTCAGAAATCTTGAGCAGAACTAACCACTGCACCCCTTCACTGGGCAGACATCTTGCAGCTTTGTTCACTTCACACTAGCTCTAAATTCTGCAATTACAGAAAATATGTATGCTGCCATTTATACAAGGGCAACTTTTGACTGCAACTGATAAAAGAAGCAGCCAGAGGCATTGTGAGAAACTACCAAACCCTTATTATTCTTAAAATTGTATGCAGAGATTGACAGGTACCACTTTATGAGTAACTAACACTGAGTCATTAATAAATATTCTGTTTATTGTTGCTGCTGGCCCATTCTAATCATTACCGTGTTTCACTTTTGCTGCCCAGAGCCTGTGCAGAGGTTTGAGGCTGGGGCAGAACAGGAGTAGCAGCAGCAGCACTGGGCAGTCAGTCCCTCAGGGCAGAGCAGAGGACATGCCAGGGGAACACTCAGCTGCTGGCACAGCCCAAAGCACAGTTAGAGACAGTCCTTTCCCTGTGATCTGAATTCCTTCATGGACAGTTGGGAATGCTCTTTAGAAGGTTTTGGAAGGAAGCTGCGATTTTGATTGAAAGAATCTCACCATTTCTTAGAGTTCTGTTCAGTCCTACTTTGAGATATATTTGGGACTCAGATGTGTCTTTGCATGAAGTCAATGACATGAGGTCAGCAACAGCTGGAAGGAGGAACTGCCCTACCTTTTCTGGAAAGTGAGAGCTCCAAAGGACAGAACAGGTTTCCAATGCCTAAAAATGTTATTTTATTAACACACAGACTAATGTACTGGAACAAGATGACTCTTCAAATATAGAAAGTTCTGATCAGTTCTGGCAGATCCTACAGAGTACTTTGAAACAAATCCCTTCATGTGTACTGAGAGTTTGCAAGGTGGTTTGTTTGGCATAGTTTTGCTTTCTGTTCTACAGATTTTGCATTCATTTGTGGTTTGTGGTAATGTGTTTTCCCCTGTAACAGTCCCTAAGGAAACCATCCCTTTTGGTGGCTGGGACCTACGTGTGCCAATCCTCTGTAGGGCCTGGAGGGGAGCAGAACAAACGGCCACACTTGTGCTGCTCACTGCCCTTTGTAACGAAGTCTGATTTGGGAGGCTTCTACAGGAAATTTAAAAGTAAACAAATTATTCCAAGATATCACAGTTATGGGTGTACTTAATATTATTTGTAGTCTGTTTTCATCCCACTTGGTTTTTTTCTTTTTGATGTGGTATATTTACAAAGTAATCTGTAGAAACAAAGGGAGAAAACCCCTTTTATAACCAAATCACCATTTCTTTAGCTGCTTTTGCAGTTTCAGTTTGTGTTTTCATTTTTTAGACTTGCTTTTCTTCTGTCCCAGATGTTTGAGCTGAAGAAAAAATGTTTCGATTCCAACAAAATAAGTAGTGACCTGCCTGCTCTCCTCCCTGTCCAGTGTGTACTTGTGCTTCTCTGCACTGAGGGTCTCCCAGGGAATCCAGGACACCCCAGCCAGTGTGCAGCGTTCCAGAAGAGCTGCTGAAGGCTCCAAAGGACCTGGCAAAGCTGCTGGAGCCAGGGAGGGCAGCAGAGCTGCTCAGGAGCTGTCCTGGGGTGTTGGAAGGAATGAGGGGCATCTGTTGCCATGTGACCGTCACCTTCACTGTCCAGAGGTGCTCGAGGACCTGCAGCAGCTGTGGACAGTATTTCAGGAGCTCCAGGCCAGCAGGAATGCTGCTGTGTGGGTTATGGGGGAGGTTTTGCCACACCTGGGGAGTGTCAGGGGCTGCAGATGGCACAGCTGGGAGTTCTCTGAGCACTTCCAAGTCACTGCAGAGAAGTGGCCTCAGCAAGGGCTGCTCTCGGCTCTCCTGAGAGCAGGGGAGATCAGGCAAGCCTGAAGTTGGCAATGGGCTGGTTTATCTTTTTAGCTTCCTAGCATTGAGTCCACTAACTTTGTGACATCACTTACAGTTTCTTTCAAAGTGATAGTTTTCAAAATACAGTAATTTCGCAGAGTTGAAATGGGATCCCTCACTTTGTTCAGTCCTTGAGGATGGTGATCTGTGGGACAGATGGGCAGGAAAGATCCAGAGCTGCTACATCAGCAGAAAAACTTGAATTCAGGTGAATGAGAGGGCAAGGGAACTGCAAAGAGCAAAAGTAAAGTGCGCTTTTCTATAAGAAATCTCACCGTGGCAGCAGATTAAAGAGCACTGGCATAAGTAGAACAAGAATGACAAGCAGAAGAACTTCTGAAATCTGAATAGATTTGTAAGATTGTAAAATTACTAAAAATACCAGACTAGTCTTTCCCTTCTAGTCTTAAGGGAAACACTGAAATTAATTCTGATGTATTCTTATGTGAATACAAACATAGAGACTATTTATATTTATTACATGGGGTGTTTTGGTTCTTTAATACATCAAAGTATCCAACTGTGCTAAATTTTCTCTAGCAGATCTCTCTGACTTTCAAGCAGTTTATAGCCTCATTTGTTATTTTTTTAGACATCGTCTCAATATATTACCTAGATAGATGTCTCTTGTGCTTTTATCTCATTTTAGGAAAGAATGAGAAGTCTTGATTTGGAAGTTTTTTGGGGGAAAGAGAAGGGGGTTTGTTTTGGTTTTTTATTGGTTGGGTTGGGTTTTTTCTGAGTAAATTAAGATTAGGCCTGTAGCATATACCTGAACATTCTAAAGACAGGGATGGCTGATTGAATCTTATCAGATACAGACTTCAATATGGCAGTATTAAAAGCATGTATCTGATGGAAAGATCAGTATTTCTATTATTTTTCATACTGATTGAATTACAGCTGTATTAATATTTTCTTGTTTTCCCTTTTCTCATTTTGATAATCAATAGGAGTTCTATGTGAGTACAAATAAGAATATCTTTTCTAGTCTAACATACTGTGTTGTTGGGTTTTTTCCCCTCAAGAAAGCCAAGGATTTTTAATATGTTTTTGTGAGCTAATTTGACATTCTGGAATGAATTATTCAAATTTGGTTGCTGACTTGCAAGCAAAGCTTTTGGTTCTTGTCTGTTATTCAAGATCATTAAAGGTCATGAGCTTTCTTTTACATATTCAACAGGTGTGTTTTTCATTGTAAATCTTGACTTTAAAAAGAAAAACACAGTAATATATAAATTGTAAGTCTAAATGTTTTCATCTAGAGAATCCTTCTAAATAAGGAGGGAAAGTGCATTGGGTTTTAATTTTTATAAAAGGAACAATAGATCTCTCATGGGTATAATAAACTGATTTATCTCTGAAGCTTTTCCTAATTAATTAAATTCTCAGGAATGTGACTGAAATTTTGTTTGAGAGACAACACTTGCATTTTAGTGTTACTTTTCCCCTGAGCTGTAATTATGTTTCATTTAGATGGATTCCTTATATTTTCACTTTCCTTCTTAGGTTCCTGCTTACTACTGGATTCTGCCTTGGATGATTCCTTAGCTTAAAGTACCAGGTTTTAGTCTTCCATCTCAAGAAGCCCATGAACAGGCTTCATTTTTAATGAGGACCTTATCGTGGATGGAGCTATTAATTTCCAGAGAACACCAACTTTCTGCCGTGGCATCACTAAAAGCCTGAAGTCTAAATATGTTCTGTTAATTTCAGAGACCTGCAATCTTCATTATTTTGGCCTTGAAAATGATTTTCTGTGACTCCTCTAACCTCTGAATTGCCCTCCCCACCTTGCTGTTCTGGGCTGCCTCTTCAGTGCGTTAGTTCCAAACCCGTGGGCTGTGTCTGTGCCTCAGTTCTCAGCTGGAGCAGCACATCCTCTCCCTCCTCTGCAGCCTCTGGGTCAGACTCAGGCCTCACTTTCATTCCTCAACTATCAGATTCTCCCACAGAGACTGTTTTACTTAGTCCTGCCTTTCCTCTGCAGCATGAGAAGCACCAGCAAACCTAAAACAATCCTTCCTTACCTCTTTCAGTTTGCAGCTCTGCTCCACCACGGCCCTACAAAGCCCACATTTGGTAAATAGGGCAGATAATCTAACGCTGTATTTCCCCCACTGGTTTTGGTTCAGCATATACCCCCATTTTGTGTGTGTGTAGCTTTAGCATTTTGTGTTGCACAGAGGCTAAAATTAGTCCATACTGCCTAGTTAAAATATAGTCTTTTAAGTTTGTCTGATACAGAAAATAGAACTACTGTTGAGTCACGGGATCTCCCCACACACCAGCTCTTTATGTACAATCCAGGGTTTGTAGATGTTACAAATCTATTAAGATTTATAAATGCTTTGTGGGTGTTCTGTTTTGGTTAATCCCTGGGCAAACAGCCTTGTGCCTTGGTCAGGACAGAACATGCTCCTGGAAGTTAAGTAGCAAGAAAATGATTGCACCCGTGGAGTGCAGTTCGGAGCCTTTAATGACCCTCTGAACATCTCAGGCACATCCAGAGCAGGAACAGATCTCTGCAGGGTGCTGAGCGTGGAAACAGTTCAGCAATGTGGGGAATCTGGAGGGACTTTCCTCCCTGGAATGTCACTGGCAGAGTTGATGTGTGTAATGTGTACATTAGTGTAATGTTTTATATAACATGTGTGTGTGGATATGTCTATAAAAGATGGGTTTCTGGGCAGGTTTTTTCATGATAATAACCCTTATCACCACCACCAAATGCTGTTTTGTTGGCTGTGGTGGCAGTCTGGCTTTACGGTACAAAGGTCAGCCTTTGATTCTGTGCTGAATGACTGATAACAGTCTCTGTTCAGAGGAACATTGTGCTTCCTGCCTGGTTAGCACCAGATTGTGCTCTGCTGTCATTTTCTTACCTGGAATTCGGTGTTTCTCCATGAACTGTCCTTGGGAAGCTCAGCCCTTTTCCCCAGGAGGCAATGACAGATCAGGCAGGAGCTAAGGTGTGGGGAATGGCTGATTAAGGGCTTCTTGCCTTCAGTTTGTGCATTGCTGGTAACAAAAATTCACACACTACCTTAGGCAGATGTGGCACACCATTCCCCTTCTGTGGTTTGCATTATTGAGCTGAGGGTGTATCAGCCCTTAATAAAGCCCTCCCCTGCTGGAAGGAGAGCACACCTGGCACAGATGAGGGGTCTGAACATCCATTCTGACTGCACCTGTGCCAGCAGTGCCACAGCCTTTGCTTGGGCACAGGTTAACCTCGTGGCTGGACTGGGGTAAAATGGACAGTGTCTCTGAATCCCTCATTTCACAGACTACAACAGAACAAATATCTTAACCAAAATGCACCAGGCTGAGGGAGTTTAAGGACTGGGTTGGGCTGAGTTTCATAGGAGTCCGTATAAAACCTGTTTGGTTGTAGGAAAAAAATCAAGGGGAAAATTAAAACATTAAATGTGTATCAGTCACTCTTACTAATTGCAGAGAACTCACAGAAAGGCAGCTGATGAATCAAACTAGTCCAGGAGTTTAGTTCTCAAAACCTGCTTTTAACAAACTAATCACAGGAAAACTGGAATTGAGTGCAGCAGTTTTATTGAAAAAGTCCACAGGTGTGTGCAATTCCTTTATTAAAATGTTTTCAAAAGCATTGGATAAGGAGCAATTGATGATCAAGAGATATTCCTTTTTTATACATTTTTATTTCCAAAACTATACAAATGTTGCAAAACTTTTCTTTAGCTCCATTTTAACTAGTAGCAATTCTGTACTGATAGGTTATAGATCTCCCTTTTGAAGCTGCAAGCCCACTTTCCTGGAGATGATGTTTTGCATCTTTGACAATTAAAAAAAAAAGGTCAGTCATATTTACATGTGCTTAAGGTTGCATAATTGAGCATCGTACAGGTTCTGAAAACCAGTGGATAAATGGTTTTCAAGATTCACCCAGGTGGGTTGAAAGTTTTAAATGCACATAACTGCATATATCTGATTTAGTAGCCAAGACACCCTTTTGTTTCCTTTTTTTTTTCCAAGGCTGTCTCTAAACTGTGTTAGCCATGGGACAGGTTTGTTTAGTAAAGGTACTCACTGAGTGAAAGCAGTTCTGACAGTAACTGTTGCTGGTCAGGGACATGAATGGGCAGAGAACTGTGTGCATATAATACAAAGTCTAATGTTTCAAAATTAACTTGAAGCTCTTATGTAAAAATAGTGTCAAGAGGAAAAGCTGTTTCCTGGACTGGATTAAAGAATAAAAGACACTTGCGTAAGGGAAAAAGTAGAGCTCAACGTGGGAAAGAACAACAGAAGCACATGGATTAAAGTTGGAATCTGATCTTGCAATGTATAATTACTGGAGATTCAGTTGAACTATCAATGGCAAGTGAAGGCTCCAACTGCAGTGGACATATCCATTACACTTTATGAGCTATTATATTGGCCATACTGGTTTGTCTACATGTTATTTATTTGAATCCTTAAGGCTTCTCTAATGTCTTACATGAAAGTGCTGTTTGCTTGGATCTTCCATGCATGAGGGAAAGGGACGATTTCCCAGGGGAAAAAAAAGGTTTTTTCCACATTTCAATTACAATAGCACATCCAGACACATAAAATAAAAGACAAAACTTTATGGTACCTTTTTTCCTTTATTTTGGCCCCCAAAGATGCATGCACTAGACTTTATGTACTACAAGGTATTGAAATATTTACAGCATTGTACATGTGCTCTTAAAGGGATGGCAAAGGTCAATTTTCATCCTGCTGGGAGTAGAAGTTGACTTTCCTAGCTCAATAATACCTATTCAAAGTGAGAGATGACTCTTCCAAAAAGAAAAGCCCACAGAAAATAAAGCTATAGCATAATTATAGCCAATGTGAACAAACTGTACAGCACTTTACCTGGGAATTCTGCTCTCTTTCTGTCCTGTTTGCAGTTGCAGTACCAGCTGTGCAGTGACGCTGCTGTGCTCCCTGCTCTGTCTGCCCTGTTCCTCTCTATCCCAGCAGGTGTAGCTGTATATTACTGTTTATATGATTTCATTTTCAAATTGTTTCTGTCATCTGAAATGGCCATGTAACTCACAGTAAGTGGGTGTCAGTTCTTGGACAAATGATGTGATGATACTTACGGGGCTATGGCACTAAAGAATTGAGACCACTATAAAGCGCATCATAAATACTTCAGTGGGTTTGGGAAACATCTCTCTAAGAACATGGTGAGTAAGGCCCAGAGCTCCCTGTGCCCTACAGGTCCAGGCAGGACACCCCACAGGTACAGGTAGGACACCCCACAGGTACAGGCAGGACACCCTACAGGTCCAGGCAGGACACCCCACAGGTACAGGTAGGACACCCTACAGGTACAGGTAGGACACCCCACAGGTCCAGGCAGGACACCCCACAGGTACAGGTAGGACACCCTACAGGTACAGGTAGGACACCCCACAGGTCCAGGCAGGACACCCTACAGGTCCAGGCAGGACACCCTACAGGTACAGGTAGGACACCCTACAGGTACAGGTAGGACACCCCACAGGTCCAGGCAGGACACCCTACAGGTCCAGGCAGGACACCCTACAGGTCCAGGCAGGACACCCTACAGGTACAGGTAGGACACCCTACAGGTCCAGGCAGGACACCCTACAGGTACAGGTAGGACACCCTACAGGTACAGGTAGGACACCCCACAGGTCCAGGCAGGACACCCCACAGGTCCAGGCAGGACACCCTACAGGTACAGGCAGGACACCCCACAGGTACAGGTAGGACACCCCACAGGTACAGGTAGGACACCCTACAGGTACAGGTAGGACACCCAGTAGACGAGGTTGAAGAGGCAGAAGGCCGTGGGGAAGAAGATGCGCGCGTAGGAGTCCATCTTGGCGATGCGGATATGGATGCGGCCGTGGCGCCACGCGCCTGTGCGACAGTCCTCGAAGCAGCAGAAGAAGCTGGCACAGTCCTTGCCATCCAGGCACTCGTACCCGTACTCCTCGTCCCGCTCCTGCAGGTGGGTGGCATTGTTCATCTGGATGGTGGCGGAGCGCGGCCGGATGTCAATGGTGGGCGCCTGAGGGGGAGCAGCAAGAAAAGAGAGACATGGCAGGAGGGAGAGACTGTCCCTGTGCCCAGAGCAGCTGGAGAAGGACACTAAGGGGCAGCATGGGCACCATGGTCTGTGGGAACGCTACTCGGAGGTTCTAATGGTAAGGGCACCCTCAACTTACTAAAATCAGCTGCCTCACACACTTTACAGAGAAGCAGCACAAATCAATATGAAGGTAACAAATGTGGGCAATTGGCTTCAAAGTCAGACTAAGTAAACATTAGAGGCTAAATGAAACATCCAGGAATGTAATTTGATGGTATTTTGAATTTCTTTTTGGTTCATATTTTACATAGCTGATTGGTACCTGAGGACAATTTGTGTATTGTACATGGAAGGAGTTGAATCAGCTGGAAATGCAGGATTTTAACAGGGCTCCTTTATATTGAGACAGGAGCAAATACACATATACAAGGAAAAAAAGACAAAACCTGGGTCTTTTGGCTGGGGTTAAGAGAGTATAAAACTCGCCAATTATTTGAATATATGCAGTTCACCACCTGCTAATGTTCACCAGCTAGAAGGTTCGGCATGTTCCAAATTTTATATAGTAGCTGTACATATATATATATATATATGTATTTATACACACACACACATATATTTAGAATGAGTTGAGCAAGTTAAGCATTTAAAGCACAGTTGAGCACTAGGCAAACACAAGGATGATGGGCATTGAAATGTTCTGCCCATGGTTGTTAGGGGAAAACAAAAATTATATAAATTCTTTGGTTTATTTTATGTGATTTCTTTTTCTTCCTTTGTGGGTTTTTTGGTCTTTTTTTTTTTTTTTTTTTGTGTGTGTGTGTTTTTAATAAAAATCTCTGCATTTCTGAATGGAGATAGGTTTTAGCTGTGGAACATGTTGAAATAGTTTTGCTTATTTGCTAAGAGTGCGTTGATCCAGTGACAACATTAAAAATCTATATGCATCTTAAACCCTTTCAAAACTCTGCATTTTTTTGCATGAGGATCAGCATTTGAGTAATTGATGACGACATTGAACTTTGTTCAGGTCAGCATGAAAACAGATTTGGTTTTATAATTTGGAGAGAAATGACCAAGGTTAAAAAGGGTCAGAGTTGAGTTCTAAAAGGGTGTGTATTGCAGGTTTTTCTGGTGCTATTGAATCCCATGTCAGATTGAGAGAGTGGAGCAGAAATGGTGTAACATTCAACTCTCTTAATTCATGTGATCCAATAGTGCTGGTAATTCTTGAACTTCAGTAAGTTCAGAACCATAGTGAGTCTGGATTTGGGCTGCTGAATCAACTCTGCAACTTGTTTACAAATATGCAACCATTCTACTTAATTAGGAAGTACCTTGAGTAGAATGCTTAGATGTCTCATTAATAAAGTAACCCAACAAAACTCCACTCTCATCTAAGCACTAATAGTTCAATTCAGCAGTTGCATGCAGTGAATTTTCATTCCAAAAAACATTATACCTTGAAGGAAAACATCCGAAGAAGCTTTCATTTTGTAGACAGAAAAGAGAGTCAGATGGTTTTGTTTTAAATTAAAGAAAGAAAAGAAAGAAAAGAGACAAAAATAATGTAAATTAAAAATATGTTTCTAAAACATAGCAAATCTAAAGAACTAAATTTATAGAAAGGTTGGGCTAACAGCAATTGAAACAAGTGTCTGTAGCATAAACCCCCCACATTTTTGCTTTGTCACTGTCTTGGAGCTCCAGCTGAGCCAAAGGCACCAGAACTCCATTTAGGTTTCCACATCCTGAGAGGAGCCCAGGCTTTGATGCTGAACTGTTTGGAGAGAGACCATTCACAGTTACAGTTTTGGGAACCAGTCTGTAGAGAGGAATCCTTCACCTGCAGACTGTGGCATGAACAGAGGAGAGTTCCTGGAACTGTTTTGGGCTCTGTGATCAGGGTCCAAGCAAACATTTCTGAGTCTGCTTCCTCCCAGAAGCTCCCAGATAAACAATACAAAGGAGAAGGAACCTGCCCCTCCATGGACACTGCACAGTGACACAGCTCAGTCAGGGATTTGGGAGTTGTTCCTGTACCTGGCACAGGTATGACACATGCAAAGGACTTCCCTCTTATTTCCACCTAAGGCAACTCAGGACACATCATTTTATTGTGGCTTTTTACAGTCTACTTCTCAACAGCTTTTAAAGTTGAAATTACAGAAATAATGTAGTAAAAGATTCTTTGTTATTTTTTCTCTATCCTTTTTGTGCTCTGTGTTATAACTAAAAGAGAGTATCTTGAGAAGTGCTTGAATATTTTAGCAGAGCAAATACAAATCACTTTAATCTTTCCTAGATGCCTGAAATGGATTTGAAAATGCTCTTTTAATGGAAAACACTTGAAACTTGTTCTTCACTCTTTATTTTTTCCTTTTGGTAGATGATTAAGCTACTTTCCCCCCTCTGATTTTAAACTTAATTATTTTATAGATTCTAGACAACAGACTTTTCTGTTTGGTTGCCAAAGGCAAGGAGAAATCCAGCCTGGTCAAAATAAGCAACAATTTTTCCCCTGTCTGGGTAAAAGCCCAAATCACTGCTGAGGGTATTTCCAGGACTTTTTTTATTGTTGCCATTATGTCCATTTTATCTTGCTGGGTAGCATGCATCCATAAGTATCATTGTAAACTAGGAGCCAAGTCACTTTCTAAGGGAGAGAGGTGGGTAAAGGAGGTGAGAAATACAAGCAAAAGAAGATAAGGAAACAATGGAAAGAAAACAGATGCTTAAGGGGAAATTAGAAAAAGCACACACTGCAGTTTGAATATAAAAGTCTAACTGTAGTCCTGATAATAAGAGAGAGAGACATGTTAATAATAAGGACATCCATGGCATAGAATATGGCTAAATGTAAGACAGAGAAACTGAGAAACTTGTATAAAGGTCACAGCAAGAGCTCTGTCAAGAAATAATGGCTTTGTTGGTCATTGTGATTTGCAGAACACTTTGGTTAAAAGGATCTTTATTCTAAGAAATCAGTTTCTCTGGCATACAGATGACTGTAATATATGAGCTTTTCATTCTCAAGGTGAGTGTTTGCATTTATATTATTACACAGGAAAAGTAATAGCAAAATGTAATATATATATAACAGCAAACTATGAAAAAAGTACAATTATAAAAAGAGATTTAAATGCTCTCAGAAAAACGAATTGAATTTTAGGTCTTGCTGGTAAATAGATACATACTGGGTTTTTCTTCTTTTTGTCTTTATCCTTGCTTGGCTTTCTGTTGCTGACAAAGTAATGCAAAGTTCCATATTCCACCAGTGCAGAGAAAACAAAAATAAAGCAGACTGAGACAAAAAGATCCATTGCTGTCACATAGGAGACCTTGGGCAGAGATTTACGAGCAATTGTACTGAGGGTGGTCATGGTCAGGACAGTGGTGATACCTGGTGGATAGAAAACAGCAGAAATATTAGTGGTCAAGGAACAAAGTGCTTTTGCAGTTCTCTTTCTCTGTCTGGGTCTGAAGTGTGCCCGGGGTTCAGACAGACAGCAAAGATATTAAACAGCACATCCCAACAATGTAATGCGGGTTCAGTGAGAGCTCAGAGGATTAACAGGAATATCAGGTATTTTGCATGGCCACTGCCCGTGCTGTCTGTAGAGTATTTGGTTAGATGGATTCTGATTCTAAGAAATTTAATTTGGGATTTTGGTTTTCTAGTTTACTTCTGGGAGTCTTGATTTTTATTTTAAAATTTAGGGTTTTTGCTCAAACCCTTAAACAGAGCTAGAGAGAGCTGAGAACTGTGCAGTGCTATGACATGCCTCACCACCCCTTCCCCTCTGAGAACATCATTCCCAGTACTGTGATGTGAAGAACATTAAAAATGCATTAGGACACTTAAAATCCATCACAATTGTACATGGCAAATTTCATACCATTGGTTTTACCTTCTCGGGGGTACAAATAGACTAATTTTTAACAGAGGGATAAGTGCTTTGTGTCTCTGAATGCCTTTATTAATTTTCTACTTCTTTAAAGTAGATTTTATAGCCTCTTTTTAGAGAGGATGTGAAAAGAGAAACACTTAAAACTTTCTGTCATGGGAGCCACCGTACTTCTATTCTTATGTTTCTTTCAAGGGAGTGTAGAATGAAGATTGTGTCCCTCATTTTGCACTCCAGTGCTCTGTGCTGGAGTTCTGTAGAAATGAAAATGCAGAAGGAAAAAACTAAAATGATCCTCACTTGTTTGGATTAAATACAGAAGTAGAAAATGTGTTTAAGTTTGTCTAGTTGAATGTTTCTATTTCGCTATTTCTTGTAACTATGGCTGCTTTGCACAAGCAAATTAATGAAGTCTCTCTTAGTTTGTCAAGCATTTGCTACATGTGTAGAAATTTCTCAATAATTACATGTCACATTTTCATGTATCAGATTTTGGATACCAACAAATTCAGTTGATTTTTTTGGCCTGAAGTCTACACTTGATTGTTGGTCTCCTAAAGCAGAAGTCAGAGTGCTCCACTCCCCCTCGTGACAATCAGCCAGAAAGGTGGGTTCCTCCTTGGTGGTTATTGCATTGTGTTGCCAGTCAGGGTGAGAACAAATAGAACTAAAGCATCCCTGCCTCTAATCCAGCAATGCTCCCCATCCTCTTGCTGTTTATCAAAAATAACTGCTATAGCAGGAAAAAATGCCAAAAACTTTTATTGTTGACAATCTGCAATACTCCAAATCTGACACAGTAAAGAGGAGATGCAAATATGGCTTGTCTGTGTTATTCCTTGGAAATTACTACATCCCTCTAAAAGAGAAGAGTTACGTGAAATTGTCTCTCCTCTTACATCTGCAAAGGTGTCAATTAAACATCATAATGCTTGAGTAAACCCAGGAAAAAAATCAACTCACCCAGTGATGTTCTGGCTGGAACTGCATCCTTATTAATCCAGAAAGAGACCCAGGACAAGACAACAATAAGTGTGCAGGGAATGTAGGTCTGAATAGTGAAATAACCCATTCTCCTGCTCAGGTTAAAGAAAACAGACATGACTACGTAGTCTCCTGTAAAACAAAAGCATAATGAGATAGAATAATATGTTAAAAACCCCACATAACATTTTTGTGTATTAGCTGGGCTTTTCCTGTTTGTGGCTGGGGTGGTGGGTGTGTGGATCTGCACTGAAGTGATTCCCAGAGGTGCCCACAACAAACCCACTCACACCCCCTGCTCAGCCCTGCTCTGGCTCAGGACCTGGACATGTACCTCACTGTGCCAGCAACAGCCCTGCACATCCACTGAGGCACCTCTGCTGTAGGATTTGCAGAGTCACCTGCACTGCCCAGTGGGATAGGTCCCTGCTGAGGACATGCAGCTGCCTGGGACAGTGCCCTGAGCCCTGGGGCTGGTGCCCTGAGCCCTGGGACGGTGCCCTGAGCCCTGGGGCTGATGCCCTGAGCCCTGGGGCTGGTGCCCTGAGCCCTGGGGCTGGTGCCCTGAGCCCTGGGACAGTGCCCTGAGCCCTGGGGCTGGTGCCCTGAGCCCTGGGAGGGTGCCCTGAGCCCTGGGGCTGATGCCCTGAGCCCTGGGGCTGGTGCCCTGAGCCCTGGGACGGTGCCCTGAGCCCTGGGACAGTGCCCTGAGCCCTGGGGCGTTGCCCTGAGCCCTGGGGCTGATGCCCTGAGCCCTGGGGCTGGTGCCCTGAGCCCTGGGGCGTTGCCCTGAGCCCTGGGACAGTGCCCTGAGCCCTGGGACAGTGCCCTGAGCCCTGGGACGGTGCCCTGAGCCCTGCGGCTGGTGCCCTGAGCCCTGGGACAGTGCCCTGAGCCCTGGGGCTGGTGCCCTGAGCCCTGGGACAGTGCCCTGAGCCCTGGGGCGTTGCCCTGAGCCCTGGGACAGTGCCCTGAGCCCTGGGACGGTGCCCTGAGCCCTGGGACAGTGCCCTGAGCCCTGGGACAGTGCCCTGAGCCCTGGGATGGTGCCCTGAGCCCTGGGACGGTGCCCTGAGCCCTGGGACAGTGCCCTGAGCCCTGGGGCGTTGCCCTGAGCCCTGGGGCTGGTGCCCTGAGCCCTGGGACGGTGCCCTGAGCCCTGGGGCAGTGCCCTGAGCCCTGGGGCTGATGCCCTTTTAGCTGAGATTGTCTCACACTTACTATTATGAGATTCTGCTGTTTTTTAAAACACTGCTGGATTTAAATTATTAAAAGAACTCCATAAGAGCTTCAAAAATCATATGTGGGCTGCCTGGTCAAGTTATTTGTATATGTCACTTCAGTTAATTCTCATAGGTGGGCTGGAGTGGGGAAAATTCAGTGCTTCATTTCTGTTAAGTGTATGGAGTTCTGAACAGGAAAATTCCATTAGGTGAGGGGTGACTTTTTTATGGGTTGGCAATTCTATGAAAAACTTCCATGGCTAACTTAAAAGCTTTGGAAAACAACTCATGTTTGCATAGGCATGTTCCTATACATAAGGTTTTGGGGGTTTTTTTGTTGCTCTGTTTTTTCTACAAAGCTGCACAGCACTCTGAGTGGCACAGCAAAAACTGAGGGATGGTAGAGGTGGTTCTCTTCTCCTCTAACTGTATTTGTCCCATTACACATTCCACCATCTAAAATCCCCAGAATTTCTCTGTGTGTTGAAAGTTTACAGCACGTGAGCTCATCACCTCATGCTGAGTCCATGGGGTCAGGAGTTTCACTGTGGAGCTCTTCTCCCTGAGGAACTGCATGTGTTCTATCCCAGGGGTTGAACCGGATTTTACTTGAGTATTTGGTTACCTTAAATATTTTAGGCATTGTTCAGTGGTATGAAAATCAATGTCTGTTTTAATAATTCTGATCATTTTTTATAAATGAGTGCTTTTTGTAAAAAAACCTGTAAAATGTAAAAAACGGTGAAGAAAATATATAGAACATTGATGAATCAATAATTGTCAGGAAAAGCTACCAAGTATCTTTATTATATTTTTAAAAAATTTTTCTCTACTGGATGAATTTGTGAAACTACCAAAAAGTCAGATAGGAGAAGAATAATGTATGAGCCAAACTCTCTCAAATTTCAGGCCATCATTTGTCGTGTAAGGACAGATCAAATTAACAACCAGGGTTCATGCAGGTCCCAGTGTCTATGGCAGCTGATGGGCACTGTTTGGTTGGTGTGGCCAACAGCAGGCATGTGGTTTCTGCAGACCCAGAGACACACCAGCTCTCCACATTCCCACTGCGTCCTCATGGTACACAGAAACCATCCAGAGAAGAGCAAGAACTTTTTTTAAATATTTGCTTAAAGTGACATATGAAAATATAGATAGAAATGGAACCTTTTCTCAAAATTAACTCACATAACCAAGTACATAAATAAACGACATGTTTCTATATCTGAAACCCTCTCTAGTTCCTATTTCTAGATGGAGTACACACACAGAAAAGGCCAAGAGAGAAACTGGAGCCACAGGGGGGCACTGCCACCTCAGGATAGAAACGAGAAATTCCTGCAAGTCTGCAGAGGAAAACAGACCCTAAACCCTTCTGATCATTGTCTCCATTGCTTTTACATACACCCTGCACTGGCACCACTGACTCTCATGGCTCTGGCAATCGAGGAGCACTTGAAAGGACTAAACTGACTCCTGTTGGGCAGAAATAGCACCAAAGCAACATCACCTTTGTGCTACAAGCAACGAGTATAAACTTCATCAACTGTTAATGAAGAACAACAGTGGCAGCAGAATTTATCTTCTTTTCCTCATAAATAGCTAATAGATACATCCTTGTTCTCTCTCCCTTTTACTGGTACCATGGCCAGCAGTCTCCTGCTCTGTTGGGCAGAGATCACAGCTACTACTTGGGTTATTTTAAAAGAAGGAAAGGGTAAATAGTACTTTAATGGAAAAGATGTGTTTTTAGGGTTTAGTCATGGTACATGGAAATACCATTAAAATAGTAGTATGTGAGTCTATAAACATCTTCTTTAAGCTTGGAGCTTCCTATTCTCTCTAGCTCTTAAAATGCTTCTGGATTCGTACAGATCATAAAAGTAATCGTGAACAGGAGGGAAGGGGAAGGAGAAGGAGAAGGAGAAGGAGAAGGGGAAGGGGGAAGGGGAGGGGAAGGGGAGGGGAAGGGGGAAGGGGAGGGGGAAGTGAGGGAAGGGGAGGGGAGGGGACACAATGTGGACAAAGCTGAACTGTCACAAGGAGACTTCAGATTTAACCTGTTTAAATCATTGTCTGGGATAAAACCTGAGGTGACGTGGGTTTTTCCTACTTCAAACAGATCAGAAAATTCTTAAGTCTGTCAAGTTCAGAACTAATGTCCTTCTAAATCTGGTCATGTGTCACATGAAGAGATGATATTCACTCTTCAGTGCAGTATGTTTTTACATATTTTGCAGGAAAGTATTTTCAACTGAAATGTTTGATCACTGGGCACATGAGTGAACGTGCATCACACTGGACACAGACTTGGGCACAGTGGTGATCATCAGCTGACATGTGTGAGATTTATTGGTTCCCAGAGCCAGAAATGAAAAGTCTGAGGAAAAGGCAAAACCAGAAAAAAAACACTGTTCCCCAGATATCTGACCATGAGACCTTCTCCTTATCTCATTCTTTGCCAAATGTCCTTTTGTTTCTGTCCTTCACAGCTTTTTTTCTTTCATTAACTGATTTTTAGAATGCATAAGGGCCAAAGAGTTAAAAAAATCATAATTCTCTTCCTTTCCAAAAATGCTCAAAAATCTCTTTCCCCCTGAGGTTTATCTGCAAAATGTCACTATCATGTCATAGAGAAGTCACAATATGAAATAAAACCCTGTAAATGTTTAGTCTTTAGGGCAGAGAAAGAACGTCTCCCATGGCATTGCAGATATTTGCTTGCAGCAAACTTGAAGCACATGGAAGCTGTGCCAGTCCCTACCTGACTGTTGGCATTACACAGAGAATGGGGCAAGCCATGGCCATCTCTAGTACAGCATAGTAAGTGTACTGAGTGATTTCCCCTAAAAATCTAATCATAGAAATTCCAAATATCCATTTCTAAGCTGTGATTATACTTTGATTATGTAATGAGGTAAAACAATACTAAGATTTTTGACAAAGCTTGCACTGTAGTCCATTTATGTCAGATTATCTCTGGGATTCAGACAGCTGCAAGCCTGCTTTCCAATTTCCATTGCAAGGGCTGAATCCTGACTGCATTGCACAGCTGGGGAGGGCAGGGCATGGGAGGAGAGCTGCTTTCTTTCTGCTGTTTTTAAAAAGTAAGGTGAATATCTGTGTGAGTATGTCTGACATCAAACACCTTGATTTCTTGTGGGAGCAGGGAGAACTGTAATTAGCTGTGTTTGTGAAATGACAATCTCAGCTGATTAAAGTTCTGCAAGATGAGATGAATCATTATACTCATCCAAGCAAATGAAATTTCTTTATATATGACATGACTTTCTGCCCAACAGTTCTGGATTTTATTTGGTCCTTGGCCACTCATTCCACTTGAAGTGCTGTTTTCTCAGTTCATTGGACAGAATGTGTTCCATTTTTCATTAGTTTCTAACTATAGGAGGAAAGACTGTAATGACACTAGACGTTAATTAAAATCTATTATTGCTGTTCCCACCTTCTCTTTGAAACCACAGAGACAAGATTTAGGCTGAGAATGTTTAGTTGCTGCAGAATGTCAGTGTGTGGAATGTGTGGAGGGATTGACTGTAGAGGTGTGTTGTTTCCAAGGCTCCGTCTGCGAACTGTCACTTGGAAGGGAGGTGAACATCACTGACCCTCTGTATTCACTCAGCATTTTCTGCCTAGTCTGTGTCATAATTACAGACAACTCGTTTGTTTTTGAAGATGGGTAAGTTATTCCACTGGCATTAGCAAGCATAGGAGGACTTTGGTGTGCAGGATGAGTGTTCAGCTGTGACAGCAGCATGATGGAATAGGCTGCAATGCTGGGAGTGAACCATTGTGCTCCAGTGTGGAAATAATCTGCAGATTACGGACCCTTCTGCTCTCCTTCCCCTTCCCCTCCTGCCTGGGAAGCCTCAAGCAAGGCCGAGAGCTCTGTGGCCCATCTCTGAGTGGTTTCCAAACAGCCTGAGTTCCTGTGGCAGGCAGTCCTTCGAGCTCAGAGGTGAGGAACTGGAGGCTGCCAGGGAATCTCAGGGGCCATGAGAAAGCAGAGTCCCATTTCCAGCAGCCCCAAGTGCTGCTCTGCCAGGGACCTGCCCCAGGTGGGCATCCTGTCCCTGGCTCTTTGGGGAGTCTGCTGATACCTGAATGTCTAAGGGAAAGCTGTCTGCTTCACAAAAATTGTGCACCTGGAACAGGGCTCTGGGCATGTTTAAAGTAATGACCTGATTCATTTTAGATATTTAACCTATTGCCATTATAATAAACAGTTTCTGAGGTGGTGTAATCACCAGTGTAAGCAAATCAGGAGTATGTGTTGTCATGTTCCATCCATTTCAAGGACTCCACATGGCAACATCCAGCCTTGCTTGCTACAGGGAGAATTGCGAATAACTGTTATTGCCACACTTCAAAGCATGAAGTACAACACATCCCTGGTACTTGAGATCAAACACACTATCAGAACCATGAAATGGCATGAAATAAGAATTGTCAAAGCCATGTAAATTTTATCATGTTGAAATTTTCAGCAGTTTGCATCTGGGAAAGAAAAGCACAAAATGGTGACTGTTCTTGTTTTCTGTGGTGGTAAAGCACCAAATTGGTACCATGCCGTGGGTCTGTGTATTTGGGCTTCAGAGACAGCTCTGGCAAGGATTCGTCTGAAGAGAGAGTGTGGGCAACTCCAGGTGTAACAGGGTAAATGCAAGATTTAAAAATGGGAATTAAGTTAAAGGTGATGTTTTGAGGCCTAGGTTCGTGACTGCTAACAAAAGTTATATACAGCCCTGCCACAAGAGAAAAAGAATGAAGTATTTAGTAAATTTGGCCTAAATAACAACAGTGTCACAGATATGTTGGAGAATTCCCTTGAAATTAGTACTGTTTAATGAGCTTTGTGCAGGTCCTGGTTGCTGAAATGACTGCACATGACTAATGTAGTTCATAACTTATGATTAAAATAGTAAATAAATATGGAGTTGAAGTAGAAGATGTCAGAGAAATTGAGAAAGAAGGGGAGAGAGAAACTATTAAAAATGACAAACAATGAAATTATTTTATTAAATGATATTTAATACCAAGAGTGAGATAAACTCCAGGCCTGCATACAACAGGCCTGAAGGGAAGAAGAGATGAGAGATGAAGAGGATGCTTAGTTTGAAGATCATCTCTCAGAAGAGACAGCTATGAATCATGAATAATTTATAACTGGTGTTGCCATTTGAAGTCAAACAGATCAATCTTAAGATGTAAAAATATTCTTTAAAGACTACAGATACCATCTTGAAGCTTCAGTAGCAGCTGTACAGAAAGAAAGGCAGATCTTGGAGGTGGATGTAATCACCCTAGTCCAAATCCTACAAGGTATTTAAATAGCTTGCTCTTTTCAAGAGGAGACCTTCTGAAGAGCCATTTATTTCTCAAATAGACATATTCAGGATAACATTCACAGCTGCTACAAAACAGGTTCCCCTGGGAGTCTCCATTCCATGTTGAGGTGTGTATGCCATCAATTGTATGTTTTCAGGCCAGAAAGTGCAACCTCTTAATCTTTTCTTAAAAGTGAGGTTATGACACTGTGAATCCCATGGGGTATGTCTTTTTAAGGCTTTCTTCTTTTACCATTTGAAAATGTTATGTCCTAGAAAGCTTTCAAAAATGGACTGGCAGTTCTGGATCTAAACCCTGTGTGGCATCCAGAGAGGAATGCATTTGTGTCCCCAGAAGGTGGGGAGGGAGCTGTGGCTGAGCTGAGCCCTGTGGGCTGCGTGTGCCCAGCCCAGCATGGTGAGATGTGCAGTCACTGCAGGGGAGGGCTCTGGGAGGGCTCCCACAAGTGTGTTTCAGAAATTCAGCTGCTTTCTTTGTCACTCCACTGGGAGAGGCACCAGGGAAGGTTAATGTCCTCCAAGCAGTTCTCCAATGCTTTTTGCTTTTATCTTTCTGTGGAGGTTGTTAGACTTCAGGGTGAGATGATGGGTTGGGTGCAGGAATGGTGCAGTGGTCCTTCAAGCTTTGCATGTGTAGCTCATTATAGAGATTCCTTATGAAACAGTCATGATGTGACCTCAGATTCCATAAGAGAGAAGATACTCAAAACCCAAGAGGCAAAGCAATAAAATTGCAAGCATTAATTTCTCACACCCAACAAAATAATATTTGCTTGGGGGGGGGGGGGGCTCAAGGGAGGTCTCCTCTGCTCCAGCTCTGCCCCCACATCCCCAGAGGCAACTGGCCCTTTGTCTGCACTCACTGCAGGTGGGAGAAACAGAAGGGCCAAGGGAGCATTGAAATGCTGTTCTGCCTCTTTTTTCACTCCACTGAAGTTGCAGCTTGTTTTTCCACCCTGACCATCCGTTTTTACCATGGAAATGACAGCAGTTCTCAAATTGCATCCCAACTGCTCTCAGCCAGAACAATTTTAAACATTTAGTTATTTCTAGAAGTTCAAAAGAGGATGACTGATGGTAGTTTTTGAAAATGACATGTTTTACTGCTGTAGTTTCCTCCCTGTTTCTTGATCCTAACGTTTCTACATGAACATCTTTTTAAGGCAAGTGATTTGAAAATACAAATGCAGGTGTAAACAAATTTCTGCAAGCAGTTCTCAACAGGAAACAATTTACTTGTTGTTATATGTATTAGCATGAGCTAGCAACCTGGATTTTGGAATAAAATGCTCCTATCATAGGAATTTTTCCTAGAAGAAAAAAGTTTGTATCTCCCAAGTTTATATTTTCAGGGTAAATTAATTCTAGAATTAGAGCTTTGCCATATTACAAGTAATATTCCTCCCTGTCCTTTCCTGAAAGGCTGCTTTTTCCTTTGAATCCATTTTTCTCTGATACTGTAAGGTTTTCTGCAAGGGGGTCCCTGCAGCACTGCACTCAGGTGAGTGTGTTCCCCATTCTCCTGCACTCACCTTTGGCTGGGGCTGCTTGGGGGAGTGATGCTCCCCTGGTCTCAACTGTGGGCTCTGTCTCTGGAGAACATCATCCGGAGCTGAACTGCCCTGTTTTCAAAGATGTTAGAATCAAACAGGACTTTAAGAGCATTGCTATGTAAAATTTTTGTTCACAAGTCTGCTGGAGGATCTTCTCACAAAAGCTGAGTATATGTTAGGAGATTGCTTTCTCTGTAATTCCACACACTAAATCCAAACTCTTTATCTGAACTGTGCATAAAGTAATTGCCACTTTTTTCAATTTACAACTATTATGCTGAACACTTCTCAGATTATTTCAGTTGTTCCATGTTTCAGTTTCATTCCCCATATTCTTATTGGGATATTTTGGGTCATAGAGCTTAAGTTCCTCCAGAGGTTAGAATTACAATGGCTTGTGGAATGTAATTAAAAATGAAGTAAATAATTAATAGCTCTTTTTTATAAGCCTCACAACTGGTGCAGTTCAAGCTTTAGTTAAAACTTACGGAAGTGGTTTTGCTTTTTATCCTGTTCCTCTGAGAGAAGTCAAGGTGGTCTTATCTCAGGCAGTCCTTTTTTCTAATTCTGAAAATATTGATGAATTGGAACTCTTAAAGAAGTTACGAAGTGTCAAAAAGACAAGACAGAGAGGACTGAGGGACTGCCATTAATGGTGCTGTTGCTTTCCACAACATCAGGAACTCTCTCCAGTTTTCCTCCCACAAGGGTTAGAGAACACCTGTGAGGTTCTTTCAGCTGCTGAAAAGGTCATTTTCATGTTTCTTGGTCTGGCCATGGCAAAGCCCTGCCCTGTGCTGCCAGAGCCTCTGTGGGAGCACCTGGGCACTGCTGGCACTTGCTCCTGGCATAGAAAATAGGCCAGTTCAGGAGTTCAGAGAAATGGTGTGTTTCTGTATTCCAGTAATTATTTCTTTCTTCCATTTATTCTTGGAGTTACACAGCCATAATTTGTTGTCACTATTTGCACTATTCACTAGTAATAAATTCTTTTGGTGAAGTTCTTTACTTTTCTAGTCATCAGAGATACATTGTGTGTCTGAGGGGGAAGAGAGCATAGATTTCCTATACTTACCCTTGAAAGCCTGCTCCTTTTTCTCTAAATCGTGTCATACAGTTTTTGACAATTCTTGTTTTTCAAAATAATAGTGGAAAGAAAATTTTTTTTCTTCATATTCAACAATACTTTTGTTTTTCCCAGGATGAAAGCAAATGATAAAATTATTCAAGAACTCTTATTCCTTATCTCAGATCCTTAGCACCAGAGCAAACCCAGCTGGAGTGGCAGGATGCTCAGGAGCTGCCCTGGCTGCTGCTCCTGCATTTGTGTAACCAAAGCGAACACAGGCACTTCCAAGAGATTGCTGTTTCATTTCAGAATTTTGCAGATGAAGCAATCTAATAGCTCTGTTCCAGACCAATAGTTTGCTACAGTGAGATAAGAAAGGAAAGTTTTGTGAACTGCAAAGATGGTTGGAAGTGTTCAAACTTGTTTTCTTTTGTTTTTAAATAAATGTTAGTGGGTAACAGCAGAAAAAAATCAAAGAAATCAATGCCAATTCTTTATTGTGTGTTTTTGTGTTTTGCATAACTGGAGAAGGGATGGTAAGTAAGATCACAGAGTTATTGCTGTCTGTAATTGGAACCCATAGGGTGGGAACCCATTGCAGGACTCCGGAAGGGAGGAAGGGAAGAGAGTTCCTGGGGGGTTTTATCCTCTGCACTCAGAATGGAAAGCAGCTTCCTGTGACTAGTTGTTACCTACACAGCAGGACTATTTCCTCTTCAAATTCATATTCCCAAGATTAAAATAGAAGGAATTGAGCTACAATCAAAAAGAACACATTATTTGCAATAATCAAGTGTTTTGATAATTTTTTCATTTCTTTGGAACTATGTCCAAGAAAGAACAGAGAGCAATTGCTGACTAGTTTGCTGATCATTTGTAGTCACTAGCATTGACATACAACGGGTGTTGTGGTACTTTATGCATTAGATCTTGAAAAATATTTCCAAATTCTTCTATGTAGATCATGACACAAGAAACTATTATTACATAAATTTTATCCTGCAGCTCTTTAGCCTTAATTATGCAGTCTTCTTGAGAGTAGCAAAGAACTCGCTTAATAGACTGTATCACTTTTTGAGATGTGGCATATTTATAGCTTCTGTAATGTACATTGAAATGAGGACAGTTATGCCTTGTTTCAAAAGGCAGTGTTAAAACACATGCTATTTACAATTAAGAATTTGTCTTAACGCTACAAAATGGGGAAGTTAATGTTTGAGGAATATACAGTGATGATGACAATTACTTGAATGTTACTGCCATGCTCAACATTATTCTACTCTGCAAGAATGTGTCGTCAGCATTGTAGGATGGGTTTGTGGAATTGTAGATGACATGTATCTAAAAATGGAAGTAGAACATTTTCCAGTCACAAGGTATGGCACAGTTTTATTACTTTGTACATAGTGTACACGCTTTCGTTTAACACCCACCCTGGTGTATGTTCCCTTTGATTCCATTTTATTTGATTTGAAAGAAGTTAAAAATGAAAGCTCATTGGGAAGGTCTCTTTAAACCCAGCTGTGTTGGTTTAGCTCCATTCCCTTTTCAGGGGGTGTTTGGCTGCCTGTGAGAGCTGGTGGCCCCTCCATGCTGCCTGGCTCTGGCCCTGGCTCTGGCTCTGGCTCTGGCTCTGGCTCTCGGTGCTGCCTGGCTCTGCCCCTGCCCCTGCCCCTGCCCCTGCCCCTGCCCCTGCCCCTGCCCCTGCCCCTGGCTCTCAGTGCTGCCTGGCTCTGCCTCTGGCCATATGTGCATTATTGGGACACACATGCGCCCCAGGCAAAACTAAACCCATTTCAGTGAACTATCCCTACACTACACACATCATGAACTTTGGGCTGTCATCATCTTCAAACACCCTTAATTATTTTCCTCCACTGAAGAGAGAAGATAATGAGTAATGTAAGACCAAGGGGGAAAAATGTGAAAGAAATTACCTTATTATCGTTGAATTACAAACATATTTTTGTACTTAAAAAAAGTCTGGAAGCGAAATGTCAGTGCAGGAACTGACCATCAGATCAGAGTGATCACAGGTTACAGAGATCATCTGGTGACTTCACAGCTGAATGGTAACTTAAACATGCAGTCTGAAGACAACTCCTCTAAAAATGCTTAATATTCAGAGTTATTTTAATGGTAAAATAATTGTGACTTTACATTCTTCTCTAACTGCTAAGCCATTGTGTTTAATCCTTTTGAACAAAGATTTCTCCCTGAAAGTCATTATAATGAGATCTAACTCCAGCTGGAAAGAGTGACATTACAGTGTTTTCTCTTGTGATGTTTCTGTGGAAGTCACTCATTGTTTGGAGTTACGATGATTTCGTTACCAAACAAGAATTATAAAAGGGAGTTGGGATGTGAACATGTTTGTGTCTCAAAGAGTCATCAGTACTTAGGAAAATATATTCGTAGAGGCATCACAGAAAATTGTGTACTTAGTTATTTGTAAGAAAGTTTTTAAGTAGACTCTGCTAACTTGCTGACTTTATCATAAAACTAAAAGCATTCAGAATTCAGTTTTTTCTTTATTTTTAAATAACTTAAATTTCTTAGAAGATCTAATAATTTTCTTGCTATTAAAAGAACAAATATTATTTCAAGGCACTGTTCTGTTATATCTGTATTTAGTGCAAAATCAATCTTGCCTATAATCTGTGCTTTTGTAATTACCCAGTAATCGGTTCAGTAAAAATGCTTGTAAGTTCCCAAATGATCCCTTATTTTCTGGTTGTACTTTAGTTCTTTTTATCCCTAGCTGACCTTTGTAAAGTTCAGTTTAAGCTCTTGCAAGCCATGTTTTCAGGTATGGCAAACCTTAAGCAAGACAAACTCAGAAAACAAACTTGGCCCTCAAGAGTCTGTTCAATGCTCAGTCACACTGGGGTGACCTGGGAGAGCTTTCCAGGCCCCACCAACACTCAGCTACAAACATATTTTAGGGTTATCTTAAGGACACTGACTTAGAACTGAGGATTTCCTTTGAAGCAGCAAACGTAAAAATAGGCCTTTCAGTCCACTGTGTCTCCTTCCTGCTGTAAATGTTTCACTGTCCTACAGAGGCAGCATTCTTTTGGCAAGTGGGTTTTAGGTAATAATTCAATACAACTTTTCAAAAAGCAAGGATGTTGAGATAAATACCCACCTTTACCAAAAAGAGAAAAGTAAAGACACACTGAATGCTTAAACAGTCTCCTGATTGTTCTTACAGCTTATATCATTATTTGCTCCTCACCAAAGTGGATACAAAATAGGTTTAAATGCTGCCAAAAGCAAAACGTGTGTACTAATATCTTGTGCCTATTGACAAGATGAAAATCCTCAGACAGGGTCTGTTTTCCTGTCTCAGAGGACTCTCCCTGGCAGTGCCACCCACTATAGCCAGTCCATCCCAGAAGACAGGGCTGGATGGGCTCTCGCATTTACAGGTGCACTGTCAGTCCACTTATGGCCATTTTTTAGTGTCAAGCCTGTTTTCCAGCACAGATCTTCAAATATGATTTACAACTGTCATACTATATTTTGCCTTAATAAAGAAGCAGAAGAAGACTCCTGTTTTTCTGAGCATTATGGAACCTCTGGCGACTGCATGTCTGCCAACAGTTCAATTCATTATGATACAACATTAAAATAAAGTATAAAGCCTGCAGATGCATCCTCTTCCTCCACCAAATAATAGCCTTGACCACATTTTCCTGATAAAACAAAAAACAGACACAGATCTGTTTATGTGGCTTAATAGATGCATGGAAAGGTAAGTATTTAATACCAATTTGACACTGTTTATCAATTATGAGCAATACACTGTCTCTAGTGCACAGCTCTGATTAGCTCAGTAAAACACAGGACAGGAAGGAAAGAAAAAGGTGTTTTCAGATATTGGCTCAGCAGTCTTGTGGTTCCTGTGCAGCTTGTTGAACTGCTATTTATTGATTAGTCTTATAATGCCTTTGTAGCTAATTAGAAATTCAGGACAGGCTCTGTAAATAAGCAGCAGACAATGTCTGGTCTAAAAAAAGGAACTACCCAGCCACAGATGCAAACTGGGAACAAACTCTCTGATTTCAGAGCTTCTACTGTCTTCCTAAATAGTATGTACCATTGCTGATCATTATCGTGGTTTAAAACCATATGTTTGTTTTACTCCTTTGATCACTAATTACATTTTCTTCTACATTAGTTCCATGTTTTCAAGTACTTCCATAGGTCCTGTTTTCTAAACCTTTTCCTTATGAGGCTCCCCTGTACTACCCTATCTTTTTTAAAACATTGCCCTTAAAAGTGATTGTTCTTTCAATCAAGCAGAAGGCAGCAAGCATTTGATGTAATTTTTCCACAGAGCAGAGCAATGAGTATCTCTTTCAGTTTTGCACCCAGCACTGGGCAGAGCATCCCAGAGCACTGGGTTCGTGGGTTTTGCAGAAGTAGCACATCCTCTGTCCTTCATGGACTTCTGCAGCCCCCCCGAATTTTTTGTAACAACTACTGATACTTTTATATTTGTGCATTTGATTATTTCCTTCCTACAATCTTTAATTCTTTAAATAAAGTAACTACTTTTCAACCCAGGCAAGACAAGGCTGTGAACACCCCTGGATACAGTGCTGCCCTCTGTGCAGGCTGAGCACAGATTGTTGCTGCTGATACTCCTGTTCTCAGAGGAGTGTGTGGTGTCCAATGGGGTTATTAGCAGCTCTGGCCCACACATGCTGGTCTCCTGTCCTGCTTTGCACCTTTGTATTTATTTTCCTGGGGAAATGAGAAAGGTTTCTTGAATTTCTGACTAAATCTCTTCCTTGGCTGAAATGGAAGAAGATCTTAAAAGTCAAGCATGGCTAGGAGGCTGCATTCCACTTTTCTCACGAATTTTCTGAGCTCAAAGGGACCCACAGAGATCACTCACTCAGTCCAACTCTTATGAGAATGGCCCAGATGGGCATTGAACCCACAGCCTTGGCATTCTTGGCACCATAGTGTAACCAGCAGAGCCAAGCAGCAGTGTCACCCTGCTCATAGGACATGTCAGGGGTCCCTAAAGTCCATGACTCAGGAGCTGGAACTTCAATTCATTCTCCACCCTTTGCTTGCACTCCTGTGTAATGCACTTCAGGCTCCTCTCACCTTTCTATCACTTCATGTAACAACAGTGCTGACCTTTTAGAAATAAAATGCATGGAGCTATTTCTGAAGCCAGAATTAAGGCAGATGTCTGAATTTAAATTACTATGCTTGCCAGGGTAAGAAAAAAAGGTAAAAATTGGAAGCAACCTGAAAAAAACCTGCTTACCTTTCATTGGTTTTTTTGAAAATAAGAAATAAAAGACAAGGGATATCATGCACATACAAGAATATTAATATTTAATTTCTCTTCACATCCTTTCTCATAGTCACTGATGTTCTTTCCACTGAGAAATAAAACTATATATGTCTAGAATAATATATTTTTCTTCTTAGTGCAGTTAAACTTATATTTTTACTAAATGCTGAGAACTTCCTCATTTATCATTTTAAATTCCATTACTTGTTTCCAAAGAGACAGAAATATGCAAGAAAATCATCTGACTCTCTAATGAGAGTCGGATGTGTCTTTTTTTAAAGTACAAAATAAAGTTGGAGCCTCTGCAGTGCAGAGCTTGGGAGTTCCCATGTTGTGTGTGCAGGCCTGGTTTCTGTGGCTGGGAGCTGGCAGGGGACAGGGAAATGTTCCACTCAGTGTCACACCATCCTTTGGTGGCTCAGCTCTGCTGCTCCTCCACTGCAGCAGGGCAGAAGCTCCTCCAGCCTTCCCGCCCTGCAGCAGTGGCTCTCCTGGCAGCCCCAGGTACCTCTGGGAGGACAGCAATCCACAGGAGGCAGGAACTTGTTTAAATTCCTGAGCTGCTCAGCAGTGCTGAAGCCTGGATGGTGCCACAGGTATTTAAAAGTCTGTAACTGTTCTGAGAAGTGCCAGTGCTGAGTTCTGAGCAGAGATATCTCTCTCTTGGTTTAGTTCTGCTGATAAAATCCAACCCAAACCTGGAGGAGAACCCCAGTTGTCCTACCTGAAGTCGTCTTCACCACCTCAGTTGTGTTCCTGAGCCCTGTGAAGGCGAACTGGTAGAGCCTCCAGGACCTGGTGTCCCCCACCTCGACCGAGCTGCGCTTCCACTGGTAGATAATCTCCTCCCTGGGGTACCCATCTGGGGGCAGTGGAGACACACAGGGCTTTTGGGTCACTCATGGCTGGGGCTTGGCTGTACTCTGGGCACTAAAAATACTACTGGTTATCTCTGGAAAAAACTGGAGAAGCATTTTGGAAGTAAACGATAGATATGTTTTCCCCAAGTTACTTAGTAGTGCCTTTTACTTAATGTCATATTTTCTTTTATTAATTACAAATAAATTGAGATAAATTTTTAAAAAATAGGTTTTCCACTTTTTTCAACCCAATAGGATGCAATTTTTCCCATCCTTCAGTTTTGGACAAAAAAAGAGTCTGCAGCTGATCAGGAATTCACATCTTGGCCTGACTGCAAAATGTCAAAGTTGACTCCAACAGGTAAATAATAAAACCCATGCACAGAGACAAAGGATGAGGCCATGGAACTTTGATGCTGAAAGCAAACATTTTTATATTTATGTTCAAATACAGGCATAAACTGATTGCATAGGGTCCAGACATTTAATAGTTTTCTTTACAAAGCGATCCTCACTTTTATTTGTGAACATATTTTGATTCATGTACTGAAAATAAGATAAAAATAAAAGTGAAAACCATCGGGCTATATCGAATTAAGAACATAATCCTCACTGACTCTAAGTATGTTAATAAAAACTAACATAGAATAAGCAGTTCAGTGTGGGTCAGAAAGGGATATTTTTAAGCAAGTTACTTACAGCTGGAAAATTCCAAGGGGCAGGAGTGGACATCCATTGGGAAGTTGTGTAACTGCAGCTGGCACTCAGCATCAATTGTCAATCTGAGAAGAGATCAGGATATGCAGAACACACTTGAGAAGTTTGTCCTGAAAGGTACATCATGGCAAGCAAAACAAGGCTCTTAATATATCCTGACTATGAAACATGCAAATATTACAGAGAGAGAGAGCGAGAGTAAACTATTGATACCTACGTTATTATTTTAATATTTCAAGCATAGGAAGACATCATGATTACCAATGACCAGTGTTTCTTTTTCAGTTACATAGACGTGATCATCTCCTTTTCAGACTGTGTAATAGAAGAAGGCATTAAAGTCCTGTTCCTGTGCATCTGAAATTGCAGCATTACTCATGGCTGACAAGTCCATAAGTAGATATACAGGTCATCTCAGGAGCAATGACAAGTCTTGGTGTCACAACATGCCACAATGCACTAGGGAAATGTATTTTCTGTGACAAAAATTCTATTTCAGCAGTGATGGATGGCAGTCCAAATATAGCCATCTGCATCCAAGACAGCTGCCCAGACTGCCTTCCTGCCTGGTGAAAGGCACTCCGGGGAGACACATCATTTCATTCCAAAATCAGACATTTACATTAATGCAGAAGAGAAACGAGTTGGAAGGTGTTTCTCCCCAAAGCACATTAGGAGAGTCAGGCAACTCAGGCAGTGTAAGTGCTGTAGATCAGGGGAAGACATGTACTTTCCGAAATCCAGCATTAGGTAAGATGTACCCCCTGATGTGCCTGCTAAAAACTCTACCATTTTCTATTCAGTCCCAGCCTTGCCGTGAGTTGCAGGATACTTGACCTTTGGGAAGGGGAGAGGAGGTGGGAGAGAGGAGGGAAGAGGAGAAGGAGGGAGGGAAAGGTTTATTTGTTCCACATGTCTCTGTAGGAGAGGTGGTTTGTGGTCTTGGCTGCTCCCAGGGTGTCTCAAAGGTGAGCTGTGGCTGGGTTTGTCTCTGGGCTCCTGAGGGTGGGTGCTGCCTGCAAAGAGCTCCCTGAGGCTCACACTGTGGCATGCAGGGCAGTGCTGGCACCACTAACCACCAAGGTAAGGAAGTCAAAACGAAACTTTTCTGCATTAGGAATTTAGGAGCAAATCTAATTTCCCTGCTGCCCTTCCTTTTCTCATTTTCATCATCTTGAGTGTCACAGATCCTTGATTTCCTGCTGGTCAGGATGGTTCTTGAGCCTGGGGGAGGTTATTGAGGAAACTCAACCAACTCTTTTGGAGCCCTCTTCTCTTCAGAACAGAATTCCACATGTGATAATTCACATTTCACTTGTGATTTAACCCAGGTTGAGTCCTTACTGGTGATGACTGCAACTCCCTAGCACAACCCAGTACACACTCACAACAGGAAACTGTTTCCAAGTTCTATCAGATAAAATCTCTTTCTAATGAGAGAAACTGAGGGATTTGAAGAGAAAGGTAATGAAATCCAAAGAGACAGTAGTGTAGCCAAGTCCGAATTTAGCATTTCCAAAGTGGATCTAGGATCATCTTTATCAGACTGACTTGGATTTGCACTGGACTTCAGTTTTGATCTCTCTTCTGGCAATGCAATATGTAATGAATGTAAAATAACTATGAAATAAAACTCCTTCCTCCTTATATTTCAGACAGTTGCAACATTAAAAGGTTGTCTTAACCAAAGCCTCACATCTGTTCATTAAAATTATGAGTATATTTTTTTTCAAAACTTTATTTTTAGCACCTATTAAGATAAAACCATAAGGAAAGTGAGAAAAATGCAATCTAAAACTCAGATGGCCTTATGTGTATTATCTTTGATTCTATACTTTGATTTTGAAGTATGAATTTTCTTGACAAAATGCTGTATTTATTTATATTTTACGTAACCCCAAATATCATAGCACATACAAAAAACCCCCAAAACCAAACATTTAAGATTTTCCCATGTAGGAACTATCTTATGGTGATTTGTAATATGGTATTGGAGTTGTTACATATGGCATATGCTACACTTAAATGTAGGTGTACTCATAATTAGTGAACAGAGAATCTGTCTCCAGACATGTGACATCTGGACATAAGCATATCAAGTTCAGGTTCATGAAAATTTTAGGGGAATGGGACATAGCCATAGGTTTGGATTAAACCTTAAATGTTCAGTGCTGAAATAATAACCCTTATTTTCAGAAGATATTTGAGGAAAAAAATGCTTTGACAGAGTGGAGCTTCATCTACCTAAATTGGAACCAACTCAGAGTAAGAGGCCTTTGATGTGCAGAAAACCTCCTTTCATACCATTGACTTAATTCAAGGATAATTCAAATTTATCTGTTTAGCACAATAAAAAGATAATAGACAGTAGGGACCAAACCAATGGAAAACAATAAAACATACCTGAAAATGAAGACTAATTACTATAAAAATATCTGTGGTCATTTTAGTATAGGAAGGTGACTATTGTGGACCAAGACAGTACAATCTGTAGGAAAAAATAAAATTCTGTATTGTGCCAATGGGTATCTTCTAACCCCAGTGGTTTTTCCTTCAGGTTCATGTCAAATGACCTGAATTCAGGGGGTCTTTGTCTGGCTTTCCCACAAGAAACTGAAATCCAAGTTGGCTATAAATACCTCAGTGTGTACAAGACTCTGCCATCGTTCCAGATCCTGAGCATCCGATTGGGAGTCGTTATCCAATGGGCATCAGCTTTCTTGGAGTTCCGGAAAAACGTGTCTGGGATCCAGATCTTGCCAACCATGTTGCTGTTTAATCTGAGCACCTTGATGGTGCTGTTGAACTTCAGACGTCTGTCATACCACGTTTGGGCGAAAAATATATCAATTGTATATTCCTGTTGTGTTAACCAGAAACACTGATGAAAACGGAGCACTCAGCATTTCACAGCTCCTGATATGCTCTCCTTAATTCCACAGGAAAACCTCAGCTACAGAAGGTGATCCTAGACCTGATAAAACCATTTCTTGGTGAACTTTTGAGGCATGATTTACCAAAGATTATTGTTTGAAACAATTTATCTTGTTATTTTTCCCACTGAGACGTAACAATAAGGTGCCATTGAGTGCTACACACACCTTTCTAACTCTGGGTCCCACATCTCAATCCATGCCTGCTCAGGCCAGAGAACAACTTGTTTCCTTGGATCTGGGTGGGACAGGGAATATTTGAGCTGATTTACTGCCTGTACCCCTTGGCTGATATCAGCATGCTGAAGTCTCTTTGAGGATCTAAGATTTCTGCTTTTTCTCTCTTGGGGGCGGGAGTGGTTGTGTCAGTGGGGACTGGCTTTCCTTATTTTGGAGCAATCTGGAAGCTCACTTTTACAGGAGTTAAACTGCCACAAAGCACATGAAAGCAGAGCACAAAACCATGAGGATATGTTAAAAACTATTATTATTACATTTTTTTCAGCATAGAGCTCAGTTTTCACATCTCATAGAGATTTATACCTCATATAATACTCACATCCATAATTACAATGAGGTTTTAAAAATAATACAGGTTCAGCACATTAGAACTAATGGAAGCTTTGTAATGTCAAAATGATGGAGACTTTGTAACAAGGAAAACTGGCAATCATTTGCTTACCATATTGATGGCATTCACAGGCCCAATGCTATTTACATACATGTCAGTGTGAATTATTGTTGGTTTAACTGGAAGAGAAACACAAGAATCAGTAAAATGAATGAAGGTCAAAATCAACTACGTGCAAGTCAAACACAATCATAAAATAGCTCTCCTGTGTGGCTATGGTTGCCTGACATTAAAGTGTGCATATACAATAAATAAGAATTTGCAGCAGTACCTTCAGTTTGAAATCAGTTGTAGATGCTTTGAGACAAATTCTCATACCACTTATGTTATCAGAACAAATCCCCTTATGCTGTAAGAACAAATACTGAAAGCAGTGTAGTTGTTGTTAGCTCAGAGTGACTCATATCTCTCTGAGAGGATGTATATTTTGTGTCAGGTCACAGCAACACATCTGACAAAACACTATCAACGAGAGCAAACTTATTTTTCTTACTATGTTTTGCACCACTTGTTTTACATTATAATGCCAAATGCAACTTGACTGCTGTTGCCTGCAGAGGTGGCTATAGGCAAATAACAATTTCAGGACCTCAAGGCAAAACTAATACTCAAGACTGTCAAATAGAAATGAAGAACAGCTGTTAGATTAATTTATTTTGAAAATACCGTAGCTTTAGTGTTCTTATACACCTTGCCTAAAACATGATGTTTTTTCCCAATTGGTTTTAAGAATGCTTACCTCCTTTCTGTTTCTGAAGTCTTGGATTGGGAGAATAAGATAAATTCCTCTGCTAATTTACACTGTATACATACATTGAAGGTTAAAGACTCATGTTATCCCTTGCCTGACTGCAGTTACTGTTGTGCCCCTTTATCTGTGCCCTGTCACCCATTGTCCTGTCAGTCACCTCCTGCCCTGCAGTGCAGGGACAGCCCAAGCTGCACAGTCAGTGCAGACCTGCTGCTGCTGTGGCTCTGTATCCATCAAGGATTGGGCTTTTGGACCTTCCTTTCCAATACACTATTTGTGATTCTCCAACACCCTCACTTAGATATAAAAACAAGACAAAAACTTGCTTTTTCATTCTCCAGAAGTTAAATTCCAAACTTCCTATGCAGGTAGATAGTTACAAGCAGCCTGATTTCAGCAATTCACAACAGTCTTATTAGATGTTCTAGGATAGATTCTGCAGTCTTAATTTATGTCAGCTTCCAAATTTACGATTACTTTTCATGCCTCTAATGTTTTACTGCATTGTATTTTATTCTCATAACTACTTTGAATGGATTCTGCTTCCTGTGTGCAGTAATATGACATGAAAATTCTTTCTCTTCACTGCTGAATCCAAAGTGGACTAGAAAGAAAACCAACATACCTCCTATGTCAGGTCTCAACTTGTTGTCATATCCTTCCAGCAAGCCATTTAAAATAAGAGTCACGTCACTCTCATGGACTTTGGGAGTCAAAACCCAAGTCTTATTTGAAGTGTAATCTTCATAATCATCATCTCCCTTTTGAGTGGAACTATTAAATAAAAATGGAGAAATAGCCTTGAAAAATACAAATTGGTAACTTTTTTGGGAGACAAAACACACCCATTTCAGATTTTAATAATACTGTGCAAAACATTGCCAAATTGCCTGCTTTCTAAAAGAAGACTCCCAGTAAAGGTGCCAGGTAACAGCTGAGGTTACAATTCACTTCAGCAGCATTTCCTTGGAGTACAGTCAATACCCTGTTCTGGCTATGGGAAGGAACATCAGTGCTTATCACGTTTGCTGTGCCTATTTTTTCTCTCACTGCCTCAGGTGGGACCTGTTATGAAACAAATCTAATTGCCACTCAGCTTATGCAACTCTCCACCAAAATATCACTTATTATGTGCACAGTGTTGTTGCATTACATCTCTTGGAGGGAATGATTTGATGCATCACATTACTGACAAGACTGATAATTAGATTCATTCAAACAAAGTGTCACACAGCTTATTGTGATTTTGGAAAGTTCAGCACAAATTTTTGGCAAGGGTTTTCATTTTCACTTTTGCTGCCCAGAACCCAGAGAGGATAAAAAGTCTGCTGTTTTTATCTGCTACTAAGCAGTACAGCAGCAGATATAATTCAACCTGCTTAGCACAGTTTTAGGAATCAGAAGTGTGTAGACTACTCTCAATGGATGTTTTGTTTTCTCAAAATCTGTGCCTCCAGTTCTAGAGAATATAGAAACTACTTTAGAATATGACACAATCAGTTATTTTCCTTTCAGAACCACAATGGTAATCAGCTGAACAGTGCTAGGCAACTGGATTTTTGCATATTATACCAGTGTCCTTTTTTCCTGTCCTGCTTTTGTGACAAACTTTGAACACTGCTGGATATGAAAAATCCCAACAATTCTCCAAATTTCTTAGGCCAGTGGATGGAGTTTGGATACAAATGGGTCAAAAGCAGAAAACTGAGTTACTTTCCTATTTCACCCAGAATCTGTACAGGAGTGGGAAAGAGCTGAGAGCTAACAATTAATTAGTTTAAATCTAATTAAGAACTTACATTGGCAGCACCATTGGCCACTGGCAGCACCAACGTTTGCTCCCTCTCAGGGAGGGCCAGGAACAAGCCTTGCTAGTTTACATAACAGCACTGTTTATTTAATGACGAGTCAGGTTAAATTCATGCCTGATGTGCATGAAGAACTGCCTTACTCTATAGGCCTTACATTAGTCATGGTGGTCATACGGTCGCTGTGAGGGAAAGAATCATTGCAGGTTCCTGCTGTGGGGACAGAGATGCTGTGCAGGTGGGACACAGGAGCATGTGCAGGGTTGCATGTCTGCAGGAGAATGCAGTGTCTCTGGCAGTCTGAGAGTATGTTCTGTCTTGGTGACACTTCTTAGGTAAAGCTGCCTTGATTGAAACAGAGCTTGTTTCCACAACTGAGTCCTGGATTCTCTTGCCCTGCTCATACTTCTGTCTGCCCCTGGTATTGTTCAAAGCCCCAGGTTATGCCCAGGACTGTGCCACTGTGCTTACCATGAAAATTGGGCCTGTTCTCTCTTTTACTACTGAATGTTCATCACAATACCCAACCTTCAATTTTTGCAAATCATGTCATGTGAAGATTAATCTTCTCCCAAGTAATTTCTTACATCAAAGATGTCACCTCAGAATAAAGCTTTGCTTAGAGAGGAAAAGAGGAGATCCAGTCACTTAACAGAAAATGATGCTGAGAAACTTGGCCTAAGAAATCATGGAGAGGTATCTTGTTCTACTCCCTTCAGCTGGAGTTGTGGTGCTGATGCCACCACAGTTGTGGGTGGAGCTGTGTTGAAGAGCCTGCAAGCCTCCATTCACAGAGGTTCCAGCAAAACTTGTTCCACACCTGGCCAGAAGGGAGAAGGGAGTATAAGCGTATTTTGGCCCTTTGATGTAACCATGGAGTGAGGGAGCATGAGGAATTTCACAGGAAGAAAGAAAATAGTTTTGACTTCCACTTGGTGGTTTAGCTAGGGTGGATTTGAGGTAGGTCACCTGTAGAAAGTAGTTTATTTCCTGAGCAACTGCTTCTGCTAGAGCTATCAATTCATGAACTTTTCAAATCTTGTAAACTATTTAAAACCTTGTCATGAAGATTACTGCTTAAAAACAAAGCGAAGCTGACTTTTGAGGTACTGAAAGGACAAGACAATAATTATTAAAATGATACTACTCATAAGCTGAAACACTAAGATTACACAAGGACTGAGCATACAAGTCTCAAAATGGGCCTTCAAGACCCAGAAATCATGGGAGGAGCACAGATGACTTCTCAGTCATCTTCACTGAGCATGAAGGACCTGGATTGCCAGCAATCACTCATTTCTGAAAACTGAGCCTGCCCTGAGATTTAAAGGCTGCCTGGACTCCTGTGAACATTTACTGTCTTTTCCACTGAAGAGATGATACGTGGTGACACAGACCTATGTATCATGCTGTGGATTTTACAAGCTTGCTTCTAGTCATTCAGCAATTCAAAGTATCCCACTGGTACTTTTCAAACATTTTGAGTAAAACGGTCAAACTGTTAAACCTTTTCACAGACTTCTAAAATATTATATGGCAATGGTGGTTTTGTATTAGTCTCTACAAAACTGTCAGTCATAGCAGACTGGTTTATCCTGTAGTGGTACACCTTCCCCAAGATGTGCACTCACATCACTGACTGCACCTAACCCATCATAAATGTTAGTTCTTGGTAGTTAATGTTGAAGTGTCTATTTGCCCTAATTTCAGATTCAACGGAATGTGGCTACAGCCAATGTTTATACACAAATGTTGAAAACAAAAACTTTAGCTTGGTAAAAGTTTCATTTCCTTCCTGTAAGTTCACAAAAACACTTTTTAAAAAAACCCTTTGGAGTGCATTTATCGAGAGTTCTAACAATAAAACTTCTGGTTTGCAGTATTTACTGTGTTCACTGTACTGAAAAATTGGAGTGGAATTTTTGCACTACACAACTGATTGGTTTCAAGTCGTGAGTGACCATGGAGATTATTGTCCCTTTTAAAATATTTCTAATAGCAACAAAATGGGTTTACGGCCAGTGGTCACAAAAGCTCCCAGAAAGAGAGACCAGTGACAGCAGACCTGGCAAAGAACCAGGAGCTGAAGTGTAGCACCCAGTCTGGAATGTGTTCCTTCAGCAGAAAGGTGAGGCACATCGTTCAATAAGCTGATGAAGAATTTCCATCTTCAGATCTATCGGAACAGACTGATGTGATTAAACACAGTGTAAAACTTTGGGTGTGCAGAGGAATTACCTGCTCCCTGCAAGGGAGGGAGAGCAAAGGGGAGAGGGTTGACACAAACTTGTTGAGTCAGTAAGGAAAAAGAGAGAACTATAGAAACAAACATACATCGTTCATTTTGAACAGCCTGAGCTTGAAGTGCAGCATTTATACTTAGGAGAACTCTGGAGGAGTCTTAAGATGTGTTCAGGTGATTCAGATAAGCCTCCCAAACTTATGATGATTATTTCAATTTTTTTGAGCTTTACTTTTGTATGAATATCTTTCCTTACATTTTATTTACTGGAGGTTTTATTATCTACTCCCATATATGCTTTCACTGTGGTTGTGGCTACTCACGTTAGTGGCAAGAGAAAGCACTAGAAACATAGAGAAAAGGAAGAAAAAGGTTCAGATATTCTTTTGCATCATAGGGTTAGCTTGAGTTGATCTTGTACTTCATTTGAAATTATCTGGCTCAATCTAACCATAAAAAGGTGTAGCCCTGGAATAATTCGGACCTCAGCAGGTTTTTTGTTTACCTTCCTCTTCTCTCCAGTTCTCTCCCCTCCTATCCCCTTCTTTTCTCCTTTTACTCACAAGTAAGATTAGGAAAACATTAAAAAAATCAGCTCAAAAACCCCAATCCTGTTGCTCAATTAGATTTTAGAAAATAAAAAATAGGATCTTGTTCTGTACTACTCTATGAGGCACTCATGTTTGTGGCTTTTCAGAATTCTTACACAATGTTTGTCTGTATTTTGTCTGCAAAGTAATTTCACCCAGAAGGAAGTCACTTCTGGAATCAATCATTCGTTGTGTAGTCATCTTCTCATCACTATCTCTCAGTGTTTAAAAACAGACATGTGAGGTGCTAGAAATGTCAGCAGTTTTGCTTATTGAGTAATGCTCCTGAGCACTTTTTTTAGATTTGAAATTTTTTTGGTGTGTGTCTACTGATGTGAGCTATAAATTCAAGTTAAACTGAATATAAATCCTCATTAGAATTCAATCTGTCAGGGAATGTTTTCATTCTTCAGGTTCTCAGTACAGAGCAGAGCACTATAATGAGGTGGTCAGTGCTGAGCTGGGAGTCAGGAACACTGAATGCCACCCCCATTAAAGGACTGGTGTCCTACTTGCTGTGGTCAGCCAATGATACCATCTCTGCATGGAAGTGTAGACTATTTTCACAATATAAATAAGCACATAAATGTCCCTTATTATTTGTGTTTGATGAAGACTAGGTATGATGGTAAACCATCTCATTAGAGAGGAAGAAACAACCACTAACTCTGCCTTAGGAAATGACACTGCGTTGCACTGTCAGCAAGGTTAGAGCCCATACCTCTGGTAAAGCCAGTGGGTCAGGTAAGCCCTGAATGTTTAGAGAGCCAGCTAAAAAGAAATGTGAAACCAGTATGGGTTTATTCTGAGCATATTAAAAATTCTTACTTCTCTTAGATCATGGAAGTATCATTACTGGAATGTTTATTGGATAGAAAAGTGTCTTGAAGTAAGAGCTGAATGAACAGAAAATAGATGCCTGATACACATCTAATTACATCATCATGTAGCTAACTCATTCACAAAAAGGAGTGTAAGCAAATGGTGAAAATTAAATTGGTTTTTTGTTGTTTCTTTTTTAAACAATGGTGCTGTTTTAACTTCATTTGTAATGCATGGTAACCAAGAGTAACCCATGTGTTCCCACACAAACCACCTTCTATCATGCAAGACGCTGTTTGCACTCCCAGTCATAGAACAGACTGTGCAGGGGTGGCTGTGGAATTTAGTTCTGATGGCAGGGTAGATACAGCGTGATACATTAGGAATGTAAGTGGCAAACTACTGTCTCTATGTCAGCTGAGCAGGAAAACAAGCATGCCTGTAATTCCCCTATGGATTTCATTTATTTGGATGAAATGGTGGTATTGTTGGAAAATTCTGGTGGCCTTTCCTTAGGGGGGACAATCCTGGCTCCTGGGTAAGGGCTGCTGGCCCCTCTGCTGTCCAGTGCACCCCAGCAGGGTTATCAATGACATTGGCACCAAAACTACTACACCATGCCTGGTTAACCTGCAGGAAAGGAGGCTCCAGAGGCTCCTCACTGCTCTCCACAACAACCTCAAAGGAGGTTGTAGCCAGGAGGGGATCACCCTCTTCTCCCAGATGCCAAGGGACAACACAGGAGGAAATGGCCTCAGGCTGGACCAGAGGAGGTGTCCAGGCATTGGGCCAGACTGGCCAGGGAAGAGCTGCAGTGGCCATCCCTGGAAATGCTCAGGGTGTGTGGACGTGGTCCCTGGGGCATGGTTTGGTGGTGAATATAGCATAGCAGTGCTGAGTAATGACAGGGCTCCATGATCAGCCTTAGTGATTCCATGATCCTGTGCCTCTGCCCCTGTGCTGCATTCCCTCAGCCTCCTCGAGGCCTCTGCTGTTGGACCAGGCTTGTGTTTCTCCAAACTGAACAGCCACGTCAGGAACTCATTCTCCACAGAGCCATTGCTTGTTACTGCGGTCTGAGTAAAACTCTGGTTGTACCACACACAAAGTCAAACAGATCAGCCACAGGTGCCTGGTAAATGAGCTGAATTGCTGTGGCAGCTCCACCAAGTGCCACAGAGCTGTGGCAGGTCAAGAGCTCAGCCCCAGCCCAGCCTCTGTCCTGGCCCCGCAGTGCCCGTGCCCATGGCAGAGCTGCCCACTGCCAGCCACACTCCTCCTGCCAGGAGACAGGGCATGCAGAGCTGCCACACCTGCCTTGCCTATTTATGCCCCACTATGACAAATGTTTGCACGTTCCATTTCAAGAAAAAATGCCGGGGTACAGAAAATCTTGTAAAAAACATACTTTACATACCTGTCCTGTAGAAAGAAAATCTCACTATTAAGTATATTGAACATTTTATGCAAGAATTTCAAAATCTTTTTCTGAAAAATGGTCTGTTGTTTTAAAGGTGCTATCTAATGATTAATATGGTGGCTCTGTACTTTTATTTGAATGAGAATGAAGTATATATGGGTTCACTCAGTGTCTTATTTATCTTTCTGTCTTTCTATCAGTCTCCAGTAAGTAAAATGTAAAGCACACCCATGCAAACTCTACCTGGCTCTGAAATTTCTGGCATTTGAGTGGGTTCAGTACAATGATCCCTGCAAAGCCCACCTTCCCGTCCCTCCCGTTTGGAGTTGGCTGTTGAGGTTGGTCAAAACACCAGGGGAAACAGGAGGAATTTCTCTTCCACACATACAAACATGTATCTCGCAGGCTTTTCTTTTTCCTCCAGAAATATTTTGGCATACCTTTTGTGACTCTTGTCAGCATAAGACAATTTTATTTTATAAATTGTCATTCTGATTATGGTGACAGAATTTTGTCTTTGTAAAAGTAGACACTTCTAAGAGAAAGCTACTAGAAACTGGTTTGACAAGTAGATGTTGTTCTGGGCTAGAGAAAGCTCCTCTTAACTAGAAAAGAGGGCAAGAATCAGAACAATAACCAAATACAAGCAGAAGCTGAGGGTGGATTTGATTAATATGTGCAACTGGCTACAAGGGTCATACACAACAGTAGATGTAACCACAGACGTATTCCAAAAGCATTTTTTGAAACACTGCATTGGGAACCAAGTTTATACAGCACTATTAAGGGTTTATTTCTGAAATCCTTGGATAGAAGAAACCACATTAAGGTCTACAAGATCTAGACTCCTGTAACTACAATTTCAAAATATATTTAGCAATGAAATAACACAGAGTGCAGAAGATACTACAGATAATGCTACAAAGTCCAGAAGCACAAACAGTGCTGAAAAGGTTTTCTTCAGTCTGAAAGATTATATAAGAATATTTTTTCTCCCTGTCTTCACTGCAGCTCTGTACTGTGGACGTGCTGCAGAAAGTGTTTCAGATGAAAACCAGAATGTCCATCTATTCAGGCCACAATGTCCACTTTGCCAGCAGGTGTCCTTGGCTCCTCTCAGGAGCTCTGCAAGGACAGCCCATGGCAGGACACAACAAGCTTTGAAGGTGCTTGGATACTGAACAAATCAGGGGAGGCAGAGGTTCTCATCTGTGGAGTCTCCCTGAAGAGGAGTGAGCACTGATGCAGAAGGAATTCAGGACAGCCACACAAAGCATCGTGGCTGCTAAGAGGGAGCTCATTGGAAAAGTGCAGATGGTTTCAAACCTCATTTTCTGTGAGTACAGAGAAGGCACCGTGATGCTTCAGAGATTTTGTTGGTCCTTCGTAGATCTCAGGAACTTTTTAAAAACAAGAAGAGTCTTTCCATGACTCAATGCTGATGGGACCATCAGGTGAGGATGGAGACCTGAAAACTTGGAAAGAGTGCAAACGCCTAAAATTAATGGGACGTGAGCAGAAGCCAAGGAAGCATAAAGATGTTTTACTAATCAGAGCATATCTTCCACATAAATAAATCCATCTTCAGTTTCCTTTGCTACAGATCCAACAGCTTCTATGAGCTGCAGACTGATGCACAATAACTGGCAGAGTATTGATAAGAAGAAATTCCACTGGAAGCCACTAAAGCCAAATCTGTGCATGCATTCTGTCCTCCTGAGAGCCAGGGGAGTTTGGCAAACACACCTCAAGATAATTCGTTAAATAAAGAACAGGTGCTATTCTAAATGCTACAGTTTTCCAAGATAGATTGCCAAAGAAATAATTTAAAGAGAGGACATAACTGGAATAGACTTGCTGGCAAATGTTGCATTTTTAGTTTATATCCATCAGATTTTGCAGGATTATGCTTTCCGTACTGCCAGCTGCTCAGTATTCTGGTCCTGGTGCAGAAAACCATGTTGGTAAACACTGAAACACAAATGCAAGTGTTTTGCTGGGTAAAGGCTTGAATGTTAAGACCTTTCCCAGGTGAACCCCAGCTCAGCCACCTCAGCTGTTTCCCAGGTGGCACTGCAGACACAGCATCCCTGGGAAGGGAACACATGAGTTACTGCCATTTGGAATGGGGGAGGGCTACTGAAAAGAAGTACTGTTCATTATTGGACATAATTTGACTATTAAACTTCTGGACTTTCCCATTAAATCATTACTGTTTTATTGAGGAGCTCAGAACATTGCATATGCAGGTAATGATTGCAGATAAGAAGTGGTTCTCATTTTTTAGTCAGAATATATATTGCATTGAATTCAATGCTCTGTGTTTATCTACTATAGAGAGATTAAAAGAGAGAGTGGTTTGGGAATGGTAACAGAAGAATTGTTTTTACAGATATAGTATCTTTTCTATTCCTTTTTTTCTTTGCTTAACAATACTGTATAATTAAAGCTGCAAACAATATTCTCTCCTAGTACTTTCTGTAAACCTTCACATACTCAGAACTTTTCAAAATTACCATGTGAGCTGAAATTCTTGGTTTCAGGCCAAGGAATAATTTTATATCACAACTTAAAATAAAATCCAATGTTTGAAATCTGTAAGGCTAAAATTTTTCTTACTCCCTTTTAAAACCAAATCTGTGTATGAGTTGTTTTCGTGCATATGATCCCTGGATGACTGAGTAGTAAATTCTGGAACTCATTCTAGAAATAATCCTTATTAAGAAGTATGCCAGAGTGAAAGTGATTTGCTATTAAGTGGTTAATATTAAGTGGCTATAAAAGTGGTTAGATATTAATAGCAAGTAATTTGGAATTGCTTCATTTAATTTCTGACAAATGAACTCGCTCTGGAGGCATCAGTGGCATATTCTGGCATATTGGGTTTATCTGGGTGGAACCCAGATTTGTACCTGAGATTTACAACAGTTTGACACCAAGGAGGCAGTCATGGGTCTGTGTCACAACAACCAGTGGCAGAGGAACATTTTTCTGTGGTTCACTACAGCTTCTTAACATGGTGTTCAAAGCCTTGTTAGTAATGCTTGATGTGGAAGGTAAGGATTTGGCCCTGAAGATTTGTCGTGGCTTTAATCTCATGTGCTACATTACATTAGAGCTTTATTAAGGTTTTAAGTAATTTCAAGTCCATTCTTTAAGTCTTTAAAGAAGCTTAGTGAGGTTTTTTAGCATTTCCTGGAGAAAACAGGAAATAAAATAGAAAAGGTCATTGTTAATGTATTGTTGATTGTTCTTGCCTCAAAGAGCTTACAAATATCTGATGTTTATCCAATACAATATGGCCTGTGGCTTCTACTTAATTATTTGGGTTGATAAAAGAGTAGCAACATTTGTAATTGTATACTAAGGACCTCCAAGTATTTAACCCTGGTAACCTTCCCTTCTTTCAAATCCTTACATTCCCAGAAAATAATTTCTTTACTATGTTACAAAGCAAAATTGTAATGCCCAAACATATGCTTGGGGTGGCTGCCCTCAAAGGCTGCAGGAGCAGAAAGCAGCATTTAAGTTATGTAGAAGGAAGCCAGAGGGTGTCTGTTCAGTGTTCAGCTACTGAGAGTTCTTGGCAGTGTAGGGATCATCACAGGGTCACACAGCTCATCTCTCTCAAGCCACTGCCAGCTGCTCCCCTGTGTCCTTGTTCAGCTGTGGCACCTCTCTGGCCTTCCAGAACATTCACTGTGGCACCTCTCTTGCCTCTGACTGCCAGAACAGACACTGTGGCATCTCTCTGCCCTCTTAACTTCCAGAATACACACCCAGGCTCTCTGCACTTCATGCAAACAGCTGCCCTGCATTTTCCAGTTTCGTTAATCTGAACAGAACAACCCATCTTTCCAATCCCTGCACTGGTTTTCTATTTGAAGCATGGCACGCTTCTCACTCTGTTAAAAATGGTGTGTCATTCCAGCCTTCACAATTCACTTCCAGACCCCCTCAGTGCTGCCTCCTGTTCCCAGGAACTGCACAGCCTTGCTGGGCTCACGGGGTCCTTAGTCTCTGAATTAGGTTGTTCTGAAGGCTGAGTAGTTCAGCTGAGATGGTCAAACTGACTGTCCTTTTAGTTCCATCTCAAGTGTTTGGTGGCATTCCTCCTCCACTGACCTTTGTGTGCTTTTTGCCTTCCCTACCGTATCTCTCTGGGCAATGCTCTCACTGTTGCCTTGAAGATATTGGCCATCACCACAAATAAGCATGAGCTAATGGCCTGAATACAGAATCATGTTACTGATTTTGGGGGGGATCAGATGATTATGTTTCTGCACAGTTTGAGTGCTTAAATTTTGGAAGAATAGTTCTTAGGCCTATAAAAATAGAAACTAGAGGCATTATTGAGGATAGCAGAAAAGGAAAAATTATTGCAGACTCCTTGATGAACTGCTTTCCTTTGCCTGGATCAGTATCTGCTGTACACCTGATTGAAGCCTCCTTAGTGTTAATGTGCAGTGGAAGTGAAGTCTTCTGTGTGTTCATCAGTTTTTGGAGAGGAAAAGCAGAGTACACCCTCTCATAGGATGTACACAAAGTGGCCAAGAGATAACTGATCTCTTTAATCATTATGAGTCCCTTTCATTCTGGTTTGGTGACACTTCTCCAGCTGTAGCAAACATCTACACAGTTCAGGAGGTCCCAGAAGTGCATAATCACTTAATAATATATTGACTAATACACTAAGTAGTTTAGTAAGGTTTTCTAGCATTATCTGATTAATTGTTCTAATTGTTCTCTTTCTCATTCTTTCTCTTTCTCTTTTTCTCTCTCTTGAAAAATAATCTAGGGGAATTAACTGAAAGTGGAATGCCATAGATAATCCTCAATCTGTTGCAGCAGGCAGATTTCTGTTTGGATCTGGAGATATCTTGCTACAGATTAACAGAAGCTTCATATGACCAGAACATGCTATTTGTGTTACACAATATAACGTTGGATCGCTGTCGAGGGAAAACACTTGTTTTCCCAAATCACCCACTTTTTTTCTGGGGAATTCTGGCAGAAGGTTATTTTAGGTATGAATAAGATCTCTTTAAGATCCATTTCTTATCAATGTATAGAACCAGAAGTATTTTTCAGTACAGCATGGAGCATTCCAGAACCTGGGATGATAAACAGCTCAGAAATAAGCCAGCCTTTCACCTCAAGGGTTCACACCAAAGTCCAAGAGGACATTCAGTAAAAAGTACCATTTCATACATGATTATCTGTTTCATTTGGAAAAAGCTAACCCAAGCATAAGAAGTAAATAACTTCTCATTCTATTGCTTCAAAATGCTTATTATTAGCCTTAATTTCTTTTAAGTAGATTTTTTCCCATGTATTGATCTTTTATTTCTGGTAATAATCTGAATATGGTGGCTTAGGTATTGTAAAAATATTACTTCTTTAATATTTTGCTGTCTACGTGCAAACAGATGAAAGTTCTGCCTTGTAAGTGTAATATTTAGTCTCATACACAATGGCCAGATTTCACAGCTAGGCCTACACACTGTGTTGCACTTTACTGAATATGTGTGAAAATGCTGTTCCACTAAATCTGAAAAAACAGAACTCATCCTCAAGGCATAAAAGTCTGATTTACACAGGTGTGCTTTTCTTCATTAATGGTGATCATCTGTTGCACTGAGATTCACATGAATTACTGCACAGTAGCCACAATGGAATCACGACTGTGGGGCAAATCAGCAATATATGGGCCATTTGTTTTGCATCTGGCAGACACCAAGAGCAGAAACTAAGAGCAAAAGATCAGGGCAGAAATATCCCTGGCAAAATCTCTCCTCCTCCAGGAACATGCAGATTGAGATTTCCTGTAATGGAATGGGACCACTGAGTTTAATGGATTTTGAAATATTTTTATTCTCTTTGAACCTGTATAAATACTAGGGCTCTGCATTACCTGATTAAAAAGAAAATCATTTTCCTAAGTTTTCGGGCAGCCAGGGATCATTTCATTGGGTGCTCTATGGCATTTATGGAAGAGAGAACAAGTAATGCTGCTGTAGTCAACTTTTTCCATGTTGCTTAGGGCATCACACAAAAAACCATTCTGCAGCTGAGGCAGTAATTTACATGAGAAGGTGTTTGCTACATTCCTCTTCTGCATCCCCCATGCTGCCACTGGTGGTTTTCAGCAGCATTAAAGCCTCTTTTTTTCAACAGCAGTTGTGTTAAAAATATTACTGTTATATAAATAAGAGGATATCACTGTGTGTCAGACTGAATACTCAATATTCAGTCTGACAAGACTCACATAATTATTTCCTGTCTCAACTATAAAATACCCCAGAATCACAGTAGATGTAATCCTCACTATTCTCTCAATAGTTCCTTCAACCTACCACCTTCGCCCCTCCTTTGCCTCGGTTTGTCTCAGCCAGTTGGCAGGTGTTGGAACTTGGGAAAATATGTACCCACTATCTCCTTCTTCCCACTCTTTTTTCATATGGATGAAAAACATACGCAGTTTTTTTGTAAATATCTCACATTGAAGGAGATGGTTACACATTCTGTGTAACTTAAGTTCTAACTACTTCATATGACAAGTTTAAAAGCAAGTAATGTTATGTTCTGGTTTGCTGTTTTCTCCACCTTCTGGCTTAGTGCAAAGCTGAATTTCTACTTAATTGGAAGAATCAAACGAGCAGGTTAATTCTGGACAACACAAACAGAAAACAGGAGCCAAACAACGGCAAAGCTCCCACTCACTGCCCCAGGGCCCCTCTGAGGCAGGAGCTGCCCTGAGTGAAACACCTGCAAAGACATTGCACTCCACAGGGTACACACAGGCTGAATTCAGGCTCCCGTGCGATGCTTCTGATCAGCACCATGACAATCTGGGACAGAGTCCAGTAGCAGAAGGAAGGATGCAATGAATATTAAGTTATCAAAAGTCACTCTTCATATTAAGACTAAAGTCTAAAAATATAGATGCATCTAGACTGGACACATTATACTCTTCCTTTCTCATCTTTCCATCAGCTAAAATAGCTCTTCCCTCTGGTTTTTCTGTGTGGGATATTTTCACTAGGGCAGTTGTAGTCCCTAATTTCATTAGTGCTCTGTGAGTTTGTTTTTTATGAGATAGGGTCTTCCTTTCCTAATAATAATTATAGTTACCTGACTAGGGTGATAGAGTCATTTTTTCTGTATTTTATGGTTCTTTTCTGGTACTTTCTGCAGTCTTTTTATTCATTCTATAATGAATGTATCTTGTTCTAAGGAAACAACCTCCTCCTCTGAGCCCAGAAAGCAGGTGTATAGTTCCAGTGAAGTTCCCTGTGTGTCCATTTCTGGCATCAGTTGTTGTATCTTTTCTAAAAAGAAAATAAACATGTCTCTTACACTGCCAGAACACCTCCCCAGTCCTTGTTCAGAACTCCCATTCACACAAAACAAGGCCTGTTCATGAATGGAGAGATTCCTTTTTGTCCAGAGGGCCAGGGTAAGACCTGTACACCACTTAAGATCAATTCACATTACAGTCTGTGGGTTGGAGTGTAAAATTTAAGCTGATCTTCTACATAGAGTAAAAAACACAGGAATGAAGGAAAAATGTTCAGAGCTACTGTAAATCAGTTAGCTGGGCTGTAGGTTGAGAACTTTCTGCAAAAAAAACCCAACAAAAAAAATCCCATTATGCTGTGTAAGAAACAATTTTTGAAGATCCTTACTGAGTTATAATTTAACTTTGGTTGATTTCCTAGTTCTTACTTATGAGTACGTAACAATTGTAGGAATCTATACTGGGTATGTCCTGACTTTTCCCTCAGCAACAAACTGACTTCAGTGGATCAGGGATTACTGAGAGGATGAAATGAGGCTCAACATGTGAGAAGATACCCAGAACTGCTGCAATTTTCAGCATAAGGTACAGCACAGGGTGTGGACTTATTAGTAAGAAAAACAGGGAAAATTGACAATTAAACTTCATCATTTGTGTTAAAAGGGATTTGTATTGCAGTAAACATCTGTTAAAAAATGTACAACCCTAGACAAGCTATGAAGCATGAAAAATAAAAAAACTCCTCAGTTCTGACATCCTATGTCAGGTTCTGTTGGGGGTTTTTGTGTCAATTTTTGTGTATGTGTCCACACCCTTTTCAGTGGTGCCAAGTGACAGGAGGAGCAGCAATGACCATAAATTAAAACAGAAGTTCCACCCCAACATGAGGAAGAACTTCTTTACACTGAGGGTGGCAGAGCACTGGAGCAGCTGCCCAGGGAGGACATGGAGTCTCCTGCTCTGGAGACATTCCAAACCCATCTGGACACACTCCTGTGTCACCTGTCTCAGGTGACCCTGCCTTAGCAGGGGCTGGCCTAGATGATCTTCAGAGGGCCTTCCCAGCCCTGACTATTCTGTGCTTCTGTGATGTTCTAAGCCCTTATCCAGACTAAGCAGGCCCCAGCGGGCACTCTGTTCTCCCTTCGCTCTCTCGCAGCTTTAAAACATTTTGAAACTTTGCACTGTATCATGTGAGTTTTGCTGACAACTTGTTAAAGACACTGCAAAAATAACTAATAAGCACTATGTGCAAATAGTGTGCAGAGTATAGCTTTAAAACCTTTTGAAACTTTGCTGGTGAGTTCTATATTTTGTAACATTAAACACCTTCTGTTGTTCAATAAGGGTAATAATTAGATCCAATTAGACCACATATTAAGGTGTGCAAATATCAATTCATTTTATTTATAGTTTTAAATCATCTCTCAATCCCAAGATTTTTTTATGTACAATTTTCAGAAATTTGGAGTTTAGTTTGACTAATTATCACTGAAACAGCTTCAGTCAGTGTGAGGCACTGCACAAAGCTGTCACACTGGTTGGAGTGCTGAGATGCTGAGGAGCTCTGAGCAAGAAGTTTGCAGTAGTTATAAATGTCAAGGAACAAACTGGAAGAAAGCACTTGCTAAAACGTTAGTGTGCCCATTGTAAGGATGTACTCTGTGTGTGTGATAAACTGACACACTTCCTGTGAGGGTAAAATATGGCAGTGCTTGAATAGGATGTTTGTTCTGAATTTGTTCCAGCAATAGTTTGCTTAAGTCCAAGCCAGAATTTTAGTTACTTCCATTAATGCCTGAGTTGTCTTAACTTTTCTCTTCTTTCTTTAATCTTCCAAATGTTGACAACTTTGCAACAATATATTTCTCTATATAGTACTTTTTTATTAATAGGATTCAAACTTCTGCACAGTACTAGTAATCAAATTTTATATATTCAATTACTTTGATCGGATTCAGCAAATACTTAAACTTCTGTGTGTATTCTGGTTGATGTCAACACATTTATTCAGATGCATAACATGGACGACTTTTGTTAGTGTTCAGCCACACTGGCCTTTCAGAATTTCAGACAAGTAACACATAATACAATTATATTTCCCTTCTTCTAAAGTGTTTGATTAGATTTTACAAGGAAAAACTTTCATCCTGGCTGTAAGTAAATGGTATCTAAGTCCAACTTTAATAACTCAGTCTTGGTCCATGAGTTTTCCAAACTAATAATAGGGTTTCTTCCACAACAGAAGGAGGAAATTGTTAGATTTCCTGATTGTTAGAATTGATCTGGATATTGGCTCATTTAAAATGTTCCTGTAAAGCACTAAGGATAATTTCCCCTTTACTTGTAGTTACTTAGTAGTATTTATCTGTTATATATTCTTTAAAGTTATGAGGTCAGGAAGCTGCCAGAGGAAACCATCTTGTCTATCAGAGAGCTGTGAAAGGAAAACAGAACCTTGTGCTGAGACAAAACTTGAAGTTGCATTATGAAAGATTTCTTTTAGAGCTTATGAAATATTTTTGGCAAAATTCCTCTCAGGAGATGCTATTCTGAAAGATGAGTGAAAAGCAGGAAGTGTGTTAAAATAAGTATCTAAGATTATTTTAGTGGAAGTTTTATGTCAAAATAATTTGAGAGCTTGTGTCATAAAATCCATAGAAGCTCATTTTCCATTGCTGTGCTCACACAGTAATCACAAATGGCCTGTAAGGCTCTGAGAGTCCTCACACCTCTTACTTCCAGCAACAAGGTGTGCCTCATTAGGCTCACCAAATTTTATTTCACTTTAATTTTCAACCATTGCAAGTTTTTTTTCACAGGAATTCTTTACAAAGCCGTTTTTTTTGTGTGAAGGTTAATCTAAAACACAGTAACTTTTAATTTCGCTAGAGAAACATTTTGGCCTCTTATTTGGCATAGAACTAGGATTCTACCACTGCAGATACAAAGTCTGATTTTCTTAAACAAACCAAAAAAGCAAACAAAGAGGACTCACTTTGCAGTATGGCAGTGCCCAGGTAAGGGAAGGGAAGAGGGAGGAAGGTGATTGGAACGAGCAGCCCGTGTCAGTGAAGCATCGGGAGCAGCAGAGAGCACAGCGAGGGGCACAGCGAGGGGCACAGCGAGGGGCACAGCGAGGGGCACAGCGAGGGGCACACCGAGTGTGGGAGGTCCCAGTGCCGGCAGGGCCTCTACAGTGAGGGGCAGTTCCTGCCACTCGAGAGGCCAAAGGCACTGGCAGTGCAGTGCTGTGTTACATCGAACCTGTGAGATGCAGTGCCAGTGCAGTGCTGTGTTACATCGAACCTGCTTAGGGCACAGAACACTCGTGCCTGTTCCTGCAGCGGTGAGGGGCAGCAGTGCTGGCACTGCCGCCGCGATCCCACCGGCGCTGCCTGCCCACCCACTGCCAACTCCTACCTGTGCCTTGTTCACCCCTGTGCAGTCGGTGTGTGACTCACGGGCAGCACCGCCGGCCCTCAGCAGTGCGGCCGCTGTGGGAGCGCTGTGTGACACCCAGCGCGGAGCCCCGAACACAGCCCGGCAGCGCCGCGGGGCCGGAGGGTGTGAGGGACCGGGGGGTGTGAGGGACCGAGGGTTGTGCGGGGCCGGGGGGTGTGCGGGACCGGGGGGTGTGAGGGACCGGGGGGTGTGAGGGACCCGGCAACGCTGCGGGGCTGGAGGGCTGTGCGGGGCAGGGAGGGCTGTGAGGGACCGGGATGGGTGTGCGGGACAGGCTGAGCTGCGAGGGCCAGCAGGGCTGTGCGGGGCAGGGGGAGCTTTGAGGGACCCGCAGGGCTGTGCCGGAACCGCAGGGCTGTGCGGGGCCAGGAGGGCTGTGCGGGGCCGGCCGTGAGGGACCAGGAGGGCTGTAAGGGGCCGGGGGGCTGTGAGGGGCCGGGGGCCTATGAGGCACCGGCAGGGCCGTGCCAGTCCCGCAGGGCTGTGCGGCACCAGGAGGGCTGTGCGGACCCGCAGGGCCGTGCCGGCCCCCCATCCCTGGCCCTGGCCCTGGCTCTGGCCCTGCCGCAGCTCGCAGCCGCTGCCGCAGCCCCGCACGGCCCCGCACAGCCCCGCCAGCCCCTCACACCCATCCCAGACCCCTGTCCCTGGCGCAGGCGCTGGCCCTGCCGCCGCTCGCAGCCGCTGCCGCAGCCCCGCACAGCCCCGCCGGCCCCTCACACCCATCCCAGACCCTGTCCCTGGCGCAGGCGCTGGCCCTGCCGCCGCTCGCAGCCACAGCCGCAGCCCCGCACAGCCCCGCCGGCCCCTCACACCCATCCCAGACCCCTGTCCCTGGCGCAGGCGCTGGCCCTGCCGCCGCTCGCAGCCACAGCCGCAGCCCCGCACGGCCCCGCACAGCCAGGATGCTCTGCCCGCCCGGGGGAACAGGCAGCAACGCGCGGACACTGTGCCCCCAAACCAGCCGCATTAGAACCCCGTGCACCGGAGAGAGCGATGAATTCAGAGATAAAAGGCTTCATTAACATGGCTCCAAATGCTGCGGACCCCCGGCACGTACCACCATCATACACACCCTCCCCGGCTGTGCTACAGCCACAACGGTCAGAGAAATAAAACACGCCGAGATCGGAGCTGCTGGCAGAGAAATGCATCCAATGCCGCTGCCCAAACCTGCGGCATTGTCACCGCAGCTCGGCACATTCGCACAGATTCCTCAGCCCCCATGTCTGCCCACCCCCAAACAGAAGCAGAAAGCACATCTTACCACTGGATGAGAGAGAGGAACAGAAGTGCCCACACCATCATTTTGAGAGAAAATGCAGGATTCAGGGATGCAGTGCTGCCCAGGCTGGTTGGATTTGGAGGAATCATCTCTCTGCCACCCCTCCGCCCCCCCCAGCTTTTCCCCCTTCTCTCCTGGTTGCAGATGGATCCGTCCCCTGCCTTCATTTTTTGTGGTCGTGGTTCTCCCCCTCCCTCCCCGGTCCCGGCGGTGGGACGAGACATTGCGCCCAGTGAGGGAATTAATATGCAGGGCAGGAATTAGATCTGCACAAGCCCTTTGCAGATACAATCAGAAACGTCAGCTCAGGCAGCAGGCAGCGGCTTCCCGATCCTGGGAAATAATGTAACTGGGAGAAGAGGAAAAAAATCAAACCCAAACAAAAACCCAGAATCACAGACATTCACGGGATAAAAATAGCCAGGCAAAGAAGCACATACACATGCACATTGGCGGAACCACCGACACACATGCAGGAGTATCCAATAAAGCAAGAAAGACCAAACGAAAGGGGGGAAAAGAATGAAAGAATAAAGCGAGGGAGCCTGTGCCTGACTGCAGATTAACTCTGAGGCCAAGGAGGAACGATGCGCTGTGCTGCAGCACAGATTAAATTAACACATGCGTGCTGGCGGCCGGGCTGCCTTGCAGCCTTTGGTTACACGCGGGCAGCCAGCCTGGAGCTTCGTTCCGGAGCCGAGAAGCGTTTGACAGGCATAGAAAAGGAGGCTCGGAGGAAAAGCTTTCCCTATGCTGCTGAGCATCCTCATTTTTCTAAACAGCCTGGAAATCGTGATTGCAAAAGGGAAAAAATGAAAGGATGGATGGGGGAGTGGAAAAGGGAGGGATGGTTGTTGCTAAGTAACTCAGGAAACGGGGAAAGCAGCATTGGTGGAGTCAGGATGAATGAGGTGATATAGTGTGTGATAGGATTAGGGGGAATATGCACGGTCTTTATTTCCCCTCCTCCTAGTAAATCAGACACAGGAAACACTTCCTGTCTAGAGGGGAAACATTAGATGACTATAAAAGCTGACCTTTGCCAAATTTTGGAAGCAGAATCTCAAGTTCTATTGTCCAAAATGCAATTTTGCAATTTAGTGAAGTAAAAATTCCGGGAATCTCATGATTTCCCAAAGTTAAGAGCACCTCGGTCTAAAATAGGTACTTGGCCCATGACCAACAGTAACAAATTTTTTACCTCCCCTATTTTTGCTGCCTAACCTAAAGCAAACATAGACACCAGCAAGTCTCCCCAATGCTCATTATGAACTGTGAGATTAATGGGCAAATTTAATCATCAGAAACTGGGACATGTGACCTGACACTGTTTCAGTTCAAAGTCTTGTCTTTCTAAAACTCAAGGAAGAAATAAAGAAATAATTATTCTTAAAAAGAGAAACTTAAATGAATAGGAAGTGAAATATTCCCAACAGAAGAAATTTCCCTCTGGACAGAGTCAAATCTTGGCCAAATCTGACACTTGGATGCTGCTCAGACCTTTCAATACCCAGGACAATCTAGCGGTTTCCAATGTCCAAATTCCACATGACATTTATCCATCAGAAATAGGTAGTTACGGTAGTTGCTGTCCCAAAGTCTCTAAAAACATCAATCCAGCCCTCAGCCATCAAGCTAATGTTTTCTGTTCCCAAACACAATATATTTAACTCTCAACAATAAGCAATAGATCAATATTATTATTTAAATGAAATACATCTTGGCCCCTGGATAAATCTGTCATAATTTGAGCCAATATCTTATATTGTCACTGTATTTTTCTCAGTGTTTCCAAGCAAACTTATATTACAAACCTGGTTCTTAGCATTTCCAGTCAATGGTCCTATTCTTAATTAAGTCATTTCCCAAATTGTGAAATACAGCCACTTGAGTGCTTCTTCTTGGTGTGTGTGCCTGTGTGTGTGTGTGTATATACATATATATATATATATCTGGAACATTTGCTTGTGGTACACTTCATTACCTGTAAACATGACACTTTTGTGATTTTATTGCTGTAATCTCTCTCATCAGCTATCACAACATTCCTTTGAAGGATAAAAAGGCTGTGTATATTTTGGTGAGGAAATCAGGATTGTTGACAGCTAAGAATTTGAACTGTGCAAGTAGTTATTGTCTTAGTGACAGCAGCTGGGTCTGTTGCAGCACAGCAGCTTCACTCTGCACTTTATTTGCTGAAATTGTGATCTGTTAGCAGAATCTTCTTGTCTGAGAAGAACTCTGGACTTCCTACAAGGTTGTTACGCACTTTCACTCCAGAGGTTCAGCTCAATATTCTTGTTAAGAGAAGTAAGGGCTGTGCAATAGAAGAAAAGCCTGCTGATGTCAAATCTCCCCATCACATACAGGATATGTCAAAAAGAATTAGACACTGTAATACTAATCCTTGACTGCTCAGATTTTACTAAGATAGAGACTATTGATAATATTATTCCTGTAGGTATTTTATAAGCTGTACCTTCTATTCACATTGTTAATTGAGTATCAGTGGGTTTTAGGGGACAAGAATACTCTGAAGATTATGTAGATTGTTCTGCATATTAAAACTTGCATCATCAAAGTATGATTAATTTTTCATTTCAGATGCAATTCAATTTTTTTTCAGCTGGAGACAGCTGACATTGAGGCACTGATTTACATAGCAGGAATTGGGATCTTCAGCCTGTGAGGCAGTAAGTGGGGTACAAAAAAGCCAAGTCAGATTTTTCAGTGCTCCTCAATAACATAATTTAGATATCTAAATCCTTGACCCCAGTATGTAAAACTTATCCACTGGTAATCAAGCAATACTAATTTTATCTGGAAGTAATTTGAAATGCAAAATTGTCCTTGCATTTCTTTGCAACCTCATCCTGAAGAAAGGGAAAGCCAGCCCAGGTTTTATTCTTAAAGCATTTCAATATTATTGTCTCTGGTAATGCTGATAACCCATGCTAGGAAAAACTTTGTTTATCTATAGCAGATAGAACTGCCATGGAAAACCAAACTGTGCCAGGCTGTTTTCTCTGAGAACACACGTTGTCTCTGAAGCACAGTGTGCTGCTTTCTGTGCCCACCAGCTCAGGGCAGACTCTGCTGGTTCAGAATTCCACCATAATAAATTATCACAAAGGGCTGAATTTACATGAGCACACTATCTAGTGTGAAATGTTTTCCCAACATCTTTCGTGTGATAAACCAATCCCTCATAATAATTTGCCCCTGAGCACAAATGTGGTATATTCACAGAAAATGACTTCAAGTTTTTTTTGTAAAAAAAGTCTTGTGAAGAATAATTATACATGGAAGTGATCGTTCCAAAACCGTGCATTCTGTATCAGATGAGAAGAATGTCCACAGAGTCTGTTGTATATTTGGGCAGAAACCTTGTTCATTTACAAGGGGATTCTCAGCTCCCATGATTTCCCTAGTTGTCTGTATCCTTTAGCTCAAAAAAATCATGGCTCTTGCTTACTCTAAATTTTTTTTCCTACCTATTAAATATTAAATCACACATTAAAAAAGAAGGCAAAAGTTATATGTGAAAATGCAAATGCAGAAACAGGTGTTATAAAAGATGGATAAAGTGAAAAAAAAGGACACTCTCAATTTCAATATATTCCCAGATTGTCTTTTATTACATGCTTCTATCTGGAAGTTCTTTCTGTTTCAGCTTTCAATTCCTTGTGATGCTTTAGACATAAGTGCCAATTTCACTGTCTCTCAACTGGCATAAGATGTGGGTAGAGGTAATGGGTTTATGTGGGTCATGTTAAGGATGCTTTTCTAAAGGCATAAGAAGGAAACATTTAGGTAGTTAAATTCTCGAAGGTGATGATTTAGGAGACAGTTACAAACCAAGTAGTTTTGGTGCTTAGAAAAATACATTAGCTCTTTCAAATTATTTTTATCCTGAAATAAAATATTGCAGTTATAAAAAAAACAACCAAGAAACCACAACAATTCTGAACTGCATGAATCCACATATTTTTAAAAATAACTTGTTTAAAGCTATATCGTTTTACAGTAGTAATCATATAACATTGATAATATTTTGCTTTCCTCCAAGATTATTCTAGCATATTCAAGCCCTGGGTAAATATCCTAATTACTGAATTCCTGAGGAAAATAACATCCGATATAAAACATTCTGTTGTCGGAATTCCAGGATTTGATACAATCTCTCATTTTTTTCCTGTGGCCTGTCTTTTAGTACATTTTATGGTCATCAATAGATGTCTAAATGTATATTAAAAAATGGAAAAAATCAAAATGAATCTTTAAAAACTCCTAAAAGAAAGATAGGTCATGGTTTTGTTCATTTATGAATGTACATAGTATTTGTGGCTGTGCATGGGGCTGGGGGTGTTTTCTTACTCGCTTGTTATCTCACTGATAAAGAAAATTCTGGGCTAGAGCAGAAGCTGCCGGGTCTGAGCACTCCCTGCCCAGGCGAGGGTGTGGGTGAGCTTTGGTTCAGGAGACCCAGACACCCAGTTTGCTTCCAATCCATGTGCCCGGGGGGCACCTGGGGTGTGAGGGCCAGGTGTGGAGGGGGCTGAACAAAAAGGACACCAGATGAAGTGCCAGACTAAACTCAGAGTGCAGAGATGGTTAGTGATTTCTTAACATGAAATCTGGACCTGCAGAGAGCTTTGTAAGTCAAGTCAACAACATCATTGCAACTGCCCAAATGTGTACATTCATGTCAGTACTAAGTAAATGAACTCAAAAGTATAGTGCACAGTGTATCCAAATACAGATCTCTATTTTGCCAAATGTAACTTATATCTAATTATCAGTAGTTATTTAATTAAAAAATAGTCGCTTCTTAATATTGAGTCTCACTGCAACTTTTCTCTGCTAAATATTGGATGGAGTCAGACAAATTGCCTGGCACTGATTAGAATATGGATATCCTAGAATAGCAAATTAGGACTCCAGGTGTATTCTGTTATTTAACTGAAAAAAGATGATTTAAGAATTGTTTCAGTCCTGTTTATTATAAGTAAGATAATTCACTTAAGCTGTTAGAATAAAAGAAAAAAACCCAAACTGAATAGGTGAAGATAATTCTTTCACAAAAGCCATGAAGCTGAAGCCAACTTCTTAGACAATTCGACATTTTTTAAACAGCCAAATCTTCTACTGCTTGAGAAATTATTTTTAAATTAATTACTTTAAAGTTTAGGGGTAAAAATTGGGAACTCTTTCCTAAAATGGATATACAGTGGTATTTCAAGATTTTATGCAAAGTGAATATTTTTTTGAAAGATTTTAATTTAATCTGTATCATCACTTTTTGAGTATTTGACTTAAAATATTCTGGTACCCTACTACAACCAAAACACAAACTCAAAATACTCTGTGTGCTTCTGTGCTTTGATCTTGTGCTGAAACACCAGAGAAAACAATTGTTGGCTAAGAGCTCTCTCACTGTACTTAAATTGTACAAGCTCCTGCCAGGAACAGACTTGCCAAATGCCATTTTGTGCTGTAAACATCTAAGGTTCTGTTATCATAAAGCTCTCTGAGCAAACTGCATCTTCCTGCCACTGACCTGATCGTTTTCTTTCCCTGTCACATTACCTGGAGGGCCCAGTTCCATGACACTACATTTTTATGGGAAGAAACCACTATACTGAGATACTTTCTGAAGAACACAATAGTGACTGTTTTCTGAATAGTGTTTTTAATGCCTAAGAAAAGTCTCTGCTCTGCAAGAGTTTCAGGAAACCATGGTTTTGAGGAGTCACATACTGATATGTATTCATATATATTAGTCTTTGTCAGGGTTTCTTGTGCACAACATTTTATGCAGTTTGTTCTGTATAAAGAGCTTAGATCAACCCCCCATGTTCAAACTACAGCTTTTCCCCTATACATACCTTCTGCTTAAATCCCTGTGGTTGAGGCCACTGGCCCTTGAACCCCCCCCCGCCCCACCAGGAAGGCAGAAGGTGCTTCAGCACCAGGATAAGGGCAAAGGAGGTGCTGGAGTTGCCACCTCTGAGTCCCATCGAGGGTGGGCTCCCAGCAGGGATGTGCTCGTGTCTGGGATGGGCCAGAATCCTGACATGGAGCGATGGGGGAAGCCTGAGCACAAAATCTGTGCTCTCAGTGGGACAAGTTTAGATCTGCTGTTCATAAATGTGGTTATGTCCAGTGGCATGTTTGCATGCCTTTTTGGAACTGAATTTTCAATAACTGCATGTAACTTGTAACTGCATTTAAGTCTTGCAAAATGTGCTCCAAGGAAATGTGAGGAAAAGGGGTAGATGCAGTTTAGTCTGAGAGGAATTATGACAAGTTTTCAAATAATTACTGGTGTAATGAGACCTGAATAGCTGGTATTTCTGGTTTGTAGGGTGATAGAGATTAATCACAGCTTCTTAGATTCATTATCTTTGGCTAAGTCGAAGACTTTCCTATGGTAGGGATCCCAGAGCACTGGAAAAGTTTGCTGAGGTCCAATATGGATACAAGGTTTCTGCAGGGTTGCTTTCTATGACTGATAGGTAAGTGCCATGTGTAAACTGAATAACAGGCTGAAATTAAAGAGAATTGTTCAGTTAAGCTTTTAAACACAAAAGTAAAGAGGCAGCCTCCTACATATCTTTCTATCTGTAAGAACTGATGGAAATCAATTTATTTAATAGGTAAAAGCAAAATGAAAACAGTTGATGCCACAAAATTAAGGGCATGGAATTTTCATTATTTAGATGAGAAAAAAAAGTTAGGAAACCCACAGTTATTGAAAGCAACCAGAAATCAAGCATATGAGTTAAAATAAATGGAGAAAAAGTAATGGGAAATTAGGAGCATTGCTTGCAAGATCAAAAGAAAATGAAAGGAAAAAAGTGCTTTCCTAGGATATATAAGGTTCATAGCCTCTTTCATCTCTCTTAAAGTCAGTTTTCTGTTATGGAAGTTCACTACTAAGCAATGAGTGTCAGGAAAATGTTCCTAAGTAAAGCATGAACCTTATTGCTTTTCATGGTTTTTGATCTTGTATTACAACATACTCAGAACTATAACTGCATTGAAAATCTCCTCAAATTGCTGGGACTGCAAGAGACATGTCTTTTATTCCTCTTTTCTGTTTGCATATGTAGTGTCCTCTTTTGCACCTCTGAGTGACATGGCCCATATACTGATAACAACAAAAATGAGATCTGAATCATCCCTTCCTCACTGAACTGTAGATTGTGTGATCTCAGATGCAGAGAGCTGAGCTTATACCTGTGTTAACAGATTTCTACTTCAATGTGTCTCTAAGGTTTTAAATTTTCAAGAGTCCTATTGCCACCCAAAATGAACTTCCTTATACATTGTAAACACTGACACATCAAGGGAGAAGTGCTGAGGTGTTGTAGTTCTGTATCATCCATATATTCCACATGTTAACTCGAGTGGATACTGAAAGAGACTTTGAAGGCTTATCCTCACTTCTGTGCCCTTAACTGGCTACCACGGGGTTTTTTTCTTAGATGAAATTTTCTAAGATGAAATGAGGCTGCAGAAGATCCTTTGAGACTATACAGGAAGTATAGAAATTGTAGAAATTTAGTATTTGACTCTTGTCAGCACTCTAAAGCTCTCAGAACTGGGACAGAGAACACAAAATCTCTCTAAGAAGTGTCCCAGAAGGATGTTCCTGGTGAGCAGGCTCAGCCTGAGTTCTGGGGGCACTGCTGGGCTGTGCCCAGGGGGTCCCACACAGGCAGGGGGGGCTGCCTGAGTTCCCACCCAGCTCCACCCACAGCAGTGGCAGCACTGCCTGCATGGAAACCAGGCACTGAAACCAGGGCAGGGAGAGAAAAGCTTCAGGGTTAGAGAGTTCGCAAAGCTCTCTGGGCAATTCATTCCAACCCTTCATTGTGCTCACGGGGAGTTGGGTTTTACCCTGCTGTGATTAACGATCCTTTCCTGGCACTGCCTTCTGAGTGTCCTCCATGGGGCCCTGGGGCACTGCTGCCTGTGCTGCCACGGTCCTTCTCCCCTGGGCACTCCTCAGGTGTGCCAATCCCTGTCCTGGGCCCTGCTCAGGTGTGCCAGTGACTCCCTGGCTGGGCACTCCTCAGGTGCTGCAGTTTGTGCCACTCCTCCTGCCCAGTGCAGCCCCTGTGAGTGGCAGCCCTGCCCTCCAGAGCACTGACACACACCATGATGGGGGTGTATCCAGTCCCCCCAGTGTGAAATTTTATTACCAAAATGTACCATCTAAGGTCTCTAGCTAAATAGACTGACAATAACTATAATTAACTATTCATCTACATTTAAAAAATCAAAATAAAAAAAAAATTGTAAAGTACCATCACTGGCTGCTTTCCCAAGGGTATATCTTTATTATTATTTATTTGTGCCTGCTTTGAATGCTGCCTGTTTGTAAATCTTATAATGGAAAACTAATTTTAAAAAATAATCTTTAAACTGCCTTTATTTTCAAAAGATACTGGTTTAGTTTGCCGATTCTTTTACAGTAAAAGCTTTATTTTCAGAGGGGCTGTTACTACAAATGTGTTCCTGTTTCTTCATCATCCCATTAGAACTTCAGTAAATTAAACTGCATTTTGAAGCAAAGATAACTGGAAAAAAAATTGAAAAAATTTAAATGTATAAAACACTATGATGTCTAATCAGGGTAGGGTACAGATTAGTATTAATAATGGTATTTATTAAACAATTGTGCTATTATTAAAGTTGATCATGTGATAGTCATTATTAGGCAGCATTACTTGGTTTGAAATCTGAAGGCCTTCACATGTGTGTGCTGTTATTCCAGGGGCTTGGACTAATGTAAGTATTAATGTATATATTAATGTATATAATGTATCTACATAAAACAGTGAATCAAAGAAAAAGAAATGAAACCAACGACTGTGAGAAAGCATCATTTGAATATCCCTATATCTGTTGTCACTGTCAGATCCATAGAACTTAGTAGAAACTGAAATGGAGTGGAATCCTTGCAAATGAAGTGTGCTCTGCACTGAAATGGTAGTGAACCCACTGGTGAATTGGTATCACAACCAACCATTTGAAGGAGGCTTTCAAGTACCTTCTAATTACTGGTGAGATGTTACACATTCCTCTTTCTTTAGAATGGTGTCTCAGGAGCTGTAAACCAGGATTATTTTTATGAAACTTTTGATCTTTTTCACTCAGCAAATGTTGATTTAATTTTTCATTTCTTTCCCAAAGAACAAGCCAAGAAACTAATGGACTGCACACGTGCATCTTTTTCAGAGGCTGTGAGCACAGGGAGTGCCAGGAAGAGGCCAGGAACAGAGAAGAACAGGCTCCTTTTCTCTCTGCACATTTAGCAGGAGACTCCTGCACCATCACTTAAATGAGAATTCAAAAGGACATTAAATAGTTGAGTTTTTCAGAGTTACTACCCAACTAAGGATCACTTCACAGCAATCCTGAGGAATGACAGAATGACTGAGAAAGCAAGTTTACATAACTACCAGCAAAGCAGGTACTTATTCATGTGTTATTTGTTGTGTCTATGTTGCAGGTCACAGGAGAAACACAGAGGTGTGGTAAAGATTGTAGATTCAAAACTGACATTTCACAGACCTCAGCAGAAATAGGGGAAATCAAAAATTGAGATATTTTAATTTTTTTTTAAAGCTGAGCATCCTACTGGCCCTGAAATATTTCTTTTTCACATGTGACATTTCTTTCTTTGCCTCTTAAAATAGATGTGCTCACCCTCCTGCCCAGTTTGGCTTTGAAACACAGGAGGAGAAACAGCAGCCACCCCAGCACTTGCACATTTCTGAGACATGAGGGGATTTAAGGCACAGGTTCCAGGGCACACTTTGGTTTCATGAAGGTAATATTCTTTCTGAATGTAATACCATTCCTTCAGTTAAACAAACATTGTCCTTTGAAGCTGCTCATTCAACTGCATTTCCTCGATGTTCATTCCAGGCTGTGGCTGCACAGCAAGAATGGAACATGTGGACAGTTTTTCCCAGGGAGGCAAAATAGTACTTAACACTGAAAAAGAGACAACAGATGGGGAGACTGTTTCTGAAAATAATCCTCCCTAATGGACATTGCAGTCACAATCCTGCAGAAAGAAGGAGGAGAAAAAGTCTCTGCAGCATCTGTGAAAGGAAATCCTGGGGAAACAAATAAATTAGACTCTTAAAGAGAAAAATGACTGCCTGGAGGTATTTATGTGTCACAGTATTTGTTACGTTACTGCTTTCCATGTTGCTGAGGGGTGGTTTAACTGACTTCTCAGTTGGGTTCTGTCAGATCACGTTCCCAGCCCTGTCCCAGGTTCTTGGACCCTGCTGCAAAGTATGGACAGAATTTGCTTCAGCAGCTGAGGCCTTCTTGGCTTGAAGATCCCAAAGGTAATGCCAGCCAGGCTGAGGCCATGTTTTCTGCCACTTATCCTTGTCCTTCTCACCAAAATGGAAAGCTGATGTTGAAAGAGAAGATTCTCCCTTTTCTCACTTGCAATGCCATCCATATATGCAAATATTTCTCATCACTTCTCCTACAGGCAGTGAATAAACTTCACAGAGTTCTAGTGCTGTCCTCATACATTCTTTTTTTCAAAGTGTGATTAAATTGTGGTTTCTTTATTCTATTTGTTGATCTGGGCAGTGTCTCCTTTGTAGTATCTAGAGGCTAATTATAATTCTTGTTCTGTGTTGTAACATTCATTACAACTGCTCTCTGACATTTCAGTTCTGTATATATAAGTAGATATTTTCTCTTTTTCCACAGCTCTTTTGCAAAAATCTTGCTATTTTTAGAATTTGCATATTCATTGTTTAATTGGGTCTATTAAATTGTATGGAAATAAACATGGATTTTCTCTGTAGCAAAATGTCACCGAATGAGCTCCAGTACTGCTAAAATTGGTTAAACAAGGGGAATGAAGGGGAAAAATAAAAAAAGAGTGGGTGGAAATAGAAATAAGAGCAGATGGCCTAAGTTAGCATTTTTAGATATTATATTACATAAAGAGGTAGGAGGAAAGCTGAAAAGGTAAATAGCAACCTTTTTAATAGCAGAAACGTTCTGTTGATGCTCACTCGTCCAAGCCCCTCTGCAGCAATGGGATAAACAGCCTTACCAAGGGGTGGTTATTCTCTGGGTATTGTACCCACATGAAAACTGAAAACCCCACTGCTAAATAGCACCAATTTCAACATTAGGTTGTTTAATTGGTTAAGCTGCAATTGCAGGGATACCTACAGCAATTAGGAGTGTCTGTGGCTTTTTAAGTCTCTTGTATTTATTTGAAAGAGCACATTTATTATCGTGCATGATCAGACCTGCACAGCTCATGTGCAAATGAAATGCACAGTGACATCCTTCAGAGACTGCCACGATGTGTCTCCAGAGCATGTCTGTGGGTTCTGGCTGCAAGTCTACCACACTCCAGGTGTGATTTCTCCAGTGCCTAACTTTTTAGGAGCTTGGTTACTACCCAAACTTCTGTAACATTGCCAAGAAACTTTCAGATGCATTATGTCAGCACTGCTTGTTTTATTGGCTGAAAAATAAACCAGAGTAGCTTCACTTGCATATCTTCTGCAGAGAAAGGTAATTCAACATAGTGGCTGGGAGAAGACGAAAGCTTTTTTGTGTGTTATTATGTGAAATGGAACCTGGACAGATTCTCAGGGGATTTTTAACTTGTCACTGGCATCATATTAGAATACAACTGTATAAGTAAGATTAAAGAATGTAGGTTATGTCTAAAAGTGTAAAGAGCCCCAGAGATGCAATGATTCTGAAATGATCTGAGATAGTGGGTAATCATTCCATTGTGCCTGAGAAAATTACAATCCAAAATACTGAGGTATCTTGAAATACTTGACTTTAGACAACCAGTTAGGATTTATTCTGTTGGAATTATGCAATGCAGATTTCAATTTATTTAAGTAGAAGAAGACTTGAGCCTGTAACAAAAATGAACTGCTAAAGCTGAGGGTTTTAATGTTGAAGGAGAAATTGTCCAAACACTCTTCATCATCCGTGCTCCAAACCCGCTTCCCAGCCTGATGGGAAAGGGTGAGACTGGGGGCAGAACAAGAAGGTCTCATGGCTCCTGGGCAGAGCAGGCAGAGAACTGATGGATGGCCAAGACAGGCAGAGAACTGCCCCATGGCCCAAACAGGCAGAGAACTGCCCCATGGACAAGACAGGCAGAGTGAGGAGATCAGGATGCTCCTGCTGACTGACAGATTTGAGCCCCGTCAGTCACACAGGAGCTGAATGACTGGGATCAAAGCATGGGGGTCCACACCTAAAATGAAAACTCCTTTCAAGTCCTTGAATCCTTTTGTGAGTTTGGAAAAATACACTGAAGATATAAATAAGACCCAAGGATGAAGAAAGGGTAAAATAGAAAAAAAAACCTTCTAAAGTAAGCACTTACCTATCAATGGTTGAGCACTTTAGTGAATCCATTAAGGCCTAAACACAACAGGAGTTACATCTTTAGATGGTAAACTTTGTATTGAAGTCAGATGTTCTTCCCTAATTTACTGGCTAAGAAAGTTTTCCTAATTACTAATTTAAGATGTCCTATCTCTATATTCCTGTCTAGAGCAATTTTTAATAAAAGGATTAAACACATTTCACTGAACCATTTAGTTTGTCTTCAGTGCATCTTTCCAATTAGATAAGACCTGAAGAGCTGGTCAGAACTTAGCCTTAAATCTCTTAATGACTGTACCTATTTTTCATATCAAAAATCAGATAGTTTCATTTTATTCACCATTTTGAACAAAGTAATGCTGCCCTGTATTATAAATAGCCATTTTGTCTTTGCCTTTTCAAGAATATGGGATTTAGAATATGATAGTCAGAATGCCATGGCAATCAGAGTTCTGTGAGCAGCTCTGTTGGGTCATGTTCTTCTGCGTAACGAGAATGACAGCACAAATTATTTATTTATGGCACTTCATATTTTGTTTTTGAATTACGTTCAGTATCATGCTCTTATATCTTTCAAGAAATATTTTCAAATAGATAATGGGTAATTAAATTTCGTAAGTTCTTAAGATAACACGATTTTGATGAGTGCTGTGAATAAGGCTCATCATTAACAGATTTAACTGCCTGAAGAAACTATCTCCACTTTTAGAAGCTTTGTCTATATCAGGAAAAAGCCCCCAAATATTTCCTCTGGATTTGCTTCCATATCTGTCAGAAATATTTGTTTAAAAGCATAGGCAAACACTGATAAGAGTGTGGTTCAGATAAAACACAGACAAAGGGTTTTATCTGGATAAAGTATTTTGAATTCATTGGTTCATTGTGAAATGCAGCTGCCCTGCAGTGAGATCACCCCCGAGTGCAGGCAGAGCCTCCCTGCAGCTGCTCCTCTGCTGCTTCTCAGCTTTAGCACAGGAAAAGCAGGAGTTTTCAGGAAGTTTTTCATGTCTTTCACAGTGTCCATAATCTTCCTTGGAGACTTTTGTTGGCCTATTTGCCTACTCACAGAAGGCATCATGTTAGGAAAGTCAGTGTAAGAGCTCACATGCCTTCAGTGACTTTTCTGGTCTTACTGGAATTTAATTCTGCACACCACTAATTTCTTGAGAGGATTTCTGTTGCATCAGAGGTATCACAGGAAGAAAAGAGGAAATGAACCTTTTCATTAGGAAATGAACCTTTAAAAGTACACAACTCTGTACCTAAAGTCAACCAAAGGGTATTTTCTCTCTGCAGCTTTTTGGAAAGCTTTTCTTTCTATACTCACTGTCACTTTGTTGGACAATACTGTACTCTTTAGCTTTGAAATATTTCTTCTTTATCAGTGATGTCTCAGAATGACTGGACTTAAAAGTATTTTCACATGTGTTGATAGGACGACACTGCTAACATTTTACTTTGCAGTTGCTTTTGAATTCCTACATGTATTTTAACTTTATTTGTACTCTCATATTTTTATTTTCCTTGGTAATAATTCAGGTTTACTGGAAAGCTTCTTTTTCACTGTTTTGCAAATAAGTTTCAATAATGAACAGAAGGGTGTCATAGATTAACTACAAGGATTTTTCATTTTGGACTGGTAGAATGGAGCTCAGCAATAACACAATTTTTCCCCATGATAACTTACCATTCTCTCATGAGCTGCATTACAAATTATTGTGCAAATAGATGATGTTATGTAGGAGGGTAAGAACGTAAAATTTCAAAATATTTCAAAGTACACTAAATGAATCTCAATTTTAAAAATTTTTGTAATTTAAATAAATGTGCAGGTTATGGCCATTTGGAATAGAAATTGAGTACAGAAATTTTCATAACAGTTCACATTCTGTAAGAAAAAAAATTCTACCTATTGGTAGGAATTATAGGCATCAGAATACTTGATGAGCCAAGTCTAACAATATTAACATGAAATATTCACAATGAATACAAGGGAACACATCAGTCAATATAAAACATTCATCTGTTAAATAATTTACAGTACTTTTTTTTCCTGTTCATATACCTACTTTCAGATTATGCTTATATTCTTTTAGACTTGTTCACTTTTTTCAGCAATGAATGGAGGACTCCTTTGTACACAGATTCTATTAAAACCGTATAAAAAAGTGGTAGTTTCAGTTCAGGTATGTGACAGAGAAGAAGATGTGAATTAGTGCAAACCTTCATATAACCCAAAGGTCTCCCTTGTTTTTTAATTATCAAGCCCTTGAAGCATTGGCAAGGCAACAAAGAGTTAGAGTCACAAATTGCTGAAAACTCAGGAAGACCCTTCCTCTCTCTCCTCAGGAGAAAAGGGGGAAATAACAAGGGAGGAATCTCATGCCAAGGCACATCCAGGAGCCTTGGGAGGCCCTTCAGGAAATGCTCCCTCACCATTTCCTCGGGGGATGCTCCAGATCAGGTATTTTCTTGTGAACAGTTCCCAGACTGGGGAGGAACAGACCTGTGGTGTGGCCATCAGGCTCTTTGTTTCTAACTCACAGCCTAAAGCAGATAAAACTGGAAAATTAGTAGAACTTTATCTATATCCTATGAAAGCAAATACCAGTTTATTATATTAGTCAATAGAAATGAAGTTGATGTACTTCTAGGCTGGATTCAAGACTGATAGATGAAGGAAATAATGTACAGGTAGGCAGATAATTTGGGTGCTACCTCTTCTGCCACAGACTTTGTATGTCTCATTTCCCTGTCTGTAAACCTAGTTAAAGAACATGTTTTTCTTTATTTTTTCAAAGTATCTTGTAAGATCTCAGAAAAAAAGTAACCAGTTCTTGATGTATACATGAAGCACGTGTCCCAGTTCTGTTCTCAGTCCTGAGTCCTCTGTTAATACACATAAATTAAATAGCAGGAATGTAAATCAAATTAGGCTCTAAGGGCTATAGAAATCTTGGTTAATCATCCACGTTTTCCTCTCGTGCACAGGATCACAGTGGCTCTCTCAAGCTCAAAGTCAAGCTGGATCCTCCTAGTAAGGCTGTGACATCATGACAGGAGTTACTGGATGCAGATTTGCCACTTACAATCAAATCCCCATTTCCTCTATCAGTTGGCTGCATTATTAAGTGACACTTACAAGTAATTTTGATGATTAAATGAGCTGCTCTTCACAATGAGCACATAATTTTCTTTTTTATATGAAGAATACAAATCAAGAGAGAATATTCTGTACTTGGCATAGCTATGCCAGGTGCAAGAAAATTGGTGCAAAATTCTGCTTCCTTCTTTACCTGCTTCTCAAATGTTTCCATCACTTGTACTATGTATTTCTTCATGGTTTTATTTGATAGTGAGGAATTACTTTGCTCCCAGAGACAATTCTGAAAATAACTGTGAAAAATTACTTTTGCTAGTCAGAAGGGAAGAAAGTCAAGGTGAAGGTGCTGATACAATTGGTCCATTTGGCTTCTTTTGGAGTTGTCAACCATCATTGTGGTATCTGAATTTTCTCAAATCTATCCTACAAACCTCATGTGAGCAACTGGTGCATTATTCCTTTCACTCAGGCCTCCCATTCAGGCACTGCTCACACTAAATCCCAATGCCATTCAGTGCAGAGAAAGTCTATCTTATTGTCTTTCTTGTTCAGTGTGATTGAAGATATTAAGAAAACATGAGGCAACTGAAATTATGGCATATTTAATAAATAATTATATGACTAATTTTAATCAAACACAAAAATACATGATCTTGTAACACTCATACTGATAGATCTGTTAAGACATAGCAGCAACTCAGACTATGAAGGACATTTCAAGATCAGATTTGTTTTCCTTTGACGCAAGAGTGTTGAACTTTACCTTCTGCAAATGAAGGGCTTTAGCTGCTATAGATTCTATTTATTCATTTGATAGATGAGCTTCAGGGTTAGCACCAGCTCCTGCCCCCTGCAGCGGAGGGCATGGAAGGGGCACTGCTGGGGCAGAAGGCACAGTGGGCACAGCAAAGTCTGTGAGTGGAGCTCTGCCAGCCGAGAGGGACAGGAGGGCAAAGTGCAGCTCTCCAGTCCCAGGCAGCACTGCACCCAGGCTGGCTGGGGGCCGAGACAGAAGAACAGAGCATGCTGTAAATCCATCAGATCTGATCAGTTTAGGAAAACAAGTGATACATTCAAATTATCAGTGAGATTTTTCTGTACATCACACAGTCCTGAAGTATGTATTATTCTCCATATCTTTACTCCTGTTTATACACTTCAATTACAATGTTTGTTTTTCTATTGCTTACTTCTGTTGCTCTTTTGCTGAAAGACTATTTAATTTTCTTTCTTTTTAAAATTATTATTTGTTTCTATATCTCTATCTTATTTATTTCTTTTAAAAATATTTTTATTTTATTTATTTTTAACAATGTACTTTGGCACAGGTTTTTGAAAAACTCAGAAAATGATGGAAGGAATTTCCAAAATGACAAATGCTGTCAGACTGATCAAAGAAAAGTTCTATCACTTCTCATTTAAAAATTAGAGAAACATATATATATATTAAAAATTCTGCTCTATCGGCTGGAAACATACTATTATTGTTCAAATATCTAGAGCAGTATGTTACTTGATTGTTCTTTTTGTAGCTCAATTTCAATTTTAGATTATGTTTAAAATTATCTGCTGTATTCTTGGTATCAACTGCCAAGTACATGATATTCTGGAAAGCTGAAACTGCTAAACCTAACCTCATATGCATTTTTTTTTCTAAATGTTATACCTAATTTTAGCACTGTTAACATTGTCATCTTGCAATTATATTGGGCCTTATACAGCATAACCTGCAAATAATGTGTCACAAAGGGTTTTCCCTCCTACAGACTTTTATTTCAAATTCCCCATGAAATCAGAAGGTATGCAGAGTTATTCTGAGCCACGAGCCCACCTACAGCATGTCCCTGTGGATTGCTGAGAAGTGCTATTGGGAGATGGAGTTGAGGTGGTGGAGAGCATGGGAGTGTTCATTGCATTTGTTGTGATGGAACCTGCCAGGCTGTTCGGGTTGGGAGTCACTTCCCAGCGAAGGAAAGAGCAATGCCATGTGCCAATCCACACAGCAGTGCCATGTTCCAATCCACACACAATGCCATGTTCCAATCCACACAGCAGTGCCATGTTCCAATCCACACACAATGCCATGTTCCAATCCACACACAATGCCATGTTCCAATCCACACAGCAATGCCATGTTCCAATCCACACAGCAGTGCCATGTTCCAATCCACACACAATGCCATGTTTCAATCCACACACAATGCCATGTTCCAATCCACACAGCAATGCCATGTTCCAATCCACACAGCAATGCCATGTTTCAATCCACACACAAGGCCATGTTTCAATCCACACAGCAATGCCATGTTCCAATCCACACACAATGCCATGTTCCAATCCACACACAATGCCATGTTCCAATCCACACACAATGCCATGTTCCAATCCACACAGCAATGCCATGTTTCAATCCACACACAAGGCCATGTTCCAATCCACACAGCAATGCCATGTTCCAATCCACACACAATGCCATGTTCCAATCCACACACAATGCCATGTTCCAATCCACACACAATGCCATGTTCCAATCCACACAGCAGTGCCATGTTCCAATCCACACACAATGCCATGTTTCAATCCACACACAATGCCATGTTCCAATCCACACAGCAATGCCATGTTCCAATCCACACACAATGCCATGTTCCAATCCACACACAATGCCATGTTCCAATCCACACAGCAATGCCATGTTTGAATCCACAGCTTCCCTAAAGTGGCTTCAGGAGTTACTCTGTTACCAGTGCCAGATGGTCAGTGGCTTATCTGAGGGCTTCAGTTGTTGATTAAGATTCATTGCTTTCTACCAAATTGCTATTTTAAACAACTTGAGGTTTTTCTGTCATATTATCCTTCTCCCTATGGAGTGAGTGAGGAAATACAGAACGACGGCATGTCCTCCTTGCCCTGCCCTGCCCTGCCCTGTCCTCAGCAGGAGGGGCACTGCAACTCCTCAGAGGTGGTAGGGCAGGACTCCTGCAGGGCACAGGGACTCTCCCGTGTGGGTCATTAGGAGATGTGCAGCTGCAGGCAGGGAGGAGAGCTTGGCTGGGCCCTGCTGGGACACACTTGCCCAGCATCCAGCTCAGGCTGTAGTGCCAGATGCCAGACTGGAGCTCAGGGAGGGGAACAGGCTCCTGGTGAGGACAGCTCAGAGCCCAGGGCACTGTGTGAGCATGGAGGCCACAAAGGGGCACTGTCTGACAACTGACCTTCTTTGCCTCCTCCAACGTACCCCCTGCATCCCTTCCTTTTTTTTTTTTAATGTCACAGCTCTTGTTAAAAATGTTTTCATTTCTAAGGAGTATGTGGTCAGCACCATTAATTCCACACAGACACCAGAGGTCTGATACAGTGGGGCAGTAAAAGGTGGCAGTTTGGAAATTCTATATAGCTGAAAACTGAGATTCTGGACTATTGGTAAACTTTGAAGAATTGTGTACAGCTATGAAGGAGTTGGCAAAACTACTTAACTTTGATTGTTTCAGAGTTTACTCACAAGCTGTGTCTTAAAAAACTCACTCTACAATAATGAACATTAGTGAGGTTTTTGAGCTAAGTAGTCTGAGGTTTCTATTCCCTTTAAAAGGGGGTATAAAGCAGAAATAGAAATTATTTTCACAATGCTCTGAAGCAAGTCCAGCCCACAGAAAGTGTGATTTCATCATATCCCATGTAGTGTTTCTCTCTCTCTGAGATGTCCTTGTTGCCTGAATACTTGCCCAGCTGTACTGCACTCACATGACCTTCTTCTTAGAGCTTGGAAAGTGATGTACAAGGAAGGAAAATGTAGAGTTAGTGAATTAATTATCCTATTCTTTAAATTTGTAGGCAATTTCTATGAACTGTTTGCTTTTTTATACCACTCAGTAAGTGATACTTCTTTTTTCTTGTTAAGAGGAAGAAGAGGGAAAAAGTAAAATACTCAAATGATATCAGGATAAACCAAGCAAAATAACAACTAATAAAATAAGAAGGGAGGCTGAATAGTGAAGAGATAAGGCACATGAATGAAGAGAGGGTGTGCCTGACTGATTTAGAGCCAGTACTTAGAGATAGGGAGGAAGGGAAGTTAGAAATATACCCCATTTTTATTTCATTGCATAATAACCTCAATGAACAAAGTGATGCACTGGAAGTTACTTCAGAAATCTAAGAATTTGAGGCACTTAAAGCTTAGTAAAAGCATTTCAGAACATGATATCTTCCTGTTAAGGCAGAATCTGCCTTTTGTTAAGCACTGCTTTGGAGTTGGGATTGAGATTTGACTTTTGGTCCCAAGTACTCATGTAATCGGGAAAAAAATAAAGAACTGGGAAAGTACTGGCAACATTCACCAGGGCTCCAGTACTAAGAAATTGTGTGTCCAACCGTGATATACTGTCTGGCACAGGAAAAACAGAGTATTTTTGAGTTCAAATCTGTATTAATGGAGATACAATCAGCTCTTAGTCTATTCATCTGTTGAAATCAATAGGAGCTGGACAACAGACTAATGCTGCATCTTTGGGGCCACTCTGTTGCCTTCACTCCATGGGAATGGAGTTGAAAAGAGGCTCCTCAAGGCATGAGCTGAGAACCTGCTGCCAGCCCTGTGTGAGATGCCAGCAGCAGAACTGGGGTGAGGCAGTGAGAGGAAGGTGCCCCACAGCACCAGTGGGAACAGGGCAGTGCCAGTCTGGGCAGCGTTCAGGGGTGGGTTATCCATGGCAGAGCCTGTTGCTGCTCCAGACGGGTTGGCAGGCCCTGCCTCTCCTGCTGGGCTGGCACATGTGGCACCAAGTGCAGGAACCTGCCAGTGCTCCAGGAAATTAAATCCTCACTTAGCACAGGGGAGTACTGAATGAGAAGTGAATAGCTGAATTTGAGCTCTACTGAAGGTCTCATAGCTTAGTGAAAAATGCAAGGAACGAGAAGAAGAATCCTTGACTTCAATAGAAAGAGGTAAGAGGGGAAATGTGCTGGCTCTAAAATCCCTTTTTCTAAAGGCTGGGTGCAGATGGAACCTGTGTGGTGTCCCACAGCAGTGCCACGTCCTGTGTGACAGCGTCGTGCCTGAGGGTAACAGGGACATCTGCCACTAGGTAAGGGATTGATGGGAAACAGGGATAATGCTGATGGATCTATCACAGGAAAGGGCAAACCTACTGAAATAGACTTATTCAAATGAGGAGAGAAAACAAAATTAAAAAACTCAGCTCAGAATGATGAATTCATAGACTATTCTGTTTAATTTGTATTCTGGTACTGGTCTCAGAAAAGCACTCTTTGCCAGTTTGGGATATTTAGTGTGATATTTAATTTAAAGCTGTGATTGACTTCTGGAAAATCTAACAAGCACTTAGCTTCATTTATTAATATCTAAAGATGCAGTATTCATCATCAGTGATTTTAATTAATGTTCCCCTTCAGCAATGATATACAACAGTTAGGTGACCTTGAGGAGAGAACATTCCACGCTATTAAATAATAGACATTCAAAAGATTATTTTGACTTCTGTGTCTGCCTAATTCATTCATTCTTTTGGCTAAACTTCTCGTAGAATAAATCCATGCATGCAATGAGACAATTCTTTGAATTTTAATCCTTTTTCTTTAATGTTTAAATTGATGTTTAGCTTCCTTTAGGGGATCTTATCACTAGATAGTAAAGGTCACTTCCTGATGAATTGTTTCTGTCCAGTGACTCTTTGTGCTTTGCAATTTTTCATATATTTTCCAGATAATTATAATATATAGACGAAAAGTTCCAAGTATTAATAACTAAATATTACATATTAAGACAAGTTACATAAGTACTCCTCTAGGATACTTTGGATGTTATTATTCCCTGAACTTAATGCAAAGACTTGGAGAAAATTTTTTTTGTCTGACACTTAACATGGAAATGACCCAAAGGTAGGGAAAAGTTCAACAAGGCTGAGAAACAAGAAATATGTTTATATGGTTAAGGATTTTATTTAATAAATAATGTTTAATAATGAATAACTTTAAGGAGGAATAAATGATGAGGTATTAGAAGAATAAATTATTTTATCTTTAACATTTTTCTTTAAAGTCTCCAATTTCAATTCAGGGTCAGTTCCAGTCATGAATAGTATGGGCCAAATTCACTGTGTAGTTATGGTTGCTGTGATAGTCACATGGGAGAGAGAAACAAATCCACTGGGCATGACTTTCTTCTTAGAAACTTTTCTGAATGTGAGTCCCTTGAAAGGTGTGTAATAAAAATCCCATAAATGAATCCACCATGCTGAAAATGAATTCTGACAATGACATAACTTCATTCTGTATTTTCAGCATGTGAGTCCGTGTTGCTGTCCCTGTGAACAGCCCTTTGGGTGCACAGGTTGGAGTTCCCTCCTGCCATGTCATGGCAGGGCAGCTCCTTGGGCAATGGCCCTGCACTTAGTAAGGCAATCACTTCAGAGAACAGTCTGACAGTTCTTTTTTATAAACATTTAGGATTAGGGAAGTGTTTTGAAATAAGTAGTTTGAAGGTTTCTGTGTATTTATCTGAACAAATCTGCTCATCCTCTGCTGATGGTAAGTAACTTGTACAATCTGCAAGGATAAATGTTGGCACTGCTGATGTACACACAGGAACTGGTGGTGCATTTCACATCACTGGTTACCATGTCCTTTAGAGAGGATTAGTTTATTGGTTTGAAAATTTTCTTTTGTATTCTGTGGCATTGGTTTTTGGTATTTCAGATAAACTATGAAGACTCTTGACTTTGAAATTAGACCTTCAGTGATGCAGACTTTGTTTTTTACAATTTCCTTGCTGTAAATGTCACTTTTCTCTTTAGTCTATAGAAAATTAATAAATGTGTTTAAAATGTCTTTTAAAATGGTGCATAGGTAGTAAAAAAAAAATTACACGACTTATTTACCATGTACCCACGTGTCTATCAGAAAAAAAAAAAAAAGAACAGCATAATTAGAGACTGGGAGAAGCTGTGGACACAAATTTTGCCCTCCATCACACTCCTTTTTCAATGAAAGCACTGAAATTTCTGAAATCTGTGGAGGTTTAGTAAAATATGACAAATGGCAGGAGCTGAGGAGGGTGAAAAGTGCCGAGAGATGTTTGATCTAATTTTCCCTTCTCTGTCTGAGCCTGTAGATGTTTCCCAGTGAGTCTGAGGCACATTTGAGGTGCTGTGGAAGAGCTGCTGGTGAGAACCAGGGACAGGAGACTTTGCTGCATTGCATACGGGATTTCTGTGGCCCAGGGTGATACTGCCCAATGAGAGGAAAAATCCAGAGCATGTAGCTTTAGATATTCATCCATTCATAAGTAGACAGTTCTTTATCAAATTATACCTTTGCAGTTGGAGAAAAGTACAAATAAGGTTAGAAATATTCTCCGTGGAAGAGAAAGTGTATGTATGTGATGCTTCTTTAAGGCTGCTTTGCTGTGGGAACATCTGAAGGTGTGTTTATGCCCTGAAACACAAAAATATTAACAGTCCTTTTTGTTATGATGGGTTTTGTTTTTCACTTGTCAGTCTACTCTCTACAGGTAATATCAGTGAAAGCTGTATGGTTGAAGTCACACTTCTCACAAGACATTCTCTCTGACTTTTAAACCTGAACATGTCCCTTTCTACTGGGTAATGATCAGTTTGGATATTACGAGATAAACCAGAATCCCATCTGGGCCAAATACTGCAAGAGCTCCTCCTAATGGAGCAACAGAAAGAGAGAAAAGGGAAAAAACCCACAAACCAAACCGACCAACAAACAAACAAAAACCTTGGGAGGGGACACAGGAAAAAATCCTTGCATTTGTTACTCTCCTTTGTTTCCTAATTTGAGTAGTCTCACCATGTTACAGAAAGGCTTTGGAACATACCTGTCTGATACAATGTTGTTTGGAATGTTTCAGTGCTAAGTATACATTTCTTCTGCAAGTTATTTTAGAGAGTAAAATCCTTACTTGGCTACTGGGGAAAAGTGTTCTGATTTCTTGAGATGAGTGCAGAGGCCGGTGCAGTTTCCCTTTGGGAGTGCCAGTGCAGAGCTCAGGGCACACTGAGCTGGTCACAAATGCAGCTCCTCCTGACCATGCAGGGATGGGGGCAGAGCTGCACAGATCCTGGCCCTGAGCATTTATAGAGGAAAACAGGCCTGGGCTACACTGAATCTTTGGCTATAAAGACTGCTGGATTCCCGGGCCATATTTCATTTCTGCTCAGTGTGTGCCTCTACTCCCTGCTCTGGGTAAGGATGACAAAACAGACTCTTAATCTAAGCTGACAGAATGTGCTCAACAAACAGATGAAGGTGTTTGAATTTGAGCTGTGGCCAGTGAAGGGAAGGGATGGCTGGGCACAACGGCCTGGGGCAGCTTGGTGGGCAGTGACTGTCAGGCTTTTATTCTGTTTCTTTGTTTTAGTTCTTTTTAATATAGAACAGAGTTACCTTGAAACAAATATGAAATAATCACCGTTTGTTAAAATAAATATTGTAATCTAATGGATTATGATTAAGTGATTTCAACAAGCTGAAACTCAAAACTCAAATTTATACAAAAGTGATGTGGGAAGTTTTGGAGCCGTTTGGGTCAGTGGAGCTACATTTGGCAAAGCAGCAGATGGCACCTATGGCCAAGGCAGTTCCTCCGGCTGCTGTGCCATATCCAGCTGTGCCACAGCAACTCCCTGGGGGCTACTGTGCCACAGCCAGCTGTGAGCATCTCCCTGGGGGCTGCTGTGCCATATCCAGCTGTGCCACAGCATCTCCCTGGGGGCTGCTGTGCCATATCCAGCTGTGCCACAGCATCTCCCTGGGGGCTGCTGTGCCATATCCAGCTGTGCCACAGCATCTCCCTGGGGGCTGCTGTGCCATATCCAGCTGTGCCACAGCATCTCCCTGGGGGCTGCTGTGCCATATCCAGCTGTGCCACAGCATCTCCCTGGGGGCTGCTGTGCCATATCCAGCTGTGCCACAGCATCTCCCTGGGGGCTGCTGTGCCATATCCAGCTGTGCCACAGCATCTCCCTGGGGGCTGCTGTGCCATATCCAGCTGTGCCACAGCATCTCCCTGGGGGCTGCTGTGCCATATCCAGCTGTGCCACAGCATCTCCCTGGGGGCTGCTGTGCCATATCCAGCTGTGCCACAGCATCTCCCTGGGGGCTGCTGTGCCATATCCAGCTGTGCCACAGCATCTCCCTGGGGGCTGCTGTGCCATATCCAGCTGTGCCACAGCATCTCCCTGGGGGCTGCTGTGCCATATCCAGCTGTGCCACAGCATCTCCCTGGGGGCTGCTGTGCCATATCCAGCTGTGCCACAGCATCTCCCTGGGGGCTGCTGTGCCATATCCAGCTGTGCCACAGCATCTCCCTGGGGGCTGCTGTGCCATATCCAGCTGTGCCACAGCATCTCCCTGGGGGCTGCTGTGCCATATCCAGCTGTGCCACAGCATCTCCCTGGGCTGTTCCAGCAGATGGGCAGCATTTGCAGAGCTGCTCAGACCTGACATGTCTCTGCTGAAAAGTGGCAAAAGAAGCATGGATGGCTTTATATCGGGTGTCTCCACCCCTTTTCTAATCCCGGGATGTATATAATTATTATTATATCATCATTTGCACTATTTTATTTGCATAGTATGAACTGTGCAAGGTAAAAAGCAGGTTTAATGCAAGCCAGATATGTTCACCAAGTTCTTCCATGGATGCTTTTAACTTCCTGGCCAAGATGTGTACTACATTTGGTTCTTACATATCCCAAAATGTGACTGTGATAAATAAACATGGCACATGTTGCTGTGGGGTGATGGCCCTGATGAACTCTTGGTAAGTGAGGGAAACGCCTCAGCCCTGGAGGGGCTCCCAGGACCATTGTCAGAGCACAGAGACGTTCCAGAGGCTTCCCTAAGGTGCTAAACCAGACTGATAGATGGGATAACTCAGGGTGGCCTTCCCAGAGGCTTCCCCAAGGTGCTAAACCAGACTGATAGATGGGATAACTCAGGGTGGCCTTCCCAGAGGCTTCCCTAAGGTGCTAAACCAGACTGATAGATGGGATAACTCAGGGTGGCCTTCCCAGAGGCTTCCCCAAGGTGCTAAACCAGACTGATAGGTGGGATAACTCAGGGTGGCCTTCCCAGAGGCTTCCCCAAGGTGCTAAACCAGACTGACAGATTAGCAAAGGGCGGAGTGTGTGGAGGTGACGTGGCCCTGCTTTGTGAAATTCTCTAGGAACACAAAGAGCCCCTCAAGCCTATGTCCGGTCATCTGTCTGTCACCACAAAAGTAATTATTGACTACAGCCACACCCAAACCATCTGAGAGGAAAAAAAAAGCTGTAAGAGCAATTGGGCCTGAGGAGGAACGCGGCCGAACGCTGTTGTGTCTGTGAGGGGAGCGCAGCTGCCCCGTCTGCTCCCGCCCCTTCGGACAAGGTAGGGCTGGGAAACCGAGTGCTCTCGGTACTTTATATTCCACAGCTTATGCTTTACTCTCTTACAATACTACTTTATACATTCTATCTTATAGCTGATGCTATGCCTGTTACGTTATACCTTATGAACTGCCTTATACCCTTATGTGTTCACTTCTACCTCACAGCTACGTTAATACTAATTTCACTTTGGTTGTATTTTTACTCTATAGGCACTCTATTTATTATTTACTGACTGCGTTTTGGTACACTTCACAACTTCCTAGGTGTGTATCTTACTACTTTATATTAGTTGTTGTGCCCCTTTGCGGTGTGTAGCTGTTTTTTAGCCTGTGTGTTGATGGAACGCAGCTGTTCTTTCCTTCGCTGTGTGTTACAGAGAAGGAGTGTGCGGGTCGTTTTGGTGCTCTGTGTTACCGACGGGTTTTGGATTTGGGCTTTAGATGGCTGTGCTTCTGGTTAGTACTTCCTGTTGTTAGTTAAGTCTGTCTGGGGGGTACACTGAAACTTAAGTTTGCGGGGCTTGTCTCTCTAGAATGTGTCTTGTGCTGGTTTCCCTTGGGCCTTTTAAGCATCAATTACAGTCATGCAGCTAAACTTTATCACGTCAGTTAAATACAATCCTGCAGCGAAACGTTATCACTGGCAACGCCAAACCCACAGTAATTGTCACATACTTGTATTAATAAAAGTTATTTTGGGAGCTGCTGTGGAGAAAGTTCTGTTCTTGCTGTTAAGTGTGGTCCTCCCGGCAGGGTCGGAGCCCCTTCCAGCCTGTTCTGTGCATTGTTCGACAGGCAGCGCTGGCTCCCAAAGCTTTGGTGGTTCCGAGGGCGCTCATAGCTAATAACCTCATAGTAATACAGGTGGGACAAGGAATGTTTGCATTTCTGCCCCTGCTTTCCACGTGGTAGTTGCTGATGGCAGAGTTTGAGGACAGATGGAGTTTCAGCTGAGACACACCAGGCTCAGCTGGTTTCACTTCCCTGAAATCCAGAGCCCTGGCTGAGCTACAGCAGCGTGCAAGGGGCTTGTTGGGTCTCTAAAGGGCTAATATTTAAATAAATCGGAGGACCAGGTGATGGAGGGACTAATTGGAACTGCTCAGTTTCTGTGTCTCTCAGAAGCAGTGGGGAAACATTCTTTGTAGATGTGAGTCAGAAATGCAGTAAAGGGCAGTCATGAAGTGCAATTTTTCTGGCATTGACTAAGGGTGTGTTACAACTAATAGCATTTCATGAATGTTTATTCATGCAGTTTTAGGTCTTAACAACTTGTTAGATCTTGCAAAGAGAAAGGGTCTTCATCCTTCAATCTCTGTTCATGGAGGGAGTTATTCTTACAGAATAATTCATTTGTTCAAGTATCTCAATTTGAAAGACACATAAGCTTCCTCTTTAATCATTTTAGGAGAAGGCCATTTCCAATAGTTAAGGGACATTTGTGTCATCTGTTTACACAGTCAATATGGCCAGGGTGTCTAGATGATGAACTTAAATATTTGCCTTTTATTCAGGATAATTATGGTGCATAAAACAGTCACTAAATAATTTAAAGTGAGCAAATTTATGTAGCTTAGATGTAAGTTCAATTAATTCATCTGCTAAATTAATTGAAAAGAATGAATTAAACTAATATTTGCTACAATTAACTTGTCCAGTTCTAGTACTGAAATGAGTCCCCTCAATTCTAGAATGATGCAGTAGATGACTTATTTTGTTTTCTAAACTAATTGTATAGAGGGGGACCTACGAATTACAAACTTCACCTCGTTACTATGTACTTCTGACTTGCCTTGTCATCCTATGGCAATCTTGGTATGTTCTGCTGAGCAACATGAAAAACATGGGATTTTTTTATAATTTCTTGTTAGGATAGTTTCCTTTCTGCTATTGTGTTCTCTGCTTGGGCAAAGGTCCTTTAACCAGTATGCTCTTTTGGCTTGGTCCTGGTCCTGGTCCTGGTCCCTTCCTCACCTTCCACCTTGCTTCCACCAAGCAGCAATTCTTTTGCCCCATTTTCAAAGCACTTGTACAACTGACTCTTAGACCCCTGGCAGCATAGTTTGGGGACAAGTGATTTGCCACAAATGTCTCTCCAGATTTTGCATATCCACCTGCACAGTCAAGGGAAAACATGACTCTTGATGACTGTTCCAGTAACAATTAACATTCTGTAAGTAAAACACTGCCCTTTCCAGAGTACCTTGCAAGGGATAATGTCTCTCCTCAAGCAATGTCCTGACTGCAGAGATTGGCTTTATGCATCTCTGTTCTCTGAAGAATAGAAGGCAATTGGAAAAGAGCTGAGACAAGCAAAATTTTCCAATTCCCACAAGCAGTGTCAAGACAAGGTGTTTGCTGCATAATCACTTCCTGCATGACAATAAACAACATTTAAGGTCTAAATGTCACTGCTGTATCATTTTATAAGTAGTGGCCTGAGTCAGGGCTGGCAGTTGTTTCAGTTTTCAATGTGGTAGAAATAAAGCTACAAATTTGGAGTACTTTGGACACAACCTTTTAGTGTGATTTCTACCAAACTTCTGTTCTTCCTCATTTAATTTTGTAGAAATATCCACAAGAATAAGATGAGATGGGCTTGGTTTACAAAGGGCAGTGCAACACACTACTTTTGACATATGAACAAGTATCAAATTATCTGATTTTCCAAAAAATATAAGCTGATTAATGCCAGTCTCATATCTACAGAAAAACCTTTACTTAAATTAATTGTGCCATCAGCTTGATAAAAGCAGTGAACCTTTTAAAGACTCCCAAGTGTATGTTAACAGCTTTTTCCATAGTCCTGTTGTGATTAATTTGCACTTCTATTTCATATGATTTTTGTTCTGCTTTGGTCACTTCTGCAGGTGACCTCTCCTCTCACCCTGTTCCCCTTTAAAGGAGTTTTGCTTCACCCACAATGCCTCAAGTGAGATGTACAGGACAGAATTTTCTGTAGAACTCTCAGCTGAGTGTTCTGTTTCTGTCCCTAGAGGATAGTGCCAGAACTGAGAGCGTTCCAGAGAGCTCCTCAACTGCCTGCTTGAGTCAGACCTGAGGCTTTTACTGTTGATTTTCGTCCATAGTGTAAAAGGCAGCATAGTTTAAAGAGCAGTGAATGCTGATAAAGACTCCATGAACTCTCACTTGTCACTTGATCTACTGACACCTGCCCAGACAACTCCGGGTTTTGTTCATCTATTCAGACACTACCCTTTGTTTCCACTTATTTAGACAGTCTAAAGCTGGAACTCTTTAACTGGGTGATGATCTAGTAAGTAGTATGTTATTTTAGTTTGCCTTCATCTTTAAGAGTTGATTTATTCTCTAAATGCTTATGGTGTGCTTTCGTAAGCAGGACTTGTCCTCATATTTCCAGACATATATCTTAGTTAGCCCACAGCAGAAAGTATTACCAATGTTGAATTTTACAAGACTGCTTGGTTTTAGTGCTAAAGTGTCTGTAGTAAGATTCAGTTTGGGCAGAGCTTGAGTAGCAGTCTCTAGACTTTGTCTTTTGCAGTGAGAAAGACAATGGTGGAGAGGCTTCAATACTGAATTTTATCAGAGTACTGAATAACGCTTTTGGAAGCAGAGCACTTGGAGTGAGACATAACACATGTGAGGTGTTCTTTTTTGTGCACCCACCCATTGTACCTTTGGAGTGTCTTCATCAGCCTCACTGCAGCTTGGTGCCTTTCCTGGGGGTAAAGCAATTTTGGCAGCTCCTCCTGGGGCCTCAAGGAAATATTAACCCTCTAAAGAGAGGGTTTTTCTTTCTGTGGCACACTTGGGGTTTTTCTAACTTGATGAGCCTTTTTTGTGTGTCTGGAGAGCTCCAATGAGCACCCAGGTGTTGGCTGAGTGAAAGGCAGGCTGGCCTCAGCCCACAGCTTGGCTGGGGAGGGCCCGTGGGGTGCCAGCTCTTCCTAAACACAGCCCCACTTTGGGACTGAAGAACAGCTCTGCCCTGCCAGGTGCAGGCCCCTCGGTGCCAGGCACAGAGACTGCGGCTGCTTCACACACAGTTCTGGTTATTGTTTGCTTAGATGATGAGAAGAATTTTCTTAAAATATCTAAGTATGAAGAAAAACCATGAACTGCAAAGCAAGTTTATGCATTGAGTACAACTGCACCTTATATTAAAGTAGAAAATGTCATTTTGAAATAATTGGTCCTCATTTGTGTCTTGGTCCTGTTCTTGACCATTGCCAACACCTCTCTGTGGAGCTCCACTGGCCAGAGAAGAAGCCTGTTTCTGATTCTGATGCCAGTTACCAATTCACATGTGATTTGGCAGATACTTCTGTTTGTAAAATAAATGCAGCTATTAACAAATTATATTAATTTGCTCCTCTCAGGCCAGATTCCTTAATTTTAGACACAACGCACTTACAAAAGAGCCAGGCATCCATGCAGAAAAGTATGTCTTAGAAGTCTTTGGCAAACTATAGCAACAGCTATTTCTGGAGTGCCACACTGCAAGATTCCTGGTTTAATCTGGAGGGTTTGCAGAATGTGATCCAAAAAGAATGATATTTTAGAAGTTCATCTGTTCTTTTGCAAAAGTAAGAAATTCTCCTTCCTGCCAAATTCTGCATTTTTGTCAGATTCTGCTTCCATTTCTCTAAGCTACAGGTGAGCAAGTCTTATTTTAAAAAATTAAGTTCAAGCCTGCATTCATGGAAAAAAACTGCTGGGTTTTAGTGTTTCAAATACTTCAAAGTGACAGCTTAAGAGTACAGAAGGGTGGTGTGTGCTGAGTGTCTGAGGCTGGGGATGGGAAGCGGCTCAGGTGCACCCTGTGGAGCTCCGGGGGTGATGGAAGGTGAGGATGATGCTGCAGCACCTCCACAGTCACACTGGGCAGGAGCAGGGGGGGTCTGTGCACAGCTCTGCAGCACTCACACGGAGGTGACTGTCACACGGAGGTGACTGTCACATCAGCTAAACCCACTACACAGGGATTAGTCACTGAGGTTTTTTTAGCACAGCTCTCTTTTCTCAGTCCATGCAACAACAGCTGCTCGGTGTTAGAGGCAAGTCCTGTTTCTGGTGGATGCCACAGAAAAGCATATTCTGAGAAGAGCAGGTTTGTATCCAGAGCAACATGTCCACACGTCTCTGCACGGGGCAGCTCCAGCTCAGAGGCCCCTCTGGCTGTGCCGTGGCTTCCTCAGGGTGAGGAAGAGCACAGGCACTCCAAGCTGAAGGTCCAAATGTCAGTGCCTGATCTGCAGGGACCCCAAAGATGTGCTCAGGGCCATGAGCAGGCAGAAACACTTGGCATTTATGTGGCAGCTAAATGGGGTTAGACACCCAATGCTGGGCTGGCAAAAATCCAGCCACTGTACCAAGAAGTATGTCAGCTAGAAAGGGTGTCCCCAAACACACCAGGGGCTGCTAAGGGGAACTGTGGCATTGCTTAGTTGTTATGGAAACAGGTGCATAGCAAAGTGTCTCCTGGAACATTTTCCCAGTATTGATTCTTCTGTTAAATCTTGTTCAACTGCCTCAGTTTAGCCAAGTCCGAATTGCCTTCTCCCCCTTCTTCCCCCCCTCTTACCAGCAAAGGGAATAAAACCTGAAAAAAACCCTGAGAACTCAAAAGAAACCAAATCAAATCAGAATATACATATATTTTCTAACATTTACAACTACATACGCGATTTGTACACACTGTTGGGGGGCCCCCAGGGGAGAAAGGGAAGAGGAAACGGGAAGGAGGAATAAGGAGGGACAAAACAAAATCAAAACAGACAAATACAATCAAAAACTCTAAAGAAAGGAAACTGGCAAAAAATACAGTTTCAACAACAACTCCAATGAGAAAAAACTAGTTGTCTTTCTCTCTCTCCCTTTGGGTCTCTGGTGAGGGACCAACACCCGGGTTGGGTTCCTTCTGCTCCCCAAGCCCTGCTGGAAGAAGAAAGGAAAACTAACTTCCTATCTCTCTCTTAGTCCTCCCTTGTTACGTGGAAAACACGTGTGGAATATTTGTAATGCTCACTTCCCTAGTTACAACTGGTTACTAAGGGAGGCCTAAATCAAAAACTATGACATCAACACACTATCAGAACTTTTGAGGCTGTTTTTTGATTTTGGGGTGGGGTCGTTGTTTTTTTTTTCAGTAAAAAGTTAATTGTTTGGGGTTTTTTTATGAGACAATTAAAAGGAGCTGAAAAGCTTACAAAAGCACACATGAAATAAAGCCTGGATGTGTTTTTTCCCCACCAACAGCTGCTGCCATGTGTTTGAGGGCTTGACCTGTTTCTTTGAAAATGTGATTTATTTGGAAGAGTGTTTTCTGTGGCAGTGCTTGCCCTCAGGCTGTGTGGAGTGCACAGCACTGGGCAGGTGGGTGATGAGGCAGGGGAGGTCCCTGAGCCACTGCTCTCCTTCCTCAGTGCCAGCCCCGCATGAGGAGTGAGGAGCAGCAGAGACATCTCTGCTGGCAGCAGGGCCTTCCTTTGGTGGCTTCGCCAGGGCGCTTCCTTTGGCTTCCCAAGGCTCTTCCTTAATGGCAACACAAACCTTGTGCAGATGTAATTATATATGTTTAAAGAACAGTGTTAGTGGTAACTGCACCATCAAAAACCCACCAAAATGTCCTACTGAACCCAGGAATGTTCCGTGCCATTCCCTCCTTTGTGGTGCCATCCCTGTCACTGCTGGATACAGTGATGGAGAGGGAAGTGGGGAAATGGCTTTGGCTTCTTGGAAATCAGTCAAACTTCAAACGTGGATTTTTTTTCCCTTGGGTGAATGATGTTAAAGAGTTTTACAATTTTTGAGGGAGGCAGACAATGTGTGTGTCTGCACAGCAAACATCACAGAGCTTTGGGGCTCCAATGAACGGCTGGAATGTGGCTTGTGAGTCAATAAATGCACTCCTGGGGTCTCAGGATTTCAGCACTGGCCACCCAACCAGGTCACTTGGGTCTCTCACAGTGTGTGTCCCACCACTTAAACCTCAGCTGGGCTCACATAAAACTGTGCCACAATTTATTTTAAAAGAACAGGAGGAATAAGGCATTCCTAAATAATTACAGAAAAATGCTGAAGTCACTTGAGCTCTGCTTACTTTCTAATCTAAGTGATCAAACCCCAGATACTTAGAGATGTGTTTCTCTAAATGGGGGAGATACAAGGAATTTATATTACTGGATGTTCAGATATATGACTGCTTTCATGACCCCATTTTTGTTATTATTTTGTAACTTTGGTATTGGCATTGCAGCTGCTGCAATTTTTCTCCTGTTAGGCTATTTGCTAAAATATTCATGAAAAGCAAATACAAAGTTGTATGCTACGTAATTTAAAATATAGATGTATATTCATTTGGCAAAGTTAAATTATACAATTGTTTTTTACAATGCGGGGTTTAAAAAAACCAAGACTGAAAGATGGAACTCTGTATTTAAGAATAGTTGTGCTTTCTTTTTATTCTGATTTTGTAGCTTTCTATCAGCTTTTCATTTTCTGAGACTTTTGCTGTGTTCTAATTGCATGTAATTAGTTTACTGCTATAAGTAGAACACTTAAAAAAAAATCTTAAGATGGTTAAAATCTCCCAGAGAATAATCATATTTGCTCCCTGGAATCCGAGCACTTCAAAGTTAAGAATTCAAAGATGTAAGAATCTTTGAAGAAGGACCATCTGAGAAATGGGAAGATCAGTCTACCTGTTTCTACTTCCTTCCCAGTCCTACAGAGATGCAGAAATACATTACACATATATGCGTGGGATCATGGACAGAGCTGGCCAGAAATCAGGTTTTAAAAAGGCCCTTTTGTGGGAAAATCTGAGTTCAGCCATATTAATGCAGGAGATAAGGCTGAGGAAGGTTGTCAAGTCAATGAAATTGGAATTGCAGGGAGCAAACTCAGTATCAGTAGAGAGTAAAAAGTAGTTTGAGAGGGGTCCCTGATTGCTCAACTTTTTCTGATGGATTCTACTTCAGATTATTCTGCTTTCCATAGTGAACTCAGTAAACTATGAGCATCAATTACTTATTTGGGGATTTGGGGACTAGGAAAGATTGCAAGAGAGAGCCTTGAATACGTCTCAACCTTTTCCAAATTCACTGAATTAATTTTCCTGAATTCTGATTTCCCCTCCTCTCCCAAAACAGAAGTACAGAATTAATATATAATATTTCTTTGTGATCCAAGCAATAGAAAAGATAAACAGATCTATTAAGGCCTATATATATACAATGCTATGCTCATAAAAATATGGCCAAGCTGATAGAGGTACTGCAGGTCTTCATTTTCCTTCCGTTTGTTCCCTGTGTGGCTGTTTGATGCTCAGTCTTCCCTCACTCAGCCTCAGACCTTTTAGTCTTCCATCCTGACTCTGCCCTTGGTTTGGGAAGCTGTTGTGGAGCTCAGTGCTCAGAGGACACACTGTTGGCCCCGGGGCACAGTTCAGGGACGTGCAAACAGGAGCTCTGCGTTAAGTTCAATTCACTTTGCAGTGATAACTTGTTTCCTGACATGCAGGCAAGGACAAGGAAAGCAATTCCTGAGCTGTGCCCATGGCTTCCCCCTCGTACTGGGGCCCTGAAGGATCATCCTGTGTGAGGCTCTGGAGCATTGCAGAGTGTGAGCCACTGGTCAGTCTGGCTCAGCCATCCCTCTGTGAGTGTGTAGACATGGCAACTTAACCTTTCCTCTTTACCTTTCAAAATACCTCACATAAACAATGGAACATCTGTAAGGGACTCAATTGTCTTCTTGTGATTCTGAAAGTTATTGGGCTCTGCAGTTCAAATACTTCTGAAATCTGAGTACAAAACATGCTCCATATGTAAATATTTATCATGAAAGCTTGTAGCATTTTTGGACCACTGGTTTTCTCACTGTATCTTCTTTTTCTTAAATGCCCTTCAATTCTATGTAATAAACTAACATGCTGAAACTCAGGAATGCTGGGAAAATGTAGCTTACAGTCTCTTGGTAACACAACCCATCTTACTTGGTGCTTGAAGTCAGGTCTTAATTATGGAAAAATAAATTACTTATTTACTAATCCACACAGTCTACCCTAGTTTGTTACTTTCTCACAAAGAATAATTAAGTTCCATCTAAATATCTTACCGGTTAATCCTCCCTAGAAAATCAGCTCATTAAATTAGTGTGAGAAGGGTATTTCGTGTCAAAAATCCTTCTTCTGGTTGAATAAACAGAGCTTTATTTATGTTGCAGATGGGATCATTTTTAATTTCTTGGTGACATATTAATTATGACCACTGATGCTGCAATTAGGAACACAATGAAATCAGGACAGTCAGAAAAACCCATTCCAAAACTGCTTCTGGTTCTCTGGTTTTTACTTTCGCTCCACATGAGAACACACACAAGAGGGAAAACAGAGATAAATTTTAAGCATAAAAAGTGGTAATTAGGACCATTGTTGTCAGTCCAAAATGAGACAATCTTACCTGTAATTGTTACTTCGTGGCAGCTCCTGTTTGTTTGGAGTACACACCTGGTTCCTGTAGAGTAGTCATTGGTGGTTAAAGTCAGTGCACAGAATTTCTGAAATACAGCAATTAAACACTCCCTTGTGTTCTAGTGGAACTCTTGGTGCAGGTGGGGAAGGAGATGAGGCGTGGAAAGGCATTTGGTGATTTCCAGCTACCCTGATCCTTAAATAGAAAGTGCATTTTTTGTGTCATACTGCTGGCAATAGTTTTGAAAAACTAGTTCCTAAGTTGGCTTGAAAACTCATCCTGACTACAGCCATTTCTTTAGCCTGTGTGTGCACAGGACGTGGCACAATGTGGTGTGGCTTGTGGTTATGGTACAAATAATGGAGGGAGGAAGGATGACCTGACCAGTGCCAGGCAGTAACTGTGAGGTGCTCAGCAAGAACAGGGACAGTTCCCTTTGTTTGAATACACGAAGTATTGGCAGAGGAGGACACTCTTAATTTTAGAAATGTTCATTCACAGTCCTGCTCCTTTGCAGAAGTTGTGCTCAACATTTGAAGCTATTGCACAGGTCCTGATAAAATGTGCAGTTCTGTTAGGTGAACTCATTTAATTTTCCATTCCTGGGTGACTTCATTCATCCATAAACCTCACTAGATGTCTCTGCTATGAAAAAGCTGTTTCTTTTCATGCCTGTCTTTGAATGGAATAAAGAAGTCTGCAACAACCAAGTGTCAATGAACTAACAATAGTCTGATTACTTATTGAAATTCAGTTTTCTATGACTTCTTTTCTTCAGTCTCTTTGAATATCTTTTATACAGAATCCTGATTATGAACCAGTCTGACAGCTGTCAATCACAGGCTAATTGGAGTGTGACTGTGCAAAGAGCTTGGATTCTGTTACATGTTGAAGAAAATGCCTTAGAACTAACCTTGACATGTATCTGAAAGTCAAAATAAGGGAAGATGTGTTTAAGTTTGGGGATGGGGGTGAGGGGTGTTGTTGGGGTTTTTTTAGGACTGTGTCTGTTGTTTTCAGGAATCTCCCTGTTCTGTAAGATAAGTAAGATCTGAAGAAAGGAAAGTAGATAAAAGAATATCCCCAAGTGCATTCTATAAATAAGTGTTAAGAATAGAAATAATGGAAATAACTCCTTTAATCTTAAAGTATCCTCCCGAACTATAGCAATGCTGGAGCCTTTGTGGGTTAACATGATTTTCAAGGTCATTTATGATAATCCTTTTGTGATAGCAAGATAGTCTGGTAGAGTGATGCAACTCATGAGCTAGGATAAATTTATTTATAGCAAGGGCTGTAGCACTTTGATTATTATGGGGATTCAGAGGAGACTTTTTTTTTGTATTTCAGTGGCAAGCTCTGTTGGGGGGAGGGAGATTAATTTTATAAAGAGGTTACATGCAATCCCTTTCCAATATTTGGATGATTGTTCCAGTATTGGTGGAGCCTCCAGTCTGTCTTCTTACCACCATGGAAATACTCAGTGATTGGGATGGGGGAATGGGGCAGAGTGGGGAAGAGAAACTGAGATGTCAATGTTACATCCTGCATGTGAGGGACATACAGGATTATATAGGAGAGACACTGGGCCAGCCTTGGCAGATCTGCCTGTGGTTTGACACTGATCTGCTCCCCCCCTACATGTGTGTGCTCCCCTTAACAACCTTTCTCTTGCTTTGCTGATGCTCTTTCCTGAGCGTTTTGCTTGGTGCCTTTTCCAGGGCAGCCCAGCCCTGGCTCTGTGCTGTGCTGCCTGCAGGCAGCTCTCACTCAAGGCAGCCCAAACAAGGCTTACACATCCCTCTCTAAACTGGAATTTACTGGCCAGCCATCATTTCTTACTTGCTCTTCTGCTTTATCTTCCCGGCTTGGGCTTGTAGGCTTTGCTTTTGTGCTCGGTGAAGGGATCCTCCTTGCGTCTGCACCCATCTGCAATTTCCACCAGCTAAGCCCAGGAAGTAAAATGATACTATAATCCACTTCAAATCACATTATAACAATCCTCATTAGTTGAGGCTTTGTCTTTAATCACCTCATAAGATTACAAAGATAGATTTGTGCCTAAAAATTGCCACCAATGTTATGAATAGAGACACTGGCTCTCCCTGGAATCCTCTATTTCCATACAGGTGAAAATGTCATTGCACTGAAACCCCTTTGCTTCTCTCCCAGCCCATTCCAGCATGCACTGTTCCACACCTGCCTCAGCATCACAGTCCCAGCCTGCAAACTTCAGCAGACATTCCACATCTCTGTGCAGTGCTGAAGTGCAAAGAGCTCACAGATAAAACCTCACAATTGCCAACTCTGAATGCAGGTGTAGAGGTGGATGATTTAAACGGATGTTTTAATTAGGGCTGCAGTTTCTTGTCCATCTTTTGGTCAGATAAGAGATGATTGTGGCAATTACCTTGATTAAAGTGCAATAATGTTTTTCTTTTGTTTTCAGATATCTTTTCTCCAAATTAATCAGGAATTAAATGCTATTTTAATTCTATTGGCCCAATACTGCAATAGCAGAACTCTTGCAGCACAGCTGGAGAGGAGCCTTTCTTAAATCACTGCTTAGGTCTTGCTTTCTCAACAGGAGTCACACACAGAAATACAAATACCCGTAAATAGTAAAGTACTGGGCTGTGTCTGAACACCCTCAGATCTTCTTCCTGGGGGATGGGAATTTATTCCCTCGTGTTTTTCTTGTTGCAGCTCCTCAGAGTGTGTGTTTTCCCGCAGAGAGGTTTCTCTCCCCTCGCAGCCAAAGCACCATTCTCTGTGCTGTTTTCTCTTGCCCCTGGCAGACCTCACTGGGCATCCTTTTGTCTTTGTACACAGTACACTTTTGTACCGTTCAGTACAAAACCCAAGACAGACTGCAGATGGGAGAATTTGTTTCATATAGTAGAATATACCTAACATTTATGATACATTTTATCAAGTCGTGGAACTTGAGCAGGACTTTTTTTTAGTAACACATTAATAGTATTGCTACATTATCAACTTTGCATTTTTGCCACCATATTTAGACTTCCAAAATTTTTTTTCATAGCATCGTATATCTTCTATTAACTTTGAAATAAAATAATGACAATTTCTCATCATAATTCTTTTAGAGCAAAAACATATTACTCAAAGTAAAGTCCATCTTTTAAACTCTGCAGGAAAAACCCTTATGAGCACAGGCAGTAAAATGTTCGGTTTCAGTATTTGGCAGGGTATTTGTCATACTTACAGCTCAGTCTTACACGTTTTATGGTACAATTTTATTCAGTTTGGACTAAGCCAACTGTACATGGGTGCTTCTAATTCATGTTTCTCAAGCTGTACATTACTGACTCATACAGACTTGGAACCCAGGAAGCTTCATGTTCCAAGTACCTGTTCATTAATTATCATCTAATACAAGTAAAGTCCAATGTTTGTTCAACATTCTTTAGTGTCAATACCACTTCCCATTTTTGGAGTCCAAGTACAATTTATCATATGGAGGAAAATTATGTTTAAAATGAACGAACAAAGCAAGGTTGTACCATGCAAAAGATCCAGTTTGGTGATGAATATCTTACAGAGAGTAACAATACACTCTTGCTCCAAAAGCTCTTTTTTTCACATCCAAAGGCCATGTTAGTTCAGGATAGGATGCTCAGAATGGACTGGAAGGCAACAACTACTTGGTTATTCCTTTCTGTGTTTTGGTGTCTGCTTTGACTAGATTGGAGATGACTAAATGGGGATTTTTTTGGTATTTAGGCCATGTACAGTTGTTACAAGTCACAGCTCTGGGGCACTGCTGTCCCAGGACTGCTGCTCTCTAATTCTGACATGGGTTGCCTGCAGTCACAAAATCTTTCCACAAGCTCTTTGTGTTTTCTAATCCCTCAGTCCCTTGGGGCATAAAACAATCTGTCATCTCACTTTTGTCCTGATTATCTTCCCTATATGTAGCCCTAGCAAGTTTTGGCAAAGGTAGAGGAAAACAAAAGCAGGTAATAATGGAAGGTTTAGCAAAATTAGGGAATTTGCAAGGAAATTCTGGCTCAAATGTTCTCTTAGTATCACTGAGATATGTGTTTCCTTGTTTTAACAAGGTCTGTTGAGAGGGAAAAATCCCTGCAATTCAACTTTCATGGGCCAAACCCAGAGTGGTTTGGTACCCACACGTCAGTGTGAACTGAAATCACCACAATTCAGCCTTCATGGGCCAGACCCAGAAGGATTTGGTACCCATGTGCCAGAGTGAACTGGTACCCACGTGCCAGGGTGAACTGCAGTGCAAAGGGGTCTGACCATCGTGGGCTCCGTCATTTGGCCACTTTAATTTTCCTATTAAAGGGACAACTCTGTCTAAGTAAACACAGCTTGGAAAAGAGATTTGTAGAAAGCCCCAAGACTGGCAAAGTATCACGGTTTGCCAGAACCACAGAATGTGCTGAGTTGTCAGGGATCCCCAAGGATCGTTGAGTCCAGTGTTTAGCCCTGCACAGAACCACCCCCAAGGGTCACACCACATGGTTCTGTTCATCCTTCTCAGGAAATTGTGTAATGTACCATCTTCTACATGAATCCGGTTGTGTTAGTGTGTGTCCAGACAACAAAGTTTAAGTGCAAATTAACACTGAAGCTACAGCAAATAGAATCACTTGAAGTTGGGGAGAAAATCCATAGATATTTGTATAAATTTTAAAAAGTGCTAACAGCATTTTAATAGTTCCATTAGAGGTTTAGGACTGTCTCATTAGGGTTGAGAGTTTCTCCTCATTATCCCACAACTGAAGCTCTAAATACACATATTTAAGACATAGTTATTTTTCCCCAAGGACATTCTGCCCTTGGCAGAGTCCCAGAGCTGATGCAAATTTGTCTAAGGGTCAGCAGGTTTTGCACTCTTTCTGTAATGTTAGCCATAGAAATATTTTTAATGTATTTTATAAAAACACACTCTATCATTTTACCCCCAAGCAAACAGTAATTAGGAGCAATGAAAAAAAAAAATCTTAATTTTCTGACTTGCTCTGAAAATATTTCTTATTTACTGAGCAGCAATCTCAGTGTCCTTCTTGGAAGATTCAAGAGCCATAAGGCAACTGGTTGTATTTAATAGTCTTCTGCATCAGTAGTTTTGTCTCTTGGGCAGCAAAATTGATTTTGCTCATCTTGGCATCTTTGCATTTCTGCCCTCGACCTCTGTGGCACTGCCCGGGCCAGCAGAGACCTGAGTGGCAGGAGAAACGGGAGTCAGGCTGGTGAGTGCCGGGATATAGAAGTGACAGCTGGAGAGCAGAACTGATGAGCAGGGGGAGTTAAGACAATTCTTTTGGAATGTGTTACAGCCACTAATCAGTCACCACAGAAAGACTATTCAAACTCAGGAACGTTTCTTTTTTATGAAGAAATCCACTGCAAGACAGTGACTGTGTCTACCCTGAGAGCACACAACCTGAAGTTGTTTTCAAGACATTATAGGCTTCTGCTAAGAATTTCGAGAAAGGTGTGATAACTATCTGTCTCAAAAGTCTTACTGGGTTTTGGTGTCTGTTTTTCACTTGGTTTTGTTTGTGGGGGTTTTTGTTTGTTTTTCTGTTTTTGCTTTTATTTTTTGTTTTTGTTTTGGTGATGGTGTTTGCTTTTTAAAATTAGATACATGCAGGGGTGAAGAAGGCTTCCATAAAATGTGTTCTTGTTTCATTTACAATCCTCTTTTCAAACTGCCTTAGCCACAGTGTTCCTGTACACTGTTGCCCAGGACGGGGTAGACTTTTGGCTGTCAGTAGCACATTCCAGTGCCAAGACTTCTAACACAGATGAACATCACCACTCCTGTGGTGAGATTGCCACCCTTTCCTCCCTTTTTCTGAGTATCTCCCTCCTCCCGCTGTGCGATGCTCTCTAAGGTGTTCAGGCTGAGCAGTGCCTGTCCCGCCCCACAGACCCCAGTGGTGTCACAGCCCTCAGCAAAGGCACTGGCATTCTCCTCAGTGGAACCTAAAGGTCAGAGAAGAGGTCTGGCAGAGCAAAGAGTGGATCCTTGCTTGGTTTCTTCAAAGCCAGGGAACTGCAAACTAATTCTTTCTCTTAAACCTCATTTATTTAAAGAGGGAAATATGAGCATTTGTAAGCAGATCGGCATTATTAGCACCATTTCACCAATGTGGCAACACAATTACAGAAGTAGTGACCTATCCATGTTCACCCATAAAGACTCAGTAGTTTAGGACCTTGGAGACAAACCATAGCTCAGCCATTGCTTTGTCAGCTGAGTTATGCTGGTGAGAATGTGCGCGTCCCTGCGCGCGTCCCTGCGCGCGTCCCTGCGCGCGTCCCTGCGCGCGTCCCTGCGCGCGTCCCTGCGCGCGTCCCTGCGCGCGTCCCTGCGCGCGTCCCTGCGCGCGTCCCTGCGCGCGTCCCTGCGCGCGTCCCTGCGCGCGTCCCTGCGCGCGTCCCTGCGCGCGTGGTGTCCATCTCACTGTGCCAAGTACAGTCTGCACAGTCCACCAGTACCAGAGCTGAAATCTCAGGCAGGTCCTTCTCTGGTACTGTATGGAGAGCAGGAATAGTAGAAATCAGATTTGTTGTTCATCTGAGATTTGGGTGGGCTGCGTTCCAGTTCAGTTTGTGCTGTGTTGGCTTCTGTTCCAGATCCTCCCTGCACTGCCCTTGGTGTGAGCTCATTTTCCTTTAGCCATGCCCACCATCCAGACACAGCTGTGATGTGAAATCAATGATTATTTTCCTTTCTCACTGACTATGCTTTCAGATATCAGCAGCTTTATTATCTTTAAGTACACATTCCCAGCTATTGAGTACTAGATACAATAAAACAAAATAATAGCTAATAATTTGTATAGCTTGCTTGCAATACAGAGATATAATAGCCTGTCTGACATTTTTTAGAGCCAATATTTACCTTTATCACTGGTAAGTGCCTCCTGGGACTCATTATTCATGTAATTCCCATTAAGAGGCAGTAGTAAAACAGCCTGTTGTCTTGCAACTCTTGTTGTTAAGTACATTATATTTAGTAATAAATACGTCAGCTTGTGCTACACCAGAGAATTATTATTATTTCTTATCTCTAGACATTTATAAAAAACTGAATCATGTTTATTTATAGACTTCTTTCCATTTACTCCTTGCAGTAGCCAGATAAAACTGCTTTTCTTTAGGTACGTGGTCATATTTACTGACACTTGCTTATTCCTTTTGAACCTAAGGTTGTAAAAAAATTATTGTTCTTCATTTTTGTGTCATTTACTTTGCAATTAACCGTGTATTATATTTAGGAAAAAAGTTGCATTCAAAAACAAACTATATCAGTTTAGAATAATGTGGCAAAAATACTTCAGAAAATTGAGTTGCTGGAGTGTCTAGTTGTTATTCCCACACCACTACTAAGGCAAGTTATAGGAACATGATAATTAACTTGCATCTCTAATTTGGCTGATCAATGTCTCATGCAGATCTATGAAAACTCTTAATACAAATTTCAAGCTCTGTTATATAATCAAGAAAATGTTTTGCAGCCATAGGAATATATCCTGGGATTGTTTGTCTCTTCCAAAGCCCTGAAACTCAGGTTTCTGTGGCTTGACACCCGAGTACTTACAGCACTGCTCATGTGGCTGCGAGATGAAGATGTTTAACCTCATGCTCTGATAGAATTCAGACTCAGAAAATGTTGTTAGCAGAACTTGCTGCACCATCTAAAGATTTTCTTGTTTTAATTGCTTTTTAGCATCATCAGTGAGCTTTTAAAAGTCATTCTGTACCTGGACAGAAATGGTGAAGTTTTCCAAAGCATTGACCACCACCTGTCTAATTCTCCTCGTATCCACTTGTAAGGGGTTTCTATTGTTTGATTAACTCATTTGCTTGGAGCAGATCAGTGCTGTCTGGTGGTTGAACAAAAGCATTTTAAGGTTAATTTTGTGGTTTGCTAGTGCTTTATATTATCCATAATGACCTTTCTCTTCTGTCTCAGTAGTCTTAATCTTCTCAATTTTTCAACTTTGTGGGAGTTGCAAGCCAGAAATCTGTCTGTTCAGAAACTGTTAAATGGAAGCAGAGATTTCTGGCCCTGCCACCTTTGCTGGAAAGAAAGCCTCGGTTATGGGCAGAGATGGACACAAGCATTGATGTTCAGGGACTGGGGGAGCAGAACTCAGCTCTGCTGTGTGCTTAGAAAGCTCTGAGTGAGGCCATGGCTGGGATCCTGTGGAGTTGAAAAATACTCCCCTTCTCTGGGAATCACTGTCTTTGGAGGGGTAAAGTGACATGGATGTAGGAGAAGTCACGGGCAGGTGTGAAGGTCATGCCTTTGTTATTGTCCCACCACGTGGAACACCCTCCTAATGCACAGTCTCCTTTTCAGTGGGATGGGATGTGTCCCTCTAGTTCATTAATGTTCTCCCTGCCTTCCACAGCCCAGGCAGGAGAGGATACCCTGGAACAGGCTGGTAAGGGCCCGAATGAATGGCCCAGGGCCCCATTTTACTGGGTTTAAATTAACCCAGTTCCTACAGAACCAGGGCTGGTGAGGCAGGGTAGGGATAAGCACAGAAACAAAACCAACCCTATCAAGCCCTCAAAAATTTTACATTAATCTGCATATTTTTTGTTATGCTCATGAGACTTAGCTGAGTATTATGTGTAGTCCCAAAAGTGGGACATATGGCCATATGAAAGCTGAGGTTTGCTGTAAGACTCCCACACTGTTACTCCCTGAGGAATGCACCATTCCGTTTGGGAATGGTGTCACTCACCTCTCCATGCCTCCCACAGCTCCTCATACAGGAAAAACATGAAAACAGAAGTTGAATTTCACATGGTTTTGTAAAATAAATTAAATAAAGGCAAAGCAAAGCCCTGTCTAAAATTACTCCTGAATTATTAAAATTAACAGTTTAATGAAGAAAAAGAGATGGCCTCTTAATTGACTTGATTATGATTAATTGAAAAATGTTATTTTTCTTTATTAAACTTATATCCCTACAGCAGGATCTAATAATTGGCAGAGGTTTTTACTGTGACCACTACTAGCTTTTTCTCTGATTCAAAAGGCATATTCATTTAAAAGATTCTTGGCTGAAATCCATTTTGCTGCTTTTATAAGACATTTCATAAGAAAGTAATTTAAGAGAAAAATCTTTCTATTGTAGCTTTACTAAGTTTTATATTTGGTTTTAGATGGCCATAAAAGATTGTCTTCTATTTAATTAGTTTCTGGAATTTTTCATATTCTTGCTGTAAATTTGTTGCATTAATAACTATCACTACAATGGGAGGCAACCCTAGAAGCTTAGAAAGCACTTCCAGAACGTGGCTGTGCTGCCACAGGCAGTAATGGGATAGGAACTCCAGATCTGTGGGGCTTGAGTAATTTGCATTAATGCCACAGCAGCTAAATGCCCTTTTTCCTGTGAGGGCCTGTGTCACCCAGCACTGAGCAGGTGAGCCCTGCATGCAGCATCACCACGTAGCAAAGGTGGTGTGTGCTGAGCTCCAACAGCAAATCACTAATTCAGTCCTGGGGCTGGCTCAGGTCCCTGGGCTTGGACCACTCCAGGCCAACCAAAGGCTGCAGATGTCACTTGACAAGGAATTCCTTGGATCTGTTGGCATTCCGATATCCTTGGCTGGAGGAGGAGTTCAGCAAACACATCTCTTCTGCCCTGGCAGCACAGAGAGAAGCTGTGCCCTTTCTATTGGCCGGGCTTTGAGGGGTTTGAGGGGCAGTGTCTCGTGCCTCTGGGTGGGCTGCATGGAGAGCTGTGCTGCACGTGCAGAATGTGCCCAGAGCAGCTCAGAGGGGCCAGGGCAGTGCAATGCAGAGAGTTCAGCAGCAGCTGGGGAGTCCCTGCCTGTGTGGGCCCATGGCCAGAGAGAACCAGCCATGGAAATTGTCCTTTCAAGGCTTTTCCCTCTGCTGTTGCATTTCACGCAGTTTGTGATCAGCTGTAACATGACAGCAGCAGCTTGACAACCTGATAATACACTTCACTTGTAAAATTCGTGTGCTAAGACTGCAGACACATTTTTTTTAAGCTATGTCATGTTTATGCATAGCACAAGGTTTTTTTCTGTGAATCTGCTATAGAAAGTCTGCAGAGATCTGGTGTTTTATCTTATAAATTATGACTGATATTTTTACAGCCTCCAAGAAAAAGTTTCACTTTCCCTAGTTACTGATTTATTTGGACAGTCATTCAGACACAAAGCACAGGCTGAAGGAGGTTATTACTTGCTCCCTGAAACATGTGTGCCCCGTTTTCTACCCACTTCAGTGTTTCATAAGCTGTTATTATTTACAAAATTGGTGAAAAAATAGGAGATAAAGAAAATCAGGGTTTTTTCAGGTCTTAGTGTTCATGAGACAGAATTTCATCCAAAACATCATTGGTGCTGTAAAAAAGGTTCTTTGTCATTAAGAAAGTCCCGGAGTAGCTTCTAGAACCAAAGGAGCTTCTATGGCTGTACTCTGGGAACAAATAGAGACCTCCCATGTCAGGATGTCCTGCTGGACTCACTGTGGCTGTGAATGTGCCTCCTGATGAGGCTGTTCTGCCACTCTGGGAAGCTAAACTGAGCTCTTCTGCTCTGAGCCAAATCCTGCTGCATCCAGACATTTTCACTCCTTTTCTTGAGTGAAATTCTACCTAAAAATGTCTGAGCAGTGCCAAAGATGTGAGAATCCCCGTGTGTGTTGTGCATCTGGCCTGTGAATGTGGGCAGTGGGTGCTCAGAGGTGTCACTCTCCTTCCCACACTCCCCCAGCAAAGCCCTGTGGGTTGCACAGGGATTCAGCTCCGGGAGCTGCTGCCGGGGGCAGGCCAGGGATTCAGACTGCATTGTTATCCAAAACACAGCAAAGCTGCCTAAGTTAATGAAATCTGAGGCCCTCCAATCTTTCCTTCCATTTTGAGGAATCCTTCTGTAGGACTCCTGTTTAAGAAAACTCTGAATATTGTTATATACAGATACACAATTATATCAGCCTTTTGGATCTTCTAAAGCTGTATGTCTGCAATTGCTTGTCTCTCCCTACATAAAAGTACAAGCCTTGCTGCCCAGGATCCTTTCAGAAAATTTCAGGGCTGAATTCATTGGATGGATTTTTCTTCTCTCTCTGTTTTTCTGTGTGGGAAAGAATAAATAATTGAGAATTAAAATTTTCAAGATAGATAGATAGATATATGCTTGTTTGAATACTATCCCTGCAACTTAGTAAGTGAAATATTTATACAGCCAGAAGTTCTTTTCTAACCCTCTTTCTTAGGTCTGTGCATTTATTTAAACAGCTAAAGCTCTAACATAAACACCCACATTTTTACTCTCAAATTCTCTCAAAATCTGCCATTTCACCTGAGAGACAATGCATTTTATTTTGTTCCTCCATTATATCATATTTAATGTTGTGGTACAAACCCCTAGCAATTGTTCATCTGAGTCAATTAATTGCTTTACTGCATATACGTTGTACAGACTGAACTATCTTTTCTGAATGTCAAATCATATTTGGGAAACATTCCTGTCATATTTGTCCTTGGGAAACACTGAACAGAAAAAATCACCTCTATTAAAACTGCATTCATTACCAAATCCACAGGACCTAAGTTTTTGAATGCAATGCATCATAAAAAGCAGTAACTAAAGAAAACCAAAGTAAAACATTCAGTTTCATTATTGAACATTTTTAGCTTTATTATTATAATAGAATTACAGTCTGACATAAAATAAAGAGCTTTTGCTAAACTCTGTAGAGCAATACATGCTTCTGCCATAAACAACCTCTATTAGATTTAGGTTTTATTGCCACATCACTGCACTGAGGTGCAATAAACATTCAATGTCATCTTTTTAAAATTATCTCAGGAGTAAACAGAAACTGTCCTCTATAAGAGTGTATCGTTATTTTCAAGGAAGACTTACTATTATTACATGGTTTAGCAAAGCATTGTAAAAAAGCTACATAGAGAATACCTTGTCTTTGATAAACTGTGCAGTCAAGTTTATACAGTATAATACTATTGGCATAGACTAACTAAGAGGTGATATAATGCAATCATTGCATAGCAAAAAGCAGACTAGTTAAGTAATATTCACATCTAATGTGCAAAATGCAGACCAAAAGGTAGCTGTGAATTGCTGGAAAGATAAAATGCCCTAAATGAACACACCAGTTTAACGCCAAAAATAACAAGATAAACAAGTACACAGAAGTTAAAGAGCCATAGTTTATTTTTTTCTATACATATATCTACACATGAAGCCAGAGATGAAACATCCCCTTTCAATAAGCTCCAATCAGATAACTTATCAAGTTTAGACAGGACTAAATGTTAGACAATGAAGCATTATTAAAAAAAATCTTCTCTAAATAAAACATTAACTATTTCCTTTTGTAGATAGAGAATGTCAACTTGCTGATTTACTGAGAAAGAGTTTAGAAAACACTGCTGTGAAACTTGACTGTCAGTAGCTGTTCCTCTGGAGGCTCATGTAGCACTTTCAAAATCCATTCAGTACCATATATTACATTTTCTTAATTGATGCGTGCAAACATCCACCATTCTTCCCATCTCTTTGAAAAAGCTTTATCTGAAATTGGTTTCTAAGAACCAGCAGTAATGATTCTGACTAGAATTGTTTTAAAGGGAGCACAATACCTGCAAAATGGACATCTTGTATTTGAAGCCCTTACATATTGTTCCTACAAATATATTGCTACAGTAAAAATGAAATGTAGTAAGTTTACTCAATAAAATCTATTTTCCTGTACATTCTTTTATGTATGATTTCTTTGTATTTAATGCTACATATATTACATCGCTTATTGTAACAGTTATGTTTCAGCAAATATAGCAGTAATATACAGATGAGCTTCTGTCTTAACAAAGATTTCACCATTTTTACCTACCCAATATAATCCCAGACTTTAGTGTTTATGCATGACCTGAGCAGACCAGTCATTAATCGAATAGTACACGTTGGATGACACTGTCAAGGTGCAAGCTGCTGTACACTGAACCACTTTACAAATGGAATTCATTCCAAGCACTTTCTGCTTATTTATTTCCTTGGGCTTTCCAGTACCACTGACTTCTTTTTTCCTCCAATTCAGGCTCTAAATATGTTTTATTGAGCATTTAACAACATATTAAGAGCTAAGAGCTGAATCCTACACAATGTTTTAAGAACACAACTTTAAAAAAGTAAAAAAATGTACAATCTCATGCTGCATATTTACAGATATTATTTAAATACTATATTTTATCTTTCTGCTATTCATAAATCTCAGTCTAAAGCTTCTTTTAATGTATCATTTTATAAAAGAATACATTCAACATATCTAGAGCTTGCAAAAATTTTTTTGTTGTTTGTTTTTTTTAAGTCTAAAATATAGTGATGAGTAAAAGCAATCTTTAAAGCATCCAGAAATTGTTTGGATTCCACAGGTGATGGAGGGAACTCGGATCTGCACATGGTTGTGCAACTGGTTTTAAATCTAGTCTAGTGACAACTTAATGCTTGGAACAAGACTGCAGTAAGAGAGCAGATTAAAGCATTTCTTAGCATTAGATCTTGTGTGCTATACAATGGCATACTGTACCTAGAGTGAGTGGATTTCCTTTCTCATCAAAGACCATTTAAGATTATAAATCAGGTAGTTTGCAACATAGAAGAGAAAAGGGATTAGGAAAATAACATATCTTATGGGGTTGAGCAAATGGAAAGCTTCACATCCTTGAAAAGATTATAAACAGCAGTTGATGAAATGGTACAGTCTAGTATGTGCATCAGGAATGTCATAAAGAATATTCCCCCCTCCCTACAGTCCTCTGAATAAAAATAGCTTTTTCCCATACATATACAATGCCTTTTGGGGCTATTCCGTACTAAACTGGCCACAAATGGTTTCTTTCCACGCCCCACTCCCATTGCACTACAATTCCTTCTTTTCCATTTTCAGAATCGCTCTTCCAAAGTATATAGCTTATATTGTTCTCTCTCACACACACAGGTTTTTTAAATATACAGATATATTTTACCTTTTGCTAAATAAAGAAACCTTTATTTTCTTTAAGACAGAGGCAATGAAGCAAATGGGAATTACTGTATGTGGAAAAGGGAAGCAATTCCCAGAGCCGAAGACAGACCTGCAGGAACAGAGGAGGTTACTGGTGTGGGGTCTGCACCTTCAGCTGGGGCTCCCTGTTCAGGTAGGTGGCCCAGTAGACCAGGTTGAAGATCCCAAAGAGCAGGGGGAAGGCTATTCTTGACAGGCGGTCGATTTTGCTGACGCTGTTGAAGGTTTTCTTGGGCTCTGCAGGTTTGGGCTCTGGCTTCACCTCTTTGGGCTCGATGGTGGCACTCTTGGCAATGGTGGCCAGCCCAGGGTCCCTGGCAATGTTGGGCGTGTAGCTCGGGGCCGCAGCTGTGTACGTGTTGTTCTTCTTAATGAGGGGATCCTTCACCTTCTTTGGCTGAAGAAAGAGGAACATGTTTTATTCTCACTATCTTCTCAACAGATACAATTATGAAAAAGCACTGTAACATTTTGCAATTAATTAAATTCATGCCCCAAAGTGTAATAAGCCGTAAGAGAGAACTTAGTTCCGAATACATGACTCATGGAAAATGTTTAGGTGGCAACAAAGAATCATTAGTGTGTTACGTGAATTAGTTAAACCAAATTAGATAATGAATAAACTTTAATGAGAACTGATAGCTAGACTCACTGAAAAGATTACCTTTAAGGGTAACCAGCAGTGACAAACCACTTATAGTTCACTATTCCCTTAATCAACTGTGCTTCTTGATCAGGACAAAACTTTACAAAACACCAAAATTCTTAATGTAGCTTTCCAGTAAGGTGATACAATGAGTTCTGACACAATTCATAGATTAAAATGTACAATAAATTGTCATATAACCATGCACTGGATTATTTAATAAAATGCAAAGCTACCAGTGTTCTAGTCACTAATGGTTGACACCAAAGCACATGTATTATGGATTAGGAGCTTCCTGTTCTTGGTTAGATCATAATGGCTGAAATGGCATCCTACATACAAGGACTTAAATTTGTATGATTTCTGCATCCCCCTACTTATATTGCTAAAACAAGAATATACTGAATTTCTTTTAGTAGAGTAAAACTTACTGAGCTTATTTGACCTTATTTTTCCCTGGATCCTTGTGTTTTCTAGTATTCTGCATCTGGGTATAGGAAAAAAATTAAATTTGGCTATCTGGGATACCCGTTGGAATTCAGCTGTGCCAAGTGCAAACAGACCAAACCCTTCCTCCAGCCACTGCCCAAGGAGAAACAGAGATGGAATGGGTCATTGAGGCGGTGGAAAGAAAAGCATCACTTTACTCCAGTTTCCTCCAATTAGGAGAAAAAAAAGAACAATCAGAAAACAAAAAGAAGATACCCAGAGCTTAGAAAATTTTGAGGCAGTATGTGCCACAAAAAGAATAGGCAAATGATACCCATTTTACTCTCTTGCAAGGGGGAATAGATATGGTTAAAGAGAAAATACCAGTGGAATGTGGTCTGTTATGTCATTTCACATGCCAGTAAATGGTATTCTGGGTTTCCAAGAAGCAGTTGTCCCATGGAGGGTGGGTGCTGGCAGGGGGTGGGTGCTGGCAGGGGGTGGGTGCTGGCTGGGTGGTACCTTCTCGGGGACCACGCTCTTGCCGTCCCAGGCGTAGCCCCTCTTGGTGAAGTAGTTGACGGTGGCGAACTCGATGAGCGCCGAGAAGACGAAGGCGTAGCACACGGCGATGAACCAGTCCATGGCCGTGGCATAGGCCACCTTGGGCAGCGAGTTCCTGGCACTGATGCTCAGGGTGGTCATGGTCAGCACAGTGGTCACCCCTGCAAAGCAAACAGCTCAGTCCCCTTGCACAGCAGCTGTGTTTCCTCCTTCATTTACATCAGATCACATGTCCACGAGTTACCTTGACAACTGCACTGTCAGGTATTGAGTGTGTCTGGAGAGTTCATCTTCACTGCACTGACTGTCAGTGAAAATGAGCAGTGGCTAAAATAGGCCAAATAATGAACATTGAATTTACATGGAAGTGTGAAGAGCTTGAATTGCCAGTGCCTAATGAGGAAGCAATTTCTTTTCCCTGAGAGACAACCTAATCTTGTCTTTGACTCACTACTAGTGAGCTTATGTTTCTCTTAAATAGTAGCAAAACAATATTTATATCTTTTATTATCTGTGGACTAAAATATGAAAGTTGTGCTTCTGTATGTATTGCAAAATGTTCTGAGACTTTGTTTCACTGCCATTATGAAATAAGATGGAGTAAACTCAAGATTATTTACTAAATAACTGTCTTCTAAAAGGAAAACTGAGAAATGTGTGGGTTCTCAAGACTGTGGAGACCACAATTTGAACACTGCAAGATTATATATTATTCATTGTGACTAGGAACTTCTGTTCTCCATCTAGTGACAATGAAGTACAGCATATCAACTGATGATGAGACATTTCTTTTTAAATGGTATGTGCAAAAATGGTAGTTTCAATAGCTTTGACTATAGAGGCCCACAAAAGTCCCTACTACAGCAGTTCTCAGTGAGGAGGATGCTAAAAATTCAGGACTAATTTTAGTTGCTGATCTAAACAATATTATATAAATCAAATTATGCTGTGGTCTAAACCATTGTTCTATAGATGCACATCTGTATAACAACAGAAAGCCTCTGCTTGGTACAGGAGGTCTAAGGCTATGCAAGTAGTGACTGATTTCCAGAGGCTTTGGGAAGGTAAAGCACAGCTGTGAAGAGTCAGTAAAGGTCAATAAAAATAGCTCTTGTTCAACAAGGGTTCCAGAGGCTGCATTTCTCAGAAGTGCAACTCTGGCTTTGCTGTGTGCAGCATAACTGGGTACATTCTCTGCCACAAAGCCCGGCATCCTGCCCTGCAGGGCCCGAGGCAGGAGAGGGCTGTGACACCAGTTCAGCTCTGTGTGCTGCCACCTCCTCCTGCCCGAGGTATCCAGCTGCCCCAGCTGGGTATCACCACAGAGGCTGGGGCACAGAGCTGAAATCTCAGGTTCTAGTATTCCTAAAGGAAGATTTGTTACTACATCAGTTTGGTCTTCTTTTCCTTTTTTTTTTTTTAATATGTACTTGACATGGATTAATATCTCCAAAGAATATGCAAGTTGTTTGTTTCTAATTTTAAGATAAGCATTTGTAAGCAGTGGTTAAACTCTGGGGACCAGCTGTATACACTGAGAGTCCTTTAGACTGCTTTCTCACTGCATTTGTTGAGTACATCTGTTCACCACTGTGAGCAAAATAAATTGCTGCAGATCTCAACAGGGGCCTTTAGCAGCAGCCTGTGAAAGGGATTAACAAAAAAGAATTTTTACAGGGTCTAAGGATGTCAAATTACCAATACCCATTGATTAGTTCTAATAATCCCACCATGAACGTCATTGCTATGGGCAGAAATGTTTCATCCATAATCTAATTGTTTGGGAAAATTCAAGCAGTAACAGACTGCTTGAGGTGTTTTCAGGTCTCTTTTAGAATCAGTTTAAAAGCTCTTGATGCACATCTTCACAATGAGACATCTGATCTCTGTGTACTGCACTATGAGCAAGCTCATGCTGTTCTCCAGTATCATATTACACGTAATTAGTTCTACTGTACTTAAACCTGTTTGCCTCATGATTGCCAGGCAGTTTAGGGGTCTTGCTTACCAAATACAGTTCTTGCTGGAACAGATTCTCTGTTCAGCCAGAAGGACACCTGTGACAGGATCACTGTCATGATGCATGGCAGGTAAGTCTGGATGACAAAATAACCAATCTTCCTCTTCAAATGAAAATGTGTAGTCATAACCACATATTCTCCTAAACCCAAGAAAAACAGGAACATTAGAGATTTTATAAATATACAAATGAGAGGCCTTTATAGGAAGCAATTTTTCATTATATTCACCCCTTTTGTAACAGAAAGTTCTCAGATCAAACGGGGTCAGATCTGAAGAAAACTTATTTAGTAAACCTGGTTCTGAAGTTCCACTAATAATATAAAAATAGACGGTTCTGGAAAATGCTAATTCAATGTACACATGTTCATCTCTGCTGAGTGAATGTCTGTATTACCTGGGGCTGTTCAGAGCTCTTGGGAAAGGTCTTGTTCCATTAGGAGATGGAAAGCCACCACAACGAACCCATGTAAACATCTGAAGACTAAATCAAGACAGGCTCCCCCAAGGTTTCAGTCAGGCCAGGCTTAAGGTGTAATTGGTGCAGTTGTGTCTGCATTGCCACTGTGGTGCTTTATGTGCTCTGAAGAGGAAATGCCCCTGTGCTGCTAATTTAGTATTTCACCAAATTATTCTCTCCTGAAGTAAATGACTAATGCAAGAATGACAGAATATTTTCATTAGCACTAATGCTTCGGGTGCTACAAAAATATCTGAGCTGGGTATTCTAATTTCAGTGGAAAGGAATTGTATTTGTATGCATATATGAATATATTTTATTAATAAATTTAATAGACTAAATATATTTAATATTGTAATATATTAATATGTCATTCTCCAAACCTTTCTTGCCAGAGCAGGGCATGATGTAACTAATGATCCTTTTCAGATCATAAGTTACATCACTGAAAATGGATTTTGAAAAGCTATATATTCTCAAAAGACTGAAAAACATACTGTTGGGATTTTTTTTTCAGTAGATTGAATCTTATTATGCAATAAACATTATCTTAGAAACGAAACAAGTAGACGTGTAACTGAATGGAAACTCCTGTCTAGATAGAAATGTTGTGAAATTACTGTCATTTTATTTTAAAATGTAGGCAGCTGGAAAGAGAAAGCTGATCTTGTGCACGAAGAGCTTAAACTGGATTGAAAACCTGTTTGTAGACATTGACTGCTTCTGCACTGAGCATGTCACATGCCCATTGCTTTAACGCAGGGTCGAGAAGGAAATTCATTTAAACAATCTGGCTCAACATGTAACTCCAAGGAAGGCTTATTTATAAGATGTGACAATACTCCTGATATGTTTCAATAGAAAACACAGTAGCAAAGGGGGTAAAGAGAAGGAATTTTAAATTGCGAGGTAAAGCAAAGCATATACAAGGAATTCTTTTCGTTTTATTTCAAAAGTAGGAGTGGCAGAAGTAGCATGGTGTGCACAATTGCTTGGATTTGCTCACCTGTCTTTAACTTTCACTGAAACAACCTCCTTCTCCTCTGCACCTGAGATTATGATCTCATGAAGGGTGCCACTCTCGGCTAGGAGAGCCAGTAATTTAATTGTATCAGCTCCAATATGGTGTGGGAAGCTGTTTTAATGCCCTCAGATATAGAATGCACACAACAGCGTGTCAGAATTCATTCGGTGATTGTAGATGGCAGGCTAAGAATACACAGTGCACACACCACTGTACTCTGCAGCTTTTTTTAGCTGCTGAAATTATCAAGGTATTTTTAACCTCTGGAAAATGAGAACAAGATCCAAAGCATAAAGGCAATTAAAAAGCCAGGCATTACTCCCATCTGTTAAGGACTGCAGCTACAAGGCAGCTAAAGGTACTGCCATGAGCAGTGAGTCAGCGAAGCAGAGGGCAGGGATAAGGCTTTACAGTTCCATTACAAGGCAAACCCATCCTCTTAAGTCTCCAAAGTACCACTGGCCTGCAGCTGTTTATTAGAGGATAGTAGATCTTGGATGAGATTGATTGTAATGACTGCAGGTCATTAAAGCTCTCCAGTTATTTGCTGCATCTTTAGTTTTCCATGTTTTATGGCTTTCTTTAATTGAAAGCATGGCCACATTCATGACAGCTGCTGATCACTCTCTAGTTCTCCAGCAGTTCCTCTGTAATTCTACTTTGAAAGCACTATAGTACAACCATGAAATGCCCAACAAACTAGAGTTTCCAACAGCTCTTGAGCACATGCTGCCTATGCTCAGTGTCTGATGCTGGGCTTGCACGAGTGGAGCTTATGTGTCTTACAGACTTTTATCTCTTCTTATCCAAGGGAGTTAGAAAGAAAGGTATTTCTTTTTAGCTTTGTTCTAATTCCTAAAGTCTTCTACCAATAACTGTTGTGCAGATAATTCTGTTTATCATTTTATTTATTCCATTCAGTTTAAGTCAGTTTATATGCATTATACAATAGGAAGCATAAAAGTCATCACATGAGTCCTGAATTTATATTAACTTCATGTTTTGAGTATGTCCACATTGAGTATTTTTAGAGCTCTTGAAGAGTTTGTGCCTGTGCTCAGTACTTCTGTAGCTGTGGTTTTTAAACAGCCCTTAATACTACAGTATGTTGCAATAATTGAGTCAAATGTGCAGCTGGTATAAACTAACCTGTATCCATAGAAGACAACAGCCAATAATTCAGTAAAATTACATTAAACTTATTATTCAGTGTTCTGTAAACTATTTGTAATAAACCAAATTTATCAGGTGAGCACCTAAATTACTCTGCATCACATCAGACATAAGGTTTGAGGTGGTGACTGAGTTGTAGCTATGACAATACTTTTTCTGTCACTGTAGGTAAGAAAGAAGGCTTTCCTTGTTGTTAATTTAAAACAAAGTATTTATCATTTACTTCTTCTGCCTTGTAACTCAGTAAAAAAACTCTTAAGAACAACATCCTCTGAGCAGATTTACAGAACATCATTAAAAACCAGACCATTGTGAGTATAAATCCTGAGGATTCGCAGTGTAAAGCAACACTTTCAGGATGGCGGAATAATTCTGTGTACACAGAAACTTGGATGAGCCCTGCAAGCATTTGTTAAGGTGCTTACATAAAGGATCATTTTAAACTCTGAGTCAATATGAATCAGTAGCTGGAGAGTGACAGAAATTTTACATACAAATAAAAAATGGATGACTGCTCAAGCAAAACAGCAGCAGCAATAATTATTATTTCCGTTACTGACTGCTGTTTTTAAGCCTGTAGTACCTGCACATTGCATTGCCAGCACAGATGGATAAACTGTACCATAAGCAAAGTTTTAGTCTCTCAAGATTCGCTTTGGTTTAGCTCTGTTCCTAGGCTTGTGAGCCTCTTCTGATTTTCCTGCCACCACTGTCATGCAAGGAGCAGGCAGAGAGAGCAGCTGAGAGTGCAAAGGGCAGCCCCACAGGCCCCTGAGAGAGCAGCTTCAGGGCACAAAGAGCAAAGGCATCCTCACAGTTGCCCTCAAATCCTATTGTCTTTTCAGGGAAGGGCAACTGGGATGAATTATGGGCTCCAGAAGAGTTAATGGCAACATGTCCAGCTGTGACCAGTGCAGTTTTCTCCATTTCAGTTGCTGCTGAAAGCCCCTGTGCTCAGCACTGGGAGCAGTGAATCCATGGGAGCAGCTGTGCTGTTCCCAAGCACATTCCTTGGTGCTGCCAGCCCACTTGCTTGTCATGATTAGCTCAACCCAACAGAAGCTTCCCACCAGCAACCTAGAAACTTGTCTGGGAGAAATTTTCTTTGTTTAATAGAGCATATGAATACATTTTGGCAAGCTAAATGAAAAATTCAGACATGAATTACAGTTCGCCTAAAGTGACTCACTTTTCCTGGAATGTTCATTGACTTTATCAGTAACACATTAGGAAGTTTGGTTTATGCAGGTGTGGGTGTTACTTTTCTACAAGTCACGAGGTTGTGTATTCAGAGCAATACAAGCACTTCTCCTAAAGCAGTGCTGCCCACTGAACAGTCAGTCTGGTCAGCAGAGCCCTTGTGCAAGCCCAATGCTCAGTTTCTTACTGCATTTAAGCCTTCATGTCCCTTCCAAATTATTAGAAAATAAATTTAAAAAATTACACCTTGAAAAAAACACCACAAAGTGAAAAAACAAAGGGTTTTAGCCAGCTTCAAGATTACAGGTGTATCATATATAAATGTAGGCTATATTTCTGTATCACATTAATACTTTTGGAGTTAAAGCTGATGCTAGTATCAAGTTAAATCCTGTTTGGGTGTTCCAGATGGTTTTTAATTTGATGATATAGTTTTTTTTATTCTCTAAATACCTCCTTGAGGAATTAGATACTTGCTTTTAGCAATTTCACTGCCTCCAGGAACATGATCTTTGAGGATTCATATTCTTATACTACTTATAAGTTTATATAGTAAGCAGATAATATGAAAAGAACATGAAGAGTGTTTCTTTATAATGTAACTTACTGGGTTTTTTCTGGCTAGATCTGACACCGTAGGAAGTTTTTTAATTGTTCAAATATTTTAACCACCAGCTCAAGCAGGAAAATAATCCCAGGATAGGTTACCTTTTCAGAGTCATGTTTTCCTAATTTGAAGCTCATATACTGCAATTTACCTCTCACTCTTACATCTCTGTATTTTTTCTCCTGCTCTAAGTGATACTTTGGCAGTTCCATATGAGCCTTCCCAAGCCACCTTTGCACAGACCTGTGCTGGACTGCACAATGCCAGAGTCCACAGTCTGGCCCAGCAGGTCGTACTGGTTCAGTCGAGAGCCGTCCTCGGCCACCACCACCGACCGGGCTGGCTCCCGGGTCCACTCATACACCACCTCTGCTCTGGTGTAGGCATCTGATGGAAAGGAAATACATTGCATTCAGCTTTGCACCTTCTCATGCCTTATGGCTTTAGCAGAACAATGTTTTGCACAGTAGTTTGAATATTAAGTTCTCTTTATTTATCTGTGGAAACCCAAAAGTAGCTTACTGGAATTTATCAGTGGAAATAGAACTGATTTTACAGGTCTATCCATGTGATGATCAGCTAAATACCTGCTGTAGAGCTGGAAGAAGAATGGTCCTCAATGGCATGAAAATATTTCCCTGTCTTACATAATTGCTGCCTACATGAATGTAGCAGATGCCAGAGTGAGATGTGGAACTCCATGAGCATGCAAGGGCTCCAAACCCTTTCTCTAACTTTTAACTGTTGACAAGCAAGTTGAGCCCAGATTTTTCCATTTTTCTTAGTGTGATGTTGTCTGGGCCACTGTAAGACACTAAGTCCTTCTCAGAGTGGCTTCAGTGACCTCCTCACCATTGGGTTATCCCCATCACACAGTCCCTGCTGGAACAGAGGCCGAGCAGACATTGCTGAGGCTGCCTAGACTGCAGAGAGTTTAAATCACGATCACTATTTTTTTTGCTTTGATTATTTCTGAGAAATCCTCACACTCAAGTTCACATTTGTTTGAGTTTGGAACACAAAAGAAGAACACTGAGCTCTCCAAATCTGAGCAGTCTGGTGTGTTACAGAGATAATTCAGTAGCGCCTACATGTTTCATTGAGTGGATTTGCACTGTTATTCATGTTATCTGAAGACTCAAACTAGTCTGGAGGGTGGCAGCTCTCCCTCTGAGCAGTTAGGGTGGGAGTTGGCTGCCTGCATGGAGGCACCTCATATGATTGTTATACCTGAGAGTATCCAAAGGCATGAATGGCACTGAATGTGTGATCAGAACCTACATCAAACTTGCTCCCACCAAAGGCAGGTGGAAGCCACATGGGATATCTTAGTGCATCCAAAATGACAGCAGAATCCTACCTACAAGACAAGATTTTCCCTTTTGTCAGACTGGCAAGCAGGAAAGGAGGGGGAAGGATGTGATTCACTTCACCTCATTTGTGAGCTGACAATTTTATCTTATCAGTGTAAGAGATAACAGTAATTGGAGAGGTGGTGTTGGAGGGAGTGTGCTGGTAAATTAGCTGCATGGCATTTGATTCTGCATTACTCAAACTGAAGGGTGCATATCCTCAGACCTCACATTCCCCCAGCACTGCAACATATTCTGGAATATGTTTCTGGCATCAACGGTAAATGCAAATCTACACCTTAGTAATTTTGACTTTGAATATAACAGTAAACACAGGACCTGAATTGCTAATCTAGGCACGTAGAGTGGCAATAATAATATTAATTTTCAAGCATTTGTTCTGCAGTAGGAGATTAGATGAAGAGAGACTAGTTTTCTGAGCTGCTGAGGACCACTGGTTTGATGTAAGGGTAGGGAGTGCTCTCATCAGTGCTGCAAACAGCCTGCCCTGCCCTGTCCCTGCCACACTGGGTGCCCTGTTCAGCCTCCTCACTGCATGGACAGCAGCACAGGCTGTGGCTCTGACACTGCTGCCTTCCAGCTTGGCCATCATTTCTAACTGGCAGTCAGATGTTTGTGGGAAGAGCTGAGCAGAGCATCTGCCCTTCTGATTTTGTTCTGCCAACATATGGCATTTTGTTGTTCCAGACTTTCTTTAGCATTTGTCACATTGCATTTACACTGGAATAACCTCTGGCTTAAGCTGCTCTTTGGCAATGACTGTGGCCTCAGAGCAGGGTCAGACATTCCTCGGGCAGAGGCCACAGGAGGCAGTGGCTCCTTCAGCAGGAGCTGTTTGGGATCCCACCTCCAACAAGTGGGAAGTGGAGGGTGTAAAAAACTCTTACCCAGTTAAATCCCAAACAAATGGAGCGAGGCAAACACTGCCTTGGGGAACTACTAAGTGTAACATTGGAGTCTGCCCTTAAAGCATGGCTTTTGTCAAAATGAATTGCATTTTCCAGTCCATTAAGAGAATTGTAATTAATTGCTTTAGTTGTTGAACAGACATGTCCCAAATGTATTTGAATATGATCTTCACTTTGAAAGTGGCAATTAAATATAAGATTTGTTCTTTTTCTCTCTCAGTCACATTTTCATATCTTGCTTGGGTCCAGCCATTTGTCTTATGAGAGATATTTATATTTATATCAAGAAATAAATACTGAGAGAAGTATTTTATACCTTGGTAGTTCTGACATGCAGTCTATTGAGAAGGAGGGGAGAAGTCCTGCCATGAGCTCACCCAGAACAGTTCTGTGCCCTGCTCTGAGCTCGCCTGGCACAGCTCTGTGCCCTGCTCTGGGCCACAAGAGCTTTGGAAAGAGGTATTGGAAGTGCTGTAAGAAAACTTAACATTCCAGGAGTAAACTCTTCCTGTCAGCTGAACTCCAAGGCTGTATGAGCTGTTTGTTCTGCAACTCTTATCTAGGAGGCGATCAGCTCCTTAAAGACAAAACATCAGTCCTGTCTCACGGTAAACACAGAGCTGTTCAGCCCAAGCAAATTATCACCCTGTCGGTACCAAGTGAAGAATGAACTGGGTGTTCCTTTGGTGACTTCTAAAATTGATCAAGGCACTAAGTGCCCATTATCAGTGAAACGACCCATTACTGCTAGAATAAGTAGCCCTGGAGAAAAAATTTGTACACAATTATATACTCCATACATTTTAACCTCCCTGTTAGTGTTGAACCAAGTAGAATGAATCAGCTCTTCACTTTTGGTTTTTGTTTGTTGGTTTGGTTTTACTTAAAGAATTGAAGGGAGAAGCTGGCTATATTTAATTTTTAAAAATATTATGTTTGGTTAAGTGTCAGATTGGTTACTATGCAAATTGAAGATTTGGGGCAAAGTCTCAACTCAGCAAAAGCTTGGCCGCTTGTTACACTGGTCTCAATTAATTACATTTTGTCCAGTAACCCTTCCAGTCTAGGGTTTCATATGCTGCAAGAACAGGACTATGTGGAGATTTCTGAGATTTTTCACTTCCAGAAATGTTGCATGCATGTAAATGAGTATCTTGTAATGCTACGAAGAATTTTGTTCTAAACATACCAAGACTATGGTAGTGGAACTGTTTTCACCTAAATCAATTCATTACCCATGAAGTGCTTTACTTTTCTCTAACACTGGTTTTGGGTCTTAGCAAAATAAAGCAACTATAGGATTAACAACATTTTCTATGTGACAAAGTACTTTTCTAGACGTTTAGAACACTGTTATTTTCATTTTTTGTGAATGCCCAGGCATGACATTGGAGGACATTAAAGACACATAAAAGAGGTTCATTATTTTAAATATAAATTTAAAAATAAAAAAACAACCCTGAAAAAAGTGAAAAATACACAACATTAAAACCTTGAGGTTTTCTTAGTTGAAACTGAGAAATATTCCTTTAAAGTGGCCTAAAAAGGGAGAAACCTCAATGTAAAATAAACTTACAGCTTCCAAATTTCAAGGGGCAAGCATGTGCATCCATAGGAAAGTCTTCTAAGTGCATTGGACATTCTGCTCTCACAGTCAATCTGTAATGGATTAATGAGCAAAAGGACACAATTATTCTAGTTTCACAGAAATAGCAAACAGAGTTCAATTACAACACACAGAGTAAGTACAGCATAATATCTGTTACGTGATCAGTCAGTGGGTAGAGCTGGCCTGGAGTGTGTGCCGGGGGTGCTGCCAACCCACAGGGTGGCACTGGCTGTGCCCCTCTGCCCCTCTGCCTGGGGTTCTGCCATGTGCAGCCACACGGTGGGACTGGCTGTGCCTCTCTGCCTGGGGTTCTGCCATGTGCAGTCACACGGTGGGACTGGCTGTGCCCCTCTGCCTGGGGTTCTGCCATGTGCAGCCACACGGTGGGACTGGCTGTGCCCCTCTGCCTGGGGTTCTGCCATGTGCAGCCACACGGTGGGACTGGCTGTGCCCCTCTGCCTGGGGTTCTGCCATGTGCAGCCACACGGTGGGACTGGCTCTGCCCCTCTGCCTGGGGTTCTGCCATGTGCAGCCACACGGTGGGACTGGCTGTGCCCCTCTGCCTGGGGTTCTGCCATGTGCAGCCACACGGTGGGACTGGCTCTGCCCCTCTGCCTCCTTCACACCCCAGACACAGCTCAGGCTCCTCTCTAGGCTGAGGGTTCCAGTCCATTAGCAACCCAAACTGTTTCCTCGCTGCCGTCTCCGAACGGGGCTGCTCGGCATGCTCCGCCAGCGCTGCAATCATTCCGTTGTTGTCTGCTGCAGTGCAAACATGTTTCTCAATAAAAGCTGAGATGCACTAGAAACAGTCATACACACACATCAGCAAGGAATGGCCAGTAACAGCCGAATACGAGGCAGAAATTGCATTAAGGCACTTGCAAAGGGGGAGAAATAGAAATGGTTATGGTCAAAAAAATAGACAGCTGTGAACAATGTGCTGCCAAGATAGTGTTCCTGTGGATTAAATCCCTAACGGCCAAGCATTTAGAAAGACAAGAAAAACTGACCTAGGCTTGTGTAACCACCAGCCAAGTAGATTCTACTTTAACCCAGGCAGTCCTGAAAGATTTTGCACAAAAAATGAACATCCAAAAAGCCTGAAGACTTTGTTTTCTCCAAATGTTTGTACTTATTTTACAAACATCTTTAAAATTGTAAAAAGAACACTCGGTGTTCACCTATGTACTAAGGTATCCACATCTTAAGTTGAGGCCAACAGCATCCCTTTACACCTTGTTTGATTCTATGGGAGACATAAAGAGGGGCTGTGCAGCTCTGTAGAGACAATATACCAGTTTTTTCATTCTTTAATTTGTAGTCTTTTAATCCAGAATTTTCCCATGACTGTGTATCATCATTATTTCTAATGGATTTATTCAACATCTCTGACAACTGGGTAGCTAAAGTTCAGTTATTCATGAAGAGAATAATATATTTCCAATAAGAGTGATTCCAGTACAGAAATAATTTATTCTCCTAACTTTCCAAATGCTTTAATCAATTGTTTTTCTTATTATCAATGGAATAAGAAATGTCTATTTTTAGACTGTCATGCTTTTTATTCCCAAGCACAAGAAATATTAAAAATGGGCTAGGAATTCAATGTGCATCTGCTAGTTCTTAGAATCTGCTTCCTATGGGATCAAAAGATTAAAGACCCTTTACACGATCTAGGAGTACAGATTATATTAAAGTTTCAGGCTTTATTCTACTTGCTGATGGAATCCTTGAATGCAATGCCAAATCAAGGTCCTATGCAAACTGATGGATTCCTAATACTGGAAGAACCTTTTTAAAATGAAGCATTAAGAGACATCCAGGGACTGTACACAGGAGGGGAAAAAGTAAACACTGAAATGACTCCGCTTGTCCACCACCCCATGGCCTATTGTGAAAATAATTACTAAGCAGTAATCAAGTTATGCTCAAAAAGGAACCTGTTTCCTGTCTGCAAAATATGCTTTCACAAGGCAAATTGTCAAACTACATGAAGGGTGTAATATTTTAGGGCTCACCTCATTGTGTATAGCAACGTCCCATCCTCTGTAATTCGTAAGAGTTTATTTGGCATCGTCATGTTATGAGCCACTGACTTCTTTCCATTGTGGAAAAAGGTATCAGGTGTCCAAATTTTGCTGGCCATTAAATTATTTAACCGAAGAACAGTCATAGGTCCTTTGAATTTTAATCTCTCATCTTTCCAACTTTGGCGGAAAAATACATCTATAGTGTATTCCTGCATCAATTCAGAGAAAAGGGAAACACTTATGATGTTGTATGTTGCAACATGAGAACCAGAAAAGTATGTTCTTACCATTCCCTAGAAGCAAGATGACTATTAATGAAAGTAGTAATTATCAGAACATTTATCCTCTGTAGTACTTACAACGTGCCAGAATATTAAACAATTACAATATAATTACTGCACTCAACAGAATAAATGTTAGGAGAATAGTATTTCAAAAGTTACACAAGAGTTTGAGATATAACAGAGTGGAAAAAAAATTCAGCCCTCTCTTACTTGTTCTTCACCCTGCCCAGAGCTGTAAGTGAAGCTGCAGCTGAGTGCAGTGTGTGTGGCACAGGAGGATTGTCTGGGGTAACACAACCTGGTCAGACAGGGTCTCACACAGCCTCTTGTTCTAAGGGTCCCATCAGCACAGACACGTCACCAGCCCTGGGCAGGGGCAGGAGGGCACAGGCTGAGCACAGCCCTGGGCAGCACTCACAGCCTGACTGACTGCACCAGGACTGGGCAGGGGGCAAGATCAGCCATGGCTGGCTCAGGGGACAGGGGGAGAATCAAAATAACCAACACTCACTGGAAAAGGAAAGAAATATTTGTTACAAGGTAACAGGAACAAAGTTAAGAGGGAGAAGGGGAAATTAAGAAAGAGATGTTGAACTGTTATACAAAAAATATGGATGTATTTTGGGTGAAAATATGAAAAACTTCCCGTTATTTATTTTAACAAACAGCAACACTCCATCCAACAGAAGCAGTTGTGAGCTGTTTATTCCCTGTGCAACTATTAGCAGGAAAGAATGGTGATTGTTACCAGTGATGTGTTTTTTCCTTCTTTTAGGGCCTAAAAGGCCTGAATAAGTTTCTTGTTGACATGGAAATATTGTATTTCCATGGGGTGTTCTTAATTTGTGTTTGTTTGGTTTGGTGGGTTTTTAAAAATGTAATTGTTTTATTTACATCCTAGACCTGTGAGTCCTTTTGGTACATACTTAATTGACTTCCACTTTTTAAAATCACGTGCTCAGTGAACTGCTGAAGTCTGAATTTGTTCAGCTTCAGTGACACCATTTGTGCATTTATAAACAATTACTTGCTTCAGAGTTTTGCTTGGTCATGGTCTTAGGTTGAATTGTGAGCAAAATCTTGTCCCAGGTGTGCAGCAGAGTAAGAGATAAGGAGGTGTAAAAGATGCTATCTTCATTAAAATATAGGATGTCCTCCAAATTTTACCAGCACCAAAGAAAATTTCCCCCCACACACACTGGAAAGGTAAAAGGCATGCCCAGAGGGTGCCATCAGCCATTCCTTTTCTCTTTTGGCTGCAGAGAAGGAGGTGAGTGGGAGGTGGTGCAGGTTGGGAGTGAGGCTCTTCACTTTATATGAACACAGGGATCTTATGCTGGAAAAGAACAAGGACTCTGAGAGCTTTGATAAGGGACCTTATAGTATGAGATAAAATTCAATTAAAACGTAGCTGACAGGTCATGCCTGGAACAGACTGAATCCTTCTCTGGCCCAGGCCATTGCACCGTATAGGATGGATTAATTTTGGCTGAGGTGCTGTGCAGGGACAGACAATCCTGAAAAGCTTACAGTACAGAAAAAGTGGGAATGAAGGTTTACTATAAAAAAATATTCTGTCTTCATGAAAAAAATAATTTTAAAATACTTATTCCAAAAAATAGACTTCAAAAACGTCAGGAAACTGACAGTTGTGAGAGAATAGCCAGAGAGGTGTTGATCAGTTCCATCCACAGAACAGGCCTGAAAATCTGCACAGTTCTTCCAAAAAAAGAGGATTTTATTTTAAAAACTGCATTTCTCCTGTGTAACTTTATTCACAAGAACGAGCCAAGACATTCTCTTTATAGAACAGCAGATTGTGTCTGTGCTGCCTTACAAGAGTGTATGGAGAGTGGGTAGGAGCCCCAGGTCCTGCAGGACTGTCTGTGAGCACTGGGGGTGTGGGGGCACAGGGGGTGGGCGTGGGGGGCTCACTGTGCCTGGGATGTGTTGGCTGGGGCAGCCCCTGGCTGTGCCAGCCTTGGCCCTGGGGGCTCACACCTATGCCCAGAAACCTCAGTCCTGGGGGCTCACAGCCCGTGCCCAAACCTCAGTCCTGGGGGCTCACACCCTGTGCCAAACCTCAGTCCTGAGGGCTCACACCCTGTGCCCAAACCTCAGTCCTGAGGGCTCACACCCTGTGCCCAAACCTCAGTCCTGAGGGCTCACACCCTGTGCCCAAACCTCAGTCCTGAGGGCTCACACCCTGTGCCAAACCTCAGTCCTGGGGGCTCACACCCTGTGCCAAACCTCGGTCCTGGGGGCTCACAGCCCGTGCCCAGCCCTCATTCCTCACAACCCGTGCCCAGCCCTCAGGGCTCACACCCCGTGCCCAGGTGCCCGTGTCCAAAACCAACCACAGTGGGCACAGAGGGCTTTGCAGCACGTGCATGTTGAAGCCAATATAAACTCTGTCATCTGGTAGCTCTGCATTTTCTCTCTGTCTCTGATTTCACACTTAGTCCCTCAAGCAAAGGCTTTAACATGAGTGGGCTGCACATGCCTTACTTTTTACGGGAGGTGAGTGGGTGTTTTACACTAAATACTTGTCTGTGAATTTCTTGAGTTTTGAAAACATATAAGCACCTGCCTCTGTGTTTTGTGGTCACACAATTAAGAGACTGATTAATTCTTTCTCCTTTTTTACTGAGTGACAAATGGTGGATGGGTCTTTAATTTGAGATTGTTTTCGTAGGCAGTGATCCTTTCTGCTATAGTAATTCATGTACCAAATTATAGCTGAAGTCAGTAATTCTTTTTTCAAATATTCTTGTTCCTAATTCTGAAAGATGATTTTTAGCTTCTGCATTTTATTCTTTTTTAAAATCCAAATCCCATATAAATATGAGTTTGCCATAAGAATGTTAAATCGGCTTTATGTTCTACTTAAAAATCAAATCACCTGAAACTACAAAGTAGGTGCTGATGTAAAAAGCTGAAATGGTCCCAAGTAATTCAGCAGGTCCATCAAGTACTATCAGTTTATGTCTACAGGTAGAAAAGCATCCATGTCTACTTGTTTGTTAGGCTGCCATTCACTAGTAGAGTTTTCTAGTAACTCTGGCTCCACAAAGCAAAGGAGAGTTTAACCAGCTGGTTTCTCCACAGCTACAATCAGCACAAAGAACACATTCCCCTGGATAATCCATCACTCCTTTTGTTCATCTCTCACAAGCAGATAGGACCCAAACTTGAAATGACCTTAATTTTCCGGACCTTAACAACAGCCTTGTCTTGTCCCAGGAAGAGAGCTCTCTCCAGAATTGGAGCAACCTCAGATCCCTTACAAATGGGCAGGAAAGATGAAGTGTTTTGATGAACCAGTTACCAGAATATAAACAGTAGATGTCAATGGTTTCTGACAATCTTTAATCCAAGGAATTCCTTCTCTCTTAATGTGTCATTTAGAGTAATAAATAGACGTAATTTCACAGCATTATCACAGAATGCAAAAGCAGAAGTCATTGAATGCACTTTTTAAATTGTTCTTCATGATATACATATATCTCATTATACATACGTGCTGAGGAGGCAGAGCACCATCTCCCTGTACTGCCCCTCTGGTGTAGCTCTAGGCAGAATGACTGGTCAAAAACTGTGCTGCCCAAGGTATTCTTTCTCATTTAAATACCATGGCATCAGTTGCAATTATAAATTTGACTGTAGTTTTATAAATGCTGTTTTCCAAGCAATCAAGAAAATGGTGTCTTTTCATAAAGTTTGCTTAGAAAAATAAATTGTCTTGTAAAGTTACTTTCTCTGTTACTCCATTCCTTAACACAATTTTGAGTAGTAAGAAATTTGTAATAATCTGGTGTTATAGTTTTAGTTCAAATTAGACAACTGCCAATTCTGTTGTAAGGAATGGAACTTATTTCCTTACCTGTAATAATTTTTGACTCTGGTTTTTTTTTTTTTAATCTTTCTTTTGGTGAATGTATTTAGCTAAATGTAGCCAACGACAAGGCTGAACTGTTTTCATTTCTTCATTAAAATTAAAGAGACTGTTTCCAGCACTTACCCTAATACAGGACCCAGCAATAACTGCTGGCTTCAGACCACACTAGCCCTGTCAGCAGCAACCTCCTTGTGCAGAACTCATTTAATAAGCAAATTTCTAGGTACCTTGTTCATATTTCTACACAACTTTTAATATCTCTTAAGGCCACAACTCACAACATCTTCATTCAGTTTGCTGAACTTCTCCATCCCTTGCAGTTATCCAGCAATTTGATTTTATATTCATTCCATAAAGAAGTGACACTAATTCTCTCATTAATCTTCTCTTTCAGCAGCCAAGATCTAGGAAAATCACTTCCCATTGATCAGTAGCTTTTAATATAAAAATACAGGTTAGACTGTACAGATGTCACACTGTAGGCATGAGTGTTAATTGCATTTTAAGATGATGATCTTTCTCGCTAAATTGGATCAGTGATGTGCCAGCAAGGACCTGAGCAATCACCCCCAGAAGAATACAGATCCAAACCCTAATGCATTTCATAATGTATTATGTAGCAAATAGAAAGTCTGTTAAAACACATCATTCAAGTCCCCAAGGCTGATTTCAGGGCACTCAAATGCAGCCCCAGCCTGCAGGAATGGGAGCACAAAAACCTGACAGCATTTTGGATCAAGGACTTTAAGGAAGCCCAGACTTAAAGGGCTAAGTAAGTTATTGCATAGATCTTTCATCCTGCAAAGGCAAAGGACAAGATAAAATGAATGCTGTAGAAATAGAGGCCATCACTTACCATGTCATGGTCTGAAACAGGCCCAAAGCTGGTGACAAAGATGTCAGTCTTCACTTCGGTGACACGCTCTGGTGAAGCAGGAAATGGGGACTGTCAGTGTCTGTCAACAGCCTGCATTGGATCTAACCCCTACCAATCCTCACAGCAAAGAGGAAAATCAGTGGCTTTGATTAGCCACTCTAAAATTGGTCTACAATACAGTCCCGATAATTTCCTGCCTCTAGATGTAATTTCACAGTCAATATTGTCAGTTTTGCATTACAGAGTTTCTCCAGAACTTTTTGAGGAATAGCTTGTCGTGCCACAGTACAGAAGCCACAGTTCCATGCTTGTGGAAATTCTCTCACTCTTTGACTGATAAATCTTCTTGTCTGACAATATAAACAGTGCTGAACATTGCACACAGCTCTCCAAAGTCTCATTGGGTACTCACTGGTTTCTGGGCAAGCTAAAGCAACGTCTCTAATAATTAACCTGGGCCTTTTGAGTTAGGTATTTTGTATTGAGGCACAGGAACATAGAAGGAAAAAAAAGAGAGAAAATACATTATGGTGTCTAAAAATGTAAAGCTACTTTATTGGTATGAGTTTGAAATGGCTGCATTACCCTTTACTGCAATAAACAAAAAGGAGTTATAACTTTTCCGAAAAACATCAGAGAAAATTCTCTACTGAAGTAATCTGTGTAAACATTTTCTGGAAATAAGCTCTCCAGTCATAAATTTGTTGTATAGCCTCAATGATAGGCCAGTATAAATAATAATTCAGAAATCTGTAACGTACATAACACAGGTTATATGTATATGCTGTATCATAAACTGGACTCCTCCATGATTTCCAGGTTGTAAATATGCTCCATGGCACAATGTCCCTGGAAAGGGCTTTCCTTCAAAGGAAACGAGTGATTTTAGTGGTCACAAATGCTGAGTCTGAGGCACCTACAGTAGTGCTGATGTCCAGGAGGAGCCAAACCTGCCTTGTGCAGATCCAGTGGGGTGAGACCCTGAGGCACACACAGGCTTTGCCTCCCCTCCTCTGCACAGAGAGGCTCAGGCACTTCTGGGCGTGCTGCTACTGCCAGGGCACACAGAATGGAATGTTCCCCCAGGGTGGCATATGTGGGGCTCAGGCTGCTGATGTGATCCAGCTGCAGGCAGTGCCAGGCGTGGGCGTGGGCATGAACTGAGCCGTGAGCTGAGCTGTGAGCTGAGCCAACGACTCTTTGTAAGATCTTTCCTAAGGTCTGATTCCCCATCCCTCCATCTCCCTTCTAGTGAGGCACTTCCACTGGCATCATTGGGACACAGAAGATGATTCCAGAAGCCCTTCAGGAGCAAGGCTGTTTGTATTACTCAGCTCAGTGGCTTCCCTTGCACCAACACAGAATACACTCTGAATCAGCAGCACATCATGCTGTGGCATCCTGAGTTCTGGCTCTGGGACAAGTGTGGCCATAGTAGCTGAGGTAGAGACTTGAGGAAATCACAATTTGTGAAGACACAAAATGGAAACTACAGAATTCGGCACTAAGGAGGAAGATTTCCAAGGGAGTGGAAAAATAAGTGATGCTTTTTATTTCTATATAACATTGCAAACAATTTAAGTGGCATGTAAATAGTAAGTAGTAATAGAAAATTCAGATTGTAAACTCAAAAGAGATTGTGTTATCTTCACACTGATTACCCTTTTGCAGTGTACCTAATCCCAGGTCACATCAAATGCAGATAAAGTCAGTGCACACACCATCATTTTTTTTCGTTGAGATGTACCTCATTTGCAAAAGCAATGAAAAAGTTTGTATCAACACAGAGCAAAAGATTAGCCCCTCCAAAACCATATGGAAGTTTTGAAATTTTTGTTTACTGTTTTACTAATTAGATGATTCAACTGTGCTTTAAGAGGTTCAGAAGTTGTGAGTCACTTGTGCCCAGGACATGTGTTTACTCATACAGTTGGGATATATATTTAGAACCAAGGTTACCCATGATCAGTTTGTAGCTTGATTACCATGGGAAGGGTTAAACTGTTTCAGATGCTCAGAATGCATTTTTCAGGAACCTCGAACCCTGAGCTATATTCAAAACCTTCACAATATCCCCAGGAACTAGAGAAGAGTCTGTTACTGAGCTAACCAAGCTTGGGCCAGGAGCTGAGTGGATGCTGAAGGTAAATCCATCAGTTCTAAAGGCACATTACACATGTCTTGACTGCAACATCTGCCTCATGAGCCAGGACAAGGTAATGTGAGGAGATCTGTAGGACATGTAACCGTTCCAGTAAAAACCCGAGGAAATGATTAATGACTTACTGGTTTTACTGTAGGGCAACCTGAGGGCCCAAGGAGTCACTGATCAGCAAATAGCAAGTGAGTGCCACTGGGACACACAGCCTGGGCACTGACCCACACTGTGGCACAGCCTGGGCACTGACCCACAGCCACACTGTGGCACAGCCTGGGCACTGACCCACAGCCACACTGTGGCACAGCCTGGGCACTGACCCACAGCCACACTGTGGCACAGCCTGGGCACTGACCCACACTGTGGCACAGCCTGGGCACTGACCCACAGCCACACTGTGGCACAGCCTGGGCACTGACCCACACTGTGGCACAGCCTGGGCACTGACCCACAGCCACACTGTGGCACAGCCTGGGCACTGACCCGCACTGTGGCACAGCCTGGGCACTGACCCACAGCCACACTGTGGCACAGCCTGGGCACTGACCCACAGCCACACTGTGGCACAGCCTGGGCACTGCTCCCTAGCCAGGAAAGCACCAGGCAGCACCAACCACTGCAGTCTCCCTGCTTACAAAGACTGTGCTTGGCTAATGATGCCAGACCAACATCAGCTCTCAAAATTAGTAAAGAAGTATTTTAATTTAAACTCCCAGGGATCTCATTATTAATAGAATGGTTATCAGAATACAAATTGAGAACAAAATAAGAAATACAGAGTTATTTAAAGAGCAGGAAATAAGCCTATTTATCATAAGAGACTATACATTGACTGTTTCCCTTTATGACCTACTAGTATTTGAGCACAAGGCTTATTTGAATTGCATGTTTTCGTGGTTTAAATTAGTTCCACCTTTTGGTACTTAATTTGTTCCTCCTGCATGCCTTGTGTCAGGGTGTGCTATAATTATCAGCATGGAGGAGAATTTTCCTACAGATTTAAATGAGTGGAATTCAGATCCCTGGTCAGCGTGTGCTCCTATTGCTAAAGAGAGTCCTGGAGACTCATTTGCCCAGCTGCACCTTGGGCAGTATTTTGATTGCCAAAGCACAACAAATACACTCCCGAGAAAGTTGTGCTGCTGCTTTTGTAGAGCAGAGCCCCAGAGTACGAGGGGTGCTGCAGGGAGGGGTCCTGGTGCCACAGCTCTGCACACACCAATCAGCAGCTCAGAGCTGCTCACATCCTCCCTACTGTTGTACCCAAGCAGTTTTCCCAGGGTTTGCTACAGCTTTTTACAGTTGCCTTTACATTAATATGGTGCCTGAGAGCGGAAAAAATACCAGAATCAGCCCTTTCAGTTTTTACATAGTTAAGTGTAGCATCTAATCCTTCTTAACTTACAGAATGATGTGTAAGGGCAAGGTATAGGACTGTCTTTTCATTTAGAGTAGAATCATTTAGGTTTAGCTTCTTTATTACACATACAGGCCAAAATGGCATTTTCCCTAAACTTTATGTTAGCTCAGAGATGTTAAAATCCAACTATTTCCACTGGGACCTCAATAACCAAGAGGTAAGTTTATCGTGTTTACAGATAATGTTCTCATAAAACTCAATTTTAAAACCTAATTACCATAATTCTGTGAGGGTTATTTTCCTCTCCCTTCCACTCTGTGGAATTAATGAATTGCCTGATATTGACTGACATTCCACTTAAGGACAGTCACACTCAATTTTGATAAGCATAACCAGAGAGATAACAAATACCTTTTACTGATAGCCTAAAATAAGTGTAATTCTGTTCACTACTGGAATAATGTTTATAATGTACTTGGAATGATCTGCTGGGCACTTGAGCCAACAGTAAAAGCAATTCAATTCAGGAAGATTCTGGTCCATCAAATCAAACCCACTGTTGTTCTTCTTGGGTCAGTATTAACCTTTCTACTACAAAATCCTTCTCAAAGGGACAAACCACATTTACAATTATTCTAATTTAAAAGGTCACAGACCATGTGTTATCCTCCAGTTTTAGGGATGTGCCACACAAAGGTGGTGGTCTCACCAAACCTGTAGCTGCACCCAATTTCGTGTTAATGAATCCCATCACCAAACACACCCTGCCCTGTGCCAGTCTTGCCCTTCTCTGCTGTGGCACTTCAGATCTGCCGTGGTGGCATCCAGGGACCATCCCTTTGCCCCACAGGAAGACAACCCAGAACAAAAGGGAAGGGCATATCCATTTATCTGAGGAACTTATTTTTCCCACCATTTCTCACTGTTTTTCAGTTCTGCTAAGTGCCACTCCAGACTCAGTACTTTGCTGGTGGAGGTCACCAGATACTGAGGTGAATTTTCCTCCTCCTTTCACTCCTTCCTGGCACTATTTGATCCTTTATTTTCTTCAGGACTGTGTAGTTGAATAGAGATCAGCATCTTTATTATTCAGCCTATTTTTGATCACCTCTAGTTCTAGGGTCCAGATAGTTCCCACAGAAATTATGCTATTACCTCAATGACTTGACAGGTTATTTTTTTCCCTTAATGTCTAACATGATTTCCTCTTTTTCAGCTTCAATATGCTACTCTGCAATTCCTCTTTCTTGCTTTTTGAAAATGATTATCCTCTCATGGAGTTAATAGGTGTCCTCTAGTATGATTCACAACATTTTTACATTCATTTTGGAAGTTCTATTTTCCATGCATAAATAACTAAATGCAACTACTTGTCCATGTTTATGGATGAGCACAACAGATGCTATTTCCTAGCAAAGTCTGACTAAGTGACTATACCCACATATGAAGGAGGCAAACAACTAAATAACATAATTTAGATCAATAATTATTGATAAAAGATGCAAATGTGCCAGTGCATAACATGGTGCTGTGTGCTTGTTTTCAAAAACTTTAGCAACAATGCTGGGTTTTGAATAACAACCAGATTCAGTCACTATAATTTTTCCCTGTGGGTCACTGACTCAATTTTTAATATTCTGGTTAATGAGAAATAATTATTTCTTTAATGGCAAAATGCTCCAAGCTTCTCACTTAATTTCAATATGGCCTTATTGGGTTATCTGATGAATAATAATTTTCATTCCCATACTCTTTATGGAGCATATGTGATTTTCAGTTTTCCTTTTGAGGTAATACCTCACAAGAAGATCTAAAAAAAGGAAAGGGAGGAGTTAATTTTGATCTAGCACTGACTTCAGGGATGCTGAAAGAGTGACTCAACATTCAGCCCCTCCAAATCTTTCACTGTCCCAGTGCTGGACCTTTTGGCTTCCCATGGCTTTGCAGTCCAGCTCCTACAATGGAACTCTGTCACCAGACTCTCCAGAAGGGTGTTCTTGGCTTCAAGATCGTGCCTCATTTCTACCAAACAACACAACTGTTCACTACAATCACAGCAAGTTTGCAAACTTGGGATAGAGAAATATCATGGTCTTTATTCCAAAAAGAAGAAAATTACTCCTCTAAGTGAGTAGAGTCAAGGTCAAGATCCAACCCCTTTCATTACAATTTTTCAGTAAAAAAAAGACCTTTTTTCATTGAATTCTTCATGCCTACACATATTACAAGGAAGGGAAACAAATAGACTCAGTGAAGAAACTCCACAATCTACTTTTTATTCCACATATGAGAGAGAGAGAGAAACTGGTTCTCTTTTGTTTCTCTGTGCCCACAGTTCTGTTTCTGTGGGTGTTTGGGTTTGAAACACTGCACTGCAGAAGGAAGGTCGTACAGGGATAACCAGAGTTCTGGAATGTGCCCCTTTCTGATGGAGAAAACAACTGTACCTGTTTCACCTCATCTACTGTTTCTCAGAAGGCAGAGAAAGGACAGAATAAACAGTTTAAGAAACTTGGAAGAGTGTTACAGTGCACTAAGTGATACACAGATTTGCACTGTGCCTAACAGCATAAAATGTATCAACATGACCTGTATTTATGAGGGTCTCTGGTCTCTTAAATTCTCTGATAGGTACATCATAGCTAATATGGAATCAACAAGTTTTAGACCTAATTCTATATATCCAAAAATGCTGTTATACTGGTAAATTTCTTTACTTTCTCTTCACAGTAGATAAAAAATTGTGTTCTGATCAAAATACTCAATAAGAAGCCACCACTGATGTTGGAAAGAAAAATGAAACCACTGCTTTTCCATATACATTTTAAAATTGCCAGCAACAGGTCATGCTATAATCAAAGGCTCATTCAACTTCCAACTCCCAAACCCATGCCATATTTGACATATTGATTTTTAGATTTCTCACTGCATATTTTTATGTATGGAGCACTTCAGAATGCATTTCCCCACTAAAACAAATGTCTAAATCAACTGTCCAAACTAAGTCATCCTGAGGTGCTTTGCTCAGATTTAGATTTAGATACCTCAGCAAGAAGGGTTTGAAGACATGAATTTCCAAATTCCTGAGCAAATCCTTTGTTAATTTGGTACCAGGACTAAAAACATCTGCCTGGATGTTTGTCTCTAGTTTTTGAAATGTATCATTTATGTCTTTTGAATAACAAATTATTCAACAATCAAAAGAGTCCATCTCCTGCTAATTTACTGCCCACAATTTCATCAGATGTGGGATTTTTTTAAAAGCCATGATACTCTTAGTTCTGATGTCCAAAGCTGACAAACATAACAGGGATTTGCTGAACTGACACGGTGAACCTCTAGCGCTCTGGGCAGCAGGAAAACTGTGATACTCGAGGGTCTGGGGTCCAGGCAGGAACAGGCAACAGTTCAAAAAAGGAGAAATGCAGAGATTGTTTAAACTTCTCTGACCCTTAGTTAGAGAAACTTCTCCAGTCTTTCCTTCCCTCCAGCATCTCTTCCTTCCCTCCAGTGTCTCTTCCTTCCCCCTCCCTGGATTTCCCAGACTCCACTCACTTCTGCCTTTCACAGACACTCATGCAAATGGTTTTGAACTTTGGGCAGAGACTCATTTCCTCCTGCAGAAACAGTTTCACTGAACAATCTGTCAGGAGTCCATTTGAACTGGGCCAGATGATCCTTTCCTGACTGCACCTCTGAAGTCTGCATTCAGAGACACATGTACAAACATGCAGACATAAGAGCTGATATTGATGCTCAGTTCTCTAAACTGCAATCCAGAGAGTGAGAGAAAATCCTTTCCCGCATCTCCCTGTTTGCCCTTCGACTATCTGTTAAACAAACCATCATAGCTACAAAACTCAAATAAGAAGTCATCATCTGCTCAGATTGTTCTCATAGACATGCACCAGACTCTACACAGTTTACAGAGGTTCAATTATTTATTGCTTTCTCTGCTTTGTTTGTTTACTGAGTAGAGTAGCTGACTGAACTGTACAGGTCCCCTAATCAAAGACTAAGGAGCATTTATCTCTACACTAGGCCAAGGGTTTACAAGAAAACACGCAAAAGTACTGGTAGATAGAAGTAGAAAGTGACTCTTATTTTGTTGTGTATTATCTGAAAATGCACATAAAGACTGACAGACACTCTTAAATGTGTTAATCCATTAGAAACAGAATTTTGTCTTCAGCCGTTCCTCAAGTCAGTGAAGTCAAATTGCTGAAGAGCCTGGCTCACAATTTCAGAACTGTTACAAGGTGGTGCTTTAGACCACAGAACAACCTTACACTCAATAGCCATCCATTCATCCATGGGAGATGGAATAAGAATTCTGAATGTAAACCTTGTTATTGTAGTGCAGTTACTCTGAGAGGCATTATAGCAAAACAGTTTGAACTGCACTTTGTGGGGTGGGTTGCTCTGCTTTGTTTTACATGAAGAGTCCAAAAGGGAAAAAGAAATCTGAAATAAGTAAATCCAATCTTCCATGCACTGCAAGGAACAGATTTGTGCTTGTACGTTCAGAATGTCCATGTTTGTGAGCAGTAAAGCTTTAAGACCCAATTCTGGGATTGTGTCACAGTAGAACAAAGCACAGAGTGACCATAGGGATGCTGACAAAGACCAGGTTTTGTACGATCCTTGTATAAAGACATAATTGCTATGTGGTGTTAAGCCTTTTTATGGATTCAGCACCAAGAGCAGAAGAAGGAAGAAGACATTTTTACCAAGCTGTGAAGCAAAAATGTTACAGAAATAAATCCTAAGTAGAAAAAACTAACAAACTTCTCTGAGACTTTTATGACTAAAGTAGATTGATGTTCTAATTTTTAACCCAAAGCTTCTTATGAAGATAGTCACATATAGATGTTTATTTAGGCCTGAATCATAAACTTGTAATTTGTGAGGTCACAGGTCATATTTTATTATCTTTTATTCTTCATACATTTAAAGTTTTAATACCCCTTCAGAGGACTTCTTGAACTGTAAACCATTTTCTTCTTCTTTTGGGTATAAGTGTGACAAAACTAAGTACATGAAAGACAGGGAAGGCGTGACTTTTTTGAAAACAATTAGTATTATATATCAGCATTATTTTATGTGTCTATATAAACAGGATCAAAACATGTCTATCATGGACAGATGGCCTTGTTGTGCCTGAATTTTATCCAGCATGTAGCCACACAAACATAACCCACCTCCCAGGCCGGGGCGCAGGCGGTTGTCATAGCCGTCCAGCAGCCGGTCCAGGATCCGCGTGAACACGGTCGTGTTGTCCTTCAGCTCGTCCTGGGAGGAGCTCTGCCCGTAGCTGGAACACAGAGCAGTTCACTCACCACAGGAGTCCACCATGCACCTTACAAACAGTCACTCCAAAAGCCATTTAATCCTGCTTACGCTGGTTTATGGTCTCATAACCTCCTCCACATAACAAGATTGTAGTGCTTTATAGGGTTCTTTCATCTTTACATTTTCTTCATAAATTGTACATTTTTTTTAAATCATAGAAAATCAGTGCCCCTCAATAAATGGTGAGCAAATAGAATGTCAGTTCCTTCATGATTATCTCATTACTCATTAATGTTAATAATGTGCTAATATGTGTGTTCTTCATGAAAAGGCTTAATTTTCAGGAAAAAAACAGTGCATGTAATTCATAATAGTTATAAGGGTTTGCATGAAAAGAAATATAAAATAATTTAGATCACTGGCACTTAAGTACTGAAAATAAATGCTAAAAAACCCCACAGAGATATCTTGCTGTTGAACACAGAAGTAGATCGAGTGAGTGTGCATCGAGATATAATTTTGCTTTATTTTATTTCTCATTTTCCTTCAGCAGTTCAGTGTGGAGGAATATCTCCATCTTTTCCTTACAAATGCATAACAAAATCATCTGTTGATAGGAAAATCTCTCATGTCTATAAAGCTTCACTTAGAAATCCCTAATGTGTATCCCTAACTCAGTCAAAAGTCCTGTAATTTTACTTGAAGGGTAACATTAAAGCTCTTTGAACTCAGCTACAAAAATCTTACTTCCATCAGTACAAACCAGAATGAAATCCTTGAGCTTAGTGGTTCCTGTCTGCTGTGGATGACATCAGAATCAACCTTTTCCTTTGCATCTGAAGCCTTTACCAAATACCCTGTCACAGCTGATTCCCTTAATCATAGATTACACTTGTCTTAAAGCCTAATCCAGTGCCATTTCCTCACTCATTGCTGGGAAGACTTCCATTCCCAAGGGATGTTGTCATCATGACCAAAAGCAAAAGCAGTACCTTTCAAACACTGGGTTGTTGCACACGTTGCTGCTGAGCTGGAGGACAGTGCAGTGACACAGCCCCTTGTGAGGGCCAGCTCTGGGGACAAAGTGCCCCTCCACTGGCTGTGACCCACTGGGTGGCACAGGGGTGGCTCTGCCAGTGCTGCCTGCTCTGAGCAGCCCAGAGAGGGAACAAACTGCTCCTGGAATGCTGTGGCTCTGCTGAAACACCTGTGAGATGATTTCTGTAGCTGCTCCAGTCACAGCCCCGCTGGGTGTGCCACACACACATTGCACAGAGAGAAGGGGAAAGGATATCCTGAATACAGGCACTCTGAAAATGCTTCCAAGTTTATTTTGCAGTACATGTTTGAATATGTAATACTAAAAATTTAAAATAGTTTCAAGACTGACATCCATAGAAGTTTTACTAATTTTTGGTTTATTTCCATAGGATGCGCCTTGGTAGAGAACTATGTTCAGGGTTTTTTTAATGCATATAAATACTCTTTCTAATGAAACAGACAAAATCTTTCACAGTTTTAGGAAATGCTGTGGATTTCCTCTAGCCATATCCTACCATTTCACTTCATAACAAAAGAGGTTGATTTATGTTTATTGTTCATGCCTGCAGCTGAATTTTAATTCACAGATACACATTTTTTCTGTGCTTCCTGTATGTTACCAAATGCCAAGCACTCCCACTGTCTCCAGAGAGCATTATCTGTCAGAGGATCTTTCCTCACACACCTTCTGGAGAGTTGGACCTTTCAGTGGATTAAATGCACACTGACACTCACTGGCAGAAAAAAGCTGCTGTACATACCTATCTCAAGGGTAGCAGAAGGTCATCAGCATTAAGGTGGAAAAGGCTCTACAACCACTTCACAAAGGTAGTGGTGAAGAGGGTTGTGTGTTTGTGGGGAGGTGGCAGAAGGTGCCTGGTGGCAGCAGGGCCAGCCAGGCCCCCCCCACCCGCCCAGTGCCTGCTCCGTGCTGGCATCACATGTGCCACTTGTCCTTACCTGTTGTCCCACCATTTCAGCAAAGGTGAAAAGCACCGACAGGGCTGGGTTTAACTGACATATGGTCACAACAGGAGCATTCTGAACATTTGTGCACATATGGAGACTGGAACCCCAGAGGGATCGTGATTTCTCATTCAAAAACCACATATTAAAATCGTTCTAATGCTGGGGAGGGTTATTGTAACAGTGACGTGGGAATATTTTCTTCCTGTATCACAGACACTTCACCTCACTCATCAATTGTTTTTATCATAAAGCATAAACAGCACTCCAGAAGAAAAGGCAAGGGAACTTACTACAACAAAATGCCCTGAAAACCAGTTACATTTCATGTAAGGTGTGTAGATCTAGAAGGAAAAGTTACTTTATTCAATTGTATTTTCACATGAAACCCCAGTATAAAAAAACCTGTGCACTGACTCCATCTACAGGGCATTGTAATACTGACACACCACTGAGTTCTTAACACGGGCCCAACGTGTTTGAATTCTCACGTTAGGGATGCACATGCATCCATTACAGTGTAAATATGTGTACACAGATACATCTGTCCACATTTCTGGAATAAGCCTCTTTTCACAGAATTCTCCACCTAGGTCAGGTGAAGTACTTTGTGAATTCCTCAAATCTCACCTTAATATATTATCAAGTTATTAAGCATCAGATTTATTCAATACATCAAATCTGACATGAATGACCCCTTTTTATTATTTATTGTTTTTCGAGGAAATGTTTGTGCAGATGAACCTTTGTCCTTTCCCCACTCCACTCTATTTAAAATCTTCAAGGTAGTCAGAAAATAAGTTTCTTGAGAACTGTGAATGCATAAGGAGACACTATGAAGATCAAGACACAAATAGATCTTTTAAGGATCACTACTGACAATACAAGAATGCTACTGCTTTTTGCTCATTAGGTAATGTCACTAACAGGACATCAGTAGTTTTAAAATACAGAAAGCCATCTGAGAGTCTTCGTAAAACACCTTCACTGAATTTTGACTTGCAGAGAGTACTTCGAGCAAACTCCAAACTGCTTTGTAGCCTTCAGTTAACCCAGCAATTTTTTGATGAGGTGGTGTATGCTTATGAATTGTTCTTAATGCTAATGTTATTTTTAGATTATAATTTCAACAAATATTCCACAAACATTCAGTGCAGTGTGGTCTTTCCAACATAACTATCATAGGCTTTGAGCTCACAAATTGGTCTTCATCCAAGCAGTCTCCCTTCACCAGGAAGGTCTACTTCAGATTTTCAATACAGTTACTAAGGGAGGACACAATCCTGACCAACAAAGAAGTTAATTTTTCCTCTGCTTGCAGTGGCAATAATTAAATGCAGTTAAATGAGATAAAAAACCCTTCATTATACTTTTTCCTCTCTAAAGAAACCTGTATTTCTGAGTAGTCTTTATATAGGAGTAGAAAAGACTGCACAGGTGTTTAAGAGATAGTTTAGTTTAAATCTGTTTCAGAAAGCTTTTGCTTTATTCACCATACTGAAAAAAATTGTCATACAAACAAATGATAGTTTTCTTTTAGACTTCTCTTAGATTTAGCTGGGATTTCAATGGGATTAACTTCCCCCAATACACTAAGTGGTAGTGCAGCCATGCATTATTTGTCTTATGCTCCTATATTAAATGAAATATGTTAGTGCATTAAAAAATCTCTCCCCACCTTCTCTCAGTCAGTGCATGCAGAAGGAGGCTCCAGGCCCAGAGGCAGTCACAAAGCACCAGGAATCTCTTCATGGTGAACTCTGAAACTGGAAGGAAAAGAACCATCAGCATCACCTACATTAAGGCAGGTACTACAAAACAAAAATGTCTGATTTTGGAAACTGCTGCAGAATAATTTGCTGTCAGGCAATAACAATATAGCCCATGTCATTCAGAAAAAGGGAGCACGGCCTGGGCGGTTCTCCTGTTTATCTTCTGTTTCTAGACCTAGAACTTAGGGTGGGACTTATTTTGCGGTAAAGGTTTATTCTTTGTGCATTATTCCTGAGCTTTATCAAAACCAATGCTGAGTTTAAGCTGTTACCCTCAAACTCTGTGGCAATTCTTCCTCCTGCACTGAAAACATGACAAGGTGCCTCCACAGCATTTCCAGACGACCAAGTGACATTGTTTTCTGTTTGACCTGAACCAGCCTGAGCCCTTCCAAACCTCTTGGAAGGTGTCTGTGTGTGGCAGTATGAGTGAGAACAGCCTCACAGCCACAGCTTTGCTTTGATGTGATGGAAGCAACTTCCTTCTCCAGATACAATTCTCCTCTTCCCTGAAATAACAGCATCAGAAAAGCACTAAAATGATCAGGTTCTGACTCTGTGATCTGCTGCTACATAGGCAGGCTAATATTTTTGTTGGGCTGAAGGGCACAATTCATAATGAAACCATGTGCTGACAACCTACACATCATCTCCTAAATCTCTCCCAGTCTCTGAATGCTGCTAGAAAATGGTTTTGCATTAGCAGCCTTTTCCTCCTTTCCAAATGTCTCCTGTTCTCTCTCCAAACTTCACTGAGTTACTCTCAGTTTACCTTAGAGTAAAAAGTAACACAACTCATAAAGTTGCTTTTGCTTTCCAATAAACCATAAAATAAAAAATTAACCGATATTTGTGGAACTGGTGTTCCAGATTCAACTGTTTGCCCAGGAGATGCTGCAAGTCCCTTTCCATATTGATATAATGTGTTCTGGAATCCAGCTGATTTTTAGGGTTCATTTCATTAAATAAGGGCAAGAGGATTCGAAGCCCGTGTTTTTCCTCCACAGTGAACTGGGGCTTTTTACGTGCTGAGGAAATGAAGCACTGTACACAGAAATGTTGTACCTTTAAATAACCTACCCCAATTCACTGTACACTCTGAGGGACAATTTAAATCAATAAAATACTGTTACAAAGCGGTATGGAAGCAATGAGATATAATTAATGCGTTTATAGCCAAATGATTGGCAGATAAGCACTGAATGGGGCTGAGCTAATCCAGCTGGATAGGAAGGAGCTGGATGTGGCAGAAAGCGTGGATGGACAAAGATCTTCAGGGACGAGGCTGCATCTTAAGTTGCCCTGGAATCAGCCCCTTCCAAAGGGAAGGGCAACATCTGTGGCTTCAAAAATCACCTTCTCCGGGTTGTACCAACTTCTGCCCTTGCAAAAAGCTCGTTGGGATGAAGAACGGCAAGTGAATTATTCTGAACTATCCTGATCTGTTGAGCTGCACGCTCTCCCCCCTCCTCTCAACACCACCCCCTGCTTCCATATACCCACCCAGGCACTACAAATCCCGGAGAAGGAAAGTTTCTCGCAGCTGAAAAAGCCCCTGGTAACAGGGCTGTCGGGATGGCTGGAGCCCCGCAGCACCGGCCCGGCCCGCGCCCACCGCCCGCGAGCCATTGCCGGGGCTCCCGCAAAATGGGAGCAGAGCCACGCTGGGGGAGCGCTCCGGCAGCGCCCGCTGAAGGAAAGGGAAAAAGGGGGAAAATCCAGACCAAAACGGGGCTAAAAGGGGGGCATTTGATGCATTTTTGACTCACGGTGAAAGACTTGACCCTCCGTGAGGAGCAAATCGCGACTTGTTTTCCTCCGGCATTGCAACTTTGCATCCCCCTGCCCGGAGCAGCCACCCCTCCCTCCCACCGCGCCCGCGGGAGGCAAAACCCGAGCCCGAGCCCTGCTGAGGGACCGGCGGAGATCCGTCCGCGCTGGAAAATAAATAAATAAGCGAAATGCCGGTGCCCATCGATCGTTGCGGTTTTTCAGGCTGGAGGGATAGGGGGGAAAATCCCCTCAAGCCGGCGGTACCTGCGGAGAGAGGGACGAGCAGCCGCCTGCACGCCTGGCCGCGGTGCCCGCGCCGGGAGCGCCCGGAGCGGTGCGGTGTGTGCGGTGTGTGCGGTGCGTGCCCGTGACCGGTGCGTGCCCGCCGCCGCCAGCCCCCGCCGCCCTTACCGGAGCCCGCGGGTCCGCGCTGCCGGTGCCCGGCGCTGCCCGGCGCTGCCCGCCCGCCGGCGCGGAGGATGCGCCGCTGCCGCCCCGCCGCTCACTCCGCCTCGGCCATCGCCGCCGCCGCTCCGCTGCTCCAGCCTTGGCACCCCAATTTCTCTGCCCAATATTCCCACCGCCGCTATACAACAAAAGCTTTCTCTTTACCAAGACAGTAGTAATACGTCCCAGGGTAAACCGGATGTGAAATAGGCTGTGACTTCATGCCAGAGAGATTTTATTTTAGAAAGGAAGGTGGTACCAAGCTCTCATCTAGAGACCAATCCGCCCATTTTTTATATGCAGCACAATTTAACTTCCAGTGCTCTCGCCCTAATCCCTTTCTCTCTGGCTGCAGACTCAAATCCTACAATCTGCAGCATTATTATTATTAGGGGGGGGAGGCTGCACGGCCAGGGGAGGCTGCGCTGAGCATCTTTAGACACTTGCAGTTTACAAAAGAGTCTATTTTGAGGGTCGTGCATTAAAAATATAACTGCTCTGCGTTAGCGTGCAACCTTTGATCGAGTATTTAGTCGCGGCATAAATATGAATGAACGCTGGCCAGGGGTGTAGAGGATGCAGCACTACGCTGGTGCCCAATGGCCCGTGTGTGCCTAGAGGGACCTGGCGGCAGCCCCGGCTGTGGCACACGGGGCCGGAGCTTCTGTGCCATGCTAAGTGCGCGCAGGTACCGCGCATTTCGGGCGCGGCAGCAGCTCAGCTCGGGCGCGGGGCTCTCCCGCACTGCCCTCGCCCTTGGCGGCACTGCCACGTCTGCCAGCGCGGCCCCGGGGCTCGGCCGGTGCTGCCTGTGCCCGGGGCTGGCCATGCCCGGGGTGGCTGTGCTCGGGGTCTGCCCCCAGCCCCAGCCCGCTGTGCCCGGGGTGGCTGTGCCCGGGGCTGGCCGTGCTCGGGGTGACTGTGCCCGGGGCTGGCCGTGCTCTGGGTGGCTGTGCCCGGGGCTGGCAGTGCCCCACGGGAGCGGCTCCGCACCCGCGGCAGAACCCTGTGCCCCTCGGGGCCGAGCGGACCGCGACCCGGCGCTGCCGGCACTGTCCGGACGGGGAACGGGGACCAAGTGGGATGCAGCAGGTTCGGGCCGCTGTGGGTGTGCGGGGAGCTGTGGGTGTGCGGGGAGCTGTGAGTGTGCGGGGAGCTGTGGGAGCTGTGGGTGTGCGGGGAGCTGTGAGTGTGCGGGGAGCTGTGGGTGTGCGGGGAGCTGTGGGTGTGTGGGCAGCTGTGAGTGTGCGGGGAGCTGTGGGTGTGCGGGGAGCTGTGGGTGTGTGGGCAGCTGTGAGTGTGCGGGGAGCTGTGGGTGTGCGGGCAGCTGTGCGGGGAACTGTGGGTGTGCGGGGAGCTGTGGGTGTGCGGGGAACTGTGGGTGTGCGGGCAGCTGTGGGTGTGTGGGCAGCTGTGCGGGGAGCTGTGAGTGTGCGGGGAGCTGTGGGTGTGCGGGTAACTGTGGGTGTGCGGGGAACTGTGGGTGTGTGGGCAGCTGTGGGTGTGTGGGCAGCTGTGCGGGGAACTGTGGGTGTGCGGACAGCTGCCAGTGTGCGGGCAGCGCTCACCTGCCCGCACAGGATTCCGTGCCCGTGGCTTGGGGCAGCGCTCACCTGCCCGCACAGGGCTCCGTGCCCGCGGCTCGGGGCAGCGCCACCAGCCCAGCCCTCCGCAGAGTGTCGGGCACTCACTGCTGGTGCAGTGCAGCGCGGGCAGCGCTCCCAGCCCCGCTCAGTGCAAAGGCAAAAGGAAGCCCTTCCTCAACAGTGTCTGCTCCTCAGACAGCACCACCAGCGTCGTTGGGGTGAAAAAAACCCAGGCATCATATGCACTTACTGGATTTCAAATGCTGTCTACTTTCCCTCTTCTCCTCTCAATGCCATCACAATGCCATTCCTGCCCTCCTGTGATGCTGCTCCAAGGGAGGTCAAAATCCAAATATCTTGTCAGAGATAACCTGAATTGATATCTGAGGTGAGAGTTAAGCTATCTGTTGCAAGTAAATTAAGTATTGCACATGCTGTACATCTCCATAAACTGCTTGATCTGTTTGTTTCTGTAACAGCACAAGAAGTATTTGATTTAACCCAAGAAAGCAAAGACATTCCTAGCTAAGGCTGGCAATAACTTCCAAGGTGGCAGTCATTTTGGATAAGTGCCTGACATAACAGTCTAAACACTGTAATGATTTCCCTAAGCACAAGGAAAATAGAAATTTTGTTTATCAAATTCCCCTAGTTCACCAAGTTCACCCAGTCGTTGTGATCAGCACCGAAGAGCCACAGGTTATTTCAAAGACTTGCAATGGACTTCTTGCTTAGTTTCCTGACATTTCCAATGTAGTTCATCTCATTTTGGTTCAAGGTTGTTAGCAGTGCACAGAAAAGTAGGGAACAGAAAAACCTTCCCAAGGAAATCACAAGCAGTAACTTTTCGGATCACTAGTGCATAGACACGCTCTTAGTGGCTGGAGTGCATGTTTGCCAAGTATACAAACTTTTCACCTTCATTTGCTCTTACCTGACACAATCTACTATGTTTTTGTTCTTCCACTGAAGTATGAGTTTTGCTTAAGTAACAAGTAGACTGAGGTCCTCAGCTGAGCATACAAAACCATCACAATAGATTTTTATTAACGTACATGGACATTGTGTGGCTCGAAAACCCCTGAGATTCCTTTCCCTGTCACTAGGCATTAAATATATTAGTTCCAATGACCTGTAACTATTTTTAACATGTACATTTGCAAAAATAAATCAATGTTCAACATAGATTCCATATTTTGTTTTTCCCTTTATTTCTCATGAACAGAGTTTGTAAGTACATTTGCTGTATGTGTGTGTCTGCTTTGTAGCTGGACAGAGTGAGTGATGGAATGGCCAGAGCTTTGTGTTCTTCTGTGCACTGAAATCTGAGCAAGTGGACAGCTGAAATAGTTTCAGAACCCATGAGACATAGCCTTGCATCCTATAGTTTTCTTGACTTATTGTATTTAGTACATAAAAAATGACAACTGAGTTTAGTTCAGTAAAGTGTCAAAGGTTACACAGAATGGTCTTTGCCTCCGTGGACACAATTGCTGCATGACAAAGGATGATAACGATTTTCTGAGTTCTCACTGGGTGAAAATATTAACCTAAAATTGGAAGTTGCTCACTCTCTCTCTAATTGTCATCTGCTCAGAAAGTAGGACAAAACTATTTTTCCTCCATGGCTGAGATTCCTGTCCATCAGTGCTCACACATAACCCAGATTTTCCCTTTTCCTTTCAAAGGCGGTTCCCGCAGTCATCATGTCATCCTGTAGTAAACGCTAAAAATAATTGGATGTAATCAAACAAATGGATTATGGTAGCAATATACCTGCTTTTTAAGAAAAAAAGCCTACAAGAAAATATAACTAGTTTTTACCAGCAGAAATGCTCTTTGGAATTACAAATGCTAAGTGTCTTGCAGTTCTGACTTTTTCCCTTCCCATCCAAGTTCCACTGACCTAATCCATAGATGACTAAGGGTAATGCATTTCTCAGCTGAGGCCATCTGTGGATTTCAGGCACCTCACCTAAAGGATATGTTTGAAAATCTCAAGTATATAGGACCGTGTATAGTACCAGTGAGCCTTGGTGTCATGTGATTTCATTCTTGAACCAATTGTTCAGATGAGAAAGGGAAGATGCATTTGAACAAATGTCTGCAGGTAACTCAGGGTCAGGTGGTGTCATCTCTGCACAGAGTTACAGTCCTGGCTGAGAAGGGAAGGGGTCAGCCAGCCCCAGGTTTGTTCAAGGCAGCTTTGGGACTTCAGGATGTTTTCAGAAAGAGGCTCTGTCTCTCATGCTACACAGGAATGTAGAACTAAATCCTTTAAAAACAGTATTATTAAATCCAAAATGAACTTGGCACAGCTCCTGCGTGCAGTGCTTTGAACCTTGATGTTAGAGCAAGTGATTAGTAGCAATGAAGGTAAACCAACTGAATCTTCATCTGGTAAAATATATTTAGATGATGGATTAAAATTGACATAGAGAAGTAGTTCTGAAGTAGTTCTAAAGTAGTTAGAACTATTTTTGCTTCTGAATTTCTAGTAAGTACCTTCTGAAGTCTGGCCTATTCCTTCAGTCCTCTGTGTGTGTGTGTGTGTATGTTTTAAATAGGTCATCAGGAAAGAATATTTTTTTCAGTGCTGTGGTTTTTATCATGTTGTTCTTTGTGTATACAAAATATATGTTTCATTTTATTTTAGGAGCATATATAAGACAACTGAAATTCCACAGCAGAATGCTTTGACACAAAGTGTCCTGAATAGCCATGGGATTTGAATAAAGCAAATGAAAGTCAGAGATTTAGTGGCACACAGCAGATCAGAAGAAGAATTAAAACATAAAGACCATCTGCTCCCAAAGCTTTGAACTCTTATTATTTACAAGCCCTGCTTGTGTGATTAAACGGAAATATTTTGTAAAATATATGACTCCAATTTGATTCCTAATTTAATGTCTTTCAGAAATATGTTGAAACATAGCTGGTGCCTCTTTGGTAGACATAATGAAATGCAGTGGCCTAACTGCTCCCCCACCCCATTTAATTTACAGGCACAATAAAGAAAACAGGACATATACTTGTCAGCTTGTGGTGCTTTTTTGTTGTTTTTTTTTTTGTAAAAGGCAAGTGATTATATAAAAAAGTGCACTGTCTTTATGCCTCTTTAATTTTACAGTAAGATTTTATTCATCCCTTCATTCCTCTTCAAAACATTAGTAGAAAGGGAAAAAATAGATACTTCAAGGGAAATACAAATGAGAATTTTCATGAAAACAAGTTGCACTGTTTTCAAAGAGTCAATCTGAGTTACAATACCCATTCAGGAGATACGAATGTTCTTTCTAGATCTGTGTTGAAAATTGGAAGAGGCACTTCTTTGAACCCATTATCTATTAAAAATGGAATAAAGATGTAAAATAGTTGATGCCCAGAGACTTAGAGCTGATGATTGTCTCCTGAGTTTTAAAGTCTTCAAGTACAGTATTTCACACAGAAAACCCAATTACTGGCAAGTTTCTCAGATTTTTTAATCCACAGAGACAACAATTTATTATGCCTTGCCATGCTGTTGCCAACATCACCATGAAATTTAATCCCTAAAGTCAGAAATGGAGGATCCTTTCCTAAATAATAATAGGATTTCTTGTTCAATGTCAGAAAGAAAGAATGGGATAATAATCTGATTTCTAAAAACACCCACTGCAGAATTAATGGAAGCCATCCAAAGGAACAGAGGTCACAACTGGGAGCTTGTGGGGATTACAGAGGACCTGGAAATGCAGTGGTAATCATTGACAGGATCTTTTTCAGGAGGCTTTTCCTCCAGCAGCTGGTTTATCTGCAGGGCCACACAAGCCCCAGCGTGGTTGTCTCCCACAGTCCAACTCACTGCTGCTGCTGAGGGAAGGCTTGGCTGGAAACCTCCAGCGTCCTGAGCTTTCAGAGCACAAACTCAGTCAACCTTCTGCCACAAAGGGAGGAGCAGGGGAGGCGGGTGCTCCTGGCATGGAGCGCTCCTGGCCTGGTGTGTGTCCACCAGCTCTCCTCAGAGCTGAGATGGTAACTCTGGGCTTTGCTGGCCCTCCCCTGCTGCCTTTGGAAGGAAAGATTTGGTTGTGACTCAGATCTGAGAACTGTGACGTGTGCTTTGATGTGCTTAGTGGCAGTTCATTTTCCTCTGGACCAGTGAACTGACCTGTAATTTCATATTGTCTGAAGCAGCTGTGCTGATCTGTAATGGTGATTCTCTGCAAAACTGCTTAGGATAAAAATTTGTGTGAGGAGAAGTTCTAGATTACTCAAAGTTCCTGAAGATTGATACTTTTTATACTTTTTTTCCTTTAAAAAATTATCAAACCATACAATGTTGAGTTCATTAATAAACCCTTGATACTAATTGTTTGGTGATAAATAAAATGAGTGACTATGAGAAGAGTGTAAGCAAACTAAAATAAATATTCACAGAGATAAGAAAAAATAAAATATAATTTAAAAAATTAAGAAAATGTCAGTGGGAAAAACTTCAGTTCACCACTGTTCTACAAATATTTGTCTTTGATTGAACTAAAATGTGTAGAGTCCGAATATCTCAACCTGTATTCAGGGATGTGCTTAAAACATGTTTAAATCCATCCTTTTTCAGATAAACTTTGACTCCACTTAATGCTGTGGGTCATAAATATGTGTGTCCCACTAGGCTGAATTTTGCTGCTTTGGAAGCCGAATACATTTAGTTTCTCTCTGTCTTGGTGCCTTTCTGAGGAATGAGGAGAGTGCAACTGTGAAGTTCCCTTAGTCAGAATTCCTGAGGTTTGGGTGAGTGCAGTGCCGAGCTGGAGCTTTCCTGCAAATCCCTTTGGAAGCCCCAGAGGTGTGTAAAGCAAAGGTAACACACACCCTGCTGTGTCAGGTGCAGGTGCCACAGTCAGGCAGGAGCACAGGGTTGGTTCACCCCCAGCTCTCACTCCAGAGCCTTCCCCACTCCTGGAGGTGCTGCCAGGGCAGCTCCTCAGCTGGTCTGACCCCCCGACCCCCCCGTGTGCTCCCTGGGTGCTGCTGGCACTGCGGGCCATGTGCTCACCCCACTGCAGTGCCTGCCAAAGCCCCTGCCCTCTGCTCCAGGGGGAGGGCAGCTGTGGGAACAGCCACGGAAACGCTTTGGTGACAGCCACATTTTCAGATTTTATTTTTGTATGATCTGCTTAGAAATCCAAGGGTAGTCAGACACAGCAAATGCAGAGGCACAATACACTGGGGCAATCATTAAAAAAGGGGTGCAAGGCATGAGTTTTGTAAAATTTTAATAAGTTTTCCACTCATCCCTTTCAAGGTCCTTCTCCAAAAGATGCTGACACAACTTGTCGGTATTTTCATTCTATTTTAAAATTATTTCTGTGTGGTTTTCTACCTACTGAGATTATACAGACCAATTTCCCATAAAGGCGGTGCTGGGAAGTTGGAGCTTCAGGTGTTGGTGGGAGGTATTTAGGGGCACTATAAGAGCAGGGTGGGGTATAGGCAAGCTTCCCTCTGGCCCAGGGCTCCTTGTTGCTGTGCATTTGACTGCTAAGGTGGGTTTCTCCTCAATTATTCTCTGGTTTCTGTTGCTTGTCTTTACTGTTACAGATTAACTCATGATTGAGTTGTTTGGAATTTCCTTGCAGAGCCCCCAGAGTCACTCGGGCAGAACTGAAATTTTGATGTTGGCTAGAGAGCTGCTTGATGAATCTGTATTTTTTTTCTTGTTCATTGAACCATACTGATTCAACTACGTTTCCTAATCCATCTGTTTAGTTTATAGAAAAATACTGAGAGCAGCTTCTGCCATGGTTGTGGAACCATCCTCTCTGTTACTGCTGCCCACACTTAGTGCAGAGAGTGAGAGTGCACAGGCCTTGAGCAATGAAATGTTATCACTGAAAATAGTTCAAGGACTGACAAAAAGAGTTGTCTGACTTTCTCATTTTGTGGTAAGGTGGCAACTAAAGGAGTCAGTTGTTCATTTTCAAAGCAAAACTCTGCTCTGCTGGTTATTAAAGGCAGAGTTCATCAAACCCATCTTCAGCTGTGACTAATTAGATCCGTAATGTCTGATGTGGACACCATTTGTAATCAAGGAAAAGTGAGGTATTTCCCCACAATAATAATAAACATTTAGCTAAAACTTAGTTGCATAATGCAATAAAGGATTGTAAAGTCAGACCTATAGAAAATTGCTGCTGTTTTGTAGCAGTTTTGGTGGGTTGTGCTTGTTACATTTTTTTAAAATTTGTACCTGATTAATTGAGAGTTGAGAAAAACACACACCACAGCAGCATTTGATACTGAGCAGTGTCTGATGCCATGACAATATCCCCTGCTTTTTCAGGACAAAACCTCCAGCCATATTGGTACATGAGATCTCTTGTCAGGGGTGGAAATACATTCCTCCTTGAACACTGAGTGTTGTCGGACCTTTGGAAGCAAATCTGGCTGTTCCTCTTTGTTTGGATCACAGTAGGGAGAGGTCTCAGAACATGAAACCCAAATCCTTACTAATGAAACATAATCAATGACAGTCTCCAGGTGTGTGTCTGATGGGTCAGGAGCTCATGGATGTTCAGTCTCTGGGGCCAGTCTAGAAGTAACCTCCCAAAATACATAAAGGGTGGGTGATGATCCACAGCAACTCCTGGTTTATGGCACATGTTTAATGCAAATCCAGCCTGTGATAGTGAGATATTCATCATAAACTTTATTTCACATTAATTCACTATCTTATGCTGTGTGTTTGGAACTGATATTGTAGATTTTAGCCATGCTGATGTCCATGTCCCCAACCCCAGAGTTCTCTCAGGGCCTGGCTCTGCCTGTACCTGTGTGAGCCTCTGCCACCTGTGCTTTCCCTGAGTTACAACACCCTGTCGAGCTCTGTCTGTCTCCAGTTCTCCCCTCCTCTCCCCTGCAAGAACAAGCCTGGGCTGTGTGGAACAGTCAGTGTTCTCTGCACCAACAGATCTGTCCTTGGCCCGAGTGCACTGACTGCAGAGGGTTTCCCATTGAGTCCTGGGTTCAGGTGCCCTTTCTCCTTCCCTGCTGCATGCTGGCATTTTTATCTGTATTGTTAGGAAAAATAGTATTAATCATGCATATTTATTGAGCAGTTTGGGTAAGACTCACTTAATTTCTTGGGGTTTGATTTTAAATATCAAAAAGTGCCTTTTACGAACTCAGATTGCCTTGATAATTGTTTAAACCTGTGCAAAGTCAATGTGAAATAACATCTGCCAAAAGCTTAAGAGTACAAGCTTAATTTTGAGACCTCTTTAGTGAAGAAACTCAGGTTATATGGTCTCCCACCTGTTAGCCTCTTTTATTTCTTTGGTGGGTGTCAGGTTATTCAAAATATTATACAAAATTCAAATAAGGATGTAACTGTTGTAGGGTATATTATAGTGAATGATACTGTTCCTAATAATGAACAGAAAAAAATTCTGGTTGGAAAAATATGTGCTAAAATTGGATTACAATTTAGAGTATCATTTATCCAAATAGGTTTTACAGAGTTACAAAGAGAAACATTTTTTGGAATTAGTGTGAATGAATGCATTTATTTCAGTATACCAAGTTAAGAGCTTTAGAGCAACTTCTATGGCAGAAAAGCTATTTAAAAGACCACTGCAATGAAGAATGACTGACAATATGGAGCAGTGCAAAAGGGACCTCATTAGTTTTTTACAGCAGGAAGAAATTGGGAAGAGAAAGCTCTCAGAGGGCAAGAGTCAGGCAGTGTAACAAGGAAGCCTTTTCAGAACTGTCTGTTCAGCTACTACACAGCAACCACTGCAGCTGAAATTCAAGTGAGAAGTGTCTGAAGGTACTGTAGAGAAATGTGAAATATGTTTGTAAAATGTCCAGTCTTCACAGAATTAGCTGTTACAGAATTTAACACAGAAAAGCAAAGATGCAGACAGAGCTGTCCTGGTAATAAGGAAATACTTTTTCACTCTAAGGCATTCTTTTTGCTAGTAATGATGGTACCATGGTGAGAATTAAACATCAACATCAGATGCTCTTACGTCACTCATACAGTAGGAATAGCTGGGAAGGCTGTTTTGTGCTGCAATTTGGAAGCTGGGCTTTCCACTAGGGAGTGAGGTTATTAAGCAGTAGTTGGGATTCAGAACTAAACAGGTATTTCAGGTAACTGTGCTTAATGTGCATGAAAAGTTGGAGGCAAAAAACCAGCCACAAGGAACCACCACAGAACTAAGATTATGTTGAACCTCTTTGAATTTGCTGGAAAATATGCAGAATTTTTCCCTTGTTATAACCACATTAAGAGAGTTTGCCCAGTGAAGTGAGAGGGGACAGCAAGCTGTGAAACAGGGGCTGGATGCAGCTACTGTTCCTCTGAAACAGGGGTAGCTGGGAACTAAATTATAACTTATCCACAGTTATTAGACCTTTGGATAACACATGTGCTTCTGAATTAAGCTGAGAATAGATCTAACCAGGGAAACATCTTATGGATCTTGCTGTAACAAAACCTGGAGAACTGAAAGTCAAAACTATGAAACACTGTCAAAATTGGAAAAAAATTACAGCACTATTATTGGGTCTGATCTTAACTTTGCATCCATCATTTTAAAAACCATAATGTTTGTTAAATTCCTCTACAGAAATTGCTCTTTCAAAGAGCATTAATATTATGTAATTTTAATACATGCATTATATGCTCAAATCCTAATCTCCCAGCACCATTCTTCAGCTCACAGTATGTTTAGTTAAATAACTTACACAGGGTAAGATGTAGCAGCTCTCTGCCATGGATGACTTACAGAGGCAATTGAGTATTCCAAACATTTATTTATATTGTGATACTTCTCATCAGCTCAGAATTTGCAGTAGTTTGCTGTTCAGCTCTTCCAAAGGAACAAGGTTTTGTTCTTGGCCTGGTTTGGAGAGCAGAACTGTTGCTGCATTTATATACAGTGCTCTGGGTTATTACGGATCTCTCTAAATCAAAGCTGAGAGTGCTCAGCAAGTGTGATTTATCTTGGCTGCTCATTAGGCAGAGAATGGGTGTGCTCTTGCTCTTAATGAATGCGGCTCCAAGTGTTGTTCCTGTCTCTGGGCCTTTTATGCCCATTGCCAAAGTCTGGGGCTGGAATTCAGAGGAATTAATATATTGATTTGCTTGGGATATTGGCACTTGTCTTGCTCCCACTTCAAAGCCCCTTTCAAGAATCTTCAGAAGATTAGCACAGGCATGAGCAGCAGAACTGACCTCCCCAGGGGAATGTGTGTGTCTTGGAGTAGCAGCTTTGTGGGTTTGTAATTGAGTTTTTTAGTTACACTATTAAGAAAGTTATACAAATACATGCACTTAAAGTATCCTAAGTTTCAACGTCTCCAGGATTTCAAGTCATACTTCCTAGGCCTGAACAAGAGAAGAATCAGCATTAAGTTAATCCTTACTTTGTCCAGCAAAATTGTTATACTGCATTTGCACTTTACTAACCAAAAAACTTGGAACATATAAAAAAGGTAAATATATGAGTTTCTAAAGAAGATTCTTTGTAATCTACATGCACTCTTTTTAAAACAAGAAAAAAGTAAAATAAAAAATCCTTTCTCTTTATCCTCTCCCTCAGTACCAGGAGCCCTGGAGATGCAGTCAGGAAAGTCAGTGGGTAGGCAAAGCCCAGGACCTGAAAATAGGAAACTTCATTTCTATTCCTTTCCCTTGCACCTTCACATCTACAGCCAGACATGCTTTTCTTCCCCCATGCTTTTTTGTTGCTGTGGTTTTTCCTGTGGTTGCTGTATTTCTCCCAAGTTCAAGGAGAAAGGCTCTCCCTATACAGTGTGAGAGTACTGACTGTCATTGAAAAGAACTCTGTCAAGCTGCACCTGGTGGGATCTGGGTCTGGAATTGTATGTTCAAGGGTTCATTTTTCTGATAGGATGCTCTGCTCCAGATTAATCTAAAGGCATGTGTGCTTGCAAAGAAAAATGAGCAATTCTTCCAACAAATTTTTTAGCTCCAAGAGCATTCCTAGGCAAGGGAATGTCTCCCATCCAGCTCTTCACTATTGACACCATTTATGCACACATTTAGGAGATATTACTGGCAGCAAAGGGCCAGAAAGCTGCCACAGCTGGTTGAGGCTGCAATTTGTGACAGTTGCTTAAAAGTAGCACAGCTCCTTCTTGCCAGCCTACAGGGAAGGGGCAGTTCTAGGGCACAGGATGGCACCTGCACCACTTGTGGGGCCAGGCAGCTCCCTGGGAAGGGTCTGGGGGGCCAGGCAGCTCCCTGGGAAGGGTCTGGGGGGCCAGGCAGCTCCCTGGGAAGGGTCTGGGGGGCCAGGCAGCTCCCTGGGAAGGGTCTGGAGGGCCAGGCAGCTCTCTGGGAGCTCCCAGCCTCTGAGCTGGGGTCTGAGGGCAGTGTCTCCTCCCAGGCACCTCATGGCTCTCCAGCAAGTCTGTGTTTCTTGGTTGAGATTTGGCAGTGGTTGGCAGACTCTGAGATTCTTTGGGTAAGGTAAAAGCTACAATGCCAGTATTGTATTTCTAACATTTATTTCTATATCTGACATTGAGCAGTGCATTAATACAGAATCACATTCTCTGTAGGTTGTTCTTTTGTTGCCATGCTTAGACGTATTCTCAGGGAAACTGGGTTTTCTGGGCACATGGTAAGATACAGATTAAAAACAAACCAAAACCAACCAACCAAACCCCCCAAAGAAACAAACCGACCAAAAGCCTGGTGCCCAAAGATAAGGCCCAATCCCCCAAGGGCTCTGGCAGGAGGTGCCCCTGGCAGGGTGCTGGGCACACCAGCCTTATCTCAGACAGGTGCTACTGACAGGACTTGCAAGTCTTGCCTTCAAGTCTTGAAAACTTCCTAACTAATTATGTCATCAACACAACTGAAACCAAGAGGAAAAATGTTCACTGCTATCAAAGGCAGAAAGATTTGGCTGATTTATTTTTAACCTACTTAAAACACAAAGTCATCCAAGATCATGTGTGAGGGCACTGTAACGTTATTGGATTGATTTTGAGGAGCAGGTATTGATAACAAAGATTTTCATATTCAAGGGACATCTACTTCAAAAAGAACTTTCATTTTTAAGTCTAGTGAGCCCTTCTGGTGAAGGATGTTTGTATACACTGGCTAAAAATGCTGCAGAAATTGCAGCAGCTCTGGGTGGACTGGTGTAAACTGGATATCCAAAGGAGCTTATGGTCATGCTTTAAACAGACTATCAAGATTGCTGCTTTATTTCGGCTCTGTCATGTCAGACATGAGAAACAAAATGTGAATGTGTTTCTGACTGAGCAAATCTTTAATGGAGAACCTCAGAGACGTTTATTGGTAAAGTTCCATTAACATAATAAAAGGGCTCTCTTGCATGTGCCTTTGGAGTGCAGGCCCTGCTCTGTTTGCAGATTGTAACTGAGTGTTGTTTTACAGAAACATTTCTTTTCAGCACAAAACCATAGCAGTGTTAAGTGGAAAAATACCCTTCAACGGAGTCAAACCTACACATTTGCTGATGTATTCTCTTTGTAGGAAAAACTGATCAAGTTTGGCTTTTGAGAGGTTTTGAGAAAACTTGGCATTTAGTATGAAATAAGTCTCCAATTTCTCTGAATTACCTTTATTAATCATTTCTCAGAATTAGTGAAATGCCATTAAATTGTGTGTTAGTGACCCAACTCTTTGTGTTCTACTTCTCAGTTAAAAATGAGTGAGTATTCTGACATCAGAGGCGTTTCCATCTCCTCTGTCCCTTACAGGGACATGCAGGTCTCTTAAGGGGTTTGCTCCAGGGATGGTGGCACAGTAAAGTCCTTGTGGGGTCCCAGGGAAGAATTCTCAGGCTGTAGTAAAAATAATGCATTTTAAACGTGTGTAAATGACAATCAGGAAAAGTCTGGAAATAAAACATTTCTTGTATTATTACTTAAACTTGAGTGCTGAAGAACATTCTTCAAATAAAGTATAAGTATTTTCAGAACAGATTTGTTCTGAAGCCAGAACAATATTATTCAAAATAAAAGAAAAAGTCTTGCAGATATTAGTGTCATTGGTCTATTTACACAATTAAAGTTGCTGAAATGCATATGGATTTTTCAGGATGAGATGCAAATGACATAATAAATAGATGGAAATTGGGCTGTCTATAATTAAACCAAAACAGAAGTCTTAAAGTGCTTCCCAATTTTAGTCAATGGCCAGGTAGAAGTGTTCAATTTGGATACAGAATACTTATTGCTGATTCTCTGATTATAGAGTAGGATAATTAAAGACTGATGAATGATTTATTAGTTCTCTTAAAATACATACCATCATTTCCACTTTAGCTTCTGCTCCTGTTCACTTGCTGAGAACTGGAGACTTGAAGGTTTGAGAGCTTTGACTGAGACTGGATAGTCTATATTTGGAACAATTTGGAAAAGATACCAGACTATTTTAAAAGGTATTTTTCATTAGGCTTCTATTCTTCCCTCTGCCAGTGTGGTTCCTGTTCTGTGCTCACACAGTCAGGGATCAGCAGCTCTGAGTGGGAAGGTGGAGACCCCTGGGCTGTGTTCCAGCTGTGGCTCCAGCTGTGCTGCCTGGGGCAGCCAGGCAGGGCCTGGGGGCCAAAGCCCTGCTCTGCTCCTGGATCTCTTGCTGTGGCACTCAGCCCTGGGCACTCAGAGGGAGATGCAGCTTTGGAACCCTCAGGAGTCAGAGCATTCCCCTCCGGGCTGAGCTGAGGCCAAAGGTGGCCATTGAAGTGGAGTCCTTCCAAACAAGTCACAGTTACAGCCACGTTCTCCTGTGGCCTCCAGCCTGAAGCATGGAACTTACTGGAAGTGTATAAATAGTGCCAGTTGCTTAAGTGTCAGCTTCTCTGAATTATTTTTCTAAACTGAAACATCAGCCTAGATATTCTGTCTTTGATTATCTTGGGGTTTCTGTTTATGTAATAGATACTTTTAGTTTGGTAACTCCTCTGTGCAATGTCAAAGATAAATGGCCAATATAAAATTCATAGGATTGTGTAAAGGATTTTAAATATTTGAAATTGTAGTTAAGATCTAACTGTATATAATCCATACTGTATGACAAAGTGAGAAAGTAATTTCTGCTGGGATGAAATTTTAGTTGCTCAAATCCAATTGAGTCGTTAAAGGAAATTGTAGATTCTGTTGTCCCACCGTGCAGGAAGGAAATGAAGCTCAGAAGAGCCTTGGGCAGTGGCTGCAGTTTGAAGATGTGTGGACCCTGCAGGATGCACGTGCAGAGTGCCAGGATTGTTGGGCATGGGAGGGAACTCTGGAGATTGCCCAGTCCAGCCCCTGCCAAGGCAGGGCCACCCAGGGCAGGTGGCACAGGAACTTCTCCAGGAGGGTTTTGAATGTCTGCAGAGGCGAGACATTCAAATCACATATATGTATGTGGCAATATATATGCACATACCTTGGTCTCATTTAATATTTTTTAATTTAAAACAAACTGGTATAACTATCTGATCTGTGGCCATTTTTACTGAAAACCAAAATTGATTGTTATAAATTTATATTATTTAATAATAACAGCTACAGGTCAGAGTGTTTTATTTATCTTTAATCACAAGGAAAGCCTTGGCTGCAGAGCCTTTGGGACTAACTGTAAAGACAGTCTTGTTGCAAGAAATGGGAGCTGCTATAGCAACCTTTGATGTGTTGGTAAAGTGAGCAGTGGTTTTGTATCCTTCCAGACACTGTAGTTTGTATGAGGAAAATCTGAAAGGATTTTGCAAAATATTTTGGCACTAGAAGATTGCTAATTAGCAGATAAAAACTAGACAGAGCTGATAGTTTTCCTATTTCTCCCAAGTAAAATGCAGCCTTCCCAGGAATGCTGAGGCCTAATGCAGAGTCATGTATGAGCTCTGGATCAGCAGGGCCTTCCCCAGTGCTTGGGAATAAAGGCACAGAGGGGCACAGAGCCCCTGCGTGGGCACAGGGCACCCCCTGAGCCTGGGGAAAGCTGCCCTGCAGGGCACCCCCTGAGCCTGGGGACACCTGCAGGGCACCCCCTGAGCCTGGGGCCAGCTGCCCTGCAGGGCACCCCCTGAGCCTGGGGCCAGCTGCCCTGCAGGGCACCCCCTGAGCCTGGGGCCAGCTGCCCTGCATGGACGCCCCTTGAGCCTGGGGCCAGCTGCCCTGCAGGGCACCCCCTGAGCCTGGGGACACCTACAGGGCACCCCCTGAACCTGGGGCCAGCTGCCCTGCATGGGTGCCCCCTGAGCCTGGGGACACCTGCAGGGCACCCCCTGAGCCTGGGGCCAGCTGCCCTGCAGGGCACCCCCTGAGCCTGGGGACACCTGCAGGGCACCCCCTGAGCCTGGGGCCAGCTGCCCTGCAGGGCACCCCCTGAGCCTGGGGCCAGCTGCCCTGCAGGGCACCCCCTGAGCCTGGGGCCAGCTGCCCTGCAGGGCACCCCCTGAGCCTGGGGACACCTGCAGGGCACCCCCTGAGCCTGGGGCCAGCTGCCCTGCAGGGCACCCCCTGAGCCTGGGGACACCTGCAGGGCACCCCCTGAGCCTGGGGCCAGCTGCCCTGCAGGGCACACAGGGCTGGGGGATGTCCAGCGTGTCCTGGCTCTGGGGACACCCCCAGGGAGGGCAGTGCCAGGGCTCTGGCTGGCTGGGCACTGCTCTGTTCAGCTGCATCCTGAGGAGGAGGCAGAGCCATTTACAGCCCAACCTGCCCCCAGTGCCCTTGCTGCCAATGTTTGTGCTTCCTCACAGGGGCTGCTGTGCATGTTAATGTGCGAGTGCAGTGCTCAGTGCTGGAGCTGAGCACGGGGAAGGAGTGAGGACCTTGCAGGGACGTTGTCCTCCCTTGGGGACATTCCTTTGCCAACACCTGCCATGGGGGCAGCCTGAGACATTGTGAAAGTGAGATTTTCCCTTCAGGGGCCTTTCCCTGAGCCCCAGGGAGAAGTTATTTCTAGCAGGACTGAGGAATCAGGATCCAGGAGGGTGTGCTCCACTGGGACAGGGAGGTCAGTGCTTCCCCTGGCTCGGTGTGGGCTGTGCCCAGGGGCTGGCAGGGCTGGGGCTGTGCCAGGGGCTGGCTGGGCAGAGCTGGGCAGGAGGGCACAGGGCAGCCAAACTCTGCTCACCTGCACAGCCACTGCTGCTCCCTGCCAGGGAGGCACCGAGATGCACTTGGCAGTCGAAGCACATGAGCTGCTCTTGCAAGGGGTTTGCTGCTGAAGGTTATGCTTTGCTTTTCATTAAGTCACACAGTTTGAAGCATTAGAGTTCTGGATAGTAAAACTGCAAGTAATTTCTCCTGACCACGGTCCACTAGAAGCTGAAAACTGGATTCTTCTTTTTAGGTAGGGATAGATCACAGCAGCTCTGGTGATCTGTTCTGCAGACAGGAGGGAATGCTGCAGCAGCTTGATTTCTTTAGTATATATATTTCCTACCTCACCTATTCATTTCTTTTTATTTCATGTTAGGATGTTAGAGTGGGAACCTTCAGTCACCCGTCCCAATTTTCAAACATTTCTGCAAGGAATGAGAGAGAACAGAGGAAGCTGTGAGTGGCATTATGGCAAATGCTTTGCTATAGGCATTGTTTAAAGGTGGGAGCCATTTTGACAAGGCAGAGTATGTTTTTACAGTGTTTATAATTAATGTCATCCATTTCTGAACAGTATTCATCCTGCACAGTAGCAGCTTAATCTGCCTTGAAATACATAAAGCAAGGGAAATGACAAACAACCTCCACGTTGATCTCAGGCACAAGTGTTGAACTAAAACGCATTTCTGTTTTATTTGAGGGTTATGAGTTTTAGTGAATAACATTTCTGTTTGCTTCAAACGAATATTAAAGCAAGGATATTAAAGTAAGGAAGATGGAATCTTGAACTGGAAAATTAGTCACCTCCAAGAATAAAACTTCCGTTGGAAAATGGGGGTGTTAATTATTAATCACCTCCAGATAGTATCTCCTGGAGGTTCTGTGAGTTTTGCTTTATTTGATTGTATACATTTTTGACTGATTAACCAATTTTTTTTATTCTTCTGAGTCATAAATTGAGGCACCTGCTGATTAAAGTGGAATTTATCAGGTGTAGGACAGCCTCTTGTGACAAAGCAGTTTAAAGAGCAGAGAAATACCAGGAACTGTTGCATTTAAAGATGTTTAAACATATTTCAGAGGAATTTTTTTCTTAGTCTCTCACGTGCACCATTGCTGAAGACTGAACATTTCCAGGCAGTGTTACATTCCCTTTTTTCAGTTCCTCTTGTTTTGTTTAAAGACACTGAAGGTAAAGAAAAGAAGTTTTTACATTTCACACCACGTTGTTTGAGGGTCTCTTACTTTTCTCTTTGCTGGCATTGCTGTACCCAGCCAACAGCACCTTCCCTGCAGCCCAGAGCGAGCTGATCCTCTCCATCAAACCACCCTGGGCTGGGCATGGCTCACTGGCTCCAGGGAACTGAGGCTGCTGCCAGGGAATGGTGGCCCCTCTTTGCTTTTTGTGTTAAACTTCTCTGGGTTATGCCCCAAATTTGGCTCATCATTTAAGCAGTAGGTTGTCAAATACTGCAAACACTGAGTGTGCTGCTCTGTGGCCTTGTGTTTGACTGGCTTCCTGGAGTTCTTCAGCAGGAGCCCATGTGACAGATCTCCATCATTTTGTTTCTATTTCTTTCTAAATTTTCCCATATAATGTGATTTTATCCTGGTATGAGAGGTGGCTTTCTTCAGCTCTGCTGTTAGCTCAGTGGCTGTTGGCTGATGGAGGTGTGCTGGTACACAGGGAGCAGATGTGAGACTCCCTTGGGAAGTGATGCCCCTCCATCTCCTGTGCCTCCAGCTTGGGAATTCAGCATTGTTGGGTTCCCACTGTGATTTTCAGGGTCAGCTGGCTGGCCCTGCCATTGGCACAAAGGATGCCTGTTGAGAGCTTTGGTGACTTGGTTCCTTGGTTTAGAACATACCAGAAACAGGTCAGTCAGGGCTGCCCCAACACACCGTGGGAGCTGCAAGGAGGTCTGACATTGCACTGGCTCAAACCTCCCCTATGGGGCTGAAAACCACAAGGAAAGGATTCTCACTAGAGACAGATTCATAGAGAAGCATAACTTTTACTGGAGAATGTGTTTGCCTCATTAACTGGATGTAGGATTTTGGCATTTTATTGAACTGTGAGAAAAATTGCCCTGACTACTGCAAAAACAGGTAGAAAATGAGACATTACAACTACCTCAACTCTGTGGGTTCTATCAGCCTAACAAGCAGCAGTGGACAGTAATAAACACACAGCAAATGCCCACAGTTCCATCCCTCACTGGAACTGTGCTCTGCTGCCTGCTCTGGATTTATTGCAGGCAGTGGCTCTGAGTGGCACAGCAAGAAGTTGTCTTTCTTCTGAAGCAGATCTTCATTTGCTTTGAATGGGAAATCACTTCAGAATAAACAGCAACTGCAATGACTGAAGTCAATGTAGTCTGCTAGAGAACTTTGCACTAATGATTTCTACAAAGGGAATTCAGCCTTGTTAAAAAGTATGTAAACAGTAAGAAGCAATTCTAAAGCCCTCTGATGTCAGTTGAAGCCTTTCTAACTCAGCAACTCATATATGTTTGCTTTAAAAAAACAGCTTCTCTCCAGTGCAATGCTCACAGCAATTTCAAAAACAGCAAAGCAATTAGTTTGCTGAGGCTGGGGTGGCTGAGACTGTGTCAAAAGGAAAAACAGGAGCCAGAGCTGAGCAGTGGGTTGGGAGGAGGATGGAGTAAGGGCATTTCGTAGGAAAAAAACTAACTTTAGTGTTAAAGTCTCTCAATGAATCTTAGTAACCTGGAGTTTAGTAGCAAAGTAATAAAAACAATAGGAAATTTGCCGTGTCATCATGATGACCTGTGTGGTATTTAATCTGTGATAGTAATTCACTTTAGTTGCTACAAGAAATGAAAAAATTAATACAAATGTAAATAAATATAGTCATTCTTGAGCTGTCAGAGAACTTCTTGTGTAGGCTGTGGCTTCAGGTATGAGCAGGACTGCAACTGAGCAGTTGGGACTCTGCTTCTCTGCCTTTGCCCCCACAAACAGGTGCTGCTGCCCCCCTCCTCTCCCCCGAGCTGCCCAGGGGTACTGCCCCTCAGAGCCAGTGCCAGGATGTGATGTTTGTCTGCTGTCACACTACTGCCCAGGAGGAGCCTGGTTGGGCCTGGAGCAGATCTGTCTCTGCCCTGTGTCTCTAAAGGATCCAAACTCCCTGGTGCAATGGAGCTGCAGCTTGTGTGGCACCAGGGGAGATGAGCCCTGCAGAGAGAGCAGCTGTGCCAGGGCAGGTCTCACCCTGGCTTGGAGCTGCAGCTTGTGTGGCACCAGGGGAGATGAGCCCTGCAGAAAGAGCAGCTGTGCCAGGGCAAGTCTCACCTTTGTTTGGAGCTGCAGCTTGTGTGGCACCAGGGGAGATGAGCCCTGCAGAGAGAGCAGCTGTGCCAGGGCAGGTCTCACCCTGGCTTGGAGCTGCAGCTTGTGTGGCACCAGGGGAGATGAGCCCTGCAGAAAGAGCAGCTGTGCCAGGGCAGGTCTCACCTTTGTTTGGAGCTGCAGCTTGTGTGGCACCAGGGGAGATGAGCCCTGCAGAAAGAGCAGCTGTGCCAGGGCAGGTCTCACCTTTGTTTGGAGCTGCAGCTCTGCTACAGCAACAAATGGCACTGGGTATAAAGGCAGATGAAGATTTTTGTAGTGCTTAGAAATGATGGAAGTAGAAATAGAATTTCTTTAAAAAAAAAGTTGTTGCCCAAGGCAAGCTTTTATTAGCATTTTATGCCTTCTTAGTTCAGTTCAGTGAGTAAATTCATTGCCAGGGGTTCATAGAGGAGTCACTGCAGTGCAAGGTGCCCACTCCCCTCTGCCCAGGCTGTGGGCACAAAGGGCTGCTCTGACGCTGCTGGTCCTGTCTGCCAAAGGCCCAGCTGTGCAGAGGTCAGGGGAGTGCAGAGTGCTGAGCTCTGCTGGCTTTCAGCACTTGAGGACAGGAGTATCTGAACTGGGAGTTTGTCTCTACTGCCTGCTGCTTAACATAGTAATTGAAATATGGATTATTCTCTTCAAAATAACAAATGAGGGGGTTTTGCTGGTACATCATTTTTAGCTGGAGAGTTTAGAAGGTCCCAAGTCTTCTGCTTTCCACTTCTTTAATGTAAGATATTACATAATGTATTTGCCTGTGGTGCCCTTGGAAGAGGACTTCTTGTTCACTGATTGTTTACACAACACAAAAATGCACAAGTCTCTGACAATAAGAATTGACTAATCAGTGTGACATTTGCAGAAGTATTCACTGATTACAGAAGGGCATGGAGAGATTGAGCTCAGACTCCCAGTTATATAATACCAGCCCAGCAGAGGTGTGGAACTGGAGCTTACAGGGAGAGCTTTGAGGCAGCTCAGCTTCTCTGAAGTTTTGAAGATCTCTGTGAGCTTGTGACTCTTCACCTCAGATTTGACAGGATTAGCTTTTTTTTGTAGTGTTGACTTGCCTTAGGCATTGTAGTCATTCCTCTGGATGTGGCCTGGACCCACCCCCGAGTCCAGCTGAACCCTGAAGGGTTTCCCAAAGCTCATTGGTGCTGTGACACTATGGCAGATACAGAGCTGAGTTCTGGCCTGTTCTCATGTGCTGCACAGCTCAGGAATTACTAGTTGGTCTAGTAATGATCTGCCCTGCCTCTAAAGTAAAATGAGAAGATGGATGAATTCACTTATGTTTGTTGTACAGAAGTTATCAGGGACCTGAAACTTTGCCTTTAAATCATCCTTTTCCAGGGTTAGGGGAGGGTTGTCCAGGTTTGTGGCTCTAGAAACATGCTTATGGATATGAGCTCCAACTATTAGTGGTCTATTTTCTCAGTCCAGACTGAACACACAATCTCTCAGTAGAGTAATTAATTAATGGAGTTTTTGGAGGACTGGTCCTGACTACTGAGACTCACTGAGAAGCTCAGACACTGAATTCTTGCTTTAATGAGACTGAACTAAGACTAGAAAGCCCAAATCTAATATCTAATCCAAAATGGCAGTGAGAGCATTAGGGCAGTTCTCCCCTGACACTCTTGGCAGAACAAGGTGGATTATATAAGATGCTTTTGCATAAATGCATAGTGGAGAATAATGAAATTCAACACCTTCAGGAGGTCACCCGAGAGAGGTGATCAGTACAATGCATTTCTTTATTACAGGCTTGCACCGAGTGCTGGAAATTTGGGAGTTTGGGATTATTGTATTCCCAGTGCTACCACAGTTGATTTAACCTAGCCAAGACTTGATTTATGTCTCAGTACAGTGAATGCAAAGTGGAACCAAACTTCACAGAGACATTAATAGCCTTAATGCTGGATGGGAGTTGGGTTTTCTCCCTGTTTTTCCCTCCAGAGTCTGTCACTGCCACCAGACAGGAAGAGTGTTCCTTTACAAGTGACTGAGCTCTCTGTGGTAATGAAAGAGTGGAGAAAAGGACAATTTCATCTCTGCTTGGTTGCTCTCTTGTGTAATGCTGTGAAGATTAGAAACTCTAATTTTCCTATGTATTATTAAGATTTCACACTGAAGAGCATCAAGGAAGTGATTGTTGATATAGCTGTCAAAATTCAGCACATGAAAGGGTTAAGAACTCGGTGTCTTACAGCTAAGATTTTTAAGAATCTGATACTCCAAGTCTCTATCCAGCATCAGTTGCAGCAGAAACTCTGAATAATTTGCATGGCAACTGTTGCTAAGAAAAAAACCTGCAGCCTAAACCAAATTTCTGATAAATTCAAATCCTATCAGCAGTTCCAGCAGCTGGAGAAGACTAAATATACATAGTTCAAATGGCTGGCTTCCTCCAGCAAGGGTATTTTTAGATGTTTCAAAGAAAAATAATGATTCAGAATACACAAATATTCTTGCTATATATAAGCTGGGGGAGGGGGAATAGCCATATCATGGTAGCAGAGGCTGCAGGTTTCAGATGTGTTGTGTGCCCATGGGCACAGCTCCTGGCTGGCATCAATGCACCTGCTCAGCCAGGGCACTGTTGATGCTCAGAGGAAGGGAAGCCTCTGCCTCCCACAGGCTCAGGCACCCTCCAAAGGGTGAAATGGGTTTGCACAAAGGCCTCTGAGTCAAACCAGGAATGATGACAGATTTCTAGACCTTCCCTTGTTAAAAGTCATCCTAAGTCCTGATGGGAGGCCCTGGAGAGCCTCGTGCTCCCTCCCTGGGGGCAGCACGGATTTGGTCCTCACACACCACATCTGAGTTTGGTTCCCAAGCCCTTGGAGCAGCAGAGTTATCTCCCTAAAGATTTCCTCTGGTGGAATGTCTTTGGAAAAGTGCACCTCTGTACCATCTGAAAGGAAATAATGAAAGGTTAAAGAAAATATGTGCACTATTTCCCTTAGGAAAATGGGAAAACCCAACCCACAGGTTAATACAGAATGCAATGCATGGAGAAAATCCTGTGTGTTGAGTCAAAGAAAGAATATCACTGTAATTCTGTCAACAATTCTACTGAAAGAGTACAAACTAAATAACTCTGAGATTACAACCTTCTTAAGTGTCTGGCCCTTTGCTGTGACAAACTTATGATAGACAAGGCTCAGGGTCACCTGCAGAGAGGACTGGGGCAGTTGGTGACTGGATTGCCCAGCAGAAGGAACTAAATATCTGCACAGGGAAAATAAGGATGTTCATATTTAGTTCTCTAAACTCCTGTCAAACAGACTCCTTCGTCTGCTGCTACAGGAAAGGCTTGTTTTTGTTGCTCTCAGGCTTGGCTATGATGTTTGCAGAAAACAGGCAAAATAGAAAAAAATTGCTGTGGTTTTTTCTAAAAGAAAATGATAATCTCTCCTCCTGAATGCATGAAATTATATTTTTGCATATATGTATGTATGTATGACTGAACTACAAGTGCTTTGCCAGTAACAGGCACGTGGCTGAAAATTTCCTAATTATTTTGTAGCTCTTTGAAAGTTATGCTTTCAGTATTATATCTTAAAAAGGGGGGAAAAAACCCAAAAAAAGCTGTTTTATTTCTAAAGTTCTGGGGCTCCGTCTGAAACATTACTAAGCCAAGCATTCCAGCCACACCTGCTCAGCAAACCCCAAGTGGTGCATCCTTGTCTGCCCTCACAGCCCATTTAGTTCCCCCCATTTCCACATGAAGGGAGCAGAGTCATTCCCAGAACACTGAGGGAAGCAGCAGCCAAGGTGCCATTCTCAGGTCACTGATGGAAGAGTATAACCCTGCACTCTGCTCAGGGGATCTTTTCAGCATGTATTCAATCACAATATATTTTTGTCTGAAAGTAGCCAGATCAATATTCTATAAGACCTCAGGGACTTTATGAAGTATCCAAATCTTGAAAATTTACCTCTAGTGACCTTCCTGTAGTTTATCTTGAAGTTCTGTAGTCCCTATTCGAATTGTCTTTTGGCTAAATTTTCTCTGGCTGTTACTTTTGAGGCTGAACTGGTTTCCTTCATTAAAAATCCCAAGAAAGATCTCACTGACTCTTATGTTTCAGATGTTGCTGCAGAAGTCAAGGGCACTGTTGTGTGTTCCCAGTCCCTTTCCAATGCCACTGTAAATACAGCAGCAGTTGATTGACACTTGCTTGGATGGATCAGGTGGCCTTGGCCAGCAGGACACAGCCCTGCTGCTCAGCCTGTGTGCCCAGAGCATGGCAAGGAGTGGCAGCAGTGCCCCCTGCCCAGCCCTGGTGCTGCAGAAGGCAGGGCACACACTGGGGATGAGGCTGAGCTTCTCCTGAGCTGAGGGGGAAGCCCAGCCCCTTGGAATGTGCTGTGAATCCCAGCTCAGACACAGCCAGGAGCCTCCAGCATTGGCCTCCTCCTGCCATGGCCCAGCAGTCCTCAAAGGCACTGCCTGGTGCTGGGAAGAGCTTTGGGTTTATCGCACTTGTTACATAAACTCCTGGCGCACCGTCAGTCAGTGCAAACCCTTCTTCAGAAATAACAGAACTTCTCTCTGTGCCCATAAAGAATAAAAAGGATTTTTGCCTTTGAACTAAAGCTTAATGTCCTACATGGAACTCGTGATTTTGTGGCAGTGGCAATGCCTTTGAAAAATAAAGTCCCCTAAGAATATTGGAGGATTTTTTATATTTTGTAGCCAATGAACTCCTGTTGGCATTCCCCTCCACCCCACAGGCTGGGAATGACCCACCTGCCTTTTGACTCCACTTGTCCTTATCTCACAGTTGCACTTCCAATACCAACAGGATCATTCAGTGGTTTGTAATATTTGTATTAAGAGCAGCATGGTAACAAAATGGAGAGAATACAAGAAAAAGAATAAGTAGGAAAATACGAACATTATGAGCATCAATTGGAAGACTCTGCATCTCTAAGTTCTTGAAAAGATCAGACTGTTACTTAAGTATCATTTCTCAGCAAACTAGAGCTGTTCCTGGGTTCTTTTTGAAGGAGTAGATAACTCTATATGAAAATAGGAGTCTAGCTGTGGACTACCATTAGATAACCTTTTTCCTGCCTTAAGGGTATTTATGTCTCTTTTTGAAGTAGAGTTCAAATGCTTAACCCATGTGCAAAAATACTTTTTTTTTTCCCTCAGGCTGTGGTGAATGAATGTTTGCAAAGAGCCAGTCTGGAAGGTGGGCATGGAGGGGCCGAGGGTCCGGCATGGAGGGCAGAGGTGCTGCCTCCTGAACTGCATGGGGAGTTCCCAAATGAAGGTATAGATGCAATGACATGATGGACAGGCCTGCAGGATTTATGGTGCTTTCTGCAAATGCTCCTGGAGCTCAGTTTCCATTAGTAACAAAGATGTCAGTGCAGCAAAGCACCTTTTACCCTAAACATGAAATGTGAGTGTCCATCTGCTGCGTCTGCTTTGCTGCTGGACAAGGGAAGCTCCTCAGCATGAGGCAAGATAGGGCACAGGCAGGGCTGCCCCACTTGGGAGTGCTGCCAGGAGCAGGAGCAGCAGCAGCACAGCCTGCCCTGCCCCAGCCCTGGCACTGCCCTGCCCCGGCCCTGCACAGGGCAGCCCCTCTGGCCCCTCGAGCTGCAGGCAGAGAGGGGGCAGAGCAGCACACACTGGGCTCTCTCTGGGCCTGACCCCCAAGCCAAAGTACCAAAGGGCCACAGCTTTGCTCCTGCTTTATCTTTTTGTTGACTTGGGGGGTATTAAACCTTTCTTGCTTACCTAACACTGTAAGTGCTGAAGATTTTGTGCTGTTGGACGAAGTGTATTCCTGCCTTATTTCCTTGTGTTCTTTCATTAATGAACATAGTAATAATGACAATATTCAGCTTTCTGTAAAGGTAGTAATTTTATCCTGAACTGTATATGTTCTTAGAGAAAATGATAGCAGGTGTATCACTCTAAAATATAGTGCAACATTAACAGGGAGGACAGATAGTATCTTAATACTGTTCTCATAATACATGTTAACATTGTTCAGGATATTTAAAGGGAAAAATGCTGCCCTGTCTCCCATAGTAAGAATTTCTTCTATTACACCCATCTGGAAAAATTTGGGGAAGATGAAGTATAGCTAATAACCTCTTAAGATCTCAGCACGGCATTTCCTGGGTATTCAAAATGCCAGTGTTTGCTAAAAGGAATATTTTAATATTCTGCAATGCAAACAAGGTCATAATGTCATGCAAATTAACTTGCAGATTGGAGAGGTCTCCCATTCACACATTTGTTATGCTCCATTTCCATGGATGCTGATGACATCAAAGCATTTAGTTAAAGCCAGAGGTTTATTGCAATGCAATGAAGTGATCAATGGGTAACACACCCCCCCTCATGGCATTGCTTAGTGGCACAACAGCAGAGGATGTTTCTTAACATGAATTTGAATGCTTATCTTATTGAAATTAACGGTGAAACTTTCCCTGCCCTGATAGTCTGCCAGACATTTTCCATAGTAGATGTTCCATTGAAATGTCTTCTGAAATCAAACAGGGCAGTATTGTTGTAATACTGAGCAATAAAGCAGAAAACGTCTTTAATAATGAACTTTGTTAGTCAAAGTTGCAGGGAAAGCAACTGAATACCAGATAAATGATGGGCAGGGGTTTTTCACCTTTTTAAATTTTCCAAATGCTGTATATAACAGTGACTTTAGGAATGGAATAGCAGCTATTGGTGAGGGTCATTCAGAGGCTTTGGTAAAGAGTTTTGTGACTTCCTGTATCATCTGTTTGCCAGAAGTCTTACAAATCACCCTCCTGTTAGGAAGAGTAAATGCATCTTCCCAAATATGTGAGGTGCCAGTGAGTTGTGTGCATCTGTGTAGGTTTCCTGTAAGTAAAGGGGAAAAATTGCTTAATGAGCAAATACAAAATGGTGATAATTCTATGTACAAATTTCTGCTTCAGAAAATAATTTTAGAACATTCTTCGCAGTTGTTGCCCAAGCATTGTGGTCTTGATGTGTAGGGAGGCACTTTAAAAGAGAAGTGTGCTATTTGGATAGGTCTCATAATTGTGTGCTCCTGTATTCTTTGACTTCTGCCCTGGCTCTGCCTTCGTAAACACATTTGAATTCAGAAGAGGTACCATTAGTTGCTGAAAGAAATGTCATTAGAACCTTTCTCATCAGAGAGCTTATGGTGGGCTGACTCTGGTTTAAGTGTTTGAAGGATGTCTGCACAAATGAACCAGTCTTGGCTTGGAGTTCTTCATCCAGATTAATTATTTCTGCTGTTTTTCCAAACTCTGTAGTGACCACATCCATTTCACTTGCTTTGGAAAATAATTATTAGTGTTCCAACACTGAAAATTCTGGAGTGATGGCTTAGGTTCCCCACAGGCTCTGAGAGGAGGAGGAGGAGGTTCTGAGCTTTCCTCAGTGGGCCAGAGAGCTCGCTGTGCCTCTCACAGCATGTGCAGAGTCTCTGCCTGCCACAGGCACTCCCCCAGGCTCCCTTTGCTCTTTGGTTTGTAAATCCTGTCCCCTTCTGATACCCCGGTTCCTTCCAGCACTGAACTCGGGACCTAAACAAGGCAGGTGATTCATGTTGAACTTCTGAGGCAGGTGGTTGTTGCCACTGGAGCTGTGCTGGTGCCCAGTGCCTGTGATTGGGGCTGTGATGTGTGCCCTGCTGGTGCCCAGTGCCCGTGATTGGGGCTGTGATGTGTGCCCTGCTGGTGCCCAGTCCCTGTGATTGGAGCTGTGATGTGTGCCCTGCTGGTGCCCAGTGCCTGTGATTGGAGCTGTGATGGTGCCCAATGCTGTGCCATGGGGATGGCATTTAGTCAACAGGGCCCTACAGCACCAGGACAGCAACCAGCAGAGCTGCCACTGCTGCCAGGGCATTGCTGCAGAGTGGGCAGGGGAGAAGAGTAACTAGAGGTGAAGAGGGCAGGGGAGCTGCCCTGGTGCCCAGGCTGGGGCAGGAATGCCCCCAGGGTGGGAGGCTGTGTGTCCCAGAGGGCTGAGAATGTCCTGACTGCTCTGTTGCTTCTGGAGGCTGCAACTCAATCCTCTTTCCCCAGTATTTTTTTAGTATCTGAATGGAATCCCAAGTGTTACACTGGGAGGCTCTTGGCCTTGCCTTAAATTGCTGAGAGGGAAGCACCTCTTGCTGGGCAATGTTCAACTCTTGCTGGAGCAGGCTGAGTTGTTTATCTGCTTTTTACTTTTCCAATGGTTAATGATAATGAACTGTAATTGAGAATTGCTTTGGGCTTATTAATATGCATGTTGTCATCCATTTATTTCCGTGTTTCCTTTGAAATCACCTTCTCAAGGGTTTGGAATGATGTTTGGTATTCATTTTTAAATTCCTGCCTTCCTGTTAATATTTGCAGGTTTTTATTCTTGTCCTTTTTTAAAACTGCACTTTTCTAGTTCTTTTTCTGTGTAAATTCTGATTCTCTCTTAATTTTTTTTCTGTTCCTATAGGCTTCTTGATTTCTACCCACTCTATTCTAGGTTTTTAAATGTATTTCCAGTATATGAATAGGACTAGCAAAAGCTTCCTAATCTAAAACATTTTTAGAGCTTGGTCACTTGTTTGTTATTAATGCACCTACTCTTTCTGCTTTAAGACACTACTGAGAACACGATGTTGTATTTCTAACTTTTATTTTTCCTTGACCAAAACCCAATTCTGGAGTAATGATGCATCTGTCTGAGGGCTGGAGGTTGTTTTTTTGGTTTGAGCAGGAGTGTTCTGTTATTGTTGTGTACAAAAGAACTCCTGTAGGCTCTTTGTTGGCCATTGCTGGTGTGTCTGTGCCCCTCAGCCTGTGCCAGTGCTGGGCTCACAGCTGAGTTACCCAGAGGGGGCACAGCCCTGGGTGGCTCCTCACCCCCCTGACTGGGTGGGTTCTGGGGTGCTGCCCACCCCAAGGGCTGCCCCTTAGTACTGGGGGTGGGTGTGGGTGGGTTCTGGGGTGCTGCCCACCCCAAAGGCTTCGCCTCAGGGCTGGGGGTGGGTTCTGGGGTGCTGCCCACCCCAAAGGCTTCGCCTCAGGGCTGGGGGTGGGTTCTGGGGTGCTGCCCACCCCAAAGGCTGCCCCTCAGGGCTGGGGGTGGGTTCTGGGGTGCTGCCCACCCCAAAGGCTTTGCCTCAGGGCTGGGGGTGGGTTCTGGGGTGCTGCCCACCCCAAAAGCTGCCCCTCAGGCCTGGGGGTCTCAGTGTTCCCAGCCCAGCCCTTGCTTCCCAGCCCAGCATTGTGTCCTGAGCACCATCCCCTGGGCGCACCCTGGCTCCATTTCTAAAGCTCTTCCTCCTCTGTGTTTGCAGGAATAGCAAAGCTGCTTTCTGGAGCAATGCTCAAAGAAAGTGGGAGACGTGAGCTCTGCTCTGAAAGCCTCATTAGTGGGTTTGAATTTGAGGGATCCCACATGAAAGAGTAAGAGGACTGTATCGTTAGTAAGAGAAACAAATCTTGTTCATGATCATTCACACTTAAATGGAGAGCTGAAAATAATAACAGATGAAAACTAATATGAAATTGTGTTTATTCTAGTTCTATTCATTCTGATTTTAGCCAGTCTTGTGAGGGTACTTTTCAAATACTGGATTTGGAAGAGATATTCCCATCTTTAAGAAAGCCAACAAAATATCCATAAAGCAACAGCAGAACAATCCTGAATATCTGTAACTATTTTTATATGTTACATTGCTGTTTGTTTCCTGAAATAATGGTTTAGTTGTATGGTCCTAATGACAACACTTCAGTGTCAGCTCTGCCCCTTTGGCAGCTCAGCCCCAAACATGCCCAGAGAGAGCCTGAAAATCTGCTCCTGAGAGCCTTGGCCAAGCACAGCTCCAAAGGGGATTTGGCTGGAGATCCCCCCTGATTCAGAGGAGGGGTCATGCTGAAATACTGAGTCCTTACCTACTGTTTCCAGCTCACTTGTCTCAGTGTGGATCCCTCAAATGTGCACATTGTTCAGGCCACTGGCAGAGAGTTGTGTGTTCCTTTTGTGCTTTGTTTGCCCGTTTCTGACTCAAAGGTTTTGCTTTCCTTGAGAACCTGTTTGTTCATTTACAAAAAAAAACCCCAAAAACCAAAAACCAAACCAAACACAAAATTAAAAAGGGTAAATGTAGGTAATTACTTGGTGATAGAACATTTTCTTTCATGTGAAGGCTTTTAGGAATGAGCAGCTGAGGGTTTCAGGGTGCTATTCAGACAGTGGGTCTGAATGCAGTGTTCCAATTCAGGCTGGCTGGAGTTCCCTCAGTCTTTGCTGTTGCACCTTTCTACTTTGTATTTGCACAGAGAAGTATTTCAGAGTCCAGAACTGCACTAAGGGTCCTCAGTGTCCTAGTTTGTGGTGGAGAGTCCCCTGGTGTTAGGAGCAAAGCACCTGGCACAGGTTCCAGTTGAGTGCCAGTTTGTGTCCTGGGCAGCACAGCAGGCACAAGTCAGGCTGGCAGGGGTTTAACAGGGAGCTGCAGGACACTCTGCAATGCCCAGCCAGGTGTGTCTGTGGCCAGTGCCAGCAGCAGACAGGGTGTATGTGCCAGGGCTGCCCTGGCACACCCCCAGGGAATAAACAAAGCTCCCACTGGATCCCAAGGTCATGAACTGGCTGTTCTGTGGCGTCTCAGAGACAAATCCTGTCACTCCTCATTGCTGGGGCTTAGAAAGGACCCATGGATATGTAACATGGAATGTAGCCTTTGGCTTCGACCATTTCCTCTTGTCATTTCTTTTCCATTACAGCACTATTGAGTTTCTTTGCATCAAATTACCAGACATCATAACTTTTGTCATTGCTTTGAGTAGAGGTTGAGAATTGTTCTGACTGTTTTTTCTGGGCTGTGATGCTGACTCCAGTCTGACCCACATGAGCACTAGTAAGCAAAACTTCTAGTTGTGCCAATTTGCTCTACTTTCCCAAATGGAAAATAAGCAGGAGAGTGCAATTGCATAATTAGAAAATGCACATTTGTGTCTTCCCCCACTGCTCTGGAGCAGTTTGCCCTCATGGGGTCTGCAGGTGGGAGAGCAGATGTGTCTGTTCCCATCCACGTGCCCCTGGGCCAGCTGGCATGAGAGGGCCATCCCTGCTGGCCCTTGAGCCCACAGAGGGCCCTTCCGAGATCTGTCTGGGCACAGAGGGTGAGCAAAGTGTGCCAACCGTGGCACTGCTGCTCCGTGGGACGGGGAAGTCACACCAGGAGCTCCTGAGGGGGGTGTGGGGAAAACAGGCACGGAGCTGGGGCTGAGGGGTCACATACAGTGTGGCAGAGGCTCAAACTGGCATTGTGAGTGATGGCTTAACTCCCCTGAGGCTGCTTTGCACCCACAGAGCACAGAGAGCACAGGGGTGATTCTGCCTTGGCATGACTTGGCTCCTGGGGGCTTTGAGGGCAGTGCTGCCCAGGAAGGTGCCACAGGGAACAGCCCCCAGGGGTTTGCAGGACACGTGGGTCAGTCAAAGGTTATACCATCATTTCAAGCAAATTGAGTGGCTCAGGAATCACACTTTCCTCTTGGAGATGAAAGAGTGTTCTTATTTCTTCTAGCTTTTTCTTTTCTTTCCTTTTCTTTTCTTTTCTTTTTTTTAATACTAAAGTAAAGGCAAAGTATCTGCCATGAGGTGGAAGGACAGTGAGTTGTGCAGTTGAGATGGGGCTGAGAGGAAGGGGAGGAGACTTGGGAAGATTTCTTCCTTACAGGACATAAAGCTGTCCCAGCAGCAAAGGGAGGCTCCTGTATCAAATGCAGATGTAGAGCAGTCAGGGTACATCCACAAAATGTCTCCTTTGAGCCCTAAGCCCTGGTTTTAGCAGTGCTGCTGTGGGTGGCTCAGCTGGGCACAAAGGTGGGAGGGAGCCTTTGCTTGGCCCAGGGGCTGGCACAGCTGGGACAGTGCCAGGCACTGCACGGCTTCGAGGTGGAGCTGTCCTGGAGTTCCTCATGCCTCTTCTTAAAAGGAACCTTCATTTATGAGCTAGGAACAGAAAGGATTCTAAAAAAAATCCTTTCAACTACTACAGGGTGGAGGAATCCCAGAGCAACTCCTTCTCCTTTCTTTTATCCACTCCTGAGCTACTGAGCACTGCAATGATGTTTATCTAATAACTCCATTCTCCTTGAGGCATATTTTCTATTAATAGTAATTATCTATGACTTATAATTTGTCTTGAATTCTCCTTACTAGTGCAGCACTTGAACTGATTATGTACTCCCACTATTGGAATAAAAAATGATGTGACTGCATTCTTAATAACAGCTGCATGTAAGTGTGTGCATAAAAATATCATATCTTCTGAAAGTGAGAGGTGTTTCTACCCACAGTGAGGTGGATGAATGTTCCCCAGTTGCACAATAAGTGGGATGAAGAGGCTCCTGACATTCCCTTTACTGAGATAAAATGTCTCCTGACATTGACTTGCATGGTTTAGAATACTCAAATTATTCTTAGTGTATTGTGGAAACTCAGAGAACAGTGATGGGCTGGGTACTTCATTGGGGATTTGTAGTGAAATAAACACGTAATAAGGTGGACCCAGATTTAAAGAGTTTGCAGTATTATGTAGAAAAGACAGAAATAATTGTTTTGTGAAGTTCCCAGGTGTAAATTCCAGAGAGATCATGAACTTCACAAGGTCATATGGGAGACTTTTGACTGCACTAGGACAGAAGTGTGAATGTCCTCACTGCAGATGTGGTGCATGTCCTAGAAATTCCTGTATGGCCCTGGTGTCCTTTTGGTAGCAGAGTTGTGTCCACGTTGCTGTAGCTGTGTCTGGATTGGGGCTGAGGAAAGGCTGCTCTGCACTGCTGTGAGTGTTGGACCAACTTCCCTGCTGGGCAGGAGGCTCCTTTTCCTCTGTCCACAGTCATTCAGCTTTTGCTGAATACACAGAAGTAGATTGGGAAATTCCAGCTAAAGAAGAGCAGGTGGACTTTTCTGCAGAAAGTTTTCTTTTGCACTGGCAGAGCACTTGTTGTTCCTTGTGTGGCCACTGTGACCTGCTGGGGATGATAAAACAGGCCCAGAGCAGGAGTGCAGGAATCCTCTTTTTTCCCCCCATTTCTTCACTCATCTGACCTTGGAAACTTCCCCTGAGATCTGTAATTTGGAATGTCCTATGTCAGCTGGGTGGTACATACACCCTAACTGCAGTGACAAGAGTTAGAATTCCCTGGGCATTGAGTGCCAAGTGCCACCCTGAGCTGGTGACTCTGCCAGCCTCATTGGCTCAGCACTTACAAATACTACAGAAACAAAAGAGCAACAAAACCCTCAGCACATCTGCATTCACCTCCCAGGAACGAGGCAAAATTAAGTGGTTTGTCTTAAAAAGTCTTCTGAAAGAATCTGTTACTAAAATAGTTACTGCTGTAAAAGTGATTGCTGGAACTTTAAGCATTCTTTAAAGATCCATGTTAGGGAGAAGTGTCACACCCTCTGGGTCCAAACCTGGCAAGTTGGATGTTGGTAAAGCCCCTTGTTTCCAAACTGGAGACTGACTTGCATTCCTGCATCTTATTGGCAGCACCCAGAGGGTGTTCTGTGTTCTCCTTCAGTGCACCTCCAGCTGTGGCACTGGGGCACAAAGCTGGCACTGCTGGGTGGCACTGGGGCACAAAGCTGGCACTGCTGGGTGGCACTGGGGCACAAAGCTGGCACTGGGGCACAAAGCTGGCACTGTGGGGTGGCACTGGGGCACAAAGCTGGCACTGTGGGGTGGCACTGGGGCACAAAGCTGGCACTGTGGGGTGGCACTGGGGCACAAAGCTGGCACTGCGGGGTGGCACTGGGGCACAAAGCTGGCACTGCTGGGTGGCACTGGGGCACAAAGCTGGCACTGCGGGGTGGCACTGGGGCACAAAGCTGGCACTGTTGGGTGGCACTGGGGCACAAAGCTGGCACTGTTGGGTGGCACTGGGGCACAAAGCTGGCACTGTTGGGTGGCACTGTCCTGTTGGCTGCCAGTCCTGGGCTGTGCTGCCAGGTGAGGGTGAGCAGTGCAGAACTGTGTGAATATGAATAGCTGGAGAATCCCATGGGGACAGAACTCAATGATGTTGAGCCCACCCAGCAAATTAAACAATAAACATGAATTTGCATTTCACTGTCTTGAGCAGATGTTCCTCACCAGAATGCAGGCAGAGCTTTCTCTTGTTTCAATCAAGAAGTACAGAACAAACATTAGTTCACTGGGGGGAGCAGGGAGAGTGTAAATCCATACCAAGACTACACCAAATAAAAAGGCAGAGATCAAAAATCAGAAAATACTTCTATTTTCTTGTTAAACAAGTAGCCAGTAGATTCTGGACTGTGAAACAAATAACTATATTTTGTTTGTTATAGTAAGTAGATCTTTCATAACTGAAAATGAGGAAGTCACCTGTGACTGCACCATCTGCTCCTACCTGTCGTTACAGCATGTCCAAATTACAATTGTATTTAATACAGGTATAATCTTCCCTGGAGCACAGAATTCTCATTAATAGTCTCATCTTAAGAAAGGTTTAATAGAAATGCAAGTTTTTAGAATTGCATAGCAAAAGCTACATCAGGAGGAAGAAACAGAAAGACTAGAGCAAATTGCAAGAGAGATTAAAATTAATTAAAAGTAATCCAAGAGCATGCAGAATTTAGGTTTGAAAACTCACAATTCTCTCTTGTGCTTTTGAAACGAGATGGTGAATTACACGTCCCGTATATTCCAGCTCCATATGGAGTTCTCACCCTCCATGGAAAGGAAGGAATGGGACTTGAGATTGCTGAAGCCTTTGGAAATCCCTTATTTTAAGGATGTAGTGAAAGTGTTCTTACATTAGAGTTTATTGATCAATATACAAAATAAATTTACTGCTTCTGAACCTTGAGATATGTGGCAGAACTGCTGCCTGGAGGTAGCAGAGGTGTCTCCACCCTCCCTGAATTCAGCCTTTCCTGCTCTTTGCTGTCAACAGGAGTACTTAGCTCTTTTTTAATAAGGCCTCAGAGTGAAAATTTTCCTGAAAGATTTGTTTTTATAGAGAATTTCCATACTTGTCTTTTCATATGAACCAGTCCCAGTGACAATTCTCTGTCCAGCAGTGAGTGCAGCCCCTGAGCTCTGTGCACAGGGGGCTTAAAGAGGCCTTTGGTGCAGCTTTGGCTTCTGGTGGGCAGCTGCAGCTTTGGCACAACTGGCACTACTTTGGCAAGGAGGTACGAGATGGAAAGGTGAGGCCAACAGCCCAGGGCAGGAACAGGAACACTGTTCTCCTCACAAAGCTCAGCAGAAAGTTTGGTAACCTGGATTCTCTGAAATGCTTGGGAATTTCTGGAGAATTGTTTTTCCAAATGGTGTTGGTTTGGCTTCAAAATTATGAGTTGATTGTACAGAAATCCTGGATTTTGTAGCTTTTTGTCTCATTGCAAACAGCAGGACAGTCCTGCCCAGGGATCCCCAGGTTGGTGCAGGAGCACTGGCAGCTCCTCACAGCTCTGCCCCTGCAAGGAGGGCAATGGCACCACCCAGGGAGGGGGGAGGTGGCGAAAGAGATCCTGTTCTCCACTGCTGTTGATGAGACTTCTGTGAACTTGGCCTGTTGGGGGATTTGGATGGCTTTGGATGGTTTGTTTCTATCTCTCTGGGTATCCTGACGCCCTCACCCTCCTTCACCCCTTCCCTGCCCCCCATTACACTCAGGTGTGACTTCAGGAATTAGTGTGAAGGTATTCAATTTTCACCTCCTTATGTCTCCAAACTGGGAATGAAACATCCCTGGTGATTCAAGGTGGAGAAGTAGAAGGCAGGAGATGGTGGCTGCAGAGAATGGATTTTCTCTGAGTTTGTTAGCACTGGGGAGACATTTTAGGTGAACCTAAACAGAAGCAGGAAAAAAACCTGTGTGTTGTACAGTAAGTTTTACAATTCAAGTGATTTGACTATAAATATCCTTACACTTGAAAAGTATCCCATCATGAAGACTAGGGAGAAATTTATCAAGTTTAGAAGAAAAAGAATCTCCCTTGTTGTTGTGTTAGGCAGGTTTACTTGCTAGAACTGGTTTTGCTTAGTAATGAACTGCAGGTTTAAATTATGCTCCTAATACAGTACCTGGGATAACAAGTTCAACTGAAAAAGTGCTGATGAATTGTAGATAAAAAAGTGCTTTCTCTAGACTGACAAACACACCTAAAATATCAAGCAGTTAACAAATGTGCAAAATGGATGTCAAGTAGATCAAAACAAGCTACAAAAGACATGTTTAAAGAAATGTTTGCTCAGCCCTTGCTCGAAGTGCCTTTTGCAGCCCGAGTTTCCCAAGGCTCCCTCTGAAGGGAGACCCTGCTGTGAGCAATGGAACGTGGCAGCTTCAGCTGGAAATTTCTGAGCAGTTCAGTGAGAAAATACTGGTCATCCAGAGGCCAAACAAAGTTAATGGGTGTTATTTAGACCCAGTTTATCTCGGTCTGATCAGATGATAGACTGGGAGCTGAACTCGAGTGAAAATCAGATGGCATCTTAGTGCTGAGCTTGACTCATCAGTGCTTAATGACATACTTGAATATGCTTTTATATCCTGCATTATATCAATTACAATCACAGAAATAAAACTAGATAGCCCTGGGACATTTAAATTTTACAATTATGTTTCTGACAATCTTCTAAGCAATCAGGTAGTGGGGTTTTTCAGTAAAAGATTAGAGATTCAAATTTTTTCTCTTCTTTGAAAAGCAGCTCCCAGCTCTTCTTCACCTGTTCCCCAGAGATCAGTTTACACTTTCCACAGCTGATATTTAGATGGGTAGTACTGGAGAGTTCAATTGCAGTTGTTAATCCATCTGCTATGGGATGCTTTAGAGGCTTCTCAGTATATTTGCCTGTGCTGCTGTTCTGACTGGAAACATCTCCTTTAAATACTACATTTTCTGCATAATTGCTTTGCCATGAAATTAGTTAGTGTGTGCATTCACCTGGCACATGTGCCACAGCAAACAGCTCTGGCATCACTCTGCTGTTTAAGTGCAGCACCTGGTGCTGCCCTGAAAGCCCGGGCGGTGCCAGTACCCGGCCCTGCAGCCCATGACCCACCAGCCACGTTCCCAGGGGCTCAGCTGGGTACTCTGAGCACGGGAGGAGCACTGGGGTGTCTGCAAGGGAAGGAAAAGGCCAACAGGGACATCACAAGCATTTTAGTCAAAACATTCCAAAGTGAAAGGGAGAAGTGAAGTCCTGCAGAAACTCCTCGGCTCCTTGCCACTCCCAAAGGTGTCAGATTACAGAGTCTGGAGAGCGGATAATGCAGTCTGAGCATTGAGACTGTGATAGAGATTAAATAGATCATGCTCACTTTTTGCCATGTTGTATGTGCCATAAGGGCTCATGTCACTTGGCCCAAGGAAAACACTACTACATTTAAGTAACACCAAAGACATAAGCTGTCTGTTCCCAAGCCTTGCATTCTAAGGTGAGCCTAAGGCACTCTTTATGTGACAAATGCACACGATTAAACCACGTTAATGGCCTTGGATGCAAATTGGTGTTAAATTAGGAGTAAGGTAATGAAAGGCCTGTTGATCTCAGAGTAAGTGCTGTTAATTTAGCTTATCCTGGTATTATTTGCTATCATGTTTGTGTCAAACCACGTGTCTGTAGCACTTGGAGTAAAGCAATGGCTTGAGTGAGGTGTGTGCCCAGAGAGGGCAGAGGGGTCCTGCTCTGCCCCTCCTTACACAGCCCTTTGTGTCTCCCAAGAGCCCTGAGGGGTGGGCAGCACTGCAGCCTCCCTGTGGGAATGTGGGGATGAAAATCCAACAGGGGAACGTGGCCCTGAAATGAGCAGAGCATATTGGAGGGAAAAGGAATATGCTCCCAAGTTATTGTGGTTTGATAAAAATAAAACACACTAAAACTACTTAGTGCATGTTGGTTCACTATTTCTAGAGCTGCTTCAGCAGTAATAAATAAGTATTCATGAATAATGTATTCAGCAGTTGACAGAAATGTCAGAAAACAGTGATTTGTTTTACTCAGCCATGTGTAGAAAGACTTTATAATGTGAAAAAAATAGATGAAGTGATTGTAAGAGCGAGTTCAGGGGTTGGCATTATGAAAGAAAATAGTCTTTATTTTGGAAGAAAATTCTTGAGTGCTGTTGGAAATGATGAGAATGAGACTGTGGGAAGCAGAGCTACCAGGACTGAGGCAGGAGTGCTGAGACTGCCTGGGCTGGGGTGGAGGAGGGCAGGCCATGGCACAGGCCTGGCAGAAAAGCCTCAGCAATGGGTGTCCCATTGACCTCCAGGACTTACAGAGGTGGTTGCTGTTCTTTTCATCATGAACCAGAGATAATTTGGAAGACTGTTTCACTTTTAACAAAATCACAATATAACTGACACGGATGCTCTGGTTTAATCTGTGCTGATCAAACTCTCCAAGGAGGGAAGGCAGGCTCATTTTTCTGTCCAATTCTACAGTTAAAGTTTCCACTGCAACAACCACTTGTGTTGTGAGTCTGACCCACAGACCTTTGGTGTTTTGTTTTACCCTTTTCCCTCCTGGAGGATCCATCCAGCAGCCTCTGTGCAGTCTTTTCATACAGACAGAGGCTGAGCCTTGGCATGGGACAGGCTGCACTCACAGGAATAAAACCCTTGCTCAGAACTCCTCCTGGACAGAAGGACTTGCATTCCCTCTAAGGAAAGCATTTGTGTCAATGATAGTCTGAGGGATATGACATGTCTGTGGTGCCACTCCTGGTGGCCACAGACTGACCCAACCTTTCAAGTTTTCATTGAACTGCCCAGAAATGTGAGCAGAATAGTTTGAGAACTGAGAGTTCCCTGACAGTTTCTGAGAGAACCTTTTCCTGCTTCTGGATGAAATGGTTTTTGTCTTGAGAACAAAGTCAGGCAGAGTTGTGCTGCCTCGATGCTGTTGCTCACCCACTTTGGTGGTGCTGATGCTCCTGTGACACTTTGGCTTTCAGGAGCGGGGCCATGTCAGTGGCAGGACATTGAGCAGCCTGTGCTTGGATTGCATTCCAGGCCGTGTTATTCCCTGGCTGCTGTTCCACTGCTGTGTAGGAATTGGAGTGCTCACTGTCCTTCCATGCCATGAGCTCTGCTCCATCAGGGCAACGCCTTCAGCATCTCTGCAGCCTTGGACAAAATGTGGCCAATTAGGAATATGGCTCAGATGTAAAGAAAACTTCAATTTGTCTGTAATTGTCAGTGTGCCCTTTTGGAGAGCATCACAAATGATATTTATTTAGGTAACCCTAGTGACCAAACTTTCCTTTGCAGAAATAGCAAAGTAACAAAATCCAGTTTTGCCTTCTCCTTTTAGTCCTAAAATCGTAACAGCTTCCAGGGTTTTTTCCCTGTAAGCAACTCCAGAAATTATTTCTGCCTTGCAAGGTGCCATGGGAGATGTTTGGAAATTGCTGCACCTTCAAGTGGAACTTGTAGGGAGAAAAGGGGTTAGCTTGCACATCAGTGACCTGGATATTTTCCTGGTGACTTCAGAACATTAAGGTATAAAAGTTATGATTCCTGATCAGTCTCCAAATTGCAAGTGGTAAATTACTTTTCAATCTTAAAATAAAGGTAGGCTGTTACAGCCATGTACATCTTAACTTTAAGTACAGCTGGAATTAGAGTTTTAAGCTCCCTTAGCTTTGCTTGCTGCTTATTGGCCCTGAATAGAGCACGTTTACCCAGTGGTTTTAATTTATTCCAAGCACACAATAATACTCCTGTGCCTGCTCTGTAATGAGCTGTTAATGAACAGATCTCAAACACAGAAAGTGAATTTCTGATACAGATTTTCTGTGTGCCTGGAAAAGAGTGTTACACTTTTATATAAAGTTTCTTATAAAGACATCTGTGGTGTTTGTGGCTTCTAAATTCCTTCACCTGTGAGGGTTTTGTCCTTTATTCACTGCTATAATCTCCTTGTGTTGCCTTCATAGGGCACATAAACAATGGCTTCTTTCTTTTGTTTTCATTCTTTAAAGAAACTACTGTAATAGGCATTCCAGAGTATAACATTTAAGGATACATTTACCTTAATTCATGTAATTACTGCCAGTTGTAGACATTCTACTTTTCTTTAGCTGGTCTTTATAAGGCATTTGAATTGATGGTAAATGTTTAAAAAATGTTCAGTTCAGTGACATTCAAATCTGTGGAAAAATGGTGGTCTATTTTCTGGTTGGTCTCACCATCACAATGCAGTTCTTCCTACAGACCCATCCCTGGAATTCCCAATTCATTAATAGTATTCGTTATAGTATTATTATTTATTATTTATATTTTCTACAGAAATACATATGTATATATGCTTACATAAATATATACATAGATACAAAAACCTATACATAAAACCTTTTTCTATATATCTGCTCTTACACTGTCTTGCTTGATTGGTGTTTGACCATAACCAGGATCGTTAAGAACTGACATTAATTGTAAGTAATTACATTTATTCTAAGATATAACTTAACATTATTAATATTATTGATTACACTGTGTCTCTACAAAGCATGGAATAGGAAAAAAAGACATTCCCTTCCCACCATTAAACAGCTGAGGAGAACTAACCCTTCTGTGCTTTACCCACATGAAAAGCTCTTTGGAAATTAAGCTGAGTGGTCTCTGTGCTCATGTGCAAATCTTGTTGAAAATCAAGGGCCACCAGTCCATTTTTGAGGTGCTGAGACGGGTCCTACTCAGGAGGTTACAGCCATTCCAGACTGAAATGCTACACTCCAGGGAAACAGTGACTGTTGAATAACTCTCTGCATCTGCTGTAAAACTCACATTTCACTTTCTTTTAAGCAAAGCCCAGATACAAAATTTAGCTCCTTTACTATCACTTGTTTTACCACTGCTTTTAAACATTTTCCTTTTGTGCATAAATGCATTTTGAAGTACTTGGAAAACTCTTACAGATATTAATGTACTCAAAATAGAAATTAGTCAGTGGAGCAAGAATGAACACAGTTACTCTAAAGAATAAAATAACTTCTGGGTCCCTACAGCACAAGTTGCTTTTTTCAAAGATGTATTCACAGATTGTAAAATATTTGCCCAGTATTCATGGTCTCATTTTTTCTTAAAAGAGTATACAAATGATGAAAATAGGAAAAATTGTCATGATTTTACTTTCAAAGGAAACTGCAGAAGGAATTCAGTGCACTTACAGATACAGCCCAGTGTGGCAGCCTGCAGCCATCCAGGGGAACAGACTGCCAGGCTCTGGGACTGGCCTGGCTCCTTACACTGTCCCACCCGAGCCCTGCAGGGCCAGAGAACAGGTACAGACAGTAGTGGCCCATGGGCAGCACAGCTCCTGCCCTGGGAAAGCTCCTTCCTGCTCTGGGAGGGGAGAGCAGCTGGGGCTGCCCAGCAGAGCCACCACTGGGACAGAGCCAGGGGAGGTCAGGGACTCACTGGGGTCACTGGGCATCCCAGGGAAAGCTCCTTCCTGCTCTGGGAGGGGAGAGCAGCTGGGGCTGCCCAGCAGAGCCACCACTGGGACAGAGCCAGGGGAGGTCAGGGACTCACTGGGGTCACTGGGCATCCCAGGGAAAGCTCCTTCCTGCTCTGGGAGGGGAGAGCAGCTGGGGCTGCCCAGCAGAGCCACCACTGGGACAGAGCCAGGGGAGGTCAGGGACTCACTGGGGTCACTGGGCATCCCAGGGAAAGCTCCTTCCTGCTCTGGGAGGGGAGAGCAGCTGGGGCTGCCCAGCAGAGCCACCACTGGGACAGAGCCAGGGGAGGTCAGGGACTCACTGGGGTCACTGGGCATCCCAGGGAAAGCTCCTTCCTGCTCTGGGAGGGGAGAGCAGCTGGGGCTGCCCAGCAGAACTGCTGCCACTGGGACAGACCAATGGAAGTCAGGGACTCACTGGAGTCACTGGGCATCCCATCAGTGTTTCTCACAGTGATCAAGATGCTTGTTTAGACAAAGCAAAAGACCCTGAATATCCTGAATCTCTGTTTTTCATGTCTCTATTCAATTTTATTGTACTGAAAGTAATTTCAAAACAGGAAGGAATCCTTAATTTTTATTTGGCTGCAGCTGAAAATTCTTTGTCTGCTTCTGACTCCTACCACTGTCCCTTACACCTGCACTAAAACTGGCTGGGTTTGATTTGATTAGGCACAGGTTTCCTGATTACAGTTTTTAAGAAGGATTATGGAGATAAAGTGTGAATCACAGAATTTCTTCACTGTTTGTATTGGGAATGATAAAATATTACCTTTAAACGCTGAACATGCTGACACTGCTTTGGCTCTGGTAAAGATTTTGAGGGAGTTTGCTGCAGTCAGTGGAGTAGAATCAGCTGATGAAAAGGAGCTTGTTCCTTAACTACCCCCAAGAGCCACTTCCAGGAGTTCCCTGGAGCTGGAGGCTTCCACTCAGCTTGAGGAGTTTCTACATCTTTCTGTCTATGCAACTTCAGACCTTCCAAACTCCCTGACACTTCAGTGCTGTATTTCCAGATCCTGCTGAGGAACTGCTTGTTATTGGTCTGGTGGTTCTGTGGTCACCCATGACAAGAACAGTTACACTGTGGTGGCTGGTCAGCTAAAGCACACAAAAAATAGCTTATATTTCCTTTTATCTTATATCTCATTCTATCCTTTTATTGATATTCTATATTTAAGTAAACATTCACTTGTTTACAACAGTTTAGAACAGATGCACATTCTTTTCTTTAGCAATTGAACAAAATAATTTCAGAAGTACTTTTATAGTAGAATCACTGTAAGAAATGTTAAGGAAGAAGTTTTAGACCCCTAAGCAGTTTGCAGCTCTTGATTTGTCCAGAGTTTGCATCCAGGAGATGTACAGTATAAATATTCCCTGTCTGAAAATCGAGAGCACACGTGGACAGACAGATCTTTGGAAGTCTCTTCAACCCTTTGTGACCTTGAGTGATTCCCTTCAAAACTTCAGCTGTTCTTCAGTTGGGCTGAGGGTCATTTCGGAAATGCATTGCAGAAGGTTCAAAGAACTGCCAGAAGAGTTTGGAGAGAGGTTCAGTTAAGGGTTGTTAACAATTGTTAACAAAAACTGAGTTACCCAACAAACCCACATGATTTCTAACTCTCACAGACTTGCCATAGAAGGTCACTGTAAAAAATTATTGTTCAGCTGAAGGATTTAGCACGATTTAAAACATGAAAACAAAGCCAAAATATACTGTATGACAAAAATCTAGAACAACTTTTTCTGTTCTTTTCAAGAACTTTTCAGTTTGCCAGTTTACACAAATGTGTCCATTTTGCTACTCTGTGGCTGTTGGGTTTGGGAATCTCCACACTGACAGACTTTGGTGGATGATGTTCTGCTGTCCAAACTACTCTAATCAAAATCCTAGAAAGCTGCACCACAAGAACTGGTTATTGCAATGAATTGATTAGATTTTCTTTGCTCTGTTTTGTTTTTTAAACAAAAGCCAGAGGAACTCAAAAAAGTAACTGAAAAAAAGAAAAAATAGAGAGATACAGATATATATTCAATATACTTGAAATACTGTGCAGAATGTGCTTTTAGAATTGAATAAGCAGAATAATACTGTAACAATATTTAATCTTTTGGGCTTGATGGGGCCAGAAATGAAGTTTACCTGCCCTTGCAGCATTCCCTGCTTTGCTCACCCACCTTTTGGATCTCCTCTGCTGTACTAGGAAGGCTTTACATAATTTTTAATATAGTTTTTTAGCAAAAACAATCTTGGTTTTCCTTGAAAGTAGTAACTGGCAAAGTGATACAACATGCAGAATTAAAACCTGGCAGTGCATATCACAATCATGATTAGTTACAAATGAGTACATAACCAGGAAAATGTAATTTCTAAAGGAGAGCTCCATCAGCACTTTCCATGATTGCCTCCATCCCTCCCTACTGCAACCCCCAGCTGTCAGTGCTGCTCTCTTTCTGCACTTTGCTGTGGATTCCTGTCTGTCTGTAATGCTCCTGCAGGACATAATTTCTGTGCTTCTGAGCACGTTTGGGAGCTTGCAAAGAGGCATTTAAAAATATTGATAGTCAGCACTTTGTCCCAGACTTTAGAAGTGTTTTAAAAGCCTCGTTCTAATGTGACTATTAATAAAGGAGGTTCAGTGTAAATTTTTCATCACTGCCAAGGGAAATGGCAGCTCTGTTCCAGATATGTCCAGGCCCAGAGTGTGAGTGGCTGCATGGCACCCAGCAGGGCAGGCTGAGCAGTTCCTCCTCCTCCAGGAGTGAGCATGGCTGTGCAGAGCCTGTGCCACCCTGCCCTGCCTGAGGTGAGCCATTTGCACAGAGTCAGTGTTTTAACAGCAGGATCAGGAACCCTGGTACAAACCCTGACTGTGTCACTGGACAGGGCTGGAGTGGCCAGGAGTTGGCAGCTGTGGGCTCTGGAGAGGCATCTGCAGGAACAAGGTGCCCCCCCAGAGTCAAGGTGCCCCAGCCCCCTGAGGAGCACTTACTCCCCCTGAACTGCAGCCCCTCTTGGCTGCCCATACTTTGCCCCACCTGATCACCACTCCCACCAGATCCTCAGCCTCTGTTTGTGTTGCTGTGGGGACTCAGTGCTGTCTGAACACCCTCATTATCTCTCTAGCTGCCCTAAATAAAGCTAAATGTACCAATCATATTGACTGCAATGTACAGGGACTTCCAAAAACTATGGCAACGAGGCAAGTGGATGTATTTTTACCAGGGAAATGGGAAACCATTAACTGTATTTAAGCAGAAAGGTAAAAATTAGAGATTTAAAGCATTAAAGACTTAAAGTTTAATGACTAATCACTGAGTGATTATTCTAGACATGCTCAATTTGCAGGGCACACATCTCTTCTGGACCTCACGGATATCTAATGACATGATCACTCTGCCTGAGTCAAACAACCTTAAGCAAAAAATTTAACAGCTTTATCTACATAAAACAGTGCAATTATATGAATAAACATGGAAAATAAATGTTAAAATGTATAAAACCAGGGACTCTTGATTCACAAACTTTTTACTGCAGTTATTAAACTTTCATACTCTGAATAACAAACTTTTGGGGAATCTTATTGTACTACCTGACTGAGCAAACCTTAGGATATTAAAGTTCTTATCTCCTTCACTGCATTGCCTCAACAGATAATTCTACCATTCCTTACTGCAGATAGGTAAATAAATAAAAGATTTAAGATTAATTTGCTTGCCATGAAGGATATCATACACTGTCTTACACAGCATGTCCTGCTCAGGGCAGAGAGACTGAAAGAGAAGTGTTTGCACTTCCCCTCCTTAAACAGCCTCTCTGCATTGTGCTGAGGGCCACAGCTGATCCTGGAGAGAAAACATTCCATGATTTCTCAGGAAAAATTATTAACTGGAGCTGAAAGAGTAAATGAAACTCCTGGCCAAGTAAACTTATCACATATTACAAACAAGTATTCAGAAAAGGCACTACTCACCTCCATGGTGTCTTTGGAAAGGTACACCACCCAGTAGACCAGGTTGAACCCTGCAAAGGCCACTGGGAAGAGGATCCTGGAGTACTGGTCTATCTTGCTGGCTCCTCCAATGGCTGGGGGCTGGGGGGGCACCGGGGCAGGGGCAGCCAGGGGCTGGCACTGGGATGCACTGTGGGAGATGGTGCTGGGCTCAGGGGACTGCTCTGCCTGCGATGCCACCGAGTTCACTCGCTTCTTCAGGTTGGAGTTGGAGTCAGAGTGCTGGGGAAGATAAAAAACATGCGTGATTTCTGGGTACAGTCTTAGCTTTTGAGTTCATTAGGCCTCTCTCTATCTTTCACTCAACTTTGCTTCTCTGCTGTAGTGCAACCAAAGGAAATCACAAAAATAATGCAAGTATACAGAGGTGTGTCTGTGGCCTAAAATTTGCCAGAGGGAAAGGCAGGTAATAGTGGACCTGAATTGCAGTATGTTGGTATGACTGAAGTTTCTGTCTATGGATGAAGGTTAAGCAAGGTAACACACATGGGCTGGCTCAAGTGCTCTTCCCTGTGTAACCTCATGGAGGAATTTGTAAGCACTCAGTGAGGTCAACCTGTCACACAAGAGCTACGAAACTGCTGCACAAAAGGCAATGGAATAACTTTACAGGTGCTGAAGATATGAATGCTAAATTGTGCTGTTGTTTTTTCTAGGATGAAATTTCCTTTTCAAATCTACCTCATGATTCCCACAGCATTTCCATGCATGCAACTGGAGGCAAATATACTTAAATGTAATGGGACAATTTTTATTTTCACTTATGGTAAAATGAAACCAAATTACTCCCATATTTTGTTCAATATTCATAGCCAGGTCCCATTATTCTTCAGAAAGCTGGAAAGAAACCCCTATGAAAATTTAGCCAGAACTCAGAAACATGTAGAGCTTACCTCCTAGTTACTAGGCTGTCATGTAAATTCATTATGTACATCTGTTGCATTTGTGGCCAAGTTGCCATTATTTAAGTTTCAAAAGAGTAAAAGGGATAGATTTGTTCCTTGCAGACGTGGCTTAGGAACAGGATCCACCACAGGCTCTCAGCTGCCCCAGTGGGTATCAGTCACCCACTTCCCCAGAAGCATCGAAGAGGAGAACATTTTCAAACCCCTTGCTGATAGCACCACGTTCTAGGGCTGCCATTAGAGGGTGCATGGCAGGAGCCAAAAGATTCCCCTGAGGGCTAAGGGAATACAAAAGAATGCCAGGGGTGTTGGTTGGGGTTTGTTGTTTGGGTATGAAGAACTGTTGTGTTCTGCTAATGCAGAGAGACAGAAATAGCATAGACTCTAAAAACCAGTGCTAACATACAACATTTTAGCTGAGCTTGAGCCTAAATCTTCCCAAAGAATTTCAAAAATCATTTCCATGATTATTGATGAAGAATCCTGGGCACAGAATTGCACAGCATGTGCAGATACTCTTGGTTTGACTGAGCAGCTTTTGGTCAGCAGGACTTGATGGCTGAGCGGCTGAAGTGGCAGAGGGAAGCCTTAGACAAGGTTGATGACTCACAATGGAACAGCACAGACACCTCTAGGAAAAGGGAAGGAATGGAAAAGTGCTGTTAGATATGCACTGCCCAACGTCATTCTCTGGGAGTGATTTAATGACAACCATTCACTTAAATGTAGCCTGCTGTCAGCACTTCTGGGATTTAGCCTGCAGGATTTCTGAGCATGGAAACAGATTTTGGGCAATCAGATAAATGACTGGGTTGCTAAAAGGAAAAGCATTTTCTGAAATACCTTGCCTACTCCTGTGCTTGGGCCAATATTGTCCTGCGTCAGTGCCTAAATAACAGACTATCCTAACACACCTGGTTCTCCTGGATGACTTATAATAGAGTTATAACAGCAATTATCCTTGCAGCAGTCAGTGTTACTGTCAGAGAGTCAGAGGAAGTGATGTTGCTACAAAATGATGCCAAGTTCTGCTCATGGGTGAAAGGACGGGTATCCAACTAAAAGTAGGGAGAGATGGAGAGAATTTCATTTTATTTGAAGGAAAAGAAAAAGAGATGCTTTTTTGGTATATATCTCTCTTACCTATTGCCCTCTATACATTCTGTGATTGTTGCCATGTTTGGAATGGGTATTAAACAGCATTCCTGTTCTGTGCCTATCTGGAACACAGATGTTTGTTTTGTATTTTCCAGTAACACAGCAAGCAGCAGACAGATTTAAATGGGGGATGATCTCCAGATGTGTCACAGAAACAGAAAGAGGGTTATCCATGTCCACTTGCACTAATCATAATAATAATCCTGCTCTGGGAACTGACTGACTGAGCCTGGCCTCCTGCTTCCATTCACTGCTGGTCTGTTTGCCTGCTTTGAACTGAATTATACAAGTTGGAAAGTATCTTGGTTTTCACTTCACTGTGGAATATCCTGACCTTTTGTGGAGAATAAGTGGTTTCAAAAAATATAAGTGTTAAGGTGAATCTCAGCCCTTTTCATCTACCATAATCTGGTATAGGGTGGGTCAAATTCTGCTCTGACTCATTCAAGCATGAATCAGGAATTAGTGTGCTGAGGTGATGGAGCTCAGAGTAAGTAGAACAGATGTAGCACACAGTCTGTGGAGTTCAGTACTGGGCATACTTAGAATGTGGAGGCACTAAAATCTTTGTGATCACTTGAATAGGCACTTGAAAAAATGTAATCCTAGTCAGTATTTTATTTATATTTATCAAATCTCCTTCCCGTAGAAAGACAACTTCTATAAAAGTAGGATTATCTGAGTGGGATTCCATCTCAAGAGAAACCCTGAGTAATTCCTTGCACTGTCTCTAACACTCTTGTGGCCCATACAGCAACTCAGGGTCAAGTCTATTTTCTTGTGTACCACTGCTCAGGATATGGAATTCTGAGTCCAAAGTTTTCTCCCATGTGTAATGAAGAGTTTCTCAGCATGGGAGCTGACTGCAGACAAGACTTCCTGCCCCAGAACCACAACTCATGTATCTCACTGGAATTCACTGCTAAACCAAGATGAGGAGGCAGTGAGGCAATTTCTTATTACCATTGAGTTCTGAACAGCAGCTACAGTGATTCGTCTACTCTATTGGAATTTAACTTCTTTTGACAAAGATTACCTACAATAACATCATGAAACATTAAAAAACACAGAGAAACCAGCAATGAACAGCTTATTTTGCACAGTTCCCAGAGCCAAAGCACTCAGACAGTGAGGACTGTTCTACAAGCAGCAAGAACAAAGAGCCTGAGGCATGGCACAGTGTCAGAATGAAATAATGGGTTTTATGAATTACTGACCCCTGGGTCGGGGGAGTTCTCTTGCACTTGTGCGGAACGTTGGTCCCATCAGGCAGTGAAACTTCCCACTCTCTCTGCTGCCCAGAGACACAGGGCAGAGTGCCAGTTCCCTGGTAAGGTGCCATCCCAGGACACTGCACTGGGCAGAGGCTGGTGTGGGTATGGCCTGGGGGTCCAGTCTGCCTTTAGGAAGCCTTTGCAGCCAAGCAATCCCCTCCCTGAAAAGCTCACACAGCAGTCACATCTCGGCCATAAAGCTGCTGCTCTCACAACTCTCCTCAAGATCACCAAAATTTGCTTATGCTCAGAATATCTCAGGAGGCTTTCAGTAAATTTCTTGGCTTCTGGATTTCAAAAAATACCACAAATATAACTGTGGAGTAAACAATTCTTTGGTTTTTCTTACTTTTATGTGGATGCTAACTGTGATTTATGAATGCACTTTATTCTTCTCTTTCTCCCCTCAAGAGATTTCTGTAATTCATATGTGTAGAATTCTCAACTCTTTGTTGCTTTGTGCTGCAAACACATCTTCTCACAATCAGTTTAGTTTATGATCTAACAGTGACATGAGAGCCTTATACATGCACCCCTGATACTGGCTCACTTTAAACAGATGAGCATCTCTGTGTCCTTACTGCTCTCTCTTTTACTCACACCTTTTTTTACTGCCAGCAATGTAGTAAAAAGAGGTTAATGAGAATAAACTATAAAAGTTCAGATAAAATTCATGTGTTACTTTTCATTATAATTTACTGGATTAAAGACACTGAGCTAAAATCTAAAGGTTTTCCATGCAAAGCAGAGGCAGAAAGCATAAAAATATCCTCTGCCCACTGTGTTACAATTTCTGACCCATAAAGCAGAAGTGCACTAAGGAAAGCAGAGACTGGAACCCTCATCCCTCTCTTTTCAGTGGAATGTGCTGTGGCAGAGTCTCTTCCTAATGTTTATTTGTAGCATACTCGAAAAATCACGTAACTGGCACAGAGCCTCTGCTATCAAATAAGGTTTTGCTGTTAAACAGATTTAAATGTTCAGAATCACATTTGGCTCTTACATTTATCAGTGTCTGACCAGAACAATCCCTGTCTCTACCTTTCCTTTGCAAAATTTCTGCAGCTAGAGAAACTACTTCAACTGTCTGAATGAGACAGAAAATTACACAAACAGCACTAGAGAGGTTTGTTTGAGGTTTTTTCTATAATTTAACTTACTTAATTTTGTTCTCACTGCTCCCCTGGAAAAAAGTGCTGGGCTTAGACTTCAATGTTAAGCAAAAAAAAAAAATCAAACCCAAATTATTCTCTTTTTTTTCTATTTTGGTGTGTGATATTGCTGCATTAGGATTTTTATATACTTGTAGATTTTAATATTTTGTAATTTGTAGATTTTTATACAGCTGCATCATTTCTTACACTCGAGGTGTGTGGCACATTCCTGAATTCCTGTTTAACTGTGTCTTCAAAGGACAGGACAGCAGCAGGACATGGTGTCTGGGACACATTCACCTGGCCCAGAATGACAGCACATGGCCCAGGCAGGACAAGAGAGAAGCCCAGAGAGAGCCCTCAGAGGTGCCCCAGCAGGGCAGTTCTGAGCATGGGGCAGGGGCAAAGGCTTCTCAGCGATGACAATTGATTCAGATTTGGGAGACCCCTCCTCTACTGTGTGTGCACCATGTGCCTGATGTGCCTGAAAGCCTCATTAAAGGACTGCTCCCTGCCTGTACCAATATTGATCAGCTCAAAGGTTTTTGCCTTGATTTTAGACAACAACATCAGCTACTTCTAAATCTTACTTACTGCCCTGCACTGGCTTTGTCAATCAGACAAATATTTGTCTCAGGCAGAACCAAATAATCAGCATCTACTTTTCATGTTGGAATGACAAAAAGTCAATATAATTGAAAGTTGATGTTTGTTTTTTATAGTCTACCTGATGATCTGATAATTGTGAAGGAACGGGAGCGTCTCCCAAATCTGACTGAAAATGCCATTTTCTCAGCTGAGCCTTCAATGCATGTAGCTGTTTCCAGGATGATCTCAGAAAGGGTGCTTGATAATCCAAATAGAAGTTCTCTTCTTTCAGTTACACTGGGACACTCATTAAACATGCTCAATATATTCTGATGTAATGATGGAGTTCTAAATCCTCTATACCAGTGACATATGGCTGCTCTGCAGTTGGCCAGGGTTCCTAAAGAAAATGAGAATCCTTTCTGCCCAAACCATGTTATTTTGAAGCACAGGCTGTAGGGAGAAGGAAGCTCCCCCAGAAGGATTTCCCAGCTCTGTGCTGGTTTGTGTTAAACAAGAGGCCTTTTAGGACATAACTGGAATCAGGCTGCTACAGGGTGGTAATGTTTTCTCTTTTACATGTAGTCTCTCACGTGGAAAGGATGTCTTTTGGTGCATGGGGTGTATTTCCTGAGCATCTCACAAAGCACTCCAAATGGTGCACTCCAGAAAGTGTCACCTGCAGCTCCCAGTCTTGGGATCTTCCTGCATAAAGCCATGCTGATGGAACAATAATTGATACAGAAAATTTACATTTGAAATGGATTAGAGCTAAATGTCAGCATGGTTTTTATGTCTGTGTCTGTGTAACACCTCTGGGTTTGACGTGCTAAAAGCAGCTTGGCCACTGTATGACCAAGCACAGGTTTGTGTCAGGGGCCAGATGACTCCTCAGCTTGGTGCCATCATGTTTTGCAGTGCAGCACCCCCAGGTCTGTGTTTCACACGGGGACTGCCTGCAGCTGACACAGAGCCAGCCAAATCCTGGCTCAGCTCACTGAGGGAAGCAGAGAGGCTTTCCTGGAGCCAGCCCAGGCCTGCTGGGCTGTGAGCAGAGCTGAGCACAGCCAGGACATGTCCCTCTCACCACACACCACGGGCCAGGGGCTGCCCCACACTGCTCCTACTGCCACAGTACAGCAGAGCACAATTTGGGCTCCTGGCATCTTTCTTTGCTGCATGTACAGGTGCTTTGGCTATTGTGTGAAAAATCCTGTGTATTTGAATAAAGCAATATTTTAAATAAAATTAACTAGACTGGAGGGGGAAGAAGGCTGCTTCTTAATAATTTGAAATATTTTTGATCAAACTATATAAATATTTCATTTTTCCTTTTTGCATTTCTGTATTTCATGAAAACAAAATTAATTTCTTTCTTATAGCTTATAATGTCTTCATTTCTTGTCAATATTAATAGCATTGTAAGCAAGATAGAATATGGCTTACAAGCATAATGCTTCCCAGTTGAACTGAAGAGCATTTGTTCTCAGTTCCAACAAGCACCAGCAGCAAGCTCTTGTGGAGCTTTGGTTTTGCTGTTTGTAAGTATATGTGGAAAAATTACTATCTGGTGGATAGGGTGTTGTCCTGATACAGGCACCTTCTAGACTGGCTTCCTGATTCAATTACAGACTCAGAGGCTTTGCAAAAGGTCATTAAAATTCTGTTACTCCTCTAAAAATGGGAATTCTGGTGGTAGTAAAACTGATTTTGAAATGGGAGGGCTATAGTGATAAATATATTAACATACATTGTGAGACACCATTCATTACTTGGCCTGAGATGTAAGGAATAATGTTTACAAGCAATTCTGACATACTTTTGCTGGTACTAGAAAGACTTCCTGTCTTTCACGTTCTAAAATCTATCCTTAATTTATGTTTTTTCCCCAAGCTTCCACCAACACAGATTTTTATAGAAGTAACAGATGCCAAGTTTATGTAAGAGCTAATTACCCATCTTCAGATGACCCACTTATGGTATGTACCCGTGTACGACAGTGCTCCCATAATTATCCACCAATGTACATGTTCCTTCCATTGCACGCTGTCCTACAGATCCTGCAGATTTTGGAGAACCACAGCCACCCAACCACACACACAGCCTACAGCACTGCTCAGGAGAAGTATTATGGATAACAGGCTAATTATTTTCCTTAAGTATCTTACCAAATAAACATCTCTAGTAAACCATAGCTCAAATTTAAATAAACAGTATGAATAAGTTAAGTCTTTCCATCTTGTGGAATAAGAGCAATGTCTGTGATGAGCAGACATGGTCTGGTTACATAAGCTGTTTCAGGTTAGGATCACTTGGACATTGCTGTGCATTCCCCATTCAGCTGCCTGTTCCTGTATGATGCCCGTTACCAGAAACATGAGCAGTTACCGAGACAACCTCGTCCTCTGCGGGCACGGTGGCTGCTGAGAGCGCTGCTGCCAGTGCTGCTGCCCTGGCTGCCTTCCTCAGTGCCCTCTGGGCCTGCAGGTTGGTGAAGTAGTTGACAGCTGCAAACTCAATGAGCGCTGAGAAGACAAAGGCAAAGCACACGGCGATGAACCAGTCCATGGCGGTGGCGTAGGACACCTTAGGCAGGGAGTGGCGTGCGCTGATGCTCAGGGTGGTCATTGTTAGAACTGTGGTGATGCCTTGAAAAGAGAAAACAAATAGGGGCTGTTAGAACTGTCCTTCAGCCCTGCCACTCTTAAATTCACATACATGAAAAAAACCCCAAACTCCTTTTTTGGTTTAGCTGTCATCCTATGTACCAACTAACCAACAAGAGTATTCTGTATTCTTAAATAACTCCTGCATTCTGCTTCATCATCTAAAAGCCCTGGCCAAACTTCCATAATACATCCTACATGGTGCAGCTTCTTAGAATTGTGCTAAACATGGCTATAACAAAACTCAGGCTCAAAATAAGAAGGGTACCTTCCTTGATAGGTTGGTAAGTGGAATGCTTGGTGGAGACTCACACACTGTCATTCCCCAGCAGTGATCCTGTCTGCCTCCTGTCACTGCACCAAACAGCTCAGGGCTTACAGAACCCTCCCTGGATCAGTCAAATTCCACACTGAGAACAGTCAGAGTCTCTGATCTAAATATTTCAAGCAGTAAGAGTTTGGTCCCCTGACCTGTTGTCTTTAATCACTGGGTATGTTTGTTAAGATTCACTAACAGTATCTTGATTTGAAATCCCTGTAGTTACAGATAGGGAAGGACAGAAAAGCTACTTCTCTGGAGCTGCTTATCACACAACAAATCTGGTCATGTAGCTCCTGGGCCCCATGGTGTTCTTCACATGAATTCATGAATTTATTCTTTCTGCTTTGGAGTGTACAGCATTAATAATGTAGGAAATATACTCACTTCCCACTGCTGCCTGATACAGGCAAAAAGTGCAGGAAGAATCTCAGTCATTAACATACAAGCCTCTGTGACTCATATTTACTTATAATTATGCCTGCTAGAATGTGAAAACTGTGAGTATTTAAAGACTCCAAGGTGGAAAATATCCTCTTCTGCTCTCTTCTGGAGTTGGGAAAGGGTAGGTGGGAAAGCAAAGATGTTTTGATGTCATGTTGGGATGATGAATCAATATGCTGTGGATGATGCTCAGTGGAGGGGATGCACTGTCACAGCACATTGCAGCAGCCAGACAGGGTGACATTATTCTCAGTTGTTCTGCAACTCTCTCACATGATGTAGCTTGCCAGCTGTCTGAGGTGAGCTGCTTCCCAATGTCACTATTTAACATGTTTTAATGAAGTCCAAATAGGAGATAGTATAAAAATAAGTAGGATCTCTACTTCTCCCAAATCTGCCAGACTCATTCTCTAATATGAATACAAGTGTGCTGAGCTATATTTCAATTTCAAAAGTCCAGAATGAACTTTTCAATATGATGTGTGATTAGATTAGAATCTGTCCATGTGCTAGTTAGTAATAAAATTGATATATTCTGTGTCTGAATAAAAACTTACTGCAGCAGGAATTTAACTTAGGAATAGGTCTATTCTATTACAGATTGAGATAAGAATTCTCTCAGTGTGGAGTGAATATTGATGACATGCTCTGCACTGTGGAAAACTACTTTATCAAACTGAATACCAAATTACAGTTGGTAAACTCTGCAACTGATGATTGTTTACTCTTGTCTTTACATTTTGAACACTTCTTGATAAGTTTTGAAGACTCTGTTACATAATGCAAACACTGAAATCCAATAACAGCCATCCATTTTGGAGGTAAATAGAGTTGCTAAATTATTTTCTTCTGAGAAACTGGTTTGGGCACATCACTGTTATTCTACTCTGAATTTCTCTTCTCACAAACTTCATTTTGGAACTTACAAATAAAACTCAAAATTTATAATTCAAGTGTTTACAATACAACGCATTTTAAACCTTCTTAATTTTAAACCTTTTCTTTTTTACTGAAAAAGACTGGAAGTCTTTTTGGTTATAAGAAATTTGCCCTCTCTTCCTCAGATGAACGTATTCAGACTCCATGGGATTTTGACTGAGTAAGGACTAAAAATTCAGACTGTGCCTGGGAGAAATACAAATGGAATAAGGATTCAAATACTCTTTTAAAATGACTATTTTGCACAATACTGAGACAGCTGTCTATTTTACTACTTTCATAAAATACTTTCTAAGTCCATATTTACTCTCTTTACTCTTCAGTATGCAATCCAAGAGCTCTTATTCCAGGGTCTGGAGCCTTTAGGTAACAACTACCAAATCAGCTACAGACTCATTTGCACATTAGTTCAAGAATGTAGAATTGACTTCCACTGCCCATGACGTGGCAAATATATTTTATTCAAAATGTAGAGGATGTTCCTGTTTATTCCAGAGGTGCCATCCAAAGCCAAATCAGGTAGCACCATGTTTGGTGTATAAACCTCCTATATAAATATGCATTATGCTTGGATTGCAAGAAACATCCTTGAAAATATATTGCCTGCTGTTTGAATATTTTAAGACCTTACAAAAGTCCAGTTACCAGAAAATAATACTTGTAAGTGCCTAATGATGCCAGACTGCCTCCCAAGGCCAATGGAAATTTCAAGAACAAAAGGGCTGATCTTCCTTCAGAGGCCACGTGAGAAAATTGTGTTCATTTAACCTTCCAAAAGGTTTGCAATGCTTTTCTGAATATCATTCCATGCAGGTGGGAAATACCAACTGACTGAAACCAAATTATGCAAATCCTGTAACCTGCTAAGTACAATTACAGGCTCATTTTGAATTAGAGACTTGCATCATTTATGCTTAGAGAACATATTGATGTTTTTGTCACTGAAGACAAGACTCACAGAGAATTTTCTGCATAGAAGTTCTGGGTTAATAGAAAATAGATAGGGTTGCAGAATGTTTTCATATGGGTAGTGGATTCATGAAGTTTTGACAAGTTTTATTATTTTTGCTTAGTATTTTTATTATTGTTTTTATAGAAACAACAGCTGTCAGTGAAAGTCTACCCCGTACCAACGAGTGTGGTTTCAGAGCACACCAGTATGGAAGGGGGGAGGGGGGCCAATTTCATAACAGAGCCCACACTATAAAATTGAGGAGACTCACAGCTTTAATTCCAATGACTGGAAAGGATCAAGGGCCCTGGCCTGCGTTGTGGACACATCACAGCTCCCTGAACTTTATCCAGCTAAAGTCCTCACTGGTTGTTTAGACACCTCTGGAGCCCAGGGGAGGAGAGCACTCTGGATGAGTGTTAGATGAGGTACCTTATGTCACAGGAAAGCAATTCCATTCCATGTGATTTTTTTTCTTTTAAAGTTTTAACTCATTGGTTTCATAAAAAATTTCTCTTCAAAAAAATTGAAGTTGACATTTAGTCTGAAACTGTCCCTTCCTGCATGCAAAAATATATTGAAAAGCATCACAAAGAGGTCTGGCTAACCAAATACTCCGAGTAAAGAATTTTCACTCTCATGGGCAGCTTGAATATTATTTGGTTTAATTTTAGCATTTACATTTGTTCACTGAAGCCTCCCAGCTGCCCTTCCCAATCCCCACTGGATTGCTTTGCTGCTGGATACAGTGGATTCACGACAGGGAATGAAATGAATGATAGAAGAACAAAACACAGATACCAGCCACAGTTCTTGCTGGAACAGACTCTTTGTTGATCCAAAAGACAACTTGAGACAGGACTACAGTCATGATGCATGGGATGTATGTCTGAATGAGGTAGTAGCCTATTTTCCTTTGAAGATGGAAATAGAGCAGCTGAAGGGAATATTCGCCTAAAACAAAGAAGCGATGAAAGGAATGAATGAATGGAAGGTGTGACCTGAGCTGGTCAGAGCCATTAGTGCAGCATACCAAAAACTGTCCTGGCTGGAACAGACTCCTTGTTAATCCAGAAAGACACCTGAGAAAGAATGACTGTCATAATGCATGGAGTATAGATCTGGATCATGAAGTAGCCCATCTTCCTTTGCAAGTGGAAATAAACTGTCATGATTACATATTCACCTGTTAAGAGACAAGTATGTCAGCATTATTTTGGCAACATATGAGTGAACATTATTGGCTTAAACCCAACGTATTAAGTTCTGAGGAAATCGCTTACAGGCCTCCTAGTGGATAATAAAAATAAGCTGCTTAAAAAAAGGTAAAGTGACCTTATGGAAACAGAGGAGAATAATATTCATTTCATGAGGGTTTTCTACTGGGGCAGAGAGGCAGGCAGCATTGTTAAAAATCTCATTAAAAATTCTGTATTTAAAGGGGCTGTATTAAAAAGCCATCTTGTAAGAGACAGTGGTTAGTCTTTCCAAGGACTTTAGTTTTTAAATTAAGAAAAGATAATTTATTTGGTTCTATATGAGAAAACCTGTGTAATTTATTTTCAAGACTATAATGTCAGAAGTTCTCACATGACTCCATCTTACCTGTGTTAGATTTAATTGTTTCACTAGATACAGTTTGTCCTATGAGGTCATACTGAAGAAGACTGGAAGACTCCTGTGGTACTTCTACTGAATGCAGGGGTCCTTTTTTCCAAGTATAAATTATTTCACTTTTTGGATAAGCATCTGAGTTACAGAGGGAGAAATTACCATTACTAATTATGTATTTTCTAAGCAATTGAAAAAATAAGTCAAATAAATCCCCTTTGTGGCCCAAATGCCCATAGAAACACGGACTCTGTTCCAGCAAGTTCCTAACCTCATTATTGACAACATGAAACAAAATCTCAACAATAAGAGAATGGCTGAGGTGGGACCTGAGAGGTGCTACCTTTTGTTTCTTGATTTGCTGTAAAACACACACACTGATTGCCCCAGCTCAATTACATATTTTCAAAATTGATTACCACAGGTCTACTACATATTTTCACAACTATAAGTAATACCGTAAATGGAACAGCTTTTAGGACTTGCTGAGGGACCAACTTTCACTACTAGTCAGTCACCCTTCGATGAATAACTCCATGTCCTTATGAATGGTCTGAGTCTCAGAGAAAAAAGCAAAATTCTAGTATAAAAATATAATTAAAAAAGAAGCTCTGCCATTAAGTAATGTCTTAGGCTCTTACTTTCATTCTTCTCACATACATGTAGACAAATGAGTTACTATAATAAACTGAGAGATACAAACTTACAGCTTCCAAACTTGAGGGGACAAGCATGTCCATCCATGGGGAAGTTCACCAACCGCATAGGACAATCAGCATTAATAGTCAGCCTGGAACACATCACAGGACAATGACAAAGATTGGTAGGCAGGAACACTGCTGACAGAATCAAAATACAGGTCAACCAAAATCAGAAAAATAGGCTCTCACCTCATTGTGTAAAGAATAGTTCCATTCTGCATAATTCTGAAAAGTTTGTTAGGAGTTGTCATATTATGAGCAATTGATTTTTTCCCGTTTCTAAAAAATGTGTCTGGTGTCCAAATTTTACTGACCATTAAATTATTCAATCTCAAAATTTCAGTTGGCCCACTAAACTTCAACCTCTCATCAGTCCAAGTCTGACGAAAGAAGACATCCATTGTGTATTCCTATGGAAAATAAAGAGGAGGTTGACTCTGGTGTGGGGGCAGCAGTGCTGAGCTCAGGCTGTATGAACAAGAACTCTGACACAACCTATCACACATGGCAATGGCATCTCCTTTACTGCTTAAACACTCAATCCTATTACCATTAAGTAGTTACTAAAAAAAAGTCACCCATGAAAACATATCCTATTTTCTTATTATTTGAAGAATAGTTACAAGTGATTCAGTGAGCAGATAATTTGATATGAGTAAGGAAAAAACCCTCATTGTCCTCTCAGAGATAATAATTTAGTTCAAAGTGACTGAGGTCTAAGGAAACACAAATGTCTAATTTAGTATCCTCTCAAAGTGCACAACCAAACTATCAGTGTTTAATAGCCAGAAACAAAAAGACACACTTGGTGACTCTTCTGCAGATTCCTTTGGATATTCACAAAGAAAGAACTGATCTGAGTCACATCACAGTAGGATTATGGTGTCAAGCTAATAATAATCTATCTTTTTTTCCAGAATTCTTAGTAATACTTTCACAAGCCTTCAGACAGGAGCTCTCTGCAGAAGTTTCTTAGGAAATGAAGCTAAACCTTGTCTGGGGGTAAGTTTTGTGACATTACAAGGTTATGCCTTCCCTTACACTGACTCGTGAAGAGTGGAGGGAAAACTTTTGGTTGTCCTTGGAGCCCCCAGAAGAGTGGCCTGCAGGCTCGGGGGAGCAGGTGTTGGAGGAGAACAAGGACACAATAGCAACCCAGAGGCAGAATATGAACAGCAATGCCATCCTCACTCCCATGACACTTGGGGCTGCTGCTGGACTGACAGAGTGTGCCCCAGTCTGCAGTGTCTGACTGTGGGGGCACCCGGCAGGGCGAGGGGCAGCTGTGCCCAGATGGCACCCCTGCCCTGCTGCTCCCCAGGCTGGCCCTGCAGGCACATCCCTGCACAGCCGCCCCTGCCCTGCTGCTCCCCAGGCTGTCCCTGCAGGCCCATCCCTGCACAGCCGCCCCTGCCCTGCTGCTCCCCAGGCTGTCCCTGCAGGCCCATCCCTGCACAGCCGCCCCTGCCCTGCTGCTCCCCAGGCTGTCCCTGCAGGCACATCCCTGCACAGCCGCCCCTGCCCTGCTGCCCCCCAGGCTGTCCCTGCAGGCCCATCCCTGCACAGCCGCCCTTGCCCTGCTGCTCCCCAGGCTGTCCCTGCCCAGCCGCACCGGGCACAGGTGCCCACAGGCTGCTCACCGGGTACCGGGGCAGTTTTAACGCACCCTCGGGCCCGGCTGCCGCTGCCAGCAAATATCTGGATGCAGCTCCAGCCACACTGCTCTGCCGGGCCCCAGGGCTTGGCAGGCAGATTAAGCCTCGTAATCTGCTTTAATGACGGTCAACTCAGATGCCACCGTAATGAATCCCGGCAAAGGGCGCAGGGGCGCGAGGGGCCCTCACCATCTCCACGTCGGACACGGGCCCGAAGCTGGTCACGTAGATGTCTGTCTTCACCTCGGTCACGGCGCCTGCGGGACACGGAGCGGGGCTGAGGGGGCCGGGGCCGGCGGGGCAGGGGCGGCAGGGGAGGCACCGGGGAGAGGCAGCGGGGCAGTGGCAGCTCGGGAGCCACGGGGTAGAGGCATCAGGCAGAGCTGGGCCCGCCGAGGCAGGAGCAGGGGCAGGGACAGGAGCAGGAGCAGGAGCAGGAGCAGGAGCAGGGGCAACAGGGAGGTCACGGGCAGGAGCAAGGGCAGAGGCAGGGCCGTTCCTCGCCTCCCGCGGGTGGGTCCCGCCGCCCCGGCACCGCGGGCACCCGAGTGCTCCCGCCCGCCCTCCCGCTACCTCCGAATCCCGGCCGGAGCCTGTTGTCGTAGCCGTCCAACAGCTTGTCGAGGATCCGCGTGATATTCTCCGAGTACAGGTCCGCCTCGTCGGGCTGGTCCCCCAGCGCCGTCCCCACGCTGAGGGACAGGAGTACGCGTCAGCCCCGACACAGGGGCCCTGCCGGGGCAGCGACCCGGGACAGGGCAGGGCAGGGGAGAGGAGGGGAGAGAGGAGAGGAGAGGGTTCGGCCTCGGGGCAGAGGGGAGAAGAGCGGGCTCGGCCGCTGCTGCTGCCCGGGGTGCGGCGGGGCTGGCGGAGCCGTCGGGGTCGGTGCCACTCACCTCACGGCGACACAAGCCCAGGCGATGAGCAGAGCCATGCCGCAGGTGTGTGTGCCCCTGCCCCGTCAGCTGCAGCGGCTGCTGGAGCCCATCGTCCGTCCCCGCGGGCACGGCGGGCTGGGGCACGGCCCTCAGGCCGGGCAGATCCCGGACTGGTCCCCGGGCTGGACCCCGAGAGAGTGTCCCGGTCAGGTCCCGGTCAGGTCCCTCGGTCAGGTCCTGGGCTGGTCCTGGGCTGGTCCCCGGTCAGGTTGTTCCCCCGCGCTGGTCCTGGGCTGCTCCCCCGGCAGATTCCCCCCCTGTCCCGGGGCTGGTCCTGGGTTGGTCCCGGTCAGGTTCTCCGGGCCGGTCCCCGGCCAGGTCCCCGGTAGGTCCCGGGCTGGTCCCCTGGGCAGATCCCCGCCCGTCCCCGCCTGTGCCCAGCCCAGCCCCGCAGCCGCCGCGGACTGGCCCGGGCGGGATCAGGGTTGGAAGGGACGGTGCGCGGTCGGAGAGCAGTGACAATAATCGAATAAGGCATTAGGGGAGATTAAAAGGAAGAAATCCACTGCTAGTTTTGGCATAGAATTAGCAGGGACCCGTCAGGAAATCTGGAAAAGCGCTGGCATCTTGCTGATAGAGATTATGTTAGAAATGGCCTCAGCTTTTATTATGTTTATGGTTCACAGGGAGATTATTATGCGGCTTCTACATCATTAGAACTTTGGGGGTGGGGGAGACCCTACAGTTTACAATTTACTGGGGTTTGTAGCTTTTCTCAACATTTTTCCTGGTCATTAATTCTTCAGAACTGTATAGAGGTCTTCAGTATCTAAATCTTTGAACATTGAACTGTAAGAGTTGATCCTGGTTCAGATTTTTGGATTTTTTTCAATTTTGTTTTTGGTGGGTTTTTTTGTGGTTTGTTGTTGTTGTTTTTGTTTGTTTGTTTGTTTTTAATACTAAGCTGTTTTGGAGGGTTACATACGCAGATTTCATCAGACTTTAAACCAAGGCATTACTGGGACTTTTATTGGAGCTGGAGCTCAGTACTTTAAACCACTGGGATTCTATATCATTACTAATTTAGTCCTGCTAAGTACTGACTGGATCATTACTGACCTCTCCTTCACTAAGTGTGTTAATGTAGTCAACCCTAAAAGAAAAAGTTCAGTCAGCTCCAGATTTTCTGTGGCCTTATTAGTTCTCCTGGAGGCAGTGACTGATGTAGCACCAATGGCATTTGGATCCACTGTCAACAAACTGGGTCCATTTTCTCTCCTTACAGTACAGATGAACAAACAAATGAACAAACAAATATACCAAAGCAAACTAACTGTTTTCATAAAATTTTTTTGCATACTCCACCTTTGCATTACAAGCTTCTAAGCAAATGTTTTTAATTCTCAGGAAATGGAATGTAAGTATCTGCGTGAAACCAAGAGACCTGTGAGTCCTGGCACTGCAGTCTGGGGTTTCCCTGCAGGAAAATGGCAGGATCAAATTCTTTTTAAGGAACTTGCAGAAAGAGTCAGAGACAGGAAAAAGAATAAATCTCTAAGCCATTCAGAATATTCCAGCCTGTCTGCTGAGATGCTCAAAGAAGCCTTTGCATGGCAAAGGCAGGAGAAGGGGCTTTACTGGCTCTCACAGAGATGGATGGTTTCATGAGCTGAAAGAGGCTTGGGACACATTGTTAAATCTAATTTATCTGGAACTTTCAGTTAATGTTTTGGTTTTGTGGATTTAAAACTTTCAAGAGTGAAACAGAGATATATACCTTTCTCAGCAGATTTGAAATTCTTTGCACCAAGGAGTTGTGTACTCCTGTATTTGTTTTCTATCAAATACACAAATTTCCCCATAAGGGAGGATCAAATTATCAAATATTAATGAGTCTGTGGTTATCACAAAAGTTTAAAAATAAACATAGCTGAGAAAATTAGTTGGAAAACATAATAAGTGACCTGAACAAACTTTATAAAGGAATAGTGATCCTAAAGATGAGAAGCTTCTTGAGAGACAAAGCTTCTGTAAGAATAATGAAAATGTTTACCTTATAAAAGGCTTGTCAGCAGCATATGCTCTGGGCATGTAAGCTAACCAAGAATTTGGAAATTTGCTGCCAAAGTGGCCTGCAGTGGACAGCAGGCTTGAAACAAGTGAGTGGCAAATTGAGAAGTGTTGTGGCAAGATTACACTTTCCAGCTGCTAATTTTATCACCTTGTAGGATGTCTTTAGCACTGAGATGAAAGATGATATTTCTGATTTATTTAGGAATATCATTGCTGAAAAGTACGTTTGGCAATTACTGAAAACTTCTTGAAAAATGTGTCTGTTTTCTTCTTGAAACTGAGGAACTTGGAAATGAATATAGTCTGACTGAAGTTTCTGTAGCAACTTGCTAAAGTTAAAATATGACGAATTTGGCACAAAGGCTACAAGGCTGCAACTGAGTCTCTGCTGTTTGCCATTAGTCTGATACCTGCTGGCCATTCAGGCACTGACAGAAATGGGCCCCCCATTTCTTTTGCTTCAGCACCCACCTATTAGGGAAGAAGAAATAAGCTGTGTGGATGTGATTACTAAATTAATTGAAATATAGAAAACCTTACTTTTAAAACTGCCCTTAATTAGTGGGGGAAATTGATTTAGTGTTTTTGATGGCTTTTAACTGGCTTTATTTTCCAGTGAACAAGTTCATTTTGTGGGTGACACCCAGTAACATAGTTCTATCACTGGGCAGTTGTGGCCAAAGGAGATGGATGCCACATTGCTGCTCCTTCCTGCTCATCCTTCTGCCAAAGGGCACTGTTTCCCCTTTCCATGTATCTCCTCTGCCTTCCAAAATCTTCAGGGGGGATGTGTGTACATATTGCTGCCTCTGCTGCTGCCCCTCTGCCACCCAGGAGTCCGAGGGGGATGAGTCATCTGCTGCCACGTTCTGTCATTGGCACCTGGGAGCACAGGGAGCTGGCACAGGGCAGGGCAGCTTGAAGCTGCAGGAGCACACTATGGGAAGGATGCTGTTCTCCTCATTCTTGCCCACTCTTGGGCAGAGCTCTACCCCAGGGAAAATTGCTCTCTAATTGATACATACAAGTGGAAGTTATGCACCTGCAAACACATACACTTACATTCTTATTGTTCATAACTAATGCCTAAACATTGAAGCCTGTACTCATAGGAGGCTGACCTTGAGCTTCCTTTTATGTCCAGGAAAATCAAAGGTCCAAACAGACAGGAACCTCAGCATTGCAAATCTCAGGTTGATTCTTAGACGTTATTCAGTGTGCAGTCTGGCAGGAACAGGTGAGTAATGGCAAGAAGCTGCTTTTGGCAGATCTACTGGGCAGAAAAGGAAACAGTCTCTACTAAACATTTCTGAAGGATATGGGACAGACTGCTCCTCAGTTGTTAGTACTTGGTCCTACCTACCTACAGGCATATAAATAACATTTGAAAGGACAGATGGAACTGGCTGAGATCATGTGTATGGACTGATGCAAGTCTTGTGTGGTTTCTGGTTTTCTGCGTGTGTCAGAAGGATTAAAGCTCTCTGGGAAATGCAAGGCAGCCCTGAAGCACTCTGTGAAAGCTGAGGGCTCTCTCTAGATGCCTGTTGAGGCATCTACAAATAACCCAATCTGAAACCAGTGGGCTCCTTCCTGGCTGTCCAGAGGTGAAACACCACAAACCAAAGGTGGATGGAAGCCCAGAGGAGTGAGCTGTGTGACTGCCGTGCCTCAGCACTGGAAAGACCTTTGATTTTTGCCATCTGCCATTGCAGCCACTTTGCAATTGTACATGACAGAGGGGAAGCCACATTTTCCTGTTCTGAACTGCAGAGGGAAGGAGTCAGGGGTGACAGCAATTCTGGGTAACAGGCTGTGTCACCATGTCCTTCCATGTGTTCCTGTCACCTTTTTTAAGCGTCATCACCGACAGCAGATCATTCTGTAGGGGAATAAGAGAAGAAATGGTTTCCTTTTTGAAACCTTGCTGGCTTTCCAGGTGATCTCATATATGCAGTCAGGTTCCCAGTTTTCCTGTGATGTTTCAGAAGTGTGTGTTTCAAAGACAGACCTGCTCTAAAAGAGGATGTTCTCTCTTACCTCAGGGGATGATACAGAAAGCAGGAATCTGATGCACTGGGTTGTGCTAACTGTACTTGGTGTAAATCATTCATTATTATTTCAATTTAAGTAATCTTTACAGAGCCATTCACAACTAAAGAATGAGGCTTGGTATTAATTTATGAGGAATAATATCCTTTATCTCAGGACAGATAGTTGTAGTAGGGGAGAAGCAGGTTCTACTGCATGTTCTCTGGCTTTCTGAATCTTGCATAAACTTTGCTGTCTTGGCTGCATTGACAAGTGTCCAAGTCCTGCTGTGGCAGGAGCAGGTTCTCCATGTGTGACTGTCAGCCCAGGGCACTGGTCCTGGGGTTGCTGGGATGTGTCTCTAGCACAGGTGGAAGGTGTAAGCTCCAAAGGAGGAGCAAACCCTCCTCCAGCAGCAGCACCTGGGGTGGGAGGTCCTGGTCCCACAGACTCCATGGGGCTGATCTGTTGGGAAGCTTTAGAGATTTCAGAGTGGTAACCAATAATGGTCCTGTCACTGTTTCATTGCAGTGGTGGTGGCCATTCCTTCTCTTCAGAGAACAGGAACTGTTTGATGAGAGGTGGTTTCTAGCCTGGCATCCTTCAGATTGGAAGAATTGGTGAATGCAGCTCGTTAACTCTCAGGAGTTCTGCCTTTTTGGAGGTCAGTCCCTTTCTACTTTGCTTGGGGAGAATGCTGAGCCCAAACACACAGAGAAGAAAATCCCATTAAATCCCTGCTGGCTTTTGGGTAGTTGTGTGGTAGTGGCTAAATGGGGTTTTATTCAGTCATGTAGGTGGTAACTGCAAGGCTCCACTATGGAGCACAGACATGTTCAATATCTTTGATATAAAGATGAAGCTGTCTGGATAAAAATATGCAAGACTGCACAAGATACATAAATTAGACACACAGTTGAAGAGATTGTAATATGCTGGTTAATAGTCTTTCTTTGAGCAAATGTCTTTAGGAGTCCACATTTAGAAATCAGCCTAAAGAAACAAACCCAGTTCAGATGTGTGTTAAATAAGATTTTATCAACTATTACCTAATGAGGTTTGTTTTATTGTAGAGACTTAGGGTTAAATTTAATTTCTTTTCACATAATTTTGGAACAAAGGTAACTTTCTTATAAACTTACTTCTGAGATATGGATATTCCTCTACTTGATTTTTCCTCCAAAAGTATGATTTAAAGAAGTAAGATTTCTCCCAGTGTTACTGTGGATTATTTGGGAATTCATTTCACAATACTGACATTTCTTTTCCTTCCCATGTTGGAGAGTACTTGGTACACTTGCATAAAACACCCTTCTGACCTGGAATCTTTCCCTCTTGTTCACTGCTTAGATAGAGATTAGCCAGTTAAGTGTTCCTTAATTAGGTTCCTTCTCAACAGTTGCTGGAAGTTATTAGGAAAGATTAGATGCTGCATTATAGAAACCAGTGAGATGCACACTTAGTGCTCTCTATTAGTAAAAGGATTTAGAAAAATGTATTATTTTCCACTTTCCTGACATACTGAAAACAATACAAACAACATTTATCACAGAGATATCACTTGTGGAGTTAGCAGCTTTTTCTCTCTCTGCACCTTCATGTTCACCTAACCTGCATATTGATCATAATAATACTGAAATACATGTCATTTTACATCACTTAGAACACCATCAAAGTGCTGTAAAAGATCAACTTTCCAAACATCTTGGAAAGTGTAGCTTGTCTTTGAAAACCTTCTGAGGTATTTTAGACTCAAATTTTTTCTTACCTGTTTGCAAACATTTCAGACTATCAAATATATGCACTAAACTATTAATTTCTCATGCTGCAAAAAATCTCTATGCCCTTTCTTATGTTGCAAAGAAATCACTATATATTTCCATCCAAGGTGCTACATTTATTTCTATTCTAACAAAATTTGTTGGGCCTCTCAAAGAACATAAACCTTCAGGGCCTCTGCTGTTTAAGCTGTGCAGGTTGTCCCTGAATGCCTTGCTGTGAACAGGAGCTGTCTCAGGCAGGTACAACTGACATTTGTGTTTGAAAGCTTAAATGAAGCCTAATACAGTGCAGTTTAAGGAAATACCTGATTCTGTACCTTCTGCTAATAGGCATTATTTATGTGCAGATGTTAAAAACCCCTCAAAACAATAGTGTGAGCTGGGAGAGGGAAACCAAAACAAACCCTACAACACAACAGAAAAATTCAGATTATTTTCAATAAATATACTAAGTACCTTCTTCCAATGCAATCCTGATTAAGAAGATAATTAAAGGTGCAGGTTTATTTCAAAAATTTCATGAAGAATTATTTATACAGAAAATTATATTAATCAAAAAGATTATTAGATTGGTCATGTATTTCCCACATATTTTACCTAAAATAATTTATGTTGAATTTCACAAAACCCCCCATGCATTCTATCAATATTTTTATCATGTGCTGTCTAACAGTCTCACAGTTCTTAAGGACTTCGAATCGCCTGCCCCTCTTTTATGATTTTTTCTTAGCTTCAAAGATTTAGGTTATGGTGTGTGTTACTCTATACTATTTCCAGTGGATAAAATCGTGTTTCTTAGATGAGCTTCTTGGAATCAGTGATTTGTCACTGGTTATGAAATATAGAAATACTAATTAGAATAAGTGCTTTCTAGATATTTATATCCTTTACTAGAAAGGGGGTCTGCTGGGGCTGAAATGAAAGACAGAGAGAAAGAAAACAGAACATTGTTTGCTCCAAATACTTGCCAGATGTTCTTTGACATGATATGTGGTGAAAGAATATATATATTCCAGAATAATTTTATTACTATAGATATAATACTCAGAGGCTTATCAAGTTGATGACACTTATATCTCAATGAAAAAATGGGTCCTTTCAGCCTTTAAATAGAAAGATACATAAATAAATACATTACCAAGAGCTAGATTGAAGTGAATTTTTGATTGTTCCTCGTCTCTGGATGGCATTCCAGAAGAATATTCCAGCCCTGTTCTCATTGCTGAGTGAACTCTGCCATGTTCTGTTACAAACATCAGAACTCTTGCAAATAAAGAAACACAGACAAGGGTTGTGAGTTCTGAGCCAGGAATAGGTTCTTATGGCCAGAGTTGTGGAAGGAGAGGTGTAAGCCACAATTCCTGGTTCTGCTGAGCAACACCACAGCTGGCACTGAACTCCTGACAGGCTCCAGACCTGGGGCACAGTGCCTGAAGTTGTTGGGGAGTACTTTGAACCTTGGAGAAAGTCCAGGTGGGCAGTTCATTGTGCCCCTCACAGCAGGACCAGTACAATGGGTATGTCTCCTGCCAAACACCCAGATGTGCTCGGTGCCCAGGCTGGGCAGTGTTACCTGGCACAGGGACTGGTTGTGCCATGGACATGGACAGGTGCTGGTTGTACTGTGGGCATGGACAGGTGCTAGTTGTACTGTGGGCATGGACAGGTGCTGGTTGTACCGTGGGCATGGACAGGTGCTGGCTGTACCGTGGGCATGGCACAGGTGCTGGTTGTACCGTGGGCATGGACAGGTGCTGGCTGTACCGTGGGCATGGACAGGTGGTGGCTGTACCGTGGGCATGGCACAGGTGCTGGCTGTACCGTGGGCATGGCACAGGTGGTGGTTGTACCGTGGGCATGGACAGGTGGTGGTTGTACCGTGGGCATGGACAGGTGGTGGTTGTACCGTGGGCATGGCACAGGTGGTGGTTGTACCGTGGGCATGGCACAGGTGCTGGTTGTACCGTGGGCATGGCACAGGTGCTGGTTGTACCGTGTGCATGGCACAGGGACTGGTTGTACTGTGGCCATGGCACTGGGAACCGTGCATTGGGCATGGTACAGGCACTGGTTGTGCCATGGCATGGACAGTACACCTTCCCATCAAGCAAGGCCACAGTTAAGCAGATTTATTGGAATACCTGCCATCAAACTCTGGCTCCATGGCAGAGTGTCTGTCTGTTCCCAGCACATTCATCTCCTCCTGCTTCACCATTGGCAATTTTCCAATCCACTGCCTCGTTCAAGCTTGATAATAGTGAAGTAACCCATCAATTTAAATTAAAGCCACCTGAAAGTATATCATTGGTTTACTGAAACTTTCTGTTTCCTTCACTGTTTCTGCAGCATTGTGTTTACTAACTGTTGTATATAGAGATCCATCTAAACATATAATCTTAATCAGCTGTGCCATCTCTCCATATATGTGCTAATACCTGTAGTATATGAGACAGAACAGTTTGGGCAGTGCACAAAACCCATGATGTTATAGGACAACTGGAAGAAAAATAACCGTTTAGTGGCAGCTATTTTTATCCTCTTTATCCTATTTCCCATTATAATTATTTCTAGATCAGTGTCCTCCTTTTTGCATGCAGGCTTCTCTGAAGATACTGACTTTTTTCCCCCCTTTGCTCTAATGCATCATATCAGTTTGTTTTCCCCAATTTGTATCGGTACCTTTTCTCCCTTTCTCAGAAAAGCATTCATAGCATGTGAAAAAATCTTGCTTAATGCTTATATTGTTTTGTAAGCACATTATTTTCATTTATCCATGTCAGTATTGGTATTTCTAATTGAATTTTAAATGTGATTTCTCTGTGCAAACGTTGCAGTTGTAGCTAATGAGCTACAGATGCTGTTCCTCTCAGTTGAACCAGGGTGTGGGGCCACAGTGGCCCAAAGTGCCAACACAGACTCAGCCCTGGAGAGCCTTGGTGCTCTGAGCCCCAGCACAGCCTGCAGGGCCAGGCGTGGCACGTGCCCAGCACCAGCCCAGGGCTCAGTGCTCAGGGCTGGCAGAGGCTCCCTGGCATCCCTGTCTCCATCTGCTGGGAGCTGCAGGTGGCACAGCTGCCCAGAGGTGCCCAGGGGTGCCCCCAGCTGCGCTGCCATGGCCGCAGTGTGGCTGCAAGAACCCATTGGGGTGACTGGCAGGAGAAACCCTTGGGAGCAGTCCTGTTTGCAGCTTCCTTTGCTTGCGATTCAGTGCAATGTTTGGAAGAGGAACAATCAGAACAAAGTATATTGATCACAACTATTAAGGCATTTTTGATTTTTATTAATTTAGTTCTCGTTCATAGCACTAATTAATTGTATTAGTATGAACGTGCACTTAATATACCTTCTACAAAGATATTTAATTTATTGCAATAGCAGTCTGTAAAGTGTAGCAGTTTGGTTATGACTACCCAGCAAATATTGTGGAATTTCACTGGTAAAATCCCTAAATTAGAAGCATTGGTGCTTCAAAACTGTCTTAATTAAATGTTTGGGTTTTTTCATGCCCTTACCAAAATTACTTTCTTTTTGTGTCCATTAGATATGTACATTTGCAAAGTTTGGTTATGTTTTTTGGTTTCTTTGTCCACAATGTGCTGAATCCCTTTCTTGCATGTACAGAGGACAGTGGGTTTGACATCTTTAACTCCTTGGCTGAGCTGCCCATGGTTGTCCTGTGTGTCTGTGGTGACCACCTGTACCTCCCTCTGGCTCAGGTCAGGCACCATCTCTGGGTGACCACCTGTACCTCCCTCTGGCTCAGGTCAGGCACCGTCTCTGGGTGACCACCTGTACCTCCCTCTGGCTCAGGTCAGGCACCTTCCAGCACGTTCTGTGTTCAGAACAGCTGAGCATCTGCAGTGTGTTCAGGGGAGCTGGTTCTTCCTTCTCAGCTGCAGCGCCTCGAGCTCATGGGCTGCCTTTGGTTCCTGCAAGTGCAAATCTGTCAGTTCTGTCAGGAAAGACAGTCCAGGGCCTGACATTTTATCTTGAGGGAAAGGAAGAATTTTAAATTCTCAAATTGTGTTAGTGGGGCAGAAGGAGACTTGATAATTCAGATTATTTTTTCCTTATTTAAAGAAGACCTTCATTATGTGAGAAGGCTTAGAATTCAGGAAACTTTGCAACTAAGCAAATTCTCCTAAAAAATCTCCCTCTGCATCATTCCTGAAACAATGACTGTCCCCCCAGGAGGGAATTCCCTGGGATGGGTGGGCAAGGATTGGATGTTTGCCTGCTTTTATTTTGGAACTCAATAACATAATCACCAGAATTAACTAAATTATCTTCTGCTTTGAAATGTCCAACCAAAAGCTAGAAGGGTCTGTTTTTTTAGGAAAGACCCTTTTTTTTCCCCAGAAAGTGTTCCAGAGCAGTGTCCTTGGAAACTCAGTCCTGGCATGAGGCTGGTGAAGCAAACTGGGCAGGAATGGTGGGGACAAGGTCAGACTTCTGAGTTGGTTCAACCACAGGTGACAGGGAACTTTCTGGAAATCTTCTACAGCTTTTCTGTGGTTTTTGTAAGCAAACCTGTAAACCAGAAGCTTTTATAAGCAAACCTGTAAGCTGCTTTGAAATACCTCTCAAGTAATGAACCCTTTAATGTAGCTTATTCCAGAGAAAGCAGGAACAGGTTTTTAAAAAGCTTTTACAAGTTTTGGATTTTGCATTTCAGAAAAGGCAATTGGCAAACCAAAATTCGAATAAGAGACCACAATTCTGCCTATTAAATAAGAATTTATGTAGGATCTGATACGTGATCTGATTCTTACTTTTCTTTTAGGGGCAATGTAGAAGGTAGTAAGATTAATCCTTCTTGTTTACTGTTATATAGAGGGTTTAATCCCAAATTCTTAAGGGGAGGAAGGGAGAAAAGAGGAATACCAGATAGGTACTTGAAGACCAATTTTAATTTTTTTAATGCTAAGTAATTCAGTCTAACAACTTGACCTCCAAATGAAGGAAAAATGCTCATATCAAATCACAAAGAAATGAATAATTGGAAAAGTAGTAATTGTTTAGACCTAGTAAAAACATTTCTCCTTTTCTCAGTGTTCTCATCTCCAACAGAGTGTAGTAGAGGAGCTCACTTGCAAACTTATTAGCACAGTAATACTAATCATTTTCCAGGAACCAAGGTTGTTAGAAAGTTCAGTAGTGTGTGGCCTGATTTGAAGGCTGTTGAAGTGTTTCTCTTTTGAGAACATGGATTAACCCTTAATATATCATTTAGACATCAATTCCGAAAATTCCCATTTCCTTTTGGTGCAAACCATCCTCAGGCCTTCTGTTTGTTCCCAGACAAAAGCAAGCAACTTTTTTGAACTTAAGCCTTTGAGCAAAGTTTGGGGACATTCTGGTTTTGAATTCGAGAGCCTTCAGTGGAACAAAAGTTCTGGTTGCAACACACTCTGCCTTTTAGTTACTTCAATAATATGTCCAAATAATCCCCTGCTTCTCAACATCTCCAAGTTGGTGTGATGTCTAAACAGAGAGGAGACACCTGTGCCAGGTGGGCCCCTTGCCCAGCAGTGCTGAGGACGAAGGGCTGGGTGTCTGTTGGGTGCTTGGACAGTGCAGGCAGATGTTTAACGGTTACTGAAAGGCAGTTCGGGCAGCAGAGTCTCCTTCCCACTGAGTGCCACTGGGCCACCCCTGTACAGTCCATTGTACCTTCTGCATCTTTAGGCTCTTCAAATATCTGCCCCAAAGGCAGCTGAAAATCCTGTTGGAGCTGCAGGCAGACTTCTGTTTTCTGCTTCTGAAAGAGAGCCACAGTTTTACGGCTCGTCCACAAATTAATAAGAATCTCAGCCTTGGAGGTTGTTGTTCAATGGGATATTAAAACTGTTTGTGACATTTGGTTAGTGTGACCTGGCAGAAGCATCTATGCATAGTACTTTTCACTAACATAATTAATCTTGTGAGAAATGTAACCACAACTGCAGTACTTTCATCAGCTTTCCTTTTTTTCATTTCTCCTCTTCTTTCCTTCAGAAATTAAACTATTAGAAGTTCCTGGCTGAATACCAGTTCTAATATTTTGTAAAATTAAAAAATCATAAATCAAAGTACAGTTGTTTCCTTGTAGGAACAGAATCTTTTAAGTAACAAACTCCTGCAGAATGGAAGACATACATTAATGCCTAGTGTTTGCCTTTTTTTTTTTTAATAAAAATATTAAGCTCTTCTACTTTTTTAAGCTCCCACAGGGACATGGAGCAGGAAAGAGGGAAGGCTCCACTTCCATGTGTCTACTCTAAAACAAGTATCCAAACCATTGGGTGGGTTTGTTTAACAGAAGACTCCTATACCCACCACAGTGGGAAACCCCTTCACACACAGTCTGGGACACTGAATGCCAGACCTCGGAATGGAGCATGGACAGGGGTTCTTTTCTCCACTCTCAGGGGATGTTGCCATTTGTTTTGTTTGATATTATCTGACTGAGTGCATGGGAGAGGGTTGCAAATGCATCATAAAATGTGTTAAATCTGTGTGCAATCTATGCCTGTCTTCACCATAAATATAAACCTTCACTCTGAACAAGGGCCACAGGACTGGAGGATCAGATTACAGGGAGGGCTGGTTTGGTCTCAGGCCAGTGCTACTTGCTCAGTTTTTAAGCACCTATTTTTGTAATGAATCAATTCATATAAACCCCAGAAAGAGCCTTAGCATGAATCCTTTAATGTTGAGTTTCCAGGCTGGAGAAGTTTCTTCATTGTTAATTATTAAGCATGTTTGAGATACCATTTCATATGAAACACAGAACATTATCCATGGCTTGTTGGTACTTGCATTTCAGGAAGGAAATCCTGTTTCCAAGATTCCTAATGAGAAGGTAGCACCTAAATTTGCAAGCAGGTGAGTACACCAGGTGGGTACTTGGATGCTCTGCAGGAGATTTTGGGGTAATCTCTTCAGGAAATGCAAGAAGCAACAGGCAAGTTCAGTGATGTAGCTGAATTAACTGGAAGGTGTGAAGGGGGAACACATCAAGCAACAGCACTGTCCAGTTCATCAGGGAGCCAGTAGGATTTTTTTCTGCATGCAAATACAGAAAATAAGGTGATTTTTAGAGTGATGACTTGCAAAATACTTTATTAGAAGACATAATAATATATTAACCACTTGCACATAGAGTAGTAAATGGTTTACCATTTGCACACAAGGCGTGGAGGAGAATCTACTGAAATAGCTTATGGGTGATCCAGAGCAATAGTGAGTGGCCTGTTAGCTCTGGAAAAAGGTGCTTGATGCTTAGGCCCAAAAGAGATTCTCTTCTTATTTTTTTTTTTGTTTCTTCCTCTGCTATGTTTTTTTACATGAATTGATTGACCATTTACTGCTTTACCCAATGATTCTGGGGCACTGTGGCACATTCTGAAGCTCATTAGTAGTAAGATAACACTCAACTCTTAAGTTTTTATCTAGCCCACATCTTGTAGCTCTCATGTTAGCTAATTATTAGAAGACTCTGGATAAAAGCAAAATAGCTGTAACTTATTGGGACTAAAATAGACCTTTCTCTCTCCCGTTTGCCCTTTAAACAAAAAACCCAAGCTTGGTTAAGAAAAATACTGAGGTGGAATAGAGCAAGTTGCACCATCTTTGTTCAAGCAGGTTGCAACACACTGCAGGTTTTATGTCTTCCTAGACCTAAATGTTCTGCTGCCTTTGGTGCTCAGGGTCTCCTCCTGGTGTGCAGGATGCCAAGGAGCACTGCAGTGCTTTGCAGGGCAGGTGCTTGGCCTGTCCTGTGCCACACACAGGGGTGGCACACTGTCCACACCATCCTGTAGCTGCAGAATGAGCTGCTTGGGGCTGCTCTGCCCTGGCACAGGGAGCTCCAGGCTAGCTGTCAGAGGGTACTATTGATCCTGGCCAATGTCTCTCTGCCAATCTTAATGACTAATGACTTCAAAGGCCTGTCTGAACTGATTGGTTTAGTTTGTGTTCCTCCCAGAGTGATAAATACAACTTAGCATTGAAGGACACTGATTGCAAGAGCAGGATTTCCAGCAGAGTTATATTCCGTGCTTAGGACAGAGCACAGTATTTCTAATGTACTTATTTTACAGAGTTGAAAAAGAATTTGCCTTATCCTGCATCAGAATGTATATCTAAGAGTTGACATTTTCATAAGGCTCTTGCTGATTGCATGGAAGCAACACACTCCATTCTCGTTAATATAATCTATTTTGGTATCAGACATTTGGGTCAATCTGCTCTCATACAAATTCTTAATAAACATTCTTTCTCCTGGCCCATGGAGGCTGAAGAGATGGGAAAATGGAAAGCAAATGGGCAAGCTAGAAACATTGCACCCTTATATTTCCAAGAAATGTTGTTATTGTTTACTACTGTGTAGCATGAGGACCATAAAACCAAATCTTAGTTTTTATTGTAGTCTATGAAGTTTCAGGGCACAATTTCAAAACTGTTTTTTCTGAATCAAAGAATAAAAGCTGCTGTTTCTGTAGACAGATGGCTAAGCATGTAGTTATCCTATCTGCATGTGCAAACAAAGATTATTGCAGGCTTGCTGCCTGCACCTCGCTTTCAGACTTTGGCCTTCATTTTATTTACAAATGTTTATTAAATAATATAGGAAGTTGATTTCACTGTGCCTCTTTTGTTCACAAGGGTTGTAGAATATAAATGAATGAGGGTTATATTCTGAAACCATTTTCTCTTACAGCAAGATTTAATAGGAAGTACATGTAATTAAAATTAAGACTTGATTGCCAACTTCTGATCTACTCTAATTCTTACATATTTGCTTATCTTAGAGAGTGCTAGCATTAGATTTTTCAATAATTGAAGAGTATTATTGCATTTAAAAATATTTAGCAATTACTGCACAGTGGTTACATTTAATAACCGAACCAGTTTGGCTAAAATTATTCCAATTGTTTGAGTCTCTAATGCATTTCAAACTACTGAGACCAGAGGGTGAGCTTGAAAGGACAGTTCCTCAGGCATCACCAAACAGCTTCTGTCACTCCACATTTTAAAAGAGAATTAAATGCCTTCATGAGGGCCATGTCTTCATGAACAAGAAGGTGCACTGAGGAATTGCCCTGTTAGGTACAATAATCAGAGAGCAGAGGGAAGTAGTTCCAGGACTGCAGTCTGGTGTGTGGGATTTGTGTATTTACTTGGGGGGTGCTGGTTTGGGTTTTGTTGTTTGGGGTTTTTTGGCTGTGTGGGTTTTTTTGTTTGTTTTCTTTTCTTTTCTTTTTTTTGAGCAGGTAGCCTTGTAGACGAAGCACCTCTTTCCTGATGCAGAAAGAATTCCTTTTCTCTGGAGGTCAGATTCTGGTTTTTGATGAATTCACAAGAAAAATCAAGCCTTGGGCTTGTATCAGATTCTGGGGCATCACACTGTGGGTTTGTACTAAGAAATGTCCCCAACAGTCCCGGATGAGGAGGCTTCACAATTAGAGAAGGTGTGTTGGGAACTCCTGTGCCAGCGCCCGTTATCGAGTGTAAGTGCTTTATTGTTCATAAAACCCCTTGAGAAAGGCCCCACAAATGTATGTGTGATGCCCAAGGTTGTTGCCACAGAACCTGTGTGTTCCTAAATCCCAATTTTAAGCCTTGAAGCTCAGTTTAGCTCTGAGATTCACTTTGCCAAGATCATGATTTTTTGAGATATTTGAATTAAAAAAAACCCTAGGACCTGAAATTCTGCTGTCAGCATGAAGGGGAAAAACCCCAAACAAAAATCCCAACATTTTTATCTCTGCATATTATGCTTTGAATGACAGGCTGGGATGAGACGAGAGAGAGGAGGAAGAGGTTTTTATTGAGTAATTTGATGATGACTCCTTTATTCTGAAGTGCTATTGATCTTTTTCTGTCTGGAAGGGGTTTTGGGGCTGACAACTAAAAGGCCTGGCATGAATCTCTGTAGAACTCCGTGTGTCCTGTTGTGCCATGCTGAGAGCAGTGTCCAAACAGATCTGAGTGGGGTGAGGTGTTCGCAGGGACAGAGAAGGTGTGCGGCGATGCTGCTGCGCTGCCGCTCCCCGCGCTCGGGGCTGCGGGGCTGCGGCTCCGCCCGCTCCTGCGGGGCCGTGTGCGGGGCCGTGTGCGGGGCCGCGGCTCCGCCCGCTCCTGCGGGGCCGTGTGCGGGGCCGTGTGCGGGGCCGTGTGCGGGGCCGTGTGCGGGGCCGTGTGCGGGGCTGCGGCTCCGCCCGCTCCTGCGGGGCCGTGTGCGGGGCCGTGTGCGGGGCTGCGGCTCCGCCCGCTCCTGCGGGGCCGTGTGCGGGGCTGCGGCTCCGCCCGCTCCTGCGGGGCCGTGTGCGGGGCCGTGTGCGGGGCTGTGGCTTCGCCCGCTCCTGCTGCCGCGGGCCGTGCGCGGGATTGTGCGTGGGTTGCGCGTGGTTTCGCAGGTTTCAAGGTGCAAGCCCAGGTGCTGCGGCAGCGGAGGCAGCCGCGCTGTCTCTCTGCATCCCCCTGCGCTCGGTCCCTGCGAGGCTCGGCCCCACCCGCTCCCGCGGGCCGTGCGCGGGTTGTGCGCGGGGCCGTGCGAGGGTTTAGCACGTTTTAAGGTGCAAGCTCAGGTGCTGCGGCAGCAGAGGCAGCGGCTCTCCCTGTCTCTCCCTGTCTCTCCCTGTCTCTCCCTGTCTCTCCCTGTCTCTCCCTGTCTCTCCCTGTCTCTCCCTGTCTCTCCCTGTCTCTCCCTGTCTCTCCCTGTCTCTCCCTGTCTCTCCCTGTCTCTCCCTGTCTCTCCCTGTCTCTCCCTGTCTCTCCCTGTCTCGTCTCTCCCTCTCTGGGCATCCCCCCGCGCTCAGTCCCGCTGGCATCTCTGCCGTTGCCGTGGCAACTGCCGGGGCGCGGGATTGGTGGCGGCTGCAGGCGTGGGCAGTGCCGGTGCCAGACACCGCACAGGCTGCACCGGGAGAGTGGCACAGAATGATTCACCATGTCAGATCCCTTTATTCGTGAAGAAGCCTCATGAACAGGTACATCTGCAGTGCCTTGGAAGTTGGACTGGAAGGAGTAATGGATGGAAAATTTCATCTTTGTAGAAACTAATGTGTTTTGGGGCGCTTCTTTTCTGTTGTTTTTTTTTTTTTTTTTGTTTTGTTTTTTTTTTTCCTCCCCATGGACACTTCTAAGACTCCGTTTAATGTCTGGGCCTATACTTTGCATTTATTTTTCTGATGATATCTGTAATAGAACTTGATTCTGACAGGAAGGAGCTAAAATCCTCACAAACCCCTAAATTAAATAAACAATCCAAAACCCCATACTGAAAACAGGTCTGTTTAAGAAACTACTTATTACAAAATGCTATCTTTTATTTTATATTTTCAGAGGAATAGAAGGAATTCACGTCCTTTGAGCTGCTTGTATTCGTCACCTTTTTTACACCTGAAAAGCTTGTATCAAAATTCCTTCCTAGCCTGTTCTGCTCCCACTGATGCCTCCATGAATGCTGATGGGCTGCAGAGTGCTGCATTCAATACCCTTCGTTAAGCTTTGCCCACATTTTTTTCAACAGTTGTAGGAAGACAGTTTTTGTTTTCCACCAAATATTCACTGGTAAGTAAGGCCTCCTTATGTCAGATTGTCTCAGTTACTTTGGAGAAAAGCAAACTATAGCTTAAAGCAAAATTCACTGTCTCAAGAAAAACTAGAAAGTCATGGGTGGTAATGTAGTTCCCTTGTGCATTGGTGTTGCTTTCAGTATCTAGTGTTACTTGACCATCGTTGCCCAACAAAATACCTGATCCCAGTGAAGAGTTTTTACCACACTGCAGAGAGAGGATGGCCCAGGTTACTCTGCTTATATGACTGTATTAGGAAAGAATGGGTATAAAGTAAAATCACTGTGCCACTTAGAGATATGTTTAGCATCCTTATTTTTCAGTTGCTACTTTCTTAGGAGTAGCATTTCATTTTCATTCTTGAATTATTCCAATATTTTTTTCAGACTTGTAGACATTTTTTCAATTCAAACAATAATGTATAGCTAAAGCACACCTTCCCCTCCCTGCCCAAGCCTGTCAGCAGTGAAGGGCAGGCAAGAGAACAGGTTGCCGAGCAGCTTTTGCAGACCCACCTTTGTGAGTTCGGGAGTCTGGGCTGGGTAGAGCTCCCAGTGGTCAGAGCTGACCAGGCTTTTAGCAGGACATTGTGCTCAATGGCCACTGGGATCTCCTCCAGCCTGAGTTCTCCTGTGCTGTGAGCCATCTCTGGCAAAGCTGGGTCCTATTTCCAGCTCCTGTTGGTCTGGCTGTGGCTTTGAGCCCTTGGCTTCCATGAGCCCTGTGCGGGCAGAGCTGCTTTGTGCTCTGTTGGAAGGGAACTGTTAAACAGGACACGCAGGTGCCTCTCAGCCTGTTCCCAGACCAGCAGCTACACCTGGTTTGGCTGCCCTGGAAGGTGTTTGCTCCATTCTGCCCTGGACAGAAAAGTGGAAAATATGCAAAATATGCAGACTTTCTCTGGAATGCATACATTGAGGCTGGATGCAGAATTCCCCTGTTGGAGTTTCGGTGGTTTCCTCTTGCTTCCTGTTTCAAGGTGGTCAAAAATATTCTGAGCAAAGCTCTGAACAAGAAATATACCGATCAAACAGGGGCTTTTTGCAACTTTTAAAATAATTACTTATTGTGTGAAAAATGATTGCAAACTTCTGTCTTGTTTCTTAGAATGTTTCTCAGCAACTGAGCGGTCAGAGGGAAGCCTGGGCAGGGAGGCACACACCCTGCCAGCCTGCCTTGGCACTGCCCCCTCTGCCCCTCTCTGCCCAGGCACTGCAGGTTGGCCCTCCAGAGCCAGCAGCTCTGCTCTTCTGCCTGCATGTGCCACAATAATAATGGTGCTTATTTTGGACATTTATTACATGTAGGTGATTGTGTTCATCAAAAATCTGTAATCTTTTGAAAGAATAAAATCAAGCTTTTAGTCCAGACCAATAGTCTCAAAAACTATTTAGCTGGGAACTAAGTATTTCCCTATACTTCAATTTGTCAGGCTGTTGCAGCAGCTTTCTGTAATGCTGCCAAGAACTGAGGTTGGGCATCTGGCCTGTGGTTACCTGATTCATCCCTCTTGGCCTTTTTTCTGTAGGCACAACATTGCCTCTCTTTTAATCTTCTGGAGTTACTCCAGTTTTCCATGATTTATTAGCAAATGAACATTAGCAGACAGGAGGTTTCCTCTGCCTCCTCTCCTTTAGTACTCTTTGGGGGATTTTGTTGGTGGTTTTCAGAGGCTTTTTCTTTTTTCCCCTGCTATGTTTTCAGATTTTTATAATGTTTATCCTTGGTGGGCTTTCCTTAACATCCTTCCTAATAATTCACTGTCAACTGATTATTTTTCTTCTTCCTGTGCAACAACTTACCTGGATGGTTGGTTTGTTTATTTGTTTTCCATATAAAACATTATTGTTTGTACTTTTAAAATTTTATCTCTAATGAATATGCTATGAATTACATAATTTGGTATTGTGTATATACCACAGTTATTTTTTCCTCCTTTTTGTGGAGTTTCTACTTTTCATGAAAAAACCCTCCAAAATTTATTATGAATTAAAAATGACAGAATTGACTTAATCTTAGCAATTCACTTTTTTGGGAGAGGATTCTAAACTCGAATTGAGACAGAATGGATTGAGATGACTGTATTTCTTATTTCAACATAATTAATAGTTCTTACTAAAAGTTCTTTGTTCCACTAATCCTAAAATTAAGAATCCGCTTAAATATCTTAAGATTTGCTGGACTGAGACACTATCTCTGCTTTATCTGATCAATTTTCCATGCCTCATAACTTTTAATTTACATTACTTACTGTCTCCTTCACTTTTTTTATTAATTCAATTTGCACCTTCACCTGGTCACTGAAATGAAGTTGTCTCTTTCTACTACTGTCATAAATTTGGAACTTTTAGTGTTCTGGTCTTTAGAAACCCTTGGGTTTGCAATTTCTTTTTCCTGGGTTTTTCCTGCCAGGGAGTGGATTCCTTGCGTTGAGGGCAGAGCCCCTCCCGGGCCCTGGAGCTGCTGGTGCTGCTGGCAGGGCTGGGGCAGCCCAGGGAGTGCCCAGCCAAGGCCAGGGAGCAGCAGCTGCTTGGGCAGAGCTCCCTGTGCTCGGAGGGCACCGTGGCCTTGGCTCTGCCTGCAGAGCCTCTCCATAGTTCTGTGGTTCTGCCAACCCTGGGTCCATGGAGAAGCTTCCTGGCCACTGCCAGCCCAGGTGGGGTGCAGGGCTCTTTGGAGGCCACTTCAGGGATAAACCTCCTGGCCTTGCTAGAGCACAAAATCTGTATTTATAACTAGGACTCTGAGGTTCTTGAAACAGGTGCTGAATTTAGGTGGAATATAATCAGGTATTTCAATTTCAGTAACCACCGGTGTCTGTATCAGTTACAGATGTTTGTTTCTCATCCAGGAGAATTTCCAGTTTATCTTTCATGTATCCTTATCAATGAAACATTATTTCACTTGTTCTTCAGTTACATTGACACCTTAGTATCTCAGTTACTGTTATCTTACATAATACTTTGTTGATTTTTTTTAGACCTCTGTTTAGAAAGTTTGCCTGTTAACATGTTATGACTTGGACTACTCCTCCATTCAGTCTTTCTTTCTCATGGAAACTTTATTCAATATTCTCTAAATTTACATCATCAGCTTCACAGCAACCACCCAACAAAATTTCCTCCTTTGTAAAAGCCATAAAATATTGTTTGCACTCTCCCCCTGCCCCCTTAAGTTCTAGTCTTCCTAGTTGTTAAATTTAGCAAATTGAACCAATGTTTCACTTTGCCTGGTTTGCAGGATTGCCTTTATAACCTCTCTTTTCTCTTTTCCTAATCCTCTAAAGTCCTGATGCTTGTGGAGAATTCCCTAATGGCACCTCAAGGTCCTGAAATGTTGCTTAGTGCTTTCTGGGATGGAGCCTGAAACGTTCCCAGTGGGATTCTGAGGCAGTGGCAGCACCAGGAGTGCTGTGCCCGGAGCCCCTGGACCATGGTGTGGCTGGCACTGCTGCTGCCAGGCTGCTGGCACAGGGCTGGGCCACCCCTGGGTCTGTCCCCTGGGGGGTCTCCAGACTTGCCTTCTCTGCTGCTGCTGGATCTCTTGCTTCAGCTTTTCTCCATAAACTTTTCTTCCTGTTGTTCTCTAGGGCTCTGTGGTGCCACTGATCTGTTGTGCAAGGACTGGGCACACCCGAGGTGAGCTGCCCAGTCTGTGTCCTGTGGCAGCTCACCTGGGGCCAGTTATGGCTCTTAACCAATTTCAGAATCAATGGGATCTGGACATCAGGAAGTATTCTTTGAAACTTGTATGCCTAAATAGAGTTTAAACATTTCCCCCTTTTTCAGTCCCTTATTCATAATTAAATGATTTACTTGTGGCTATTTAGTGTTAAAAACATGTGAGGCAGGACTGGAACACATGCCCAGATAAAAGCTGCAGTGCCAGGCAGGCCCCAGACAGCAGGATTGTCACCAAAGGGTGCCATGGGATATCAGGCTCTGCTCGTAGCAACAGGTCCCTGTGGCTTGTGTGAAACAGGAGGGAGCAACAGCACTGAGGGGATGGTGTTTGGAGTGTGCAGCTGGACTGAGAAACGGTCTCCTTTGGCATTTCAGATCCTGCAATAGTGCAGAGGCTGCTTGCTGTTCAGTTCTTGGCTCTGTAAGCCCCTCTGCAGCTTTCAGGTGGTGTGTCTGCATTACAGGTGTTTGTCTGGACAAGAGAATTTGCAGTATAAGAAAAACTGAGCTCTCCAGACTTTCTAGAAGTCTAAACACTCCTTCATACTCCCAGGCAAGCAATGTTGGTCAGGCTGCTGCATGGGGAGGTGGGTTTTGTTTTGTGGTTTTTTACTTCCCTGCAAACACACCTGTCTGACTGTTAACTTGATGTTCAGAAAACACTTGATTCAAATGATGCAAGTACTTCTTGAATTTTATTAAAATCTATTAAACTAAATGCAAAGGCTTGCTAATAGAATGAACAAGGGATACCTGCCTTCCCCTGCCTTTCTTTCAAAAGGTGTACTCAGGCTGGTAATAATCTACAGTGGCTTAAAATTCATGGAACTACTTGTGCTTCTGTAACCTCATTAGATATTTGAATTAGAAATCTGTCCCTTCCAGTAGTGAGCAGGAATTGTTCTGCAGGATGTGGGAAAGCCCCAGCTCCAACTTCTCCAAGTCCTGACAGCTCTGCTGGCTGGAACTGCTCTGCTGGTGGGGGCTGAGCTGCCCCTGGGGGTGTCTCTGCCTAACTCGGGCATGGGCAGCAGGAACCAGGATGGGAATTCAGACAAGTCCTTCAGCCCATTGCTGCAATTCCTGGAAGAGGCATCTGCAGATAATTTATCAGGGCTTGGGCCCTTTCTGCCCTTTTCACAAGGAGACATCATCTAACCAAGGGCAAGCAATGGTGACTTTCTGCTGGGTTCAACCTGTAGAAAAGAAATCCAAAGCAAATACTCAGACTTTGGTTACGTTTGGGGGTTTTGGAATGCTTGTTGTTTTGGAAATGGTTGTTATTCTGCTGTGTTGAGGAATAATTGTCTTCTCTAAGCTGAATCCAACATTAACCTTATTTAAAATTTGAGATTGTCACTACTCTTGAATCTGTTCATTCTCCTAAGAAGTGGGTAGTTTTGTCAGTAAAAAAAGGAAAAAACTAAAGTGCAGAAGCCCAATAGAAGATGGGTTTGTTTTTTTTGTCTTGTGCTTAATAAGGAACTGTTAGCAGCTTTAACCTTGGAGGCTGAGATTAAGCCTGTGCACTGCATCGAATATTCACAAGCAATTGTCAAATGCATTTTATTTGTGATAGGCTCAGAGCCAAAAGGGAAATGGATGAACTTGGAAGAGATTCTTAACATACAGCACTTAGCAGGAAATGTATTTACTGTACTTACTAATACATAGACTATATATTCTACATATGTAATATATATACTATATACTAGACTATAATATATAGTACTTATAATCTTTGTACATATATTTGCTTACATAAAGTTTTGCAATATCATTCCTGAATTTGACAGAGAAGACAGTAATTTGAATCTAGAGGTGTCCCAGCTGTGCTGCTCCCTCAGTGCTGGGCAGGGCACAGCTCAGCCTGTGCCTCCCTCCCTGGGCACTCAGCAGGGCACAGCTCAGCCTGTGCCTCCCTCCCTGGGCACTCAGCAGGGCACAGCTCAGCCTGTGCCTCCCTCTCTGGACACTCAGCAGGGCACAGCTCAGCCTGTGCCTCCCTCCCTGGGCACTCAGCAGGGCACAGCTCAGCCTGTGCCTCCCTCCCTGGGCACTCAGCAGGGCACAGCTCAGCCTGTGCCTCCCTCCCTGGACACTCAGCAGGGCACAGCTCAGCCTGTGCCTCCCTCTCTGGGCACTCAGCAGGGCACAGCTCAGCCTGTGCCTCCCTCTCTGGGCACTCAGCAGGGCACAGCTCAGCCTGTGCCTCCCTCTCTGGGCACTCAGCAGGGCACAGCTCAGCCTGTGCCTCCCTCCCTGGGCACTCAGCAGGGCACAGCTCAGCCTGTGCCTCCCTCTCTGGGCACTCAGCAGGGCACAGCTCAGCCTGTGCTTCCCTCCCTGGGCACTCAGCAGGGCACAGCTCAGCCTGTGCCTCCCTCCCTGGGCACTCAGCAGGGCACAGCTCAGCCTGTGCCTCCCTCCCTGGGCACTCAGCAGCAGGCACAGGATGCTGCCCACTCGGATTGCTCCTGCAATGCCTTCACAGGCACATGATCCAACGTAAGAGTTCTACTTTAAGGGCAGGAGAAGAAACAGAGAGATAAAAATAGGCCTGCAGATGGAAACTGTTTCACTTTCCCTATGCTAATAGCTGACTACTAGGGCTCCTAATCATCCCTCTCATCAGTGGCTGCATTTTCAAAATGGTCTCTAAAAGCTCTTCAGATGTGAATAGCCAGAGAGAGATGTGCACAGTGATACAGGGACCCCCCAAGAAAATGGATTTTATCCCTTCTCCATAAAATCCTAACAGTCTTTACTAATTTTTAATCAGACCTGGACTAACTTTGTACTTTATATTAATTTTGATTTTAGCTGGTACCTAAGCTTGTCAGTTATCTTAACCATGCACAGCTTTAGACAAAGAGGAATTTAACCCTGTAGGTGTAAGATGAACTTTAAGAAATAAACCAAAACCTCTGTTTAGATTAGAAGCTGAGCTGTAAGAAATGAATCGGAAAATCTGTCTAGGTTGAGGCCTGAAGCTGTAACATTGTTTAGTTAAAAGGAAATGCAGAGCTGCAGAGATAAGAGGAGCCCATTAGAGCTCTTAAGAGTCACACAAAATATCCTGCTTAACTTTGGGGAGGAGTTTTCAGTTGTAACTAGGGATATAAACCTGGAAACACAAAAGTCTCATTGGTGGAATTATCCCCCATATTCCCAGCACTGAATAAAAGGAAGAATTTTGTTCTATTCTATTGGATTTGATGGTTTCTGAACTCAATAGATAAAATTAAACAAAATTTTGAGGCCAAGAAACTAGACACAAAGCATTAATGTTGTCCTGGAATAACCGGAATGCAATTCTGAGTGTGCAAATGGCTTGCACATTATACAGCTTTTCTCTGTAAAAAGTCTTCAAATGCAAATGTCTTTGAACAGTTTGATGAGAAATATTTTACTTTATTTTCTGTTGTTGGAGGTGACAACTTTCTTAAAAGGGTTTGAATGAGAATTTTTGGTGCTTGGGGAATTTTGGGTATGAACAGCCCAGTGCTAAGGCCAAGGACAGCTGATGCCAAAGCCAGCAGTGGGTGTGGGTGGAGACTTGCTCAAAGCAGGGTCGTGTTCAGCAGATTTATCTGTACATGCACAATAAAAGCCTCAGGTTCAAATGTCCAATATTTTTCTGAGGAACAGAATGCCACTCTTCAAAGATGGGAAAAAACATTCTCCAGCAACACCTTAAATCATTGATGTTCTCAGTGGCCACTGAATATTTTGTTATTGCATGTTATTTAAGAACTCGGGGTTTGTTTGTTTAGAATTCAAGTCAAGATACATAAAAAGTGTTGCACCTTATGTGAGGTGTTATGAACATACAATAAGGGAGTTCCATTTCTCTGTGATTTATAACACGGTTGAATTTCTTAAAGGGCACCTGATTAATTTTCAGAGTGATGATATCTTGGCAATAGACACTGTCAAGTTTTAGCTGAAATCCTCGTTAGACTCCTTTACCATAACATGCAATGTTTAGCTTTTGCTTTACTTTGCAAAAAGATTTATATTGAGCCTTCTAAGCACTAAAATCTTCTTAGCACAGATCGCATCTTTCTGCATTGTATGTGGTAGATTTGGATGGATTGTCCCAAGCACAGCAGAAATAAACCCTGCAAATATGCACCAGGTCCCTGATTTATCCATCTTATTTGCAGATGGACTCTTCTGCTTGCATTTTGAAACTGCCATTTGTGAAAAGGTTCTGTATTCAAAATGAATAGTTTCATATTGTAAAAGAAATGTTTATTATATCCCATAATGTGCAGTCAGGTGAGTGTGTCTATTCCAAGGCTGCTTCTTAAATAACAACGAACGTTTATACACACCCTTTCCTTTTGAATTTTTCCTTTCTTATTCCTGCCCACTGGACTCAGTGAAATGAGCCAGTTCATAGAGCTGGTTTAAGAGAACTTTTCAGGGCAGTCAGTAATTGGGATGTCAGTGACTGCAGAATCCAGCAGAACAAAGGGATCCATGGCTGGCAATGCCAAGCATCAGAGCACTTTATTTCCTTTGAGTCCAAGCAGTTCTGGGGAAATCCATGACTGGGTCGTTAGAAATTCAAGTTCCTGAGTTGCTGGGAAAAGTGTTCTGCCCCTTTTAGGTTCAGGAAGCAAACAGACTGAAACAGGCTGAAAATTATGTTTCTGGAGCCCATAGTAATAACATGCAGAACTTGCAGATGTGTAGCTATTTGAAATAATTTTAAGAAAGTACTGAAACAAACCACTACTTTCCAATCAACTGATACCTCTTCAGTTATCAAAGACTTTCTAGCAGTAATTGCTAATGTTTCAACTCTTGCATTTCTAATCTCAGTTATCACCTGTAGATGCTAATTTATTACTATTTTGCCTTCATCTGACCTTACTTCTCCTCTGTTCATCTTTTTTCTTTTTATAAACACACACCCCCTAAAATGTGTTAATATACTTTGAATTTTATATAAATTACTTAACTTATTCCCCTATCCTTTGCATTCCCATCTCTTAATTAGGGGTTCCTCACTCTGTGACTATTTAGAGGGTCTTTAAAAAGTCTCCTTTTAGGAACAAAGCTTGATGGGACAGTGTTAAATGTTAACACCATAAGTGTAAATTTTAGTATATATTTAAAATCTGTGATTTACCAGCAGCTTATTAATTATTTGAACTCCTTAAATTTCCTCTAGCCTTATTTAAAAAAGGGTGATATATTACAGTTCTCTTCTTGGAAATTAATATTTTTAATCCACATTTAGGCTAAGCTCAAAACAGTTTATGGTTTCCCTGAATCTATGTCATGCTTTCTTTACATTTATAATGACTCTTGTCTGTACTACCTCAACCCAAATGAATGTTACTAATATGTTTCATGCACCATGGAGTATCTCTGGAGTTTTTTAAGCTTTGTTTTTCAGTACCTTGTTGAGGCCATAGTTTGGAAAGATGAAATTATTCCAGATTTTGAAAGTATGTATCTGTTGCCAGAATTCACTGACCACCTTTGTAAGGGTATTTGGTTGGTTGGTTTGGTGGTTTGAGTGTTTTTTTCATTGATTTGTTTTTTCTTTTAATGACCAAAGCCTCTTCTTCAGGAATTCTTTGGTCTGGCTGTATCAGAATTATTTTGCCAAGGCTCAGTGAGTTGTCCTGTCACAGAGGAACATATTTAGGGGCATATGGCAGAGGAGGCAGCATGTGCTGCTTGCTGGGAGAGCCCTTCCTCTCTCCTGCAGCCTGCACTGAGCAGAGCACAACATGGGGCTCTCCTGAATGTGCATTCATTGAAGGAGAGCATTTCCTAATGGTAAAGTCTGTGCTCATTTAATTTCTTTCTTGTTTACAAAACCAACACCCTTGAACAGCCAGTGTGCAGTAATTGCTGGTCTCCACTGAGAGAACTGGGAACGTGCCTTTGTTGTTCAGGATTTAGTTGTTTTGTGCATGACACACAACTCCCAGCTGAGGCAAAGCAGGGAAAAGGCAGAAGGTGCATGTGTATGTGCTCCCTATGCACCCAACTACAGAAGAGACAATGAAGAGATGACCTGGCACAGTCTGTATGAAAATGTCCATCCCTAAATGCCTGGGGCCCTGTTTGCAGGCACATGGACCCTGCACTCAGGGGGCAGGGGCCTCTCCCTGCACGTCTGGGGCAGTGCAGCTCCAGCAGGCACAGGACACTGCCCAGGCCCAGGGTGGGGTGTGCTGGCAGTGCCAGCACTGAGCTGAGCCTGCCTGCAGGGCTCCATGGGCAGCCTGCCTGCCAGGGCTGCCTGCAGGGCTCCATGGGCAGCCTGCCTGCCAGGGCTGCCTGCAGGGCTCTGTGGGCAGCCTGCCTGCCAGGGCTGCCTGCAGGGCTCCATGGCCAACCTGCCTGCCCAGGGCTGCATGGGCTCTGTGGGCAGCCTGCCTGCCAGGGCACACTGGCTCTGTGGGCAGCCTGCCTGCAGGGCTGCATGGGCTCTGTGGGCAGCCTGCCTGCAGGGCTCCATGGGCAGCCTGACTGCCAGGGCACACTGGCTCTGTGGGCAGCCTGCCTGCCAGGGCTGCATGGGCTCCGTGGGCAGCCTGTCTGCCAGGGCTGCATGGGCTCCGTGGGCAGCCTGTCTGCCAGGGCTGCATGGGCTCCATGGGCAGCCTGCCTGCCAGGGCACACTGGCTCTGTGGGCAGCCTGCCTGCCAGGGCACACTGGCTCTGTGGGCAGCCTGCCTGCCCAGGGCTGCATGGGCTCTGTGGACAGCCTGCCTGCCAGGGCACACTGGCTCTGTGGGCAGCCTGCCTGCAGGGCTCCATGGGCAGCCTGCCTGCCCAGGGCTGCATGGGCTCTGTGGGCAGCCTGCCTGCCCAGGGCTGCATGGGCTCCATGGGCAGCCTGCCTGCCAGGGCACACTGGCTCTGTGGACAGCCTGCCTGCCCAGGGCTGCATGGGCTCCATGGGCAGCCTGCCTGCCAGGGCACACTGGCTCTGTGGGCAGCCTGCCTGCCAGGGCACACTGGCTGGATGCTGTGGAGCTCAGCTCCTGATGTTCTGGCACCTGGGCTAAAGGAGTGCCACAGGAACCCCTCTGAGGGTACAGGGGCAGAGATGTGTTTTGGAAAGGTACCAACTCACAGTCAATGCTGCTTCAGTCTTCTCAGTATCTCCACTGCTCACAGAGTTTTTGATAGCTGCATCTTTGGGGAATGCCTCAAAAGCTGCTTTCTTCTTCACTGCTCCACATGGGCTCCTCCTATTCACTGTCTAACGAGCTAAGTGGGAAAGATTGTCTCACTGGAAGATCTCAAGAGGTGCTGACATCCCATGTGCATTCTGCTGAGCTTCCAAACTTTGGCTTTTACTGCATTTTGTTCCTATGTTTGGCAATCAGATTGGAATTGTAGCCTCTCAGGCAGTCATTGTTTAGGATCTTGCTTTCTGCCATAATTTGAGTTCCATTCAGAAAAAGTGGCTTGAAGGCCTGCAGACTTTATTTTTCAGCCCCTTCAGTACCTGCTCTGTTCACTGCATTTCCCTTGATTTGGTGTTCAAGAGCTCCCAGGGCTCTGCCCTGACTGTCTAACAAGCTGCTGTCCAGGCTGCTCCCCATGCATTTTAAAATGTTTTCTGTTCTTTTGACTTCATTGTCTTTCAAACTGCTCTAGCCCACTCATTTGAAAAGAATCTGGCTTCCGATTTTCACTGTTGGAAACTACCACTTACTTTGATCTTAAAAAACATGTCAAAATTAATTATATTCAGGGTTTTTTTTCTTTACTAGGTCAATCACACTTATTTACAGGAATTATTTCAGAAAATTACTTAAGGCAAAGTCAAGAATAGCCTTTTCTCTTCTTTGCTTCAGAATGAGCTTACTCAAGATGCAATTGTTTATTACTTTCAAAATTGTCTTTCCAATTTCTGTTGTGATGTGACATACAGCTCATTTATATTTGGTAGGATAGTTGTCCTAGCAAACTTTGTTACAGATTGCTGTAATCTCTCCAAAGACCTGCAAACACTCAGCTGTGTGAGTGTTCTCCACCCTGGGCTGTGCTGTTGTGTCCTGTGGGCCCATCCACACTGGCACGTAAGACCCACATGTGCCACAGTGTTCACTTTTATGTTGTAATAACCTTACAAAGAGAAGAGGTCATTCTTGCAGAGTTACACATGGCAATAATGGCCAGATCTCCTGTGCATATGGCATGTTCTCCTGTGGGATATGGATTCATGCAGCAGCATCAGAAAAGTGATGGGTTCAGAAAAGAAAACAGTTGCAAATGGATGACAGCAACATCCATCAGCCTTGTCCTGGAGAGAGAACTCTTACCAGAGCCTCAAAACCAAGTTGTGACAGGGTCAGCTGTGTTTTTGCCTTAGTGTAGGATGCCAGACTAGGGACTGACCTTGGGAAGAAGCTGCTCAAACTCAAACCAGAAAAACTGCAAACTGGACTTAAGCTTCAGGGAACTAGAGAGGCAAGCCTTTAACTCCGGAGTTCTTGACATGGTCAAGTGCTGCTTGATGCCTCATGGTGATGCCAACTGTCTATATATCTATAAAGTGTACCTGGAGAAGTGCAAAGGTATTTGAAAGACAGGGTTTTTTTGGACTGAAACTCTGAGGAGTTCTGGACATGTGAGTAATTACTGTACAGAGTTAGGATTATCAAGCTTTGTTGTGGAAGTTGTGTAAAGCACAGCGAGCCAAGCAGCTGGGGGTAACTAAAATGAAGGGAAATATATAAATAAAGCAGCATCATTATTTTACTATGCAGAGATTTTTTTTTGTAATCATGTAGAATTTGTAGTGTTACTCCTGATTGACACTGGCATGAGATGTCTAAAGTGCCACGTTAAGGCAGAAGGCAGAGCAGTACTTTGGATCTGCTGAGTAACCACATCAAATATGGGTATTTCTCAGCTGCTTTTTTTACCTGGGAGAATAACTTTACAAAGTCCATGCCATGACTGGTGTTACCCAGAGCTGCTCCTCTGTTTCCAGTGACAGACTCTTGTTCTGACTGGTTAATTCACAGCTCTTCAAAGTGGCTCTGAAGACAATTTTATTGTCCTGTTTAAGATGTCACAAAACTGTCCATGTACAGAAAAGTGATCAGTGCTAATTGTCAAAGAGACCTTCTGTTGGCCTGTGGGGAATAGATACGGTCTGTCCCCAGGCATTGGGTGAAGGTCACACAAAACAAATTCAGAATGGCTTCAAACCCTCTCTGAGCTCTCTCTGCCACTGCTTGAGGACTGAAAATACCTGTACCAACTCTCTGAAGGGAAGTTCCAGCCAGGTGGGGGTTGGTCTCTTCTCCCAGGCACTCAGCAATAGGACAAGGGGGGCTCAAGCTCTGCCAGGGGAAATTGAAGTTGGAGATCAGAAAAAACTTGTTTGCAGAGAGAGTGCTCAGGGATTGGAATGGGCTGCCCAGAGAGGGGGTGGATTCCCCATCCCTGGAGGTTTTTAAGCTGAGCTTGGCCGTGGCACTGAGTGCCATGATCTGGTAAAGGGACTGGAGTTGGACCAAGGGTTGGACTTGATGATCTCGGAGGGCTTTTCCAACCCAATTGATTCTATGATTCTGTGATATCCTCTATTTTTAAAGCTGTAGCTGCAAAAAATCTAAGAGCCTGAGGATGTTTTATTTCCATCATTAGATAAAAATTACAAAGTATTTCTCTTTAATTTCCCTGGAGATATGGTAGAGACCAGATTGGTAAGAAGTTGTTGAATAATCATGACTCTTGGGCCTCTTCCAGTTTTCTAGCATTTGATTCTTTGTATGATGGGCCTTGGTGTTGCTGTTCCTGAGCTGAATGTGGATTTTGTGATTTTAGCAGGAACAGGGTGTTTGGGCAGTGTGTGCTTCATGTGCCTCATCTGTGAGCCTGGCATGGCAGTGCTGTGGAAACTGCTCTGCAGGGATGAGGTCTCTTCCTGACTGTGGCTGGATGAAAGGTAACTACCCACAGGGACACTGGAGGATTTCACAGAGATCCTTGGATGCAACGTGGTAAATACTGATGGTGTCACTAGATTTTGTTCTGTATATACCTTCTTGAGAGGAGCTATTGCACAGCTCCCTTTGTTGTTGGTTTGAGTGGTTTGTTTTTTTCCTGTCCTGGCATTCTGAATTTTTCCAGGATTATCATCATTTCCTCTGGGACTCAGGTGCAACACCTGTGACTGTGCTCCATGCTGAGCTAATTTTATTGTCCAGTTTCAAACGTTGCTTTTGTGGTTCATTCACTCCTCTGATGTCACCTGTTTTGTGCTCCCTTGGATGTGTTTCGATGCATTCATGCCCATAAAGAGTCAGGTGCTGCCTCTCTGCCAGCGCTGCCCATGCCCAGGGGCAGCTGTTCCTGCAGGGCTGGACAGTGCCTGTGCCCCCTCGCCCAGCCCTCCCTCATGCCCACGCTGCTCCCCTGGGGAGCAGGGCTGGTCCCGTGCAGGGGATTGCAGCTCTGGGAAACGCTCCCAACTCAGGAAAGGCTCCATTCACACCTGGGAACTGCTGCTGAACAGGAGCATCTGTCAGTGAAGTGTTACCTTCCAGCAGCTGTAAATAGAGGCAGATCACATGGAAAACAAATATCCATTTCCTTAAATATTTGGGCTGTAGGCCAAAGGTTAGAAAGGATCAGGCAGGGCCAAAATGTGCTACAAAACATGTCTTTATGCTTCCTGCAGCCCTGGGGGACATACCCACACCCTCCCCACGAGGATTAGCTGAGGATTTAGGACAGCAAGGAAAGAACAGGAATATTGACACAAGCACATTTGGGATAGGCACAGAAGAGGGTGAAAGACAGTGAAGAGCATTGTGTTTCCTCTGTTCTCCAAGAAGGCTTGAAGGAACAGCCCTGCACATCTGAAGAAAGCAGTTCCATCTCCCTCTAGAACACCAACAAAAGGATGATGGGAATCAGTTTTACAGTCAGATACAACTTGTGTACTGCAGCCCTAACTGAAAACCTCTGCCTGAAAAGCACTTCAGTATTGCTTATATCCATTCTTAAATTCTTCTTAAATTCATTCTATTGAATTGTCTCCTGTTCTCCCTTCATCTGTTTAAGGTGGTGGTAATGAGGAGGAGGAGTTTTCTGAAGAAGGGAAGTCCTTCTAGCCACAGAAAAATCCAGCTAAAACTATGTAGATTTCCATTTGAATCTTAAAACCTGCATACACATAACTGTACCAGACCCGAGACTGATGTTTGAAGCTAAATGGCTTTAAAAAGAAAACAATTTGTTTTCCTCTGAAGTTTCAACCTCGCAGTTTTAGAACCCTCAGCTATTTTTACAGCCGTATTTTGGAATGTATTATACAATATAAAAAATTTAGGAATCCAACTCTCTGTGCAAGAGAGCTTAGAAAGGAAGACCAAATCCTGCAATCAATTGATGCAGACAAATGCCACTCCATTAATTTAATAACAGGTTTCTGCAATCTGCTTTCAGAGCTGCATCTTATACAAACAGCATGGAAGAGATTTAGACAGAGACTGACATAATCTTGGAGTACATTTTTTGCTGTCTTTTAAGTGTTTACTGTCCTTACCCTCTGCAATCACTCCTGGTGCTCTGTCCTGCCCTGCCTTCCCATCACAGGCTGTGTATACTGCAGATATTTCCCAGCTAAGTGCCAACATAGCTAAAATTGAGGAATTAAAAAATTGCTGTCTATATGGCTCTTCAACTAATTTATTCCACCACTTTGAAGGAAATAGGGCCTTTTTTGGTGCTTTCCTGAATTGATAAGAGGACTGTAGATCTCAATCCATCACAATTCCAGGTGCCAGACACTTTGTGCTTTGCTCTGGTCCCCACTGAGCTGCTGACAATTGTCTGCAATCAGAGCACTTGGGGATGTCTCACACAGCCTTTGACTTACTTTTTTTTTAATCTGTAATTCAATTTCACATTAAGAAATTTTCTTCAATATACATCTAAGATCTGCTGATCTCAAACTACACAAAAGATTTTTGTTAAAAGATACAGCAGGTCTTTGACTCATGAAGTGCAGCCTGGGTCATGAGCTGGGCTAAGTTCTCACCTCTGGAGCTGAGTGAGTTACAGAAATATGAGCTCCAGCAAAGCAAATCCTACATAATTATGCAAACAAGTAAGTGATTATTATTTGCCCTTCCCATTTGCTCTTCTCTTACAATTAGTGAAGGTCATGCTTGTATCAAGTGGTACTTGATTCCTAAGCAAGGAATAAGACTCAGTTTCTTTACAATGGCTCATGTTTTTTCACATTTTTGAAGGGCCATGAAGACCTATAATGACAGGTGAAACAAGATAAAGCATATTGAAATCTTGTTCAGGAAATTTCTACAAGAGTTGACTATATTTTGTTTTCTTTACATGAATTTATGGCTTTACAGGAGTTGGAAATTGAAATCAGGTATCAAAATAATTAATTATTGACATGCTTTGTAAATTAGAGAATGAAATCTTATTTGATACCTAGAAACAACTTTCACCTGAGTGTTTCTGATACTACTGCATCTCATCCAAATGCCCCAAACCTCTGGAAGCCTCACTTTCATAGAACTGTATTCATGACACCTGTTCATATGCAGTGGAAAGAATTTTTTTAAGTGGGATTTTGCACTTGTTAGTCACATGACTTGTGATAAAGGGTTACTGTTCTTGGGCTGCTCTCAATCAGCACCTCTTCTGGCTCTACTGCCTTGAGTGATTGGATCACTTGAGAACCTCTCTTGAGATTCTTACTCCATCTGAAAGCTTAGTTCCATAATCTATATATTTACAACAAGCCATTTGGAAAACCTTTAGAGTTCTTAGAAGACCCTGCTACAGTCAAGGGCTGAGCAGCCAAGGATGCTGTTACTTTGCAGCCCATTTCTTGCACAATGTCTCACCCTGCCCACCATCCATTCCCACAGAGTATTTCACTTTGGGGGGCTGTTGTTTTGCACTCCTCAATCTTGAAGGCTGAGAATCAAAATAATCTACAATTGGCATTTCATATATGACCATCTTTGCTGGCTCCTCTGGGAGATTACAGTACTTGTAGTCTAATTGAGATATTTTTAGAGCTACAAGTACCATCCCCAGCTGGGAACCAGGTTATTTGCCCATTATAAGACACCCAAAATTGTAGCAATCCTTAAACATGTCACATGAACGGTTCTGCATCTTGCCAATACTGATGTTCACACCAGTTATTTCCTCTACTTTTCAATCAAACACACAGACACAAGTGAGAAAAAGAGGGGAATGATTTCCTTGACAAGTTGCTTAAAATAAATGGGAGATTTTGAAGGTGATAAGAAATTATAAATGGCAGAGACAGACCAGAACCCTGTGGTCAGAGAAAAACTGGTAATGTCCCAAGTGCATAGCAAAGCACAAAAACCTTTGCAAAAGGGAAAATATTGTATGACTTTCTCAATATCTAATGATGATACCCTGTGCCATAGGCTTGTCTGGGCACACAGAGCTTGGAATGGTGCTAAGGCAGCGTTGCTGCTGGAGACCCATTTACACAGGGGCACTTCTCCAGCCATGGTGAGTTATACAGTGGTGCTCTGGGCACAGACTGAGCAGGTTCCACGGGGCACAGTGGTGCTCTGGGCTAGAACAGGTGCTCGTGGAGTATTAGTGCCTGTACCAGAGCAGGGAACAAATGCTGGATAGTCTGGCATATTTTGGATTCTCTGTGTACTACTTTAACATTCTGATGGAAGGGTGGTACTTTTCTGCCCCGATTTTAAGCTGACATGTAAATCAGAGATTCCTGTCAGCGCAGTGCTGAATAATGCCCAGCCTTCAGCATCAGGTTCGTGTTGGGATCCGGGTGCTGTTTCAGTGGTGTGACATTTCTGTGGTGTAATGGCCATTGGCAGCAGAGGCGCAGGACCAGCTCGGGAATCGGGAGTGTCCCAGGTAGCCCCAAGCTGGCACTTGCAGGTGCGTTTCACAGTGCAGGATTCGAGTGTTTTATCTCGAGACTTCCTGCTCTTCCCATGTGATTGCAGAACAAAGGAGTGTCCGTTACCCGTGTGAGGTGCGATGGTTCCGTGCGCGGCGCATCCCCACGGGCTGTGCCAGGAGGGCTCGAGAGGGCAGAGCGGGAGCAGAGCCGGCGCTGGGGCTGCCCTGGGGCCGCGGGCACAGATGGCTTCGATGCTTCTGAAGGGTTTGCTTTCCGTCTCTGGAACACACAAACGAGCCGCATTTATCGCACGCGGACGCGCTTGGCGCTCTCGCCACTATGTGTAATGCCAGGGACGGGAGCGGGAGGTGAAAGGTGTCCTGAGGGATCGCCCCGGAGATCCCGAGCTGGGCCGAGCTGGGCCGGGCACGGCGGGGCTGTGGGGGCCGTGCCCGATGGCTGCCCTGTGGGGCCCAGGGCTGTGCCCGCTGTGGGGCCCGGGGCCGTGCCCGCTGTGAGGGCTGTGCTCGCTGTGGGGGCCGTGCCCGCTGTGAGGGCTGTGCTCGCTGTGGGGGCCGTGCCCGCTGTGGGGGCTGTGCCCGCTGTGGGGCCCGGGGCCGTGCCCGCTGTGGGGGCTGTGCCCGCTGTGGGGCCCAGGGCTGTGCCCGCTGTGGGGCCCGGGGCCGTGCCCGCTGTGAGGGCTGTGCTCGCTGTGGGGGCCGTGCCCGCTGTGGGGGCTGTGCTCGCTGTGTGGCGCGGGGCCGTGCCCGCTGTGGGGGCTGTGCTCGCTGTGTGGCCCGGGGCCGTGCCCGCTGTGGGGCCATGCCATGCCAGGCCGGGTTGCTGCGGAGCCGCCCCAGCCCCGCTGCCCTGCCCGCTGTGCCCTGCCCCCTGTGCACCGCCCTCACCGCTGTCCCTCCCCATCTACCGCCCTTTCTTCTTTTATTTTCATTTTTTCCCGCTCTTCCACCTTTCTGCAGCGACTTACACAAGTCTTTGATAATTGCCACCTCAAGTGCTCCCCGTGCCGTCCCCGCGCAGCCGACCTGGCCCAGCCCAGTCCCAGCCCAGCTCAGCCCAGTCCATCCCAGCCCAGCCCTAGTCCCAGCCCAGCCCTAGTCCCAGCCCAGCCCGGTCCAGCCCAGTCCCAGTCCTTCCCTGCCCGGCCCAGTACCAGCCCAGCCCATCCCCAGCCCAACCCAGCCCGGTCCAGCCCAGTCCCAGTCCGGCCCAGCCTGGGCCAGCCCAGTCCAGCCCAGCCCACCTCCAGCCCATCCCAGCCCGGCCCGGCCCGGCTCGGCTCGGCCCGGCTCGGCTCGGCTTGGCTCGGGGAGAGGCGCAGACCCGCGGGCCGGGCGCGGGGAGCAGAAACAGGAGGAGCAGGAGCAGGAGGAGGAGGTGGTGATGTGAAAGGAGCGACGAGCACAAAGCACATTTGAGAGGAATCATTTAGCTCCGGTGTTTGTTGTTTTCGGGAGTCTGTTTTTCCCTTCTCTTTCTCCTTTCTATCGTTTTTCCTGCTCAGGATTTAAATGCCACTCAGAGCATCCCCAGATCAGCTTGCGGCTCGTCTCCTGCTTCTTCCGAGGCATTGACTGCATCGCTCTCTGCATGCGAAGGGCTCGGGTGTGCCACCCGCTAAGGTAAGGGGCTTGTGCAGCCGTGCCGGGGCTGGATGGTTAGTGCCAGCCTCTCGGGCGGTGTTGGGCTCCCTTCGGCCCCCAGCCCCGTGCCAGGCTCCGCGGCACCCGGAGAGCTCGCACCGCCGGGTGCGGTGCCGGTCGGGGAAAGGCAGCGGGGCCGGGGGGGCTCCGCGCCCGCCCCTCACACCGCCCGTGCCCGCGGGGAGCACCGCGACCCCCGAGCCCCCGCGCCTCTGCTGCTGGAACAGCGCCTGGCATCGCAGGAAGGGCAGAAACAGCCTAATCCTCTCCTACAAGAAACTGTTCGTCATCATTTTTTTCTCCGTGAGAAATCCTGGAGGCGCCCATCTCCCCTCCTCCCCGCCCGCCCCCGCTGCCAGCGCGGCTCCTTTGCCCCCTCCTCTCCTCTCCTCTCCTCGCCTCGGGCGGGTCTTGCCAGGGACCGGAAAGTTGCGCTGCCCCATCTGCCCCATCCGCACGCTGTGCGTTCCCCTTTGAACCCGTTCTCCCCCTGCCTGATCCGCGGCCGTCCGGCCCCCCCACCGCCTTAAACTGGGTTGCGAAGGCGCCGTGCCCTGAACTCCTCAAACTTCTCTTCTGGCTGTGATTTATATTCTATACCAACAGAAGGGACAAGAGAAATATACTGATCCTCCTGTGGATGACTTTTTTTTTAAATAATGCATTTCCTTCTTCCCCTTTAATTTTTTTTTTTTTTGGCAAGGAAATTTGCTCCATCTCCAGCAGCAACCACTGCTCCTTTTGATGTTGTGGTACGCCGTGCGCATGCGCCTCACATTAGAATTACTGCACTGGCCAGAATAAGTTGGATCTCTTCTCTTCACTGAAACCCTAAATCATATCAAAAGCGAAAGGGATGCTGAGAGTCCGGAAAAAGGGGTACTTTGGGATTTGGTCATTCCCTTTAATAATAGCCGTGGTGTGTGCACAGAGGTAAGTGATGAAGGTATCTCTTTTCCTTTACTTTGAATTGCAGTGCATGCTTCTGCTGAGAGGAATGTACAGCTGGGGGCTGAGAAATCAGAAATAATATCGTATTATTCTTTTTTCTTCTTTAGTGTCAATGACCCTAGTAATATGTCACTGGTAAAAGAGACCGTGGATAGACTGCTGAAGGGCTATGATATTCGCTTGAGGCCAGATTTTGGAGGTAATTTGACCGCTTTTGAATAAGCGAGGATGCATATCCGGGCTGTGCACCTTTGGTGTGGGGGGGATTTCAGACGTGTTGGGGGTGCTGTTGCTTTGGGGTGTGTGTGTTGCCGTTTTCTCAAGCTGATCCAAAGTTAAGCTCGTTGTTTCTCAATTTTCTTAGCACAGGATGTGCTCTTAATGCCATCACTTCAATCACTTGCATATTCGTAATCGGTCGCTCATTTTGTGTGTGCTGACACTTTATTAACCCGTAATTAAACCCTTGTTTAACTGGTTTTATCGAGATGCAAATCTCTCTTAAGTTTACCCAACGTTTGTTCCTTTTAGTACAATGTGCCTGTGATCAGTTCCTATTTTTGAGTACAAGATGTGCTGTTAACTGATACAAAAATGTAATTTAACCCCTGCGTGCTCCCACTTCGAGCTAGTTTGTTTATTCCGGACGTGTTCGCTGCGGGTGGCCCCTTGTCCCCCGTCCCTCATCCCCATGCCCATCCCGGGCTCGGTGGCCGCTGTGCCCGGGTGCGGGGCGGGGGCAGCGCGGCGGGGTCGGTGCCGGTGCCGGCGCCGGCACGTGTGCGCTGTTACATAAAGCACGGGCAGGCTCCGGGCCCGGGGGCGAGGGGAGCTGGGCTCGGGGGGCCTGGGGGTTGAGCAGGGCAGCCTCGGGGGGCCTGGGTGGCGAGCCGGGCAGGGCTCGGGGGCCCTGGGGGATGAACCGGGCAGGGCTCAGGGAGTGAGCCGGGCAGGGCTGGAGGGACTGGGGAGCGCTTTGTGCCTTCCTCTGCCTTTCTGGTTATGCTTTCACGCCGGTGCTGTGCGCGCCGTGTCTGTGCCCAGTAACTCCGGTAAGGACGAGTTAAGTTCTCAGAGCTCACATTGCGGACCATCCTGTCGGTTTGCAGGTCCGCCGGTGGCTGTGGGCATGAACATAGACATCGCCAGTATAGACATGGTCTCGGAAGTCAATATGGTGAGTATCTCGGGTTTGGGGGTGGCTTCGCTGCCCCCGCCCCTGCAGGGCGGAGCGCGCCCGGCGCGGCCTCGTGCCCGCGGCGCCGCCTGCGGGGGTCGTCGGGGGGTCCGGCGGGAACGGGGCGGGGATCCTGCGGGCGGCAGGATTTGATGCGGGGCGGTGTTCCCCCGCTGCGAGGCGGTGGATCGGCAGAGGCGGCTCCGGGGCCGTGGGAGATGCGGGTGATGCTGCGGGGCGGCACAGGCGGCTCCGGGGCGGTGGGCGATGCGCGATGCGGGCCGTGGATCGGCAGGGGCGGCTGCGGGGCCCCTGCCCTGCCCTCCCTCCCGCGCCGCCTTCCCGCGAGCAATGGCGCCCCCTGCCGGGCGCGCGCGCGCACCGCACCCCGGGCCGGGCCGGGTCAGCAGCGCCTCAACCTGAACCTGAACCTGAACCCAACCGGGTTTAACCCGCGCTGCGCTTTAACCCGGCTCAGCCCGGTCTGTCCTTCAGGGGCCGGTTTTGTTTGTGCCATAGTAAAAATAAAGGGCCGTTTTGTCTAAGCAGTGCACTTCCTATTAAAACCAAACAAAGGGGCTTTTACTTCTGCACATGTTCTAAATGTACCGGTTTGTTCTGAAGCCTGACATTACTTTGGGTGGCGATGACCGAGTCAATGATTTTACAAGTTTAGTTTTTCCAAGATGTTGGCTTTTCTTTTCTGAATCCTTGGAACTGACTGTGCTGAGATACTGAGCTTGTTCAGAACAAGATAAGTGACACTTTCTGTGTTTCGCTGTCATCACCTGGGACACTAATGAGGTGTGAAGGAAATTGGAGAACTCTAGAAGTTGTTCTTGGCTTAGGTGAAACTTTTCTCACACTGATTTTTCGTATTTAGAAATGTTTGGGGTCAAGTTTTGACGTTTTTATTGTAATTTGCATCCTACTTAGTGAAGGATGCATAATTTGGCCTAATATTCATCATATACAGGAAGGCAACGTGAAGACACTGAAACATGGTTAGCAGCACGTGATACAAAATAAATGCCTTTGTCATGTGTTGGTGAATGGGAGATTGCTGTTTGAAGCAAACTTTTCACTACTTTTTAAGAGGTTTAAAGGAAACATCTTTCTAAATGCAAATGTGATTTTAGGGAAACTACTGTAGCTCTAATGTGTTTGAAAATAATATTTAGAGAGTTATCAGTTGCTTTAATATAATTCTACTCCTGAATTATTTAATTGCTCAGTGTCATGTTTGAGTTCTCAGCCATGTTGCAGTGCATGAATTGGCAAACGTTTGCTCTCAGACTGGATGCCTTGTGTGATGTACAGGAGCTTTTTCATCATGTGAAATATGGCCCTTGGCCTGGCTTGAGGGTGACATTACAGGTGGTTTTCCTGTGAGACAGAGGGATGCTGGTGGCAGGGCTTGGTGCTGCTCATCCTCAGGATACCAGGAACATGCAGTAATTTCACCCTGTGCAACTCGGGAGATATTTCTAAGTGGCTAAAAGGGGCTTCCAAACTTTGTCTCACTAAACTTGTAATCTAGTATTCCACCTTTGTGAGCTTTACATGCAGAGGAGGAATATTGCATTGTATTTTACACCTCTTGCTTTTCATTAAAAGAACTATGGGTGGGAGAAATAGGGTTGTACAGAGCTGTGTCTTGGACAGCCAGGGGAGTGAGGGAGTGATGAGGGTGCACTTGGCAGAACTGGGAGCTGCTGGCCAGTGTATTAATCTCACATCCCTTCAGCACTGGAAGGTTCTCATGAAAAGATTGTAAAGGTACTTGTGAATTTTTTCTGTGTTTCTTTCGATGATTTCTAGAAATGTGGTCTCCAGTTAAAGGTGGTAGCACATCAGAATACTGTGATCTGACACTTACAGACTAACTATAAAACCAAGAGTTATTTTTAGTATTCTGTAGTCAGTTTATTGTGTTTCTATAATGAAATGTTTGACCTTTCTGCAAAGTCTTTTCAGACCATCTGCAGAACTCGGGGGAGTGTGAGGGGGAAACGTATAGACAATTTTGTCCTACTAATTTGCCTAAAGCATTTAAGCTTTGAGCTTATTTTACTCTGAGAAGCCACCTATTTCTTAAAACCAGGCAATCATGTTACATAATTGTTTTTTTCACTTTACACTTTCCGATGAGATTCCAAACCCAGATTATGTTCTAAATCTACCTAATTGTCAGATGTAACATGTAACACCTGATTTCACAATGGTCTGTACAACACAACAAGTACTAATGTACCCTGATAGACCTGACATGACTGAGAGAGGCCCCCAAGCAAGCAACAGAATGTTTGGTGTACAAGGCCTTGCCTTTTTCCTTGCAAAGCCTCCAGATTTTGGAGCAGAAACCAGGAGGAGTACATGGAATGCTGTCTGATGCAAAGCCTTCTGAGATAACAAGATACACAAAAAGCATCTTTTGGATTTATGAACCTTTTTTTCAGAGCATGGACTTGTAGCACTGTTTGTAGTCACAGCAACCACTACTGACTTTACATAAAGGCAGATTGCTGCCTGGAGTCGTGTACTAACATTAGTGGGATCAAACTTCTGCCTTGGGAGGAAGGCTAAAGAATCATAGTTAATTTTAATGTTAACTTACTTTAAAATTACATTTCTTTTTCAGTCTTGATCTATTCTATCTTCCATACATATTTGTGCCACTATGCAGGCTGAAGGTTTGTCTCCAGTGTCTTGAAGTAAATCATAAAATCTTCACTTTGTTGAATAGGAGGATTTAGAGTTCCTGTTATAGTAAGTAAATGTGTATTAAGGATGTTCAAGAATATTATTGTTGATTTTGAATTCTTAAAGAGGTGATAAATATTCTGCCTCCTTAAAACTCTCAGAGTGTATCAGGCTTTACAGGTGCTTACAAATATTTCTTGTGTGCAACAGAGCTGAAACCATCAACTGTTTACCTTTTGCAGTCAGGAACTTGATCTAACTTATGTCTTAGTTTACAGAAATGGTTTCTAAGTGCTGGTACTCGTGAACGTGGTGGGTTCCAGCCCTGGGGACTGCCCAGGACGCACATAAGAAAAGTGAGAACTTCAGGAGTATGTGGTTGTTGACAAGTGTCATGGCTACTTGGACTAATTTCTTGGTATTTTGCAAAGAAAATCTGTAACCGGGGGAGACGAGTTTTTGGACGTGAGGGAGACTCCACAGGAGTCAGCAGCAACAGGCCCCTTTATTCATCCACACACTCTTGTATACACCTTCAAGACTGTAACTCTCCACAGCTGATGCCACTTTGGCACTGATTATTGGCTAATAATGCTGTTTACATTACAAAGCCTCCCATAACTGGCTGACCATGCACATCTGCTGAGAAGGTCAGCTGTTTCTGATTTCATTAATTAGTTCTTAAGGCTACATTACACTAATTTACATAGGCAGTTCAGCACATGGCTTGCTTTTTAGGTGAAATACCATACGAAATTCCAACAAAAATCTACATCAGGTAATGATTTTATGCAGTACAGTAATGACTGTGGTACCCCTATGGACCAGGCCCTGCAGTATTGTTGTGTCTCCTTTATCCCAGTTATGCTACAGATTCTCTGAAGGTTTCTCTTATTCATGTAACAGTGGAGAACGAAGATGGAGAGGTGTGAAGGCTACTAAAATGGTTTTCCTGGGCTAGTGAATTTGATGTTCTATTAGATCAGCTGTATTGCCCCGAGCTTAACTCAGTATTCTCGATAGTCTCCAGGTGGTTTTTTCTCTACTTCAATTTTCTTCTGAGCTTCTTTACCCCTAACACTAAAAATTCATTGTCAAAATAGTATCTTCAGACAGTAATTGTGCAATAGTATCTCTGGGTTTTTTAAATTTATTTTGATAAGCTATGGTAGCTGGGATGGCACATTTCCACATTTTCATCTCAGTTAACTTTTGGAGTAAACCCTTATGGTGCAGCAGCAAAGACTGTTCTCCATTCTAACTTTCCCCCTTTCATCCCAACAGTTCCCTTGTAAATTGTTTTTAAAAATTGGTACAGGGTCATTAAGAGGTACAGATACAAATTTCCTTCCCCAGACACCCCTGAAGATTCTGTATAACGTGTGCATTTGATCTGTCTAGATAAGACATGAGGATTTCCATGGATAACTTTGGTCATGTTGTGGTTTTCAATGCCTTGGTTTATTCCCTATTAAATAGGTCAACATTTCGGGTTTTTTGTGTTCTTTTTTTGTGTTCTCCCCCCCCCAGTCTGTAGCTATTCTGGGATTCTGGTACAGGATGTCTTTAAAAGACAGAGAAATATTTTGCAGCTATAGCTTTTACTCAGGAAATACACACTTTTTTGAGGTAATGGATTGTGTCCTGGGGGTCACTGGGGTCTGCAGAGAGGAATCTGAACTGTTTATTTAATTCCAGGTATTTGCTTCTTGTCCAGCTTTGGCACATGGCTCGGTGTGTGTGTGGAGTCAGGACACGATGGATGGGTTTGTCTTTCTCAGTGGAGCCATTAGTGTTGATTGAGTGCATAATCCTTCCATCAAGTGGGAGCTGGAGACACAAAGGAGCTGTTACCATCTATCAGGGAAAGGTTTACTACTTAGTGTATGCCAAGTTTTACACAGCAGAGCCCAGTAGCTTCAAAGCTTGAAACAGAAAAGCTTTTTTATGTTATATTTCACTTCTATATTTGAGATATGCCAAAGTTGCCCAAAATAGTAAGTCTAATACGGGTAGATCAGAATATTCTCAGTCTAAGAACGTACAGGCATGACTGTAATTTGCTGGTAGACCTCTGACTTTGAGTTGCTCTTGATAATGGAGACCCATTGCTGGTTTTCTTAGAATCTCTTATATTTTCTTGAGGTATTTTTAGAAGGGGACATTAACAAAGCTCAAGATTTAGATTATGAAATAAGTTTAGGTTACAAAACCAGCAGGAGCTGTGTGGCTGCCTCTCAAATGGCAGCAATTATCTTTGTGTGTTAAAGGGGTGTAGAGATGGCTTGTGATATAAAAAGAAAGGGGGGTTAAGTGGTGAGGAAATACAGTGGACCTGTTCCAAACCCAAAACCTCCAGGGAAAGTCCTGGTAGAGACAAATGAAGAGAAAGGAATTTGTAGAACAGGAGAAGTGTTCTGTATACACTGGTGCAGAAAGAGGTGAGGGAAATGGTTTCTGCCAGCAGGATCTTTTGTTGGTCCATTCTAGTTGTATGTGCTGCTGCACGTGATCTGCAGGGAGAATAAGAGAACAGACTGACCATGCATTGAGAATGAAATGAGAAGGTGCTGCTTCCCTAATCCTGGGTAGTTCCTGCTGCTGGAGATGGTTGGGTTTATATTCTCTCTGTGTCACAAATGCATGTGCTGCTTCACACAAAATTGCATTTCTCAGCACAGTTTGAATTTGGCTCTTGCCAAATTATTGTGCTCGCACCCTACTGACTCATCCTGAAGTGTCTGCAGAGACTTCTGTGAGTGCAGAGCAGGTGATGGATGTCTTGGAAGTGAACTTCTTCTTATTAGAAGCCCTCTTGTACCTTTTCCTTCAGCTGCTGTCTGGGATAACATGGCAAGACCTTTCTTTTTGAATTGGGGTACTTTACATTAGTTTGGATTTCCATTTCTTGTTACTGTGTCTCTAATTAAGGAGTTTTCCTTTCTTAGCTTAAAAGAATGTAAAACAAATTAAGAGCTCCTGTGTTCAAGTAAAATATTCTAGAGGAGAAAACTGAGTCTTCCTATTGGTACTCTACATATGGATTGAAGTTTTCACACCTTGGTCAAGTATGACATGACTTACCCAGAACATACACGCAGGAATACAGTAAGTTTGTAACTAAGATAGTTCAGAAGTAATAAATTATTATGTGTATATATATAATGTCTATCTATGTTACACATATCTAGAAGAATCACCTAATCCTTTTTTTCTTTAAGGTCAGTATAAATGGTTTGTTAATTGGATTTCACTTTCAGTGTGCTACAGCAAGACTTTAATCAGCAGAAAATTATCTTGTTTGGTTGTTGGTGGTGATTTTTCAAAGTCATTACTGGATTCAGCAGACCAGGAGATGGTTGGTAGTAATTTAAAGAGGTTTCCTTGGAGATGATTTGTACAATTGAATGAATAATTATTGCTTTTTTTTTTTTCTGAAAGCCTTGTTCTATAAATATTGAAGTATTTTGGCTCTTGCCATAGAAGAAAAGAAATTTATCTTCAGGGCATTTTCTGGGCAGTGTCTTGGTGCTAATGCCTGGGAATGAACATGAAAGTGTACTTTGTTGGCTCCTGCTAAAGGCTGCTTTATTTCATAACTCCTCTATTCAAAATCACATAAAATCTTTATAGATGAGCCGTGTTAGTGGAATAAAAGATTTTATGTTGTGCTCTACAAACTTGTTACAAGTTTAAACGTTTCCAATGGTTGTATTTGTGCTCCTTGGTGACTCTGGAGTCTGCCAGTGCATCATGGCTAAATCCTTATTATTCCTCCCTCCCTTTTTTATCCTCATGCATCCTGCAGCTCTCTGTCAGGTTTATAGCAGAACCTTTGGTATTCAATCATGTTGAAGTACCACCATGTAGAGTAATAATTCTTCTTTTTCTAGAAGTAATCCAGACTCCTGGTAGGCTTTTAGTGGTTAATGCAGTAGTTCTCTGCCAGTGCTCGTATGAATTAGGGAAGCAAGAGTCAGTCCCTTCATTTCAGAGGAGGGTGCTTGCCCATGAGGTAATGTTTTTATGCCTCTTTGAAGCAATGAAAGAAAGCATCTTGCTTGTCTTTAGAGTTAACTTTGGAGACAGTCAAATATCTGGAGTTATTGACTCCTGTGAGGGGATGCAATCTGTAATTTAAAAATACATTGCACGTTCATAATTACATATCAACTGTAGGCACTGATAAAACTTGTGGGTTGGCAAAAAAACCCCAGACAGAATCAGCCTTTGAGCTTCCTTGCAGTGACTCCAACTCAGCTTCTCCAGGGCTTCCCCCCTGCTCCTGTTCCCTGGCTGTGGTGGCACAGCCAGTGATGGCAGTGGTGGCACCGTGGACACAGTGCCAGGCAGTGCTGCCTGTCTGAAGGAGCAGAGGTTTTCCCTACAAAGATCTTGGTGTGCAAATTTTCTGACTTATTATTTTCAAACTAGTAACCAATTAGTCATCCCAGTTGGGTCCAGGAGTTAGACCCTCCCAGACTTGGAATCACACCAACTGTCATGACATTTTTGTAGGAGTTTTGCAAATAAGGGTGTAATTAATTCCCAATAAAAACTAAAATTTCTGTTTTAAATCAGAAGACATTTAATATCCAGGAGGCTGACATGTATGCAAGGGAATATAGAATTTGTAGATCATGTTTAATGTAGCTTATGATAGGCCAGATAAAGCATTTAGAACGTGAGCTCTTCCCCTCTCCCCAGACTTGAAAAACAGGGAGACTTTTCTGTTTCTGTCTATCTTGAGCTTCTTTCTGCATATCTCCATCAAAGCTAAAGCCTGTTAATTTTTATTCTGTAAACACTGACAGAGGGATTCGTTTGTTAGTTTTCAAGTAATAAGAATTTAACTATGTGGGGAAAAAAGCAACCCTTCTGGGATGCATTTTGCATTTCAAGTGTGTGCTGTTGTAGTAGATACGGCACTTTTGAGTATTTCCACTGATTTTTCTGTAGACAAACCACTGATTCCTTGTGATTGTGCCAGAAGACAAACTCAGCTTTATAAATTTTGAACAAGTAGAAGAAGAAATTTACAGGAAGTTTGGTCTTGGAAAGGAGCAGTATATTAAATTACCCTAATGAATGCATTATTAAAATAATGTCCAGCTATTTGACATGGAACATCCTTGTTCCAGTGCCCACTTTTTGGACTAGTTCTTTGATGAACAGGCATTTCTGTTAACCAAGCACCTCAGTGACAGTTGGTTAAAGCCCAGAATTTTCCTTCCCAGTGGAATGTTCTGGTGCTCCGGAATGTCCCATCCCTGGTGAGGGGCTTTGCTGCCCAGCACAGCCTGGGTTTGGGAACTCTCTCCAGCCAGAGGTTTATTGGCCTGTGGTGGCTGGGAGTGTTTTCAGACTGCAGGGACCAGGACAGGGGGAGGAGGGAACCTGTGACAGGTGCCAGCACACACTTCACCTTCTCTGCCCCTGGAAACAGCTTTCAATCACAGCAGCTCATGACTTGCTGTTCTCTCAGGCATGACCTAAGCACATGAGCGTTATCTGCTTTTGCAGGAGCTTTAAATATTGTCAACCTGCCTGAATGGGCTTAAGTAGGAACAACATATCTGCTCACCTGAAACAGTCCCTTCCTGAATAGATGTGCAGTAAACATCTTTGTGAATCAGGAAACCAAGTTGTCAAAATGGAAAACCTTGTGAATACAGTCTTTTTCAGAGATCAGTTATAACAGTTTCCTTTGAAAGTTGTTTTAGAATGACATATGGCAAACAGCTGTAATGTGCAAAATAATTTTAATTTTTGAGATACAACCCTTGGATAAAAATTGGTAGAAGTTGTAGAATTAGGTAAAGGTCATAATAAACCCATTTGAGATGAGAAGAAGGTATTCCAGAAATGGCTGTGGATCTTCTGATATTTGGGATGTCTGAGAGCTGTGACTCGTGTGGTTTGTTTTTGGAAGTGTTTCTCATTCAACTGCTTGTTATGACTGTGGAATAGGTACATGTTCTGTTGCTTTTAGGAAGCTGAAGGCATCTATTCCTCACTGAGCATTATCTCTTCAAGTGTGATGATTAAGTATCTGGGTAAGATACTGAAGACTTTTTAAAAACTATTCACTACCATGGATGCAGAGGCCTTTGGAAAATCTGGTCCTAATTCCTATTGTAGATTAATTTATATTTTTTCTTCATGGAAGTTTAAATTGTTTTTAATACTTGAAACAGAGATTCCTTCTGCTTGACTGAGTAAAATTAGTGCTTAGACTTTTTTATTCTCCATACAGACTTTAAAAAAGTTATATTGGTTTTTTTCAAAAATCTCTCTTGTTAATTCCTTCTGGTCCACAAGGGTGAATATGTTTTTTCATTTGCATAAGAGTTATTCCCCAATAGTCCAGAAGTCATTATGATCCCCTGTCTAATCCTTATTTGTTTCTTTGCTCAGTGTGTTTGAGTTACCAGCCCGTGCAGCTCAGAGGGCGGGCAGGGCACTGGCAGCTCAGTTTGCCCAGCGGGCTGTGCCGGCTCCCCCGGGGCTCTGCCAGGGGCACCGCTGAGCCAGCTCTGACCGCGTGTGCATCGCGGGAGGCACAAAATCGAAGGGAAAAGAAAGGAGTTTGAAGGTCCAGCAGACTGTTTATAAATTAAATAATTCAGGAGTGTAACTGTTCCATTTTTCCTTATTATGAACTGATTTGCTCTTTTAGAAAGCACACAGGGAAGAGGGAAATAGGATTAAACAAATATGCACGTCATTTACAAATGAAAAGGAGCATTTTGCAACTAATTCCATCATTGTGTCTCTAATCATGTAAGTCCATAAATGACCAAAGAAGCCTTTTAATCAGCCCGAAATCTTCCACAATTTATGTGGCTGTTCAAACTGCTCCACTGTCCAGTTGCTCGGTTTCATGGATGTTTTGTGATGGGAGATGCTTTAGGAAGTCCATCCATGAGAGAACCAGTAATGCAGTGTTGGTATCTTGGAGCATTTGCTACCTTAGGTTGCTCAAGATAAAGTGCTTAACAACCCCACCAGATAGGAAAATAAGACAAAATTATTTTTTCAATTTTGAAAGGAGCCTTTTCAAAGGTGTGGGAAGGTTTACTGAGTTAAGCATAGCTGAGACCTTTCATATCAAGTCTCAGCTAAAAATATATAATTATAGCAAAAATAGATTTGTAATGGAAATACCAGGAGACCCCTAACTATAATCACTCTTGTTAGTGTAAATGCCTGCAAATGAGCACAGTTTTCATTAATGTGCTGTTATGTGACACGAGTGACCACTTAGAGAGAAACCCAAAATAACTCTGGTTAACTGGCTGCAGTTCAACCCCCACCCTGCGCTCGGGCTTTGCAGAGCCCTTTGTGAGCTCAGGGCCACGGCAGCCTTGTGGTGAGAGTTAGATGTGGGAGTGTGGGGCTGTCTCTGCCCATCTCTGGGTGCTGGGCTGCCTGGCGGTGCAGCCCCGCATGTGATCTCTGGGCTCTGCGCGGGCACCGCCGGGCACGGGGCTCGGGGGCAGCAGCAGCTGCTCCTCTGCGGTGAGGGGGTGCCACTGTGCTTGTACTGGGCCACACAGCCAGAGCACCGTGCTGGCACTTCTGATTTAAGGATATTTAAAAGCCAATTAGGCCAATCATAGGAAGAGTTTATGTTTTTACTCTTACACTTGAGTTTGTGCCATAACCAAATGCACGGCTGAGGCAGCATTAGGAGGTTCCCACCAGGGCCAAGCTTTGCCTGCCATTAAATGGAATAAATCACTTTGCAGCAAAATCTTTCTGGCTTTTTTTTCCTTCCTTTTTCAGTTAAATGAAAAAGAATGAACTTAGTTTTTGGTCATAAAATCATCTTGGGTAAGGTAGATGGTAATGCATGCACTTAAGTGTAGAATTAAATTTTGATTAACTTTTTAATTGTATGGTTTTTTTGAAAACACAAAGATATATGAACTTTTGATATGGCATTTTAGGGATAGTTGTCTACTCCTCAGTAATGTGCTGGTTGGACAATAGTTCTGTTTAATCATCAAGGCAGCAATTATTTAGTAAAGATTAAGAACGAGATTTCAGTCAAAATCACTGCTTTTAGATATGTAAACATTTTTGTTTAATCAGTTCTATGGGGAAACATTGTTTTTGTTAAGGAAGTATTTTGTATTTTATGTAACTTAAATTATCTCTTGAGTTAAACTTTTTGAAAACAAAGAATGTGAGTATGTGTTTCCTCAATCAGTAATTCACATAAGCTGAAATGCATTCATGAACTCTTTTGTATTGAACACCAGCTGAAGTGCAAACCTTTCCTGGCCATGGCTGAGCCGTCTGCCCCTGTTGGGTCTTGCTCTTGGTGTTTGTTGCTCACTGTTTCAGTGGGTGTCCCCTGCTGTGCCTCCCTGTTCCCTGCAGTGTGTGCAGCAGATCCTGTTCCTTCAGCTCCCTGAGTGGCTCTTCTGTTTCATTCAGGTTGATACAGTGATACCTTTGGGCATCAACAGTTCAGGGGCTGTGACACCTTTAACCAACCACTGGGGTTGTAGTGGGGACTGTCTGACCGGAGCCTTCCCCAGCTGGCACTGGCTGTGGCACTGGCACAGTGGCCCCCACAGGAGTGGGCAGTGCTGGGGCTCCTGTCCTGCCCCTGTGCTGAGGCACCCTGTGAGACACTGGCACGTGGCACAGGCTGGGCTTGGAGGTGCTCTGTTCCTCCTGAGTGCCCTGCCCTGGCTCCATCTGCAGAGCCCAGCACAGGGAGGTGGCTGTGGCAGTGCCCATGGCAGACACCACGACTGCCACAAGCAGGGCTGTGCCTGGGTTGGGAGCAGCAGATCAGACAACCCCCAAGACAGAAATCCAGGTTTCCAGCAAATACTCCAAGTGATAAAGAACCTGAGGAGAAAAAGATTAAATGTGATCCATAAGCAGAATTGTTCCTATGCAGAATATTTTTCCAGCTTTCCCTTGAGGGGTCTGCTGTGCTCTGAACATCCAAGAGGTTTGCTGTGCTTCTGATCAGCTTCCCACACATTCTCACCCACTCCACTTTGCTGTGTCATCTTACTGTCATTTTTAAATACTAACAAAAGCAGTTTGTTTATAATGCAGAAATAAAAATCTTGAGAGGGGAAAGAATGTCTTTTGTATGTTATTTTAGCAGACCAAAGCTGACTCATGAGTAGCAAATATGAAGTAATTAATGTGTTTAAAATTCACAATTCCTGAGTGGCGAATTTAAGAATTGCTTTGACTATGGTAATCAGATTCCATACACTTTCTAATACATGATTGGTATTATTTTTAGGAAGTTTACCTTTCTGCAGAGCATTCTATTCAGAATATACAGCAGTATAGCAATTTGTAAAGCTGGGTGTAACTGGTGTTTTAAATAGTTGAGTGTGCTAAGCTGAACAGTGGGCAGGTACACTGGAGGATGGAAAAACAGCCTTTCTCTGGGGGAAAAAAAAAGAAAAGCTTTCATGTAATTTCCTTGGCATGGGAAGTTTTAAACAACCCTTGTTATTGGCTGCTTTTGTGGTGGGCTGGCACAGGAAGTTCATAGAAATACAGAAATGTGTCACTGCCACTGCTGCAGGCGAGTTTGCATTTGCACCAACCGAACCATTTTCAAGACTGGCAAACTTACACCATGTAATATCTTAGAACTGCATGGTAAAAAAATTATTTCCTTGGAGGTCAGAAAACTTGAACTAGTTTCTTCTGGGAAAAAGGGAGGAAGGTGTTTGTTTTAGGCTGAGAGCTTGATCTTGGTGGTGCAGCATAACTGATGTCTTAAAGAAAAGAAAAAAAAATGGTCCAGTTGCATGTGGAATCCCTGGCAGCACGTGAACAGCAATGGAAGAAAAGATTATTTGTATTAACTATATGGCATGTTATCAGTAGAACAAGTGCTCTGTCCATCTCTCCAGGAGCAGCCTGGCTTGCAGTCTCCTGTTTGTTACCACGTGGTGCTGTTCCCTGTGTTGCCTCTGTACATCTCTGACACAGACCTTGCACTAATGGCTCCATCCCTAATCTCGTGGTTGCAAACCTTAAAAGGGAACAAATGTGGTTTGTTACTGACTCTAGAGAAAATGTTCCTTCAGCACTCGACTGACAAGAGTTAATGATAACAAACATTTTTCTTTCAGAGTTATTGATTGCTAATTCACAGTTGGGATTTGCATAGATCTTTATTCATGAGGGTAAGAACAGTTGCCATTTTGCTTCTGTCTCCAGCCGAGTCTTCTCCAGCAGAGAAGAATTGCTCCATTGGGCTGTTTGCCCTCTTGTTTTCTAAATATAACTGTTCCCCAGCAGCCTGGTCCCTGCAGCCATCTGTGTTGGTATGGCTAGAGAAAAGGAAGGACCATGTTAGTCACTTATTTTCCTAAGTGAGCATAACTTGTCAAAAATGAAAGTATTTTCATAAGGAAATACTCTCCTAAGCAAGGACAGAGTTATTAAAGTGCTGCAGCAAAGAGCTTTTTGTGATAGTGGTGGTCATGCTTGTCTCCTGTTTGTAGCACCAAGTGTGGAAGCACTTTAAAAATATTTTTTACGATCTGGTTTTGAGAGAGTAGCAATTATTCACCTTCCTCTGAGATTCTCATTTCCTCTGTTTTCAGCCTAAAGTACTGTCTGATAGCAAAAGGGGAATGATAGGTGTAAAGGTGACCCAGAGCAGCAGAAGGGAGGAGGTTTAAAGGGAACAGGTGGAACTGGGGGAAGTCAATGGTTCCAGCATCTCAGCACTGGCAGTTTTCCATCACTGCTGTTTTTGTGAAAATAGTCTTTTAACTGGCCATGGGCAAAATAAATTGAACAGTATTTCTGCTTGTAATGATAAATCATAATCAAACCTCTCTGATTGTTCAGACCTGCAAAGATGCTCCCAGAAGGGGAAACATTTAAAAGCAGCATTATTTTAGTTACCATCACTAAGGTTTTATGGATATGCTATTCAGTGTTCCTCTTGTCTGCTGGAAAGGTTACACTGTCCTTTGGTTTTGCAAACCAGACTGTGGGCTGCAGCTCTCCAGGAGTTTATCTATCTGAGAGAGGCACCCAAAACCCTCAGTGGGATCCTTGCCTGGTGTTCCACCATTGATGTTCCTACTGTGCATTCCATTATTTCTGTGTGATGGTTTTTCTGTTTGGTTTTCTGGTCCATCTTACCTGTACTCTTTCTTTTCTCAACGAAGGTGTGGCAATAGCAGCAGATGCTTTCACATGATTCATAGTTAAATATTGGGTGAAGTTTTGGGTTTGTTTTGCTTTTGGTGTTTTAAAAAATTTGTGGTGTTTTCTTTGGGGTTTTTTGTGTGGTTGGTTTGTTGGGTTTTGGGATTTTTTTTTTAACCCAAGTATTTTCTGGAGGTAATTGTAGTGTTTATAATGGAGGGGAACATTTCCTCAGGAAACCTGTGTATTTGTCTGAGTCAATAATGCTACAGTAGAGGCAGTTTCACTTCCCCTTTAGGCATCTGCTGGCACTTTGCAGCTTTCCCTGGGGGCTGTTCAGTCTGCATGCACCCTTTTTTCACTAAAACTTAATTTCATTGAGATATCAGTTGGACAGCTATAACAGTCTTCAGATAGAATATAAGACCCTTAGCTTTGTGTGTGTGTGCCTGAACTTTGACTTAATTATTCTGAAAGATTTGGAAGAGCTTCTGCACTGATTGCATTCAAAGTCATCACTGACTAATGCCATCCATACAGGGTATTTGGGCTAGAACTTTTGTATAATAGGAAGTAATCAGTGTAAAACATCCTTGAGTACCCACTCCAGGTAAATGCTGCCTTTTCTGTTTATGACCCTTGTAATGTACACATTTCTGTCTGTTCCATGGACATAAACTTCACTGCAATTCCATCACCCAGATGCTGTTTATGCAATCACTTTTCCTCTTGCATCTTGATGAACTTCCCTTCAGAAGGACACCAGAGTGTGGCCTGGAGAAGGCAGAACACGGCCTGCAGTCCTCTGGGCTGGCAGAGCAAGCTGTGCTTTTGGGTCCTCATCTCCTGGGGCTGTGGCCACTCTTGTGGGGTTTCTCTCTGTCCTGTAAAAAACCCTCCTTGGATTATAGGAGCTGAACCCAAGTTCCTTTAGCCTTGTTCTTGCTTCCCATCCTGTGGAGTTTTAATGGCCAATTAAATGAGTGGTCTAGTTAGCATGAATTGTCTAATGATGATCTCCTGTCCTGTCTCTGGGCTGTCGGCAGCACAGGGGGAGTCAGTGAGGTGATGCACATCCTGCTAACAGAAAAGGAGTGGCAGGAACTGAGGGGAGAGGCTGCTGAGTGTTCCCTGTCAGTGCTCCCAGAACAGGGATGTACTAATTACTGCCAATCCATAATTAGCTGTTATGGTACTGTTAGCCCACTTTTCTAACAGCGTGTTTGAACTTTTTCCCTGACTTGTTCCAAACCTCTATTGCTGAATGAAAACAGTGGGGACAAAAAATAGTAGAATAAGAGCATTAAGAATGAATGTGAAAAACAGGTCTGTATTCCTGTGACTGCCCAGTGCTTTGAGAATGTTAATGAAGTACCCATTCATGGTGCCTGTAAGAAAGCAAATCCAGCAGCAGGGAATGGGGAACATCTGGAGTGCAAGCCAAGTATGTAGGTCAGCAAATGACAGTTCAGTTACTGCTTAGAAATGGTACAAGTTAAGGATGGGCTGAGCCTCAGCTCTGCAGGATTATCTTAGTCATACTTTTTGTTGTTCTTCAGTGATTTCATTTCTCTTTCAAGGTGCTGGGAGAACATAATTTTCAGCTTCCCACATGCCATTATCCTATGGCCAAGGTAATTTTATTGATCTTATTATTAATGTGGATCAGAAAGTCTGATCACAACCAACCTTGGCATGGGGGAGCAGCGTCTCCGGAGAGACACTTGCAATAAAGGAGAACAGACCTTTGATGTTGGGGAGGTATTTCTCAAAAGAGGAGGGCTTGTATTTACATTTTCATAAAGCTGTAAGTACATTTAAATCCTGTCACAGGCTTTCCCTTTGTGCAGTCCCGAGTTGTTCTCGTGTGAGCAGAGGGCAAGTCCCGGGGCCTTGAAGGCTCCTCTGTGCTGATGGGAGCACTTTGGGGTGTGTGTGAGTGTGTCAGGCTGTGAGAAAAATGGGGAAGGGAACGAGGAGAGCACTCAGGTAATAATGGACATGGAAAGGTTGTTTGACCAATATATCTTTTGATAGGAATATTCTACAGTTGTACAGTTCAGGTAAATGCCAAGTTATTTTTAGCAGATTGTCTTGGGTTAATGTACTTTCAAAAACTGAAATGAATATGTGTAAAATGAATGTAGTTGACTGCAATAGCATATCCAGGAAAGCTCTTGCACTCCAAACCTCTTCTGGCACTTTGAACTTGTCAGATAATTCCCAGTTGTTGTCCTGATGATTTTGTCATTTTTACTGGGAACAGACTTGCTTTTCTCAGTCTGTGCTTTTTTCAGGGACCAAGAGCTGTGTAGCATCCTTATGGCATGTACTGAACCTGATGGGAATTGGACCTCCTGGGCTTTCCAGGAATTCCTCCTCTCTCAGGTCTGAACTGCAGAGTGAGAGCAGTGAGGAAAGACAAGCAGGGAGTGTGTCAAAATGCTTCCCCTGAAATGTTCTGGGTTTGGGCACTCAGTCCAAACTAGTGTTTGCAATGCAATTAAAAATCACTGTCATTTCAGGGCACCATAATTACATGAAAGAGTGGTTCAGGAAAGCTTCAGTATCTCAATAATTGCCTTTGGATTTAAAGTTTTAAAGAGTAAATATCTGTCTAATTGAAGTGACTCACATGAAAGCAGCAGAGTTAGTAATGGATGGTTCCTCCAGACCTGCCCTAATCCCCTTCTCAGCATCACTGTTGGCTGGCTCAGGTCAGAAATGGTCCTGACTGCAGAAAACTGTCTTGATTTCCACACTTCATTTTCCTAATATCTCAGTGGAAATCTTTTCAGTTGAAATAAGAATGAAAACCTTGGAATCCCAAGCTGGTGAAATACACATTGTAGAGCAGCAGCCATTATCTGTTATGTCAGTTGTCAGTGGTTCTTGGCTGATGTTTAGTAGGCAAAAAGTGCTTAGCTTCTTAATTCTGCTTTTACTGTTTATGACAGGAAGTCAAGTGAACCAAGAGCTAAAGAAAGGAATGAAGTTGAACAAAACAACTTAAAATTAGTGACATGGTTTTCTTGCTGTGAGCAATGTATCACTGATTCTTGATGTGATGAGGGTAAGGAGAGAGACCTCAGTTTTCAGTTTGCAGTCTCTGGGTATTAAGAACTGATCTTACTGACCACATCAGCTGTGCCACCCTTCTGCCCTTGTATCTGATTTCATCTGAACATTTTGGAGATGAGGATCTCCTTCAGTGTTGAATGTGGGTCTCTTCCATGCTCGGGAAATTTCACCTTTCCCTCTCTGGCCATATGATTCGTTAATGAATTGGGAAGTATAGAGGAGAAATTAAGTCTTCCTTGTTGGAGTATGAAGAATGTGTAGTCTGGTTTTTGTTCTTCATTTTGTCTTTGCTGCATATTCCCTATTTCTTACTCACGAGTTCTCACACCTTTGCATGGAGAGATTGGTAGGGATTTTCTGTTGGGAAATGTGATTTTATGAGCACATGTGTTGTCAGGTTTGTGATGTTCTTGGAGGCAGGTGAGTTCTGCCACTGGAGTCTGTGTTAGAATCACACAGCTTGAGGGCTGGGGCTTCTTTTGAAGTGTGTTATTCTCTTGTCTACCTGCCATGTTCTGAACCTTGTTGCATAAACTGCATGTTGAGACGAAAGGGAAAATGTTGATTTTAGAATGTGATCTATCTCTACTGTCTCCTGAGGGCAGGTGATTTCTGTTGTGCCCCTCAGTGCAGGGTTCCTGTCAGTGGGTTCACATGGCAGTGCAGGGCATTGAAAGGAGGGCACCTGGCCAAGGCTGGAAGTGCAAACTGGCACCGAGGGGGTTGGCTTAAACGAGTGATTGGCAGGAGGGAGGGGGACCTGATGTGGGAGGTACAGATGGGTCCTTAACTGAGGCCCCAATGTCAGGGGGAAGCAGGGGGGTTTGGGGCTCAGGCAGGGCTGGGGCTGTGTGGGTGGGAAGGGCAGCTGGGATGGAAGGTCAGTCAGTGTTTCTGGGCTGGGGGTCAAAGGCTCTGTGAAGGTGCAGCTTTGGCAACTGGAACAGTTGAATGGTGTGATATTCCAGTGAGAGTTTTGAGGCACAGACCATTCCTCTGTTGTGTGTTTGGCCATTTCCAAGCCTCTTGGGTGTTAATTTGTTGGGAGAGCCTCTGAGTGCTGAGCCTGGGCAGTGACAGTGGTGCAGGTTCTGCTGCCAGACTGAGATCTGGGGCAAGTGGACTTTGGGAAAAGGCATCACTGTATGGATAAAGCAGCTCATTACAGGCAGATTTATTTCCAGAGCTATTATATGGCCCGATTTAAGCTGCAATATGGAAACATTTAGATTGACAGTGAACCACTGAGCTGCAGTCAGCAGCAGCAGGGCTGCAAAGAGCCACTGCATTACCAGAAGGTTGGAGGAATGAATTCAAGTCACCAGTGTAAAGTTCCAGTGACTCTGGGGAAATGAGTGGAGCTGTACTGGGAGCCACTTCAGCAGCTGTGGGACAAGAGAGCTTGAACAGGAAAAAGAAGATATTTGATGGAGTCTTTTGGTAAAGGGATGAAGAATCATTATGGAGGAAAAGGACAGTAATTTTCCAGAGTTCCTGAAGTAGAGAAAGAATGTCACTGTGTCATAGGGGGTTTTCAGTTGTTTTTTTCAGTTGGTTGGTTGTTTTAGGGTTTTTGTGCTTTGTTTTTTTGTTCACCTCTGGTCTGTTCCGATTTGCTGAGAAAGTTGCATTTTTGGGCAACTAATTACATTCTTCTCACTGTAATATTTTTTCTTCTCTCATGTCAAGTCTTCAGGCAGCCAAAGTTGCTGCTTGTCTGGAGGAAGGTTTAGATTACAAATTTTAGAGGAATCACTGTGCTTCTTCCATGCTTTCAGGGATATTAAAATGCATTGAATAGCAGGAGTTACAAATACAAAAGCCAGATTAAAGTAAACCAATTTTTCACCTCAGTAGCAATGAAGATGCTTTTCCTCCTCTCCTTTGTGCATCACCCTCCTTCCCTCACTCATTCAGCAAGGTGAGCAGCTCAGAATGGCTTTTACCTGCATCCCTGGAATGTTCTAGAAAATAACTACAGTTGGGAAAATCCATTCCATTCAGGGTTTTGTTTGCTGGTTTTTAAAGCAGAGTGATTTATGTAACAAATGCCATGAGGTGGTTTATGGGAGGTCTTGCTTGCAGGGCAGGGAAAGATTCAGGAAGACAAATGTGTTGTCAAGCCAAAGATGCTTAAGCACCATTTTGAAAGGGTTTGGGTTTGGTTTTTTGGCTGATTTTTTGTTGGGTTTTTTTTCCAGTTGTTCTTATGGTGGGTTTTGACTCATTTCTGAGTGCAGTTGCAGTTCTGTTAACCAGGATAAAAATGAGGGGACTGGGGAGCCCTTTGGCTTCAAGGCAGTATCTGTGTGAGCATCTGGTTTGGGAAAGAACAAAAGCCTGTAATTCAGATATTTGCATCTTCCTGCAAGGCTTCCATTAGGAGGAGACAGGAAATGGAAGACTAGATTTTTTTCGACTGCTGTTTTTCAGTAAATACTTGGGGAGAACACTTGTCTTGGAATCTGGTCTGGGTTTTGCTTTGCTCTAGAGATAATTCTTTCAAACCAGCATTTAAGGATGTTACAGAAATAACTGACATTTTATGAATTAGTGGGGATACAGCCGAGCACTTCTCTATTCACCTGAACAGATTCTTAGTGGCCAAATGACCATGTATATGCTGTACATTAATTTCACACCTAATTTGAAACGGGAAGAATCTGGGCAGTTTTATGCACTCTGAAAACACATCTGTATCATGGGGGAATGATCAGAAATGATGAGAACAAAAGAGGGAATTGGCTGTGGTTTAAGAGCAATTTTAGCAGAGGGAGGACATTTGGTCTGGTGGTGCTGCAGCATCTCTGGGTTAAGGGTCTATTCCGGCTCATTATCCTGCTCTGTTTTACACTTGTAAGTTCATTGGCATTGAATTTAAGATTAAATGAGCCAAATGTGGTCACCAATTTCTTTTCATATGTCCTTTTCTGGCTTTTTCCCCCTTTGGTATGTAGTATAAGTTTATAGATTTGGAGTTTTTGATAATACCTCATTAACATATATCCCCATGTGTTAAAATGAAACATTTGACGTTGTCTCTGCACCTTTCTTGACTTCTACAACCTGTTAATATTGTGGGCTTTGTTCCTCTAGTGTTCCAGCAGCATCACTTAAACATTTCTGCAGCAATGGCAGCTTTTAAGTTGTTGTTTTCGCAAGTGCTTTGGACCTTTTGAAGTTCATGAGACAGAAGAATTTAGAAAGGTGTCGTGTTCCCTTTTGAGGAAGGTGAGCAAGTTCTGTTCTCATCAGTGCTCTCTTCTCATCAGTAGAAATAGGAGTAAGGAAATAATTTTGGTAAGCTTTGCCTTAATTGTAGTCATACAAGTTGTAACGTTATTGTGGGTCTCTGAACAAAAGAATTTCTTTTGCTCTCTCAATATTTTTCATGTGCTTGATATTCACAAAGGTTTCTCTCTGTTTTACTGTTACATGCACAAGGATTTTTTTGAAACAGAGACAGATGTGAAAGGGAAGGTGTTCCTTGTGGCTCAGTTCTGACCTGAGCCATCTGAAATGGTTTGGTGAGAGCCCCAGGAGGGTGCCCTGTGCACTTATAGCATCTATTCAGCTCTACATTAGTGATGCAGTTATTTATCTGAGGGTAATCAGGTCAGCTTTTTATGAGGCAGGCAAAAATTGCCACGAAAAATTGCACATAACATTCTGGAAACAGGAAAGGCACATAGACAATGGTTTTGCAATTAAAAAGAGATGTTACCTGCTGTTTTATAGATTGGTCACTGGGGCTTTAATATCAGATAATTAACTTTACCTTAAATAAGGTAAATTGGGCTTTCACTCTTTGGGTGCTCCTAATGAAAGGCCCTTTAGGGAAACACAGAATGAGCTGCAGAGTCAGGTTTGAAGCCTGTCTGGGGCTGTTTCCTTTGGCTGCCACATTCCCTTGGGCCCCAGGGAGTTCAGGAAGGCACTAACAATCCTTTACTGAGCCCTGCAAAACCTGAACGTGCAGCACATGCGATCAGAGTTCACCTCCAGAGCATGAAAGGGACCCCAGTGTCTGCAGAGAGAAAATACCGGCAGATTTCTGGTCAAATTCCAGTACATTTGGGCATGTCCAGCTCTTCTGGTAAAACACTCACACACTCCCCCTGGAAAGTTCAGCTGCACTTACAGAATTCCTTCACTGCTTTGTTTGGATCACAAAGGAAGGTGGAGGCAGAGGAGCTCAGCCGAGGTTAATGCCCAGACCCCTGGATGGTCCCTGCACTGCCAGAGGAGGAAGGGAGATGCATCCAGGGAGGGGGGTGAGGGTGCCTGGCCTGCTCCCCCAGACTGAAAGTAAACTTAAAACCCATCAAGACCATAAGTTTTGGAGTTCCTTGAGAGGACCATTTTAAGCTTTTTTGGTCACATTGGCTTTGCATTCATTTCCTGGTCTGAACTGGATGGGTGCTGGTGACACAATTTGATGAATTTATTTGTGATAGATCCAGTGCTTTTACTTATTGTGCAGACTCCTTGGGAATTTACTCATGATTCAGATATAAATTGAAAGAAAAAATAATGCAATAGAGTCCTGTACAATAAAAAAGAGCTTGAAGTTTCTGAAAGGAACAGTTCAAGCAATATAGTAGCATCTAATTTTAAACATGAAATCTATGAAAATTAATTCGAGGTAGCTGGATAACAATTGCACCAAACAATAAATTATAGGAAGCAAGTGTATAAAAATCAACACTTTCTTGAACATTTTAGCTGAAATGAACATAATTATCCTTAGAAAAGTCTTGTTTCTCCTCCCAGTGACTGTCTGTTTTGCTGTGAATATGCATGTGTTTCAAACGCTCAAGTTTCAAGATATTTTTAGTCATCATAGTGTGGAGCAGATCCTTTGTTGTGCCTTTGTTCTCCAGTGCCTGGTGTCTGAGTTACAGGCAAGTTTAATGTTTTACTCTCTTCAGCTGGACCACGGGGGAATCCTTGCCTTAATTAGGAAATTGCCTTTCAGTTCTGTTTTCTGTAAACTATCCTGGCTGAGTGTGCAGGGCAGGGCAGGGCAGGGCAGGGCTGTCCTGCCAGCCCGGCATGGGAAGCAGCTGCCCAGCTGGAGGGGAGGGCACCGGGAGCCCCTGAGCTGTGGAGGTGCTTGTTCAGCGCCGAGATACCCGTCTGTGCCCTGGGGCACAGCCCCCTTGGCTGGGCACTCCTGGCTCTGTGCAGCCCTGACAGCTCCTGGACACGGGGGCACTGCCAGCTGCAGGGCTGTGTGTGGCACAGGCTGTGTGTGGCATGGAGGCAGTGCCAGCTGCAGGGCTGTGTGTGGCACAGGCTGTGTGTGGCACGGGGGCAGTGCCAGCTGCTGGGCTGTGTGTGGCACAGGGCTGTGTGTGGCACGGGGGTAGTGCCAGCTGCAGGGCTGTGTGTGGCACAGGGCTGTGTGTGGCACGGGGGCAGTGCCAGCTGCAGGGCAGTGTGTGGCACAGGGCTGTGTGTGGCACGGGGGCAGTGCATGGCACGAGGGCAGTGCCAGCTGCAGGGCTGTGTGTGGCACAGGGCTGTGTGTGGCACGGGGGCAGTGCATGGCACGAGGGCAGTGCCAGCTGCAGGGCTGTGTGTGGCATGGGGGCAGTGCCAGCTGCAGGGCTGTGTGTGACACAGGGCTGTGTGTGGCACAGGGCTGTGTGTGGCACAGGGCAGTGCGTGGCACGGGGGCAGTGCCAGCTGCAGGGCTGTGTGTGGCACAGGGCTGTGTGTGGCACGGGGGCAGTGCCAGCTGCAGGGCAGTGTGTGGCACAGGGCTGTGTGTGGCACGGGGGCAGTGCATGGCACGAGGGCAGTGCCAGCTGCAGGGCTGTGTGTGGCACAGGGCTGTGTGTGGCACGGGGGCAGTGCATGGCACGAGGGCAGTGCCAGCTGCAGGGCTGTGTGTGGCACAGGGCTGTGTGTGGCACGGGGGCAGTGCATGGCACGAGGGCAGTGCCAGCTGCAGGGCTGTGTGTGGCACAGGGCTGTGTGTGGCACGGGGGCAGTGCATGGCACGAGGGCAGTGCCAGCTGCAGGGCTGTGTGTGGCACAGGGCTGTGTGTGGCACGGGGGCAGTGCATGGCACGAGGGCAGTGCCAGCTGCAGGGCTGTGTGTGGCACAGGGCAGTGTGTGGCACGGGGGCAGTGCCAGCTGCAGGGCTGTGTGTGGCACGGGGGCAGTGCGTGGCACAGGGCTGTGTGTGGCACGGGGGCAGTGCCAGCTGCAGGGCTGTGTGTGGCACGGGGGCAGTGTGTGGCACAGGGCTGTGTGTGGCACGGGGGCAGTGCCAGCTGCAGGGCTGTGTGTGGCACAGGGCTGTGTGTGGCACAGGGCTGTGTGTGGCACAGGGCTGTGTGTGGCACGCGGGCAGTGTGTGGCACAGGGCTGTGTGTGGCACGGGGGCAGTGCGTGGCACAGGCTGTGCTGGTGCTCTCACTGGTGTGCCAGGAGCCAGCTGGCAGCGCTGGCAGAGCTTCTTCACCAACACTGTTTGTGCAGCAGAGTCGAGTCCCCCCCGCTGTCCCTGAGCCCTTGTCCCAGCTGGCTCTGCACTCCTGAGGGCTTTCCATGCTCATGTGAAGAGAGTTTGGCACTGTCACCAGTCTGAGTGTGGCACTTCGCCCTCCACCAGCCTTACCCAGCAGCTGCCCTGTTAGCTTTGATGGCACCTCAAAGCTTTGGTGTGAAGCTGTAAGTTATTTCAGTGCTCAGTTTTTATCCATCAGTGAATGTATTGCCAGTACTGGGGGATTTAAGTAGGTTTATTTTTCCAGATTTAACAGTATTTGGTGTAAAAAAAAAGGAAAAAAATTGTTAGTCTTTGAAGAAACAAGAGAATTCTCTTCTGTTACTATTTCTAAATGTGAAATGTTGAATGTCTCTGCCATGGTTCTACCTCCAGGTAGGACCAAGAGGTACTGAAGTTCAATCCTTAGGATAACCAATCTCATAGAAAAGTATGTCCTAAGAGAAATTATTGTTTAGCGACAGGAAAAAGTATCCTTGAAACAACAAATTAATTGAATTATTGTGATTGCTGCCATTTCTGATTGTGCTCTCAGCTCCTGAGGTAGAAATTTAAGACACCGCAGTCCAGAAGTGACCAAGTTTTGCCCTTTTTCTTCCTTTTCAGTTTATTTCCTTTTGCCTTTCTGGTTAGGGATGCCAGTCTGGGTAACTCACTGCTGATTGTGTGATGGCACATTGTCCTAAGCAGAACATTTTCCCATAAACATTTGTTTCAGAAGTAATTTTAACTAATGTCAAATACTTATGAATCATCCTCTTATCACTTACAAAAAAGAACTTTTAGTCTTCCATCTGCTTCTCCTTAATTTTCAGCTTTATTACACATGCAATTACAATTTTCCTCTTCCAAATAATTCACTACACAGTTCATTTCCCACAGAAGGTAAATGAATAAAAATTTGTTTTCTTTAGCATTAGCCTGTCTGTTTTCTATGCCTGGCTGGCAGCCAGAAATACTGGATTTCAACATTCAGTTTTTAAAAGTGTGACTTTAGTGTTAATAATAGATAATATTTATGGGGATTTTGTAAATTATCCAGTGGATGGAATCTGAATCCTCTTGTACCCCCTTTTCTTTCTCCTGTTCAATTCTAGGCAGAATGGCTAATTACTCTGCACTCAGATGGGTGCAAAACGTTGCTCTTGGGCTACAAATGAGCCCGAAGTAAAGAACACACTGAGGTCTCCTTATTAACTAGAGAATTGCTTTGAGACTTGGCCATGCAAGTCAAAAATAAGATATAAATCCCGTGTAAATGCCCCAAAAAAAACCCCAACCCCAAATTTGCTGCTGATGGAGATGGAGAGAAGTTTGCTCACCAAATCCAGACTGTGACACCCTTTGGAAGGGGCAAGAGGGTATTTAGAATGTGTCAGCAGATTGAGGAGTGGAGATTGATTGGCAGCTCTTTCGGTTGGCTCGGAACCTCTGCCCTACTGGGGTGGGAGGGGAGGACCATTCCCGTGGGCTGCTCACATTTCCAGCCTGCTGGAATGCCAAGGGACGAGTCATGTCCTGGTTTCCAAGTGGCTGTTTCTGGACAATGTGCTGAATAGATAAAGCACCCTCCGACTGCAGAACAGGCTGACCACTGGCTGTGAGTCACAGATCTGCACAGCTGATGTATGTTCCAAAGCCTCGAAAATCCACATATCGGCTGCCAAAGTGTCACCAAGTCCCTAAGAATTATACTTTGTCATTTAGTATTTCTGCCTGGTTTGTTGTAACTGCATTTGGGTAGGAAGAGGGAGTTACATCTTAATTAAATCAATGGGATGTGATCACAGAAGTTGATGTCTGTGGTAGGGAGTTGTATGTTTCCCATCAAGTCATCCAAAGAGTTATTTGCAGTTGAGCATCGTGATACAGCAGAGTGCAGGGATGATTCTTTTTCTTGTTAAACAAATAGCTTGAGAAATTTATGGCAGTGTTGGTGTCTTTTTCTTTTTGACACCCTCATGTTCCTTTGATTCATGTTAAAGGATCACATTCAGGTAAGGATTTAGAAAAAAATTCTGCTAGGGAAAAAAGATATTTGCTGTTTATTTAACTGTTTAGTGGTTTGTTTGTTTGTTTACACAGTATGACAACAATGTAAATAAAAACTGAGTGAAATAAATTTACTAGAAATGGAATAGGGTACACAAGGATTTCTCTTTTTTTGCAGCCATATAGATCTAAATAAAATCTAAGAATCAAATATAATCTTAAGAAGAATCCATTTTTCAATGACTCACATGTACCTGCAGTTCAGAGGAGCTCAGAGTTCTCACTGTCTGGATTAACAGTGTATGGAATGAATTCCTTTCCCAAGGCTGATGCTGAGGTGCAGCCCTGGTGTCACTGGGCAGGATCAGCACCCTGAGGGGACATTCTGTGCCTGAAATCTCTGGGCCTGCCTGAAAGTGCAAAAATGATCTGGTTTTACCTGAGAACGTACCTGTTTGGTTTCTGTGTTTGTTTGATTTTAAGCCCCTTCTGGGTATTGGTTTGGTGAGTGCTCTTTTGTAAAGCCCTGAAGGATGTGCTCAGTTTTAAGCACTTAATGTTTTCCTCAGGAGAGGTGTTTTCATGGAGCATTGGCGATGGATTCGCTTTCTGTTTGGGCAGACTTTGCTGGAATTAACTGCAGATATTGTTCCTATTTAATGCAAGAGTCTGTAATTCTCACAGCTCTGAGAGCATCTGCAGTTGCAAACACTGCTGGTGAACAGCTCAGAGCAGCAGGCGCTGCCCTCGTGTGTCAGTGGGTTCCTAAAGGAGTGTGAGTGGGTGGGTGTGAGTGGGTGGGTGGGTGAGTGGGTGCGTGGGTGGGTGAGTGGGGGCTGCTGGGGGTGAGTGGGGGCTGCTGGGGGTGAGTGGGTGGGTGGGGGTGAGTGGGGGCTGCTGGGGGTGAGTGGGTGGGTGGGTGAGTGGGGGCTGCTGGGGGTGAGTGGGTGAGTGGGGGCTGCTGGGGGTGAGTGGGTGAGTGGGGGCTGCTGGGGGTGAGTGGGTGGGTGGGTGAGTGGGGGCTGCTGGGGGTGAGTGGGTGAGTGGGGGCTGCTGGGGGTGAGTGGGTGGGTGGGTGAGTGGGGGCTGCTGGGGGTGAGTGGGTGGGTGGGTGAGTGGGGGCTGCTGGGGGTGAGTGGGTGAGTGGGGGCTGCTGGGGGTGAGTGGGTGGGTGGGTGAGTGGGGGCTGCTGGGGGTGAGTGGGTGGGTGGGTGAGTGGGGGCTGCTGGGGGTGAGTGGGTGAGTGGGTGAGTGGGGGCTGCTGGGGGTGAGTGGGTGGGTGGGTGAGTGGGGGCTGCTGGGGGTGAGTGGGTGAGTGGGGGCTGCTGGGGGTGAGTGGGTGGGTGGGTGAGTGGGGGCTGCTGGGGGTGAGTGGGTGGGTGGGTGAGTGGGGGCTGCTGGGGGTGAGTGGGTGAGTGGGTGAGTGGGGGCTGCTGGGGGTGAGTGGGTGGGTGGGTGAGTGGGGGCTGCTGGGGGTGAGTGGGTGAGTGGGGGCTGCTGGGGGTGAGTGGGTGAGTGGGGGCTGCTGGGGGTGAGTGGGTGGGTGGGTGAGTGGGGGCTGCTGGGGGTGAGTGGGTGAGTGGGGGCTGCTGCAAGAACGAGGCTGTGCCAGAGGCCACTTGAGGGCTGGCTTGGCTTTTTGAATGCTGAGAGAGGAGAAGATAACTTAAGAGGAGAACTTAATTGTAATATTTGGTGACGTTAGTAACAACTTCTCTGATATGAGAAATGAAATAATTAATTTAGGGCATTCTTGCCTCGAACTGTTCATAGAACAGCTCAGGTTGGAAAGGACCTTGAAAGGTCACACATCCTTGCTCATGTCCCCTGTTCCTCCCTCTGCTTCCCCACTGAGGGGAAAAAAATTGTATATAAAACTTTGAGGAGGAGTGTGTGAGTGGTGGTTCTGAACTGCTGCTTGGAAGGGCTTTGGTTACCTTATGGATAGATTGGCTCAGGCACTGAGCTAATGCCAGGAGAAAATACCAATGTCTGGTTATAAAAGCAAGATCTCTTAAATAGGATTTTTAAAATCCTCATCATGTTTATGATTCTAAATTGGTGTTTGAAAACATGGTATAATCTCATAATATGTTTTTTATATTTTGAGTCAAAATAAAAATAGTTTTATAAAAATTCCGTCATTGTGGTGATGTGAGACACGTCTGTACGTCCTGTCTGTACTTGAGTGCATTTTAGACGTTTGGAAAGAAGGACTGTTGTTATGAGGATGTAATACCAGTACTTGTCTCTAGCCTAATGCATTTCTAAGATCCACAAACTTTAACTAATGCACTGCATGTTATTTATTCATTTGCACTGACTTTCTGGAAAAGAAGATGATCAGAATTCAGAATAATGTTGATAAGCAAAGCCCTGTAGGAGCAAATCAGTAGTGTGGAATGCTCAGGGGTTTGTGCTTACTTTCTTTTTTGCTTGCTTAATGAGTGAGTGCCCCTTCCCCCCCCCGGGAGCTGTGAGTGCCACCCCCCGGAACTGTGAGTGCCACCCCCCGGAACTGTGAGTGCCCCCCCCCCCGGGAGCTGTGAGTGCCCCCCCCCCCCGGGAGCTGTGAGTGCCCCCCCCCCCCGGGAGCTGTGAGTGCCCCCCCCCCCCGGGAGCTGTGAGTGCCCCCCCCCCCGGGAGCTGTGAGTGCCCCCCCCCCCCCCCGGGAGCTGTGAGTGCCCCCCCCCCCCCCCCAGGAGCTGTGAGTGCCCCCCCAGGAACTGTGAGTGCCCCCCCCCGGGAGCTGTGAGTGCCCCCCCCGCCTGGGAGCTGTGAGTGCCCCCCCCCCCCAGGAGCTGTGAGTGCCCCCCCAGGAACTGTGAGTGCCCCCCCCCCCCCCCCAGGAGCTGTGAGTGCCCCCCCCGCCCGGGAGCTGTGAGTGCCCCCCCCCGGGAGCTGTGAGTGCCCCCCCCGCCCGGGAGCTGTGAGTGCCCCCCAGGAGCTGTGAGTGCCCCCCCCCCGGGAGCTGTGAGTGCCCCCCCCCGCCCGGGAGCTGTGAGTGCCCCCCCCCCCGGGAGCTGTGAGTGCCCCCCCCCCCGGGAGCTGTGAGTGCCCCCCCCCGGGAGCTGTGAGTGCCCCCCCCCGGGAGCTGTGAGTGCCCCCCCCCGGGAGCTGTGAGTGCCCCCCCCCGGGAGCTGTGAGTGCCCCCCCCCGGGAGCTGTGAGTGCCCCCCCCGGGAGCTGTGAGTGCCCCCCCCCGGAGCTGTGAGTGCCCCCCCCCGGGAGCTGTGAGTGCCCCCCCAGGAACTGTGAGTGCCCCCCCGGGAGCTGTGAGTGCCCCCCCCCCCCCCCCCCCAGGAGCTGTGAGTGCCCCCCCAGGAGCTGTGAGTGCCCCCCAGGAACTGTGACTGCCCTCAGTGAGAGCAGCTCAGGGAGCTTCTGGGAGGGTCAAAGTTGCTCTGGGCGAGGCCCAAAAGTTGCTTAAAAACCATCCACGTTTTCAGTGTCTGCCAAGGCAAACGCATCCACAGGCTGATTATAGTGAAGCAGCTTAATTAAAAATGTTCTCTGTTTTCCTGGATAATTTCCTTCTGCACTTATATCTGTGTTTGTAGGAAAGGATAAAAGTCTGGAACCAGTGAGACTTTTATTACCCTTTCCTTAACAAGAGTCTGACGCAAAGAAGGACATGTGGCATCCTAATTTTATCCTTAGTTCGTTAAAATAGACTGGATTTTTGTTAATGCTAAGTAAGAAATACTTCTCATGCCATTTCCATTAACCATTTCCATTTTATGCCTGGGAAAATGATACATTCTGCCTTGTTCTTGCTGTTTCCAGCTGTCAAAACAGCCACTTTCATTTGATCCCTGAAGTACAAACCTGACTTCAACTCTGAGGGAAATTGTGAAGGTTGAGATGAGATTTTTAATCCAGTTGGTGGCAAGTAAATAAACCCATTCAAGTAAAGGATGCCAGATTTGGGGGGGTTGGGGAGCTTTGGGGGGTTTGGTTCTTGGAGTATATTTCTGAGAATTCATAGTACAAATGTAAAGGCATTAATAGCTCTTGATCAGAGGATTGCTTCAGTCTGACAAAGTACAGTCAGGACTGTTTAGAAAGTAATTAATGACAGTGTGGAGAATAGAGATAAATTAATTGCATAGAAAGTTCTCTGGCACAGATGGAAACCTTGAAGATTAAGAGAGAGGGAGAATAAAATACAGCAAAAACCATCTCCTGTATAGGAATAGGGAATATTTTCATGAGAAGTTGTTGGTGCCAATTGAAGCAGATAAAAAGTAGTGAACAATACACACATTCCAAACCTCAGTGGTAACTGAATCCTGGTGATTTCTAAGTGGCTCAAATAGTTGTGAAATTAAAGAGTGGAGGCAATTGCTGAGAAAATGACTCAAAAAGACTGGAATAATAATGCACTAAACAACAGATGGAAGTGATAGATGGCTCTACAAATCAGACAATGGTGATGTTAAATCAAACTGGAATTAAGTTGCAGTCACTGCTAGATCAGGGTGACCATCCTGATTTTTCCTTTTTAAAGCATAGGGAACCTCTTTCTAAATGCAAGTAGCAGTTGCATTGTTATGGAAGTGTTGTTTTAATCTGTATAGAAAGAAAGCAAAATCTCCATTATTAGGTCCTTGTGAGCAGGTTGGATAAAGGCCTGAGCTCCTGGGTCTGACCCCCCAGTTGATCTTGCTTTGAGCATGAGTTTGGACTAGAGATCTTCAGAGGCCTCTCCTAGCCCGAGTTTTTCTAGGAAGATATTAATACAACATTGTCCCTGCAGTATTAACCTCCTGTTGTTTTCTTGCTGATGAAATGGGCAGGTTTACTGTGGAGAAGGAGGGGCATTTTGTGGCTGTAGATGTTGCATCTGTCCCTTGCTCTCAGCTTTTCTGTGTCTGACAGGGCTAATACACCCCTGTAGCAGAGCCCAGCTCTTTCTTTCAAGTTTTTACTATTAAAATGCAGTTCCTATTTCTCACTGAGGTGCCTCTGTGGCTTGTTCCAGTGTCTGTGGAGGGGGAATGGTGTCCTGGCCGCTGGGGCAGGGATGGCAGTGCTGCTGTGGAGCTCCCACGCTGGGGAACAGGCAGCGTGGCCCGTTCCTTCAGCACCCAGGGCAGCTCCCGGGCTCCCTGCACTGCCCATCCTTCCAGCTCCTGAATGCATTCCCGAGGCTTTGTTTCTGTGTCAGGAACTCAGAAATCTGGAAAGCGTCAGGAAAAAGGGCACTCATTTTGATGTTACGCTGATTTTGCTCTGCCTCTAAGCACAGCCTGAGTTCTCAGATTTAAGCCAGATTTAATCTCGCTGTGAACGACTCTATTCTTATCCTGGAATTCCAGCCTTCCTCCCCCCTCTGTTAAAAGTGTTCTGGTAGCTGCTCCTGCTTTTTTGGGTTTTGAGTCTCTTTGCAAAATAATATCTTAGGCCACCACCTGCTCTCATCAAACTTTTCTGTTGGATCTCCAGTTCTGCTTAATCACTGCTTTATTTCCCCTCTATTTAAGATTTGTTATGATTTCTGTTGTTCTTCAATATTTTCAATAATGTTCTCCACTCTTTTGCAGTGCTATTATATAATTGGCTACAATAAGGGAGGCCTAGTAATAAAAGCAATATAAACATTATTTCTGTTGTTAGTGTTTACCTTTCTGAATATCTGAAGAATTGTACAATTGCATAGGAAATGGTCTGTGAACTCTGGGAAATGGCTTGAGATACAAGAGTAAAGAAATCTTTGAAATTCAAGTATAAAGAAATGGTTTTGGTATTTCTTGTGGCTTAAAACATTTTATTCTACTTCAAAGACATGAGTAAATAATAATAGCACGTCATTTTGTCTGAGGCAGGAAACTACTGTTTCCATAACTTCTTTCAAGTGAGCACAGTTGCATTTATTCATCTTTGCTCACCTGGGGCTGGTGCAGTGCTGTGTTGGGAGGGGCCTTTCAGAGGACAACGAGCTGTAGCTCTCAAGCAGGTAGCACATGATGGCAGTTTTGTCTGAGTTCACTCCGTGTTGCCCCGTTCCCAGGGGGCAGCAAACAAAGCTGGAGGGGCAGCTGGTGGCACGAGGGGCACTGGTGGCAGTGCCTGGCCTGGGTCACTGGGGGTGCCTTGGCACAAGGGAACTCAGTGTCAGTGTCCTGCCAACCCCCTGGTGCTACAGGGGGCACAGCTGGCCCTGCTGTGGGTCACTTGGGGCAGGACCTGCACTGCACAGGGCCTTGGCATTGCCCAAACTGCCGTGTGCCACCAGTCCGAGTGCTGGCACTGGCAGAGGGCTGGGGAGACGCAGTTTCCTGAGCCTGTGGCTGCAGGCACAGTTTCACTGCAGGTGTCACAAAATGAGGAGTATTTGCCTGACAATTGTGGGAGATAAACAGCCCACCTTTGCTTTGGTGCTCAGCTGACAAATGAGAATTGCTGATGAGTCGTTCTGGGAGAGTTGCAGCAGAATAAACGGTGACCTTGTTGGGATCTTTTCTTTTTGGAAAGATCAGACACTTTAGAAGGTGTGATTCCCATCAAGAAAAACACCCTTGTAAGCTTTGAAGACACAGCTAACTACAAGTATTCCATGGATTTCGAGCCAGCCTGGGAACTGGGACTTGACAGATTGAGGGAGTTCGACTGGAATTTTGTGTGAGGTCCTTGATGAGCATCCTTTGAAAGGGCATATGACAATTTATGTTGACACTTCTTTGGTATCACCCATTCTTCCCACAGTTCTTTCTGCTTTTATGTGAGTCACTTTGTGGTGTCTCCAGTGTTAACAGAGCAGATTTTTTACATTTTTCTTGGTGAGAGACTGAGGTAACTAGAAATGGAACATGTGGTGTTTTAAAGAAAATGAAGATTGCAAGGATGGTGGATCAGCACTCAGGAAAAGACACTGCTTTTGAAATAAATACACTGAAGCTCCTTTGGCTTGAGGTGCTTTGGTTTGTATTGTTTTCTGCACCATTCAGGGAGTGAAAGGCACTGTGTGCTTTCCTTGGAGGAGCTGCACATGTCACTGATCGCTGGGCAAGGAGAGAATTCACATTTGCTCCTTTCTTAACCATGTACTGGCTTCTAATATATTAAAATACATTTTGCAGTGTAGATGTACACTTCTAATATTTTGCTTATGGCCCTTCTAAATATGTCAGCAGCAAACAGCTTTTTAAATGTACATGTTGAATAATTGTAGTGCCCAGGCAAAATCTTCAGCTTCCAGCATTTCCAGAAGGAAATCATTGCCCTTTAAAATGGCTGTCCCTGGAGATGTGGTGTTGAGTATTTTCACAAGTTGAGAATAACCAGGAGAGGACTTAGGCCAGACCAGAAATGAATTCTGCATTCATTGCTGATGAGCAAAGATAAATAACTTCTACTCCATGCTGATATATACTGCATTTATGGTCTGCAGAGTGTATGTTATACACGTTAGAGATTCCTTCTGCTTATTTTTCAGGCCTAAGCTGTTTTTATTTTAATTTGGCTCAAGAAAACTTTTATTTGAGAGCATCATTGAAATGTGAGAACATAAATAAGAGTTCCAGTGCTCAGATTTTGTGCTTTCCTGCACAGTCACTTCCCTTGCATGGTAGAAATTCATGGTCATTCACTGATGCCTTGGCTGGCTGCAGCAATTCTGTTTATCTAAATTTCAGTTTCAATGTCCCAGCAGATGGACATTTCCAGCAGCTCAGTCTCTGCAGGCAGCCACCACACAGAGGAAATGCTCAGGATAGGACTTACTCCTAAATATGATGATACAAATGAACCTGTTTGATACTTTTTTATTCATATGGGAAATTAGGCATTCAGATTAACTTTGTCTCATATTTGCCACTGCTTTGTTTGTTGTGTGAAGTAAAAAGGAAGACAATGATGAATTTTAACTGCTGAGAAAAAGAGGAGAGATCTTTCCTTGGATCAGCATAGAACAAGAGTAATGACCCATTTTCTGTTGCCTAAAATTTGCTCTGGACAGAATAAAAAAGTTTATTACATTTAAATCTAGGTGAACAATGGAATAATAATGAAAGGTATAAAATGGATATTACTGTGCATTTACAGAAAATCCAGTGTTTGCCTATCGTTTGCTTGCAACTTTGTCAGTGCTAGTACAGATTTGTGCAGCATTTTAAGCTGTGTGTGCCCAGGGCAGCTGAGGGACCTCTTTATTTCTGTGTGTCTGTGCTGTGAGAGGCTGTGCCTGTGTGGTTTGTGTGTCAGGGTGTGCACAGACACAGCAGCAGGAGCTTTGGGTTGGTGTCTCTCAGCTCACTGTAATTCTTCCCTTGTGTTGGGCTTTTAAAATTAATTCGCTCCTGTTTCATCTTCATACTTACACTGTTAGAAATAACAGTCCCACCTGTGAATTAATGGGATGCTAAAGCCTTGACAAATTAAAATCATCCTTTGCTTCCATTCCTCTGCTCCTTTGGTGTGCCTCTCTTCCTAAAGAGACAAGATATTTGCATGTTTGGTTTGTTGTATATCCTTGGAACAGAGAAGAATTCCCAGATTATATGGGAGTTCAACAGACTGTTTCTTGTGGTATTTCTGCTAGGCAAGCATGTTCTTAATCTCAAAAATAAAGAGTCTTGGGATACTTTAGGGACATTTTGTACCTGCATAGCTCCTTTTTCAATTACTCTTTCATTCCAGATTTTGGAAACAGATGCCTCTCCTTTCTAAGGAATGAATTGCAGTTTGTTTGACAGGTTTTCCTCTTTTCCTGACTTACCACTTACACTTTGAAATATGTAGCTTGGAACATGTGTGGGCTTATTTTAAATTATCATTAAAAATAAATACCTACATTTGAAAGGTTGTGAGGGTTTAAAAAAAAATCTATAAAGTGTTGTGTTTTGACCATCAGAAACTCCAGTCACATCTGAAAACCGGGGCCAACAGATGACAGAGAATTTTTAGCTGGAGCACCAGCTCTTTCTGGAACACAGTGTGTTTGATTCTGAACTCCAGCCTGGTGACTCTGCCTCCCTCTGAGCTATGCCAGTGCTCCAGATTTCCACTTTATGTAATTCCCTTCCATGCACTGAACCATGCATGTTTAGTTTTCTTCCTCCTCCTCCTTCCCTTTTACTGAGGTGTAAAGAGGGAAGCATGTTCTATATATATATGCTATATATTAATACAGGGAGGTTATTCCTTAGAATAAGAATAAAATGCAGCATTCCGGGCATAAAAGGGGAACAATTGCTACAGCTCATCTGCTTTGTCGTGATGTATTAGCATAACAAAGACTCGTGTGTGTTCTTAGTGCAGCGCATTCCTGAAGCTGTTCTGGTGTCTGTTGTGGATCAAACCCTGCAGGGCAGTGATGGAGCAGAACAGCAAAACTGTGGATGTAGGTGGGATGTTCTCGCAAGCACAATCTCATCCCGCTCCTCGGGGGGTGCGAAGGGGAAGAGATTCCAGATTATTCAGACTGAACAGACTACAGAATAGTTGCCAGGTGACTGTATTTGGTGGGCACAGTTCTTTGGTGTTCCCTGCTGGTGGCAGCGCTCTCTGCTCCTGTCTGTGCCCCTGCAGAGGGGCAGGTCTGTGCATGGTGGGACAGGCTCTGTCCTGGAGGGGATGGACCTTCAGCCACTGCAGGCTGGAGCACTGGAGGGGCGGCTTTGCCATCCCTGCTTCGTGTTGAGCAGGAAAATGCCACAGCTATTCACAACAAAGCATGTATTTCTCCTGCTTCAGTGAGAATTGAAGAGGCATTTTGAAGGCCACGTACAGGGCCCTTCTGGGGAAAGAGGCTTCGAAAAGTACGAGTGTTTCCACCATTGGAATGCACATTTCTGAGGAAACCCCCTGTACAGGGGTTCATCTGAGTGCACAGTGTCCTGCAGAACAGGCAGGGGCAGTGAGTTCCAGGTGCTGTGTCACTGCTGAGGACTCTGCTGGAGTGCTCAGTTCCCACAGGCCCTCCCTAGGGAGTGTTTTCAAGGGTGCACTGTGGACATTTTAAAGGCAATAATTATAGCAACCTAATTTATGCATTAAGAGTTGAATTAACAAAGAAAGGAAAATAGTTTTCTGGGTACTCAGGCATTGGTAATGAAAGTTATTTCTGATTTCAATATTCTTTTCAATTTGCTGTTGGGACTGGCTTGAATTCACTTGACTTCACTGGGGGGTTCACTGTGCAGTGCTTGGCACTGACTGCCCTGGGTGCTCCAAAATTGGTGCCCAGAGATGTCTCCAGAGCCTGAAGTTAAGTAGGATTGAATCCACCTTTCTGCTGAGGGGTGGAAGAAAGTTACTGTGCCTGTCCAAGGCAGGGACACTTTCCAGCAGCCCAGGCTGCTCTAAGTCCCATCCAGCCTGGCCTTGGACACTGTTAAATATCTGTAGGTTTTTTCCATTTTATTGTTAAATATTGAAATGAGGACTTCCAAGTAATTCATAAAATGTAAATGCATCATTGCCTCTGTATTCTCTTTGCTGTTATTAAGTACATACAAGATGTTCAGTACTGTAAGAATAAATAAATCTACTTATGGAAATGTGGAACAGAAATGTTGGCCTTTAAGACCAGTCACAATGAACACACGTGTATTTGCACTGTCATTTTTGGCATGTGTGTGCCCCCTGTTTCACTCCTGCCTGTTTCCCCCCAGGACTACACCCTGACCATGTACTTCCAGCAGGCCTGGAGGGACAAGAGGCTGTCCTACAACGTGATCCCCCTGAACCTGACCCTGGACAACAGGGTGGCCGACCAGCTCTGGGTGCCCGACACCTACTTCCTGAATGACAAGAAGTCCTTTGTGCACGGGGTCACTGTGAAGAACAGGATGATCCGTTTGCACCCAGATGGGACAGTCCTCTATGGACTCAGGTCAGTAGAACCCTTTCTAGCTCTTCTGGCTCTTCATTTCAAACCATGATTAAAAGCCTAAAACTAAACCCCATTCCTTGCCTTTCTTAATGCTATTCTTTTTATCACTGTTTTCTATATAACTGACGATATAAAAAAAATTAAGTATTCTAAGGATGGATAAAGTTGGGGGGTTTTAGTACAACTTTGGAGATAAACTGCCATTTTTAGTACAGTTCAGACACTTGTATTGAGAACAGATAAGACTGTAAATGTTATTTGAAATACTCATTCTGCATTAAAAGCCTGGTTTGGAACTGCTTCTTCAAAGGAATTGAAATATGAAATACAAAATCAGAGGAAAAAAATGGAAAATGTGTTTGACAGTGGAATTGGTAGTTTAACTGATATATTTTGTAAGTATTTTGGTTGAATATTTGATTCATTTGTATGGACCACTTTCTGACTTTTGCTAAGAAGTGGTATGACTTGAAGTGTTGTTTTTGTTGTTTTGTGTGATTGTGGAGAGTGGTGACTGGAGAAACCAGCAGGAGAGCTTCACTCTTGGGGTCTGGAAACTGGGAAAGTGTCTGGTTGTGCTGTTTAATGGAAAAATAATTACTGAGAAAGTGATTTGAAGTAGTGCTCCCACAGGTGGCTGCCAGCAGGGCTGGAGGGGGACAAAGAAAGGAAAGCCTTGCCTGGCTCAGTGGGAGAGGCAGAGCTGGTTTGGGTTTGCCAGGTGTGTTGTGCCAACTGTGCTGTGAGTCCACTGGGGCTGGGGGCAAGGCTGGCCCTGGGCACTGCTCTGGGAAGCAGCAGGGCCTTGGGGCCTGGAAAGGAGCTGTGGGGTAAAGGGAGAGGAAAACCAACTACAGATCACACATCTGCAGCTCTGGAGTGACAGCAAGAATCACAGCTTTGGGTGCAATTCTCAGTTTAAGACTCTGACATCATAATCTTTATTTTTCAGAATAAATTTGGAATAGGTGAAATCTTTTCCTAGTTTTTCATTTAAAGCTGTTTAATGTAATTAGAGGAAACTTTATTAATGCTTTGACCCTTTATTTCTCAGATTTATTTTCTTCAATACTTTCAAATACAATATGGCATCCAGAATGGTTTTAGAGTAATTCTGTGTGTTTGCTGGGGGGTTTTGGAGGGAGGTTGTGTTTCAATTTGTTTGTTTGTTTGTTGAGTTAATGTGATTTCAAGTGTCCACAGTAGTGATATATTTAATGCCTGCTTGCAAATAATTTCCATGTCTTAAAAGTGGCTGCTTAATTGTATTTTCCATATATCATCTCAAAAATCAGTACACTGCTATTGTTCTGAGAACCACTACTGCTCTTGCTTCACCAATTCACTTCTTCTTACACTTGCAGTGGCATGTTCTTGCTTTGAGGTGTGTTCTACCAAAGGGAGGTCCCTTTAAGTCTCAGTCTTAATTCTTTTTACTCACTGTGCCCCTGTGCATGAGTGTGTGTGTACCTGTATCACATGCTCATGTGAACTGAGCTGCATTCCCCCTGACTGCACTGACTGCACTGAACTGGGAGGGATCTTATTCCTGTACATGGAACTGCCCCATGCTTTGATTTCCCTGCAGTTTAATCTCAATTTTACACACAGCCAGTGATGCCTGAACACTGTTCTTCTTGTTTGTGTGAGCCCATACATGGCATGTGTGTCACATCAGATCAGATCTGACACTGAAGGTGAATTCAGGCAGGGCCAGGAGGCACTTTGGAGGGCACCTGGATGCTGCTGTCACTGGCAGAGGGGACAGGGAGGGTGGCAGTGGCATCCAGAGGTGGCATTTGGCCTCCCAGCCTGCCCTGCTCAGGCTGTAGAGCAGGATTAAAGGCAGAACTGAATTCTTGGCCAGTTTTTTGCAGAGAACATGACAGACTGGCTACTTTTTAGGTTAAGAAGGATTTTTATCTCTGAGGGATAGCTGCCAGCTATCTGCGTGTTGGGAAAATGTTTTATTTCGTGTTATTTTCATATTCCATCTGGCAAGAAAATTCTTTGCTGCCAAGATCAGGACATTCAATAGATGATGTACTTAAATCACCTAAATGGTAGAAAATTGTAAACACAGAGTCTTAAATGAAGAGTCATTAGAGGGAAAATTACTATGTTGGTAGTTAAGATGACTTGCAAGAGGATATTAGTGATTTGCCAATATATATAGAACAGTAAATGTAGAGATTCAAATCTAGGGTAACATTTTACAGTAGGTTGAGCAAAGCTTGAATGAGATACACAGTTAGAACTCAAGAAAAAGTATGGCTTTATCTAAATGACTGTATGTTAAAGTATCTGGTTTATATAATACACTTAGCAGAGATAGGTGCTACAGTAGATAAGATTTGTTATTTTTAAAATTTATTTATATTTATAGGTAAAACATTTCCTCCGACTTTTGCTATTAAATCTGTTCTAAAATGCAGATGGAAAGTGCAGCTCCTTCTGCTTTATTCTGTATTATCCTGGGGAGGAATCACTCTCTGATTTCTGCATCCTCTGAAAGCACTGGAAGTTTTTTGAGGTTTTTTCCCAGGGATGGGATACAAGATTTGAGGAGTGACAAGCAAGATCCTCCTGGTTGCCCAACTGGAATTGCTGCTTTTTGTGTGACTTTGTTCTGGTGTCTCTGGAACTGCCCCTTTGCTGGAAGGGAGCACTGGGCTGCTGTGTCAGGGTAAGGAGCACATTCAGTGTGCAGTGCTGGGGTTACATGAGTCGAAGTGGCTGCAGACAGAGGTGCTGGGGTGGTTGTGCCCCTTGGCTGTGTTGGCTCTGGCACACACTCCTGCCCTTCCTCACCAGGGCTCTGCACAGTGGGTGCTGAACTGGGAAAGCCCAGGAGCATTGCATGCTTTGGCATCTCTTCACAGGATGGGTTTGTGCCTTTTGTAACTGATGGTCGTGGGTGTTTTCATTGAAAACCAGAATATATGCTGAACTCCTGATCAGGGGCCACCTTGTGTGCAGTGGGGACATGCCCATCCTTTAGCCAACGGGGAAACAAAGGGAAGTAGAAAGGAGCAGTTATGGCAGAAAGGAAAGATTTGTCCCATTTGAAAGCCCAACAGTTGTACTTGCCAAGATTCATTTAATGCGTTGCCAGCTCTAAGTTTCCAACCCAGACAGCAATAACTCCTGTTTGACTGATGGAACAGGGTAATCTCACACAAATGAGAGAATTGCGTGTGTGATGGTCTTGCTTTGTCCTGTCTGTGTTTCCTGCTGCCACCACTGAGTCACAGGAACCCAGAATAGTCCTGGAGCTTGGATTGTGTTGTCTCCTCTGTGCCTTCTGCTGCCTGCTCGCTCCGTTCAGCGGCTGAGACGTTTGCACTGTGGCAAGGAAAATAGAGTCGCCCACACTTGGTTCTATTCAAATCACCTGGGGCAGTTTTGTTGTATTAATAGACTCGTTCAAGAGTTTAACTTCTCATATGCTTGCAGCTTATTAGCCACAAAATCTGATGGGCAGTTTAAAAAGCAGGTGCTTTCCTACATGCCTTTAGTTCTCAGACCATACTCTGAGAGGTGAATTGCTCACTCCACCCACCCTGCAGTAAATTGTCTGAGCTTTATTTTGAAACCTTTTGCTTTTTTCTTTTCTTCTTTTTTTTCTGATAAGTCTTAATTTTAATTGAAATCTTAAGCATAATTAGGAGGTAAATTCCCATTGTCCAGTTCTAAAATAATTTGTGCTAGCTGGAACCCTGGCAGTGCTCAAAGCCAGGTTACAGCAACCTGGTCTAGGGGCTGTCCCACTAGGATCTGGGACTAGATAATATTTAAGGTCCTTTCCAATGCCTTAACATTCTGATTCTGTGAATTAAAGTTATGTCTTTGGACTGCCTATAATATTTCAAATATCCTTGTTATTCCAGAATTTCCTCTTCAAGAAAGTGAGAGATCTGTTCTACATTTTTGCTCCAAAATTAAATTTCTCGAAGCTGGACAGAAGTTGTTGAAAGGCTTTTAATGCCCATTTGTGCCAAGCAAAATTTTGCTCAAAATTCTTCTAAGTCTGGGGATTTCAGAAAGGATACAAAGGACCTGGGCTTCTTTTTTGGGGGCAAGGATGTGATTTTGAATGCTGTGTTGCTGCCTCTGCTGCTGCCAAGGGGCAGGTGTTCCAGCCCCTCAGGGGGGCAGGTGTCCCAGCCCCTCAGGGGGCAGGTGTTCCAGCCCCTCAGGGGGGCAGGTGTCCCAGCCCCTCAGGGGGCAGGTGTTCCAGCCCCTCAGGGGGGCAGGTGTTCCAGCCCCTCAGGGGGGCAGGTGTTCCAGCCCCTCAGGGGGGCAGGTGTCCCAGCCCATCCAGGGGACAGGTGTCCCAGCCCATCCAGGGGGCAGGTGTCCCAGCCCATCCAGGGGGCAGGTGTCCCAGCCCATCCAGGGGGCAGGTGTCCCAGCCCATCCAGGGGCAGGTGTCCCAGCCCATCCAGGGGCAGGTGTCCCAGCCCATCCAGGGGACAGGTGTTCCAGCCCCTCAGGGGGGCAGGTGTTCCAGCCCATCCAGGGGCAGGTGTTCCAGCCCATCCAGGGGGCAGGTGTTCCAGCCCATCCAGGGGCAGGTGTTCAAGCCCCTCAGGGGGGCAGGTGTTCCAGCCCATCCAGGGGACAGGTGTTCCAGCCCATCCAGGGGACAGGTGTTCCAGCCCATCCAGGGGGGCAGGTGTTCCAGCCCCTCAGGGGGGCAGGTGTTCCAGCCCATCCAGGGGGCAGGTGTTCCAGCCCATCCAGGGGGCAGGTGTTCCAGCCCATCCAGGGGCAGGTGTTTCAGCCCATCCAGGGGGCAGGTGTTCCAGCCCATCCAGGGACAGGTGTTCCAGCCCATCCAGGGGGCAGGTGTTCCAGCCCATCCAGGGGCAGGTGTTCCAGCCCATCCAGGGGCAGGTGTTCCAGCCCCTCAGGGGGCAGGTGTTCCAGCCCATCCAGGGACAGGTGTTCCAGCCCCTCAGGGGGCAGGTGTTTCAGCCCATCCAGGGACAGGTGTTCCAGCCCCTCAGGGGGGCAGGTGTTCCAGCCCCTCAGGGGGCAGGTGTTCCAGCCCCTCAGGGGGGCAGGTGTTCCAGCCCATCCAGGGGACAGGTGTTCCAGCCCATCCAGGGGACAGGTGTTCCAGCCCATCCAGGGACAGGTGTTCCAGCCCATCCAGGGGGCAGGTGTTCCAGCCCATCCAGGGGGCAGGTGTTCCAGCCCCTCAGGGGGGCAGGTGTTCCAGCCCATCCAGGGGGCAGGTGTTCCAGCCCATCCAGGGGGGCAGGTGTTCCAGCCCATCCAGGGGACAGGTGTTCCAGCCCATCCAGGGGGCAGGTGTTCCAGCCCATCCAGGGACAGGTGTTCCAGCCCATCCAGGGGGCAGGTGTTCCAGCCTCTCAGGGGGCAGGTGTTCCAGCCCCTCAGGGGGACAGGTGTTCCAGCCCATCCAGGGGGGCAGGTGTTCCAGCCCATCCAGGGGGGCAGGTGTTCCAGCCCATCCAGGGGCAGGTGTTGCAGCCCCTCAGGGGGGCAGGTGTTGCAGCTCCTCTCCAGCTGGGCTTGTGTGGCCCCTGGGAGGAGAGGCATAAACACTGTAGAGAGGAGCCCTGCAGCATAAAAAGCACAAATAGATCTCCAAGTAGTGTTGCCATTGTTAAACTAACTGAATATTATCCATGTTTTTATGAAGGTGTAGAAAGTGTCAGCAGCTTTCTGTTGCCCCAGTTAAACATACAAGTTTTCTTAATTTTGGGTATCAGTTCTTGTCACTCTTTTCTCCTGTGAACATATAACACTAAATTTCCTGATATGACAATAAGGCAAGTACAGGCATTGCAAAGAGAAGGTAAAAAGTGATTTGTGTAAGACTTGTTTGAACAAGAGAATCTCAGCCTGCAAACAAGTGTTTCTGTTGTGTGAACTGGGTAATGTTTCTATGCCAGTGCTCACATTTAGAGATGCAATTACTGACTTCTCCTTTGCCAGCACTTGCCCAAGTTCATTCCCAGTCCGACAGGCAGTTGTTTCTTTGGCACAGGAAGGGGTGAGCTGGATTTTTGTGTCCAGATTTTCAAGGCTGTTAGCATACATACACAGGGGGAAGAACCCTTAAATCTTTTGGGCAGGTGTTCAAAGCAGGAGCTTTTTGAAAACTTGCAGAAATAAAGGTAAATTTAGTAAAACCTCATTTCAAATTGAAGTTGTGGAACTGTTGTGAAGGTTTGAAAACACTGGAGTCCAGTACAATTCTGTAGGATTTTGAGTACCAAGTATCACCTCCCTTCAGGAGGAAGCATCAGCACCCCAGTGTCATTATTGGCAATCCTGGGGCAGGACAGGTGAAACCAGCTCTTCTCTTGTGCTGTCAATACTGACCAGCAAAAGCAAAGGAAGTTGCATCCCAGTGTGTTACTGAAATGAATTAATTGTTGTTTTAAACCAGCAAGGTATCAGCTCCAGCCTTGGGATGGGCCACATTCTGGTCTTCTTTTTCATGCCAGTAGTTCTGTGGAAGGGCCCAAGGCATAAAGCACAGAAACAGAGCTGTAATTTGTGCTAATGTCTGAGCTGAAGAGCTGGACACGAAGCCAATGTTGCAGCTCCTCTGCTCAGCCCCTGCTCCTGCTCCATTGCAGGGCTCCAACCTGCCTCTCCCAGGCTGTTGTGAGGATTCATTAATTAGTGAGGAAAGTGCTTTGACCCCAGAAAATGCTATGGAAGTGCCAAACATTATTATAAAGAGTTAGAAAGTGCCAGCCCAATGTGCCCCTGGGGGAAGCTGCTCTCTGGCCACACACCTGCCTCGTTCCCCACACACCCACATTGGCCACTGCAGCAGCCCAGCCCCAACATGGGCCCATTGCAGGGGAGATGCAATTCCTTGGATAGAAAGGAGATGACTGGCTGTAACAAATACATTTTTCAGTTAAGGATTCACAGATTGAATATGCATTTTGCTGTAGGATTTGGAATGGCATCATTTCACCATCCATGCTCGGCAGGAGGGAAGGGATTTGTAGTTTAAATATCTCCACTATCTGAAAGAAAACAATGATATCTTCCTATTTCAATTCCTTTATTAGATTTTAAGTGTGGGATAAGTATTCAAAAGGGTCTTTTGCTTTTTTTTTATGAAGTGGATGTTAAATCATTAGTATGTGAATAATTAATTCAATTAAGCTTAATAAGAAAAAAGCTTTAAGTCACAGGAATCTTTTCCATTAAAAGCCCTATTATCCAAGATTATTATGTTGCATTGAAGTGAAAAAAATCTGAATGTTATTGCCTCACAGGCAGACTGTGGCACTTGCTCTATATTAGCAAGAAAATCTCTATCAGCTACAGAACCATGTAATAGTTTAATTTCTCCAAGGGCATTGCATATTCCAAAAACAAATAGAGGTCATCAGACATTTCATCTTAAATTAAAATTTAATAATATATATATATTTTAGAATTACAGCAATCTGTCATTTCTCTTCTGCAATGTTTTGGTCCTATCATTTGAGCTGGTGGTTGGTGATCCCGAGAACAGACATTTTCACCTTGAAAAATCTCAGAATACTCTTCCCAAGACTCAGCTGATGGACCTGAGTCAGTGTGTGCACACATAGCCCTAAATACAGGCTGGGTATTTGACACAGAAATACAGCAGATTTGTGTCTGCATAAATTCTGCTTACACGTTTGTTTGACTGAAACTGTAAAATACAGATGGAGGCCACAAATAGGGGCAGGGGGAAGGAGCCTTCTTGTGTAAGGAGAATAAGCCTTGTAGCACTGTCTGTAGAACTGGTGATACCTCCTGTGGGTCACACCGTCACTTTCTAGTTGTTCTTCTGCTTGTGCAGATGAAGCTTTTCTTTTACACTTTTAATGTAAGACATTGTAGAATGCTATTTATTGAATGAAGGGATATTTTCTTACCAAATGTGTTATTTGTAGGTGCAAATATTGAGGCTTATTTTTCATTCCAGTCATATATCTAGTTGTGGTGGTTTGATTATTTTTCCTCCAAAAAAATATTTCCTCCATGTTTTAATGCACTTTCTGGGAAGAGAACAGCTGGGTTTTGACTCACAGTTTTATCATACCTCATTATTGAATTTTACAAAGTGGTAAAATGGTTTCTGAGAAATAAGAATTGTCTAAACTCCTAAAATCTAGGGGGGGAATTATGTATTTTTTTACTTCATCTCCTTGGATCTATTTTCTATTTCTTTATTTCTCTGAAAAGTGAAGATTCTCAAGGTCCTCAGTGTGCAAAGCAGGTAAGGGGAGCTTACTGGGGCCAGCACTGGGCCCTGCCTGGCAGAGCAGGGGCTGGGAGGGCTGGCAGGAGTTGGGCAGGGCTGTGCCCCCAGCCAGTTCTGCAGCTCTGGCAGCCCCTGCAGGGCTCTCCCAGCTCTGCTCCCTGCCCTGCCCTGGCCCTGCACTGAGGGGCTTTCTTGGCCTCTAAAGCCATTGGGTAAGAAGGTGATCATTTTCTTTTCTGCAGCCTTTTTCTTTCTAGTCATGCCTAGAACACTCCCAGGTTCTGCTAGTCTGGAAGCACCTAATCTGAGGAGAGAGAGAACAGGCAAAGTTGGGAAAACGCTTTTTTGAAAGCACTTGAGTGTGCCATGTGCAGGAGCAGATGGGCAGGATGTCTGGGGGCCAGGGGGAGCTGGGAGAGCCAGGCCAGGGCAGGGGCTCCGTGCAGGGCACTCTCATGTCCCCAGCCACCCCTTCTGCTGCCCCCTGGGCACTGCCCGCACAGAACGCTGTGCCCACAGCACCAGGTGTCACAGCACAAGGTGCAGCCCATGCCCTGCAGTCTGTGCCTCCTTCCTGAGCAGCTGCCAGAGGAGAACAGACCCTCGGGTCCCTGAATGGCTCTCCCCTGTGAGCTGCAAACCCCCAGCCAGCTGCTGGATGAGAAGGCTCTGTGCTTTCTCCATCTTCCCATGGTACAGTGTGGAGTTCTTGAGAGCACCTGTAAAAAGCATTGCAATAAATGCAGAGTGTCAGAGAGTCAGGACAGCTCCCAGCAGGTTCCAGGCTCAGTTTGTGGTGGTGCAGCTGTGCCAGTCCCGTGCCCCTTGTGCCCGGGCAGCCCATCCCAGCCCCTGCTGCCCAGGCTGCAGCTCCTCCTGCTGCTGCCCAAGCAGCACCCACAGCTCACAGGCAGGGTTCCAGTTACTCACAGCCATCTCTCTCAGGCCTAGTTTGGAAAACTCTGACATTTGAAAAGATTTGTTCCAAAAATTTATCTTGAAATGTGAAAGGCATGTAAAAGCATATGACCTTTCTGTGTGAAAAAATCTCCTTTTCCCAAAGCCCTTTGAGGACTGTAAAGCCACTGGGGATTATAAAGCTGACTTTGTTTGCACTTAGAAAGTGCAGTGATAGACCTTGACAATCACTGCAAGATGAGATGGGTTTACCATAGAAGGTGTTACATGTCAACTTTTTTCCTACTTCAAGCAATAATGGAGAATTTATTCAGTATATATTGATGAATGCTATGGTGCATTCTCCTCCGTGTCAGGGTGGAGAAAACCAGGAACGTGAGGCTGCTGAGGAGGCTTTGGGCCACCTCAGTCCCACTGGCAGTAACTAAAGCTGGTCCAGCAGGGTGAGGGCCAAGTGCTCTGGCACTTCTTTGCAGCCTTCTCTCATGGACCAGAACTTCCAGCCCACATCAGTGTGTTATTTCTGCCAATCCCAAATTATCCCCATTTGGAGATATCTGGGTAAACATCAGAATTGTTGGACCTAGGTGGTAAAAGTTCTGTTTACAATGTTGATATCCACAAATTCTGTCCTTCCCCCTTTTTTTTTTTTTTGTCATTTGCAATCGTGACTTTCTTTGTTGTGCCAGTTTTTACAACAGTTGTTACTGGTAGAAATGTGAGCAAAAATTGGTCAACAACAATAGATCTTTGTGTAGTTCTCTTCTTTTTTTAACTTAAAAACAAGGAGTGAGTTGTAGGATAATACCCTTGTACCTTCACAAGGCAATATAACTGATCCTGCACGGCAGGAAACACTCCAACACACTTTGGAATGCTTCTGCTTACGTGGGAAAGCAAGAAAACCTGAATTTACTGTGATCATAAAGCTTGTTGCAATCTACCTCACAGATATTTTTACCAAAATACTGTGAATTTCAGGCAATGCAAATGACTTGGAAATCCCCTGAACTACAGAATGTTTGCATGTGTTCAGCTGAGGAGGTAAATTATTTTTAGACCTTGGTGATAAGCTGCATCCTTTCAGGGAGATACTGCCTGTGTTTCCATCTTATCAGTCCTCTCTAGGAGATGGCTCCAGTCAGTTTTCTTGGTAAGAGGCAGAGGTGACCATCAGGGCACAAGATGGAAACAAGACAAGGAGGCAAATACTGAAAATTCCTCCTTTTCTCCTGTTTTTAATTATGCACATTAGGAGCTTATTCCATAGTTCCACCCCAGACTCCACTTTCCTCTTGGCAAAGCTCTGAGTGAAGCACTGAGCCCCCTCAGCCCCTGTCTGGGGCTCCAGAGCCCAGAGGGAATGGGCAGCCACTCTCTGGTTGTCCTGCAGTGCCTGTGGATGTTTTGACACGGTCAGTGCTGCTCAGAAACGGAGCTGCCCCAGAGAGGGGCTGGCTCTGCTGCTGCTGCTGGGGTTGGGAAGAGCTGGTGGAGGAGCCATAGAAGGAGGTGCCATTCGTCATCTTCCTGCAACTTTGCTCTGCCTTCTGGAAACACATTTAAGAGCTGCAATATTTATCTGAAAAAGAATTGTGTAAGGACACTGCTGCCTGTTAAAGAAACGTCTGCCCCTTTTCCCAGCCACATGGAGAAGTTTATTTCCTTTGGAAGGGAGAGATGCTGAAGATCTAGTCAAGATTAATTACTTTTTCATAGCCTTCTGTCTTCAGCTTCTGATGCAATGTGGTTTTATGACACAGAGAAGACACATCATAATTTCAGGGAAATTATTTGCACATTACTAAAACTGGAGGATATGGATAAAATGTTGAGCACTGGTGTTTAGGAAGGTGTTCCTAATTGCAGTTATATATTTATAATAATACAAATACAAAACACCCTGGTTTTGAAGGGTCCTGAAGTAATTTTCAGATACATATACTGCAGGATCCAGAGTTATGGTGTTCTTAAAATATTTAGTTTGCTGAAAAATCTGAGGAGGCAAGTTACAGTTCCAGAAGAGACGCAAATCCAGTTGTTCAAGAGACCTTTGCACACAAGGTACAACCCTTTTGTAGAGTCCCTTCCCCTGGCCGAGTGTTCTGTGGTACCACTGGTGCTGCAGGAGGGCTCACACTCCTGGAATCCAACAGCAGTTTCCCACTGAAGTCAGGCCTCTTGTCATCCTCTCTGTTCTGCTCCTCCTGTGATTTGAGTGTGCAGACCCACAGGTTGTATCATGGCATTCTTCTTTTGTTGTATTGAACACTCCACAGTATTTCCAAAACCATTTAAAAGCATGTGATGTGTTTGGATATCTCAGCATCTGATCTCTGGTGTTACAGTAGGAGTTTTGGTGGCTTTTTCTGCTTTTCTTGTGGTTGTTTTATTTTGTCTTGGGATTTTTTTCTGTAGTATTCTGTTTCCATGACTGCTGAAGCTGTTTGTGATGTATTGAAGGAGGGAGACTCCTATTTCAGCTGTCTGATCTGGTCACATCCTGTCTGCTTCACCTCGTTTAATTTTCTGTAAGGTTCATCTTTCCATTTTATTCCAATACAGCTTTAATTTCAATAGAATCTCTGTCTGTGATTTACAGGATTGCCAGGAAAACAGGCTGTGTCCTGGTTATAGAAACAGTGTAGGACTGAACAGGGCACTGGGAGCAGTGGGAACACCACCCCACAGGACTGAAGTCAAAGGGTACAGAGAGAAGCACTTGTCTGATGTCAAGAGTGGAAGTAAATATGAAGTGTTATCTCTGCTATTCATGGCAGGTATTCCAGGACCTTATAATGGATGTTAGATCAATAGAAGGCAGTTAGGAAATACACAAATGATGGATGCAATGCCTGAACTGTACAGCTTCAGGTAGGCAAGGATAATTGTGACTTAAGCTTATGAAAGAAATAAAGCATTGATAAAGCAGTTTTTCCCCCCTAGATAATTTTTAATTAAGTTGTATTTGTCACTGCAATAGGTAGCAAAAATGCCTTCTGCTGTTTGGATCTGTCCATTGTGTTTTGTGTTGGGTATGTTACTGATGGCCGAGCTGATAATCCCAGAGAGTTTGCTGGGCCTGAGCAAGTGTCTCTGAATATCAGAGCTATAATCCTGAATTCCCACCCCTGCAAAACAGGGGGAGAATGGGGCAAATTTAGTGTTGTGTCCATGGCCCAGCCCCAGAGGTGTTTATAGAGATAAGGTATCCTTATCCTTTGAGACCTTTAGAATTCTATTTCATTTGAGAGAAAGGAGCAGGATATGAGGGTTCATTTATGCTCATTAGACTTGACAGGTATGAGCAAGTTATTCCTTGCAGTTATTTGTTGTTCAACAGCTTCTACCAACCCTGGAAAATAAAATGTTCTGAGTGTTTTTAAAAAGACATTGACAGTTCAGGCTTAGTGTGACAGATAATCTATTGTCTCTCTTCTGCAAGTGTGGTATCAGTTAAGAGAACAGGGTTTCAGCTCTGCTTCAGGGCATTTATCTACCAAAAAGCTTTGGTGAGGACATTTTGTCCCCAGGAACACGGGAGAGTTTCCACTTATGCAAACAAGTCCCTCTCAGTGTTGGCACACAGGGTCAGTGTTAGCCAGGAACATTTCCCCTGCCTGTTTGAGCATAACTTTGTGTTCTTATCAATATTGAGAAGTAATAGAAATACCCTCCCTCCAAATTTTAATTGATCAAAGACATGCTTGGCACTGGCCAAGTTTTCCTGCCTCCTTATCTTTGTCTGGAAAATGCATTTTGCTCTCCCCTTCTGGCTCTGTTAATGTTACTGTTCTGCCTCCCCCTGTGTGCCATCCAGGCCTCCTGCTCAGCAATTTTGTAAGATAAAGTCTGTACAACCTCTCAGACTTTGGAAGGTCAATGTGTGTTTCTGGGGTCAGTTTGCCATTGAATTACAGACCTTTTTTGTCCTGGAGTTGTTATTGTTTCCCTCTAAACTTTGGTGTGTGCTCTGTTTGTTTTCTCCATGTTGTAGGGAGGGAGGAGGTTCCCTTGGCTGTGCAGCCCTGGAGTGTCACTGTCCTTGCTGTGGTGCTGCCACTGCTGCCCACTGAGGGAGGAGGTTCCCTTGGCTTTGCAGTCCTGGATTCTCACTGTCCTTGCTGTGCTGCAGCCACTGCTGCCCACTGAGGGAGGAGGTTCCCTTGGCTGTGCAGCTCTGGAGTGTCACTGTCCTTGCTGTGGTGCTGCCACTGCTGCCCACTGAGGGAGGAGGTTCCCTTGGCTGTGCAGCCCTGGATTCTCAGTGTCCTTGTGGTGGTGCTGCCACTGCTGCCCACTGAGGGAGGAGGTTCCCTTGGCTGTGCAGCCCTGGATTCTCAGTGTCCTTGCAGTGGTGCTGCTGAGGGAGGAGGTTCCCTTGGCTTTGCAGCTCTGCTTGGCAGTGTCCTTGCTGTGGTGCTGCCACTGCTGCCCATGCAGCCTCAGCCCAGCCCAGGGCACCATTGCTACAGCGTTGCTTTGGGGCCACTGTGACAGCTTCAGTAAATGGTGGATTTTATTTCGTTTGCCTAATGAGGATGAGGAGCTTGGCTAATGACTACATAGTCATAAGTGATGATGCTTTTCCTCCTACTCCCTGGCTGCTGAGAGCACACGTTAATGGTGCAGATGGCAGTGGCTGAGCTGTGTGAGAGCTCCCTTTTCATCTCCTCCTCTCGTGACATTTACACCATGCAAAGCGGGTGTGTTGCCATCCCCTGAGTGAGGGAGATTGGTGATTCACCACCTGCCTTTTAAATCCAGGGCTGTGACTGCATCTTGTTGCTGGGAGGCAGAACTTGGACGTGCCCTTTGTTCTTTGGAGCACATCTGGGCCAGGCTTAGCCTGGAACCCTCTGGCAGGTCCCAGCCAGGAGCACTGAGTGTTCCTTTCTGCTGTGAGATCTCAGGGCCTGTGTCCTCCTTCCCAGTGCCTTCAGAGGATTCAGTGTCCAACCTGGCCCAAACCTGAGCCGAGATTTACTGGTATTGACTTTTCACTGAAAACATCCTTTTCAGTTGCTGGAGCTGGAGTGTAATTTGCATGTGACAGGTGGAAAATAAATACTCTTCCTGCCTTCTTTATTGTTTTGCTTTTCTTTCCTACTCATACATTTTGTTATTCTTATGGCTTGCAGGAAACAAGAGGAATAATTTAGGCATGGGGATGGTGAGCCTGTGGGTTGCAGAGCAGTGGTGCTGAAAGAGAGGAGAGCACTGAGGGCTGTTCTAGCACGTGTCAGGGTCCCCAAGACAGACACAGGCAGAAATGGGAATGGAGAGGTGACCTAAAAAAAGCAGAGAGGACCGGAAGGAACTTGCTTTTCCTCCATTCAGAGTTTGTGGGTTGCCCCAGAACATGGATCCTGTTCCCTCCCACAGGAAATGCACAGGCTTTGCACGATGTGTAGTGTGCCCTCTGAGCAAAGTGCTGCTATTCTGAATTTAGGAGTGTCTCTGTTGTTCCAAGAGGAGAGAAGTTATTAACACCTTTTTAAGGCTCTACACTCGTGTTTAAATCAGTTGATGGGAAGGTGACTGATTGAGTGGGAGCTGAGGCAGACCCAGAGCACCAGCACCACAGCTGCAGCTGCCAGCAGCCCAGCTTTGGGGCTGTGCCTGGGCAGCACAGCCCCTGGGGCAGGCTGGGTGGTGCCCAGCTGTGTGTGTGGCTGTGCAGTGTAGGCACAGGGCAGGCACAGCCCTTGGGGCAGGCTGGGTGGTGCCCAGCTGTGTGTGTGCCTGTGTGGAGTGGGCACAGGGCTGGCACAGCCCTTGGGGCAGGTTGGTTGGTGCCCAGCTGTGTGTGTGGCTGTGCAGAGTAGGCACAGGGCAGGCACAGCCCTTGGGGCAGGTTGGTTGGTGCCCAGCTGTGTGTGTGGCTGTGCAGAGTAGGCACAGGGCAGGCACAGCCCTTGGGGCAGGTTGGTTGGTGCCCAGCTGTGTGTGTGGCTGTGCAGTGTGGGCACAGGGCAGGCACAGCCCTTGGGGCAGGTTGGTTGGTGCCCAGCTGTGTGTGTGGCTGTGCGGTGTGGGCACAGGGCAGGCACAGCCCTTGGGGCAGGTTGGTTGGTGCCCAGCTGTGTGTGTGCCTGTGTGGAGTGGGCACAGGGCTGGCACAGCCCGTGGGGCAGGTTGGTTGGTGCCCAGCTGTGTGTGTGCCTGTGTGGAGTGGGCACAGGGCAGGCACAGCCCGTGGGGCAGGCTGGGTGGTGCCCAGCTGTGTGTGTGCCTGTGTGGAGTGGGCACAGGGCTGGCACTCTCCTCAGTGCCCCAGGAATGGTGGCTGCAGTGCAGTGCTCACACCCAGGATTTGCCTTCTCATCTGTCAGCTTGGAGGGGCATCAGGGGAAAAGCATTTAAATTTAACAACAGGGTTATTAAACTGCTGACATTGTTTGCTAAATTTTGGGTCTGTGGTTAGAAATGAGATTTGCCACCTCTAAGAGAGATTTTGCAGGTCCATTGGCTCCAGCTTTGGGTTAAATCAACATGACAGTAGCGATGAATTCTGGTCAGTGCTTGAAATATCTGAAAGTAAATTTTTATCTGAGGTACTGAAATGTTGTGACTAAAAACCCCCAAACAAACAACAAAAATCCCCAAACAGATGGCTCTTTCTCCTTGTGCAGCATTTAACTAGATATTGGAGACCATGTATTGGGAAATGAGAATGCTGGACTGGCTTATACAGAATTACCTTACCCATTCAAGATATGGCAAAGATAATTTTCATGAGCTGTTCCATATTTCTCTCTTGAGGAACCTGCTTGGCTGTTTCATTACACAGTATTCTCTCCTACTGCCCTCACACTGCAGGCAGTGCCCACTTGGAGTGCCCAGCCCTGCTAAAGCTTTGCTGTTGGGCAGTGACCTTTGAAAAGCTCTCCCAGCATATTTCCCACAAGTGCTGTGGCTCATGGAGGGAGTGGGATTCTGTTACTGGGGATTGTTCTCCTTGTACATTAAACAGCTTCAGAGCTGATCCTGCCAGGTGGGTCATGGAAACCATCCCAGCCTCTCCCATCCTCTGGTACAAGAGTGGTGTTGGTGTGCCCACGATTCTGTGAGTGCAGGGAGTTGGGGAAGGGCTGGGGCTGGGTGGCCACTGGTCCCTGCCGGAGCTCAGGGGGGGTGAGGACGTGTAGGAGAGGACATGGCAGCCACCCAGCTGCTGCTGTGCCACCAAAGTGCTGCTGTGCCAGGGCTGGCTCTGGGCTGGACCTGCTGTCTGAGTGTTGCTTCCACCTTGTGGGTTCATGCCAGTGTTTGTTTGCAGTCACCTCAAAGCACCTGTGCATTTAATCAAGTAAATGGATGTGTTGTCTGATTGTTTATGTATAAAAACTTCTAAGTAAAGCCTAGGAGAAATTTTAGAGATTGGTTAAAAAACCGAAAAATATGCCCTTTTTACAGCAAAATGATCGTGTTAAAAATTGCCTGAATTGAGGGAATGGGTCCAGGACAGATCTAACAAAGCTGAGAGAAGCATTTAACTCCTCATCAGGTGTGTGTTTGCTGTGTTGGGTAGCATTGATATTTGTCAGCTGACTCTTCATCTGCCTCAAATGTGAACAACTCTCAACTTGTTTCTCGGAGAAAAGAAGCTTCATGTGTAGCCAACGTAACATGTAAAGCAATGGGGGATGTTTTTAAATTAAACTGTAGAAGTACACAAAACAAAGAAATCCTTCCTATGTGGCCTGTGTATTGATTAAACAGCCACTGCAGAGTGCAGTGTCCCAGTGCAGCTCAGGCTGTACGGAATGTTAAAAGCGATCCCCACTCTCTGCAGGAGTCTGTGGGAAGCAGAGACCTGATTAACCTGATAGGAATCAGCTGAACTTGGATTCTCTTTGACACTCAGGTCATACAGTATCTGCTAATGGGGCTGTGTAGAGAGGCAGCTCAGGCTCTTTGGCAGGTCAGAGTCAAGTATCTTCCCAATCTAATGGCTTTATTGATCATCAGTGCAAATAACTGACTGCAGAAACTGGTGGCTCTTCCTTCCATTGCAATGGAAATGGCCTTGGTAGGATTTCTGAAGCTTGGCTCAGGGGAATACAGCTTTTCTTTTTTGGTTTATGCATTAGAGTTCTGGGCACTGAGATCTGGTTTTTGAGAAGTGTCAAAGGTTTTGTATCATAAACAGGAAAGGACCAGCTGAATATCCCAAAGCAGCCCTGCACAGTTTTTCTGTTCAGAGTCCCAGGCTCGGTGTGTTGTGTCTCTGCTCAGTCTGATGCAGCTGCTCTGCCTGAAGTCTGTGGGGTGGTTTTCCTGTTCTGTTTGGAACAAAGTGAAGAACACGAGGAAGAGAAGGGTCCTAATTGAACATCCTAACTTTGGAACAGAGAGTGATGATTTCCCTTTGGAAATGGATTTCAGGAGGAAAGCTGGAGTTAATTTGGATGCCTGTTATTATTTATGTTGTTATATATATATATGAGTGTGTGACCTTCTTGTGTTGCTTGTCACTCCTGATGTGTGTGAACCTCAGCTGCTTTGGAGCTTCAGGATCATCTGTGGGGTTTGTTTGTGTTCTCTCACTCTTGCCAGTTGCTATTACAGTGATACTTGAAAGGGTGTCAGTGGGGTGAAATTGCAGATTTGGATACACATCTCTTACTGTGCCCTAAACATCAGAATGAAGCTGAAATATTTATTTGCAAAGCAAGAGATATTGATTTTCTGACAATAGACAATTACAAGGGTATGTGGGTTATTGTCCTGACTGATTACAGGAGATCTAATCAGCTTATTCAACGGGAGTACAAAAAGGGGCAGTTCCTCGCTCTTGTTTTGGCTGGTGGCACAGAATTAAGCCTGCAAGGGGCACGAGGGAAGGTGGCACAGCAGAGTTCAGCTGCATCATTCTCTTCCTGATGTGCCCAGCGACTGCCTGTGCTTCCAGCTCCTACTGGAAATTTAAAAAATGGAATTATTTTGTACAGCTGTTTGATGGTGGCTGATCTCTCAGGCAGAGAATGAAGGAGGTACCAGAAGTGAGGAGATGTGTTTTGCCAGAGCAGTGAGGCCAGAGGAGAGCACATGGCAGCCAGGGGTGAGGGCTCTCTGCTGCACTGGGTCAGGATGCTCAGGATGAGCTTCCTCAAGGCACAGGAAAGCTCTGGCTCTGTTTTGGCAAGCTCTGTTTTCTCAGCCTGAATGTCTGCAGAGTTTGGGTTTAGACCTATTCAGGCTATAAGGGAAGTGAGAACATCCTCTTTGACATCAGGAGAAACAGAACAAGAAAAACTCTCCATTTGTACAAGATTTTTTCATGGATATACCCTGCCTAGTACAATGCTGTGTGGAAAGGTTCAGGACATGGGCACTGGGAGCAGCCTGGGTAGAGGCAGGAGTTCCTGGGAAGGGTCAGGGATGGGCACTGGGAACAGCCTGGGCAGAGGCAGGAGTTCCTGGGAAGGGTCAGGGATGGGCACTGGGAGCAGCCTGGGCAGGACCAGGAGCTCCTGGGAAGGGTCAGGGATGGGCACTGAGAACAGCCTGGGCAGAGGCAGGAGCTCCTGGGCATATTCAGGGATGGGCACTGGGAACAGCCTGGGTAGAGGCAGGAGTTCCTGGGAAGGGTCAGGGATGGGCACTGGGAGCAGCCTGGGTAGAGGCAGGAGTTCCTGGGAAGGGTCAGGGATGGGCACTGAGAACAGCCTGGGCAGAGGCAGTTCCTGATGCATTTTGGGGAAGATCAGGTTGTCTATAGACAGAAAGTAGAAGAAATTAAGAGGAACTGAGGAAATACTTCATTCCCAGCCCTGGTGAATTTTGTTAGAGCAGAGTGAAGAGGAGAGATTACTGTGTGAGCTTTTATTTTTGCTGGAATTAGAGAGGTTTGTAGTAGATTGTCCAACGGGGGTAAAAGGCATAGGAGTAAATGGTCTAACTGAAATCCTACACAGGCACTGCAATTCTGCATTCCAGACTGTGTGGATGAAAGTTTCTGGTAAGAATGGAATTAAAAAGTAATAACCTATGTGTGTTACTCTGCTCTGCTTTGCACAGTTTGCCTTCACACTGAGTCTTAACTGTGCCCCTGTTTGGTTGCTTTTCAAGTGTGACTCTGCTTTAGGACAGGAGAGTTCCTTTGACTTGTGGCTCGGTTTTGTAAGGGTTAGAATTTTATGGGTTACTGCTTTGTGGTGAAGGTTCTTGCAAGAGGTGTAATAATTTCAGGTCTGTGCTAGAGGGTCTTTTACTGACCTTTTTTCCACCTATTTGGATCAAAGAGTGATTCTGCTTACAGAATCCACTTAAATTTATTATTTCTCTTGCCATTTTCCTCTGGGCAATGAGCTGCCTGGCTAACAAAAGCCAGAGGAAAGGGAGCTTTGGGCTCTTATCTCACTGCTCTGTAAGAATTACTAAATGAGCTGCAATCATAAAGCTGAATGTGCCTTTTCTACTGAAGATTGTTTTGACTTTCACATTAATTTTTAACTCAAGTAGAGCTTGCTCTCTCTCTCTCGGAACAGTGAACTCCTCTGCACTCAGTTTCTCAGAAGAGGCAAGTACCTGATGATGTTCCGAGGGATGTTCCTGGGAATATTCCTGGTGATGTTCCGAGGGATGTTCCTGGTGATGTTCCTGGGGACATTCCTGGGGACATTCCTGGGCACTTTGGGAGGAGAAGGAGGATGTGGCAGACATTGAACACACAGAGAGTGGAGATGAAGAGCATGGGGCAGAGTGGAGGCAATTTCTGTGTGAGCTCCTCCCACAGAGCACCAGCCCCTCACACCCATCTGGGAGGTGCTCCCAGCAGCTGTGCCCAGCAGTGCCCAGGTGTGCCCAGCAGTGCCCAGGTGTGCCCAGCAGTGCTGTGGGCTGGGCATGCAGGTGTTCTGGGGTGGGCAGGCAGGGTTCCTGCCCCTCAGCCCTGTGTGTGGCACACTCAGCCCCAGCCCTTGTCTCTGCCAGGTGTTGGGCTGTGGTGCTGCAGGTGCCAGTCCTGGGGCCTGGCGAAGGAGTTCAGACTTCATGGTACTCACTCTGGTTTGTCCTTCCTTAGTTCTCTGTTTCCAGAGGTGGCACCACCTGCACAGGTTGGGCATGTTTTGTGGAGAAGATAATCCTTTTTCCCCCCTCACTCTCCAGTCCAGCTTTGTGTCTGTGTCTGCTGGAATAAAGGTTGTTAATGGAGGGTGTGTTTATGCACTTGGGAGAACTAAACCCTGGCCATTTTAGGCACTGAGAAGAGACTAAACCCACCAAGACTGTGTCTCCTTAGAATGTTCTAGCTCTCTGCCACAGTTTGAGAGAGCCTGTATTTGATGTGCTGTATTGTCAGAACAACTGATTTAAAGAGGTTTTGTGTATATGATTTATTTTATGTATCGTGGTCTGGGTGGCTTTAAGAGAAAGAAGGGGAAATAATGCACTTTTTATTTCAATGCTGACATTATCTGAGTAAAGTAGACATGCAATTTTCACAACCAGAATAAGAAACATGGTTTGCAAAATATTTGCAAATAGAACTTCCATGTTATCAGTGATGGTCAGTGAAGCCAAGGGACTGAGCTCTGTAAGTGGAGATGTCCCAGCTCTTTGTACCAAGGGTGCTTGTCTCAGACTACTTATGGTGCTTATATAGTTTCATTTTCTGTAAGTTCTGCAGTGCTTTAGCATTCTGCCTTTTATTTATTTCTCTTGAAGGGGAGAAGTGAAGTGAATGCTCCCAGACAAGGATACATTTCGCAGCTATAAAATATTAAAATTATGAAGTGCTCCTCTGAGCTCCTCTGCCATGTTGTGTGGGTGTTATTTTCTAGAGGAGAACATATTATTTCAGAGAAAGGTTTTGAATAAATTCAGTCTAAAGCTGAAGTTATTGTAGCAGAAGATTTTACTGCAGAGTGATGTGTGCTTTTTGCAGGGGTTTAAATTATGAACATGATGTTATGACTGAGTTTTGGACACAGTGACAGGATAGTAGAAAATGCTACCTCATTTAAAGAACAATTTACAGAGCTACATGTGTAGCAGTATGGCAGGAAATTGGGCATCATTGCAAGGAAATGTGCAGCAAAATTCTGGTTCTGAGTAAGAATTCTTTTACATTCTTTTAAATAATAGCCAAATTCTCCATTTTCCCGTGACTCTTCCCTGCTGGGATGCACATGCCAGAACAGGTTACCCTTCAGCAGAGAAATGCAGAGCTTCTTGCCAAGGAAGGTCAGAGGCAGACAGGTCTTGGTTTCCTCTCAGCTGGCTGATATACCTCTTTTACCAGCAGTATCAGCCCCAGCAAAGCTCCTGAGGCTGTAGGTGCTGGGTGTTCTCTCTCGCTGCATTTATCAGCTCAGAAGGTCTTTTCTCTCTCCTGTTACATTTAGAAAATGCTTTGGCACCAGATCCTTCATATCCTTACCTTGTATTCTGCTCGTGCCTTCCAGCTTTAGCAGGTACATTTGTGCTTTCAGAGAGCACGAGGCTCTGAGAGCTGCCCAGCATGGGGAAGGGGCTGCTCCTGGAGGGGTCCAAGGGAAAGCAGCTCCTGCACTCAGGCTGGAACACTCCAGAGATGCTGAGAAGGGCTGTTAGAAGAGAACACAGCACAGATTCTGGGTGTGTCACGTCATCCCAAATAGATGTGCATATCATTTCATCTCAAACAGAGACAGCAACGTCAATAAATGTATAAAACTATTCTGAGAAACTCCATATGCTGTTTGCAGTTCAGAGATTGTAGTAGTCAATAGCTGAGTGCTTAGATTTAATGTTGAATTTGTGGAAATGTCACTAATTTTTATCCTTAGCTGCAGCCAACTCAACCTGTGGTCACACAAGGGAAGCTTATCTTTTCTGTGAATAAGCAGAAGGAGGGAAAGTTCTGTGAATTCTTTAATTAACTAGAAATCTATTTTAATTTAAAAGTAGATCTGTTAGTTTGTCTAACAGCCTCGACATGTTCCTAAATCCAACACTGCCCTGGAGAGTGGTTTATCACTTTGGAGTTTTGCTCCCAGAATTTCCCTGTATTCACAGGTGGTTCTGCTGTTGGCACAGATGCTTCCAGATGTGTCTGCAGGAGGAGGAGCAGAGCTGAACAGTGGGCTCAGCTGCAGGACATGATTGCAGTGACTGATTCAGGGAGTTCCTGACTCCCAGGCAGTGCGAGCAGAGGATTCTTACAAAAACCTTGCTAAAGAGACCCCGTGTGTGGTATCCTTGTGAGCTCTTTGGGTTGCTCCTGGGGAGTCAGTCTGCCCTCAGGTACTCAGATCTGAGGCAGAATCTCACACTGGATTTACCTGCATGCATTTAAACAGAGAATTTTCATGTCCTGGGCTTCAGCTCTGTCTCTGACCCCACGGAATCCCCACCTGGCAGGGCCAGGACAGGAGAGGAGGGTGTTCCAGTTCTCCCAGTCCCACTCCCTCAGCAGAGCCACCTGCCCCTGTCATCCTCTGGCTCAGCCTTCCTGCTGTGTCTGCAACCCTGTAATTACAGCTCAGCTCTTCCTTCCAGGGCACAGGGAAGTTTCTGTTCTGCTTGTTCTCCACTGCAGCTCCAGGAGGGCCTTGGCTCCTGTCCATCTCCACATGGCATTAGCATTGCTCTCCTGTCCTCCAGGGCTGCTTTTCCTTCACTGGTGATGTCAGAACTGTTTAAGTTGCTATTTTGAATTTCAAATCCCACTTGAACTTGTCAGTAAAGCAAAATCTATAGGATTATGGAAAACTGTCCCCTACAGAGCACTGAAAAGTAAGAAGGGCTGGCACTTCTGGGATGGTATAATGTGGATATTATTTTCTGCATCACTCTAAGTTTGGAAGTGTATAAAAAAACCTCCTTATGGCCTTCACACTTGGCCTGTGAAAGGAACACTGCCAACTTCCAGCTCTTATTTGAATTGTAGAATCTCCCCAAGGTTTGGAGATGAGCAGATTTCCAGCTTTCTCAGAAATAATAGTTTATATGAATTATTTTGAATTACTGACTGGAAACTTTAGTTTCCTTGCCAGTCAGTTGTGCAGGTTTCTTTGCTGTGTAGCTATGCCTGCTTTGACACATGAAGTTTTCTTTAGCTCTACTTCATAATACTTCATGTAGTCAGTTCAGTGGTGCTTCAGAGTTGGCTTGTTCTCTGCTTCCTGATCAGTCCACATTCAAAATATGGACAACAAAAGAGGAAGATGAAGACTTGTTTTGATTCTTAGAAATCATAAAATATCACAAGGTTTCTCTCCCTTTAGCAGCTGATGAACAGATTAGTGTGGGAGTTCTGGGCTGCTTCACTCCATCAGGGTTTTCTGGGTGCTGCTCTGGCCCATCCCCAGGGACTGCAGTGCCCTGAGTCACAGTGGTGGTTGGTAAAGCTTTCACTTTTCAGTGGTTCTTCTCAAGGTTGCATTATGCAAAATGCAACATTATATTTTTTGCACTAGTCCAGGCTGTATAAGAAGCATTTGTGATCCTTTTATGAAAATTGCAGTATCTGTGCATGGTGAGGAGGCTCCAGGCCTGTCCCAAGTGCTGCAGCTGCTGCAGGAGCTGCTGCCTCTGCCTCTGCTGGGCAGGTTTGGGTCCTGGGTCCTGCCCTCAGAGGGGCTCCAGGAGGGGCATTCTTGCATGCCCCTGCTTTGGTCATTTGATTGAGCACCACCATGAATTGCAGAGCACTAAGAGTTATCAAAAGGGAGGTTTGTTGTTTAAGTAATTATGAAAATGAAAGAAAATGTTTTCTACTGTACCATAAGTGGGGAAAGTTAAGGTGAAAACATGAGAGATGGACAAGGAGAGGAAAGGACAGACTTGTGACTTTATTTCAGTGGATGTGTATTGTGGATGAGAATGGACAGGCAAACTGAATTAAATAGATTGATCAAAACTTCTTTTGGCTTGACTAGAACTCTGTTTTAGCAATCATTTCCATTCTGTGCCACTTGTTTTTTCTCTGCTCTCTGGTGAGGTGAGGCCCTGTGCCCTTTACTGATGTGCTAATGTTCTCTGCAGAGCTTTTGTCCCCCCTGAGTGCAGCCTTCAGCCCCGTTTGTGAGATGTGCTGCACCCCCAAATCCTGCAGCAGATGGGCGAGGGTTGGGGCGCTCTGTGCCCACCAGGGGAACAGCCCCCTGTGTGGGTGGCACAGACAGGGTTGGCTCTTGGGGAAGCCCCAGGTCTGGCACACTCTGACAGGACATGTTTGTGCAGAGAAAGCTGTTAAAGCTATTAGAAAACCAGGTTAGTATTTACCGTGGTTCTCTGTGCATGTAAACCTTGGCTGTAAATCTGCACTCCTGCCTTTGCCTCTGGGAACTACTGAAATTCTTCTACAACTCCTGACTGTAATATACACATAGATATGGAAATACTGAGGAAAACAACACAGCAAAACTCCCTCATAAAAACCCATAATCAAACAGAAAACATGAGCTGTAATTTTTTTCTGGTCTTGCTGCACCTTTCTTGAAGTTTTCCCAGAAATAATCGATCTTACATTGATACTGGAACTGGGCAACTTCTTTGATTTTCCTCTAAATTTAAAAATAAGGAACCAAGTCTGAACTGCCAAGAGTTTTATTTATATACTCATGTGCTGCTGTTTGCTCCATTTGCCATCAACACACGTGTGTTCCTCAGCAGGCTGGGTTTGTTCCAAGCTGGGAGGCTTTCACTGGGGCAGCCAAAGTTCTCTTTCCCTGCTTTCTCTGGAGCACCTGTGGTGACCCACACTGAGTGCACCCATGGCATTTTCCACAGCAGTTCTGGGGTGTCCCTGGGCTGACTGAAGGAAGAGCTTGGTGCCAGGTGCAGTCAGGAGTGGCCCAGCCCCACTGACCGGCTCTGTGTCCCCCCAGGATCACCACCACGGCCGCCTGCATGATGGACCTGCGCAGGTACCCCCTGGACGAGCAGAACTGCACGCTGGAGATCGAGAGCTGTGAGTGCTGCTCACCCCTTCCCACTGGGGCTGGGGGGCTGGGGGGTCAACGTGCTGCTCTCCCGCTTGTGTTTCTGGCTGATGACGTTTGGACCCTTGTAAACACAGGAGAAAAAAATAGCTTTGCAGATGGATTAGTAATTTGTGACCTCAGGATTAGCAAAAGTTGTTCTGTGTTTTGATGGACAATTTACAGCTTTAAAAGTCTCATTCAAATGCCTGGTCGGAGTTCATGTGAGGAGCACAGGGATTATTGTCAGTTCTTTATCCTCCTTCATGCTGAACTGTGGCAGCTTGTGTGCCTTTAGAAATGAAGGCAAGGGTTACAACTGTCTTTGAAATAGGTGGTTTGTGGGTTTTCTCCCTAATTTTGACACATGTAATGCAGTTTGCTTACACTTGCTGACTTAATGGCTGGCGTTTCTATTGACCTTTCTCTGTGGATAAAACTTGTAAAGTAAAACCTCTCTTTTTCTCTGAAAAATGGGAAGTATGTCAGAGGAAAACCAATTCACGACCCCTTTTATAAAGACAATATTGCAAGTGTGTTTTTGATGTTCTAAGATCATTATCAGCACTTTGAAGATTGTCACATTTGAAACACAGTAGGCAAGTATGTGTATTTTTAAAGTAACTTCTGTATTATGAATTATTATGTGGGATTTCTGTGTGCACTGAAGTACAAAATAATAACAACAATTTGTGTTACTGTCAAGTAAGAACTTGGTACAGCTGAACTTTTCTCCTATTCTTGTTAAGAACATGCTTAACATTTGTGTCCAGGTTTCATTTATTGCTCTGGAGCTTACAGGTAAGTTCAGACCCTTGTGACACTGTTGGGTGAAATAATTTCCATGCATAAAGTAAGGGAGGTGAGACTTGGGCGAAGCTCAGCCCTCTGCATGCTGACAGTCCCAAGCAGCAAATGAGGTGAAGGGCTTTGCTCTTTGGAGAGTGCAGCAAATCTCGGGTGTTTGGGGCTTTTTTGGAGTTCGTTGTAGCACTGATATTATTTGATTCAGAATTTCATACCTGCAGGCAGCCACTGTACTACCAGAATATCAGGCTGATTATAATAAAGCTACTGGCATTAATCCTGCCCTTCTTCCAAGAGCCACTGCTGCCTTCCTTCCCAGCTGCAGGACTTTCACAGATCATACTCTTTCCTGGAACAGCACAGGAAGGTCTTTCCTTTCCTCACTCGTTTTCCAGCAGTGGGTTCTAGCTTTTGGTAGAATTTTTTTGTTAATGCTGAGAAAACAGGACTTGGCATTTCCTAAAAGTCCCTCAGATTTTGTTTCATTAGAAATTTCATTAACACACAAATACTAAAGAATAGTAATGCCAAGAAGGAAGAGCTTTGCTTGCAGTCGTTCTCAGTACTGAGCATGATCTCTTCTTTCCATGCAGTACAGTTTCCTGCACACCTTTGATGTATCTTTGCTGATTGTCTGTTCTCAGATAGTCCTGTACCAGATGTTTCAGTGAAGCCCAGGTTAGATGTGCTTTGCTTAGAAAGCAGAGTTACTGTCTAGCCAGGTCATTTGAGTGAAGTCAGGATAGGTTTGATCCCATCTCCATACCTGTTCATGTCTCCATGGCCTCCATTCTTCCTCTGCTTCCTCCCTCCTTTCCTCCCCATCTCCTTTTCCTTTTCCTTCTTTGCCAGAGTTCAGTGCCTTCTTACACCCCTGGGCTGCTTTTTGGTTCCACTTGTCATTCCACTGCCATTTGAGGCCAGTACCAAGCTTGTGTTATTCTGGGTGATCATGAATCCAGATTAATTTGCAGATTACGAATTCTGGATGAAAAGGCCTGGCTATAAAACCTAAAACATGTCATAGAGGAGGTGGTTTCACCTGTTGAGATACAAGAGACAGCATTTTCCCTCCTTCAGTGCAGGGTGGTCTCAGTGAGATCAGATGCTGAAAGTGTAAGACAGGATTACTCCCCATTAGTTCCAAGAGAAGCAGTTTTGAGAACTGAAATCCTGGGTTTCGTGTGTGGCCAGTTACAGTCTCAGGTCTGGTTTTGCTTTAAAGGCAGAAGCTTGTTGAACATCCAGTTCTGCTGTGATGCTTCCAAACCTGTGGGCCAGCATTGCTAAGGGTGGCTGATCTGAGCTATTCTGTCTCTTCCTTCCTTTTGTTCTTTCCCAACACACTGCATAGCAGGTTTAGAATACCAGAGGGAAATCAATTTTCCCATGTATTCATTTTTTAGTTTCCCAGCTTGCAGGCAACAGAGAGCTTTTTTCTTTTTGGTGGAATATTGACTCGACTCAGTAAATACCTCTCATTTCTGCTCCCTACCTCTGCCACCACACTTTGCAGTGCTCAGTTTGTGATGATGCTCTAGAATAATTTGATTTCTCTGCTGTTTCCTGCCTCTCAGGAATTGTAACTGTTGGAAGGAATGTCTCAGCTAATCAACCATAAGACTAGTGGGAGCTCAAAGGCAAAACAGAAATACAAGGGAGTTGGAAGAACAGTTATATTCCTATAAACAAATAAATATTGTGTTGCACATCCTCCAGAACAACAGAGATGATTGTGATTATTTTGAATATTTTTAATGCAATCATTCAAGATTCATCTGGTATGTTTAGACCTTTTTCCATTTCAATTAGGTGGTGTAACAAAAAGGCATAAACTTACTTCAATTCCTTGTAATCTTTTTCCCAATGTGTTTGGCCTGGCTGTATTTGTGTTATAATGAGGTGGAATTCAGGATTTGCTGCCTTGTGGCAGTGTGCCTGTTTATGTTGCCCATGTTTTTTGTTGCTGTGGAACACACAAGAACATGCTGAGTTTCTCCTTAGAAGCAGTTTCTCAGAAACCCCTTCCCCAGTGTGTGAAAGGTGTGGCATTGGAAAGGGGCACTGAAGCCCTGCAGTGGGAGCCTTGGCACAGGGGATGTGCCCAGGGGTGCTGCCAAGGGCAGGGCACTCAGAGCAGCACCCTGGGAAGGGAAGGGGGCTTGGCTCATGAAGGAGGAGCAGCTCTGCTCAGAAGGGCTCAGTTCTGTGTAAGCCTGGGCTGTTTGGAGCAGAAATCATTGGAATGTTTCTCTGTTTCATGGCAAAAGGGCCCCACAAGCTCTCTGAGAGCCTGCCTTTCAGTGAGGGTGTCTGGAGGAGCCAGGACAGAGGCAGGGCAGTGTCCCCCCTCCCAGGGCTGTGTCCCTGCTCCCAATGCAGCATCCCCGCTCCCAGGGCAGTGTCCCCGCTCCCAGGGCAGTGTCCCCACTCCCAATGCAGCATCCCCGCTCCCAGGGCAGTGTCCCCGCTCCCAGGGCAGTGTCCCTGCTCCCAGGGCAGTACTCCCAGGGCAGTGTCCCCGCTCCCAGGGCGGTGTCCCCGCTCCCAGGGCAGCGTCCCCACTCCCAATGCAGTGTCCCCGCTCCCAGGGCAGCGTCCCGGCTCCCAGGGCAGCGTCCCGGCTCCCAGGGCAGCGTCCCGGCTCCCAGGGCGGCGTCCCCGCTCCCAGGGCAGTACTCCCAGGGCAGTGTCCCCGCTCCCAGGGCAGTGTCCCCGCTCCCAGGGCAGTGTCCCCGCTCCCAGGGCAGTGTCCCCGCTCCCAGGGCAGTGTCCCCGCTCCCAATGCAGCGTCCCCGCTCCCAATGCAGCGTCCCCGCTCCCAGGGCAGTGTCCCCGCTCCCAGGGCAGTACTCCCAGGGCAGTGTCCCCGCTCCCAGTGCAGCATCCCTGCTCCCAGTGCAGCATCCCTGCTCCCAGGGCAGCATCCCTGCTCCCAGGGCAGTACTCCCAGGGCAGTACTCCCAGGGCAGTGTCCCCGCTCCCAGGGCAGCGTCCCCGCTCCCAGGGCAGTGTCCCCGCTCCCAGGGCAGTGTCCCCACTCCCAGGGCAGTACTCCCAGGGCAGTGTCCCCGCTCCCAGGGCAGTGTCCCCGCTCCCAGGGCAGTGTCCCCACTCCCAGGGCAGTGTCCCCGCTCCCAGGGCAGTACTCCCAGGGCAGTGCTCCCAGGGCAGTGTCCCCACTCCCAGGGCAGTGCTCCCAGGGCAGTGTCCCCGCTCCCAGGGCAGTGTCCCCGCTCCCAGGGCAGTGCTCCCAGGGCAGTGTCCCCGCTCCCAGGGCAGTGTCCCCACTCCCAGGGCAGTGTCCCCACTCCCAGGGCAGTGTCCCCGCTCCCAGGGCAGTGCTCCCAGGGCAGTGCTCCCAGGGCAGTACTCCCAGGGCAGTGCTCCCAGGGCAGTGTCCCCGCTCCCAGGGCAGTGCTCTCAGGGCAGTGTCCCCGCTCCCAGGGCAGTGCAGCCCACACCAAACACTCTCACTCACATCATGGCAAAGCTCCTCAGCAGGAGACACCCAAGTCCTCTCTGTGTGCTCAGGGGGACTTCACAAGTGCAGTGAAGGAGCTGCAAAGAAACCAAAGAAGCCTTTTGCTGTAGCCCTGAGAGCTTTGCAGATGGAGCTGTGGCCATGGATCAAAGCTGGACTGGGGCCACAGCACCACTGGGACAGTGCCAGGAGCTGCCCAGGCTGGGCTCTCTGGGTTGGACGGGAATTACTTGATGCCAGGCAGGAAACTGGGCCAGTCCCCAGGGCTGGGGTGTTGGGCAGCAGGGATGCCATGGAAACATGGCACTTCCAGCACTTCCAGGGGAAGTGGAAAGGTAAGCACGTGACTTTTGGGACACTGATGGTTAGAACCTTTAAAGTAATTCATTCCCCCCCCCTTTCTTTTTCTCAAGCCTGGCCTGTATCCTGTGCCCTTTCTCTCTGCAGCTGAGTGTGCTTTGCACTGTGGCCCTTGCAGGGAGGATACTCCTCTCTCAGTAGAGTCTGCTCTGCCCAAAGCACCCCTTTTCCCCCCTTGTTCATATCTGTGTTTGGCTGTTCTGACTGGGGTTCTCTGACAGCCCTGGGGTGGGAAGGGATGTAGGTTTTCAGTGACCAGTGAGGAATTCTGTGCCACACTGTCCATTCTGGCAGGATCAGCTCTCAGTGTGGCCTCCTTGGGACAGGTGCTGTGTTCTTTATTTGTCCCCATCATTTCATCTCCAGTCTGTTGAGAAGAGGAATAATTTCAGTGGCAGAATGCACAGTGGCAGTGAACAGGAAATCCTTGACTCCTCTTCAGTGTGTGGATAGGATGATTCAGTGAGAGCTAAAATAATCCCAGTGATGGGTGACTCTCTGGGTAGTGTGAAGAGAGGCAGGAAATTGGGACTGAGCACCAGTGCACACCATCAGGGAGGGCTGTGGACACGTGAGCAGTGTTTGGAAGGTTCTGGTAACACAGCCCACCCCAAGCTGGGATTTGGGTGGCTCTCACACTGGGAACCCAGTGCCAGTCAGGGTACCTTAGCAGCCTGCAGGTGGGCAGGAAGGAGCAGTGCCCTTGGCATTCTGTGCCTCTGCACAGCACACCCTGAGCTCTCAGCACAGACTGGGCATGTGCTGGGTGCAGAGGAGAGCATGGCACAGGAGCTCTGCCACGGGCTCCTCATGCCTGGGGGCAGCTGGAGTTGAGTTCAGAAGGGAATGCTGTTTAGGAGTATCTAACTCTGCTCATCAGCCCTGGGCTGAACTGCCAATATAGACTGAAGTGCTTTTCCCCCCTTTTTGCCATTCTCAGCTGAATATGGAGCATATATAGAATCACAAAGATACAGAAATAAAACACAAATGGTTTTAAAGCTGCTTATGCATTTTGCCTTTTATATCCAGTCTGAACTAGAGTGCATTTGTCCTTATCATGGATAACCCTGCCTCTTATCAAGGAATTATTGGAAACAAAGAGGGCCCAGTTCAGAGTCCATATTCAGAAAGTACCAAATTCATTTACTAAGGTTTGGGGAAAAAAGGTATGTCCAGGAAGGCATGTCTGATGCTACAGAAAGATGTCTTTCAAAAAAAAAAAAGGAATATATTTCTAACAAAGACTCAGAGACTCTTATATCCAAGAAATTATGTGGCAGTGTGGAAGGCTCATGGTTGGCACTTACAGTTCTGTTTTGAGGAGGTATGAATTTTACAAGGTAAATTTTCACTTTTTTTAACAATCTCTGTTATAACATCCCATACTTTAGACAAGTGTTTTTCTGTAGCTCTGGTATTCTTTTCAAAGACCTTGTAAATTCTTTAAGGAAAAAAGTGCTACTGGAAGAGACATCTGTGATATGGTCACATATCTGTGGCCTGAGATTTCAGCCTTAGTATTATCCAGCTTTTGGCAGTGCCAGGGGAATTATCCCTTAACTAATTCTTGTATCAGTCTAACACCATCTTAACTGATGTGAGAAAGTGTTACTGTAAATTTGCTAAGACATTGCATGAGTAGGCAAGTCTGTACAAAACTATTGTCATGTTAGAAATGTTTCTGAGGCAAATGCCACTCAGAGTATTCAATATGTATTTGACACACTGAAATCATTTGGATGGAAATTCAAGAGTTGTTTTATGTATGAAAAATTGTCACTTTTACATAATCTTTCTCCTGATGTGCATTTTTTTGAGTAAAAATGAAACACAAATGGGTAGCCCCAAAAATGTGTTTTGTGGATGAATATTTCTAAAGGAATGGATGTCTAAGTGGCTGAGAGAAAGCATAAATACTATAGTCTTTATTGTTGATGTTGCATTTATAACAGAGTTGGGGGTTTTTTGCTTCCTTTTTTTCCTATATGATAATTGAAGTCTGTTGCTTTCAATGTTGCTTTTTATTTATGTGGCAAAAGAGAAGTCACTAAGTGGATGAATATGTGCTTCTATTTCATGGTGTGTTTCAATAATGATCAGGGTGGGAGAGGCCTCAGGAGGTCTCCAGTGTGATCTGCTCAGAAATGGCAGCTCTGGGTCAGACCAACTTACTCAGGGCTTTGTCCAGTCTGGGCTAGGAAAGCTCCAACTGTGGAGAGTGTGAAACCCCTGCAGGCAGCATGTCCCAGTGCCCGAGACTGTTTGTTTAGTGCCCGAGACTGTTTGTTTAGTGCCCGAGACTGTTTGTTTAGTGCCCGAGCGTGTCCCGGTGCCCGAGCGTGTCCCGGTGCCTGAGAGTGTTCCAGTGCCTGAGAATGTTCCAGTGCCTGAGCCTCCTGAGGGTGAGGAAGTGGAATTGCAGTGGGGAAAGGGGCCACATTGCCTGTCTGGTTTAGGCTGTCCTGACCTGCTGCATCTACTTCAGAACAAATTATTTGCTGGTACTAATCTGAAATAGAATCTAATGCAATCTCTGCTGTAAAAAAGTTATGAGTCTTAGAACAGAATGACAATATTAGGAGAATACTCTGAATAAATTAGTATATTGTGCAAGTAGTCCTGTAGCTTGAGAAAGGCATCTTTGAGTTGGATTTAAGCCATCTGATTTTCCTTCCATGTATGATCTTGGGTGGTGTGATCTGTTCCATATCTCCTCCTTGAGTTACACAGGTGCTGTTCCCACCATATAGGTTGAAGTGTCTCTGTATCACTTTTCATTCTCTGTCATTTATTAGGGTTTAAAAAGTCTCAAAATAAGGGTTCTTTTCCCCTGGATAATGATCTCTGAATTTTCATTATGGTGTTTGGCTCAGTGACATGTTTCCTGTTATGCACATTTAAAAGACTGTACAACACACAAGTTGTCTTTCCTGTGTAGGTAACACAGAAATGTGTTGGAGCTGCCTGTGTTTCAGCAACAGCTTTGGCACCTGTGGTGTGTGCTGTTTGCAGCTGCAGAGCAGTGCAGTGCTGGCATTTGCTGTCACACGAGCTGGGCTCACTCCTGCTGCCTGTGTTGGTGCAGCCACAGTTCCACTGGCACCTGAGCCCAGGCAGTGGTCAAACAGGGCAGTGTGACAGGGCAAACAGGGCCCTGCTGGCAGCCAGAGCCAACTCTGTGCCTGGGAACCACCACTCTGGCACTGGCTGTGCTGCTGCTGTGCCCTGGGGCAGCCCTGAGGTGACACCTGGGACAGTGGTGGTGACACCTGGCACAGTGGTGGTGACACCTGCATGGGTGAAGTCAGGTCCTGTGTGAGTCCAGGCGTGGCACTGATGGGTCAGAGCTGATTATTCAGCTATTTGGTGGGCTCTGCATAACCTCACACAACAATTTCCTAATTTCAGTACAATCAGCAGTTCTCGCTGGTTTTCTAAAACAGTTGATTGCCAATCAACACTCACTGGAGAGTATTTGTTCCAGCAGACACAGCTTTGGCCCAGGCAAACACCTGTGTGGGCACTGTGGGAACCAGTTCCACAGGAGCAGAGCAGGCACCTCAATCCTCCTATGGAAGCTCCTCTGTGAAATCAGGAGACTCTGCAAGGACAGAGGAGTTTGTTTCTGTTGCCTGAGCCTGGACAATCCCTTCAACAGTTTCAGCCAGGAGGACTCAGTACCAAACTGTGCCACACACACCTGAGTGACTCTGAAACACTGGTGAGTGACATTTCTGCTTGAGAATTACACTTCTGTTCCCTTGGGGCTTTTATTTGCACCCAGACCTTTGTAACCTGTTCTGAAACACAATCTGTCACTGTTTGAGGGGAGATTCTGTAAAGGGGCAAAGAACACAACAGTAGATTTTTCCTTTTCTCTTTGTCTGTGCTCCCTCTGTCTTCTTTTCTTTGCAGAGGAAAGATGATTGATACAAACAGTAACACTGGTGACTCTGCTGTGCCAGAGTTGTTGTCCTGGGGATGGTGGCCGTGGCAAGGACCTTTCCATTCTCCACAGGAGTGTGCAGAGGAGCAGCTGAGATGCAGGTGTTGTGTGGCCCTGCTGTGAGTGGCCTGTGCTGCTGCAGCAGGGCTGTGGCCCTGCCCACGTGGGCTGACAGGAGGGGTCTTCTCCTTTCAGTCCCAGCAAGGATTTCCTGCAGGTCCTGAAAGAGCCACAGTCCTGCAGGTAAATGCACGATGCTTTTCTCCTGCAAAACCAACTTGAGTTCCTCCCCTTCTTTCCCCTCCCCTCCCCTTCTTTTCCTTTCCCCTCCCCTTCCTTTCCCCTCCCCTCCCCTTCTTTCCTTTCCCCTCCCCTTCTTTCCTTTCCCCTCCCCTTCCTTTCCTTTCCCCTCCCCTTCCTTTCCCCTCCCCTCCCTTTCCCCTCCCCTCCCCTTCTTTCCTTTCCCCTCCCCTTCTTTCCTTTCCCCTCCCCTTTTCCTTTCCTTTCCCCTCCCCTTTTCCTTTCCTTTCCCCTCCCCTTTTCCTTTCCTTTCCCCTCCCCTTCCTTTCCTTTCCCCTCCTTTTCCTTTTTTCCCCTTTCTCCCTCTCCCTCCCTTCCGCCCTTAATGACTCTCATGTGCTGCTGACGCTACTGTGGAATTGATTGTACAGGTGTGAGAAACTCTTTCATTGTCAAATTGCAAGATGTTTGCTAAATATGTCAGCTTTCTTAATAAAATAAACTGATGTCTTTCACTGTTCTATGTGTGTGTTTCATGAGTATAAAGGGATTCTGAGCACAGCCAAACATGGGAAATGTTTTGAATCTGCTGCCAGAAGATGACTGTGGGATCGAAATGCCTGTCAGCTGAGGTTTCTATTTTTACATAAAAAAATGATATATTAAAAAATACCATGCTTTAAAAAACAAAATCTTGATTTTGGATGGGGATCTTGGAAGTGGTGCAAGTATCATTTGTACTGTGCCATTGCTGTGGATTTGTGCTGCTGAGTGATGCATGAACAGACCTTGAGTCACGTTTTTTTGAAGATAAGTCTCTTTGTAATTGAACAGTGAGCTCTTATTTGCACATATTTACATATGTACCAGCTCTTACTTGGCCTTGAAACTGTGCTCAGGGACACTGTTCTGTGACTGGATGCCAACTTGGTTTGGATTGTAAGGAATTTAATAAAAGATATTTGATAAATGAGGTAAAAATGCCTGTTAAATGGTATGGCTGTAACTTTGCAAAACATCAACTTGTAAAAAGTGCTGTAGTTACCATTTCAGGAAGATTTTTATACTTTTAGTGGCCATATAAGAACAGACATCTTAACACATTTTCCTACTTTATGTCTTCAAATGGTCTGCTTTTCCAGGGAGCTCTCTAGGCAGATTAAAACCTGAGCTTTGCCTTCAGGGAGCACGACAGACGGGCTGCCTTTATGGCTGGGGCTCTTCTCTTTGAGCCAGTGCTCATTCAGTAGCCTCCAAGTGGCAATGTGACTTTAGGGAAAACCACTCCTGTCTAGTGTGGTGTTAGTGGTCAGGCAGGATCAACCAGGGTCTTGCTTTTGCTCAGTCTTGCATGGATAAGCTCACTGGTTTACAGATAGAATAGGAATTCAGATGATGCAGAAAAGTAGGCAGTTAAAAACACCAAGAGTTACTTAGCCCATTTTTCCAATTGCTTTCTTGTATTGCTGTGCCTGTGAGAGACCACCCAGAGAGCAGAGCTGTCCCCTAAGCAGCTCTCCTGTCCCTGCCCCATGAGGAGTGCAGCCCTTGGGCCCTGGGTCTGAGGTGTGCAGGTGGAGGATGAGGTTCTTTGAAGGCTCCTGCTCTTGTCTGTGCTGCTGGAGCAGCTCCTTGGGCAGCTCCTCTGAGTGTGGGGCTCGACAGGGGAAAGCATTTCTGTGACTGGATGCTGTGGTGTGAGCATGGTGCCCTGGAGAGGAGAGGGGTGCCAGGTTATACAGCAGGAGAGGCTTTCTGTGGTACCACTTGCTCCTTCTGGAAAAATACTGTGGTTTGGAACAAGCCTGTCTTCCTTAAACAGTGATTTACACAGCCTGGAGCAGCTGTTTGTTCTGTGTGGGTTTGGTTTTGCATTTGGTTTCTTTTCTAAATCCTTTTTTCCTTCAGGGATTTGGATGTGTGGCAAGTGTTTCAGCCAGAAGGTAGAACAAAGCTCACCAGGGAAGCTGTAGCTGGGACTGAAAATGTGGCATTGTTGGTTCCACATGTTCCTGAGTCAACACATGAGGCCATTTGACCAGCCAAAAATGAACTCAGGCTGTTATAAAGGAGGTAATACCTTGTACTAAGGGCCTGGCACTCTGTGGATACAAATGTATCTCCACATTTCCTGATTTGCTTATGAATATTGGCTATTCTGTGGGTGTGTGACCTTCGAAGGAGTAAGCTCAGCTCTCAGCTCAAGCACCATCATCCCCAGTGAGCTGTTCAGAATAGATTACAAACTGCTTCCAAAGGAAGGATGAATGTAAGCCCTAAATAATTATGAGAATGATGACTAGGCAAGCCTTTTAGTTAGATCTTTCCTTATCTAAATTGTTCTTCCAATCATGATAAAAATATCAAAGTGTGCTGTAAAAATATCTGAGCAAAATGTCGGAATCAGTTGCAGAGAGGAAGATAATTAGCAGATAGTGTACATCTGTTCCTACAGACTCCAAGAAGGGCAGATGAGCTGCTGTGCAGCTCTGGGCTTTAACCTGGACTATTTTCAGCCCCTGGGTTGGCTTGGTGTGTGTCCACTGCATTGCAGCTGTCAGCAGCAGGGTGGGCTGCCAGGGCGTCAGTGACACTGCCTTGGTGTGCAAACTTCAAAGTTTGGATTTTGCCTGTGCTGGAGCAGCTGATGCCAGTGAGTGTCCTGGTCAGTGTGGCTGAAAGAGATGCAGAGTCCTTATCTCAGTAAAATCTCATCAAATAAAGCTTAACTCAAAGCTGTCACCATTTAAAGAAGTCTGTGTGAGATGAGATGTTCTCCCCCAGAGACATCCTGGTTGCCACTGGAAGGTGCACCCTGAGGGTGTGGATCCTGTTCTGAGCTCAGAGCTGTTGGTTGGTGGTGCTGGGTGGTGGTTCCCAGAGCCTTTAATGAGTGGATCATATTCCAGGTTCTGGTATGAGGATGGGAACGTGCCATCAGCCCCCAGGGCTGGACCCCAAAGCTCCTGCTGTCCCCAGGGCACGGAGGGGCCAGGTGACCCCCTGAGTGTCCCCAGGGAGCCTGGCAGTGTCTCACTGGCTGCTCTGGGGTGGCAGAGCTGTGGGCTCAGCCAGCTCCAGCTTCCACCTGGGCAGGGCAGGTTTGGTGCTCTGGGAATCCATCCCATGTGGCTGAGGACTCTCCTGAGTGGCCCCAGTGCCCCAGGTACTCAGCACCAGCCCCTTCCTCACTGGCAGCTCTGAATCCACCAACACAGCCACGTTTGGCAGTGCAGCATTTCAACTGAGGCAAGAAATGCAAATATAAATGCTAACTTTTCAAAACGTTTTTATTATGTTTTATGATGTCTCATTCTGGTTTTCAGAATAAATGCACCAATTTACTTAAACACATTTAAGCATCATGTAAGTTCTCTTTATTTGTAATGGTTTTCAATGAGGACATTACTGGGTGTTGTTTGCTGGGAGTCTGCAGCTCAGTTTGCTGCATTTTCAGTTGCTCAAACCAGTGCAGAAAGACCTTGGGGTGGGTGTGATCAGAAAGTACGATTGTGCTTCCATAAATCTTGCTGGTGGGTGAATATTTTATCTGGGGGACAGGGTTATTCATTCCACATCCATTTTTTACCTCTCTGTGTGCTCTCTCTGACTCCTCTGCAAATTGATGATAGTAAAGGAGGGAAAAAAAGTTCTGTAACTTCGAGGGTCTTTTAAAGAGAAGATTGGGGTTGATGCCTCACACAATATTCCCTTTTCTGAACATGAAGAAAGGCTCTTGTCTTCCTAAACAGTAACCCACAGTTCACATTATCTGTGGTTGATGTTGATGATGTGAGTTTTTAGAGTGAAATATAAGAAGGTAAGGTAATTTATATCTAAAATATATAGAAGTTGAGGGTTTTTTCCACCTGGATTAAAAAGACAAGTTTTCTTTTGCAATATTTGGGGAGGAAGAAGGGTCATGGGGCAGGTTGTGAAAAGAGGAGAGCCCTGTGGCAGCAGCACAGCCAGCAGTGCAAGAAGGAGGAATTTTCCTCTGTCAACTTTTGTTGTAAACTCTTCACACACAGATGATGCTCTTTGGGATCCTACTGTAGATTGTGGAGTTTCTGAGTGTCCTCTCCACTAAACCTCATGGCTTTTTTGCCATGGTCTGAAATTTGCTTTGTTGAATTCAGTTTTAATTCTCATTCTTTTTACATGGTCAGTCTTAATTCTTCCACCTCTTTCATTAAAGTATTTCTACAGTACCAGCTTAAGGATCTGAGATTTTGGGGAATCTGTTCTTGGTTATTGATGTTCAGTGCTCCAAAGAGGGGCAAGACTGACTTGCCCACTGTTTTATTTTCATATATAAAAGAAGGGTGGGATTAGCACAGGCCTCTGAGCAGTGGGAGCAAATCTTGCACGTGTCTGTAAAATTCCACCTCTTCTCAAAGTGTCTGGATTTTTTCAAAGCTCCACGAAATCCACATTCCTGTGAGCTCACAGCCCAACAACCTGGTGCTGGAGCCCCCAGTGGCAGGGTGGGAGCCAAGCACCAGCTGAGCAGGAGCTCTCCATCCACTGAAAAGCAAGTTCTCCAGTCCTGTGATCCTGTGTCATTTCCAGACATGCTGATTGCCTGCATTCCATGTGACCTGTGGTAGCTCCAGACATGTGAAATGTCCTGGCAGGTGCAAACCAGGAACTGTTTCTTGTTTTCCCAGAGGGATGGCAGCCCACAGCAGATGGGGGAACCTTCTGGCCATGGCAGCAGGTTGGGCTCCTTGGGTTTTGAATTGTCCTTGTCTTTTGCTGTCTTGTTTTCTGTGCCCCTTTGCCTGAGTCAGTGCATGCACAAGTGCTTCCCTCTGTGCCCTGGTGAGTGGCACAGTAACATGTGCCTGGCACAGGAAGGGGTTTCTGGGTGTCTCCCCAGGAAGGGGTTTCTGGCTGTCTCCTCACTGCCTTCTGTGCTCTGTGCTGCCAAGTCAAGGGGTCACACAGTGCCAGTGTCTTCCCTGCCCCACCATGGGCAGTGCCCTCCACCTCCCTGCTCCTCATGGGCCATGCTGGACCTCTTATTGTTCTCTGAGTTCCTGTGTTGGAGTTGTCAGTAGGGGATTGTTCTCCTTGCTCTGAAGGTTCCCCAATCAAACCTGCCCTTGCATTGCAAATTTGTCTTGGATTTTTCTCTGGAATAGCCCAGGAAATGAGTTGTCCTCCTTCTAATATGTTGTGCATGTGATTTCTGTGCTATGAAAACAGTTTAAAAAAGGCTGGAGGTTGGGGGGTTTCTGGGTTTCATTCTGGGAGGGAAATTGCTCCCTGCAGGCGTGGTCTCGGTGTGTTCTCTTTCTTTGTGTTGCTTGTCACAATGGAAGGAAAAGCTCATCATGTGATGTTACAGGCCAGGGAATGTGGACTTGCTGGAAGGCTGATGTTTGAGGTGTCCCCTGGGACTGCCAGTGGCACTGCTGGGCTCTGAGCAATGCCACTCGTCCCTGGTCCTGGCTCTGGGTGTCCATCGACTGGGCAATGCTCTGTGGTGCTCTTTAGGAACTGATGTATTTCTGGTGACTCATTTTTGCTTCCAACGTTTGGCTCTGGAAATTAGGGGGGTTCATCTTCTTTTTAATTTTTTTTTTAAATTATTATTTATTTGTTCCTTCCTTCATTCTTTTCAGTTTCCTCTGATTTTCCTGCTTATTAAGCATTATTCTTGTGGGTATTCATTCAAGCTGCTGCCAATATCCCCCAGGAAAGCAGAGTGAAGGAGGGATGGTGGGGATGTGGTTCCACTTTTCTTTGCAGAGCTGACTCAGCAGGGAGGGACTGTCCTGCTGCTTCATTTAAAGCCCACAGACTGCAGGAAGGGTTTCTGTCTCTAGAGAAGATGAGGAATGAAACAGAAATCCAGTTTGAGATTCTTCGTGCCATGTGGTATCTCATTATCCTTAGTTTCCAGTCTGGGAGTCATCTTTCCTAACCTAAGGTTTTCCAAGAAACCATTTCAGCCTTCAGCAAGGCAGAACAGTTGAGTTTCCTCAGCTGTGGGTGTGCCAGGGATGTGCCCACCCGGGCACTGTGGAACGGGGGGTCTGTGCCCATTGTCTGTCTGCAAACACCATCGTTTCATGTGCTGTCCTCTGTGCTGCTCCTCAGCTCCAGGAGTTCTCTGTGCTGTGGGTGATCTCAGCAGGTCTCTGCTGTGGAGGGAAAGGCAGATCTGAACAGAGTTCCACATTATTAACATGTTCTCAAAGCAGATCGTGCTCAGAGTGACAAGGACAAAGCCCCACGTGGGTAAAATCAAGTGTTACTCAGCTCAGCACTTTTAGAACAATGGGCACCACCAGTGCAAAGCATTTCTCATGCTCTAACACGCAGCCAAAGGCAGCCCTTGCTGTGCTGGGCATCTGCTGGTGCCTGGCCCAAGGCGTGGCACAAACCATGGCAGAGAGTGCTGAGAGTGTTAAAGTTAGAACAGAATGGCAGAGAAAACTGGGCACTGGGTAATCCCCAGAAATCTGGCATAAAGATTGCATTGCAAGGTGGCTTCAGCAGGAATTCCAGTGACATATGGGAGCTTCAGATATAATCTAATGATATATCTCTGTTGGTGAGATGTTTATGTAACGTGATTGCAACGGAGATTTCTTTTCTTGTTAATTTATTAAGATAATGAAAGGTGCCATCTTTATAGAACCATGAAAAGAACAAGTTTTACTCATAAAAATCTTAGTGTTGGTACAAAAGCTTTCCTTTCTTTTGCTCTACATTTATGAGAAGTGGTGCATGTAGTTTGAGATGTGCTGGGGACTGGCAGCTGCTCTGGAATCTGTGCCCTCCTGCCGTGCCTGGGCATCAGGCTCTGTACAGGGAGGGACAGGACACAAACACAGCATAAAACAGGCACTGACTGGCCCAAGTGGGAGGCAAACCTCATTCAGAGAAAGCTCTGACAGAAATAATTGCATAGGGAATAATCAAGTGCAAGTCTTTGCCAGCAAAACTGGAATTGAAAAAGCTCTGTCTAAAATGCTGCAGAAAAATCCTGAATTATTTCAGTGTGCTCCAGTTTCTAAACCAGGGGTTGAGTGGCTGTGCTGCTTGGCTTTATAGTAATGCTGGTATGTGGGAAAAAGTCTGAGTCACTGTGGGTTGCCAGAATTCATATTTTTCTGTGCTATGGAAGGCTTTTTAATTCAAATCTCTTTTGTGGACATGCTTTGTAATGTGGCAGGTGCAGGGTGGCACTGATGAGGAAATGCTGCCTAATTTACTGCTGAGGAAGAACACTCTTTCAAATCAGGTTGAAAGTTATTGCTACATGTGTATTCAGACCAGATTTGTTCTGAGTGATTTTCTGGACATACTGAAAGTTGTGTGCACTTGGACATTAACACCTTTTTCATGTATTCTTCCTTTTCTCTCTCTCTCTCTCTCTGTTTTTGGGGGGGGGTTTTAAGACTCGTGATAGTGGGAGAGAAATCACTGTCCAGTTTTGTAGATTCTGTAATAGGAAAGGACAGGGCTGCAACAACACTTGCCCATGTGCACAATTAGTTGCTGAAGCAGGTTCTGTATCTGAGAGCACAATAAGGCCCTGCTGGGGGTGGGAGGCTGAGCTGGGTGGGGAAAAGCCTCAGTGTGGGCTGTGGCCTAATGGCAATTGAGGTAACAGAGTTCAGCTGGAGGGATCTGCTGTTGGCTTGGGGAGCCTCAATGTTCTATTCTTGATGTATTTTGAAGAAGAAAGATGTTTGAGGGTATCAGTTCTGCTGTATCAATTCTGCTATTCAGGCATGTGCCAGCAGCACACCCCATGTGTCTGTGCCTGGCATTTCCTGAGACTGTTGGTGTCCTCAGCTGATGGGAGGTACAAAAATGGCACATTCCCAGGCAAACTGAACACACTCATTCATGGCTGTGGCTTGACTGTGTCTGCATAACACTTCTTGTCATTTTTTCCCCTATAGTGTGAGACCAGTATCAAAAGCAACAAGTTCCTTTGGATTGGGGGAATGTCCCTGTGTTTTGTGATTCCACTGAGCTCCTCTAGATGCTGAGAGGAACAACAAACCAGCCTCAGAGCAGCATCTCCGATGAGTTTGTGCTTTGCTCACCTGAGGATACTGATCTCAGGGTCAGGCTGAACACACTGTTGGCTCTCCCTGTACTGCCAAGGGAATTGGATGTCCCCTAAAATCAGGTCATCACTGCTGTCCTCTGAGGACATGCAGAGACAGACACTCCTCTGGAGCCTGGTCCTGCTTCCAGCCCCTGCACACGAGTCCAGGCTGAGGCACAAGATTGGGGCTGGGAAGGTACAAGTGCTAAATCTCTCTCCAGCCCCAATTGCACTGAGAATATCCCCAGAATTCACAGGATGTTAATTTTGTCCTTTTGCAGTATCAACAATGACTGTATATTCTGCCTTGTTTATTCTGCTGGTGAAACTGGAAATTTCCTCAAATCCTCATGTCCTGTGTCTATGGAATGTAGATTTTGCATCCAGGCAGCAACTCTGTAATCTGGACAATTGATCAGGAGTCTCAATGCTTGCCCATGAGCACCTGTGTTTCTGTAAATGTATTTGAATCCTAAGAGACTTTAATCCTGGCAGTTCATTCAATGAGAAGGGGTTCAGGTTAGGTACAATCATGAGTTGAAGGACTGTGTGTCTCACTCATCTTCTTTTATCACAGGAAAAAAACCCTCTTATGTGTTATAAGTATTTATATCTCTAGATTCTCTCCGAGAAAATGTCTTAATTCCAAAGTAATCTTTGGCCTGATCAGTCATCTGGGTTAGAGGAGCTAATGCCATAGCACTGGACAAGGCTTAGTGTCTGACACTGGGGGCACTTCCCCCTTCATTGCTTCTTCTTTTCATTTGGGGTTTGCAGGCTCTGGGCACAGCCCCTCCCTCAGCCCTGTTCCCTGGCACTGGGCAGTGCCTTTGCAGCTCCCCCTGTGTGGCTCAGGGATGAAAAGACAAGCTGGTGGCAGCATGGCACACTCCTCTGGGTGCTCTGTGCTGGTGTTTGGCAGAGAACATTGGTGACTAAATGCCAGTAGATCTGTGAGGACAATTGTTATGGGGAAAAGAAACAGGAAATGTCAGAAGTGTCAGGTGTGTCACCCACTCAGGGTGGCACACACTGGCACCAGCCTGGAGACTGTGCCTGCTGAGAGTTTCCATTTCAGGAGTTCTGCTGTAAAGTGTAGGAGATGCTTTTCTTCTATGATTCAGGTCACTAATTGCTGTTGGTAGGATGACCAAACCTTGCATCTCTTAAGGGCAGGTCCTTTCTGAGAGCTGTGTCTCGGGCAGGGGAGCAGCTGGGTGGGAAGCACCAGGCTGGGAACAGGTTCTGGAGTCTACATTTATTCTGATTTGGTCACTTCTGTGTCCTGTGGTGGCATCTAGCTGTGCTGTGGTTTCCTTTTGCACTCTGTTAAGGTTTCTGTGGCTGACAAACCCCTGTCTGGGGTGAAGCTGTTGCAGTCTGGGACCCTTTGGTTGTGAGCAGTGCAGAGTGGTGGGAAAAGATGCTCATGGCAAGAAGTGAAATATGAAGTAGCTGCTAATAGAGAATGGTACAACTGTGGAGTGATTGCATTTCCAGGTTATCAGCAATAATTCTATCAACATTGTGCCTTTACATCTAATTAGCTCTTTGTTTCAATCTGGTTTTGCAGAGCTGTTTCTCTGCCATGTGCTGTGCCCGAGGCCTCTCGTGCCTCCCCCAGGAGGGAGCCCTGCCCAGGCTGCCCCAGTGGTGCCAACACGTAGCCAGATAATGCTGTGTGTGACTGTTCCCCAGCCCTGTGCCAGTTATTATTTCTGCCTTTCTCACAGACCCCAAGCAGCAGCTGAGAGCATGAGGCAGTGGCTGGGAACACTCATCTGATTGTGCCTCCCTGAAGATCCCTCCCTGTGTACTGTCTGCTCTGCTGCAACACAATTAACAGATTACATTAGTTGTGCTCCATTTACTGAGAAAATATTGTTTTATCCTAACAGCATTCACATATAACATCAAAAAAGGAGTCCAGTATTATTTTTTTTTCAAGGGGAGTCAGTTTTTTCAGGTAATCAAGAGATTTTCAATAGCAACAAGATTTGAAAAATAGAGCAGGTATCTTGAAATCCAGGGGATTAAATGCACTTCACCTGATTGCATTTATGTAACATATGCATGGATTCCTGATTTGGTTCCCTTTCTCTTATTTCTTTGACTTTATGCCTTTTTTTTCCCTTTTCTCTTACAAAGAGAAGTAGTTGGAATTTGGCTCGTTAAGGGTAGTTTTCAGAACGTTTTCAGTTATCTGAAACATTCAATTGGTGCATTTGATTTTTTACTGTATAGCAAGTTGGCATTGACTAAAACTAAACACTTTGAATATTGAGGGCAATAGCACATAAGAATGTGAGTGCAGTGGGAAAAAAGTCTTGCTTTTGTGTCACAACCAATCTCTAACAAGGACATGGAATTTTTTGTCTTATAAAACTGTAGCATCTCAAGGCTGAGAATAAATGTCTGTCACGGGAACCAGGCACTCCTTTGAGGAACTTTAAAAAGCCCCCAAGCCCCAGCCCTGCTGCACAGGTTATTAATAGCAGCAGAGCTCAGGGAGACAGGAGGATGTGGAATGTTCCAGTGAGAAACCCTCAGGTCAGAGTTTTGAGCAGAACTTGAGCAACAAGGTCACGCTGCTTTGGGGGCTGCAGTTGTTTTCTCCTCCTTGCAACCAGCCAGATTCCATCTGCTTTGCAGGATGGGCTGAGGGTGGTTTGTGGGGCTTTGGTTTTTGGCTGGGTTTTCCCTTGCCCTGCAGTGTCAATCCTGCAGGAGGGAGATGCCAGAGCAGTCCAGGACCAAAGGTACAGAGATGTGATCCCAGGGGAGGCTTCGTGTTCCACAGGGCTACGAATGGAAAGGGTGAGATGATGCTGTTCCGTACTTTTTACTGAGTAAAATCTAAAACTGATGGGGAATGAGGAGCAGATTTGCTTGAAATCACTGACACTTCAGTCTGATTGCAGAGAGAGGCTAAATTTGATAAAACTGCCTTTGCTGGGGAAAGGCCACAGATGTGGAGTCTGCAAGGTAAAGCCTCAGGTAACAGATCCTGATCAGCACCATGAATCAATTCAGCTTCTTCCTGATTGCATCTGATGGGTTTGATAAGGATGTGATGAATAAAGGCAAAGTCTTGTGTTCCAGCATATTCACTGCACATTTTTCAATTTTCTTACAGCTGCTTTGCCCAATTTCATTTATAAGCCTTTGCTTATTAAGGCAATTCGTTATTAGGAGGAAGAAGGAACGGTATTATGTGAAAAATACCATGTTAAAGAGGCTTCTCAGCATTGCATCTTGCTCAAAGCTGTCTAAATGCCAATGAGGTGGGACTTCTCCAGTCCTCAGTAACAGCTGATCCAGCTTAATGCTGGTTATTCCTAGACAGAAGGGAAACAGCTGGAATTAGTACTCTGTTCTTGGAACTGAATTTGTGACTTTTTTTGCCAGCACATCAGTGGGTGGGGGAAGAGGTGTGAGGGTGAGGACTGGTGACTTCTCAGTGACTGCAGATTCTTTTATATATTCTATAGGTCCCTACATTCTTAGGTAAATAAGAGGAATTTGTAAATACTCGATAGGAAGAACTATATATAAGTTAAATCCTTTCAATTGGTCTGTACTAAAGGTATGCAGCATAGATATATCTACATATATGGACATAAACTAACATCAGGTGGCATTTGGGTTTCTGTGAAGCATCAGGTGCCTGTTGCAAGCACTGGGTGGATGGTTTGTGTACAGAAATCTTGACTTTAAACTCAGTGGTCACAAAATCAATGGGAGAGTGGAACGCCTGTTCTCAAAGGCTCAGTTATAAAGCAGAGCCTTGTACCTAAATCAAGCCAAGAGTGATCTCTGCATTTAAGTGACTCAAAATGTTTCTTTGTATTCCCACAGAAACACTTATTTGCTGTTTAAACTATTGAGCAGCCAAAGTGAACTGCTGACAGATTGGTTTATTATTTTGCTGTTGTTGCTACATGCAGTTCAAAGCAGAAAAGTTCATTGTCAGGGACTATGACACCAACCATCAACAAAGAGAACCTGGGAGGAACACAGAACTTATTTTAATAGGAGAGATGAACTAGATGAGAGAGGTTTTTCCAGGAATTTTTATTTCATATTCATTGAACTTAGATGAAAGGAAAGTTAAGAGTAAGTGTATTCTTTCCCCCTTGAAGTTACTTTTCCCTTTAAAAACCAAAAAGCAGATGTGGCTGTTGCTCTGCGTGTTTGGGGCTGTCGGTGTCCTTCAGCCACCCCACGGGGCACTGAGGAGATGAGTCTGTGCCTGAGCTCCAGAACACCTGCCCTCCATGGCACTGGGGATGCTCCTGGTTCCATCAGTCCCAGGGCACAGGGGGCACTGCCCAGAACATGTTCCCTCCATGGCACTGGGGATGCTCCTGGTTCCATCAGTCCCAGGGCACAGAGGGCACTGCCCAGAACATGTTCCCTCCATGGCACTGGGGATGCTCCTGGTTCCATCAGTCCCAGGGCACAGGGGGCACTGCCCAGAACATGTTCCTTCCAGTGTTCCAACAGTGTTGCTTGGGTTGGATCAGGTTTTGGGGCTCAGTCAGAGGCTTGTGCAGCAGCACTGGTGGCTGAGAAAGCAGCACTGCTCTGGTCTAAGGAAACAAGAGTCTAAGTGGGACTGGAGAGACTGTCTGGCAAAGGTAACAGAAATGATGACCCAAATGTTTGTTCCTACACATTCCTTGTGAGTTTGCCCTTCAGAACAGGTGTTAGCCACAGTCTCCTGGCAAAGTTGTGTCTTTGCTAATTAAATTCTGCCCGGCTAAATTCCCCCTGTAATGTTAATTGGATTTTGTGCTCCTCAGTGTATGCCACGAATTGTTGTGTGATGCTGCTTTGTGCTATTGAATGCCTGCATTTAATTGGTGGGTGACATACTCCTTATCCCCCAGTACAGTGTTATAACTTGGGAAGTGATTTAAGATTTATTAATGCTGGTAACTACAGCCACTGAAACCTTCATCAGACAGAACTCATTCTGAGTTTAGTCTTCTCAAGTGATTTTACTTGGCTGAAAATTGCATTAGGGAATTGTGGCCAGGGAATGTACAGGTGGAATTGTGAACAGTTTCCTTCTTCAGAACAAACCAACGCCCAACTAGGTCCTTGCTGGGGACTCATTTCAAAAGAGAGTGCTGAGGGCAGACTGAGAGGGAAAAGAGCTAAGCTGGAGCTTGTTCTCTGCTCTCGGGGGACCGTTCTCTGCTCCCAGGGGACCGTTCTCAGTTCTCAGGGGACCGTTCTCTGCTCTCGGGGGACCGTTCTCTGCTCCCAGAGGACCGTTCTCTGCTCCCAGGGGACCGTTCTCTGCTCTCAGGGGACCGTTCTCTGCTCTCAGGGGACCATTCTCAGTTCTCAGGGGACCGTTCTCAGTTCTCAGGGGACCGTTCTCAGTTCTCAGGGGACCGTTCTCTGCTCTCGGGGGACTGTTCTCAGTTCTCAGGGACCATTCTCTGCTCTCAGGGGACCGTTCTCTGCTCTCAGGGGACCGTTCTCTGCTCTCGGGGGACCGTTCTCTGCTCTCGGGGCACCGTTCTCTGCTCCCAGGGGACCGTTCTCTGCTCTCGGGGGACCGTTCTCTGCTCTCGGGGGACCGTTCTCTGCTCTCGGGGGACCGTTCTCTGCTCTCAGGGGACCGTTCTCTGCTCTCGGGGGACCGTTCTCTGCTCTCGGGGGACCGTTCTCTGCTCCCAGGGGACCGTTCTCTGCTCTCAGGGGACCGTTCTCTGCTCTCAGGGGACCGTTCTCTGCACTCAGGGGACCGTTCTCAGTTCTCAGGGGACCGTTCTCAGTTCTCAGGGGACCGTTCTCTGCTCTCAGGGGACCGTTCTCTGCTCTCAGGGGACCGTTCTCAGTTCTCAGGGGACCGTTCTCTGCTCTCAGGGGACCGTTCTCAGTTCTCAGGGGACCGTTCTCTGCTCTCAGGGACCGTTCTCTGCTCCCAGGGGACCGTTCTCTGCTCTCAGGGGACCGTTCTCTGCTCTCGGGGGACCGTTCTCAGTTCTCAGGGGACCGCTCTCTGCTCCCAGGAGACCGTTCTCTGCTCTCGGGGGACTGTTCTCTGCTCTCAGGGGACCATTCTCTGCTCTCAGGGGACCGTTCTCAGTTCTCAGGGACCGTTCTCAGTTCTCAGGGGACCGTTCTCTGCTCTCAGGGGACCGTTCTCTGCTCTCAGGGGACCGTTCTCTGCTCTCAGGGACCCTGTTTTATGCTGCCAGCAATGGGGGTGTCTGTGCTTAGGACCATTCACAAGTTACCACTTCATACCACACTCTGCATTATTTTGGGCAAACCTTAAATTGTGCTTTCAGTGGGGATTCTGTGGATGATCAGCTCCATCTGAGCACCCACCCCGTGCTGGTACCTTCAGTCAGAGTCGAAATCTTCCTGTCCTTTCTGAGTTCCCAACGATTCTGAACTCTTGGCATGGGAACTGTGCAGAGCTCAGAGAGGTAAGTGCAGCTCCTGATCTGGGCTCACTTACAGGGTTATTCCCAACAAACTCAGACCAACCTCTTGTTCAAAGAGCGTGTCAGTGCTGAACATGCAGTTCTGATGGAAATCCTGGGCATGTTGACATTATTGTGTACAACAAAAAAGGAAGCTTTGGTGATCTCCTGTTTGACCTTTTTCCTGATATTCATTTATGTGGGATCTGTCTTGATCCACTTGATCTTCAAGTTGTGTAGAGCTGTACCTTCAGCTTGTTGCTCCTGCACAGACAGAGTGCTCCCTGCAGGCAACAGCTCTGTGAGTCACAAGGCCCACAGACACACCCAGGAGAAGAGAACACTTCCCAAGGAAGGCCAAAGTGGAAAGTAGGAATAGAAATGCAGATAATGGCATGTGTGATGCCAATGAGCCCTGGGCTGTAAGGGTGACCTTGGCATGTGGCTGTGCAAGGGAAAGGGCAGCTGAAATAAGGGACACACAGGTATGGAATTCTGCAGCCTCATGTGAAAAAGAGTCCAATCACTTGAGTATAGATTTTTTTGTAGTTTGGAGGAGAGTTTGAGTCATAACTCCTTCCAGAATGATTCTGTGCAGTTGTGTCAGGAAAATACAGTGATCATGAAGTACTAATTATAGGGTTTGCCATTGCTGCATTGTGTATTACACATTATTGTATTATTCATGTGTTTTTCTCTTCACTTTTTTTGAAGGAGGATATTTATTGCAAAGGCCTGAGAGAGGTGCAGTCCACATGGGGCTCTCAGCACAAAGTTGTAGTGCCTTAACTTTTGTGTTTGAGGCTGATTCCCTTTTATGTATGTTAAAATATTGTACTGGGTTCTTTTTAATGAACATTTACATTCAGATATTCTGCTTTTCCAGCCCAAGAGGCAACCTTATGTAATACATATTTGCATATTGACACAGTTACCATACAGAGCTGGAGGAAAACAGAATAAAAGTCAACAGTGTGTTAAAATCTGCCTGAAGGGAAAAATTCCTGTAAGGGTTGGCATTGTCTTGTCTCAGCCACATCTCCTTCCTGAGAGAGGCATAGCCTGGAGCACTGCCTGGAGTGGCTGCTCAGAAAAGGGAATGTTTGGAAAGTCTGGGACAATCCTGGACTGTGGAACGTGCTGGTACTTGGAGGTCAGTGCAGATCAAAGGGGAGTACAGGACAGGGGGAACAGGGCATCACCCACAGAGCAGGAGCTGGCATGGCCTGGGGGGACAGCAAAGCCAAAGCTTTCAACTGGACAAGGGCAAGGGAACTTTGCTGGAGGAAAAATGTGGCAGGAAGTTGTTTGTGCCACAGATTTCACAGGAGCAGCTGCTCCTCAGTGTTTGGGGCTGTCAGGGCTCCAGGCTCTGTGCCAGCTGCAGCAGAGCTGCTTTACTTTCCTTTCTCCTCCCTTGGCCCTGTCCAGCTCCTGTTAAACCCTTGCTCTTCCTGCTGCCCTGTGCACACCCACCCACACCCACTGGCATCTGGGTACCCACCAAGGAACGTCTCTCTGTGTTCCATTCCTGAAAGCTGCAGGGTTGGGTGTCACAAGGATTTACCCTCCCCTCTTCCAGTATCCCAGGAGGGCAGTTGGGATCCTGCCAACCAACCTGGGCTGGCTCTGCTGCTGGAGTTGGCCCAGCAGAGCTGCCCCCGGACAGCCCTGGGAGCCCTGGGCACAGCTGGCACTGGGGCAGGACCAGCAGTGGGTGCTGGTACCAGGCTGGGTGAGGCACAGCTGGCACTGCCACAGCACCCTGGCAGTTTGCAGCAAATAATGCTGTGGCTCTAACAATATCAAAGCCTATAATTAGCATTCCTATAAACTCCCTTCACATGATACTGTATAAATAGTTCTCCACAGCAAAGGTACATGTGATTATCCTTGAAAAACTTAGAGCAGACAGAGGACTTATCCAGATAGGAGACTCCATTAAGAAAAAATTCCCAACTCTGCCTCTGTGGATGACTTTAGAAAGACTATTCCTTACAGCTCACTCATTACTGAAGGAAAATGAAATAGTGCAGGTTCAGTGAAGTGTCCAAACCCAGCCCTTACTGCACAGGTGTGAAGACCTGTGGAGGTTTTAATGTTCTCGTGGAGTCTCACTCTTGCCTGTACCAGGTTTCAGCATGTTGCTGTTGGACAGTGGATGGGGCTCCTGTTTTTCCCAGCCAGAGATTTCCCTAAAAGTGGAAGTGCTTTAGAGACCAGGATGTCCTGAATAGCACAGGTAAAAATGGAGGAATATTCCAGAATGTTTCCTCACATGCTATGGCAATCTAACATCTCCTAATGAATAAATATTTTTCTAAATTGGACAAATGGCACAGGCACAGACAGAAGGGCTTTCTTCTACAAATTGCATTTTTCTCCTTGTGGCCTTGGATTTTTAATGCAGCTGTGGAATAATTAAGCAGAGTGGAGTATTAATGCAATTTTGTAAATAATGTGAAGGTTGCCAGATGTTGTTCATTGTTCCTCCCTTTTTTATGATGTGCATCAACATTCACAATGTAGGCTGGTGGTGGGTTGTGGGGAACTTGGAACATTTGGTCTTACATATTGAAGGTATTAAACACTGAGATTATGGAGATGATGCTTTGCTGATTCATTTGCTTGGACATACCCCTCACTTCTATTTCCAGTTTCCAAAAGACCAACTCTTAAATTGGGTAAAAGAGCAAAAACCCAACATATGTAGCCTTTCAGTGGAGTCTTCTCTGAAGGAAGGATATTTCTTTATCTTTTAGAAAACAATATGCAATGTCTGAGCTCCCTCATCATTTCCAGAGCACATGGAATTGTTTTGGGCACCGATTTTCCTCTGCATAAGTTAGTTAATGTAGTCAGATGGCAGTGCTGGAGCCAGAGTGCCAGTGCTGGAGCCAGAGTGCCAGTGCTGGAGCCAGAGTGCCAGTGCTGGAGCCTCAGTGCCAGTGCTGGAGCCAGAGTGCCAGTGCTGGAGCCTCAGTGCCAGTGCTGGAGCCTCAGTGGCAGTGCTGGAGCCTCAGTGGCAGTGCTGGAGCCAGAGTGCCAGTGCTGGAGCCTCAGTGGCAGTGCTGGAGCCTCAGTGCCAGTGCTGGAGCCAGAGTGCCAGTGCTGGAGCCTCAGTGCCAGTGCTGGAGCCTCAGTGCCAGTGCTGGAGCCAGAGTGCCAGTGCTGGAGCCTCAGTGCCAGTGCTGGAGCCTCAGTGCCAGTGCTGGAGCCAGAGTGCCGGTGCTGGAGCCTCAGTGCCAGTGCTGGAGCCTCAGTGCCAGTGCTGGAGCCTCAGTGGCAGTGCTGGAGCCAGAGTGCCAGTGCTGGAGCCAGAGTGCCAGTGCTGGAGCCAAAGTGCCAGTGCTGGAGCCTCAGTGCCAGTGCTGGAGCCAGAGTGCCAGTGCTGGAGCCTCGGTGCCAGTGCTGGAGCCAGAGTGCCAGTGCTGGAGCCAAAGTGCCAGTGCTGGAGCCTCAGTGCCAGTGCTGGAGCCTCAGTGCCAGTGCTGGAGCCAGAGTGCCAGTGCTGGAGCCAAAGTGCCAGTGCTGGAGCCTCAGTGCCAGTGCTGGAGCCTCAGTGCCAGTGCTGGAGCCAGAGTGCCAGTGCTGGAGCCTCAGTGCCAGTGCTGGAGCCTCAGTGCCATTCCAGCTCTGCTGGTGGCCCAGCCCCAGCCTCATTGCCCTCTCCCCCTGGGCACCTCTGCTGCTCACCCGGCCCTGCTGTGCCAGGCCCTGCTGTGCCAGGCTCTGGGGCTTGCAACATCTCCATGGTGTGGAATCCACCACATTCTTGGATCCCTCCCACTGGTGGCAGTGCCTGAGCTCCTGGAGCAGGGAGGTTGCTGGGAATTGCTGAGCTCTGCGACCTGAGAGGGTTTGAGCAGCCTTGCCTGGACACAGCTCTCCCTGTGTGTTTGTGATCTCTCTTCCTTTTCCTGCAACAATTGCAGCAGTGGGAATTTATTTGTGGGAGCATTTTGCAGGAGGTTCCCTAAAGTATGAATTATTTTCACTGAAATCACTGGGAAGGAAACCAGAGGTATTTAATGGGCTGCACCAGGCCACGGAACCTGTAAATTCCCAGGTTTATTGTAAGGGAGAATCAGCCTGAAGTGGCTGCATGAAAATTAAACTTGGTTCTGCTACACCAGGAAAATCCTACTCTGAGTCCTGCAATCAATTTTGTCATTTCACTTGTCCATCAAAATACCTTTTTGTTTGTTTTTAACAGCTGTTTGCAGGAATTGCAGAGTCACATTTCTGTGTTTCTTGTCCCCACCCCACTCTCTCCAGTAAGGAACCATTTGTACAACTTGAAGGTGATTGTTTTTTGAGAATGTCACCAATTTAATCTAAAAATCAATTGAGTTTCGCTGCAGTCAGAAAGTTGTACATCCTCTTTTGTATCCAGATCCTCAGAGCCTTAGGGGAAAAAGCCTTTGAAGTGAAATGTAAAAAGAATTTTAATGTTTTATGCAGAAAGAGTTTGGAGGGGCTGAGAAAGAGGAGAGAGAGACAAGTGTGATGTCCTTTTGCAATTGCCAAATGTGGCACAGGAATTCTGCCTTTCCTGCTCACCTTGGTATCACCCCACTGGTTTCAGTGGCTCTTGTCTTGTGTTCTCCTCAGACTGAAACATCCCTGCAAATCCAAAGAAACCATTTTAATGGAATCTTTCTGGTTATGTGTTGGAATAAGTGATGGGATGCAGTGAAACAAGTCTGAGTGTTCTGAAGGGTTTCATAAATTCAAAGTATGCTTTGTGTGTTACTTGTGATTTTATAAGTAGTTATTCTGTTTACTCTGTGCAAGGGCAATCTTGAAAAAGGAGAAAGTGATGGTTCAATGTTTAAAAGAAATAAAGTGCATAGATTGGTACTAAAGGAATGCTACTTTCTGTTATATCAACAGGATTATTTATTTAGTAAATATTTCTGTATAGTATTGACCTCATTGTGCAGGGCCTGGAGGTGTCAAGTTCCTCAATTTATTCTGATAGTCTGTGACCTGTATTTAAATAAATTAATATGCCTTTAGACAGTTAGCTAAGAATATTTTGTATACTCTTGATCAATTATATCTTGACCTTTAGGAAGCTCTGATATTGTAAGTGGGCAGGCAAAGAATATCCACTTGGCAGAAGCAGAGCTGTGACAAATGAGGGACCTTGGTGCTCATTCCCTGGCTATGAATCCATGGATTTATGTCGGTTGTGATGTAAAATTGTGGGAGTTCCCTCCCAGATCCCATGTTTCTGATGCAACTGTGTTACTCTCTACCAGGTATGTGGTGTCCTTGTTGTCAGGGGTTGCACTGCACTGGTACTGAATCCCAGAGCCTGCTGTAAACTCAGCTCTTGTGTGTTCTGTGGTGGGGAGCAGAAGACCAAGAGTTCAGGTGCTCATCAGCCAGGGGGTTCCAGCTTTTCCAGCCTCCCCTGGGCCCTGCCCTGCCCAACTCAGCCAGGCTGAGCTTCCCACACTTCAGCTGTGTCTCAATGACCTTCACCTTCATGGTGGTGCAGCTTTCATTTTAGCTTGTTTGTATTGAAAGAATTCCTGAGTTTTAGTTTCTCTTAAGCAGACTGGGAAAAATAGGTATTCCTGTAGTTTCTGCATGGAAGGATTTTTGTTTTATGTTCTGCCAGTTGCTTGTGTTTGCTCTGTGATGCTTCATCACCTGGCACTGCTGCAAGTGCAGGCTGGGCTCAGCTCTGGCCCTGTGGTGGGAGCAGGGAATGCTTTGCCTCTCTCAGGGTGGGGCCACATTCCCAGCACAGGGGATGGATTGGTTTGCTGCTGGTGTGTGATGCATGGAGAGAGAGAAATGGAACCTTCTGAGGGGGAGTAAATCGTGCTGCTGATGGGATAGAAATGATTGAGGGACAAGCAATCAATCACTGCTGGTAGCAGTGCTGTGAGCAATTTAATGCAGAGTAAACCAACAGTTGGTTTACAGTCTAAATGAAATAGTGTTCTGTGCTGAACTCAGAGTCTTGCAAAAATGATGGGAGTGGTTTTGAGTTTACTGTGCTTTGCCTTGTACTTTGGCAACTGTGATCTGATAATTCAGAAATCCTGAGCTGACATTCCTTAATTCTGCTTTTTTTCTTGTGAGGAGCCACAGATTATTTTTTCTAGACTGCTTATTACTATTTCAAATTGATTGGTCTTTCAATAATTTTAACTTGTAAGTAGAGTTGTTTTGAATCTCAAATACCCACAGAAAGAGTTTATTACAGCCACAGGTGATTGGACTTTCATATCTGTGAAGCATCCAGTAGAGACGTGAATGGGCCCATTCTGTCTCTGGCAGACACTTGCAGGTATCAGACTTCCATCCAGTTATCTCGGGGTGCTCCAGCAGGACACAATGACATTCATGTGCAGGGGACTGAAATGGGGTTTTCTCTCCTTCTCCACGTCATGAAATGAATGGGATAATTTATCCTTCTTGGAGAGAGAGAGAAGTATTTTAATGAAAGCTGAAAGAGCCTTCCTGAGCTCCTTGTCGTGGACACCCACACCAAATCCTGTCAGTGCCAGTCTCGCTCACCCCTTGCCCAGGGCCAGGCCCTTGGGCACAGCAAGGAGTTGGGCACAGCTCCCCCAGAGCCTCCCAGAGCTGTGGGCTTTGGTTTGAACTTCTGGGAGAGGGTTTCACAGGAGTTCAACTCTCCTGCAGGGATGGCTGGTGATCCTGGGGCAGTGTTAAAACTCAGAGGGTGGCAGAGGATGGTGCTGAAAATGTTGGGAAGCAGAAGTTGCCTTAAGCTGAATGTCCAGTTGCTGTCTGGAGATGGGATGTGTGGAGTCTTAATTTGGTTTTAAAGGTTTGTTTTATGGGTATATTTGTGTAATACATCTTTCAACAAATACAAACCCAACAAATACTAAAACACACCTAGGACTGCCTTTTGAAATTCTGTTTGGAATGGGCTGTGTGTGTTTGAGTGAGCTGTGTGCCTGCTGGGGTGCTGCAGGAGGGTGTGTGTGCCCATGGAGTGCCCATGGAGTGCCCATGGAGTGCCCATGGAGTGCCCATGGAGTGCCCCTGTGTGCCCATGGAGTGCCCCTGTGTGCCCATGGAGTGCCCCGGTGTGCCCATGGAGTGCCCCGGTGTGCCCATGGAGTGCCCATGGAGTGCCCTGCGTGCCCATGGAGTGCCCCTGTGTGCCCATGGAGTGCCCCTGTGTGCCCATGGAGTGCCCTGTGTGCCCATGGAGTGCCCCTGTGTGCCCATGGAGTGCCCATGGAGTGCCCCGGTGTGCCCATGGAGTGCCCCTGTGTGCCCATGGAGTGCCCTGTGTGCCCATGGAGTGCCCATGGAGTGCCCTGCATGCCCATGGAGTGCCCCTGTGTCCCCAGATGGCTACACCACGGATGACATCGAGTTCTACTGGCGCGGGGGGGACAACGCTGTCACTGGTGTCACCAAGATCGAGCTGCCACAGTTCTCCATCGTGGACTACAAGCTCATCACCAAGAATGTGGTTTTCTCTACAGGTTTGTGCAGGGGAAGGGGAAAGGGGAGTTCACTGGGAAGACTTTCAGAAGTGGCTTAATTTGCAATTAATGAAGTTGCAGTTCAAGGTCTGAGCAAAAGGTTTTGAAGCAGAAATGTTAGAGCAGGAGCTGTGATATGTGAAAGGAGAAGGTTCTGTGACAGCTTCCCCGGTGTGGGAGGCACCCTTTGTCAACCTCTGAGGAGGGGACAGGAGGCTGTCATGTCATGGGAAGGCTCACCAAAGGAGCTGCATTTTCTGGTTAAACTGATTGAGCCACTCACACACCTCAGAGTAGCAGTGTGGCCACAAACCCAGCCAGAGCCTGGGGGAGACTTGGGACCCTTTGCCTCCCTATTTCTAGATGTTCCTTTTGCCAAGCTGTGCATGTATTAGTTTAATTATTTTGCCTTCAGTGTAAAACCTTGAAAATCCTTGATGCACAGGATTTTCAGTTTAGCCTATTCCAGCAAGCATATGGCTTTCTGAATGCTGAAAAGGTGCTGTCTGAGGAGAAGCAGAAAATCAAATTGGGTATTAAATTGTTCAAGAGAGGCAAGAGCTGGGTTGGGCTGTTACTGTGTGATGTTCTCTGTCAACTTGGGAAACTCCTTAGGTATGTTAAAAAATTACCTTCAGACCTCCATGGATAAAAATCATCTTTGGAGGGACTATTGAAAGGTTTTGCATCCCAAATTCTTCAAAATCAAGCAGAAATGGGACTTGAATAATGATTTCCACATACCCATTTCAAAAAGTGTTTCTGGACACCAGAAGTAATTTCCTGTATGAGACAAACGAGACCTGTTGCATTTCTTGGGGGGTGACCCTGCAGTGGGCACAGCACAGTGTGCCAGGGAGAGGCATTTCTGTGCCTTGTTGCTCTGCTGTGTAGTTTGGCTGCTGATTGTAGAATATTCTGGTACCAGCAGATATGCCCCTGGAGCATCTTTGTATCTCAGAATAAAAGATTCTCTAATCCCAGTTCCTGCTAGGAATTCTGCAGCTGATTCTCCTGGATCTTTCAGCTCTAAGTGTACTCTGTTGCAGGAAACAATAAAACCAAAATGAGAGAAAAATGTTTTCAGGCTTCATACAAGTAAATTATGGCCATGCCAAATATTCTCTTTTAGGTGCCTACCCAAGGCTGTCTCTCAGCTTTAAACTTAAGAGAAACATTGGTTACTTCATTCTGCAGACCTACATGCCTTCTATTCTGATCACTATCCTGTCCTGGGTTTCCTTCTGGATTAATTATGATGCTTCAGCTGCAAGAGTTGCTTTAGGTAGGCATTTTTACCCATCTCATGCAGTGTGCATTAGCTGAATGCCTTTTTAGCTTCTGGCTTAGTGGGTAGTGCATGATCTGAAAAAAAATCTGTTAGATCTTTTTATGTCTGGCTTGTTAAGCTTTGTATTGTTTGAATCAGCATTTAAATCATCTCAATTTAAGTAAAAATTAAAGTGATTTCATGTCTGAATTAGCTAAGTGTATCATCATTGTAACCAGAATTAGCCTAATTGTCTCGACATTTTCTGTTGTTCTGCTTGTTTTTTCTCCCAAGAGAGTGCACCTAGTTTGCTTGTGCCCATGGCAGTCCAGAGCACACATTCAGCACTCTGTTATGGATTATAAATTGCTTTTCCTTTCAGGTATGAATTAATAAGGTCTTACCAGGGTTGGATCACTCACTTGTCCTTAGGCTGAGGCTGCACCTCCAACACTGTGTCCTGTTCTGGGCCCCTCAGGAGAGACCCTGAGGGTTAGAGGGGTCCAGGGCAGGGAATGGAGCTGGGAAGGGGCTGGAGGTGCCCAGGGCAGGGAATGGAGCTGGGAAGGGGCTGGAGGGGTCCAGGGCAGGGAATGGAGCTGGGAAGGGGCTGGAGGGGTCCAGGGCAGGGAATGGAGCTGGGAAGGGGCTGGAGGGGTCCAGGGCAGGGAATGGAGCTGGGAAGGGGCTGGAGGGGTCCAGGGCAGGGAATGGAGCTGGGAAGGGGCTGGAGGGGTCCAGGGCAGGGAATGGAGCTGGGAAGGGGCTGGAGGGGTCCAGGGCAGGGAATGGAGCTGGGAAGGGGCTGGAGGGGTCCAGGGCAGGGAATGGAGCTGGGAAGGGGCTGGAGGGGTCCAGGGCAGGGAATGGAGCTGGGAAGGGGCTGGAGGTGCCCAGGGCAGGGACCAACAGAGCTGGAAGGGGCCGGAGGGGTCCAGGCAGGGAATGAGTGGGAAGAGGCTGGAGCAGTAGGAGGGGCTGAGGGAGCTGGGGGGGACCTCAGCCTGGAGAAAAGGAGGCTCAGGGGGCACCTTCTGGCTCTGCAATCCCTGCCAGGAGGGTTGAGCTCTGGCCCAGGGCACAGGTGCAGGAGCAGAGGGAACAGCCTCAGGCTGGGCCAGGGAGGGGCAGGTTGGGGACTGGACAATTCTCTTCACCACAAGGGTTGCCAAGCCCAGGCTGCCCAGGGCAGTGCCCATCCCTGAGGGTGTTCAGGAGATGTGCAGGTGTGACCCCTGGGGACATGGGTTAGTGCTGGAGTTGCCAGTGCTGGGCTAAAGGTTGGGCTGAATGATTTTAAAGGTCTTTTCCAACCAAAATAATTCTAGGATATTTTGCCTCCTGTACCTTATATTCCAAAGCAAAACTGTTCCCCTAATTAATCTCTGGAGTGCTCCTGTATCTCCTCACTAATCCCACGTGTGTTTGTTTTTACTGTGCCACTCATGAGAGGATCCAAGCACGTTACAAAAATAAATATCTGTATCTATTGCCAGATTTTGTATAAATCAGACTGATTCCTGCCAGTACAGCTCTTGTACAGCTAAAACAAGTAAATCCCCATAAAACATGCTATGGAGAATTTGACATTTTAACTTTAGAGATTTCTGTCTGAGTTTTACCAGACTTTTCTGTGTAGCGTTTTCCCTTAAGAATTTGAGACTGCAAATCTCCTGAAAGAGCTGGAGGAAAGCAAGATAAAATGACTGTAGCCTGGTAATTTAAAACTGAGACTCCTTACAGAAGGTTGCAGTTTAGCTGGTTAAAAACATGCTCATGGAGTCCAACTCCTGTTTTTCTGACTGAGCAGAATTTCTTAGAGGTGTAATGTTTTTTGTGCTATGCAAAAAGTTCATGTCTAAGAGAAGGAATGAACAAGATGTTCCAGACCAAATTCAAACACAAAAAGGAGCTTACAGAGGGTCAGGTAGCCTGGGAGGAATCCAGAAAGAGTCTGAGCAGCCAGGGATCAAGGCAGGTAAGCCAAAGCCCTGACAGGACTAAACCTGTCCAGGGACATCAAGGGCAACAGGAGAAGCTTCTGTAGGTGTGCCAGTGCTAAAAGGGAGAGCAGGGGAAATGTGGGCTCTCTCTGGAAGGAAACAGGAGACCTGGTTACCTGGGGCTGCAGAAACTGAGCTACTCAATGACTTTGTGCCTTGCCCTTCATTGACAAGTGCTCCAGACACATTGCCCAAGCTGCAGAAGGCAAAGGCAGGCACTGGGAGAGGGAAGAATCACCCGGGGTAGGAGAAGATCTCATTGGAGGCCATCGGAGGTCTGTGGGATCTGGTGAGATCTGCAGGTCCTGAGGGAACTGGCAGAAGAACTGGCTAAGACACTATTCATCATACCTGAGAAGTCATGGCAGTCTGGGAAAGTTTGCACTGACTGGAAAAGTGGAAACATAACCCTCATTTTTAGAAGGGATAAAAAGGATGACTTGGGGAACTACAGAGCAGTCAGTCCCATATCGATGCCTTCAAGATCATGGAGTGAATCCTCCTGGAAACTGTGCTAAGGCACATGGAAAACAAGGAGGACACTGATGACAGTCAGCCTGGCAAATGGTGCCTGACTCATTTGGTGGGCTTCTACAAGAGGGTTCCAGCACTGGTGGATGAGGGAAGAGCAACTGGCAGCCTCTAGCTGGGCCTGTGCAAAGCATCTGACTCTGTCATGCACAACATCCTTCTCTACACTGAAGAGTCATGGGTTTGGTGATGGACCACTCAGTGGACAAGGAACTGGCTGGATGGTGGCACTGCAGCAGCTGTGGCCAAGGGCTCAGTGTCCCCAGTGACAAGGGGGTCCTCAGGGGTCGGTGTTGGGACTGGCATGTTGGAACTCTGTCAGCAACATGGACGGTGGGATTGAGGGCACCTCAGGAAGTCACTGAGCTGCGTGGTGCTGTCCACACTCTGCAGTGAAGAGGAGCCATCTAGAGGGACCTGGACAGGCTGGAGAAATGCCAGAGAGATGAGAGTTGCAACTGTTCAGTCTGGAGCACAGAAGGGTCCAGGGAGACCTTAGAAGCACCTTCCGGTGCCTAAAGGGGCTACCTGGGAGCTGGAGAGGAGCTTTTGACAAGGGCACAGAGTGACAGGACAGGGGAGAATGGTTTCAGACTGACAGAGGGTGGATGTACATCAGGTCTGAGGAAGAAATTCTTCACTGTGAGTGTGGTGGAATGTGTTGCCTGAAGTTGTGGCTGCCTCATCCCTGTGAGTGTTCCAGGCCAGGGTAGAAGGGTTATGAGCAGACTGGTCAGGTGAGAGGTTCCCTACCCATGGCAGGGGGGTTGGAACTGAATGGTTTTAAGGTCCCTTCCACCCAAACCCTTCTAGGAATCCATGAATAAGGACAGGGGTTGGAGATGTCTTTTTTCCACTAGGGGAAACAATAATCTCTAATTGTTCCGTTCTAGCCTTTGAATGTTATGAGCTATTTTGCTAGAAAATGAAAGTTATTTCAATCACTAGACTTGTCAATTCTGTTTTCCAGGAATCACAACTGTGCTCACAATGACAACAATTAACACCCACCTCCGAGAGACCCTGCCCAAAATCCCCTATGTGAAAGCCATCGACATGTACCTCATGGGCTGTTTTGTCTTCGTGTTCATGGCCCTGCTGGAATATGCCTTGGTCAACTACATCTTCTTTGGCAGGGGCCCCCAGCGGCAGAAGAAGGCGGCCGAGAAAGCTGCCAGCGCCAACAACGAGAAGCTGCGCATGGACGTCAACAAGGTACTGGGCTGGGGCTGGCACTGCCAGGGGCTGGCACTGCCCGGGGGCCGGGGCGTTCGGAGGGGCTGTGTTAGCCCTGCAGAGCAGTGCCAGCCACCCCAGCAGGGAGAGCTGCCCTGCAGGGCTGGGGGCTCCGTGGGACCCCCCCCTGCACTCAGTGGGGCTTTGTGAGAGGTCAGGATGGAGAGTTAAAGGTGTCGTTTGTTTGAAGGAACAAATCCAAAATGATGGCTGGAGCTGGCACTCTGTAAGAGCTGTATGGAACATTGCAACTAAAGCCTAAATTTAACCTGCTCTCATCAGTTTCTCAGATGAGCTGGATAAGAAATATTTGCTACAGAAGTGTTTAGAGCTTCACAAGTTTGCATATTTTCACCATCTAATGGCCCAGGATACTATTGACTAAGTGAGGAACTGCTCAGGAGTAATAAAGCATCTCCATGGACTTAATTGTGAATGTAAAAATGGTTCCCTGGGGATGGAGACTCGAGGCAGAAAAGACATTTGCCAAGATACACACTTGGGGCAAAAGTGTCCATTATGCTTAATGAAAATGGGGCACTTACCATAAAGCACTTGGAATTTGTCACTCTGACCATTCTGGGTGAGTTTCACACAGTGGCAAGTCTGGGCTGAATGCAAAACTCTGCTTGGTGTGAAATGTCTAAACTTTCACATACGTGCAAAATTGGAAAGTCAAATGAAGGTAAATTGTCTTTGGGGGAGTTTGTTGGTTGAGTTTTTGGTTGAGGTTTTCTTGGCAAGGGAATCTGTGAATTTGTAACTCTAAGGAGAAAAAATCAAAGTCAAAATTTAAAAACTCACCTAAATTATAAAAAACCAAGGGATTATTTGCAAACTCAGACATAAGTTTCATACAGCTCTAGTGGTGGAATTTCTCACGTTTGTTCAGAATTTCTACACTTCTACACACATAGTGTGCCTGCAGACAGGACATTTGGTTCCACTTTTGCTGGAACAACAAAAATCCATTACATGTTGACAGAATAAAACAGTTTTATAGGTTATGGTTTATGGTCTTTCAAGATGGAGAGTTATATTGCCATGGTTCAGATCTCACCCATTCATTATTTTTTTTCTTTTTAATTTGAAAGAAACATGTTTTAATGAATGAAGGCAAATGCATAATGATGAGATTCATTTTGATGTGATGTTACCATAGATGAATTTTTTACCATTGTGAAGCTCATGAAGACACTGCAACATTTTTTTCTTTCTATTGGTGATTTTTCAGCAATGAAAAATCCAGAAAAGCTGGGAGGTTTGTTTTAATTTGTCAAGTTCTGTTGGGTTTTTTTTCTTTTTTAATTCCATTTCCCCTTCAGCCATCAGGGCCAGGGACTGCCCTGCCTGTCCTTCCTCACCCTCAGTGGGAATGGAGACCTGTGGGTGCCAGGGGCACCCCTGGCTGGGAGGGGGTTCTGTGCCTGTTCCACTCTGGTGGTTTGAGGTTCTCATTCATCCCACGGCTCTCTCTGCCTTGGGCCAGAGTAGCCCAAGCCTGGCAGCCAATGGAGGAGAGTGAGAGAGCCCTGAGCAGTGTGTGCCCCCAACCAGTGGGCAGGGAGTGGGCTCAGTGCCTGGGCAGGACTGGGGCAGGGTCTGCTGGACCCAACTGGATTGAGATTTCCCTTCTCTGAGCCTCTCAGTGACAGCCCAGGCCAGCCTGGCAGGCAGTGTGTGGCAGGGCTGCCCTGGTGCCCAGGCACCCCCGGGCTGAGAGCCAGCCCTGGCAGCAGGGACGGGCACCAGGGAGGGGACCAGCCCCACGTCCTCCTGCTCAGGCTGCTCTGGGGACAGGAGGGAGCTCAGAGCTGCTCTTGGTGTCCTGACCAGCAGGGAGAAACAGATTCATATCTCATGGATCTGAATGTTTTAGCTATTAAGGGAAGCCAAATATTACAGAATTATTTTCATGTGTAAGAATTAGCAATGGGCCTGAACTGCTGAATTTAGTTGAGATGCAGCTGTTCATAAAACCAGAAGTACTTTAGAAAAGGGAGCAAATGAACACTCCATCTCTAATTGGGATCCAGTAGTGAAGGACTAATTTTCCAAGGCATAAATGTACTTTTGTGATTCCACTTGAGTCACTGTGTGCAATGTTATGGGTTCATCAGAATCAGATACTGTGTGAGAAAAGATTAATGCCATGAGGAGTAAACCTCAGAAGAGAGGATGAAAACTTCTGCCCAGTTCAGTTACTGCCTTCAGCACGGATCTAGTAAAACAGGTGGAGAAATGGTTTGGGAAGTGCTGCTCATGGCACAGCAGCTTTGTTTATACATCACAGACCAGAAAATCCGTAATACATTTCCTCAAATTTCAGCCCCCTTGTTTGGTAACAGCCTCTTACAGCTCTTCAATCCACCAAAGGTGGTGAGAGGAGAAGTGCTGATCAGTCCTTTCAGTCACAGCTACTTGCAAAATGGAAGGAGAGGTTGGTCCCTGCTCCCTTATGCTGCTGAACTCTGGCATGGAGAGGCCCCAGGGCACACACAGGCACTGGTGGGCTCTCTGCTTTAGCCTGGTGTTACTCAGAAGGTACTGGAGCCCCTGCAGGCCGGGCTGTGGTGGTTGCAGGGCACTGCAGGCACTCAGAGTCCCCCATGGGCACCCTGGGTGCAGGTGCAGCAGCAGCCCAAGGTGGCACACCCTGCTCCAGGGCAGGGCTCCAGGACACCAGGCCTGGCTCGTGCCTCGGGCTCTCTGCTGCCTTGGCCCTGCTCTCTTCAGTTCATTGGTTCATTTCTGCCTGAGGAATTCATATTATGTGTCTCCAGAAAGAGAAACTATTGCACAGGTACCTCAAACCAGTCAGTGCCTGTCACACAGAACTTACACCCTGTGCAGTGGAGGTTCTGCTGGGATAGAACATGAGTAAACATGTGAAACACGTTTGCAGGAAGATGTAAAAGCCTTGGGGAAAAAGAGGATTTTTAAACTGACTTTATGCACAGACTCCTTAATAAACTGAACAGGATATTAAAACACTAAGGCAACAGGAAGCTCTTAAAATTTCAGTCTCAAATCTCAAATCCTCACTGCTCTACATTGCTGGGGCTAATGCTGCTTCTGTGCAGCTGTCAGGGAAAGCATCCACCCTCCTGCCTGTTCCATCCTCCTACCTGCTCCATCCTCCTGCCTGTTCCACCCTCCTGCCTGTTCCACCCTCCTGCCTGCTCCACCCTCCTGCCTGCTCCATCCTCCTGCCTGCTCCATCCTCCTACCTGCTCCACCCTCCTGCCTGCTCCACCCTCCTGCCTGCTCCACCCTCCTGCCTGTTCCATCCTCCTGCCTGTTCCACCCTCCTGCCTGTTCCACCCTCCTGCCTTCTCCATCCTCCTGCCTTCTCCATCCTCCTGCCTGCTCCATCCTCCTGCCTGCTCCAGCCTCCTGCCTGTTCCACCCTCCTGCCTGCTCCACCCTCCTGCCTGCTCCAGCCTCCTGCCTGGTCCATCCTCCTGCCTGCTCCAGCCTCCTGCCTGGTCCATCCTCCTACCTGCTCCATCCTCCTGCCTGTTCCACCCTCCTAATGCTCCATCCTCCTGCCTGCTCCATCCTCCTGCCTGCTCCACCCTCCTAATGCTCCACTCTCCTGCCTGCTCCATCCTCCTGCCTGCTCCATCCTCCTGCCTGCTCCACTCTCCTGCCTGCTCCACTCTCCTGCCAGCTCCACCCTCCTGCCTCCTCTATCCTCCTGCCTGCTCTATCCTCCTACCTGCTCCATCCTCCTGCCTGCTCCACCCTCCTGCCTGCTCCATCCTCCTGCCTGCTCCAGCCTCCTGCCTGCTCCATCCTCCTGCCTGTTCCACCCTCCTGCCTGCTCCATCCTCCTGCCTGTTCCACCCTCCTGCCTGCTCCATCCTCCTGCCTGCTCCAGCCTCCTGCCTGTTCCACCCTCCTGCCTGTTCCACCCTCCTGCCTGCTCCATCCTCCTGCCTGCTCCAGCCTCCTGCCTGCTCCAGCCTCCTGCCTGTTCCACCCTCCTAATGCTCCATCCTCCTGCCTGCTCCACCCTCCTGCCTGCTCCATCCTCCTGCCTGCTCCACTCTCCTGCCTGCTCCATCCTCCTGCCTGCTCCACCCTCCTGCCTGCTCCACCCTCCTGCCTGTTCCACCCTCCTGCCTGCTCCACCCTCCTGCCTGCTCCTCCAGAGACAGTTCCTCTCTGCCTGAAGTGCAGCTGGAGGTGTGTCTGGCCTGACATGTGATGAATTGGTTTCCTCAAACACATCAGCTCCAAAGAGTTTGTCAAGGTTTAATTGAATGGCCATGTCTATATATGAATACATCTTTTTTCACTCCTTAGAAACCAGTTTTAACAATGTCTCTGTAAGGATAAAAGGTTATAATAACACACGAAAATCTAAATCTTTTTTACTTCTTTCTAGAAGTGAGAGAGACTTGAATTTAGTTTGCTTCCCCATGGAAAAACTTGTTGAGGCTTCTCCCTAAGCCTCCTGTGCCTTGCAGCTGGGTGCAGAAAGCCCTTCAGGCCTGGCCCTGCTCAGGTCCTCAGAGCACACTCAGCATTCTGGTCAGACACTTGGCAGAATCTTGTGGTGTTAAGGATGCAACAGGGAAGGTCTCACAGCCTAAATCAATGTGCTTATTTTCATGTGGTGGTTTCTTTGGGCCATTTCTGCCCCTGTAATGTACAAGTGTTCAAAGGTTCCTGCAGGTAACTGGCAGGGAAGATCTTCAGAAGTTTCAGGGCTTTGGCAGGTGTTTCACTAGGAGGAATTCTGAGGTGCTTTGCTTTCAGGCTGCTGCAGCTTTGGGGAGGAGAAGCATCTTTGCATGAGTTCCAATGGTGGCATGGCAGGTCCTTTGTTTATTAAAGTGTGTGATAACAGAGCTGGAGGGGAAGAGCAAAACCCAAGTGCATGGAGGAGTCATTTGAGGGGAGGTCCCCACGGTGGGGATGGTCCCTCAGCTTTTGTGCCTCTTCCTTCTTGTACCAGGGGCAGATACAATATAGAATACAATTAAAAAGAAGCCTATATTTGATCATTAGCTCATTAATAGCTTGCACAGTTCCAAGCAGATCACCCTTCCTGAAATGCACCTGAGGAAATTTGTGTAACTTTGGCTGTAATTGTGTTTTCCAGAAACACCTGCCATGTTTATGTGTTGGCAACTCTTCTTTTCTCTGGTTTCCATCAAATGATGTGGGTCAAAACCAAACTGCACAGTCCTGCCAAAAATCCAATCAGTTTTCTTTCATTTCAGATGTGTTCTGAAATGCTCTGGCTGTCCCTCAGTTGATGTTGGAGATGTGTTTCTGCATGTGGATGTATTGCTATAAATTGTAATGCTGAACTAAGCAGGCTCAAGTTTGGTGACATTCACAGGCACCAAAGGCCACCACAACTCCATGAAGAAAACTATAATGTGGTTTTTATTTTCTCTAGAGTTAATGCACACACAAAAACAAGTATAACACAAAGTTTGCAGAGATATATATACATAACACTGAGATATATTTTGCACACACAGAAATTTACTCAGAAACAAATCTGAAATGACTAACCACATCTGAATTTTCTGACCTGAAACAAACCAAAGTAACCTGAAATTCTGAGTCCTGCTGATTTTCCTGCCCTCTAAGCAGGAGCTGCCCAGCCTGACCCAGATCCCAGGGGTGGAACCCAACCTGAGCCAGTGCCTTTGAGCCTGGGCTCCTGAGCAGGGTCTGTGAGCGGGCAGGGGAATCAGTGCAATGTCCAGGAGTGTTTGTGCCATTGCTGAAGACATTATTTCACATATGGATACTGTGAAATATTTGGCATTTGGGTGTCAACATCCAGTAGCTCTGTGTCAGCAGAGTGGCCCATCCTGTCAAACATGTCTGGGGGGCTTTAGACAGGAGCCAGTGGAAAACAGGGACTCCTCCTGTCTCCCAGAGGGAACCTGAGAGTGGCTGCCAGGGAGCCACCCCATGCCCAGGGGGGGCCCAGGTGGGCAGGGCAGCCCCAGGGGGGTGGGTGGGGGGCTCCCACCAGGAACTGCAGCCTGGCTGGTGAGGGAGCACAAAGGGCACTTCACACCTCCCCTGGCCCTGCCAGAGCTGCTGGGACTGGGCAGGAATGGGGTGGGACTGATGCTCCAAGCAAAGCTCAGGTTCAGGAGATGGGAGACTGGGCTGGAGACACCTTATCTCTAACAAATTAAATTATGTATCCAGGCATGTCATGCAGGTCTTTGAGAAGGGGGACTTTATTTCTGCCTGTAGTTCTGCAGTGTCAGTTCACAGGACACAGAAATGCTCCATCTCAGGTGTCAGTCTGTGACGGACTCTGGGCACTTCCATTGGAAACTTCCACGTTTATCTCTCCAGGTTTTTCTTTGACTAATGTCAGACCTACTTAACAAAAGGAGATTTGTTTTTATTTTACAACTGTTTTGGTTCAGGAGGGTTTTCCAGGGGAAATTTCATCCCTCCTGGCTCTTTTATCCCCAGTGTCTGAGCCACCAAAGGAGCCACCAGGACCTGCCTGTGGCCAAAGGTGATGGGTGAAAATGAACCATGTATGAGAAAAGTGTCAGTGTTGGATGTTTCCAATTGATCAGTATTGGCAGGCTGTGTTTGGCAGAACAGTAAAGCACAGTCCAAGATGCTGCTTTACTGCAGTCACTTGTTTCACTCTGCTCATCCTTGGAGGGTTCTGTTGTATGTGTGTGGGAGTTGTAATTTCTGCTGGTTTCATTTGCTGATGTATTGGGGTGAGAGGAGTTCCTCGACAAAGCCATCATTTTGGAGTTCTAGGGATCAGAAGAATATAGAATGGTAACATGTCTTCCCTGTCCTCTGTATTCCCTTTGTTTGAGACCATCCAAAAGGTCATGGCCTCTTCCAAGGCTCCAGACTCAGCTTTTCTTCCAGCTGATCTGGACCTATAAATGGGTATCATTTGCATCATATATTTTCTCATCCACTTTTAAGATTGATTAATTCAACCCTGACCTTGCATGGTTGCCAAGCTCTGGTCATTTCTCCTCCACTTCTACTCTCCCCTTTTATTTCCACAGTACTTGCTGCTGCTTTTCCATCCTCATCCTCCCTTCCTTTCTTGTCCCTGGGAATTTCTCCTTTAAGTTTGAACTCTCCTGTTCACCATAAAGAGTTTATGTCCTATGGCTGAACAATCCTTTAACACCAAGAGATCTTTTTAACCTTTCCCCACCTCCTTTTGAAACCACTTTTATACTTACTTTTCCCCCAAAATAATTTTAATAACTGTTTTCATGTCATCATATCTTCCTTGGTCAAGTGACCAGTTGGAAAAACCACATTTGCATCCCAACGTTATGTTACCTTGAAGAGCAGAGCAAGGCAGTAATAGCACCTCTGAAGCCAGAACATGCCTGAATACCCCTAATTGTTGGCTTAGAGGTACCTATATATTTGAATTAGTTGTCCTGTTATTACCCTAGAGTGCTTTAATTTTAAATGAACAATAATAGCTGCCTTATCTCTAAGGAAACTGGTCTTGATTTTATTAACTTACAGGACAGAAGAATAATTGGCACATATCATTGTCCAGAAATGTATTCAACAAAGGTATCTTTCGTTGTTTTCTAATGTTTTTATCCTCAGACACTTAAATTCAGGCCTTGGCCGTTTGTGGTCATTAATGATCCCGTGGCCCCGAGCGTGGTGCTCCCCAAGCACGAGGCCACCCCAGTCCTGCAGCTGTTCCTCCTGCCCAGCATTGCCACCCCACCCACCACCCATGGTCCAACTGGCTCCAGCATCCTCATGCCCTCGAGTGCCCCGAGCTGTGTGCCCTGGCAGTGCCACCTTCACCCCGAGGGTTGTGTTCTCTGCCATTGGAGTGTCCCTGTTGCCACACTGCCCCGGGGGTTGTGTTCTGTGCCACTGAGATGGCTCCTGTTGCCCCCAGGGTTGTGTTCTGTGCCACTGAAGTGCTCCTGCCCCCAGGGTTGTGTTCTGTGCCACTGAGATGGCTCCTGTTGCCCCCAGGGTTGTGTTCTGTGCCACTGAAGTGTTCCTGCCCCCAGGGTTGTGTTCTGTGCCACTGAAGTGCTCCTGCCCCCAGGGTTGTGTTCTGTGCCACTGAGGTGTTCCTGCCCCCGGGGTTGTGTTCTCTGCCACTGAGGTGTTCCTGCCCCCGGGGTTGTGTTCTGTGCCACTGAGGTGTTCCTGCCCCCAGGGTTGTGTTCTGTGCCACTGAGGTGTTCCTGCCCCGGGGTTGTGTTCTGTGCCACTGAGGTGTTCCTGCCCCCAGGGTTGTGTTCTGTGCCACTGAAGTGTTCCTGCCCCCGGGGTTGTGTTCTCTGCCACTGAGGTGTTCCTGCCCCCGGGGTTGTGTTCTGTGCCACTGAGGTGTTCCTGCCCCCAGGGTTGTGTCCTGTGCCACTGAAGTGTTCCTGCCCCCAGGGTTGTGTTCTGTGCCACTGAGATGGCTCCTGTTGCCCCCAGGGTTGTGTTCTGTGCCACTGAAGTGTTCCTGCCCCCAGGGTTGTGTTCTCTGCCACTGAGGTGTTCCTGCCCCCAGGGTTGTGTTCTCTGCCACTGAGGTGTTCCTGCCCCCAGGGTTGTGTTCTCTGCCACTGAAGTGTTCCTGCCCCCAGGGTTGTGTTCTGTGCCACTGAGATGGCTCCTGTTGCCCCCAGGGTTGTGTTCTCTGCCACTGAGGTGTTCCTGCCCCCAGGGTTGTGTTCTGTGCCACTGAGGTGTTCCTGCCCCCGGGGTTGTGTTCTGTGCCACTGAGATGGCTCCTGTTGACCCCAGGGTTGTGTTCTGTGCCACTGAAGTGTTCCTGCCCCAGGGTTGTGTTCTGTGCCACTGAAGTGTTCCTGCCCCCAGGGTTGTGTTCTGTGCCACTGAGGTGTTCCTGCCCCAGGGTTGTGTTCTCTGCCACTGAAGTGTTCCTGCCCCCAGGGTTGTGTTCTCTGCCACTGAGATGGCTCCTTTGCTGCTGGAAAGCACTTTGGGACCCTCTGGGCAGCTGGTGCTGTTGGCACCTCCCTGGCACTGCCCCAGGCCTCACTGAGCCACCAGAGCATGTTGTACTTAGGGGTGGGCGAACCTCCTCGGTGGGAATTTCGAGCCCAGCTCTCCCTAAGCTGATGGAGGCTTTGGTCAGAGCTTGGAGAGTTGGGTTGGTTTATTCTGGGTTTGTTGTTCGTTCCTTTCTTTCTTCCGCTCCATGTCTCATTCATTTGTACTTCTGGATTGGAACTTTGGGAGTTCCTTTACGTTGGAAAGTCAAAATACCACCCAAAAATGCAGTTTTTTCTTATGGTCAATTCAGTGTTCCAGATGCAGAAAGGTCAATTAGTGCTTAAGAAGCACCTGAACTCTGTGGTGGTTACTGGTTATTGCAGCACTTGAAGGTTCGCCCATCACTAAATATTTACTGTATCTTGCACTGTTTCCTCAGAAAAATTCTTGGAATATTGAAAAATGGTGTCCTTCAACTCTGATATCAGTGTGATAAGTTGCAGAAGGCACTTTGCCCTCGAAGATAATTTAGAATATTGCTAAATGTTTTTTTCTGCCCAGCATCACTAATCTTACTAACTGCTTCAGGATTACCAGATATCTGCAGCAGTTGGAACAAAAGTTACCTGAAGGAGTGATGTCCTGTCACTAAAACATGTCTGTGCCTGACTCCAGGAGACTAAAATAACTTCCTGCATGTGTGTTGCATAGAATGTGTGCAATATGCAAAGAGCACTCCAATTTCTAATATCATTGCAGATCCAAAGGATAAAATGCTTAAAGTAGATTCATCCTAAGAAGATTTAAGATGTGAACAAATTTGTTGCCACTAAAATCTCTCCAAAAATAGTGACTTAGAATGCACAACATTGAGGTGAAAATAACCCAGGCTCTGCACTAATGTAAATTACATTAGTGGATGTTGTGTCAAACTTCCCTGCTGGAACTGGAACTGAGACTTCTGTTCTTGAGGTTCCATGAAAATGTGGCAAATGTAGTTACCAGTGGCTTTGCACCCCTCTTGAGAAACTCTTTTGGGTTTACACATTTGTGGGATCAATGGATGCCAAAAATGGCTTTTATTTTTGGGATCCTGAAATTCTTAGGATTGGTCTGAGACCTTATTAACAAAAAGCACAGCCCATTTGGTCCTACCCCACAACCACATGAGAACTCCTAAAAGCTGCCCATTGTAAGGAACTGTTGGAAAGCTCCCTTTGGAAGAGGGTTTCATGGATCTGTGGGAAAGCTTTGCCTCTGTGCTTGTGTTCGGTTTGCAACAGCAGAGCAGAGTTTTCCCCTCAGTTCTGTGTGATGGAGGTGAGATCTGCTTTGATCAGTGGGTCCTCCCATGCTCAATATGCTACAGGGTTCTGGCAGGAATTTTTCTTGAGTTCCAACTCAACTTTACCATTTTTCCAGTGCTTTTGAAAAAAAAAGCTGGATTTCCCTAATGCACTGCCAGATTTCCTCTGGCGTTGATGGAAAGCAAACAAAAATGGAAGATTTAGGCTGCTTTACACTGAGTCACCTCATCTAATTTCAAACTCAAATATACCCAAACCAGAGGGGTGCAAACTCACACAGATTGGGCAGAAAAAAGAGAGAGGGAACTGTGGCATCCCAGCCCTGCCAGTTCTGTGCATCACTTGAACAGATGTAATCACTCAAATGCCAGTGTTTCAGTAGGTCCAAAGCACTTTTGGGAGCATCTGACTTCCAGTTCAGAACACTCAGCAGTGGGTGCTCCGAAAAGCAGTTGTGTCCAGCCCACTTCTCTCCCAGTGCTGTGGGAAACACTCCAGAGGGGATTCAGTGATGGAAAATACAGTGCCTTGGGTAATGCAACAGGTACCTGCTGCTGGTGGCTGGTTTTGAAATATTTCACAATAGACTAATTCCATAGTATTGTTTAGAAATCCCCAAAGGTCACAGTTGGTGCCCTCTGGGCAATGATCCTGGAATACATTCTGTACACCATCAGTGAGGATGTGGCTGAGCTGTTCTTAAAGGAGCTCTGGGACAAGTTTGTCTCTTATTTGGCCTGGAGTATATCTGCACTACCATCATTAAGTCAGTGTAATTAATTAGCTCCTCATTAGCTATTATTTCTTTTAAAGTATTTTTAGTTAATTTTGCTCTCTAATCACACAATTCAAAATATATATTTAGAGAGAAGGCTGAGGAGAATTACAACTTCCTAAATGACTTCATATTTGTTTTCGATAAATGGATTATTTTTAGTTTCTCCTGCCATACTCCAGATCTACTCCAGATTGCCTAAGAGTAGAATTTAGTTCTTTGTCTTTCAAATCCTCTTGACTAAGGGGTTTCTTTACAATATTGCATTAATGTTTTTTCCTGATCTGCCTTAAAAGAAGGCACAGTAGCCAAATCTACCCATTGAAACACCTGCTCAGTGTCCATTTGATGTGATTACATCGTGCAGACCTTTCCCTCGCTTGGAATGCAGATCCTGCTGCTGCAGCACTGAGGTCTCCAAGGCATGAACTGTCTGTGCACTCTGAGCCATGGGGTGGAGGCTCCACACAGGTGTGGGCACACGGTGCCCGTGCCCAGGGACACGCCAGTCCTGTTGGGAATGCAGGGCTGGGAAAGGTGTGCCCTCCTGGACAGGGCTCTGTGCCCGTGGGACAGACACAGAGGCCTTGGCAATGCCCAAGTTATGTCAGAGCAGCAGACCCTTTCCCACTTGGTTTCCCTTCCAAATCCCTGGGAACGTCCAGCTTTGCCCCAAATGCCCTTCCCAGAGGCAGGATCCGGGTTCAGGAGCCGGGCTGCATGTCGGTGCCAGCCTGTGCCCACACTCGTAGCATCAGTAGAGCCTGGCTGTGCCCAGTCCTCCAGCCAGGCTGCTGTACCCGCGATGCCACCTTGGTGGCACCAGTACTGCCTGGGCTGTGCCCAGTCCTGCAGCCAGGCTGCCCCCAGCCCCGCTCTGCCCTGCCCTGGCACCGCGGGGTGCAGCCGCCGTGCCCGCTGAGCGCGCGCTCCGTGTCTTGCAGATGGAGCCGCACGAGAACATCCTGCTGAGCACCCTGGAGATCAAGAACGAGATGGCGGCGTCGGAGGCCGTGCTGGGGCTGGGGGACCCGCGCAGCTCCATGCTGGCCTACGACTCTGCCAGCATCCAGTACCGCAAGGGGCTGCCCCGGCACAGCTTCGGGCGCGCGGCCCTGGAGCGCCACGTGGCGCAGAAGAAGAGCCGCCTGCGGCGTCGCGCGTCCCAGCTGCGCATCACCATCCCCGACCTCACCGACGTCAACGCCATCGACCGCTGGTCGCGCATCTTCTTCCCCGTCGTCTTCTCCTTCTTCAACATCGTCTATTGGCTTTACTATGTGAACTAAGGGCCAAGGCCGCGCGGGAGGCACGAACTGCATTTCTCTTCGAATCGCTTGTACAGCCAAAAGTGGGACTTGGAAACATTCTCTTCAGGACAAAAAGTTACTTTAAAACACCTTAGTTGCTGGCCCACTCTCTGGTCTGTTTTATAACCCTTTGGTTGTCTCTGCTACACCACATACATGTTGAGTTGCAGTATGGACATACCCTCCTATCAAAATACAAGTGCATTTTGAGTGTGAAGGCAAATTGGATTTTGAAAATAATTTCTGCTCATTGTGCTTTTCTTTTTTTTTTTTTTTGTCCTTTTTTCTTTTTTTTGGGTGGTCATTTGAGTTTAGTCCTACAAATTATAGAGCAGCATTTGAGAAACAAGTGTGAACTTCAAGAGCAGGACATGCCATTCCCAGGAAAACTGCGTATCTGAGACATACATCTGCACGTCAGAGGGGGGACTAACTTTTTGTCATGCTTATCAAACATACACACTTTACTTTTTAAATGTGTAAACTTGAAAACAAGTAGTGCCTATCATCTTTCCAAGATGATGATGGTCAGAGGTTTCCCAACCATATTCAGGTATTTCCTTTTGTTTATTGAAAGAATGAAACCTTTGACTGATAACGGTAGGTTGGGTGTTTGCACAGAAGCTGAAGCAAGAAGCACTAGTTGTGTTTGTATTTCAGAGAGAACCTTTGCTCAGTCCCAGTGAGCAGAGCTGTGATCAGCAGAGGAATGTAGCAATGGGGTGAAGAGGCATCAGCGGTGAGTGGGGAGATGTTCTGCTGGGTTGGGTGGGGAAGGGAACCGTCTGTCCAAAGTGCCAAAAGTGGTTGCCCAGACAGTAATTCTGCAGATGGGTGAAGGCAGCCAGTGGTGCCCTGCCCTTCTGTAGGGCAGGGAGAGTAGAGAGCAGGGACAAAGCACAGGGGCAAGCAGAGGGAAGGCTCCCTGTGTGTGTGTATGCACATATATCTATACACACACTGTGCAGGTGAGTGCTGGCAGCTGTAGCTGAGTCTCCAACAGTCACGTGGAGTTGGGTGATCCTTCCAAGTCTGCACCTTGCCAGCATCACTCCTGCTGTTGGGTGAAGGTGTTGAACCTCTCCCAGCAGTGAAGATCCAGCAGCTGTGTTTCCATACAGGACCTACTGTCACAATATTTCTCACTCTGCATTAGGCAATACCATTTCACCTTTTGCTTTCCTTAATGCACCGTTTTAAGGGGAAGAAATTGGTAGCAATCACTTGAAGAGTTTAATTGCACTTTTGGATGTTTCCTGCATTAGGGTGATTTCCTTTGAAAAACTGGCAAATTTCAGGTTTTCTTTAGGAAACTTTCTGAAATAAAAGGTTGGGGTTTTTCCAGTCCGTAGAGCTTTATTTTTACAGACAAAATAGAACAGACAAACAAATAATCTACACAAAAATAATTTGTCATTTATTCCACTGTGGAACTTTTTCTGTAATGAAAAAAGCAATCACAAGAACTGTATGAAAAGTATAAATTCTTGATGGCTTTTAGAAAATCAGCTCCCCAATATTGTTTGACACATGAAGTTTCAAGAAGCAAAACCCACATCTTTTGCATCTATACTACCTCTTACCATGTAAAACTTTTTGAGAGAAACTAGATAGTAAAGGCTTTTTCAGGAGAGAAATATTTCTTGAGAGTATTTTAATAAAATATTTTCTTTTACTTTTTTGTTCTTTAAAAGAATAATTTTCTTACAAGTTTCTGTGCATTTTTTCCCTGATTGCCAGTGAATGACAGTGATAGGAGGGGAATAGTTCTGGACACTAATAGGCCAAGTTTCTGCCTTTGTGTTGAGCATCTCATGTGCTGATTTCTGTTTCAGCTGAGGGGGTGGTTTCTGAGCTGAGCTGGGGTTTGCCAACCCCTCCCCATGGCAGGAAGGTGTGTGGACGTTCACATGCTGCCTCCAGGTTCCCTCTGCACTGTCTGCACACAGACTTTCACCGTGGGATTCACTTTCCCAGTCAATTTTGTGTTTTGTCCACGTGCTTCATTTCTCACTGCATTTCCTGCACAGCCCAAGAGCCTTTGTAGATGCACTTGCAATTCCAGCTGATAGGTGTGCATCATGCTGGAATTTTTTCCCAATTCTAAGAAATGGAGCCACAGCAAGATTCAGTATTTCTCTTCAAGGTGTGTTCCTTAACACTGGTCCTAATTCTCCAAAGTGAAGCAGTGCTGCTCCTGTGAACACACTGCTGTGTCCCTGCACACCCACTGCTGGCTCGGTTGGCTCTCCCAGAGCTGAGTGGCTGCAGCTCAGCCCTGCTGGGTGGGACACAGGACCTGCCAGGGATTGCTCCCTCTCTGCACTGCCCTCCTGCCTCAGCTGCTGGGAAGCCTCAGAGCTTGAGCCCTGCAACTGCACAGCCACTTCTCTGAAGCTCCAGAACAAGCCATAACACTCTCTGATGCTGCTGCTCAGGGGGTGCAAGAAAATGTTTGGTGTCTGCTCAGGTGTCTCTAGGAAAGAGAAATTATCTGGGGGGAAGGAGCACTTGGCTTTCCCTGTGTCCTTCTGGCTATTGATGGGATCTGTAAAGTCAGGGCAAGAGAAGGATTCTATCATTTTGTACTAAGGCTTAACACTGTGATATAAAAAGATGGGGGTGAGGCACCACCAGGGCGAGGGACCAGAGCCCAGGCTGAGCCCTGACCCTCCTCTGGGATCCTCAAGTGAAGGGAGGAATTCTGCCAACCCCCTGAGATGTGGGCTCTGCTCCATGTGCTCCCCTCCAGGTAAAATAGAATAAATTTGCTTTTCCTTTAGAATTGACTGAAAATGAGTATTATAGATCTTTTTAATCGTGTTAACTGTTGTTAGTTTCGATAAGCAAACTATCAAAGTGAATAATTTAGATAAAACTTGTAATATAGTTGCACATCTTATTGTTCTATTAGACATAATAGCCAGCAATTAAGGTGTTTTTCATCTTTGTGAAATTCATGGGTGAATTATGACTATAACATGGCACAGTTTTAATGAAATCTTTGAGATCAATCTGTAAATATACACTGTACATGACTGCTAGTTAGTGATACACATTTTCAGAACTGAAAATCCATGCAACATGTTTCTGTGTTTGCATAAGGAATGTTATGTTTCTATCCCATCACAGTTCAAGGACTGGGAAGAAAGACTCAAGCAATGATACTGTGACCATTTCTTTTCTCATTCCCAGGGGAGGAAAACAGAGTCCCAGATCACACAGCATGTCACAGAGGTATTCAGAGTTCTTACATCCTGATAAAAAAGGACATAATATCTGCAAGGTACAAAAGCACAATGAGTAGAGAAAATGAGTAGTGGTCTTACACCTGGGGAAAATGTCCTATTTAGTTCAGAAAAATATGTGTTAAAATTAAACCTCAGTTAATTTTCACTAGAATTATTAGACTCTGTTCCAGTTCTATAGCACAGCACTAAACACAAGTGAGAGGATATTAAACATTGTCCAACTGTATGTGCATATGGACACCAAGCACCTGTCTGTATGGACATACATGTGTGTGTACACACACCCCATGTGTCTGTGTGCATATGGACACAGGACATACGTGTGTGTGTGTACACACACCCCATGTGTCTGTGTGCATATGGACACAGGACATACGTGTGTGTGTACACACACCCCACCTGTCTGTGTGCATATGGACACAGGACATACGTGTGTGTGTGCACACACACCCCACCTGTCTGTGTGCATATGGACACAGAACACATGTCTGTATGCACATACATGTGTGTGTGCACACACCACCCACCTGTCTGTGTGCATATGGACACAGAGCACATGTCTGTATGCACATACATGTGTGTGTGCACACACACCCCACCTGTCTGTGTGCATATGGACACAGAGCACATGTCTGTATGCACATACATGTGTGTGTGCACACACACCCCACGTGTCTGTACATGCACACCCTGCCATGGGTTGGGGTGGGAAAGGAATAACTAGTACTAGTTTTGTTTCTACCATCAGCCAGTGTCTGCCTCTGTTTTTGGGAAGAGAGAGGAATGTGTTTGAGCAAACCAAACCACTGGGTGTACAGGGTAACTGGGCATTCCATGGCAGTGGGCAGGGCTGGGGGGTGGGTGGCACCTCCTGCCCTGCAGCTGCACAGCCCTCTCATTGCTTGCCTCCTTCTCCTCTCCCTTTTTATATCAGCATTGCCCACTAGGAAGTGTTCCAAACCAACCAGTTCCTTGGGGAACCCAGAGAACAAAAGGCCCAACTGGTGTGTGTTTGTAGCCACTGCTGTGGGAGGGCTGGGCAGTCCCACCCCCCTGGCAGTGCCCATCACATTGCCCTGTGTACATAGCACATCGTGGGAGCACCAGAACTGACGCTGAACTGTGTAAATATGATCAGATTTCTTAAACATTTTTAACTTCTAATTTGTACTTTATGGTAAGGCAAAAAGCTAATTCTACTTATGGTTTAGGTTAATGTGTCCTAAATTATGTAAATAATTAAATAAGCTGTAAATGAGCAGTCGCTAGATACAGTATTTGTTTAGTGACCTTTTTTTTACTGAGTACAATAATTGCAGTGCTCTAGCAGAGTAATTTAAACACCCTTTTGCATAAACAGATTTGGACTCCTGATACAAAACAGTGCAGAAAATGCTGTGGTGTGAAATAGCCACAGAGGCCACATCCCTGCTGGCTCAAGTGACTCTCTTGGATGGTTACCACGTTCAGGCTCCAGGAGAAGTGGCCTGGGCTCAGAACCAGAGCAGCAGTAGCTGAAGGGGCTGGTTTTCCCTTGCCCTGAGGACCTTCTGCTGCTCCCAGGGGTGCAGAGCCTTGAGGACCTTGCTGTGCTCCCAGGCGTGCAGAGTGCAGGGCCCAGGGCAAGGGAGAGCTGAGCTGGTGGTGATTTCCTTGCAGAAGCTGCATATTGCTCTGTCTCTGAAATCTGTATCTCTTATGGTATCTAATAGTAGACTTCTATTTTTCTTTAAAAAACAAAGAGATATGTTTGACTGTCGTGAGATAGCAAAGTCCCCCAAAGCCAAAGAATCTTCACTCCAGAAATTGTTTAAAAGGGAAATCTAATAAGTCACTGCTTAACACCAAAGGTAAAGCTTCATAAAATGCACTAGGAACTTTGTCTAAATTTTTAAGAAGCAAATGGAATGTTGTTGATCAAAAAGACTGCCCTGTTCTACTTTGTAAAAATAGTAATAATTTAAATATCCATTATATAAAATTGAAATAGATCATCTCTACAAGAATATGCAACGCTAATGTTTCATAAGTATAAAATTATTTTCTTTGTAAGTGCTTTGACAAAAAAAAGAAACTTAAATGATGAAAAAATCTCACCTCTACTTTCATACTAAGGGTTGTATTTTTTTAATGTTTTTCAGACATGAGGTCATCTCTTCCAATTTGATAGCATTTTGTATGTTCTCACTGTTGCTGTCTGTGGCAGATCCTCACCAGGCTGTTGTTGTTCATGGTCTGTCCTGTTTCTTTCAGTTGAAGACAAAAAGAACATTTGAAACATGATTAATTCTGACCAACTGCCTATGGTTTGACTTCTATCACGTTTTTATTTGCATGGGTGTTTAAATGGTTCTGTTAGTACTGTCTTTGCACAGTTCTGATTTCTCTTTTTTTACTTAGCACTATTTATTTCATAATGTAGTAATCATCAGCCTTACTAATGACCTTGTAGCCTTTCTTATATGCACATAATGCACATTTTCCAATGGCTAGAAAATGCAAAATACTAGTGGATATCATTGCATCAGATCTTCATGTCTTTCTCAAAAGGACTGCTAACCTCTGGGATACATGAGGTAGTAAAATGATGATTGTAAATGAGTAGCACATAAGAGATATTTTCTTGAATTTAAAATTATTGCAGCCAGTTTCAGCATGTAAATATATAATAATGTTGGCTAGTGTGTAATTCTTGAATTAAAAAATATAAATAAAGAAAACCTAAAACATGTATATGTACTTGTGTTGTGTTGTGTTGGCAGGATCTTCTCCCAAAGCTGCAGAAGATGAGAGAGACATGTCTGAAGGGCAGGTCTGTGAGTGTGGGCAGGAGGGGGCAGCAGGGCAGGTGGGCACTGGGGCAGCTGCAGGGCAGGAGGGGCAGCAGGGCAGGTGGGCACTGGGGCAGCTGCAGGGCAGGAGGGGCAGCAGGGCAGTTGGGCACTGGGGCAGATGCAGGGCAGGAGGGGCAGCAGGGCAGGTGGGCACTGGGGCAGCTGCAGGGCAGGAGGGGGCAGCAGGGCAGGTGGGCACTGGGGCAGCTGCAGGGCAGGAGGGGCAGCAGGGCAGGTGGGCACTGGGGCAGCTGCAGGGCAGGAGGGGCAGCAGGGCAGGAGGGGGCAGCAGGGCAGGTGGGCACTGGGGCAGCTGCAGGGCAGGAGGGGGCAGCAGGGCAGGTGGGCACTGGGGCAGCTGCAGGGCAGGAGGGGCAGCAGGGCAGGTGAGCACTGGGGCAGCTGCATGGCAGGAGGGGCAGCAGGGCAGGTGGGCACTGGGGCACCTGAAGGCAGGTGGGCACTGGGGCAGCTTAATAAAGGGCCCCCCAGTTGTGTTCCCAACCCCAAGTGCATTCCATGGGGGATGCCACAGGATTTATTGCAGATTTACAGCCACAGCTGAGCCTTTGGTTGGTCCAAGCAGGAGCAGATGGAGCACCAGAAAAGGGAACAAATGGCCACCAGAGCAAAGGCTGCCAAGGGCTCAAACTGGCAACTCCTAGTCTTTGTCTGGGAATGCAGACAGCAGTGGGTAGTTTCTGCTGCAGTGCCCACCTGACACCTCTCTGCCCCCTCTGTGCTGGGCACAGGCAGGGGCTGAGGAGGGGCCAGCGGAGCAGAGGAGCTGCTGGGCAGGATGCTGCCCCTGGCAGGGACATGGAGCACCACATGTGTAATATCCCAGACTGTCCAAGAAAGCTCAAGTACAACTTCATTCCTTCACTGGTTAAAATGCCACCTCTTCTCTGGAGCTTCTGAACAGCAGAGCCAAGTCCTGAACAAAGACTCGAATGTCAGCACAGTTGCTCTGTTACAACTCTGTGATTTACTGCTGGCCCTTATTGTCAGAGATTATTACAAGCTAGAAAGCAAAGTATTTCAACTTTAAAACTGGTTTATGATTTTAGAGTCTAAAATTATTTATATTAATTGGTATCATTTCCAAATCAAAGTTGTCTATCTGCCATTTCACCTGTCTGTGTCTATAAATGCATTTAATGTTATCACATCCTCACAGGTGTTCCATCAAATTGACTGGCACTGTTACATCAAATCAGACTGGTACTTCAGAGTATTTGAATAATTTGTTTCCTTTGTTCTGAGCTGTGACACTTTGTGACTTGTGTAACGTGGCCTCTCCTTCATTCAATTTACTTGATTGCAAATTAGAAACCTTAATAGCAACTTCTTGTTGGGAACTTGTACTTGCTTATATTCAAAATTAACTAAATATGACAAAAAATATCTAACATCAGTTCTTAACTTACAAAAGGAATCCCAGCATGTTAAAGACTGAAATGGTGCACCTGTCACCCATTGCCCAGTGCCATGCAGGGCCCTGGAGCACACGGTGGGAGCTGCATGGGAGGAGGTGGAGCTTTGCAGCTCCACAGCAAGTGTGTCCACCAATGCAGATCCTTTGGGTATCAAAATTAATGACCAGCATGGCATTACTAATTGCAATGCCTGTTATTCTTGCAGGATATTTGCAGTGACTGAGTGTGATGGTGTTCAGGTGAGTCCAGGCAAGTGGTAGCATTTAAAAAGTGATGGTTAAGTGGAGAAAAGGAGGGTTGGGTGTCCAGGTGATGAGAATTGCTCCTGAGCTGGGCCTTGGCTGAGCCTCTGGCCCAGGGAGGTGTTTGGGGGGAGAAGGTGAGTTTGCTTCAACGTCAGGGCAAAACTTGGGAATGCATCTCATTCTTGGAACACAAGTATTGTTTTTGCTCTTTGTGACAGGTTGTCAGAGCTGACAGAGGGCATTCATTTGGGCACTGATGGCTCAGGGCAGGCCCCCAGCTGGGACCCCTGCTCTAAACCCTCTGGTTTGGAGATAGCAGAGCCAGGGGACAGAGCCAGAGGGGACAGAGCCAGGGGGCACAGCCAGGGCATAGAGCTGGGGGGGAACAGCCAGGGGACAGAGCCAGAGGGGACAGAGCTGGGGGGACAGAGCCAGGGGGCACAGCCAGGGGATAGAGCTGGGGGGACAGAGCCAGAGGGGACAGAGCCAGAGGGGACAGAGCCAGAGGGGACAGAGCCAGAGGGGACAGAGCCAGGGGGCACAGCCAGGGCATAGAGCTGGGGGGGAACAGCCAGGGGACAGAGCCAGAGGGGACAGAGCCAGGGGGGACAGAGCCAGGGGGCACAGCCAGGGGATAGAGCTGGGGGGACAGAGCCAGGGACAGAGCCTGGAGATAGAACCAGGGGACAGAGCTGGGGGGACAGAGCCAGGGACAGAGCCTGGAGACAGAACCAGGGGACAGATCTGGGGGGACAGAGCCAGGGGACAGAGCCTGCTCTGGCTGCCTCCCAAAGGCTTTCAGGCTGAATGCTGCAGGCTGTGCACAGCTGCAGTTTGGGTGCTGTTGGTGTCCCAAGGGTGGCTCAGTGGAGGCCAGGGTGTCTCCAGGCAGGTGTGGGTCTGTGGGTGGCTCTGGCTCTGTGCCCACAGGGACCACTTCCCAGCTTGGCTGATACATCTCCAGTCTGGTGCTCTCTGAGCCCACATGAAAGAGGACTGTGACCTTTGAGTTCTCCTTGTTAAACATTTCCAAAGATCTTTTCTGAAGAGTCTGACAGAACATGTCAGAATTTAATCTTCAGCCCTTTGTTGAAATTTTCTGGCCCTGATGTTTCTGAAGGTATGAGAAGAGACATCACAGCAAGCCCAGGAGGGCAGAGTCCTGCAGGTGACAGGAAGTGAAGGCCTGTCATCTGCTCTCTGCCAGCAGCTCAGAGGGCAAGATATGCAGGGATAAACCCACTGCACAGAGGCTGATTTGGCCATGGGAGGGTCAGTACAGCCCCTTTCTGGAAGGGCATCTCCTCTCCTGCATCGTGCAAGGAAATTGTCCCTTCAGGTGAGAAGACCCTGACAGGAGAAGGAACATGGCAATAAACAGATCGAAAGCTCCCTGTCAGCACAGCAAGATTTATCTGCAAGATTTGCAGACAAATTGAATTGGGTTTGATGTGCTTCTGGATTTTAGGTTATGAAAGACTGAGGCTTTTTTATTGTTGTTGTTGTTAGTCATCATTCAAAAGATATCTGAGGTAGAAACATGTGTCAAACAGACAGGAAAAAAGAAATCACTGGAAAGAAAAAGGGGGAAAAAAGAAGAGCCCCAGAGTGGGGAAATCCAGCTATTTCCCTCCCATCCTCCCAGGCAGCAACAAGGTGCAATCTGCACTGCCTAATTCATTTTCTTCTTTTTTCTCCCACTCAAAGCATGCTTTAAAATTAGAAGGGTTTAAGACTGTAGGAAGGACACATTTTTTCTTCCACCTCCCCCACCCTTAATTTTGGTGTTTTCTTTCTTACACTAGTTTGGAAATTCAGCATGAAGACCTTGGCTACTTGCAGTGAATAATACAAGCCTTAATTGGTTTTGGAAGGGTCTCTAGATCTCTCCAAGAAAGGTTAAGCATTATTTATTTGCCTTCATTACTACCCAAAGCGATGTGATTACTGAACAGGTTTGACATTCAAACTAATTAAGGATGAGAGAAAGAGAGGGGGAAAAACCTCTATATGAGATCCAGACAAAAATATACAAAAGGGAAAAAAAGAAGGAAAGGACAGGCAGATGCAAAGCTGAGGTTGTTTTCTCACTCATGCTGTAAGGTCTCAGAGTAAGTGCCAGTGCTCCTCTGGCACAGCAGATCTCCCTGTCTGCCAACTGCAGTCCAGCCATCCATCACCTGGATTTCCTAGTTCAGATTGCTTACAGGAGAGCAGCAGGAGGGAACAGCTCCTGATGTTGATGAAATGGAAGGATGTCCTGCATCCAAATCCATACATTTTCCCCAGGTGTGTAGTTTACACCTGACAATAAATACAGGCCTTGAAAAGCAACAGGGTAACCTGAACTTCCAGCAACTGTGAAGTGTGTGGGTGCCTGCACTCAACATGCTGAGTGTGTCCTTGTGGTTTGGAGCAGAGCAGCTTCAGTGTGCTCATGGCCCATGCTCTGTGTGGGGTGTGCTGTGGGCAGAGCGGGCGGGCAGGCAGACAGACAGGCAGGCAGACAGGCAGACAGACAGACAGGCAGGCAGACAGGCAGACAGACAGACAGATAGACAGACAGCCCAGGCTGCCTACAAGGACATGGGGAATAATGGAGAACGAGACAGGTCAGAACTGAGGCTGCCCTGGCAGGAGCTGGGGCTGGAGGGGTGTGCCCCCCAACTGGGCCCAAGGGAAGGTGCCCCCCAGTTGGGGCTGGAGGGGAGGTGCCCCCCAGCTGGGGCCAAGGGGAGGTGCCCCCCAGCTGGGGCCAAGGGGAGGTGCCCCCCAGCTGGCAGGGCAGAGCCTGGCTCTGCAGGTCCCCTGGGTGGGGTTACAGGCACTGAGGAGGCTGTGCCAGCACACACAGCCCCTGGCACTGGCTGGCACTGAGGAAAGGTTTGCTGTTCCCTGCTCTGCCCAAGAAGTGCATTGTGCTCCTTCGTGTCTGTGTTACTGAAGCTCCTGCTCAGACCCGGAGAGAGCCTCCATGGTGGCCCTTTGGTTCTCCTCAGCCAAACCACCCTGCTGTTCCTCCAGCCTGGTCTCAGGTGGGTGACACCTCCAGCACAGCGTTCCTGGGACAGACACCAGCAGGCCTTGCTCCTTGGAAGCAGCTCCCTTCTGCCTGCTGCAGTTCATCCTGATTAGTCCACTCTGAATTCCAGGGTGTCTCCAGGGACCTGTGCTGTACTTGAGCTATCACAAGACTGCTGTCATGCAGAATGCTGCAGAGAGCTGCTAAATTTATAGCCACTCAAAATGTGCTTTACATTGCAGTGACCCACTTTAACTTTGATGCATAAATGGGTTGCTTTTCCTTTTCTTTTAAGTATTATCTGTTATCTTCAGTTTGCCCATAGACTTAACTAGCTCAGAAAAGGCCCCCAGAAAATCTGCTATTTGTGCATTGTGTGATTACCATTATTTTACAGAACTTGGACATGGGTCCAGATTCCCCTGGAGACAAGGCATGCAAAGGGCAGTGTTGTGTGCCAGCCCCTGTAAGCTCTGGCAGCTCCAGGAACAGGCAGCAGTGGCAGGGTGGCTCCTGCAGCTCCTGCTCTGCCCCACAGCACTTGGCCCAGCAACTACATGACAAGGGCAGTGCAGCACAAGTTGCCCCAACATACAGATAATGGCAGTTTCCTTGCATAGTTTCTAAATGTGCCCTATGAGTCAGTGTTAAAAGTTTCTTGCCTTTTTTTAAAATGAGAATAAGAATCCTTCAAATTCCATCCTGTTTTAAACAATATTTTTCAAAAAGCATAAATGTCTGATTCCCTGTAAAATTTTCTCCTTCTTAGAGGGGAGAAAGGGAGCAGACTTAGATTTAAAATGCCTTCAGGATACTACATACTATAAATCATTATCTACAAGAAGTACATCCACAGGAATTCTGCCATAAAACTTTAGAGTATAACAAGGAAAATACATGGTAAGACTATTATGCTGTTCATTTGCTCTGGCTGCTTGACAGGGTTAAATAGCCCATAATATATTCCCCTGAGTAGACATTTCTAAGAGAACATGGGGAAGAAGAGAGGCAAGAAAAATTGAAAGGATTTCTGCTTTGATGGTTAAAAATGGTCAGAGAACCTCAAAAGACTCAATGTCTTTATAAAATATCAAACTCAGTGTTTCCCCTGATCCTTTCCCAACACAGTGTGTCCTGTCCCAGTCTCTCAGGTGGGCTCAGGTTAGTCATGACTGTTACCAGCACTGCACACAGAGAGTTGCATTCAATTGAATTTAAAACACTTTTTCAAAATGCAAGTTCTAATTAAGGTTTGTCCATCTGAATACTTGAAGGGCCACTAAAATATACTGAACCATGTTCTGTAACAACTGCTTTGCTCACTGAGGCAATTTGCTAATTTTGTCTTCCTGTGTTTGCAGCAAAGCCTGTTTCTGCAGTGCTGTTTGCAGCTTCCCTTTGACTTTGGAGTGCTGAGTGAGAAGAGGCAGCAGACGAGGGCAAAAGCACAATATGCACATCACCATTTCAGATGAAGGTAGGGAAAATGTCAAGGTCTGGGGCAACAAGTCTGGAGGATGTAAAGTTTGAACCTTGTAGGATGGGGGAAGTCTGGGAGCAGATAAACTGCTCTTGGTCAGCTGGACCTCGGGAAAGTTCATGCACAACCTGAAGGTTCAGAAATGGAAGTTTTTTAAAGCTGATTTTAATGAAGAATCAGAGTGTTCATAGGTTGGCTTTGAATGGTAAAGGTTAATGTAGGCTGCAATTACTGAGCTGTGAAGACAACTGGAAATACTGTACTGTTTTTCTGTCTTGTTTGGGCTACTCCTGGGTAGAAAAATACTACATCAATTTAATTAAGATCCTTGTTCTCTTTTAAAAGATGAAGCAGTCTTTTCACAGACTGTTGCTCCCAAGTCAAATTGTTCATTTTGCCTCATTTCTCTTTTTTGTTTCCTTGGTAAGAGTATAGAAAATTCAGTGCAGCTGAGATTGCTTTGAGTGCAACATGAGCATCATTCATAGTTCCTACAAGTACTTCCCAAAATGATGGGTGTGCTTTGGATTTACAGTGTCACATTACTGTGGTGTGGTAGGAGAAGTAACTAAAACAACTTTTTTTTTTTATTATTTTTGACCAGACTTCTGTGGAAATGTGAAATCAGTGTAAACTCAAGGTTAAGAAAATGCAGTATCTGGAACAATTCATATTATTTGAAGAAATTAACTACATTTAAGGAAAAATTCTGTTTGAGTTCAAGCATTTAGCTCCATGACATGTCACCAGAGCCCACTCATCTCCCCAGTGTGAATCAGGTCCTTCAGCCTGTGCATTCTCTGGGCACTTAAGTTTGAGATCTCCAACCAGCTGTTCTGTACCAGCAATGCTTTGTGTGTGACTGGCCATTGTTTTGGCATTCACTGAAAGCAAGAATCAATTGGCCTTGTTTAGCCAGGAGCTGCCGTCCCCCCAGCCCAGGAGCTGCCGTCCCCCCAGCCCAGGAGCTGCCGTCCCCCCAGCCCAGGCGCTGCCGTCCCCCCAGCCCAGGCGCTGCCGTCCCCCCAGCCCAGGCGCTGCCGTCCCCCCAGCCCAGGCGCTGCCGTCCCCCCAGCCCAGGCGCTGCCGTCCCCCCAGCCCAGGCGCTGCCGTCCCCTCAGCCCAGGAGCTGCCGTCCCCCCGGCCCAGGAGCTGCCGTCCCCCCGGCCCAGGCGCTGCCGTCCCCCCGGCCCAGGAGCTGCCGTCCCCCCGGCCCAGGAGCTGCCGTCCCCCCAGCCCAGGAGCTGCCGTCCCCCCAGCCCAGGAGCTGCCGTCCCCCCAGCCCAGGAGCTGCCGTCCCCCAGCCCAGGAGCTGCTGTCTGAGATCCCTCTCTCTGAGGTCCCTTGTTGATCAAACAGTGGCACACAGTTGTCACTTTTTCAGGATAGTAAAGGAAAGACCATGCTCTTCCCAGTTTTCCTTCTCAACCCTGTGATTTTGGGATGGAAGGAAAAGGTTTATTTGTGTAATAGGAGCCTGCTGTCTCATCTGTGTTGTACCTGGCTTGCTAAGGACTTCTGTGCATGTGTCAATAAATGTGTTGATAAGTGATGTTATCCAAGAAAGAGAAGAGAGTGGAGCAGTCTGGTCACCATAGATACAGACACTGCAGAGTCATATAATGAGCTGAGGTGTAGGTGGTGAAGAGCAGCAGAAAGACAAGAAGCAGAGTCACTGCCTGAGCTCTGCCCCTCAGTCCTAAAAATCACTGCTGCACTTGGAGGGTTTCCTTTGGTGTGGGCCCCCCTCAGCAGGACCCTCGGAGGTGGAGTCCCCTGGTGGGGCTTTGGTGCCCCAAGGACCAGAGCTGAAGTGTGAAACCTTCTGGAGGCAGCAGCAGAGGCAGCCCAGGGCACAGGGAGCTGATCCTGCAGGGCCACCATGGGGCACTGACCCACAGCTGGAGCTGAGCAGGGCCCTGGCACAGCTCAGGGACATCACTCTCATCTCTGGGGGCTTGGAGGCGTCTGGGACAACGTGAGAGCAAGTGCATTCCCCCTTAAACTTACGAGGGAGGGAGATGAACATACACTGTCAGTGGGAAGAAATCCAAAGAAAATCAAGGGGAGACAGAGTAGGTACAAAACTAAAATGGATTTTGCTGGAGAGTTGTGAGAGAAGAAGGTGTAGTGTGGGGGCGAAGGGAGGTGTCAGAAGAGGCAAAGCCATGGACTGAAAATAATGAGCCTAATTAAGGCTGTGAGCATTTCCTTGGAAGATCTTTGCTTTCCCACTGCAATAGCTGGTCCCACTGCCCAGTGGTGCCCTCTGGACTTGCCCTCTTACTTTTCTGAGTGTCTTACAGGTGCCCCCTGTGCTCCTTGCCTGAGGTTTTGAAGGATGTTGGGAATACAGGGACTTGTTGTGGCCCAAATGGGTCTGTGTGCCCCTCTGCAAATCCTTCCCTGCCTGGTCCTGCTGTGCTTCGGCTCCCTGCAGCTCCAGGGAAGGGTTTAACTGGGCTTTGCACAAATTGCTTGTTTATCCTGCTTTGGAGGAGCCCTGCACTGTTTGGGACTGTGTTTGCATTTTGTCTATGATCATGTGACTCCTCTGGGCCACAGGAAAAGCCTTTAGAAATGGTAGGGAAGGCTGCCTGGAAAATGGAAGCTCTTTGAAAATTGCAGGGCTTTGACATTTGTTCTTTATTCTGCCCTGAAGCAAGTGAAGGCCATGCAGATGAAGTTTGTGGCCCATCAGAGGAGCAGCAGAGCCCACCCCGGGAGGGAGGAGGTGGAACTGTCGTGGGCAATGTTCCAAATCAGCCCTCATGAGTGGGATGGGTCTCTAAACCAGTGTGGAAAGTGGCACAGAATGCCAATGTCCCAGTGATCAGGACCCAGGAGAGCAGTGTTGCCCCTGCTCTGTGTGAACCCTTGCCCTGCTGCAGGTGTGCTCTGCTCCAGCACGGCTGGCCCCTGAATGGCACTCCTTCATCTGGTGTGGCTGTGCAGAAATGTATCACTGCCATCTCACACACTAAAAACAGTTCTTTTGAAAATGTATCCCCCCATTCTAATATTGAAGAGCAAGAAAGCCTTCTGTGAATGCTTTGGGACAGTTCACAGACATACACTGACAAATTCTGTGATGGAAGCATTTGGAAACAGGTTTAATCACACTGTGCCTCACCTCAGAAGAATCCAGGATCTCTTGCACACTGAGGTAACATGGACCAGTCCCTTGATCTGCACATGGTGGAAGATAAATGGTAGTTGGGTACTCATTCCATGGTAAAAGAACTCCTCCCTCAGATGTGTGGCAAACATACTGGAACAAATGGACAGAAAACCTGATGTGCCTGCAAATGAATTCCTGAAAGGCAGAAATAATGATCTCAGTGCAGTCCCATGGACTGCAGACAGAACTGAATCCTCTGAGAAATCAAATATACAAATTCTGGCTTTTAGAAAGCAAGGTGCTTTTCCTTTAGTCAAGTCAGCAATATGCAAGAAGCTGCAATATTTATCTATTTAAAGGCAGAATGACAGAGAGAGACTCTGAGATAATAAAAGAGTCTTTTTTAAAATCAAGCTTCTATTTTTTCCAAAGTTTTCTTTGTGTAAAGCATTTTAGGAGTTCATCCCGCCCTGAGAAGATGGGTGCTCTGGAAGTGAGGTGTTACTTGGTGCTCTGAGGGGAAATCAGAATGTAGTCCCAGGGACAGTGGCAGTTTCTCTTTTAGCAGGAATTTGGAAACAGAGCAAGTGAAATATCAGTGTGTGAAACTTCAAAGATATAGCCTTGATTTGGTTCATTTTACTGGAGTTTCTGCAGTTGGGAGAACATATTTTTTTTCATTCAAACAGCAGAATGAAAGACATTAGGAACTACATGCAGAAGGTAAGAAGAAATACTTTTCTGGACACAGATTTTCATAACACTGTGAGTTGACAGATGCAATCCCTTGGGTCCCAGGCAGCAGAGGCTGTGATTGTGACAAGGGCATTTATCTGCTGCCATATTTAATTGATATATTAATGAATTACTGTATTAATAATACATAATTATTCTACAAGATGCAAATTTGTAGAGGAAATCACAATGGTAAACTTTTACACATAAACTTGATATACTCAAGCATTTTTCTTTCATCCAACCCAAGGAAGGAGTCTGCCTGCAGTATTTCAATTCCTACTTCAGTAATGCTGACAGGAGAGGAATGGCCCTGTTGTCAGAGAGAGCCTGGAGGATCAGGTAAGCAGGAGACAAGGTTTTGGTATGAAGAGATGAGTAAGCCAAGGTGTGAGTTCAGTGCATGTGAGTTCAGCGCAGACAGCTTGAATGATTCCCTGTGGAAAGCTGCCTGTGCTCCAGAGTGAGGCACTGGCTCTGCTCCAGCAGCAGCAGCATCCTGTGCTGCCAGAGCATCCCCTACTGTCACTGCATCATCCCCTGTCACAGCACCCTGTGCTGCCAGAGCATCCCCTACTGTCACTGCATCATCCCCTGCTGTCACTGCATCCTGTGCTGCCACAGCATCCCCTACTGTCACTGCATCATCCCCTACTGTCACTGCATCCTCTGCTGCCAGAGCATCCCCTACTGTCACTGCATCCTCTGCTGCCAGAGCATCCCCTGCTGTCACTGCATCCTCTGCTGCCAGAGCATCCCCTGCTGTCACTGCATCATCCCCTGTCACAGCATCCTGTGCTGCCAGAGCATCCCCTACTGTCACTGCATCATCCCCTGCTGTCACTGCATCCTGTGCTGCCACAGCATCCCCTACTGTCACTGCATCATCCCCTGCTGTCACTGCATCCTCTGCTGCCACAGCATCCCCTGCTGTCACTGCATCATCCCCTGCTGTCACTGCATCCTCTGCTGCCACAGCATCCCCTGCTGTCACTGCATCATCCCCTGTCACAGCATCCTGTGCTGCCAGAGCATCCCCTGCTGTCACTGCATCATCCCCTGTCACAGCACCCTGTGCTGCCAGAGCATCCCCTGCTGTCACTGCATCATCCCCTGCTGTCACTGCATCATCCCCTGCTGTCACTGCATCCCCTACTCACTGCATCATCCCCTACTGTCAGTGCATCCCCTGCTCTCTCTCACTGCATCCCCTGCTGTCACTGCATCATCCCCTGCTGTCACTGCATCCTCTGCTGCCACAGCATCCCCTGCTGTCACTGCATCCCCTACTCACTGCATCATCCCCTGCTGTCACTGCATCATCCCCTGCTGTCAGTGCGTCCCCTGCTCTCTCTCACTGCATCCCCTGCCACCTCCTGCTCTCACAGCTCCCCAGGACCACTCCTCAGATCAGCCTCTGAAAGCTCTTACAGCTTAGAAGGGCTTCTTTTTAGGAATTCTGCTTAGATTAGTGAGGAATTATTCTTAACAGACATTTGCTGAAGCTGCACACTGAAGTATAGTGTGGATTCAGCAACAAATGTCCTGCTAAAGTGGAACAGAGGAGATCCCAGTGGCAGCCAACTTTCTGTGCCAGGCTCAGTGCCAGCTCTCCAGAGCCACACAGGCAGCACTCTCCACCCTCACAGTAACGATTCCAGACATCCTTACTGACACTTATCAACAGTCTCTCCTCCAAACAATGTTAAAAACAACTGCCAGATACATTTTCCATTGCATGGTTTTTCATTTAGACATACTTGAAACAACAGCAACAACAAATCTTTTGCTCATTCTCCTCTTTTTGTTTCAGGGTGGCTTTGCTGTTATTGGCTTTTTGTTTCCTGCTCCCTCCTCACACCACCCTGCAGGTTTGTGTGTCTGGGAGCTGCAGAGAAATTGATATTGAGACGTGCTGGGAATGCAGTGCAGTTACCAAGGAAGTGGTTTCCCAAGCAACAGTAACCACATGAATTTTGACAGAATTTCTTCCTCTGTAACTGTATCATGTTTGCAGCTTTGCAGGAGACACAGTGTGGGTTGCACAAGTGATTCTGTCATTGCTAACCATACTTTTTCCATCAGATCTGGTCATATTTCTGCATTCTTGAAAGAAAGAGTTAACTTCGGTTGGAGTGGAGTGCCTGTGTGTGTGTTGTGGGCTGCTCTGTTCTCTGTGCCTGTTCTCCTGCTGGCAGACAGGCTGTGGCTGTGCCAGGGAGCCCTGCAGCACGTGGGCAGATGCCAGAGGCAACATTGCAGCTGTTCCCCAGAAGTGCTGGTATTTGCCCCCCAGGAAGGCCATGCCAGCACCTTGGGCTGCTCCAGCAAACTGGAGGAGACAGTTGCCAGCTTGAGGATGTCAAGGAGCGTAGGAATATGCACATGTTTAGAGTCAGGGAAGGGTGTGAACCAGGGCTGTCCAGGACAGGAGTCCCAGCTGCTCTGGGGGCAAACACAACCACTGTGGCACAGCTGGGCCTCAAGCAAAGCAGGCAGAATTACAGGTCTTCCATTCTCCACAACAAATCACAGTAACACAATAAATTTAGCCCTCTGAAGACAAATTCCCTTCATCCTTGCTCCTGGGAGGGAGTCCGAAAGAAGGGGCCAAACATCTTACCAAGGTGTGCATTTGAGTGTCTTTTGTTACCAGCAAACCTTGGTAAGTCCTGGCTGCCCCTGTGCCCCCTGCGTGGTGCGTGGGCAGCCAGTGCCCAGGCAGTGTTACCAGGGCCCAGTCCTGCCTGGCAGAGGAACACAGCACTCATGTCTCTGCTGAGCTTTAGACGCTAAGAAAAGCCAAATTTCTTTCAATAACCTGTCCTGAATGCAGTGATGTCTCTTAATATCCACTGCACACGCTTGGTGCCATCTGAAAACACAGAAAGAGGCGGTATCTGCATGAGCAGCACCCCAGAGGAGGGTGTGCATTTGAAGCAGCACTTACATTACTGTAGCACTTGTTTGCACTCCTGTTGTGTTAGTTTCCTCAAATATTTTCTGAAAAATTAGATTTCTGCTTTGTCTAGGATAAAAACATTGGTTTTAACTGTCTGAAAAGATTATTTTTTAACTCTCATATCTTCTGGATTTCACATCAATATGGATAATGAAACGTCTGAGCTGCCAAAGGTTTAAAGTGTATGAAGAAACCATTAAGTTGGTTCTGAGAGTGTTGAGGCCTGTGGATCTGAGCCAGCTCTCTGCATATGCAGCTTTAACGGGCCTTCTACTGCCCCACGGCTGGGAGTGGCCAAGCAGAGCCACTGGAGGGAACGAGCAGCATGAATGCACTTTGTTGGCTCTGGATCTGCGTCAGCCTCGCCAGGTACGAGATGGCTCATAAAAACCTGTATTCTTTCCATCATTCACATTTTTTTCTACCTTCCTGAACTACTTCATACAAAGAGGTGCCTTTTTAACCTGTCTCTCAGCCCCTGCTCAAGTTGCAGAACTAACACACCTCCCAGCTGAGTATTGTGTTGCTCCCAGGGAAAGCTGCCTCTGTCCCAGCAGCCTCTCCTGTCCCAGGGAATATGCAGTGGGGACAGCCCTGAGCAGGTTCTACATTCAGTGCTGACTTGCCAACTATGTCACAAATATTTTTGGATTTAGTGGATAAAATGTTTTGCTTAGAACTGGGAAGCTGCTGTCTGCTGGGAACAATAAATGGAAATATAAATACAAATGTGGTGGTAAGGGGCCCCCTGCAGTGAAAGACTGACAGATTTACTTTAAAGTGATTTATGTTTTCTTTTTTTGCTTTTGTTATCTAATGGAAATCTATTTATATAATTAGCCCATAATTTAATCTACTTGATTTCCTTCCAGAAGATTCTTTTATTTAAAAAACAGGGGGAAAGGGGAAAAAAGGAAAGAATTAAAACACCAGCAACAAACCCCCTCATATTTGGTAATTTTTTCCAGGGCTCACTATTACCTGACAGAGGGGATGTGCCTGGGACATATCAATTTTAATAAAATGCAAATATTTTTTGTTTCCTTATTTTCCTCCTGTTTGACCTGAGCCAGGAAGCTGAAGAGCCTTTCAGCAGCATGTCCTGCCCTTGGCTCAGACCTGCGGGGAACAGGGTACCCTTGTCAGTCCTGGGAACAGCACAGCTCTGAGGAACCTGTGCTGCCACTGGGGAGGTGCTCAAGAGGTACTAAAAAAGAACTTCTGCTCTGTGAAAATGGGAGGGAAAATGCTTTTCATGTTTCCCCCGTTCCTGTGAGGCACATTTATTGTGAGGGCAGGGGGCCACTGGAGATCTTTGTCACCCAGGCACTAAAGGTAAGGCTTGTTGCCACACTCACATCTCACTTCAGCCCAAGTCACTGCCCAGTTCTTTTAGCAGGAGAACCCTCTGGCCCTTCACATTGACAGATTGCCCTCAGCAACCTTCTGGTCCAGTCTGTGTCTTGCCTCTACTGTTCTTTATGGGCAGGCACAGCCTAACCTTAAAATAACATCATTTCGAAATCCAAGGAGTGCTTAGAACCACAGATGTTTGCCTTCTTTTCTTCCTCATCTTCTCTGGATTCTCTTACACCCCAAATGGGAGCTCTGATGTAAAAATGCCAATATGTGTCTCTGCTTCCAAGTAGTGCTAAGTCATGTTCTTTAAATGGCATTATCTTGTTAATGCCACGTGTTTCCTTTGTGACAGATTAATTCACTTTAAAGTACATTCATTCAAGAACTGTTCAAACAATAATTTATGAATGGAGCTTTTATCTTGAGGATTCAAGAAATAAAATAAACACCCTCTGGCAACAGCAACTGCTTAAGTACCTAATTTCTCAGAAAGATTATTCCTGAAGGTGAAATGATAATGGTGAAGGGTCTGGAGCACAAGTCCTTGTGAGGGGCAGCTCAGGGGGCTCAGCCTGGAGAGGAGGAGGCTCAGGGGAGACCTTCTCACTCTGCACAACCCCCTGACGGGAGGGGGGGTTGGTCTCCTCCCAGGCAATGAGCAGTAGGAAAAGGGGGCACAGCCTTAAGCTGTGCCAGGGGAGGTTTGGGTTGGATATTAGAAAGAAGTTCTTTACAGAAAGAGTGACAGGGCACTGGAAGGGGCTGCCCAGGGAAGCCACTGAGTCCCCAACCCTGGAGGTGTTTGAGAAGGGGCTGGATGTGGCACTCAGTGCCAGGGGCAGGTGGGCAGGTGGGGCTGGGTCACGGGTTGGACTCTGTTATCCCAGAGGCCTTTTCCAAACTAGTTGATTCTGTCATTCTATGACTTGCTCAAATCTTCAGGCTCTTCTTTGCTTCCTGCTGTGCCTAATTATTATTATCCCCATTCTGCAGGTCTGGGCAATGTTCAAAAATCATCTCTCTGTTTGTATCAGGGCAACTGTATCTCATTTATTCCCACACTCCATTCCTGTTTCTATCCTCACTCTAAAGCACTCTGGGATCCTTTGCATAAAACACATAAGATACAGCTCAGTTAAATGGAGCTGAATTCAGCCTGAATTCTCACTGGAACAGGCAATAAAAGAAAAAATGGCCAAGTGAACATGAAGCTGGGGTGTATTGTAGAGAAAAATGATATTGTATTTAAATGTGAAGGGGAAAATGGCTTTAGAGAGAGGGAAATATGGGAGCAGTTTATTTACATTGATTAACAGTTATCCTGTTTATGATTGTACATTGAATTGAGAGATTTATTTTACACTGAGCTATTTTATTACACCAATAACACAGTGTTGGTGCAAGGAAGAGCAATTACCCTGGTAGATAATACATGAACTTAATGTATTTTCTGGAGTTGAGTAGCCCCACATTTAAATAAGCATGGAACCTGCTCTCTGTGTCCAGACTGTGCTGAGCTCGGGATGACAAAGGACATTTGGTGAGTAGGAATGTTCCCCTTTAGGACCCACATCTGCACATGGTCAAAAACATTCAAAGAAATTCTCAAATGAAAAAATCACATCTTCAGATAAGTGATGGGGTGACCTCACATCCTGCAGACAGATTACACCAATTTACAGTCACTGGTGTTTTATCTGCTCTTCTTCCTATTTGTAACTTAGGCCAAAGAGACCTGATTGCCCTTTGGTGTTTTTATAAAGAGTTTTTTAGGGCTCAGGGATATTTAGTTCAAATATTAGCATGAGATTTATGATTATTGACTTTCAATTTACATTTGACAACAGGAATTAATACAAATTATGTTAATATGTGACAGCACATCCCTTTGAATTTGTGTGTGACTTGGCATGAAATTCCATTTTTGTAACTGCTTTTATATATTTCCTTCAGAATCATGTGAAACCTTTGGCATATGCAGCTGTACTTTTTTTTTAAGTTTATACTTCTTAATGAGATTACCTTTCATCATTTATGAAATGTTTTGTCATAAAGTGGTCATTTAATTCTTGTATTTTAATTGTAACAGATCATTATTGCTGCTCATTTATAATATATTATCCTCTTACAAGCAAATTTAATCACAGGAGCTCCATTTCCCTCTAATCTTTATTAGTATAATGGAGAGAAAACTCTGCCACATTTATTATTTAGCAAATAACTGAGTGTTTTCAAAAAGGACAATTTCAAAAACAATTCCTGAAAATCAACGAAACGAAATGAAGTTTTTGTTCAAGTGGGAAGCACCTTCCAAAGAGGTGAATGGCTCCAGAACAAAGCCTAGAAAAAGAAAGTAGTCTCGGAGATGCCCAGCAGACAGCTGGCAGCTGGCAGAGGTGCAGCTGTCGAGAATGGAGGTGGGAATGTGCCTCCAGCAGAGCCCCAGCAGGACATTGTTGGTGCTGCTCTGTCTGGGCACTCTGACCTCACTAATAGTTCAACCAAGGGCAGCAATTATTTCATAACCATTTTGGGTGTTCATAGTTTAGGGGACCTTAAAAAGAAAAAGCACGTAGCTGTTTATTTTCCTCAGGAAACAGTGAAAGGTGATGCCAAGGAGTTTCAATTTACTTTGCCACAATTAAAGTGGGGATGTGTCCTCCTGTCCTCCCATGTGCTCCAGCTTTCCAACATGCTGGATTTTCTGAAGAAAAGTGTATAAATAGCAGGTTTTCAAAAGCAAGATATGAAATTGAGGTTGGGAGGGGGATTTTTTGAGTTAAAATTCAAAATAATTACTTCAGCTGCTTTGGTTTTACTTAGGAAAGAAATGTTCAGACCTCTTCCCTCTTACTGTAGGAAAAAGCAGACACTTGTTTATTCTGAGCCACCATTTCCACGTTGCTGCTGCAGAGGCTCTCCCTGCTGCTCTTTGAAGTGAACAAAATAGGAAGCCTGGAAAAAAGGCTTTCAGGCAGTATTGGAGGCATCTGCATTGCCTTGTTATTGCCTTGGTAGGAGTTCAAGAAACAGCTACTGATGGGAGAGTTATCTGGTGTTTAACACACGGGAACAAACTGTGGGTGCTGTTTGTACACGAGATACCCCAAGGCTTTCTCTGCAGAGCAGCTGCTGGGGTGTAAATACCATCCCGAGAGCAAAAGGGGTCAAGGGAAGAAATGTGTTTCCATACCTTCCTGGCTGATAAATCCCATTCCACCTGTCCTTGCAGTGATAGCTCCTTGAGGGCTCCAAACCTGCCCCATTCTGAAGGGAGAGAGAAGGAAATGTGGAGCTCACCCAAACAGCCAAGACAGGCAGTGTGTGTACTTTGGCCTCTGCCCAAGAATAACATTAGGATTTTAAACATTTAGCTTACTTTAGGAGGCCACTTTCCGAAGCACAAACAAGTGCATGAAACAAACAAACAAATAAACAAACAGTTCCTGTTGCCCTTTACACCAGAAGTGGTTGGTGTCTTGGCACAGTCAATAACTTTTCATGCTTTACCACTTCTAGCCATGTGCTGGGCCCTTAACTGAAGTTGCAGGTGGGTGTAAATCCTGGTGCCAGCTCTGCCCTTCCCCCTTGGAGGGGAGAGGACACCCTGAGCAGGGGAGGGTGGGTGGCTGCGCCTGAGCCTTTGCCCCCCGACCCAGACAGCGACTTCCACTGACCTGCCCTCAGTGCTGTGGGTGCAGCTGGTTCGTGCCAGGACAGCGACTCCAGGTGTGCCCACCTGGGCAAGGTTTAACACCTGCTTGAGGTGGGAGGTAAGTCAGATGTTACATCAGCCTTGACTGGTTGTGTCATTCTGAGAACTGTGAATCTTGAATTCCTGGTCAGAAAAAGGCAAACATTAAAGCACAGGTTACACTTGCAGAAATTTTGTTTTCTATGTACTTGAACAGTTGCAGAAATCTCTTTTTGCAGGATAAGCATTAAAAGAAACAATGTGTCAGTATAGACCAAATTGATTCTGAACACTAAATCTGAGAAATGAAGAAATGCAGACTTCTAAATTGAATTGAGAATGAGTTTCATTTAATAATGAAACATTTGAATTAGTTATTAAAAATTCCATAGATATCTGTACAGACTAAATTTTATGCCTTCAAAATAAACAGCAGAAAAAAGGAAATGTAATCCAGACACTGTGTTTTCAAGATAACATGCAAACAGAATAATTAATGGAATGCAAACACAGTATTAGTTTCTAGAAGAACTTTATCTTATGAAAAAAAAAATAATTTAATTATAGTAACAAAGCTTGCAACTGAAACAAAGGTACAATGAAAGATTTTTTCCTAGAGGTGAGTAGGAATTTTCTGATGATACATTTTTTCAATAAGAAAAGTAAGTTTATAAAAACTGGAACATTCTTTTGGGAAGAAAAGGAATCTCTTTTCAAATTTTGATCTTTTTAAATTTTGACTTTTAAAAGCTAACCTGTGTTTTTCCTTGGCAATCAATTGCATGAGTAGCAGGAAGCCTTTCCCTGTGTGTGAGGCTGTCAGGGAAGCGTTTGGCGGAGCAGTTCGTGGTGTTGGTCACCTGAGGGACTGCCCTGCCTGTCCCTGCCCGTCCCTGCCCTGCCCTCACCCCCCCGGCCCCTGCCGAGCCCTCGGCTCGGGCTCCTCAGCGCCCTCGGGGGGCACCCAGAGCCCTCCTGCTCCATATCGCGGGCTGGGCACCTGCTGCTCGTGGGCAAGGGCCAGGCTTGAATGGACTGAGGTACTTTTGGCAGCTCCACCCTCACGGAGCAAAGGGACGCTGTGAGGGGCACCCTCACGGAGCAAAGGGACGCTGTGAGGGGCACCCTCACGGAGCAAAGGGACGCTGTGAGGGGCACCCTCACGGAGCAAAGGGACGCTGTGAGGGGCACCCTCACGGAGCAAAGGGGACGCTGTGAGGGGCACCCTCACGGAGCAAAGGGGACGCTGTGAGGGGCACCCTCACGGAGCAAAGGGACGCTGTGAGGGGCACCCTCACGGAGCAAAGGGACGGCGTGAGGGGCACCCTCACGGAGCAAAGGGACGGCGTGAGGGGCACCCTCACGGAGCAAAGGGACGGCGTGAGGGGCACCCTCACGGAGCAAAGGGACGCTGTGAGGGGCACCCTCACGGAGCAAAGGGACGCTGTGAGGGGCAGCCCCGGGGCTGGAGTGGGAATTCGGGTCTCCTGGGAATGAAGGGCTTTGTGCTGTCCATGAGGGGGGAACGTGCGAACCGCTGGGAGGGCACTCGCAACTGGAAGCTCTGTAAGGTCCCTCCAGCCCCAAGTTCTCAGTGAGGGGTTCCCTCCCTCCTTTCCTCCCTCCCAGCCCTCAGTGAGGGCTCTCTTTCCAGCCCTCCGTCTCCAGCCCTCAGTGAGGGGTCCCTCCCTTCCCACCCTCAGTGAGGGGTTCCCTCCCTCCCTTCCTCCCTCCCAGCCCTCAGTGAGGGGTCTCTTCCTCCCAGCCCTCAGTGAGGGGTTCCCTCCCTCCTTTCCTCCCTCCCAGCCCTCAGTGAGGGGTCTCTTTCCAGCCTCAGTGAGGGGTCCCCTCCCCAGCCCTCCCTCCCCACCCTCAGTGAGGGGTCCCCTCCAGCCCTCCCTCTCCGTGTGGTGCCAGCATGGCCGCAGGATGCCCGGCAGCCCCACAGCCCCCCAGGCTCAGCCTCATGCCAGCCCTGGGGGCACACGGAGCTGCCCGTGGGTCAGCAGGTGAGCAGGAGCTGTGACCCTCAGCCCAATCCAGCCCTGGGCTGGCACCGTGCCCCTCAGCCACAGCCCTGGAGGCACACAGAGCTGCCCATGGGTCGGCTGTGGGCTGGAGCTGTGCCCCTCAGCCCCAGCCAGCCCCGGGGGCACAGGAGCTGTGCCCCTCAGCCCCAGCCAGCCCCGGGGGCACAGGAGCTGTGCCCCTCAGCCCCAGCCAGCCCCGGGGGCACAGGAGCTGTGCCCCTCAGCCCCAGCCAGCCCCGGGGGCACAGGAGCTGTGCCCCTCAGCCCCAGCCAGCCCCGGGGGCACAGGAGCTGTGCCCCTCAGCCCCAGCCAGCCCCGGGGGCACAGGAGCTGTGCCCCTCAGCCCCAGCCAGCCCCGGGGGCACAGGAGCTGTGCCCCTCAGCCCCAGCCAGCCCCGGGGGCACAGGAGCTGTGCCCCTCAGCCCCAGCCAGCCCCGGGGGCACAGGAGCTGTGCCCCTCAGCCCCAGCCAGCCCCGGGGGCACAGGAGCTGTGCCCCTCAGCCCCAGCCAGCCCCGGGGGCACAGGAGCTGTGCCCCTCAGCCCCAGCCAGCCCCGGGGGCACAGGAGCTGTGCCCCTCAGCCCCAGCCAGCCCCGGGGGCACAGGAGCTGTGCCCCTCAGCCCCAGCCAGACCTGGGGGCACAGGAGCTGTGCCCCTCAGCCCCAGCCAGACCTGGGGGCACAGGAGCTGTGCCCCTCAGCCCCATCCACCCATTGGGTGGTGCTTTCACTCTTGGCTCTTTGGGGAATGTGACAAACAGGCCCTGACACTGTTCCCTCAGTGCTGAGCTGTTCTTACCCACAGCAGGAGATGCTAAACTGTGGAAACCAACACACAAACAGGCCATGGTTTCTGGCCTGAACTTGTTTTAATTTCTTTTGCTTTCCTCCCTGTGATTGTCTTTGTGGGCATACATAGATTAAGGCTGTGATTCTGATCCCAAAAGTACAAGTAAGAGTATGGATTGGACCATGGTCTTTTGAAACTGTAACTACATAAAATACTTACCTCAAAGACAGTGTGTGCAAGTTTAGTAAAGTAAATTTCATTTCATTCTGCTATGAATGACAAAATTAATTCTCAATCTTCCGTTCACTTATATATTCAAATAATACCAGAGTGTACCAGTGCACGATGCCAAGCCCAGCCCTGCAGCTCCCACTCACCACGGAACTTTGGGAACTCTATCACTGGCAGCAGCTGATAGAATAAAATATTTTATAATATTGAATCCACTGTTGCAATAAACATCTCATTTGAAGCAGTAATAGCAGACTATTATTCTAAGCAACCTTAATCTTCCTTAGCTGTAACAAATCATTTAGAATTATTCAGGGTAAAGTATATAGGTGAGATGTTAATAGAGAACCCGTTAGCCAAAATACTGTTTTAATCAAGAATTTGAAATGCAGACTAGAGTAGAATTTGATACTATAATAACACCTTTCATACTGTAGACATTCTAAAGCAATTTCAGTAATGAGCTGGATAGTGTGGGTGCTCTGACTGTGTGAGGAATACAAATATCAGTAGCCACACTTTGCTTGACATAAACTCTTACACAGAGATTAGAGGATGGAAATAGGTTTGACTGGGGTGAAGAAAAATGCCTGACAGGCTGCACACCTGCCCAAAAATCACTTAAAGAGTGTCAGCTTTTCTGCCTGGGCCCAAAGAGGAGTTGAACAGCTCAGGGAGTTCTCTGCACTTCCAGCAGCCATTCCAGGCTCCTGCCCCTTCCCCAGCAGCTCAGGAATCACTCACAGGGCAAACAGCGCAGGGAAACGAGCAGGGCTGGGGCTGAAATAGGGCTTGGAACGCACCTTGTAGCAACTGTTTGGCAACAAAGTCTCTCAACTGGTGATTGATGTTCTGCTACAAAACATCCTCCCAGCTGAGTGAAACCTCTGTGAAAGAGAGAGCAGTATCTTCCTATGCAAACCTGCACCACTGGGGAAAAATAACTGAAGTATCTGAAGAGAGGGAAGTCTCTGTTAAATACAAAGTGGACAGCTAAAGAAAATGGGATTTTATTCTGCTTGAAAAGCTGAACTCAATTTCAAAAGGCAATTTTAATTAAAAATATTCAGAAAATCTGGCATTATTTGAAAAATAGAGACAGGGATATAATCATGTTTTAAAGCTGCTACTCTTAAGGAAGTAGAAATAAAATCTTTGGCCAGTAGAGCAAAGATAAGATCAAAGATTTAATTCTCACTTTCTGAGAAATGCCAGTACCTTAACCATGGATTTGAGCATGGCAGTTCCAGAGATAATATAGGACAAATCAGACTGACTTCCAAACAGAAGTATGTGGGATAGCTACAGAACTGTAACTTCTCCTGTACAAGATGCTGAAAAACTGGTTTCTTGCTTTGGAAAATACTTCTCTCATCAGTTCAAGCCGAATTCTGGAGCAATTAGTCTTCAGTGCAGTGGAAGACCAGACCCATAATAAGTTTGTTTTGCTCAGCTTCTCTTTATTAAATGCTCCTATTCAATCCCTTCCTGCTCTTGCAGGGAACGTGCCATGGGTTTCAGCAAACTGATGTGGATGAGATGTTCACATGTCACTGTGAAGAGCACCCCCAGCAGACACACAAATCCAAATATTTCTGTGACATCTTTATCAAGTGAGAGAAACATCTGACTTTGATAGAATTTCTCTGTGTGTTTGGCTTTGATGACTCCCAGTCTTTGTTCATAACCTACCTGCAAGGCATTTTCCTGCCTTTTGTACCTGCAGAACGTCTCTAATTTCTGTTAGCTGCTCACTGGAGGCAGTGCCAAAGCACTGTGGGCCCTGTCCATGTCAGTGCTGTGCAGTGACACACCTCTCCAGATGGGCAAGGGGAAGGGATCACCTTTCAGATTTAAAAACTTTAAAGCAGAAAGTGCCCCGTAGGAGTTATTTGCCAGTCTACAGATTTTTGTAACAGACAAACCGAAGGAAGCTTCAAGTCTGTTGTTTCCTTGCATGCAATGCAGCATCAGCTGGAGGCACAGGGAGAGCTGATCTCGGAGAGGAAAGGTGCAAAATCAATACTGAATTCACCTTGCTGTGTTAATGCCTGCTTGCTTAGCACCACGTTGGAGGGCCTGGGCCCCCATGCCCATTGGGCACATGAACCTCCAGGGATGCCATGCTGAAACCCTGCCCGAGCTGAGGCGCTTTTGGTGGAGCAGGAAAGGCTTGAATTCCCCAAGTGACACCCCATGCTATAAACCTTTATCTTCTCCACTTTCAATTTTATAACTTCATAACGTTTATGGGGGGTTGCTTCTGACTGGTTTTGAAGTTACTTAGCTCTGCTTATATTGTTCTGATAATTACCTTTCTAATGACCTCATAAATACCTTGTCTCATTTAAGCCATGGCTGCAGTAATTTGAAACATGCTCTGAGCTGGCAGTCTGTCTTAAAATTCATCCTATAAGCATGCAGTCTTTAAAATGTATAGCTTTTTTTAGTTGCTTCTGCATGTTCTTATTAACAGTGTTTCCAAATGTGTATGTATGAATTTATTTATGTATTGAGGGAGAGAGGATTGATAAGCAGTGATTCATCTCCCAGAATGGCATTTTGGAGTTCACAACAAGTATCAGAAGCTGCCATGCTGGATGTGAAATCATCTCCCCAGTACTCCCCTTTTCCATCAGCAGTTCTCAGCCATGCAGTGCATTGCCTGCCCCATTTGCATGTGTCGTGTTCCAGGACTATTCCCTTATCAACATAATTCCCTCTGTGGCTGAACTGCCTGCAATAAATTACTTCTGCTTTTCCTTTTGTTCCCAAGGTTATCCCAATCTCCCAAGAACACTTAAGGACAGTCAGGCTATGAAGAAACAGAGAACTGAAGTTCCACTACAACCTGGTGAGTTCAGCATTTTGACACTTGGTGTTTACAGTGAGGAGCACAGCAAAGGGAAGGAGATGTTGTCTCTCCTGAAGGTGCTGCTGCTCCCTCAGCTGCACTGGGACTAACCCTGCAGTGGGGACACGGAAAACCTGAACCACTTGGAGGCAATCACATGCCTACTGTTCAGGAATAACTTCCTTATTTATGAAGTGTTGGGGTGGGGGACAGAGAAAGGGGGGCTGCAGTTCATCTCACTGAATTCTAAACATTTGGAGATTCCTGCCCTTCAGCTGGCAAAGGGGCTGGGCATGGCTGGCCCAGCCTCACCCGCCTGGCACTGAGGGGTCTGAGCCAGATCAGTCCCACGCTGTGTGTCCAACTGAGAGTTTCTGAGGGCAAAACTTCAATTCCTACCCATCAAGAGAGAAACGTGGCTCAGGCCAGCTGCAGAGGATTCAGCCTTTGCCACAGTCTGTGCAGAGGCAAGGAATGCAAGACTACTTGAAAATGTCTTCTTTGCATAGATATAAATAATTTTAAACCCACAGAATGCTTATAATTGGTAAAGCATGGAGCAGAATGAAGCTAACATGACTTTCATGATGCCTACAGGACAGACTAAATGTATTAATTCTTGAAAATGCAGGGAACCACAGGAGGAATTTACAGGAGATAATAATGATGCAATATTTTATATCATCATTATTTAAATCTCTCTAAATAATATTGAACTTTTGATATATTCCTACATATGATGCAGTTTTCAATGTCATGGCTAAATTTCAGATCACTTGTAACATCTCTGTGAATGTCATTGCTGTTAAAATGTCATTATTTCCCTTTTTTTACCAAGTCCATCATCACTTTACTCCCATTGCTTCATTTCTTTGGCTCTCAGACTAGTGAGCATTAATTTCAAACATTCCTACAATTTTTGGCACCTTATTGAATCACATTGCTGGCATGACTCGTTTAGTCCTTATCTCAAAACTGAAATAATATTAAGGGCTCCTTTAAAAATGTTTTCACTGGCATAACCAGTGTTTTAAGGTTCTTTTTAACCAACAGGATTATTTTTTGTAAACATGGCATTACAAAGTAACTGTCACCCACTTGCCTGAAAAACACCTCAGAACGTGGTTCATTCTTTTTCACACTTTAATCCAGTGTTGCTTAACAATCTGCTGTGAGAAGGCCATCTACATCTTGAAGAAAATATTATTACTTCCTCTGCCTTAGAGTCTAGCTAAATATTTAGACAATTTTTAATTGAGAGAAGGCTGGACAATGTAGCAGCAATTTGGAGCTGGAAGTAAAAGCAAAATTAGTTGCTCTGGTGAAAGCCCTTGGCTTGTTATTAAGGAAGATGATTACTATAATTAGTGGCAAAGAAGATGCACAGTTCTCTTTATAAAATGGTTGTGGATGATCTCCAAAAAATTATTAGGCTGTCTGGCCAGAAAAGTGTCCCCAGGGGACACCTGTGTTCCAGACAGGAGCAGTTGTGGGTCTGCTGTCCCAGAGCAGGCACTGCCTGTCAGGCACTGCCCCGCTCTGGAGTCAGCCCCGCTGGAGCACCAAGGGGAAAAGCAAAGAGGTGGATAACATTGCAGGGAGGATCCCTTTCCTTCAGTGCCCTTCCTTCCTCTGTGAATGACATTCAGTTCTGCAGCCTGGCCCGGGAGTCCATTGGCCCAGGCCCCTGCTGCTGTTCCCAGCCCAGGGAGCAGCACTCAGCCTTCCTTCTCCCCCCACAAGTAGTGCCTGGACTCCTGTATGGAAAGTGCCACAGTCTCCATGGGAAGCTTGAAGGCACCTCTGCCTTGGCAAATGTTCATTTTTCTTAGGGGATAGTGCCAAAGGTTTGAACACCACTTTGAAGGCAGAAAGAGAATGGAGCCTGGGAGGTTTTGTCTAAAGGCAAGGGAAGTCTCACTCTTCTGCTGGCCAGTTTGAAAAAGAAAACAATTTCTAGATTTTGGTTTTAGAGGAAGTGAGTTTGCAGTAAGCTTTGAAACCTTCTGATGGAAGAGCTGTAGAAAGGTAGGCAGAGAAATGCTAGGGCTGGTCATCTGCAGTGAGACTTAATGACACAAGTCTTTCAGCAATTGTTTGTCAGCATTCAGAGAAGCTGAATTTTTTTTATCTGAAGAACCTTTCACTAAATTCCCTCTTCAGTTTATATGCTGTCTGGAGTCTGTGTAATCCAAGGGCACAGTTTCAAAGTTGTGTCTTTGCATCTGGGAGTTTAAACTCCATGTAATTTATGTATTAGACATTTAAATCCCTTTTCAAGCTGGTCTATCTGTTTTGGGGTGATTAAAACATTTTGTATGTGCTGTATTTGTTTGCTCAGTCAAACAAGACAACTGTGAAGAGACCTGATCTGGTATTTAAGTGCAATTTTCAATGTAATGTCTGTTATCCTGCTGCTGTGACATACATTAATGGGCCTGTATATCACGAATCTTCCACCTGTAACTTCCAGCCATTACTCATCTCCGAGCTGTTTTCCTCTCCTCGAGTGCTGCCACCTCTGGTGTGGAAAGAAGGAGGAGAGGCTTGTACCAGAAATGCTACATAAACTGTGCTCTGAGCCCAGGGAGAGGAACACGGAGCAGCCAAATGGAGATTAACGAGGGTTTGCAGAGGAAGAGCTGCCTGGCTTGGAATGGAGTCAGGAACCCTGGGGCTGATGAGCTCATCCTCGAAAAAATCACCATAAGGCAGATTATGAACTCAGCCCCAAAAGTACAGACCATGCAAAGCAGATCATTAATTCCATGTATTTTATAAAATATATATAAAATATTATTCAACAGTATGTGGCATAGTGACTCAAATGACAACAATAGGATAACATTTAAATCTAAACTAAATTTCAATGAGAAATGATGCTGCTCCTCTAAGATGAGGAGAAAATCTGTTTCAATAGATGACAGCACAGTCCTTCTGTTCCTTTCCTTTAATCAGTTTTATAATGGTGCCTTTCTTTCCCAAAGCAGGCATCTGATAAGGCCTTGTACTTGCTGCTCCATTTCCCAAACTAAAATTCCCTGCCCTGACATTGTTCAAGGTGAGCAGAAATAGGGCAAGACACACGCTGTTCTTACAGCTGCACCTGCTCAGGTGCACAGCTCCCAACTGCAAGGGCTGCCCACTCCCAGGACTGAATGCCAGGGAGAAGGGAATGGGGAGGGAGGAGGAGTGTGTTTAAATGTCCTACTACTCTGCTATCGTTAGAATGGTTGCAGTTTACAAACCTATTTTAATTAATAGCATCAAACATACAATTTTCTCTTCCTTGCTGTAAAAGAAAACAAATGATACCATTGGCTGCTCTTGGCTTCATCAGGTGCACTGTTCAGTGAGTGAGAAAGGGCTGGGGGGCCAGAGGGTGGTGGTTCATCCAGAGGGTGACTGGGCACAGGTGCCCCAGGCTCAGTGTGGGGGCCAGTCCTGTTTAACACCTTATCAATGATCCCTGTGAGGAGTCCAAGGGCACCCTCAGGCATTTTCCTGGGAACACCAACTTGGGCAGGAATGTTGAGCTGCTGAGGGCTGGAGGCTCTGCAGGGGGATGTGGGCAGGCTGAGACCAAAGGTGTGAGGTGCAGCAGGGTCAGGGCCAGTGCCAGGTCCTGCCCGGGGGGCACAGCAACCCCTCCAGCAGCACAGGCTGCAAAGCTGCCCATGGGCAAAGCACCTGGGAGTGCTGGCTGAGGTGACTGACCCTGAGGCACCATGTGCCCATGTGGCCAAGGCCAGTGGCATCCTGTCACACCATTGCAGCAGCACCAGCACAGCCAACAGGGCCAGGGCAGGGACTGCCCCCTGCACTGGGCACTGCCAAGCCCACACCTCCAGAGCTGTGCCCAGTCCTGGGCCCCTCACTGCAGGGAAGGAACTGAGGGGCTGGAGTGAGCCCAGAGCAGGGAACAGAGCAGGCCAAGGGCTCAGAGTGGCAGAGGAGGAGAGGCTGAGGGAACTGTTTATCCTGGGAAAAGGAGGCTCAGGGGAGACCTTTTTGCCCTTTCCAACTACCTTAAAGGAGGTTGTAGTGAGGGGGTGATCAGTCTCTTCTCCCAAGTAACAAGTGATAGGACAAGAGGAAAAGGGGAAATGGCCTAAAGTTGCACCAGAAGGCATTTTCTAATTGGATGTTTGAGGTTGTTCCCCCAGAGGGTGGTGGGCACTGACCAGGCTCCCCAGGACAGTGGGCACAGCCCTAGGGCTGCCAGAGCTCAGGGAGTGTTTGGGCAATGCTCTGGTAACAGGGTGGGATTGTTGGGGTGTCTGTGCAGGGCCAGGGGTTGGACTCAATGACCCTGATGGGTCCCTTCCAGCTCAGGATAGTCTATGATATTGGGAACCATTTCTTCACCAAAAGGGTTGTCAAGCACTGGGACAGGATCCCCTGGGAAGCCACTGAGTCCCCATCCCTGGAGGGGTTTAAAAGATGTGTAGATGTGGTGCTGAGGGACATGGTCAGTGCTGGGCTGAGGGTTGGGCTTGGTGATCTTTTACAGGCTACAGACTGTGTGACTGCTTAAGGGACAGAGGAGTGCCCTCCCCTTTCTTTCCAAAGAACTGCAGGCTCTACCTTTTTTGTTTCTTTCCTCCCTAATTTCTCATAGAGTCTTTATTAAAGGAAATAAATGCAAATGAGGTGCCTCTAGCAGTATAATTAAAACTTTCTGGCTTGATTAAAGAATGCAGACTGTCAACTGCTACACGGTGAGAGATTCTGCCATTGACACTTTAGAATATGCAATGCATTCAGGGGAAAGCATCCCAAAGGGGGGCTACTTTCCTCTAAGGAAGCATAATTCATAGCAAAATCTAAAGAAGAAAACCATGAAGTGAACGAAAATAAACAAGACACTTCCAAGTATGAGGGAATCTTACTAATGTTCTACTTCTTCCCAAGGCAAGGCATTATACATTTATATATAAATAATGAGATGTTATATAAAAATGTATGTGCTGCAGCCAGCATTGCTATCTGGGCCTCTGCCTGGCTTACTAATGAGGCTGAGACACTGGAGCGAGTCATGTTGCCACGGAGTGTGTTCTTGCACGTTTCAGAGGGAGATTTCAGACCTGGGTGTGTCCTTCAAAAGAGGGGGAGGGAGAGGAAGGGACACTCAGTGAGTGTGTGAGACCTGAACTAAGACCTGGGGAGGCCTCAGGGGTGTGCAAAATGGTTGTATGTTTTAGTACAAAGTATCCTTTCAACAGAGAGTGAATAAACTCCCCAGACAGGTCAAGGGAGAGTAAAAATAGTTGGTTTGTAAAAGCTTGCAGAGGCTGAAAATTGTTCCTATAGAATGACAAGATATGATCCTATCTCTCAATTCTCTGTAACAGTCCTACCTTTTTTTACATTTTTCCTTCCCCCCCCCGCCCCCCTTCTTTTTTTTCCTTTTTTCTTCTTTTCTGGTTTTGCTTTTGGAAATGACCTTGGAATTTGTCCAACTGTCTTTGGAAAGAAAATATACTTGGATTTATTTTAGTTAGTTATTTTCACTGTACACAGATCAGAGCTTGAAATGTGCTGTTGGGCATTTCATAAAAACCAAAGTGCTACTCTATAACATCAGGCTTTTTTGAACTTATTTATTCAGCTCAGGTCTGCAGCTTGCTTAGGATGAAGGTGCACAGAGCACGAGAGTGGCTCTGAGAGGTGAAGGTGTGGCAGTGGCCCAAGGGAGTACACTCTGGATGGTTCTCCTCCTTTTCTCCAGAACTGTTCAGGAACATTCATGCACTGCAGAGAAAGCCACAGCCAACATTTCTGTGTGTGGCCTTTGGAACATTCTAACTGAGGCTTGGGAAGAAGGTGAAAGCAAGATACCTCAAGATAAGCTGGGTTTGAAGTCTTCTGTCTCCCAGAAAACTCTCCTACAATTCCATTCCTCCTGTCAAGCAGTTCCTTTGTTGCAGCTCTGCACACACAGGTCTGCACTGGATCCTCTGCAGGGCAGCATTTGCTGTGCTCAGCAACACTTGCCCCTGGATCTCTAAGCCAGGCAGCTCTCAAAGACTTGTCAGGCCAATCTAACAGGACAGCTTGCTTGCACTAAGCCACTCTGCATTTGGAGGAAAAGTCCTTCCTGCTACTGGAGCCTTTCTCCAGAATGGCTGGTTGTGGCTGTGACAGGCAGGGGGCACAGGGGCACCCTCTCCCTTTTGGCTGGGACAAGGGGGGCAGGTCACAGGAGCCCTGAGAGCTGCTCCATCAGGGGCTGCTCATTCAGCTGCTCTGTGCTGGGCCCTGGCTCATTCAAATGCTTTGTTTGCCAGGCAGAAACAGCCCTTTGCAATACTCAATCTTTCTCTCACTACTTTTATTTAAAGACATCACTGGCGATTCAAATTGAACTGTGGTTCAACTCTGAAACTTTAGCCAGATGGGTTTCCCTGAGTTATGCAATTTCTCATAGGCCCAAGAACCTCAGTTATTAACATTTTTTACTTGAAGTAAATTTTTAATTAAGTGGGAAAGATAAAAAAAAAATGAAGGAGATTTAATACTGTTTCTTTTATATTCTTTGAGAGCTGCAGGATTATGTGCTGGCTTCTAAATGGGCCATGAGTTTAATTTCCCTCCAGAAAAAATATGTCCCTGGAACACTACAAGGAAAATGGATTTCAAGACTCAGTTCTAGATTTAGAACTGGCATTAATTTTCAGTTTCAGTGGTTTTTAAAGATTGCTCATCGTGGGTTCTTTCTGCTTCTCCTTTGAAATGTGTCCCTTCTGAGCTTTTGGAGACCTAAAGACCTTGGGGAAAGGGAACTGTTTTCTTTGCCCAGTTCCAGGGTGAGGAGGAAATGAAGAACTATCACCAATAGCAGCTGTAACTAAACAAAGCACTGGAGGAAATGAAAGAAAGAACAAGTTTCTAATTCCAATAGACATCACAAATATGTCCAGGCTTAAACACCTTTGTGTATTCTATGGAATTAGTTAGGGATGGGACTTTAAATGCAAACTGCTCCTGTGTACTGGAAGGATAAAAGGAAGTTGCCAGTATTTGAACTTGAAAGAGTTTAGCAGATATTATCTGTTATAAATTGCAGCTTATCCATTCCAATTTACTATTTCGTTCACTTCAATCTTACAGGGAAGAAAAGTAGTGGAAGTACAAGATGGACATCAAAAGATGTGATTATTTACCAAAACCCAGCAAATTTTATAATAGAAAAAATAGAAACTATTTTTTCTTTCTCAGTCACAAAGATGATCAAATTAATAGAAAAAAGTCAACTCCTTTAAAGTAGCTCTATGACCAAATATATAAACTCTCTGTGTTTCTAAAGTTGTTCAGTAGCAGAATTAATACATTTTAATTAACAATGTCTGAAGAATTCCCTGTGTTGACCAGAAGGGATTGCCAGCTAATTGTAAACTGGTACACACACATTTCTGAAGAACAAAGTGAAGCCAAAATTTGTTACCTTCAGTTCAGATTTCTGCAAAATTTTCTGTAGGAACTGTCAGGAAATTTTCAGGTTGCCATCTCTGTCTCCCCCTCAGGTGCTTTTCCTCCAAGGTGAAGTGTCTTGGTCTGGCTCCTCTGCTGCTCTGCAAACATTTAAGCCAGCCTTGGCCCTGAGAGGTGGGACCAGTTCCCTCCCCTCCCTGCTTTGGATCAGTGCTGGGGTGATCTGGTGCACCTGGGCCTGGGGCTGGGGCTGGGGCTGGGGCTGGGGCTGGGGCTGGGGCTGGGGCTGGGGCTGGGCCTGGGGCTGGGGCTGGGGCTGGGGCTGGGGCTGGGGCTGGGCCTGGGGCTGGGGCTGGGGCTGGGGCTGGGGCTGGGGCTGGGCCTGGGGCTGGGCCTGGGGCTGGGGCTGGGGCTGGGCCTGGGGCTGATGTGATCTGGTGCACCTGGGGCTGGGGCTGGGGCCGGGGCTGGGCCTGGGGCTGGGGCTGATCCAGCTCATTACTCTGTTTGTACCTGGGTCCTGTCCCAGCCCCGGCAGCTTCAGCGCCTTTCCTGGGCAGCTCCCTGGGCTCCTGTGCAGGTCCTTGTCAGTCTGGTCTTTGGACTTTCATTTTTTCAACATAATTTTGTAGTTTTGTGGCTGGAAATTATGACCATGCCTTGGAAGTTGTCTTGTGAGATCTTTCTTCTTTGGCTTTTAATTCTTATGAAACATTTAGTGCAGACATTGAATATCCAACTGTATTTTCAGATCACCTAAGTGTGTATGTGTCTATATATGTACACACACAGATGCAGGACATTCCAGGACACCTTCCCTTGGGACTTCTCCACTGAACTCCTTACTGTGCAACCTTATGAGTTATTTTTGCCTTTGCTTTCATGTGTAACATTTTAACAGGGGACATTCCTTTTCTGTTCTTCACACCACACTGTCAGGATGGGGTTGACTCACAGGATAAGAAAGAGTGTTCCCTGGTGGTTAAAATTATTCCTTCCAACCTTCCCTGAGTCTTAGCTGATGGCCATTTATCAGAAAGGTTGGGCTGGGTTTTAGTGGTTCTGTGAACTTTTTTTCTTTCAAAACAAAGGAGGAACACTTGAAGAAGGAAAGGAGAGAAAGACTAAGTAGAGGAAGTAAAGAGATGAATCAAGGGGAAAGACTAAGAGACAAGAGAACCTCACTGAAAGCAACAGACTAAAGTATCCCCTCTGAAGGTGCTTTGGTTCAAATGCAGCCTTTTAAGGCACAAGAGGCAGAGGTAAAACAAACAAACAAGCAAACACAGCAAAACAAAACCAAAAGGAGGAAGGAAAGTGAATTGAAGACACAGCTTTTAGGAGAGGCCACATAAGAGTGAGGGTGTATCAACCACTCTGGTCTGGGGAATAGCCAGATTTTCTCATAGCCTTGGTGTGCTTAGTCCTTGAGAACTTTCCTATGAAAACCTTACACCATGTTATTCATAGTTTTTACAGTACACATAATGTCATTTATTTTAATAGTGCTCTGTAAGATTTGTATCAATGCAACAACAGGTGGCATTTTTCTTTGCTTATTGAAACTATAATATTGACAGCATTATTTGGGGATAAACATTCACTGCCTGCTGTGTCTCTTAGAATTTATTCTCCTGGGATTGCTTCCTGTGAAATCTCTCAAAGGACACTGGTCCAGCCTAGCTCATGAGATGACCCCATTCAGACTGAAGACTAAAATTCAGAATTTCAGACCCAGTCTTCTATCCATATAATGGTAAATTGTCTTAAATGCGAATTTTCTGCTTTGATTATACAGCTGAAGCATCCATTAAACCATACAATAACATCAATATTCCATGTGGAAGTCAGGTTTTGATATGCTTTGGAGTTTCACTTAAGTACTGCACCATAAATGTGCTTAAGACTCACTTGAGCAAATAAAAAGGAGTTTCCAAACACAGACAGAAAGGCTTTGATGACTAAGCTGAACTACCTCTGTTCTTAACTTTCCTACTTCAAAGTCAGTCCTACAGAGGAAGCTTGGAGGAAATTTTCTCCCCGTGGTTTCTGGATTGGGTTTTCCTGTGATTAGGGACAAAATACTAATAGCCCACAGTGGAAGAAAACCTCCCTATCAACCTTCTTCCAGTGAGGGCCAACAAGGTTCCTCTCCTCTGTAGTAAGAGAGGATCTAGTTTCTTTTTGGGTTGGCTTGGATGGCTGCTCCAAGGACCTCACCTTTAGCTGCTGAGATGTCCAGGTTAGATCAGCAGCTGCAGCAGGGAGAGATCAGAAACTCTCCTCTCACTGACACATGCAGCAAACTGGGAATCAGTCACCTCCAGGTGTGGTGGGACAGGCTTTGGCTGACAGGAGCCTTCTCTGTGTGGTTCCAGTGCCATCCCTCTGCCCTGTTTCCTGCAGTAATTCCCTGTGCCTGCAGCCAGGGCTGCCCAGGGCTGGCTCTGCTCTCCCCAGGCCTGCCCCCAACCTCTGCAGCTCTGCATGGGCTGGGTGACTGTCTCTGCTTCTGATGAGACCCTGGAGCTAAAGCTGTCTGCCTAAATGCAGGCCAGGGACACGTTTTGACAATTCCACCATCATTTCATTCTTTTAATAGCTTTACTATTGGCTGTCCCAGTGCATTAATTTAGAATGAAGCTAAACTGAATTAGTCATCTCTATAAAAGCTCTTCATGGCCGTAGTTGTTACACTAAACTGAAGCATTTCCAGCTGCTGTGGCAGCTTGGGAGAATGGAGAGGAGCTGCCATGGCCAACCAGTCTCCTTGCTGGCTGGAACAGCTGCCCCTTATCAGTGCTTTCTGCTGTGTGAGGGCAGTCTCTGTGCAGCAGATGAACATGGGGAGCTGTGACAGAGGCTTGGGGAGGGGGGTGTGACAGTGGCAAGGGAATTCCCTGCCAGCAAACACCAACCACCACATGCAGGTTCGGGGAACACATCCAAAGAAAACATCCACTTGGGCAAAGGGAGTATTTCTGCAACTGGGAAATAGTTGGATCTCTTTTGGTGCAGAAATGTGTTGTGGCATCCAGTGAAAATCCTGAACATGATACTGAACAAAAGTGAGGTTGTTCCTGTTCTTCTTCATCCTCCTTAATGGTCTGAAAATCTTTTAAATATTTCCACCCTTCAGGACAGATGAGCACATGTGGTGCTGCCTGCACTTCTGCCTAGTGGGAAATGAAAATGTTCCACTGCAAGTGTAGCTCCTAAGCAAGAGCTGCCAGGATTATTCCTGTTCTTCCTTAGGAGCTGATTAAATAGGCCATTTCAAATTTTGTTTCCTGAACTTACTTCAAGGTTCAGCCTTCCAGTGTCAGATTTACAGTAACTCTTCCTTCACACTTCCTCCACTGTTGGCTCTTTTATTTCCCCAAGTATCTTTCTGTGTGTTGTTAAACCTAAGTGGGAATACTGAGTACAAAGCTCTTCCTATCAGGAAATGTTTTCTTTCCTATAAAATGGATTCATAGCCTGAGTTTAACACAGCTGCACCTTTTCAAGGTATTGAGGAGGCTTTTGGGTACCTATAACTGGCCCAGAATTCCATCAGGACTAAATATTTTAAATATTTTTAGGAGGTTGATTTTGAAAATGAGGAGACCGATGAAATTCTGACCTCATTAAATCCCATGGAAAATAGGATTTAATTCTGCTGTTTCAACCTTATTGAACCCCTTTTCTTTCCCATTCACATATTAACCAAGTCACTATCATGAAATCAGACCGACATAAAGAAAGGGCATTATGAGCAACCAATATTATAACATAATATTGAATTCTTGCTCTTTAGTCTCACCAAAACCCCATTTTCTACAGGATGATCTGAAGTCAGAATGGGTCAGTTGGCATAATAAAGATATAATAAGGCACTGTTAAAGATGCCTGAAAATTTCAGTCCTGCCCAGACTGTGGGCTTTTCTTCTACTTTCACAGCATAATCATTTATGTTATCCAAGTGTGATGAATATTAAATGATCTATGAAGGAACTCATATTAACAGACTTCTCTTGTTATTAGAATGACTGCAGGGAATTAGGGTCAGTCACTTGAGTGAAAGATATGTATGTAATAATAAAATAAGGAGATTGGAAGCACATCATTTCAGTCAGGTTTGAAAGTACTAAACATACAGAACTGAAAAGGTAACACCCTGACTCCTGGTGCCCTGAATTTCCTGCTCCTCGAGGGCTCATTTCTCCCTTCTGCTGGACACACAAAGCTGCAAACATCGAGTCATTCTGTGAAAACACAACTGCACACTGAGAAATGTGTCCACTTTAATTTTTCCCTTCGGCGTTCCCCTGGAATTGCAGAAGGCCCTCGGAGTGTGGGGACACCGCCCTCGTCCTGCCCTGTCTCCTCAGCCCCAGCTCAGCCAGAGCTGCTCTCCCTGCTGCCTGGGAGGGAGATCTGCTCTCCAGGGAAGGCAGAGCCGCTCTCTGATCCTGGGACAGGAAAGGGAACTCTCTGGGCCTTTTCTCTTATCGTGACAAACTCCTGGAGAAGGAGGAAACGCTGTTCAGAGCAGCTTTAATCCTCTGCCTCTATTCTTTCGATGTGCATTATAAAAATATTGCACAATATATGATTGAAACAAGAGGGTTATTTGGTACTCTAGGGGCAAACTTCAAAATCTGCTCTGATCCTTGTCTCTGAAAATGCTGGGCACATTAAAGCAGTTATCAACAACTTTAACCTGCTCTGTAACTGCTCAAAAATCTATTACACAAAAAGTTTACTATTTAATTACTATTTCTGAGACTAAATATACCTAAAATATACTTAATTTCATGTTTCTTTTGTTTCAATCTCTGGTCTGTGCCCTTTTGTTTAGCAGTTTTTCTATCTTCTTTCCACTTAAATAATTTTCTTTTGCTTTTTAATTTGTTTTTCCACAGCCTGAAGAAAACTCCAAATGAAATGGGAAAATATTATTAGAGTTGTCACTTTGAATCAAAGTTTCCACTCCCCAAAAGCACTTTTAAGGTGAACTTAATTTTTGTTTCTCTCAGTGAGGTCATTTTATCCAGATAACAGAGGAAAAAAGGTCGTTGTGTTCTTTTTCAGTTCAGAGTAATAATGGCTCACAAGAAGCCCAAAGCCAAGTTCCAAAGTACTCTGTGCTACCTTGACCTGGTGTGGGGCAGACCCAGAGTGGCCAATCCCCCCCAGCAGCGGCACCGACCAAACGGGGCTTTGGAGCTCACTGGGTGTGTCAGACCAGGGCAGTTACTGCACGGGGATCATGGAGGGGCTGGAAAACATTGGGATTGGTTTGCAGTTCCTACTAAATCTTGTTCCTAAAGTGTGTTCTTGAAAGGTTTGGCTTTTCCCCTGGGCAGTGAGGAGGGCTGAGAGCACAGGCTGGGGATGGAGGGCTGGCACAGCAGGGCTGGCACTGCACAGGCTGGGGACTGAGACAGGGACAGGGCAGGGCTGGCACTGCACAGGCTGGGAATGGAGGGCTGGGTGGCACAGCAGGGCTGGCACTGCACAGGCTGGGGACAGGGACAGGGGTGGCACGGCAGGGTTGGCACTGCACAGGCTGGGGATGGAGGGCTGGCACAGCAGGGCTGGCACTGCACAGGCTGGGGATGGAGGGCTGGGTGGCACAGCAGGGCTGGCACTGCACAGGCTGGGGACTGGGACAGGGGTGGCACGGCAGGGCTGGCACTGCACAGGCTGGGGACTGGGACAGGGGTGGCACGGCAGGGCTGGCACTGCACAGGCTGGGGACAGGGACAGGGCTGGCACAGCAGGGCTGGCACTGCACAGGCTGGGGACTGGGACAGGGGTGGCACGGCAGGACTGGCACTGCACAGGCTGGGGACAGGGACAGGGCTGGCACAGCAGGGCTGGCACTGCACAGGCTGGGGATGGAGGGCTGGGTGGCACAGCAGGGCTGGCACTGCACAGGCTGGGGACAGGGACAGGGGTGGGTGGCACAGCAGGGTTGGCACTGCACAGGCTGGGGACAGGGACAGTGGTGGCACAGCAGGGCTGGCACTGCACAGGCTGGGGACAGTGACAGGGGTGGGTGGCACAGCAGGGTTGGCACTGCACAGGCTGGGGACAGGGACAGGGGTGGCACGGCAGGGCTGGCACTGCACAGGCTGGGGACAGGGACAGGGGTGGCACAGCAGGGCTGGCACTGCACAGGCTGGGGATGGAGGGCTGGCACAGCAGGGCTGGCACTGCACAGGCTGGGGACAGGGACAGGGGTGGCACAGCAGGGTTGGCACTGCACAGGCTGGGGACTGGGACAGGGCTGGCACAGCAGGGTTGGCACTGCACAGGCTGGGGACTGGGACAGGGCTGGCACAGCAGGGCTGGCACTGCACAGGCTGGGGACAGGGACAGGGGTGGCACAGCAGGGCTGGCACTGCACAGGCTGGGGACAGGGACAGGGGTGGCACAGCAGGGCTGGCACTGCACAGGCTGGGGATGGAGGGCTGGCACAGCAGGGCTGGCACTGCACAGGCTGGGGACAGGGACAGGGGTGGCACAGCAGGGCTGGCACTGCACAGGCTGGGGACAGGGACAGGGGTGGCACAGCAGGGCTGGCACTGCACAGGCTGGGGATGGAGGGCTGGCACAGCAGGGCTGGCACTGCACAGGCTGGGGACAGGGACAGGGCTGGGTGGCACAGCAGGGCTGGCACTGCACAGGCTGGGGCTTCGGCACAAAGGGGCGGGGCTTACACCCAGAGGGGCGGGGCTTGCGCCCAGAGGGGCGGGGCGTGGGGGTGCCAGACGCGTGGCAGGCGCCTGCTGATTATTCTTGTGTTCCTTGGCCTGTTCTGCTGTCACTCCACCTACTGCCTGAGTTAGACTCAGTCTGCAGCTGAGATCTGACAAGTGCCACATGCAGTGAATTGGTTACTTTGGTTTTCCTGCATCCCACGAGGTTTGCTTTTCTGTCAGAAGTGCAATTTTCCTGACTTTTCTTTGGTTGTGATCAAACACCTGTTCTGAAGAATTGCCTGTTGACAGAGAACTTGCATTTACTAGATTGCTTCCAATAATCTTGTAGTAATTTCTTTAATCTTGTCTTCTGACATATTTTTCAGACTTTAAAGGGTGGTGTTGTTTGGAAACTTAATAAGTATATGCATTCATTATTCAGGTTTTCATCATACCTTCGTAGGCTGAGGAAAACAGCTCTGGCTCAAAGTCACTCCATCTTTGCAAGTAAATAGTCCAATTTTGCAAATGCCTGAGTGCAACAGAAATTCAAATAATTAATGGAATTTAATAAAAATCCTTGGGTGATTCGATGTCTGTAGGATACATAAGGGCTGATGAGAGAGTGCCAGTAGCAGCTTTTGTAATTAATGATCCATTCTCTTGCACACCGGATCCCTTCAGCACTGGGCTGTGTTTGGAAGGGCCGTGTTGAACAGCCCCAAAAGGGGGTACAGCAGCAGCTGCTCAGCTCTGACAGGGCTCACAGGGCAAAGGAGGTCATAGTGAAAACTGAGATTACAGTTCCCAGGACTGAAGAATGCAGCAGCTAAAGAGGTGAAACTCCTCAGCTCTAGAATGCAGGAGGTGGGACTGGGGGGGAAAGGAAGAGAGAACCTGGATAGCTCACCTCAACCAACTCACTCCTAAGGAATAACAGCAAAAGATCTCCCAAAGGAAAAGCTGCCCCGCTGGGACAGGCATGGTCTTGCTATTCTTTAGTTAGCATTGAATTAAATACCCAGAAGGATTTCTAGAGTATCAGAAAAGTGGAAGAAAAAATCTGCTTTAATGCAGATTGTCACCAGTAGAGATTGCTATTTTAAAAATTGTTAATCTCAAGTGAAAGTTGAGACTAATTTGGGGAGCAGAGTCCATTAGCTGATAGTTCACAACTGACACTCCCAGGAAAATCCTGAGATGACTTTCTGAGCTCCCTGACTCTGCAATGGGCTCATGCTCGAGTCTGTCTCTGTCCATCCATCTGTCTTGCTCCCCTTTTCTTCAGTGAATGAGATTGATTATGAGTCTGTGAATTCTGAGTTATGACTCATAACTTGTCTTTTTTTGCCTTAAAGCTCAAGTATGGACACTCTTAGCTATTCAAAAGCATCAGCTTGCCAAAAATAAATACAAATGAAAAATAATTAAGGTCATGGACATCACAGTTGCTCATGAACCTTTGAAAATGTGACCTATAGCTCTGTGACTCAGGGTTTAGAAGACAATTACCAACAGAGGAACTGTAGTATTTAATAAATACTCAGAAATCCTTAGGGTGTGACTCATGGCTATTCAATGTGAATATTGGTGATACTGCTCTATCAATTCATTAGTATTTATTTTATTTTAGTTCCCAGACCCTAATCAAGGCCCAGGGCACCTCATGCTGGGCACTCTAAGGACCGTGGCCAGAGAGAGGGGGTCTAATGGAGCAGTCACTGCTCCTCTGGCCCAGCCCAGCAGCCAACATACTCCAACATACTCAGCCACCAAACTACCCTTCTCTCTTCATTAGTCCACACTGAAATATTCTGATCTTGCTTCAGCTTTATCCTCTCTGGTGCTGAAAAGCAGAATACATCCCCTTGAACCACTTCAAGCAGAGGCAATGCAGAAATAAATGAGAAACCCTTCTGTTCCTGTCCTGAATTTGTTCCTAACCCCAGAAGGCCAAACGTGCCCGTCAGCCAGGCAGGGCTCCATGCCCGCTGCTGCCAGGAGTGGGTTCTGCACGTGCCCCAGGTGTGGGCACTGGGCAGGGTGCTGGTTCAGGGGCACCCCAGCACGGAGCAGCTGCGCTGCTGAGCCAGGGGCACTGCAGGAGGAGCTCAAGGTCAGCTCCCATCAGCAGGGCTGGCAACACAACTGCTGCTGGTTTCTGCTGCTTCCTGACAGCCAGTTCTTACCCTGGGGAAAAGAGCAGGGAGCTGCATAAAGCATTTGCTCTTATGTAATTTGTTAACATATTCTTGCCTCTGTAACAAACTCACAAACTGTTCTGATAGTTTTGTAAATATTGCATTGCAGGCACAAACCCAGATTTTCAGCTTGGGCTGTGTGTCTCTAATCTCTGTCCCTGCAGGGTGTCGTGCTAATGATGATTTGTTGTTTGGAGCTTAATTAAGAAAAAAGTTAAGCTTTACTTACTTGTGTTCTTACAATTAAATGCAAATAGGTTTAAAAGAACCTGCTTAGGTATGCAAAGCTGAATAATACTGACAATCCAATAAAAACAATATGTATAAAAAGGCAGCTTATCTCCTAAACAAGGCAGAGGGGACAAGCTACACAACAGGCTGGTTTGTGCTGATTTGCAGGGAGTGAAGTGGTGGTTCATAAGTTACTTTAAATCTCATTCAAAATAATAGATACTAAATAGTTTTCTGTCAAATCAACTGTCCTCCTGGTCATATGAACAGGTGATTTTCCTGTTGCCACAGGTCTTTTCTTGGTGTTTTCATTGACTCTGCTGCGTTTGAACCTTTCCTTTAGTTCACTCTTCCTTAGGCAATTCTTGGTTTGTTTTCCACTGCCTCCTTCCTCGTTGGAGCAGCTGAAACACCCAGAGCATCTCCCTGGCCTGATCCTGGGCCAGTGCAGTGGGAACACCCCCCTGCCCTTGTGTCTGTCCCTGGCCACCAGAGTGAGCACATTGGCCTACACACAATGCATGTACATGCAAATTTCTCTTTAGGAAAGGAATGAGAACCAGGGGAAAATAAAGCACAGTTTTGATATTCATTAAATTATTCCTATGAAAGTCTTGCATTAGCAATTCAATCACATGGAGGAGTGTTCTCTTTAGAAGCTTCTTTAAGGGAGCACTGAGGTTTCCAGCACAGTTTTGTACCCATTTTCAGCACAGTTTTGTACCTGTTTCCAGCAATGCTGTGTGTCTAGGTGTTAGTGATGGCCTTTTATTGCTGCCAAGTCTTTGGAAGCCTTTCTAGGTACCCAGACACTATTTTGGTGCAGAGGAATCAAATACAATTGGCTGCTGTGTGTGAGTCTGTTTAAATGTTTTCCCTGAATGCAATAGGAAAAATGTGTCTGATCCACTAGGAGAGTAATTCTGGTCATTTCCTGTATGACATACAGTGTAATTACTTCAGAGACATGGTTTCCTCAATGGTTTCCCTGCTCCAGGCTCACAAATTTGTGTTATCATTAAGGGACCTGTGACTTTAAATGAGAGTGTAAAGATGTCACTGATGGGAATGGGAGGTTCCATGTTTCTGCTCTGCTGATAGTCTATTACTAATTAGTGCTGAATACTTTGCCTCCACTTTATGACTCAGGAGCCACAACAGGTACACACCAGACCACAACATCAGAATGTGGTTTATCTATTTAGCCATAAACCAGCCAGAGCTGGTTCTTTCAATAAGAACAAGAGAAATGCTGCAGGTCCATTTTGCTTGGTGTGTTCTGTGATGAGGAATATTCCTGAACAGGTCACTCCTTTGGACACTAAATACACTGAGGTGCAGATTGTGCTGAAAGCCCAAAACCTCAGCCTTGGGTCTCCTGGGAAGTCGAGTTCTGAGACATGGCATGGCCTTTGTTTTGAGACACTATTGGTATAAAACTCCAGGACCAATTTAATAGCAGTAGAAACAAATGATGATTCTGAATGCAACTCTTTCACTGAGGGAAACCTCCTTGTCCTTAGAGACAGACTCCTGCCAGCCCTGGGCAGCCCATGGGCTTGTGGTGATGCCAAATGGCACTCTGGTGCCCAGCCCCTGAACCGAGGGCAGGCTGTGCATCCTGCCTGGCAGGAGATACCCTCCTGAGGAGAGCTGAACTAGGAAATCATTCTGCATGGAGTGACCCTGATCTAACTCAGTTTAAAGTACATAGGAAAAGAAACCAAATGGCTTACTAACTACATTTTTGAATTATTTCAAAAGGACAAGCTTTGAGACATTCAGGGAGCCTGTCAGAGAATTCAGCTGTGCTGAAGAGCTCAAAACCTTCAGTGTCAATGAGGCTTGATGTGATTGTTGTTATTCGTCAAAAATGCAGAGATTCCCAGAGTTGTCTTCAAGGAGCTTCTTGCTTCCTCTGAGTGATCCTGAGATCTTCTGGAAGCTCAGTGGGATCCATCATATCCTTCTTCTGCCAAAGCGAAGGATCCACATCAGTTTATGTAATAATATGGCAATATTGTGCCTATTAAAAGTAGATTGTTACGAAAAACATCCCTTAGAAAACAGTCTGTGCAGCCCAAGTTCTCTTCATGACATTATTGAAGCATTTTTGCAAACTCAGATTATATGTTTAAAGCATTTCACACTGAAGGTGAACTAACCTTATAAGTCAAAACAAAAAGTCATCCTAGAATTAGTACTGGATAATTTAAATTTTTCTTCAGAAAAATATTTTTAATATGAGCTTTTTTGATATACAGATGAAATTTCTTGGTCAATTGACCATCACTGATGAACAGGCAAGGAATTCCTTGAGCAAAGTCATGCAGAACGTTGCTGTTTAATTCAATGCAGCCCCAAGGCATAGCAGAGAGGGGATGGAGCCATCTGGAAAAGAGGTGAGGGAGGAGTTATCTCCTGAGGGAATTCCAAGCTCCCCAAGGAGATAAGAGGCTTGTCAGCATCTGGAATCCCACCCCTTCAATACACTTGGGCACCTCACCGCTTGTTTGTAAGTGATTGAGCATTGAAGGGGAAAGGCGACTTCACCTCCTGCCATGTGATTAGTGCGGGGACAGGCCCAGCTTTGAGCTCCTCCTGCCACTGTGGAGCAGCACTGAGGGAGATCTGAGAGCCCAAACCAGCCCATGGCCATTGCCCTCCTGCCCCTGCCTTAACTCCCACTCTTCTCCCAGGAACCAGGATCGGTGCTCTGTGCAAGCTCCCTGCTCCCTGCCTGGACTGACCCCACTGCCTCACCCAAATAAAGGTTGTTTTACAACTGAAATTAAGTACCCAGGCACAAAACCACTTCAGAATTCGGGAGAATGGAAGGGCATAGTAGCTATGAAATAATTGGTCTGGTCAGGTCAAGGTCAAAAGTATGTTGGAAAATAAACTGTGTCTATTTTTCATATTTCAAATAAATTGAAAGAAAATGATGGATTAGAGAAATTGAAATTCAGTTGTACTTTTGGTACCTCTTACAAACTGGCTAACTGGAATTTAATTCTTAAATCCAAAGTGAAGCAGCCAAAACCTCAGAAGACAGTGATTAGGACATTCAAAGGAAATGCTCCACCATTAATATTCTGAAGTGTGCTCACTCTCACATCTTACTGCAGCATCTGCCTCCCAAATGAGTAATGATGCAAAAGAAAAAGGGAGAGGAAGAAAAAAAAGCCAAAGCAATTTATTTTATAAATACTGAAGTTTAAAGAAAGAGTCATCCTTGAGGAAGTTGAGAGGTTAAATCAAATATTAATCCTTAAAAGCAAGCAAGAAGTCCTAAGGTGGGCTGAGCAGCCAGAATAATGGTTATAGCTCTGAGAGGGTGAAGGATGGTGAAGAATTCTGGGGTGAAGGTGATCCATACCCAGCAGCCACCCTGCTCTGCAAACAAGTTTGTGTGTTGGCTCCAGGCAGGTATGGCTGGACTGGCAGCAGTGTAGGGGAGGGAATTCTGCACCTGTATCTGCAGCAGCAGAGTGTGTGCTCAGTATCTGACAGCTCAGGGCACTGCACTCAGTGTGTGCTCAGTGTCTCACAGCTCAGGGCACTGCACTCAGTGTGTGCTCAGTATCTCACAGGGCACTGCACTCAGTGTGTGCTCAGTGTCTCACAGCTCAGGGCACTGCAGTCAGTGTGTGCTCAGTGTCTCACAGGGCACTGCACTCAGTGTGTGCTCAGTATCTCACAGGGCACTGCAGTCAGTGTGTGCTCAGTATCTCACAGCTCAGGGCACTGCAGTCAGTGTGTGCTCAGTGTCTCACAGGGCACTGCACTCAGTGTGTGCTCAGTGTCTCACAGCTCAGGGCACTGCACTCAGTGTGTGCTCAGTGTCTCACAGGGCACTGCACTCAGTGTGTGCTCAGTGTCTCACAGGGCACTGCAGTCAGTGTGTGCTCAGTATCTCACAGGGCACTGCACTCAGTGTGTGCTCAGTATCTCACAGCTCAGGGCACTGCACTCAGTGTGTGCTCAGTGTCTCACAGGGCACTGCACTCAGTGTGTGCTCAGTGTCTCACAGGGCACTGCAGTCAGTGTGTGCTCAGTGTCTCACAGCTCAGGGCACTGCAGTCAGTGTGTGCTCAGTGTGTCACAGGGCACTGCACTCAGTGTGTGCTCAGTGTCTCACAGGGCACTGCACTCAGTGTGTGCTCAGTGTCTCACAGGGCACTGCAGTCAGTGTGTGCTCAGTGTCTCACAGGGCACTGCAGTCAGTGTGTGCTCAGTATCTCACAGGGCACTGCACTCAGTGTGTGCTCAGTATCTCACAGCTCAGGGCACTGCAGTCAGTGTGTGCTCAGTGTCTCACAGGCTCAGGGCACTGCACTCAGTGTGTGCTCAGTGTGTCACAGGGCACTGCACTCAGTGTGTGCTCAGTGTCTCACAGGGCACTGCAGTCAGTGTGTGCTCAGTGTCTCACAGGGCACTGCACTCAGTGTGTGCTCAGTGTCTCACAGCTCAGGGCACTGCACTCAGTGTGTGCTCAGTGTGTCACAGCTCAGGGCACTGCACTCAGTGTGTGCTCAGTGTGTCACAGGGCACTGCACTCAGTGTGTGCTCAGTGTCTCACAGGGCACTGCAGTCAGTGTGTGCTCAGTGTCTCACAGCTCAGGGCACTGCACTCAGTGTGTGCTCAGTGTCTCACAGCTCAGGGCACTGCAGTCAGTGTGTGCTCAGTGTCTCACAGCTCAGGGCACTGCACTCAGTGTGTGCTCAGTGTGTCACAGCTCAGGGCACTGCACTCAGTGTGTGCTCAGTGTGTCACAGGGCACTGCACACAGTGTGTGCTCAGTGTGTCACAGCTCAGGGCACTGCACTCAGTGTGTGCTCAGTGTGTCACAGCTCAGGGCACTGCACTCAGTGTGTGCTCAGTGTCTCACAGGGCACTGCACTCAGTGTGTGCTCAGTGTCTCACAGGGCACTGCACTCAGTGTGTGCTCAGTGTCTCACAGGCTCAGGGCACTGCACTCAGTGTGTGCTCAGTGTCTCACAGCTCAGGGCACTGCACTCAGTGTGTGCTCAGTGTCTCACAGGGCACTGCACTCAGTGTGTGCTCAGTGTCTCACAGGGCACTGCACTCAGTGTGTGCTCAGTGTGTCACAGCTCAGGGCACTGCACTCAGTGTGTGCTCAGTGTCTCACAGGGCACTGCAGTCAGTGTGTGCTCAGTGTCTCACAGGGCACTGCACTCAGTGTGTGCTCAGTATCTCACAGCTCAGGGCACTGCACTCAGTGTGTGCTCAGTGTCTCACAGGCTCAGGGCACTGCACTCAGTGTGTGTGCAGCGTTGCAGGGGGACAGTTTGCATTTAATGTAGTTGATATTGTATTTTCCCCTTTTGCACATCTCTTTAAAATTGCCTCAACATCTCTTTAGTCAGATCTCTGTGACTTTTACAGCCCCTGCCTCTATCACATCAGGTTGCCATGGCAATGGTATGAAAATATGCAGAACCACAAGACATTTGTGAATCATTCGAGCCAGGTTTCTGAAATTTGAGTTGAAACAAGGAATTCCAAAGTGCCCCTGATGTTTGTGCTTCCTTTGAGGCTTTACAGCCTGAGCTGAGTGCCCAGGGCTGAGGATGGCTCTGTTTGCAGAGGTGAGTGTGTGCTGGGCATGTTGGGCTGGGAGAGGAGCTCACGCACTGATTATTTCACTTTGGGGTTCCTCCCCTTCTCCCACCACAGACCACAGACCACAAGCTGCACATCTCCTTACTCTCAACTCAGTTTCTGTCCAAAGGAGAAGCACCAAAGGGCCATCTCTGCCCTCAGGCACTGCCAGCAGTGCTGTGTGAGCCAGTCCAGTCTCCATGAATGCATGGAGGTTCAACCAGTCCCATGGAGATGTCCTGACTGCAGGAACTGGTGTTCCAAATGTCTTGCCTGGGTCTGCCTGGAATTTGTTGCAATTTTTTCTTGTTCTGTTTCTACCAAATGATGAGATGCTCCTTAGCCCTCCCCAGCATTCTTTATGAAGCCTCTTACAATATGTTCCTGTAACTGTTCAACTCCCTGTGCACAAAATTGAACACACTTAGCACCCGTTTCTGGGTCTCGTGTCATTGTCCCTGTTCTCCTCTGGCCATTCCAGGTGCCACTTAGTGCCTGAAATCAGTCCCAAAGCACCAGCTGGAGTGTTTGCAGTGCCAGTACAGGAGCAGGAAACCAATTCAGGCCTGTTACAGAACAGCTTCTGCATCATAATACAGAGGCTGCTTTTACCCATTATCATGACATATGCTCAACTAAGGCACCATAACAGTCCTTAGAACACCTTTTGCAGAATTGTTGCTCGCCTTGCCTTTAATGTACCTTAAAATTCTTCCTAGGTAGAGCAAATTTATTTTGCTCTTTGGAATAGCATCGTTTGTTTCCAGACCAAATCTCCCATTTGTCGAGATCAGTATGAGTTCTGAGAACATCTTCTTAACTCCTGACAATCTCTACTAGCCTGTAAATTTAATAAACCTAATCTTTACTTTGTCTTCCAGGACAATATGAAATTATGGACTAAGAAAATACACTTGTGTAACCTCATTCCTGTGCTTCCTTCTGCTTTGATAATGCTTCTGATCTCTTCTTTTTTAAAATTACATGGAGAAAACCTCAAAATTATGGAGAACTGCCTCTAGTGCCTATGAATCTTGTATCTCTGTATGTCTGCTTGCCTCAAGTCACACTGAAAATGGGATCTAATACACCTACATTGCTCTGAAATACGGAAAGCATCTGAGGCAAACAGCAAGCATGAGAACTGCAGGTGCTACAGGAGACGTGCCAGAGAGTTCTGGAAGCCAGAGCTGAGAGCAAACAGCACTGACTGTGGTGAATCCCAGTGTCCTTAACAAACCAGGGTCAAACCCAGCACTTGGAACAGAAAGGAAGCTTAGTGTGAAGTGAGAAAGGAAGGAATTGGAGATGGTGAGGGAACCTCGGCCCTCTCTTCATTCCCCTTTGGAGCCTGTGATGCTTTTCCCAAGGTCACATTCCCACTGGGGCTGACTGTGCCACTGCTCCTGACATGTCCCTTAGTCAAGGCAATGCAGCAGCAAATGAGCTCTGGGTTTCACAGGAGCCTTTCCCATCTGGCCTGGCAGAGCCCTCTGGGGCTGTGCTGGGGGAGCTGCTGCCCCTCCAGGGCGGGGGTGTGGCTGGGGGTGTTTCTCTGTGCCCATCACTGGGGGTGTTTCTCTGTGCCCATCACTGGGGGTGTTTCTCTGTGCCCATCACTGGGGGTGTGGCTGGGGGTGTTTCTCTGTGCCCATCACTGGGGGTGTTTCTTTGTGCCCATCACTGAGGGTGTTTCTCTGTGCCCATCACTGGGGGTGTTTCTCTGTGCCCATCACTGGAGGTGTTACTGGGGGTGTTTCTCTGTGCCCATCACTGGGGGTGTTTCTTTGTGCCCATCACTGGGGGTGTTTCTCTGTGCCCATCACTGGGAGTGTTACTGGGGGTGTTTCTCTGTGCCCATCACTGGGGGTGTTTCTCTGTGCCCATCACTGGGGGTGTGGCTGGTGCTGCCCCTCCAGTTGGGCATTTTCTGGGTGTGCTGTGCCTGTCTGGGCCCCTCTCAGGGGTGGCTCAGGATCACACACACCTCAAAATGAGGCTGCTTTTTGTAAGGTTATTAGTCTTGGGTTTGACTTCTGTTAAAGCTGCTCTGGTGGCTTTTCTTGTGGGTATATTGTCAAGATTCCTCACACTGATCACTCAGTGGAATGCAAGAAAATTAACTGTAAAGCAAAGGATATCACAGTGGATGAAAAGCAGGAATTATTAGCAAAATTATATTGACACATAATTTTAAACCTGAGTCACAACAACTCAAATGTGTTTATTTAAACAGTAGAAGGAGGCTGCATTTCTTCTTTTTTATTCATATTCTACACTGATATTACAATTTTTGAACTGTGTTACAATAGGTGGCTTCTAAATAATATTTTATAGGAACCTTACTTGGAGTTATAACTTTATTAAAAGTGGCATCATCTATGTAGAGGAAAAAGCTCCTCAAAAGGAAAATGATCATATCAGAGGACATCACCATCTCATAAAATCTGTATCTTCTGCTGTGTTAATTACCTTTAAAAACCACCCTGAATTAGAAATAATGTAAGAAAATAAAACTGTAGAGGTAAAGTTTAGGGTAGGCTTTGCTTAACCCAGTGCTTTATAAACTTCAGTCTAAACCTCCAGTGGAACAATCTTTATGACAGTGTTTTTTCTGGTGTGTTAATATTCTGACTAAAAATTACAGCTGTAAAACACCAGGAAAGAAAGGTGACATGAAAATTAGTATTTTAAGAACATAAACTTCTTCTGAGAATGTATTAGTAAATGTTTGAACTGCATGCAAGTCCCATAATAATGTCTGTTATTAACTGGAGGAACTGTTGAGTCATCCTGCCAGGCTGTGTGAGGCTGGAACTGGTTCCTACACAGCACTGGGGAAATCAGTCACTGCTGTCTGCAGCAGCTGAAACAGAAATTACCTTCCCACTTAATATGAGGCAGAACGTGCATTTCTTTCACAAGCTTCATCTTGAGTTGCTTCTTCCATAGACATTCTCATCATTAGGTTGAGCTTCTCTCTGGCCATGTGTGGCTTCATCTGCTGCTCAGGCAGTAGCACAGGAGAAACTTCTATTGATTTGCTTTATTTCTGCACAATACTGAAAAGAATAATTAGCTGAAGAAGGTGTTGCCTCCAGTTTTGACTGTCTTCTCTTTGAATGCAGAGGTGTAACAGAGAAGAAGCTTTTCATTTACTGTTCAATCAGTACCTTTCTAACAAACCAATTATTTATTGATGGATTCCTTGATAAACATGCTGCTATTTTTCACTTGCAGTTCTCCTGCTTTTCACACCATTATTAATCATAAAAAATACTACAGAGTTATAGTTCTAATAATATTACTTTCTATAGATATGCTTTGCTTTCTCCTCTTATTTATACATGTGCATAGCAGCTTGAAACCCGTGGTGGTGAGATTTGTGCAGGGCAGGTGCCCCCTGTGCATGCAGGGCAGGTGCCCCTGTGCATGCAGGGCAGGTACCCCTGTGCATGCAGGGCAGGTGTCCCCTGTGCATGCAGGGCAGGTACCCCTGTGCATGCAGGGCAGGTGCCTCTGTGCATGCAGGGCAGGTACCCCTGTGCATGCAGGGCAGGTGCTCCTGTGCATGCAGGGCAGGTGCCTCTGTGCATGCAGGGCAGGTGCTCCTGTGCATGCAGGGCAGGTGTCCCCTGTGCATGCAGGGCAGGTACCCCTGTGCATGCAGGGCAGGTGCCCCCTGTGCATGCAGGGCAGGTACCCCTGTGCATGCAGGGCAGGTGCCCCCTGTGCATGCAGGGCAGGTACCCCTGTGCATGCAGGGCAGGTGCTCCTGTGCATGCAGGGCAGGTGCCTCTGTGCATGCAGGGCAGGTACCCCTGTGCATGCAGGGCAGGTGCCCCCTGTGCATGCAGGGCAGGTACCCCTGTGCATGCAGTGCAGGTACCCCTGTTCATGCAGGGGAGGTGCCCCCTGTTCATGCAGGGCAGGTACCCCTGTGCATGCAGGGCAGGTGCTCCTGTGCATGCAGGGCAGGTGCCTCTGTGCATGCAGGGCAGGTGCCTCTGTGCATGCAGGGCAGGTACCCCTGTGCATGCAGGGCAGGTACCCCTGTGCATGCAGGGCAGGTGCCCTCTGTGCATGCAGGGCAGGTGCTCCCTGTGCATGCAGGGCAGGTACCCCTGTGTTTCAGGGCAGGTACCCCTGTGCATGCAGGGCAGGTACCCCTGTGCATGCAGGGCAGGTGCCCCCTGTGCATGCAGGGCAGGTGCTCCCTGCAGGACCCACCCCCCTCTGTGTGCCCTCCTGTCTGGGGCATGTGGGCAAAGGAGAAAAATCAGCATTTGGGGCTAATGCAACAGGGGGCTACATCTACTTCTGTATTGAGGGGGGTTGTCCAAAGCCAAACCTTCCCAAGGTCTCCTGTGTTTCAGTGCTGGTTTGCCCCTTAGATATCTGGTTTGTAACATACTTTGGTGCCCTTACCCCCTCATTCCCTTTGGTAAAGGAGTATTGCTGAGTACAATCCTCCTTTAGTTCTTGTTCATGGTCCTGGTTACAGACTGGAAACTACTCAATTTATCCATTTGCTTGTCTCGATGCATTTTCATAGACCTTAAACCATGGTCCCTTTGTACTATTTTGCTGTCCTGCACCAATTTTTCAACATTTCAGTGATTTTCATTCTTCATTAAACTCCCTCAGTGTTCGTGTTGCCTCTTCCCTTTAGCTGAGGCTCTGGATGTGTCTGTGGATCTTTCTCAGCTTCAGCCTATCCAGAGTCATTTGGGATGTGCTTCTTCCCTCCCTCAGATGAGTTAGGTAATTTTTAATATTTCAACAGACTCCAAAAAATAATGAACAATTTGACTTTCAGAAATATATAACACTACTCTTTCCCTGCATCTTCAGATTTCATCATTTTCCATATTCTGATCCTCTCCTGCTTTGCAACAGATTCTTCCTCCTCATCAAACCTTTGAGGCTTTGGCAGAAGTTTGCAGAACTCTGCCAGAAGTCTTTGCTGTGTTTGCCTTTTCCTTCTCCCCACATGGGGGATGTTCAGGCTCTGAACTGAGGCAGGATCCTGCTCTGCAGCCATGAGAGACATCCTGGCACTCCTGGGCAGTCACGTGCAGAACCGCTACTGAATTTGGGCGCAGGGAAGGAAGGCACAGTGAGGTCATTGTTAAAAACTATCACATGTGACTCCTGAGATCCTTCAGCAGAAAAGAGCCAAGGAGCAGAATTGTGGCTGCAGCTCAGCTGAGAGCTGGAACCAAGTTAGTGAGTGTGCAACAGGCAGTGAGTGTGCAACAGGCAGTGAGTGTGCAACAGCGAGTGTGCAACAGTGAGTGTGCAACAACAGTGAGTGTGCAACAGTGAGTGTGCAACAGCAGTGAGTGTGCAACAGGCAGTGAGTGTGCAACAGGCAGTGAGTGTGCAACAGTGAGTGTGCAACAGCAGTGAGTGTGCAACAGGCAGTGAGTGTGCAACAGCGAGTGTGCAACAGTGAGTGTGCAACAGGCAGTGAGTGTGCAACAGGCAGTGAGTGTGCAACAGTGAGTGTGCAACAGCAGTGAGTGTGCAACAGGGAAACCTGGGGGGAGCTGCAAGTGCACAACCTGCCATTCCATTCTATTCTATTCCATTCCATTCTATTCTATTCTATTCCATTCTATTCTATTCTAATTCTATTCTATTCTATTCTATTCTATTCTGTTCTGTTCTGGTCTGGTCTGGTCTGGTCTGGTCTGGTCTGTTCTATCAGATTAAAGTGCTTCAAATGAGCTGCTCAGCCTTCAATCTGCACTAAAAGCCTCTGGTAACCCTCTTACTCCTTTCCAATTAAGTTGCATTTAGTAATGCACAAGGAAGGAAACAGTTTTCTGATTTGTTAGTACCTCTTACTAATAATTCCCATGATAAAGAAAAAAGTCCTTTTTCCAGCCTAAATTTCACCTAATTTTCAGAGCCAAGTTAAGTAGCAGACTGTGCATCCTTTGCAGTGCTGAGAAGCAAGATGCTAAAAATGACAGGCCATCCATGTTCTGCCTGGAGTCTCTTCATGTGGGAGGAACTCACTGGACTGGGAATGTGCTGAGGACCAACCCACAGAAACCTGCTTGAAAACAAAGGGTGCTTTAAAAAGAAGGCCCTCCCATAAATACTTGTCTTTCTGTTTGTATTGATAAGATTTAACAATGCAGACAGTGAGAGCTTTTGTTTCAGCCAAGGGAAAGGAACAGAAGTCAGAATAGTGACAGTGCTCCAAAGTTTGGCTGCATTGCAAAGCAGCGATTCTCTGACAAGGCTTTAGGGTGTGATCCAAGCACATGGAAGGGAATAAAAAAGATACTTTAAAGTGCTTATGCGATTCAAAAATCACAGGATCAATTCACAATAAAGATCAAAGGCTCTTTGGGATGTTCAAGCACCTCCTCCCTGTCCCTGTGCCCCCTTTCTCTCTATGCTTCAAATTCTCTGCCTTTCCTCCCTTTTTTGGCTTTTTTTCCCCCTCTCTTTTTTTTTTTAACTACAAATTGATGATTCATAGTGAGGACTAAGAATATACTTTATTCCTTTTTGAACTGACAGCAGCAGCTTCTGAAACCCAGCCTGGCTGAGGAGGGTGGACTTGAGCAGAATTTAAAAGCTACTGCAGATCTTTGCACTGTGCAGTGGGAGGGTTTTGGTGCTTTGGTAGTTTTGAATCCCACTGCCTCCAATGGTCTAATCTTTTTATGGTCAGACATGATTAAAGTCCCTCCCTGTTCTCGAAAATGAAGATAAAGCCCAAATGCAAATGGGCTGCTGTCCGTCTGTCCTGAATTCTGAACTCAGGTGGGGATGGATGTGCTCAGTGGAACTGCCTTGCTTTTTTGGTTGTTGGTTTTTACCTTTAATCTTAATGAGGAGCTGTTTTATGGCACTGCATCACTCCCACCACACCACTGGAATGCACGAATGGGAAGGAGAGGGGATGATTTTCCCAAATTAAAACAGAGATGTTGCAAATGCTTGTCTTAGTGGAAGAAAGGGAATAAAGGAGAGAAGACTAAATTCAATATAGCAGTTACAGAATGTGCACTCACTCAGCTTGGATGTGAAGGAAGAGGTGCCTGGCCTTTACACCAATTAAAAAGCAGTTGAATCCTAATTAAGCCACTGAACATTCTTTGCAATACAAAAGGCAATCAAATGTCTGGTTGTACAACCACGTGTTGGCCATTTGGAGGCTCTGAACTGATTTTGCCTGTGATTGTAGAGGGAAAACCAACTGCTCTGTTCTAGTGGGAGCAGTGACAGGTTCTGCTGCAAGTGGATGCACAGTTTGTTGTGCTGGTCACTGAAATGTTCCAGCTGTGGCCAGAACACCCTGCCCTGTGAGTTTAGAGAGGAATTACTGGACTGCACTGGAGGTGGAGGTCATCAAACCCCCAAACCCTCTCAACTGAAGCTTTGAGGCTTCGCTCTGGTAGCTGAAAGTGGGAAACACCCACCCCAGTGAGTGAGACCTGAATCTCTGCTCTGCCTGTTGGACTGCAGGGCTGGAGGAGGGGGAGAGTTCTCTGCCCAGGACAGTCTGATCCCAAAGATCCCGAGGCACAGCCTCCAAGGTGTGTGTTCAGCCTGCAGCAGCCCAAGGCTGCTTATGGGTTTGACTCCTGTTATTTTTGAACATAACATTTCAGAAGATCCATGGCCCATATCAGCGTTGTGGTTTAAGTCCATTTTACAGCAATTCGGGAAAAAAGTGGACAAGTTTAGCTCTTGTTTACCCAGAGATGAAAGCAGGAGCTCTATTGATGTTGGCAGCTCCATAAATTGATTAGAAAAGCAGCACTCCATTTGTCAATTCTTAGAAGAGGCACAGGGCAGATTAGTCTTAGTCACAGTTGGGCTGGGTAATGTGACTAAAGGCACAGCACACCAGAATATTCACCCCCCAGAGATTCTCTGATTCCTGCACTGTTTGTGTTGGTGAGCTCTAGTTAGGATGCATTTTACTGTGTATTCATGAGACTCTTGATGTGCATGAGGGTTTTGCCCATGCACAACATTTGAGTTGGTTAGGAAATTATTATCTCTTATTCTGAAAAGTATAAACAAAAAATAGAATGATAAAAACTACTTAAAAGTTGTTCATATGTCGAATCCAATGAATGCCAGAGGTTAAACAAGAATAAAAGGGTTGTTTCCATGATTTATGAGGTAGGCTATTAATCTGCAAACAAAAGTGTTTCCACTGTGAGGATTTATTGTCTATTAGTGTGGTGTGCAGAAAATAGGAGTGATGTTAATCTAAAAAGATTTGAAGTTAATACAGGCTTTGTTGCTTGTTGTAGAGTATTTATAGCAAATTACATGCCATTTATTAAAAACTCCACATAATGCTCTTGCACTGTGAACATTCAAATTACACCTAATGTTTCAAACACATTACTATCAATTAATATAAATAATTTAGGTTTCAAAACCCATGAGAACAAATGTCACTGAGTGATAAAAGCCACCACCCTCTCCACAGAGCCCTTTCATTCCACCTTAGATGCAGATTCCAGCTCGTTCTGGGATGATCTGCCCTTCGCTGCCTTCTGAAGGGGAGATGTGTTTTCAACAGCACATCCTTTAAGCATCTCCTCCAAGTGGCCATTTTTCAGCATCGAGCTGTCAGCTGGACTTGGCTGAGCTCTCCTAAGCAAGAGAATGGTTTAAATTTAATGATGTGCTGAAGAGTCTCTGGAATTCTGACTCAGACTCATGTTGGAGTCCTGAGCCTCGAGTGTTCTCACACAGTAACTGAGCCCTGAGGTTCTGTGTGTGCAGCCAGTGACCCCTGTCTGGGGCAAACACACACAGACAGTCCTTTTCCAACTGCCAACCCCCTCAGCTGGGCTATGGGGCTCGTTTGCCAAGGGATTAATTGAGAATTGCAACAGACATAAAACCAGTTCCTATTTACAAACACTGGTCTTGACAGAATCAACAACATGAAACAGCAGTTTTGCTCTTTGCATTGCAGCAAATAATATCCTTACTTAGAAAAGGAATTGCTCTGCATTAGACTAGAGATAGAGGCATTTTATTCTTGCAACAAGTTTCTACCCACATCTGACAGAACTTCATGAATAATAAGCAAGATCTGCTTTAAATTTCAGGGTACTGAGCACCCTAAGCAATTATTTCATTCCTTCACTGCATGATGAGCTGCAGTGATAGCAAACTCACCTTAACACAATATGAATATGAAATATGTTCCAGTCCTATCTACAGCTGAAAAGTTGAAAAGTATTGTACAGGAACTTTATGTAGTTTATATTTTTGTACATTAAGTGAATCATTTTCCTGGAACTGAAAATTACTGGGCTGCCAAAGTCCCCAACACCATTTCAGGCAGCGTGTGGAGTGTGTTCTGCCCTGGGTCACTGTGAGCCTGGCTGAGGTCTCTTGGGGGGCTTGTTTGGGTTCTTGGCTCCTCTGCCAGAGAGGTCAATGTGTGTCCCAGTTGGTCCCAGTAAGGGTGTGGTCAGCGTGAAACTGGGGGTCACACAGCTGGGACAGAGCCAGCAAACCACTGGGCTCAATTTTGGAGAGCAAATCAGTAATGTTATTTGGTCAGGGGAGGAGAGGCTTGAGACAAGGCTTTAGACTAGTCAGGGACTCGGTGAACACCCTGACAGTTTTGGTATCTGATGGAGAAATTGTTCCAAGGGAGAGCAAATAGAGTGTCAGAGGCAGATGGACAGAGAATGGCAGTGAGAGGGTGCCAAGGTGAGGAGCACCAGGGAAAATGCAGCTCTCAGGGGGCTGAAGGCAGATGACAACTGCTCAGTTTTGATCAGGCCATGAAGAAGAAAAGCCTGAAGACTGAATAAGGGTTAATGACATGGATATAAAACCTGAAATGAAATCCTATTGCCAGAGCCTCTAAAACTGACCATTACATTTCCATGAGAATACTGTTGGAAATGCACAAGAGGGCTGAAAGGAAAAATTGGATTTCTTGCTAGATGTAGAGTAGCACATGAGAAATACCAGCTGATAATTAGAGTGTGTGACACGGGTAAGCAATGGCATAGCAGTGAGAAGACATCAGGTAAAGGCAGCGTGACTGTGTTGGGTCAGATTCAGGCCCCCAAAGTGCTGCTAAATTCCAAATCTCATTTTGAAACATTCAGAAACCTAAAGAAAGCATCAGCTTCCCTGCACTGGAGCTTTCAGCAATAATCTAATGTGGGAAATTTCCAAAGGATTCCAAAAGGAAATGTAATGCTTTCTAACTTATAAAAGAATCCAAGATGTGATTCTGGTCACATAAGTCTGCAGAGCATGAGACTGGAATAAATTAGGTTGAATGAAGGGGCAATAAAGAGAATGGTCCAGATTGCTTGATATGCCAAGAATCTGCCTTGTTCCAGCAGCCATTCCCACCAGGCTGAGCCTGCAAGGCTGCCCTCAGTGGGTCTGTGCCAGCCCCTCCCCAGGCAGAGCCACAGTCCACCCCACTGTGCCAGCCCCTGCCCTGGGCACAGCCACAGCCCATCCCACTGTGCCAGCCCCTCCCCTGGGCACAGCCCACCCCACTGTGCCAGCCCCTGCCCTGGGCACAGCCACAGCCCATCCCACTGTGCCAGCCCCTCCCCTGGGCACAGTCCACCCCACTGTGCCAGCCCCTCCCCTGGGCACAGTCCACCCCACTGTGCCAGCCCCTGCCCTGGGCACAGCCACAGTCCACCCCACTGTGCCAGCCCCTGCCCTGGGCACAGCCACAGTCCACCCCACTGTGCCAGCCCCTGCCCTGGGCACAGCCACAGTCCACCCCACTGTGCCAGCCCCTCCCCTGGGCACAGCCCACCCCACTGTGCCAGCCCCTGCCCTGGGCACAGCCACAGCCCACCCCACTGTGCCAGCCCTTGCCCTGGGCACAGCCCATCCCACTGTGCCAGCCCCTGCCCTGGGCACAGCCCATCCCACTGTGCCAGCCCCTGCCCTGGGCACAGCCACAGCCCATCCCACTGTGCCAGCCCCTGCCCTGGGCACAGCCCACCCCACTGTGCCAGCCCCTGCCCTGGGCACAGCCACAGTCCACCCCACTGTGCCAGCCCCTGCCCTGGGCACAGCCCATCCCACTGCAGGCTCTCCTCAGCTGCCCCTGCCCAGGTTCATGCAGGGCCCCCACAGTGCCACACACTGAGACACTCCTTGTCTCCTTTAGATGTGGGGTGAAATCCAGTGAGGATGGGAATTGCTACTGCAATCCAACGTTTATGGTGGGAAAACCCAAAAAGGTTGGAAGCAGGAACAATCCTGTGGCAGGCTGAGGCACTTGGAAAACTTTGCCTTAATGACTTTTCGACATTTCCTGTGGAGTTACCTAAGAAATGTTAGCTGATGTCTCAGAGCCAGCTGGCAGTCTCTTGATACCAGGGAACTTTTACTTTCTAGCAAATTCTCTGCTTCAGGGCCTCATTCTTTTCAAGTTAAGGAATAGAGGATTTCTGATTTCCCACTTAATTTGACCTGAAGTAAACCAGACCACAGCAGACAGAAGCATAACTGAGGATTTTGCTCTTTTAGATTTAATAGATAAATGTCAAGGTCTGATTGAATATTGGATTTCAATTCTGACTATTCTGAAAATAGACTAATTTCCTTTCTGCTTAAATTACAAAAAGATTTCATGCAAAAGAAACTTTCAAGTTATCAGTTGCATACAAATGTTTAAGGTGAAGGAAAGCTCTACCAAAACCTCTGTGAAAAGCTGATCAGCTGAATGTGTTTCTGGGAAACGTTTGAGGTCTGCCCAAAGCCAGTGCAGAGCAGTCTGGGGAGGGAACCTGCAGCCTCCCCCTCCCCTCCGGAGTGAAGGCCCCACTAATGGGAGAGCTCCCCAGGTATGAGATGTAAGACCTTCTCCTGTCCTTGTATTCTGTCCAGTGTTTCTAATGAAATCACTGGCAGAGGATTCTCACACTGACAAGAGTTGAGAAGATTTCAATCTCTGTTTCATTTAGAGCTGATGGCACATTTGCATAAACTCACAAATTCTCTGCTTTTGAGACCGGTATAAAACTGGCCATACCACAGGATGGGAAGAGCTGACTCACTGCTCTAATTATAAATCTAAAGACTAATTAACCTTCCATGACTAAATTAAATTCCAAAATAAAAAGAACAGACAGAAGGCTTTAAACAAAGATTTAAAGTACAGTAGCATATGAAGTACAAAATCTATTCTGGAGGCTGGTTTTGCCTATGACATTGAGGAAGTTGTGCTGTGTTTGCAAATGGTACCTGCAACACCAGTTTGGGGAACAGGACTCAGAGCTCCCCAGCTGGGACAAACACTGTCACCATGGAATGTGGTACTGCAGGGGCTCTGGAATCCATAACAATCACTTGTTTGCTCATTATTTGAAATTGAAGTGCAGTCATCCTAGTTTTATTTTACTGGAAGGCAAACTCCACAGAATATCTGATTCCTGTCAACTTTTTTTTTTAAGTTAAAAAAGCTGTCTTGGATAACAGACAACATATTTGGGAATTGGGCAACAAAATTCCATTTCCCTCACTGGAGCTGAATTGGTTTTGTGTGTCCAAACAGCAATAAAATTTTCCATCTGTCAAAACCAGCAAACAGACCTGATTGTGAATGGATGAATAGAAAGCACTTTGTGGCATATTTTTATCTGTGTCTATTCCAGGGGAACCTCAGTTTAAGATTTTAGTATGTCTTTGAATTAAGGTCATGAATAAATTAACAATGGGTTGAACTGTTCCTTCATTGGTCTTCTCTCCAAGTTTTCATTTCCAGAGATTAGAATGGAGCAAACACCAAAGGTGTTACTCTGCCCTTCAGTTCTCTGGGTGGCAGATCTGGGTGACTCCCCTGAGGGTTTGTCCCACGAGTGCCAGGCACAGATTGGCAGGGACCAGCCCATGGTTTGCTGACACTGCCCCTTTGGGTGGCAGTTCTGGGTGACTCCCCTGAGGGTCTGTCCCATCACTGCCAGCACTGGAGCTGTGCCAGGAACCAGCCCATGGCAGGACAGCTCCCAAAAGCCCTGCATAGGCTCCCACTGCCCTTGTTCATGCCCCACTTTTGGTGAGTTCTTTGAGTCAGACAGTGGCAGGAGAGGCTCAAGCCTTCAGTTGCCATTCTGGATCAGTACAAAGCCTTTGTGTTGATGCTCAGTCTGTTTTAGGGCTGTTGATGCCTATGAAGTGTCAACTTCTGCTGCAGGGATTTGCCTCAGACTTGTGATTCTGCCTTCCCTGGACAATGAATTCCAAGGAAATATTGCAGTTTGTGGTAATAAATGCATTGCAGTAGAATGGGCTGCTGATCTCTTGAAACAAACCTTCCTATTAAAGAATCATCTTTCAAAAAGAAGTGTCAAAATTGGATATATTTTACAGAGACTGGTTATCAAAATGAATGTGAACAGCCAGCTGTGCCCGGGTGATGCCCAGGCCCTGCCCAGGGCTGCAGGCAGTGCCCTGGCAGGGGCTGGCAGTGGGCACTCCCCAGCTGGGGCTGGCACTTCAGCAGCATCATTCTGGAGTTCAGCCTCAGCATTAATGGGCTGTGCTGCTCAATATCTCTGAAAGTCAAGGTAATAATAAAAATAAATAATTTTAATGTAGGCATAATTATTATTAATAACATTATTACTTAAGAACTAACTCATCTGTAGCTTCAGCATACCATTAAGCCCTGCTGAGTTAATTAAGTTATTATTCTTAATATTGGAAAAACTCGTGCTTAGTTTCTGTTGGTTCTTCTATTATAAATTAGTGCTTAAAAACGGTGTTTGAAGAATAGAAAAATACATAATTTCAGATATGAACTACCAATGCATTAATGTATTTAAAACCTTTATGTAGATTGAAAGGTCTGACTGCAGCAGTACCCAGTCAAAATGGAAAGTCCACTTCAAACAGATGTGCCCATGCCCAGGGTTTTTGGTATGGTTTGTGATGTTCATAAGTTTTAGATTAATGGCATACAGACCAACTGAGCAAAAAGCCTTCCTTTCTGAAGTGATTGTCATTTAAACAGACATCCTTTACTCCCAAACTCTGAAACCTGTTTGCTCAGGAAAAGCCACTGGTTTTTCATGTGTGTGTGTTCTCAGCATCTCCTCAGCAGCTTTTCTTAATGAACAGCTCATTCTTCCATTAGAATTAGACATAGAAAAGGTCAAGAGTACATGAGAGTGAGAACCAGGAGCTGTGTGAGGCTGTGGAGTGTGATGTGGACCAGGGGCTGAGCCCAGGGAGGGCTCCAGGGGCAGCTCTGTGGGCACAGGGACAGTGGGACGCTGGCAGAGCCTGGCACAGCCGCGCCTGGCTGTGTCTGCTGGCTCAGGGCTTTGTCCTGGAGGGTGGGCACGAGCGTGGCACTGGGGCTCTGCCCTTTCTGGCAGTCCCAGGCAATTCGCCAAGGACAGTAAATCTCTCAGCACCTGATGAGGTTGTCAACAGCTAAAATATCAGTATCTTTTTTTGAGCAAGAACTTCATAATCAATGTAGCTCTTATGTGGCCACTGAGTTGGTCACTGCAGGAATCTGATCCTTCTAAGAACCATTATGTTTCTCCTAGAAGCAAAAACTGGAAATGTTTTTGGTGTCTTTATTTAAAACACACAAAAGAAGAGAAAGTGCCTCAAAAAGTTAAACCAGATTTTCCAGCCAACTCTGCCCTTTGTTTCAGCCTCTCAGCATCCCAGCTAAGGTTCCCCACAGATACCAGGCATGGAACATGGATTGAGACCCAGCACCTCCCAGCTGGACACTCGTAGTAGCAGCTTTACAGCTCTACCCACAGCATGTTCACTTCTGTGGGAGATGTCTCCATGCCAAGGATTTGGGGAGTGTGAGCACAGAACCCCCTGAGCTGAGCACAGAACCACCCTGAGCACAGAACCCCCCGAGCTGAGCACAGAACCCCACCCTGAGCTGAGCACAGAACCCCCTGACCTGAGCACAGAACCACCCTGAGCACAGAACCCCACTGAGCTGAGCACAGAACCCCACCCTGAGCACAGAACCCCCCGAGCTGAGCACAGAACCCCACCCTGAGCTGAGCACAGAACCCCACCCCGAGCTGAGCACAGAACCCCCTGAGCTGAGCACAGAACCCCCCTGAGCACAGAACCCCCCTGAGCTGAGCACAGAACCCCACCCTGGGCTGAGCACAGAACCCCCCGAGCTGAGCACAGAACCCCACCCTGAGCTGAGCACAGAACCCCCCTGAGCACAGAACCCCCCGAGCTGAGCACAGAACCCCTCTGAGCACAGAACCCCCTGAGCACAGAACCCCCTGAGCTGAGCACAGAACCCCACCCTGAGCTGAGCACAGAACCCCCCTGAGCACAGAACCCCCCCGAGCTGAGCACAGAACCCCCTGAGCTGAGCACAGAACCCCACCCTGAGCTGAGCACAGACCCCCCTGAGCTGAGCACAGAACCCCCTGAGCTGAGCACAGAACCCCACCCTGAGCTGAGCACAGAACCCCCCGAGCTGAGCACAGAACCCCCTGAGCTGAGCACAGACCCCCCTGAGCTGAGCACAGACCCCCCTGAGCTGAGCACAGAACCCCCCGAGCTGAGCACAGAACCCCACCATGAGCTGAGCACAGAACCCCCTGACCTGAGCACAGAACCACCCTGAGCACAGAACCCCACTGAGCTGAGCACAGAACCCCACCCTGAGCACAGAACCCCCCGAGCTGAGCACAGAACCCCACCCTGAGCTGAGCACAGAACCCCACCCCGAGCTGAGCACAGAACCCCCTGAGCTGAGCACAGAACCCCCCTGAGCACAGAACCCCCCTGAGCACAGAACCCCCCTGAGCTGAGCACAGAACCCCACCCTGGGCTGAGCACAGAACCCCCCGAGCTGAGCACAGAACCCCACCCTGAGCTGAGCACAGAACCCCCCTGAGCACAGAACCCCCCGAGCTGAGCACAGAACCCCTCTGAGCACAGAACCCCCTGAGCACAGAACCCCCTGAGCTGAGCACAGAACCCCACCCTGAGCTGAGCACAGAACCCCCCTGAGCACAGAACCCCCCCGAGCTGAGCACAGAACCCCCTGAGCTGAGCACAGAACCCCACCCTGAGCTGAGCACAGACCCCCCTGAGCTGAGCACAGAACCCCCTGAGCTGAGCACAGAACCCCACCCTGAGCTGAGCACAGACCCCCCCGAGCTGAGCACAGAACCCCCTGAGCTGAGCACAGACCCCCCTGAGCTGAGCACAGAACCCCCTGAGCTGAGCACAGACCCCCCTGAGCTGAGCACAGAACCCCCTGAGCTGAGCTCAGAGGGGCTCCCTGGCCCAGAGGGCAGGGCAAAGAGCTCACCAGCAGCAAACAGTTGGATATCAATAGTTTGACATATTAATACAATCAAACCAAATCAGGTAGAATGGACACTGCAGGTCAGATCTAATTAGTTACTTACTTGGCTGTGAGTAAGGAAAGAATTTTTCACTTATTTTTCACTTTGCCAGACTATGCAATTTTTTATAAAGAAAAAAGCTAAATGAATTATTGTTTGATTAGGCAGAATATGTAGAAACAATTCTGAGCTCTTTCTTTTCTTTGCTGTTCCTGATGGTTAAAAAGATTGGGCCAAATAATATTCACAATTCTAGAGAGTTTTGTAACCTGGTATTTATTGTGGATACTCACAATTGATTGGCTGCTCCTGATAGAGGAAGTGAAAAGACATGTCTTTATTTATCATGACAGAAACATTTAACCTTTCATTGTCACATCTGAAGGCTTCATTCAGGAAGGTTGTTGGGCAGAATAGAGACAACAGCTTTGAAGAACAGCATTTAAATGTGAGTCTTGCCTTGATCTTTTGGTTCACACGGATAACAGAAAAAAACATTCCTTATTTTATTACCAGTCAAACCCCCCAGATATTTCCCATTGGAATAACAGTGGCCACTGCAGTTTGAATTTGCATTGGGTCCCCCAGCTGAGCAGTGACAGGACAGCAGAAGGGAGAACTCCACAGGTGTTTCCAATGGAGCATTAATCGCACCTGAGGGAGCAGTGGGAGGGCAATGGGCTCCTGAAAAGGCAAACAAAGCATCGGAAACCTCCCCTGAGTTCAGAGTGTTTGGGGAGAGGGAAACCAGAAAAAAAGAAAAGCTGAAGATGACCTTTTATTAAAGAGAGCAAACTATGTCAGTTTGTAAGAAATGTTAATATCACAGGCAGAAAGAATTGCTTTGCCAGGAGCTGTCTGTGGTCCCACCTTTGTCCTCCTGGAAGGTGCCTCATCTGCTGCAAAGGTAGGACTGCTCAGGCAAAGGTTTTGGACAGACTTTGGTCCAGGCTGTTAAGAGCTACTTTCTTTCTGGCTATAATTTCGAAGCAAAGCTCAGAGCATCCTGATTCCCCCAGGCTGTGGGCTGCTGCCAAATGCTTGTGAATGCACAGCTGAAGTTGTTGGAATTGTTGTGTTCTAGGGAAGAACTTTCTTTCATTTTGGATAGGAAAATAATTTCGAGGTGATCTGAAATGTTTGGCCCAAGCTGCAGGGAGGTGCTGGAGGCTGAGTGGGAGAGGGTTCCTGAGTCCTGGACATGGCAACCTGCACCTGAATTTAAATTACACTGTACTGCAGAGCCCAACATTTGGCTCTCAGGAGTGCTCCACAAGGATAAGGACAGTGTGCCCGTAGAGCATTGGCTGTGAGAGACTGGTGCTGTTCTCTGTATTGCTTACATGGCTGCTGTATTTGGTGACACTGGGGCAAAGCACAGATCTCTTCTCTGATGGGTGTTTAATCTGTGGGAATTAGGCTTGGTTTGGGCTGTGGATTTTTGGATGGTTTTTTGCCTTGTGTGACCTTACAGGCCACAGTTGTACTCCAGAGATGCTGTTGTTGTCTCACAGCTGCAGAATGTAACTCTTTCCTCACTTGTAGCTTCTCTCAAAGATTGCTTATTATTTGCAAACTTTTTAGATACAATTATGTTATCCCTGTGTTGTGCTGAAATGGGAGCTACAGTACAGGTTGATGCAGATGGGAATCCCTTTGGACTGTGTTATTTTATCAAAATATTTAAAAAACAAACAAACACACACACAGAGATTTGGTTGCATTAATTCAGTGAACCAGAGAAAAGCTGAATATTAGACCCCAAAATTGGTTCCCTTAGGACACTTGCATGGTGTATTTTGCTTCAGCTGAATTACTGCTCCAGTAGGTTTTTGTTTCAATATTAAAATGATAAATGCTTTACCTTAAGTTAAGAGACATTTACATTATGCAGATAGGTACTTATGCCAATGAAATCTATTTTTTGTAAGCCACTGGTATTTTTCTTCCAAACAAGAAAATGTTTTCATGGGTATCTGAATGGCAGTTGAAATGAAATGAAACATGTTTGACTTGTTCTATACCACTTTATTCACCATGACAACCAGTACATTTCTATTCTATTGCACCAGACCTTTCCAACCTCTATTCATCAGAGTATTGCTCAAAAATGAGTTTGGAGTTACATAGATATGTACACAGACACTTTTTTAAAAGCATTTGGTAACAAAGCACAGTGTTGTGGGCACCCAGAGGGGTGAACCCAGCCTGGGACACTCTTATGGGATGGTTCATGGCACGGTTGTCTGCTGAAATGGGAGCTCAGGAAGACTTAAGGACGGTTAGAAGAACTCAAAATTTACCTGTAGAGATGTGGAAATGAGGCCCCCCAGGGGCTCCCACCTGGGCCGGGTGGGGGCCCCCCCCCGCCAGGGGCTCCCACCTGGGCCGGGTGGGGGCCCCCCCCCGCCAGGGGCTCCCACCTGGGCTGGGTGGGGGCCCCCCCCAGGGGCTCCCACCTGGGCTGGGTGGGGGCCCCCCCCAGGGGCTCCCACCTGGGCTGGGTGGGGGCCCCCCCCAGGGGCTCCCACCTGGGCTGGGTGGGGGCACCCCCCAGGGGCTCCCACCTGGGCTGGGTGGGGGGCCCCCCAGGGGCTCCTGTTGGGGGCTGGAGCAAGGTGAGTTCTGGCAAGGGGGGAGCAGGGGCACAGCAGGGCAGTGGCATTGTCTGGGCTTGCAGTGGCACCTCTGCAGAAACTCCAGTCAGAAAGCACAACTAGTCAGTCTGCTGAAGGAATTCTCTGCCTGTTGGTTTACCCTCTGGTCAGTCTCTTTTGTTATGTGATGTTCAATGCACTGGAGTTGGACAGTCTTGCCCTCCCTTGCTGTTTGGTTCCTTCTCTTGGGAGGTGACATGTTTTCCTCTGCTCCATAAATCCCCTGCCCTTGCTTTGGCATCCCCTAATGCTGCTGCTCCTGCCTGTGCTGTGGGTACCACAGAGTAATCCATTCCCTCTTGGAAGTTACAGCCTAAAGATGTGTTTTGCCTGATGTATTATTCATTCTTAGTCATCACTTACCCGAACAAGTAGCTTGTGGTGTTCTTCTATTTTTATTTTTTAACCTCCTTTAATCCTCTCAAAACAAAGTTTTTTATTTTCCAGCTTACTTCATTTTCTTTTTCCTTCAAACTCCCCCCAGTTTTTCTCAGTCCTTCCTATTGTGCACTGCCAAAAGTAATTGAAATGTCTTCTGGAGTTGTTTAAGAGAATGCTGTTTGATTTGTGATAGGCAGCTTGAAATAATATTTTTGTGGTTTTTTGAGGTGTATTACACGGCAAACAGATGCTAAATTTGCTGTCTGCCATTACTTGTAGACTTTCATCTTGCAGTATATCTGCTTTTATCGAATATAAACACTGAACATTATTTCCCTTTCAGGGTTATTAACTTACATTTTTCCATAGTGACTCTTATTTATGGATTTCTTTTTTAGAGGCCTCATTGGAGCTCCATACTAGGGTACAAAACCAGGGTTTTTTTATTTGAATAGTCAACATTTTTGTTCTTTTTTATGAATACTTGAAGTATGAGGTAGAAGCTGAGCTTTTATTTTGGTTTTACTTGCAAAAAAACTGAAGATGTGATTGAATGACATGAAAGTTCGTGCGGTGTTTGGGTTTGTTTTGGGGTTTTTTAGCAGTTTATCTAAAATGTATATTTTTTCAGAAATATTTCAGAAATTGCCCTAGTTACCCACATACATGAGTTTTGCTCAGTAATTTTAGTTAACAAATAATGAATCCCAAGGATTAGTTACTCTGTAATGTGGGGGGTGGTTTCGGAACCTTCACATGGGAGCTGCAAAGACAAAACCAAAGCTAGAAAGAGCTGAAGTGTATTTGGCTTTAACTGCTGAGCTCCCTTTGCACTGGGCATGGAAACAGTGATGGCCCTGAGGACTGTGCAGCCCCTCAGCCCCAGCACTGAGGAGTGGCCACAGGGCACAGCAGTGGGCACAGCACTGACTGGCACCCGGGCTGGGGTTCTGCCCCCCCAGCTCCTGCCCTGCTCCTGGCAGGAAGAATTAGCTGGATGTTATTGTTCTTCTATACAAATGTTGCTATTGTGGGGAAGATAAACAGGAGAAAGATTATTCTTGTTTCTCCCATTACCTTCACTGAATGTTGTTTAGCAGGAAATCTTAAAACAAGGTATTGGTTGGTTGGATTTTTGTTTTTAATGCAGTTCATGCATTCACTGCAGAACCCACTGCAGAGTCTCTTCTGTCACAAAGAAAAAAAAAGAATTAAGAAATTTAAGTCCTCGGGCAAATTTGTACAAGCCAAGTTCACCTGTGGCTACAAACTCATGATCTGAAGGCATTTCCACCCTGGAATTGCTGCACAATCAATGCACACAGAGAATATACCAGAGATGAATCACTCCTTTAGTGTCTTGGTATTTATGCTCTTTATTGTCTATTATTGATTCAGGTGAAACTGAGGTCTCCCTTTTTTCTGGCAATTATGTTCCTTGCAAAATAAATACAAATTAATCTAACTACAATGTGGTGATGAAATGATGTTAATCCATAAATATAAGAACAGATTAAGAGTGGGAAAGCTGAGCTATTGAGTTGTGTGTTACCTTTTGCTGAAAAAGTGAGAGAAGACTGTTAGTGGCTATTGGGTCACACAGTGTAGGTGAGAATTTAAAGGTGTCTGAGAACCAGAATTCATGAGGTCTGATGTCCATGTTGGCCCAAAGGTAGAACTGAGGGACATGGAAATGAGTACAAAAGGAGAGTTGGCAAAACCTGACAAAGTGAAGTCATGACTCAAAGCAAAGCTGTTTACGCTTGGTGAGCTGTTAGTGAGGAAGTGGCCATGGGAGGCCCAGCTGAGCTTGTCTGTTTGGAGAGCTGAAATATGTTCTGCAAAGCTCTTTGTAACAGAGTCTCTCCCTGAGCTGTCCCAAGGCCAGAGAGGTCAGGTGGCCCCAGGGCTGGGTGTGGAAGGACAGAGTAGCCCTGCAGTGCTGCTGCCAGTCACTCCCTGTCCCCAGAGCGGGCCAGCTCTGCCTCCCAATGTGCTTTATTCCAGTCCTTTGCTGCAGGGGCAAAGGGAATGGCCTTGGGTGGCACTGACCTGAATTTATCAGACAGTGCTGGGAGGTAAAACAGTGACTCCTACCTTAAACTGGGGCTGTACTGGGAAACACGGATTTCAGAGGAGCAGTAAATGAAATGGAAAACACAAGGTTCAAAGGCAATAAATTACACCTGGAAAATGCCAATCAACATAGCAGGTAAATTGCCATTAGTGTTTCAAACTCTAAGACAATTGTGCATAAGAAAACAATTTGTTCTCTACTAAAACCTTTTGTTTTACCACCTTGTTACAAACGTGCAGAGTGTGAATCAGGAGGGTAGATCTATTTGCACTTTGATAAAATATGCTCCTGTATAAAACAGAGCAAGCTGTCAAGTGGCAAGTGCTGCCATTTGTCTCCTCAGCCCCTGGTTAATGATCCGTGGTGGAATATCAGAGCTGAGTGAGAGCTGCCCGGGACACCATCAGGTGTCAGGGCACACCATTCCCACCAAGGGCCTCAGGGATGGGTTTAGCAACTTTCCCGTGCCAGGATAACACTGAAAGGGCTTTCCTGTCCAAATAAATTAGTCTGGGTGACAGAAACAATTTACAAAGCTCTAAATGTGTTGTTTGGTCTCTTATTTATGAGCTCTAACTGTGCAATATTCCACATAAATAACATTCTGAGAGGTACCGTTAGGATTGTGGCTGATTTAGAGCTGCCATAAAGCAAAGGGCTGGTGACTGATGGGGGGGTTTGTGCACACTCCTCTGCCAGGCAGAGACACAGCCAGGTAAGGCTCAGCGTGAGCTCGAGATGCCTCTGATACCAGTTCTCTGAAATGAGTGGGCTTGTGTCTAGATGTGTCATTGAACAAAAGAGATTATTCTGTATGCACCAAATTGAAAAGCAACAATTTCCATTTTCCTCAACCTAATGACAAATGTGCCACGATCCAGCGAGACACGTCTGTGGGGCCCTTGGGTTGGGCTGAAGTTGTGGCAGTTCTCTCTTCCAAACTGGGCACCCTCTTTTACCAGCTCAGGTACCAGGCAGAACTCAAATATCCTGTTTAATTAGTCAGGGGCAACCAACCTGCTAAGGGAAAACCCCAAGGAGGACCAAACTGTTCCAGGAGAGTGAATGTCTTCCCTTCAACCGAGGGGTTAAGGGATAATTATCCATGGACAGATCTGAGCAGCCAAAATGTCTGAGAATTACCCATAGTTTCTCCTAATTATTATGTGTTTATATGATAAGTCTTAGGAGGATTGCAGTAATATGGACATGATAAAAAGAGTGTCCAGTAAAATAATGTTTAAAGTAGTTCCACTAATTCTTGGGGATTGTGATCTGATATCTTCGTGAATGGGGAAAACAAAAATGGAGTAAGTTGATATAGAATTGCTATAGCATAGGACATCCCTTCTTAGCCTTTAAAGGATTTGGGAATTAGTGGAGTGAAACAATCCATTTGGATAGAGCTTGAGAGTCTTACCTTTGATTTACTGTTAATTTTCACTTCCCATCTGTCTATGTGTGAGGGAGGGTTTTCCTTCTTCCTGGGAGTTTGTTTGGTTGGTTTTTATTGTTTAATACATATGGAAACACCAAGAGTTGGAGGGTAGAGCCCTTTCCTCCTGCCAAGGGGCACAGCCAGGCCATGCACTGTGGTGCCCAAGGTATGGGGTTGGTACAGGGCACTGTCGGGGCAGATTCTGCACTTGTGATTTTGCCTCTGGCTTTCCAAGCACAGGCTGGGGGTGCACGTGCAGAACCTTTTCTTACTCAAGGTTGAACCCTAAGAAAAAGTTCCTGAAACAGCTGGAATTTCATGTGAATTCCTGACATGTAGTTAAATTGCCAGTGTCAAACTGAAAAGGACATCTATTAATTATTTAATAGTTGTTAAACTTCCTGTTTCCCTGTCTAGAGCTCAATGCTTGCTGTTTTTAATCCTTCCTTTTACCAAGAAGAGCAAGGCTGCTCTGTTGGGTATTTATTCCCCAGCAATACCAGGAGACTGGGATGGAATGGCCTCTAAAGGGTTCTGTGTATGAACATCCTTATTGATCCAATGACTTTTTGAAAAAGAAAACACCCAAACCAAAAAGAGGCCTCAAATCCCACCCAGACTTGTGTGTGATTTTTGCAGAACTTTGCCATGTGAGCAGTGCTTGGCAGCAGGCTGGGGGCAGCTCTGGGGCACAGGGGCACGTCCCAATGTGCCAGGCAGAGAGCTGGGCCCTTCAGCCACAGTGCCTCCCTGTTCCCCTGAGATAACCCTGGCGAGGCTTTGAGCAGCAGAACCAGCACAGAGAATCGATTCTGGGCTAATGAGCCTGCAGGGCTATCAGGGAAGCAAATAGCACACAATTGGTGGGGTTAAGGACAGTATTAATCTGCTCACAGGGAAAGCAGAGAGTGCTCCTGACCCTGGGAAGTGCACTGTGCATGGTAATTTTCTTTCACAGGGGTTCTTGTGTGTGTCCTAACCAGCTTTGCTCTGGAAAGTTATGGTGTCCCAGAGTTATTAATTCATAACCTTTGTCTCCCACACCTCATGGCTGAGCTCCTGCAGCCCCAGTGGATAATCTGTTGTTGTGGGACCAGAGATGCCACTTCATCTGTCAATGGCTTGGCTGAGAAACGTCTCCTTCCATTGCTGAGGACTGGTGGAGCTCCTTTGACCAGCTTCATTCAGGCTGCTGCTGTTTGGGGTATCCACTCTCTCCTGGACAGTGGAAAGGAGACCCAGAGCCTGCAGCCTGACAGTCTGGATTGTGGCATAATTTGTTTCCATTTGTTTTACTGTAGAACAGCTCAGAGTGCAGGGATCCATTCGTGAGCCTATTTCATGTGCTTGTACTCTCAGGAGCAGCTCAGAGCTCTGCCCTGAGCACTGAGACACACAGAGGGCAGAGCCCCATGGGTGGGCACCCCAAGGGTGGGCACGGGGGGCCTCTGCAAGGGCTTGTGCCTCTCCACAGTCTCTGCTGCTGTTTGCAGGCCTCTGGTAGATAATGGGAGATTGGAAAGTCAGTTTTTTCCTTTGTTGTAAGTAGCTTTTAACAAAATAGAATTTTCAAAATAAAGTTTCAAATCTGTCATGTTAGACTAAGTTCAACTCTAATTTTCCCTTTTTTTGGCTTACTGTGTAGTTATGGTTTTAAGTACCTGGCAATAATCCTGTTATTCACATTCTTACTCCTTCACTTTGTCTCTTCAGTTAATCCAATGAGTAGAAAAATCCATTGTTCCTCATGTCAAGTATTATCACTACAGGAGACAACCTAAACCAGAGAATTTATACTTTCAAAGCCTTAATCTGTGAGAGAATCAACCCCCCAGGCTGCCCAAGTCTCTGCCCACCCTTCCCCTGTTGCCAAAAGGGCTGCTGTGCCTCTGCCTCAGCTCTCGTGTTTAGAGCCAAGAGGGTAAGAAGGTGTGTTTGGGGTCCTACTGTGGCAGAACTGGGTCTGTGGGACATCAAAATGGGGCTTGTGGCTGTTCCAAAACTCTTGAGAGGGGAGAAGAAAAGCTGCAAAAACTGCCCGAATTAGCAAAGAGGTTCCTGCAATGTGGCCCTTGTGGGGAGTCCAAACTCTGCACAACTGAGTCAGTTTGGTTGGAAATGTCTGATAAACAGAAGAGCCTTTCACTGAACATTCCTATCAGTAAAAGTTGTGGTGCTTTCCAAGGCCAAGGTGCAGCGCCCCAGGTGGTGCCCAGAGCGGAGGTGCCCTCGGGCAGCCATGGGGACACTGGGCAGCCTTTGGTACCCGTGTGGTGTGAGCAGTCAAAGCCCTTCCTTTCCTCCTCCTGCTGTCAGCTCTTGCCTTGTTCCAAGGAAACACTGAGTGGAGGGTCCTCCTGGGCTGCCTGTGGATTAATTACCACTCTCACAAGTTTTGTGGCTCTCCTGACAAAAGCAACGTTGCAGAACATCCTATTTTTGCTGGAGTGCATCTGTGAGAGGCACATGGAGCAGAAAATGGGCAGGGTAATTATTCAGCTCTAATTGGCAGCACTGTGTCCCCAGCTGAAACACTGAGGCTTAACTTTTTACCCAAAACAGTTAGAGTCACAATAAAACAATGGAAATTAAAGAAGGAAGACAATCTTTGAAGCAGTTTTTCTAGAACTGGCTGCCTTCCATTCTAGAGAGAAACATCAGGAGATACAGAACTGCCTGGAGGTGTTTTGAGAGGGATTTCTTGGGTTTTCTTTAAGGAAACATTGACTTAGAAGCTTTTCCTTTTGAAAGGTAAGGGAAAATGTTTGTGCTCTGTCAGTGAGAGCAGACAAAGTCTCCTGTGTCATGTGGGGTTTGCAGTCACCAGCAAAGTTTTTATTGGATATTTATTTTTTGTTCCCCTGGTTTTTGCATGTAGATTTGTATGGAATGAATTCCAGCAGGCTCTGCTGCAAGTAATTCTCCCTCTCTGGCTTTGCTCTACCTGTTTTTCATCATCAGTACCTCCCCCAAAACTGTCACCTCCTGTCACCTTCACAAGTGATAAACCACCAATTGCTTGGACTCCTGGAGGAATTTGAGGTCCCATCTGCTCTAAGAGTGCCCAAAGGCACTGCCATTGCACACCCACCACTGTCTGATGTCTCTGGGAGCTGTGAAACAGGGGAGGGGCAGTGATGGGCACAGAGAGCATCGGGGGGCCTGTTTGGCTCAGGGATCATCATAGGGAGCTCTTGGAGTGTTGGTCACTTGTCTGAAATTAAAAGGACAATTGCACTAGAGAAAATTCCTGCAATAGTGGATTTGATCATCTGTGTCCAAAAAGTCATCCTGCCCTTGGACACCAGGCTACAAAAAACGAAAAGGAACTTTGCACTTGGGTTCCTCTGAGGAAACACAATGGACTCAATCTGAAAGATGAGAGAAGTGCTGGAGTGTTCATTCTTTGCACATCAGATTTCCAAACTAATCTTTGAGGCAACATTTGCTTTTATTCTTTCTGACTTAAGCTAATGGCATGAAAATAGTTTCAGAATTCAGCATTTCTTTTCCAATTTTGCGTAGTTACATTTCCTTTATTAGGCAGCCATGACCTTCAGTGCCCCAGGAAATATTGGTTTGTCTTTCACTTTTGCCTTCCAGCAGCTACTGGGTTTGCTGTCACTCCCCACTGCAGCCAGCATGGTGATTAGCTTTTAATTGCTGATACAGGAGTGGCCATTGGAACTCCTCCCCAGGCTCCTCCTGCTCTGGGCAGGCAAACAGCTCCTTCTGAGTCTGAACCTGCTCAGAAACGAAACTGAGCTCCTGCTCTTCCACTGGTCTTAGGTGAGGCCTGAAACTCTCCCCAAACAAGCCCTTATTCCTTGTGTTCAGCAGACCCAAAGGCACTGGAGACAGTGGACTAAGTCTCATTAGAGGAGGAGCAATGGGACTGGGAGGAGAGCAAGGGATTGTTTAATTTCCATTGGGAACCAAAGTTCTCAGTTGAAAATAACTGACTTTCAGAAAACATGGCCCACCTGAGGAGAACTTTAGGACTAACAAGTAGGGGCTGATTCCTATGAATTAAATGTTTCTCCAGCCTAGGAAAGAGCTCAAAATATGAATGAGGCCAAAATGTTGCTACTATTACAGCAGCAATTTTTTCAGATTTCCCCCTTATCACCGACATGTTGCACAGCTCTCAGCAGCACCTCTGCAAATGATGAGTGATATGATGGGAATCATGACAGGGCAGGACATGTCCTTCCCAGAGGTCATAAATGTGTCAAACGGAGCTCCATTCTGTGCCCAGAAAGCTGTTTGAGGAGCAGGGAGGAAGGAGAAGGATCACAGCTATTATGGCAGTGGAATGTGTCCCCATGGTGCCCTTAAACACGCCCTGAACACCCTCAGCAACACCATCACACACAGCAAGAGACTAAATTAAACTGTGGCATGTTCTCCTGTTTGTCTCCAAACATGCATTTCCCTCAGGAAATTGTGTGTGGCTGAATGGTGCTCAAGCCTCACAAATATTTATTTATCTGGGCAGTAACTGGATTGTTCCACTCAAAGTGCTGCAGGTAACTGAAATAATGGTGAGAAACAAACACTGAGACAGCCTAACCTTTTATCAGCCCTGAACAGCTCAGATGGGCAGTGGGGACATGGGAAGCAGAAAATTCAGGGGCTGAATATGGGGGGTAAAACTGCCTGTTCTCTGCTTGTGTCATCCCAGAGGAGCTGAGCACTTTGCCACGATCCATTTAAAGTGTTGGACAAGACATAGTGGATGGAAAGGAAACAGGAATGATTGAGAGGGAGCTGCACTTAAGGAAATCTGGCTGATTTCCACCTTGTGTTCTCCAGCTCTAAAGTTATGGTTTAAAAACAAAGCAAAGCCAGGGTATAGCAGCCTGTCTGATTAATAAATTGCAATCAATTGCAATGCCTAATTATCTCCTTAGGAGGCTTGAAGAGATAGTAATGGATGAAGGATGCCTTTCTCTCAGCATGAGGGGAGCTCACCAGAACAAATTCAAGGCTTCCAATAAACAAACCTTTACTAGCACTGAGGGAAGGACCAGAGTCTTAAATAACAAATGTCTGACTTTTCTGTTTGAATCAAGCAAAGCCAAGAGTGTGATGTTGGTGTACAAATAATTGAAACAGTGGTTTAGAGAGAAGTGTCTTAAAACTTCTCCCCAGATCCCAGTAGAGATTACATCTCTGTACAATATCTGAGGGGGAAAGGGGGAGCCTTGGAGAGTCTTGTTCCAAGTTTGACATGTTCAGTAAGTGGTCTGTGCTTCCCAGTGGAACAGCTGGAACTGTTGAAGGGCTCTAAGCTCATAGTCCGAGAGAAAATGTCACCAGGCTTTTAAGGTCATTCATTGTGTGCTTGCTCTGCAGGAAAATAAATTCTCAAAATTTGTCCTCTTTGTTAAATAGGATGGACTTTACCAGGGCCTTCTCTTCCTTCTCCCTCCCAGCACAGCAAAAAGAGAATTTCTGAGTCTGAAAATAACCCCCCACCTTAGCATGTCCAGTGTGGTTTAAATGTGCCTGTTCTGTCTGGGGTTTTCAGTGGCCTGGGAGTAGAAGTGGCAGCTCTGGTGTGATTCCAACCCTCACCTGCAAACAGCAGAACAGGAGGTGTGGGAGATCCTTCCACAGCAACCCCTGAGCAAGTGCTGTGGGATGGGAGGGGATGTGTCTCCTCAGGTTTCTGGGTGAAAAGAACTTCAGTAACACAACACTGGAGCTTGGCAAAGGAAGGGCTCAGGAGTTTATCAAATGAAGCAAACTCAGTGATGGAAGAGGAGTGAAAAGGCAGGTTGGGGGTTGAGAAAAGGCAGAAAAATTCTGTGTGGTTGGAGAGAGAAATGGGAGCAGGAGGAGCAGCATTTTGTGAGGAAGTAAACCCTTGGTGTGCCCAGCTAGAGAGAGACCTGTTTGTGTGTCTCAAAAAAGGTGTGATGGAGTTAGAAAAGGTGCAGAAATGCAACAAAATGTGCAAAGGTGTGGACATTCTTCTAAAGAAATTAAAAAATGAAAGCAGGGACTCTTCAGTCTGAAGAAAAAAAAAGGCTGGAGTAGGGGATGCAGCCAAGTTTACAAATCATGGCAACAAACTGAAGGAAAACCTGGAGTTCCCCAAATCCCTCAGCTGTGGGTGCTCCTTGCACTGGTGGAGGTTTGTTGGTTTCAGACAAAGGAGACACTTCTCTGTGAAGATGTTTATGAACTTCTGGAGTTTGTGCCACAGTGGGCTGAGGTGACAGATGGACTGGGTCAGTGAGGAGTAGAAGGAATTGGACCAATTTCTTCTGCCAGAGGAATAAATGGGAGATTCCTCACTAAAGGGAGCAGTGAGCACTCTGGGCCTCTGGGGCAGGAAGGAATGCAGGGAACAGCAGGGCCATGGGCTGTGCCAAAGGGAAACCTGTTTGTCCTCCTCCATCCCACCCTGGCTGGCCCTGCCCAGAGCAGGGTCTGACCCCACAGCCCCTTCCTTGTGTTCTTGGTGGTGTCATTTGTCCCAGAAGGGAACTGTGAATGGAAACTTTCTTGCCCAGTTAACTTGGAATGAGATCATTATTGAGACACGTTCTCCTGTACAGCAGAGCTTGGGATTGGACCTGCTTCAGATTTTATTCTTTCACTTCAAGTCACTTCTTGCTTCAAAGTTCTAAAAATGCACCCTGATTTTTTTTAACTTTGTTGAAAAATTCCCCAAGAGTGCCTTGGGAGTTTAATTATCTCACAGCAAGGTGAACACTTCTGGCACTTTGGGTCTGCAGGGATAGGTATGGACTGAAAATACCTTTAAGGCACAAGAGATTGTTTTTTTCATCCTCCCTGGGGTGCTAAAGCCTATGGAAACCAAACCCCCTTCCCTGCATCCCACACTGGCAGAAGATGCTGAAGTGCCACTTCAAAGGGAAAGTGCTGCTAAAACCCAAAGACAGCAATAAGCAACAGGGTTTCAAAAGGAGTCTTATTTCAAGGGAGTAAAGACGTTCATCATTATTTACCCTGAGCAGATGGAGCACATAAATTGCTCTTTCTGTCTCCCAGACACAAACAGAAGTTCAAAAATTCTCTAAAAGCTGCAGAGTAGCACAAAGTGAATAATGGCAAGAGTTAAAAGTTTGCTTTACAATTTCCTGACCACTGTATTGCTCTCTGACAATGAATGGCCTCTCAGCATTTGCCACTCACAAAGTTTTTGCTTTCTGTGCCCAACTCTTCCCTGAGCATTTTCCATTTGCTCAGACCCACCCCTGAACTCCAGCCATCCACCAGGTGTGCCGTGTGGCACTTCAGGAATGGCCAAGTGCACTTATTATGTAACAAAGAAGAGAAAAATCCTTTTGTGAGGATCCGTGAACAGATTATATTTTCCCTGATGCCACTCCCAGTGTTATCTTGTCAGAGCAGCTTTTTGCTCCTTTTGATAAGCTCCTCATTCAGGACACTCAAAGGATGCTGGAAATGTCTCTGCATTTCTTACCTTGCTGCTCTCCCTGCCTCATTCTCTATCCCTTCCTGAAGGCTCCCTCTAAACCTTTTCTCTCACTCCTGCTGCACTTTTTAATCCAAAGCCTTGAAAGGCAAAGTCCTCCAGTTGCAGAGCTGATGGCTCTGTGCCCAGCTGTCACCTGACTGTGTCCTCCCCGAGCTGTCCTCTGCCACAAGGTCACTGCTCCCAGCTCCTCTCCTGGCTCTGGGGGAGCAGAGGGGGGGAGGCAATGATTGGGACAATGTCCTCAATTCCACAAAAAGAAAACAGAATTGAGCAGATACTAAAACTAATAATGGCCTGTAAAAGAGAGAGGTGGCTGTAAAGGAAGGGCCCAGGTGAGAGGCAGTGGCTCTGGCACTGGCACAGCTGAGCTGGGACTGGAGCACCTGGGGGTGTGCCAGTCCAGGAGACAGTGAAGGAGCTGGGCTGGGCCATGTTCACCTTGAGCACGGGGACAAAACCTGGATGGACCTGCAGGTGATGAACTGCCCTGAGGTGGCTCAAGGGGAGCCCAGTGAACTGTCCCTGGGTCTCTGTTGGGGTGGGCATGACCCTTATCCTGCCCACCCAGGCAGGGTAGGAGCCTGTTGGTGCCTGGCAGTGCCAAGAGCCTGAGCAGCAGCAGTGACTCCAGGGGAATGGGGGACCCTGAGAAACCCTGGCAGAGGACATTAAATGGTCAGAGACTGAAGAGATCATTAAAAAGCAATAGAGGTGTTACCCAGAGCCTGGATTTGTGCCTCTCCCATACTCTGAATGACAGAGGCTTTTAAGGCCAGAAATTCTGATGAGCAGACACTTTAAATGATGCTTTTATAATGATGTTGGAAGAAATAGATCTCAGTCCTGGGAATCTGAACTGCTCCACAGCCACCCACACCTCAGAGCTGTGCTTGCCCTGTCCTGCCCCAAGCACCTTCCTTGTTCCACCTGCTCCACTCTCTGCAAAGCTTTCAAATAATAAAGACAAGGCAGCAAAGGTATAAAGACAGTGGCATAAAGTTTCCTAACCTGTTGAAAAGGTTGACTCTGAGCTGCAAACACAGACAGCTCCTCTGCCATCTGTTATACCTGGAGATATCTGGCAAAGGGCTCTGCAGTGTCAGGTGGAGAAGCTGCAGGAGACATTCTAAGGTCATGGGTAAGATAAAAACGGAAAGGAAGGATGCTGTGTCTGGGTCAGGTGCCAGAAATGCCTTCCTGACAAATACCAGTTTGAGGGGGGAGAAATAAAGGAACTCCCAGGGTGCTAAAAGGAAATACAAATAGTTCTGAATAACCACAGAGGGAATAAGGGGGAAAAGTGAGCTTGGGGCTGGTGAGGTGCAGGGACAGCTCTGGGCTGAGCAGGGAGGAGGCTCAATCCTGAAACAGCCTGGTGGTTCCAACGTCGTCCAGAAGCTGTTTGTGGGAATTTAAAGGTCTCTGAATCTCTGGGGACTTGGGCTTGGCATCCACTCACCAATGCCAGCCATGGCCCTGGAAGAGATTTGTCTTCCTACCAATTAATTTAGCCCCAAGGCTGCCAGTTCAATCTGTTGTCATTGAGTGACACCCTTCAAAAGGCAGATACTCCTTTTCTTTTAGCCTATTGCTGCTTGGAGCAAACTTTTTAATTGTTTAAAAGTACTCCCTAAACCCTGCCTTGCTCTACTTGTGTGCTTGGGTTTGGGATGTCACTGGCACAAACTGAGGCCAGATCCTGCTCATGAGTAAAGGACAAGGTCATCACTATGTGCCTGGTGTTTCAAGATATTGGATTACATACAAGACTATCAGAAGGAAAAAATAAAGTTATTTTTATAGTAAGTTCACCAAATGTTAAAATCAGCTATTTCAATTCTGTTGTATAATGGAGGAGGGTGAGCTCTGGAACACAAAGTAGGGGGAAAAGTATTGTAAAGCAGAGCTGGAAAACAAGAGATGGCAAGAGGGAGAGATTCATTTAGCTGAGTATCTTTCTGACTGAAAATTACATCTGAAAGGCCAAAGAACATGCACTCCTTATGATCTCCATGATTGGAGAGGATATGAAAGTATGTGGAGTTTGACTTGAAGAGTAATTTCTGAATGCAAATGTGTAGTGGTGGAACTATCAAATTAGAGCAAGGTCAGCAGGGCCCCACTAATTCCCCCAAGTGTGGAGCACATTCCAATTAGTGCCCATCAGCTGAGGGCCCAGGGCAGAGCTCACCTCCCTGACAGAAAGGGCCCAGGGCAGAGCTCACCTCCCTGACAGATCTCTGGGAAGGGCCCAGGGCAGAGCTCACCTCCCTGACAGAAAGGGCCCAGGGCAGAGCTCACCTCCCTGACAGGAAGGGCCCAGGGCAGAGCTCACCTCCCTGACAGATCTCTGGGAAGGGCCCAGGGCAGAGCTCACCTCCCTGACAGAAAGGGCCCAGGGCAGAGCTCACCTCCCTGACAGAAAGGGCCCAGGGCAGAGCTCACCTCCCTGACAGAAAGGGCCCAGGGCAGAGCTCACCTCCCTGACAGAAAGGGCCCAGGGCAGAGCTCACCTCCCTGACAGGAAGGGCCCAGGGCAGAGCTCACCTCCCTGACAGATCCCTGTGGGAAGGGCCCAGGGCAGAGCTCACCTCCCTGACAGGAAGGGCCCAGGGCAGAGCTCACCTCCCTGACAGGAAGGGCCCAGGGCAGAGCTCACCTCCCTGACAGAAAGGGCCCAGGGCAGCAGGGGAAAGGGAGCAGGAAAACTCCCTTTGGGTCTAGTTGTGGCATAATTCAGGCAGCCTGAGCCGATTCCTCTGCCATGGATGGTGCAATAGCCAGGAAGGTTTAATGCACAATTCTGCAGAGTTCCAGCCACTTCTCCTGGGCTGGCAGTTGACTTTTGCAGCACCAGAACATTTAGGAGTAGTACCTACCATTACACAAAAGACATGGCAGGGTCCAAACTGCAATAGCCAAAAAGGAACCTCTTGCCAATGGTTAGTTCTAACTACAGGGGAAGTGCCCAGGACGTGGGCTGTGATGCTCTTTGGCTGTACCTTCTGTCACAGCCAGTGTCTCAGAGGGAAATGCAGACTCTGCTGTAAAGGTTTGCAGACACAGCCTGGTGGTTCTGCCTGGTTGAGTACCTGGGCAGATGCTTGTGCTGGAGCTGCTGTGCCTCCCAAGGCATTGCTGTTCTGCTGAGCTGATATTGCATTACAGGCTGTCGTGCAATGTGTCTAAATAATAAAAGCAATATCATTCCCAGCCCTCTCCTGGCTACCAGACTGCTCTGTGGGGATTCATTAACATGCAGGAGCTGCTTGCGCAGACTCCTCTCCTTCACTGATTTGAACCAGATTGGATATATCTGCAATTCAATGAAGAACTTGCATAAAATTAAATCCCTGTGCCTTATTATTTTTCTCCTGCATCTCAAAACCCTTGTGAGAAATGTTTTAATTAAAGAAGCATCACCACAGCTTCAGTTTTAGTCACATTAGTTAAAACTTTAGAATTGACATGATATTCTTCCCTGCTCTGTGAGGAGAAAGAAATTAATTGTTGAGAGAGAGGGAGACAAGAAGAAAATATTCTCTTCCTGTGTCAAAATTCAGGTCTTGCTTTGCTCCTAAACATCCTCCTATGGAAAGCACAGTCTGTTATTGCAAACAGCTGCTCTGACAGGGGGACCAGAAGGTGACACTCTCCATTGCTGGGCTGGGAGCTCTCACACCTCTCTCTGCCCCACGATGGGGCCTGCAGTGCTGCCCATGGAGTGGGTTTGTTCTCTTAGTCCAAGAAAAATTCCTGCCTTGTGATTGATCCAATTTAACTTTGGTTAAACAGGTTTGGTGCTCCCTGTAATGAGAGTACCTCTGCACTGAACAGTTTCCTCTGTGAACCAGCCCAGCTGAGTCCTGCCCTGCAATAGCAGAACATTCTGCCTGTCCTACAAACCCACCACAGGCAGGAGGAGCATTAAATTGGCCTCAGGTGCTTCAGTGTCTCACTGGTGCCACAGTGCTGGGGAGTGCTCTGAAGTCAGGGGGCTTTCAGAGCAGAGGCTTAGGAAGGGTCTCCACATCCAGCCCTGGGGCTCGTGTGCTGCATCCTGGGCCATGGCCTGGCCAACACTGCTGGGCTGTGCAGAGCTGGCCATGGCTCCACCTCCTGGCTCACCCCTTCTCTTGCTCAGGGCTGATCACACAAACACGCAGACTGAAGCTGAACATGCAAACAGGGATCATTCCAACTGCTCATTAAGCCTCCCCAGTGCCACTGTCCCCCCACCCCCTGAGCAGGTGCCCAGGGCAGGGACACCTCGGGACTCTGCCCCCACCTTCCTGCCCTTGCTGGCTGTGCATCCAGGTGGCCCTTCCAGCAGGATCTTCCCTCCCCACGTGCTCCCAGAAAGTGAGATGTGGCTTCAGGTGCAGCCTCCCCTCTGTGTGTGTCTCACTGTGACAGTGCCCCACTCTGGACTCTGAAATATGGGCATTATCCCATGTCCAAGAAAAGCTTCTTCTCTTTCCAGGGTGTCTCTGTCCTCCAGTTGGAACCACAGAGTTGAATGTGGAGCTTTACTTTGCATTTTGCAGAAGGTCCTGGGCTTCCCTTTGCTGAAACTCAGTTAGTGCAGCAGCTTAATTAACTGTTTCCAAAATGTAAGAAACCATAAATCTTTATCCCAGCAGGAACTGCATTAATATTCTCAGTGAGGAAAGGCAAACAGGGTGGTGTGGCACAGCAGGGGGGGCAGATAGTCCATCTGGTTATTAATAGTAACCTGGAAGCAGCATAAAGGGATCCCTTTAAAAAGTGAAATGGTGCTTTTGTTATTTATTTGAAATAAATATTACATATTATTGAAAATAAAAGATTTTCACAGGTTGAAGTAAGTGCTGGCATCCCTGATCCAAGGAAATGATCATCTCAGAACAGGAAGATTTGAGTTAGTTCACAAGGGTTGATGTTTAAGATAGGCTGCAGTACATATGTATTGTTGGGGGGTTGGATTAAAATGTGACTAACATTTCCTCCCCAGACATGGAAGTGTTTGGTCTGGTGGCATAAAATAAAAAGCCTTGAAGAGAACCTTAGTCATTATTTTACAGTACAAATGAAGTACCTCAATAAGTTAATATTGGGAATCATTTTAACAGTGTCTGGAAACCTGCAATTGTTTGTAGATAAAGCAGCAAGTTCTTCTTTAATAGTATCACTGTTTGATTCATGGGGCTCAGTCAGTTCCCAATCTCAATCAACTGGAACTATTCCACTATTTAAAAAAATGAAATTATATAAAAATACCATCATAGGCTGTCACATTTTTGTGTTAAACATAAGCCTCTGTATTCCAAGTCCAATGTCTGCATTATTTTAGGCTTGAGGTTTTCCCCTGGCTGTGGAAAGCTTGATTTTAATCTCCTTGCTCTTTCAGAGCCAGTTATCACTGGAGCTCAAGCCATGCCTGCTGGGCTTTGGGTTTGTTCAGACAGTGAAAATGCAGAGCTGAGAGAGTTCCCCTGTCCCCAACTCCTGTGCTTGGCAGCAAAGTTCCCATTGGTGGGATCCGCTCTGGGCTCTGCTTTCTGACAGAACTCAGTAATTCCCTCTCAGTGCTCTGTGACCACTCCTGTCTCCTGTGTTGGGCTTATCTCCACACTGAGGCTCTGCACATCCTGCCTTAAATAACACCTTGCTGGTTAACACTTACAATTGATTGTGGAAATGCTTCTTTAGATTTCTCCATATAGTAAGTACTTTATTTTGGTTTGGTCTGGCCTTTTCTTTTTTTTATTTTTTTTATTATTTTTGTATTATGTATGTTTTAAAGATATCCATTATTATATATTTGGTATAATGTTTTTTGGTTCATAAATTCCAGGTTTTTCACCCAGAGTACATTTGTGTGGGTTTCAGGACATGTCTGGCTTTCAGCTCACTGGTATTAACTCTGCCCTTTGGAATTCAATTGGAATTGAATAAATGGATTTAGAAGCAAAAATCCCCACCTTAAAACCAGCTTAGGGCTGAGGAGTGCAATCCCTGGTGCTGCTGCTCCCTGCCCCTCTCCCTTGCCTTCAGCCTCTCAGCTGCTGGAGATGAGAATCTCCCCAGGTGAGGGGCAGAGGAATTTGCTCACTCTGAGGAGATAAGAAGCTGCATTCTCAAATTGCAGCTGCCCAGGGTGAGCCTTGCAGGCTGGGAAGGAGCTCCCTCCCAGACTGGCTTCCAAAGCAGCTCCAAAGGCCCTGAGCCAACTCTGATGGGGAAAGTCCTCGCCTGGCACTGGGGGTTACCCCAACCACCCCTCACCTGGGCTCCTTCCCACAGGCTGTGGCAACCAAGCAACTTGTCAATGAATCCACGTTCACCAAAGGCAGACAAAAGTGTAACTTTATTATTCTGAAAGTGTCTCTTTCTTCATTCACGTGCCACAGATCCTCTTACACAACCAGCCACATATTAGTGATTTTTCCAGTTTTTTCTTAAAGAAATAATGAAAATATTTAATAAAATTTGCCAGGCCAAAGCCATTGGGTTGAGAGCACCAGGGACTGACCAGAGGTGTCTTCTGTGGCACTGTTGGAGCAAGAAGCTGCTTCTCTGACACAGAGCTGAGTTTGTGCTCAAAGCCACAGGCAGAGCAATGTGAAGAGGGAAGAAAGTGCCATAACCCAACATTTAAAACACTGGGGGGGGTTCAGTCCCTGTGTAATGCTGGAAAGAGAATAAAAACTGCTGTAGTTTTCATAGGTAACTTTGCTTCTTCAGGACTGACCTGCTGCAGAAATACTGATCAGTTGTTGACATTCAGCTGAATGTGCAAATGGCCATAAAGAGCACACAGAAATAATCTGGAAGGAGGGTTTGATGTCACAGGTATTTCCAAGGAATTGCAGTGGAGAAATGCTGCTTCCTAACTGATGAGCTTTTCCTTACAAAGCTGCAGGGCTGCACTAGTCAGAAAGCCCCAGCTGGCAGCATTTCCCAAGGAATTCCACCTTTCCTGAAAGCTGGGCCAGCACACTGAAAGCTCCATTTTCAGAATCTGAAATTACAGTGTGATCATCACCTTTTGTTGGTGGAAAAGAGGAGATTTCTGAGCGCTCTCAGGGAACCTGAATAAGAATTTCCTTAAATGAGATAATTAAGACTATTTTGTGCAAGTTTCAGTGCAACTCTCTGTATGTTGGTTATGAGGGAAAGTAAAGGATTATCCAGAAATTAATATCCTGTTAGTCTGCCTGACTAAGGCCAAGAAAACAAGATATGATACTTTTTCAGTGGACAAAAATCAGGTGATTAAATCTCCTTTGAGAAAAAACACAGAATTTGCAAGACAGGAAAGCAAAACACAGTATAAAAATATGATTTGGGACCTTCCACTCAGAATGGAAAATGCTGCTGCTCCTGATGCAAAGCCCCAGCCTGGCAGGAAAGTTCTGCTCCCTCAGACCTGCTCAGAAATTGTGATGGGGTTATTTTGTGCTCTCTGGAAATGTCAGACTTGGTCTATTCTCTGCCATAGCATCAACTCTGCATTGAGGATTCTGTTCAACTCTATAGAAATTGCTCTCAATTTCTGTCAGTTTGTAGAGAATTATACATTTCAGTGTTTCTTAAGCTCTTTGGATAAACGTGTGTGGCAGGAATGGAATTATCTATGAAATGTTGCAGGTTGGGCCTCTAAGCTCTGTAATGTTCTGTTAAATCCCTTAAACCCAAGGAATTCCTGAAGGACTCACTGGAATGATTTCTGACCTAGGGCTGTATGAGCAGTGCCAGAATATGGCCCAGCAGTTTTAGGGAATAAACTCCTCCAGGCTTGCTTGGGGAAAAATTGAATGAGCAAAATAAAGCAAAGCAACCCCAGAGTACCTGTCAGAACAATAAATTATCCCCATGTACCTGACATGGAGATGGAGTTCTCCAGTCTCTATTTAAACACTGGCAGCTTTCCCTAATGCCTGTTAGGGCAGTGGGAATGCTCCTCTTGCCTGCTTTGGACCCCGTGGGCACGTTCCCTTCTGCTGCATTTCCAGGGAAATGAACCCTTGGGGTTAATTTGGGCAAAGTAATCTGCCCTTGAGGCGATTTCTAGAGAACAGCATTTTATCTTCACTTGTAAAGGTGGCTGGGTTTGAAATGGCACTTGCAGGGTGGCCCTTTTCCCACACCTCCTTCTCTGTGTTGCTGCATACGAGGAGCTGCTTGACAGTCACTGTTGGAATCTACAGGACACGTAATGAGCCTTAGTGAAGAACTCGCGTGGCTTTTAAATGCAGACGCTTCCCTCCCTATTTCCCTTCTCTGTAAGGCAGGTTTCAGTGTTTGTCTGGAGTGCTGTTTCAGGGGTGGGTGGTTTCTGCCCCTCAGTTCCTCTGGTGCCCACATTTCTGTTGATGTTTGTCATTGTAATGATTTTCTGAACCTTCCCTTGGAACAGAACTCCTGTAGAGCTCAAACAATAAATAGTAGAGTGGAAATGCCTTTGGAAAAACAAGAGCTGTGTTTGCTGCCACCAGTTATTGAGAGGGGGAAACCAGGAACAGAAGCAAACCCAGAAGTTGGTGGGAAATTTATGGTTATTCTGATTAGTTTGGGAAATGCATTTTTGTTTGGGGGTTGGATTCTTTTTATGGTTTGTTTTAGGTGATTTGGGGGAAGTTTTGGCATTTTTAAAATTTATTTTATTTGGCTGTTTGGTGTTTTCTCTTTTGGTGTTTTTCATACAAATAAATGTGGAGTAGCATTCTATTTTCTTCAACTGCTGTTTTAAAAGTCCTGGGTGGAAATTCCTTTGCCCTCTGCTCCTTCCAGGCACAGATGATGTTTTGTCAAACCAGATGTTTGCAGAATGTCTCGAGAATTGTTTCTCAGGCCAAGTCACCCCTTGTGCTCTCGTGTGTTTGCAGAATGCAAAGCTGCTCTTTGGCTTTTCAGCACTGCAGTCAGTTGGAGGCCTGATGGATTCTCCCTCAGTGGGAACTGGTGTGGATCACCCCCTGAAGGACCAGGGCAGACACTTCAGCAGAAGTGCAGAGTTCAATGAAGCCCCACAATTAGCCTTTACTTATGCAATGATTTAAATTGGCTCCTTGGCCCAAGGCTGCTTTCGTGGTTCTCACAGTTGCTGTTATCCCAAAACCATAGGCTTGGTTTGTGCATATAAAAGCTCATTAAAATGAAAACCCCAAATCCAGCAGGAATCTATAACGTCCCTTTGAGGGTTTCCCAACTGCAGAAGATTCAGGGCTGAGCTTTAGCCAGCACAACTTGACAGGATATTTTCAGAGTTTTTGAGCTTATGGATTTCATTGGTAGCTGGTTTGAACCTCAAGTGGATCCCAGCTGAGCTCCCTCTAATCAGGCACTGATGAAAGGGCAGATCCTTGGCTTCCATCTCGACTTCCTTTTCCCTGTGCTGTGGCTGTTGCTTTTGAGGTTCAGTTTTATCTGACAAATCCTGGTCCTTCTCTGCAATTTGTGTGGAGCTTGTTAATACACTGAATTCCAGGCCTGGGGATTTCCAGCAGTGCCCAGTTTGGGTTTGGGGCAGTTCCAGTCTGAGCTGGAGCCCTGAATGACCCAGAAATATGGAATATTTTCACGTATGTGATGGAGTTGGGGTTCCCTCCTACACATTCTGTGGCAGCCAAAGGCAGACAGACCACACTGCTGGGAGCCTGCCCCGAGCCAAACCTGGAGCTGTGCTTGAAGTGCTGGCAGGACTTTGTACCAAACCAGCTTTTGTTACAAGAATAGGGCAGTCTTGATGTATATGTGGGGTAGGAAGTTGTAAACTACATGAGTTTAGACTTCTGAGGTGGGCTTAACTTTTAATAATTTGGCCCGTGATTTCCATTTTCTTTATAGAGCCTTATAGTTCATTATAGTTCATTATGTTTGCCTTCAATTGCTCCCTGCATTGTTTTCACTCTGCCACTGATATTGGGGTTTTAATTTAAAAATCTGCCAGCTTTCAACTACAATTAGAAATAGGTGTCTGTCTAAGGTTTGGGCAATGCACAGAGCAGGTCATTCCAGTCAACACTGGTGAGTTCTCTGGGGTTGTGCTTCATAACAATAAATATATAAATAACTATTTATTTTATCACCTGTGACTGTTTCGACTTGTCTGAAATTCTACTTTTTAAGTATCACCATTTTGCTCCACAGACCTCAAAATCCCAGTTTACAGGGACAGATAAATTGGTTCATTCAGGTGAAGATGGAGGAGGTTTACAAATGCAATAGAAAATCTACAGTTATTAGAAACTCTAAAATGATACATTTCCTCTTGTGGAGCTTGTGAGTTGTGTTTGCCCCCTCTGTGCTGCCAAGGAGAGCTCTGAGGGCCCAGGGAATGTCTGTGAGGGCCCAGGGAGAGCCCCATTCCTCCTGCTGAGCAATTGTTAATGGGATGTCTGATTTGGCAGACAGTTTAATGAGAATTCTGATATTTAATTCAGACTTAACTGTTGAAAATGAACAATTGGTAATTAGGTGAATGTGATGTGATGACTAATTCATTGCTGTAACAAATGGCCAAAATGCAGTTAATTTTTTTAAACAAATATTTGACTTGTTTGAGAAAATGTTCTGTGATGCAAACCTCAGTACTTTGGTCTATTTTTTTTAATTGCAATCTCAGTTTATTCAGAAATTACTTGCAAGTTCCTAAGAGGGCAAACTTCAAGGTCAGACTTAATCAAAAGGTGGATTAAGTCTATCACTGTGTTTGGCTATGGAGATAAAAACAGCCAAGATTTCCCCTCTCAGTCACTCTGTGGTTACTCACAAATGCAGTTTGTTCACTGTCCACAGCAGGAGCTGCAACTCATTAAGAGGACTCAGTCTTTCCTTGAAGTGAAGCACCATGGGTTTATCTGAAAGTTTAATTGTGTTCCATCTCTTATTCCAGTTGCCATCATTTTATCTTATACAGGCAAAAATTGCTTTAATGAAGCCCCGATTAGGGCTGCACTTGTCAGCAAGCAGAGTTCTGATGGTGTCTGTGCATAATGGAGGTGTTGGGAACCTTGGGCTGCTGATTGGGAGCAGCACTTAATTAGGAAAGAGCCCTGGAGCAGGAGGGGAACCCGCCCTGCCCCCTCAGCATCCCCCCTGCAGTCCCCCAGGATGTGTCTCCAGGAAGGAAGGGCCACCAATGGCAATGAAATCACTTAATATTTTGTTCTACGAGTTTTTCATTCATTTTCCTGCACTGAAACCCCTGGTGGTTCTGGGGAGGACAATCCAACTGCCAGTGACAGGCGAAATTTTGCCTTCAATGAAATGGAATTCCCTCTGTTTCAATGTAACACCACTTAGGGATATGCTAAGCTCTCTTGTAATAACCATTCTCTGTGTTTTGCTAAAAGAAAAGAATTGGAAATTGTTTTCCTTGGGACCCCAAAGCCCAGACTAAATGAAATTCAGCTTCTTGGATGAAACAGTCCTTCAGAGAATTGGTCTCCTTTTTTTTTCTTTTTTTTTCCCTGGTCTGTCTCACATGTTTCTCCAGCACAGACTAACAAGCCAAGTATGGCACAAACTCCATGTGTGTTGGTGCCCACCTGACTGGCCCAGAGTGCTGGGAATGCTCCTCTGTGCCAGGGGGAGAGCCTGGTGTGTGTCTAAGGGCAAAGCCCAGCCCATGGTGGGGCTGGGCCCTCCCAGCAGAGAGGAACCTTCCCAGGGAATGCAAAATGGGATCAAGGGACCCAGGGGGAGAGTGGGGACTCCAAAACTCTCTGGGAGTGGTTTCCATCCAAATGTGCAAGAAAAACTCATGTGTGGTGCAGAGCAATGGTGGTTAGTAATGGAAGCAGAGAGGTTTCAGCTGCAGCTCTTGAAGGAAAACAACTAATTCAGCAGTGAAAGGGGTAACTGCTGAAGAAAGATGCTGTAATTAACAGATTCGTGTTATGTTGTTTCATGGGGTGTGAACTATCCACTTCATTGTTCTCTATTTTTATTGCTGTTACTGCTCAGGAATCCACCACATTATGTTCTTTGTCTTGTTACTCAATTAGACTCAAAAAAAGAAAAAAGGGAGTTAGTGGAGCTAATTGTTCTAATTAAAGGGGTGATTCTGTTAAAAACTGGCCCTGCTTATAAAAACACTGCAACTTTTTCAGAAAGATAATTGATAACTCGATACAGAACAGACCCCTCCTCAGGTGGGGCTCGTTGGGCGGGCCCAGGCCCCTCCTCAGGTGGGGCTCGTTGGGCGGGCCCAGGCCCCTCCTCAGGTGGGGCTCGTTGGGCGGGCCCAGGCCCCTCCTCAGGTGGGGCTCGTTGGGCGGGCCCAGGCCCCTCCTCAGGTGGGGCTCGTTGGGCGGGCCCAGGCCCCTCCTCAGGTGGGGCTCGTTGGGCGGGCCCAGGCCCCTCCTCAGGTGGGGCTCGTTGGGCGGGCCCAGACCCCTCCTCAGGTGGGGCTCGTTGGGCGGGGCCAGACCCCTCCTCAGGTGGGGCTCGTTGGGCGGGCCCAGACCCCTCCTCAGGTGGGGCTCGTTGGGCGGGCCCAGGCCCCTCCTCAGGTGGGGCTCGTTGGGCGGGCCCAGGCCCCGCAGCTGGAGGGCACGGAGGGCACAGATGTCACAGGTCTTGGAGGAGGCAGAGTTGGGTGAGGGGCTTGTGCTGAAGGTGAACCAATTGGGAATGTTTGCAGGCTGTTGTCCAAAAGCTGCTGTGGACTTTGCTGTGAGTTCTCCCTGAGGAACTGGCAGCTGCTTTTTGCCACCAGAAGTTCTATTTTTAAAATGCCAAAATACATCTGGCCCTTTGATTTTTCAAGGCAGGCTGGAAGACACTTGTAAGTTCAGAGCAGCTGAGGTTTTCCTTTGTTTCCCCTGGAGTGTTCCAGGGCACTTTGGTTCTGGAGGCTCTGTCCATGTGGTTCTGACCCCACAGCTCTCCTCAGGGTATCCCTGAGCTCTCAGAGCATTCTGGAGGCTCTGTCCATGTGGCTCTGACCCCTCAGCTCTCCTCAGGGTATCCCTGAGCTCTCAGAGCATTCTGGAGTCCATCTGTCCATGTGGCTCTGACCCCTCAGCTCTCCTCAGGGTATCCCTGAGCTCTCAGAGCATTCTGGAGGCTCTGTCCATGTGGCTCTGACCCCTCAGCTCTCCTCAGGGTATCCCTGAGCTCTCAGAGCATTCTGGAGTCCCTCTGTCCATCTGTCCATGTGGCTCTGACCCCTCAGCTCTCCTCAGGGTATCCCTGAGCTCTCAGAGCATTCTGGAGTCCCTCTGTCCATCTGTCCATGTGGCTCTGACCCCTCAGCTCTCCTCAGGGTATCCCTGAGCTCTCAGAGCATTCTGGAGTCCCTCTGTCCATCTGTCCATGTGGTTCTGACCCCTCAGCTCTCCTCAGGGTATCCCTGAGCTCTCAGAGCATTCTGGAGTCCCTCTGTCCATCTGTCCATGTGGTTCTGACCCCACAGCTCTCCTCAGGGTATCCCTGAGCTCTGAGTGTTCTGGATCTGGGGCTGGATCCCAGCCCTGCCTCTGCCAATGCTCATGGTCACCATCCCTTTCAAAAAGGGAAAAGGACTCCAATAATATCCACCCTCTGAGCATTTCTGGCTTAACTAACAGGTCTTGAACATTTTTAAAGGAAGGATTCCATTTCTTAGCCATGTTTCTATACATGAAGTAAAGCAGCCTCTCAGGATGTCAATTAATCAGAAACTGGTTTTTGTGAAAGCAGCAAACAATCCATGTTAATGGTTAAAAAGTTCTGTAAGAGTAAAATCCATTTTTCCTTTTTCTTCTTGCTCTACTGAAGGAAAAAATAGTAAATTAAGTTTAAATGTTCATCAGATATGGCATGCACATTGAGCTGAGTTTGTACTGTGAAATGTAGTTGGTTTCCAGCCATCTAGAGGGGAGAAAAAAACGGGTCTGGCTGTCTCAGTCGATTCCTGTCTCTTCTCATTTGCGGAATTTTGGCATCTCCCTCTGGTGGCAAATGTCTGAAATATCCATCACAGCAGCGCTGCGGGCAGAGGGGGAAGGAACCCTTGGGTGGGTTCCAAGGGGCGGCTGGAGCTCAATGCCAGCCACAAACATACAAAGGGAAACAGCCCCGCTGTCTGGAGCAGTCCTGATGGCACAGAGGGCACTGCGGGCTGGGCAGGGCAGGCTGGACTGGGAGCTGGGCAGGGCAGGCTGGGCAGGGCAGACTGGGCTGGGAGCTGGACAGTGCGGGCTGGGCAGGCTGGACTGGGAGCTGGACAGTGCGGGCTGGGCAGGGCAGGCTGGACTGGGAGCTGGACAGTGCGGGCTGGGCAGGGCAGGCTGGACTGGGAGCTGGGCAGGGCAGGCTGGGCAGGGCAGGCTGGACTGGGAGCTGGGCAGGGCAGGCTGGGCAGGGCAGGCTGGACTGGGAGCTGGGCAGGGCAGGCTGGGCAGGGCAGGCTGGACTGGGAGCTGGGCAGGGCAGGCTGGGCTGGGAGCTGGACAGTGCGGGCTGGGCAGGGCAGGCTGGACTGGGAGCTGGACAGTGCGGGCTGGGCAGGGCAGAAGGGGGCATCGTGTGGCACAAACCACGAGCCTGACAGTCCAACAGTCCCTGTCAGAATCAAGTATTACATGCAAATTCCCAGAAAGAAAAATGAAGGAAACCAAAGGGTAATTTTTAGCATTCTCCTTTTTTCAGTGCTGGTTCACACAGCCCATTAGATCTGGGAGTGCATTGATGGACCAGGACCTGCTTTATACTTTTCCAGACACAGTGGTGAGAAACAGCAAACAGTCCTGGTCCCCAGGGGGTTGTGCTTGAGCACTGTTGGTGTTGCCTTTTAATACAGGTCTTTTTGTTAACTGGTCCTTGGGAATGAGAAATAATGGCACAGCTTTGGTGTCCCTGCCAGCTCCCCCTCTGCCCCTCCTCGAGTGTGTGCTGACACCAGAGTGTTACAAACAGCCCTTAAAACTGTTCAGCAAACTTGGAAGGCACCTTAAAACGTTCCAGCTGAATTAAGGAGTAAGTGATGGATCTACACTCTGGCTGTCCTGAATAACTGAACAACTTAAGTATTCTGGCTCCCAAAATCATAACTTGAAACACTTGAGTAAATCCTCTTGGCCTGGCTGGATCTTTTTTCCCCTGGTCCTGTGTATGCAGAGCTGAATGTATCCACATTAATGCTGCCTTTAGTCATCAGCCCTTTGTGTCTCTGCAGTTAATCTGTGTGTGTAGAATGTAAGTAGGTGTTCTATATAAATAAACTCCCCAAAGGGAACCAGATGCTGAACTTTCTAGCTGACTAAACAGAACCAGTGCAAGGTGATATAACATGTTTGACATCTGTGAGTCAGCATCAAGATGTGCTCCAAATCCTCCTGCAAACAGTGACAGATTCTGGACAGGAAGAACTCAATGTGCTCTCATTAGCGCTGCTGGAAATTGCTCCCAAGGGCTGGAGTCCTCACTCAATTCAGATCACTTATGTAATTTCAGAGGCTGAGCTGTTCAGGAGAACTGCAGCGTTCACTGATTTTTGCACTGCTTGGAGAACTTTGCATTTCAGGGTTTCCCAGCATGGGGCTGGAGCCCATGTATTGGGTTCAGTAGTCCTGAGGAACTCCTGAAACGTTCAGGCCTGGGGAGGGGATTTGGATGTAGCTCCTGGCGGGGGGAGCACTTGCCAAATCTTGTCATGCAACTGCTCCTGAAATACAAAAATCCAGAGCTGGTTTGGGGGCAGAAGGTTGAGGGGTGCTGGGGCTGCATGTTTATTTGTTGATTAGTTTCTTGGGGTTTATTGTTGTTTTGGTTTTTTAAATAGAGCCAATAATAGTTCAAGTGGATAAAATCCTGGTCTTAGTTTGCAGCTGGGTGATCCATTTCTGAACTATTATTCAAGGCTTTTGCAGTTGGACAGAGTCTCGCTCCATGATGGGCTTTAAAAGTACCACCACTTAAATATAAATGTCATTATTAGTTCTGTAATAATGTCAAAAGCAAAGTTTAGGAAGGGCAGAGGTAAAAACCAGATTTTTCTATGATTACATTATTTAACTTAGTTTATGGGGACAAAGGTGCAAGAAAAGATTAATTTTTGTTCTGCTAAGGGGCCAAGCTGCAGTGTCAGTGAGGGTTTGAGCAGCAGGTGCCACAGTGCCCTGTGGGCACAGCTCAGGCTCCCTTGGGTGCTGCCCACACAGGAGGGAGGCAGGGAGGGGCTGCTCTTCTGACAGCAAACTGGTGAGAGCCACCTGATGGTGGTGGGCAGAGGTTGAGTAACCCCAAACTTGGCAGGGCCACGTTGGCAGAATTTGCCTTTGGTACTTGCTGAGTCTTTGCTGAGCAGTTTTTGCTTTTCATTTAAATTCAGACATCTCAAGTGCAACAGCTACTGAGACACCACCTTCATGGGAAACATCCCAGGGTTATTTTCCCTCTTTTCCTACCAAAAGCCACTGGGCTGTGTAATTCATGTCGTGGCTTTGCATTTCCTCCCTCTGATCCCAGCCAAGTACATGGGGCTTTACTAATCCCTTTACAGGGATTTAGGGAATGTCCTCTGCTTTTCCTTGGTGCAGGTTCCCAAGCCACGTGTTTGGCTTCACTTTGGGCTTTGGATTGAGCCAAAAGATCAAAGCAAAAGGCATGTAATTCCCCACAGTCATTTTGACTTGTAGCCAGTGCTCTCTAAGTGTGGAATTGCCATGGATGCAGCAGGGATGGAGCTCCCCAAATCCCATGGCATTGTGAGGGCACAGAGCTCCCCAAATCCCATGGCATTCCCAGGGCACAGAGCTCCCCAAATCCCATGGCATTCCCAGGGCACAGAGTTCCCCAAATCCCATGGCATTCCCAGGGCACAGAGTTCCCCAAATCCCATGGCATTCCCAGGGCACAGAGTTCCCCAAATCCCACTGGCACTGTGAGGGCACAGAGTTCTCCAAATCCCATGGCATTCCCAGGGCACAGAGCTCCCCAAATCCCATGGCATTCCCAGGGCACAGAGCTCCCCAAATCCCATGGCATTCCCAGGGCACAGAGCTCCCCAAATCCCATGGCATTCCCAGGGCACAGAGTTCCCCAAATCCCATGGCATTGTGAGGGCACAGAGCTCCCCAAACCCCATGGCATTCCCAAGGCACAGAGTTCCCCAAATCCCATGGCATTCCCAGGGCACAGAGCTCCCCAGATCCCATGGCATTGTGAGGGCACAGAGCTCCCCAAATCCCACTGGCATTCCCAGGGCACAGAGCTCCCCAAACCCCACTGGCATTCCCAGGGCACAGAGCTCCCCAAATCCCATGGCATTCCCAGGGCACAGAGCTCCCCAAATCCCATGGCATTCCCAGGGCACAGAGCTCCCCAAACCCCACTGGCATTTTGTTCTTCTTATGAAACTTTATCTTGAAGAATATACTGAAACTTTTTACCAAAGTTCATGGAATTTGTCAGTATTTTCAACTGGAGGGTGAAAAGCAAAATGCTTTAAAGTAGCAACTGGTAACTGTTTCACTGCCAGTGTTGTTGGTCCCAGCTCTCCTTCCACCATTTGGGAATGGAGGAGCAATGAGTCTTTATAATAAGCAGTAAATGTTGATTAGTTAATTGGTAATTACTAACTTCCCTGACTCCTCAGTGTTTCCTTGGCTTTGTGGATCCTGAAAAACCTACAGTAGCAAGAGTCAAACCTTGTAGTTTAAAATTCTTATTAATCTGTGTAATTTTGTGAGCCAAATCAATAATTCCATCCCTTGTTTAAATACTTAATGAATTTTAGATGGGGGTATATTAACTTTGGAGGATTGTGAACTGCTTCCTGCTTTTGCTAAAAAAATGCAACTTCTGCCCAGTGCCTGGATAGATGTCTGTGGGTAGAGAGGGATGAAGAACAGCAAAAACATTGACCCAAATGTCCTCACTTTGGTTTCTGCTATTAACTTAGTCTTGTTGGATGGGGAAATCTCTTTATGAAATGGAAGTGGGTGTTTTCTCTGCCCCCTCTCTAGCCCTGGAAAGGTGGCCAAGAGGGAGGGAGCCTGGACCTTCCCTGCTCCTGATTTCGAGACTACAGAGAAGGGAGTGGAGAAAAAAGTGGTGCAAGAGAGAAGTGATCTGTAGGGAAGGAAATGAGGAGTGACTCAAGTCCTACAGTGCTTTTTGCTTCAGCTCTTAGTGCCACAGGGGTGAGGTGGTGCCTGGGGATGGGCAGGAAATTGCTGTGAGTTTCCACAGCTATGGAGGCATCAAAATTCTTTTCAAAACTATTGAGAATACAAAACCTAATTGAGATATTGTGTCTGCCTTGATCATATGGCAGTGGCCATCAGTGAAGTGATAATCCCACTTTTGTAAGGTGGCAGAACAGCAGAGGAGAACTCCAGTGGCAACTGTTTGGACAGAAGAGCCTCGTTCCCTTAGCCTGGCCTGAGTTCTTGCTGCTGGAGAGGGGCTGAGCTGGCTCTGCAGTGTGGGACCCCCTTGGGGGCTGTGGGTGCTCCTGGGCCACTGCTGGGGCCACACTGTCCCAGCACTCTGCCAAGTGCCACCATGCAAAGGGCAATGCAAGGGCTGAGCTGGCTCTGCAGTGTGGGACCCCCCTGGGGGCTGTGGGTGCTCCTGGGCCACTGCTGGGGCCACACTGTCCCAGCACTCTGCCAAGTGCCACCATGCAAAGGGCAGTGAAGGGGCAGTGCAGCTCAGCAGATGTGCAGTTTGTTGGCAGTGCAGTCTTTGTTAACAAGTCCTGCTGATATTTTACTACTAGGAGGTTAAAAGCATAAGAAAATAGTGATGCAAATGGTACTCTTGGGCCCCTTTCATTGCACAGTGCCAGGGCTGGTGTAGCACTGCACACACACACAGGCCTTGCAGAAAGCTGGAAATGGACTTCTAGTGTAATTTATTTTAACAGTTACTTAAATATAGCAATAAAACTACAATGTGCTTTTAATATCATATTGCTCAGTACTCATTAAGTGTTAAGATCATTAACAGCATTTTTTACAGTGTGTGTTTAGTAATTACACAAATGCCATGCTGATATTCTCATCTCCCAACCCCATCCCTGAGTTTCTAACACCAAAGGGTATGTGCAGCTTCTCACTCATTTTTGGAAAATTTGCTGCTGAGGGGTTTTTAATTTGTCCTGTTGTGACTGTGAAGCAAGTGTGGCTTGAGGCTCAATGTGCTGCCAGTGGCTGCCCATTGATAGAGGGAGTCCAGCTCTCGTGGGCACAGAGCAGGAAACCAGCGTGCCAAGGGTAAAGGGAGCTTCAGAGTGAGAGAAGAACCCGAAGCTCTCTGAAGAGGTCATTAATAAGAAATGGGTTTAAAAGGGAAGTAAACCATCCTGCTGTTCTCTGGCACACTGCTCTTGTGCAGCTGTGGAGGGCATTGCCAGGTGATAGAACTGGATGGTTTATTTCCAGAAAACTGTCAGGAGAGGAGGATGCTTTGAGTTTCCCTCTGAGACATTCCACAACCTCCTTTTCTACCCCTCACACCCTTCTGCAGCCTGTGCAGTTCATCCCTTCCCTTCTGCATCCCATGTACCATCTCTTGCCCCCAGGCAGTGCCAGCTGTGCCAGCCTCCTGCTGCCTCCTGGTGCCTGTGCTGAGCAGGGGAGAGCTCTGTTCCTGCAGGCACCTTTGCTGTGCTGCCTCTCAGTGAACTCCTGGCATAAAAGAGGTGCCCAGCAGATCTTACTGTCAGTGTTTGCACAAATGTTTGTTCAAAGCGAGGGCTCCTCAAGAGTCGTTTGAAGAGCCTGACCCGAACACATTGACCTTCCTCTGAACTGCTGGTGTGAAAACTCATCTCTTTCCAATGCCCTGTTGTGGTTATGATACTGCAGGGGGTGAGGGGGCTGCCAGGAGTCCTTGCCTTAGAAATGCCAGTTGTCCTTATTCTCCTAACAGCAGACCTTTTGGGGCTGTGCACACCTTCAGAAGTGGAAGGAGACACATTTCCTCAGGGTTTTCGTTCTCTTCCCAGCAGGCTGCAGGGATGGCACAGAGGATGTTTCAGCAGTGACCTTTTCCCACGCCAGAGGTAAGAGTACAATGTTTGTTAATTCACTGTCCTGATGCTTCAGGCCGATGGGATGGGTGGAGAGGGAGGAAAGGATTCAGCAATGTCATCCCCTGGCAAACAGATTACAGGGAGGAAGTGCTTTACCCTCATTGTGGCTCTCTGGTTTGCAAAATACCAACAACATGTCAAAGGCTTTCAGGAGACCTGTAAGAACAGCTCTTCCTGGACTAACTTCCAGCCCTGGCAGGCTGTCATCTGCTGCTGTGCATGTGCATTTCCCAGAGTTTGTTGCCCTGGCTCACAGAGAGGCAAAAAAAGCATCAGGCCGCTCTCTGTTGTCAAATGAAGAGAAAATAAATGGGAGAGGAGGATGCAACATGAGCAGGGAGTTGTTGTTTATTTGATTTGTTGAGGGGAAAGTTCAGATAATTACCTCGAATGTTGCAAAGCTTTGCCTGTCAGCCTTGATACATAATGAGGATTTGTTGGGAGACATCCAGGGGGAAAATTGCTTTGAATTCTTGCATGGAATTTTACAGTGTGCTGTGTCTGTCTGAGGAATGAGCAGGGGGTCAGTGTGTGCACAGAAGCTGAGCTGTGACCAAACCTTGCAGTGCCTGGGCAGGAGGTGCCCGTGCCCTGGGTGAGCCCTGGTGGACTCTGCCCATGCCAGTGCTGATGGGGCACCAGCCCATCCCTTCAGGAGTGCTCTGAGAACAGATGGATTTCCCCCAACACACCATGACTGATCTTCTGTCAGGCTTTAATGTTGCAGTACAACCTTCCTGTTGCATATTTTAGGAAAACCAGCTCAGGCCTCTCAAATAATCTAATCTTGTCCATTTGTTTACTTGTGCCACGTTTCCCTTTCTCTGTCACAGCCTTTGTGCTGTCCCTGGTTCAAAGTTGTACAGAGGTTTACTCCAAACTGTAGCAAACAGCTGCATTTCTTTCTGGATTGGCATCAGATTAACACTCTGCTTTAGAAAGAAGTTGTAGGACTTCAGCTTGACTCTGAATTGAAGTCTTACTGATCCTTTATCAGGATTCATTTTGCTACAAATATAAACTTGTTGTCACTGGGTGAATTTCAGGAGTTTCTAATCTTTCCTTCTAATTTCTGTATTGATTTGAATTCATTGTTATTCCAGGATTGCAGGCTCTTCCCTGTGACCATCTAATGGCTTTTGCCAATGCTCTATCACACTTGTTTTGAATTTCAATGACTCAGGAGATGGGGAGTTTCAACTGTCATGGCAGTCGGCAGAGGAAATTGGTTTTCTCTGGTTAGAAGTTACTGAACGTGCTGTTCTTTCTAACCATCAAAAATCTGGGTTTGCTGATGGTGCTTGCATTTTAAACTCACATTTTCCATGTCTTGACAAAGTCACATTTTGACCTGAGCAATATTCTGAAGGGTCTGAGAGTCCTGGTTAGAACCGAGAGCAGACACGACTGCCCTTGCAGGTTGCTGATGTTCTGGGGGAGTGTCCGGAGGCACCTGATCCCTCCTCCTGCCACAGGACCCAGCTGTGGTTGGCAGGTGAGGGGTGGAGGGATGGCATTTTTCCTGCCTCGTAGGATGCCCTTGCCACCTGTGCTGTGGTTCCCCTGTGCCCTCAGCCCTCCCAAACAGGACACCCTGAGTGTTTGGTGCCCACAGGACCCACCAGCAGAAGGTCGTGGTTTCCTGGGGGCTGTGACGGAATGGGAATACCAGCCCTGACACCAACTGCTGGGTGGCACAGCCCCAGGGTTTGTGCCATGGCAGATGAGATGGGAACTGCAGCTCAGGAGTCAGTGGTTGTGGCTGAGGAGAGAATTCACCATCCAACTCCTGCTCTGGGCTGGGCATCCACCTCTGTGGTGAAACCATTGCTGACACCTGACACATTCTGAAAACTAATGCAAAATGGTGCAAGCTTCTTTGGCCAGCAGTGATTAGTTAAAAACCAATCACTTAACCACAGTAGTACTTTTAGAAAGCCCATAATTAAGACCTTAATCTTATTTTATTGTTTTTCTTTTTCCTGAGTGATATGCTGGATTTTTATGGGGATAAAGAGCCAAGCAGTGTTTGCTCATGTCCAAGCCCCCAAGGAAACTCCCTTAGTTCTGCCTCATAATGAAGCAGCTGAGCAAAAGAGCAGAGAGCAGGTTGGGGGCAGGAGGAATGGAGAGAGGAGGTTTGATGCCACCCGTGGCAGGTGGAAGGCTGAGGTGGGTCACTGCCTCTCCTCCAAGGCAGAGTCGGCACCACAGCTCACCAAAATGCAGAATTTCAGCAAGTCACCTTTGAATGTTTATCGCAAATTCAGCTCATCCTGTAGCTCCAGGAGTAACAGGAATAGAATTTCAAAGCAGGAGGAATTTCTGTATCTTCCACTTCTGAGGTTTGCACGAGCTCTTATGCACAGAAGAATGAAAAGGGTCGGAGTGGTTCTGCTTGTGGGGAAAAAATCCTGAGTATCTTGGCACGATTTTCAAAGCCAGTGAATTCAGTGAGGAGCTGTTCTTCATAGCAAGCCACAGAGATCTCCTGGGTGACTCAGCCAATCTGGGTAAATTGGAAAAATTATTGTAATTTAGGAGTTTAATTCCTGGGAGTATCCCAGAGCAGCTGTTGTGTGCTCAATTAAGGCAGGTATGGGTAATCTGCCTGGTATATCTCCTTCCATTTAGTAGAGTTCAGTGGTGTTTTCATGCAGCCTTTTAATTAAGTTAATGTAAAATTGTGTTTAGGACCAGTGATAAGATGATTTATGTGCCAGCATTTCCCAGTGTCTGCTCTTGAGACAGGAGACTGATGGTTTGAAAGGCCTGAGAACGTTCCCTCCATTTCTGTGCCAGTTCATTAACAGACTATCCCCAGGCCCATCCTTACATGCCCATCCATCAGCAAACATGAGAAACATGTTTTTAATCCCATTCCCTCCATGTACACAAATAATCCAGAAAGGTGATTTATTGCTGCCACTTGCCTTGTCTTGCATGATCAAACCATCATCCATAAGAACTCTTGTTCTTCCAAGTTAAAGATTTATAGACCTTGGTCATGGAGCAATAGCCAATATGCACATGAAAATCAGTTTGAAAAGCCTTTACCTTTACATTCCATGTCCTTGAGACACAGCTGCCAACGTGGATTCCACACCACAAAACAAACCAGATTATAGTAATCTTAAATCAAAGAAATGAGGTGGAAAATGAGGCTTTTGACCTAACAAATGGTTTCTTTTTCCACCTATATCATGCTGGTAACGTGACTGCTCAGCATTTTTGGCTGTGTGAGCAAAGGAGGCTTTTCAGCCCCTGGGGTGTCCTGGCCCCCAGTGCTGTGGCTCTTGCTGTGGGATGGGTCAAGGTCCACAGGCCTTGGATCCATGAAGCAACCTGGGAGTTGGGGTACACCTTGGGACTTGGAAATTTGTCTCCCCTCAGTTTAAATAATAGTGAAAGTGTTAAATCTCTTCCTTTAAAGTTGTGTTACATCAGAATCAGAGACACAATCAGAGAATTAGGCTGGAAAATACCTGGGAAAATACCCCTGCCCAACCAGCACCTTGTCCCCAGCCCTGGGCACTCAGTGCCACCTCCAGCCTTTCCCTCCACGCCTCCAGGGACAGTGACTCCACCACCTCCCCAGGCAGCTCCTTCCAGTGTTTAATCACCCTTTTGTGAAGAAATTCTTCCTACTGTCCAACCTCAACCTCCCTGGAGCAGCTTAAGGCTGAGTGAGAAGCTGCCTCTCCCCAGGGCTGCTGTTCCTGCTCTCTGCACCTCCAGGGCATCACCCACAGCCCCTGACTCTGGGCTCAGTTGCTGGCTGGCTTTATTATCCAGGGGAATCTCCTCTCGGGATCCCCAGCTCACCCCCAGCTCACCCCCAGCCCCCAATATGTACAGTTGGCAAGAAACTCTGCAACAGTCATGGGGGATAAAAAGCTTTTCACCTTCTCAACTTCAGCCACAAAAAATATTAGCTGTGGTTTAGCTTTGGATTGAAGGCTTGGGATGCAGGGGAGGGAGGTGGACACACCTGTGAGTTCTCATGGATAGAAGATGCACAACCCACCTGGGAGAAGAACAATTTCTGTGTTCTTAAACATTCTGAGCCCAGCTTTGTGCATGTTAATAGAACAAGGTAAATTGGGTTCAGACAAAGTGCCTGAAGTCTCTGCTTTTCTCAGCAGTGTTTGACAGGAATGATGATGTTTTGACATGTTCTGTTGAAGCCTCATTTTGCCTCCCAGGTGGGAGGTGAGCACACTGTGGGGGAACAGCTCTGCTGCTTCCTTCCCTCCACACAGGCTGGAGCAGACAGTTGGCAAACTGCTGTTATATTAATCCTTCCACTGCAGCCACTAAATCAGGTTTGGAGGGCATTGGTGCAGCAGCACATTAATTGTCCCTGGGAGAGGCATCACACTGGGAGAGGATGGGAGGTCAAGGCCATTAAAAAGTCTTAATTTTTGTGGACTTTTATTTATACATTATTTCTTCACATTATATACACTTGGATCTATTTAAAGCTGTTATTTGGCTCATCATTCTAACCTTAAGGTGGAGATTTGCCATTAAATGATAAACATTTACCAGTTTGAGTTAGAAAAGCTGAAGTTTGCTGCAGGTGAGGGGTTTATCTTGTAGCTGTGTCTAACCCTCCACTGTGTTCAAGTCATGAAACTGCAACCATAATTAACAGGTGATTCTGATTCATTAACAAATGAACTGTTATATTAAGTCACTAATTAGGCAAATCATATCTTTTGTTTTCTCTTCAGAATGTTAATATAATTACCCATAATACATCAACTGAATGTTTCATCTCATTTCAACTGACAGCTCTTTTTTTCCTTTTTACGTACATTACCTGATTTAAATTCCCCTTTTGTTCTAATTTGTGAATATTTCTTCTTAATTTGCTCTTTGTTGCCTCCTCACACTTTGGCTACTGACCCTTCTGCTCTCCGTGCCAGAGCCCAGCAGTGTTTGGGCAGTGCCCCAGGGGCAGGGGGGGCTTTGGGCTGTTGCACTCAGGGGTCCTTGTGGGCCTGTTCCAGCTCAGGGTATTCCATGATTTTCCACCTGAGTGTGTGTGTGTTCCAGTCCCAGGAACACACTGCACAGAGTCCTAACACGGGGGAAAGGAAGGTGTGAGCTCCTTCCCCTCTCCCACGTTCCACCTCCTGTTCATGCAGAACCCCAGAGAGTTGCTGTGGATGGTTCAGACTTCCCTCCAGAAATACATCCTTCTAGTTTTACCTTCCCTGGTGGGTGGGAAACACCAGCTGGAGTAAAGGCTGGCATCCAAGATACTATTCCTGAATTTCAGTATCTCAAGAGATAAATTTGCCCCTTCTAGGATTAGGACACAGGGAATTAATGGATTGATTGTAGTTCCTTCTCAGACCTAACCCTGAGGCAATAAGTCTCTCCAACTGGTGAGCAACCAGCTGAGGAAGCCAAGGCTGCAGCATTTGTCTGCAGTCACTGATAACACTCCTTAAAGCCTCACTGTTCTGTCACTGCTTCTCATCTGAAGAGGCAGAGACATCTAATTTTCAGGGTTCCAGAGGGTTGGCTGAAATTCCACCAGAACAGACAACTCAGCCAACATTTCCTTTGGGAGCAGGTCAGCAGCTATTTAGTTAAACAACAGAAGGTAGTTGTGAAGATTTTTATTCTGTGCTAATGTCTAGATGAAAAAGCATTAACTAAAGTACTGGAATGTGTTGGATGGGATGCTTAGTTGAGAATCTGCAACAACTGCTTCCCACCAGATGGGCTGGAAGTGTGTTGGAGTGCTGGCAGCTGAGATTTAGGACATAATCTGAAGAAAACAGGAAAGTAGAAGCAAAGGAAAAACTGTAATGTAGAGTGAAAATAGAAAGAATAGTGAAAATAGGAACCTTGGTAATGTTTTCCTGCAATCTAACAACTGCAGTTCCTAGATCAGTATTCTGTAGGGGAGGATGCTTGTTCCACAGCTGATGAGTGAGGTAGAAAAGGAAATATTTTCACTGGAGAGCTGGTTTTCCCACCACAATGGGCAGCCTGGTTGGAAGTGTGCCAGGTTCTCAGCTGGAGCACAAGGATGGTGCAAAAGGCAGCCAGAGTTGGGGGCTGCAGCAAGAGCTGTGTTAGACAAGCTGCTTTCTGCAAGGGTGATACAGGTTTCCCACTGTTAGTGTTTCCTATCCCAGTGACAGTGAGTGTGTCTGGGGGCCTTGTGGGCAGCTCCAGTGCTGTCCTTGGTTTCATTAATTCCTTTGGCAATGGGTGTGAGAACAGGTTCTGTCACCTACTCCACTAAAGCCTTTGGAGCCTGGTAGGGAAGGGAACGTTTGTCCCCCTTTTCCTGAATCCAGCTGGTTCCTTCAGACTCTCCAGGGAGTACCTGGAGAAAAGTCTTCCCTTTCAGCTCTGTGTGTCCCTGCTGGCACCTGGCAGTGCTGTGCCCACTGCTGGTGACAGACAAGGTGCAAACACGGGGCTTCCTTTGTCCTCTGCTCTGCCTGCCCAGTCCAAGCCTCCTCTCCCAGAGGTCACTCAGCTCAGTGGCAGGTTTGCCCCAAGGGCTGGGGTTGCTGCTGCCAGAGCAGCTGGAGGGCACTCAGGCTTCTCCCTTCCACTTTAATGCATGTTCACCTTCCACTGGTGTCTTTTCTGAGGTGAAAGGGTGACTGATTCATTCCAGGGCTGGATGGTCACAATGGCCACTTGGCCAGTGCTCAGCTCTTGGTCACTGCAGCTTTCCCTTTTGTTCCAGTGGCTGCTGCTCTTCAGCTGTAAATGCTCATTAGTGGGGCTTTCAGGAGGATTTCTCTGCTCCAGGTCTCAAACAGTTATTTACAATTAATTTTATTTCTGGGATGTTTTCTGTGTTTGTATTCCACTTCCCCAGGAAGATGTTCCTCTCTGTACCTGAGGCTGGCACAGCAGACTGGCAGGGCACACCTACTCAAATCAGCAGCTCCTCTCAGGGATTTCTGAGTGGCACAGCAAGAAAATCCAGCCCAGCTCCTCTGATCCTGTCACCCTCCTAAATCAGATGCTGTTCATTAGTTCCAGACAAGCCTTGCACCCACTGCAGAGCAGTAACTGAGCACTGGTGAAAGTGCAATCCAATAGGGCTGCATTGGAGGGATAAAGAGCTGTGGCTCTGCAGGGACCATGAGCAGCTGAGGGGGAGAGGGCAGAGCAGGGGTGGGAGAGATCCCTCATTCTGTTAATGGATGTTGGCCACAAAGAGATACCAAAGTTACAGTCGATTATTTTGGCAGGTGCCAAGTACAGAACCTCCAGCAAAAGGTGCTTTTGTAATATTTGCAGATTTTTGTGATGCAGGGGTGGTGTGGTTTTGTATGGTGCTGTCAGTGCCACCCATGGCTCAGGGTGGGAGGGTCCCTCTGGCTGTTCTTGGTGCAAAACCAAAGCCGTGGCCACTCTCTCTGGTGGCCCTGGGGACTTCTTTAGGTATCATTTGGCTTATGCAGACCATTGACTGGTGAGAGCAGATGTTTCCAAAGGAAACCTCTTTGGGTTTTTTAAATAAAATCTTGTGTTGGATTTCTATCCATTGTCTGTGTTACAGTTACAGGTTCAGGGTATATTTAATGCAGGGATGTGCTTGGAAGTGGCATATTTATAAAAACCAATGTACAGCTCAGAGCACCTTTAAGAAACAGGAGAAAAGAGACTGTGATGGATATAACGGAGCATATCCAACATTTTCAGCTCCTGCTAAGCTAAGACACTGCCTGTGAAACACAGGAGGCTTCTGAGCTTATGATTTTCCATATTAATAGGGAAAAATCCTGTAAACTATTAGTTTTTCTTCTGCTGTCTTAGGAAATTCCTGTAATTGCTTCTCCTTCTGTTTGTGTTCCAACAAAGTTTCTGTAATGCAGCTCAGAGCTGCATCACTAATGATCTGTGTGCTGATTGATCTTAGGACTGAGGAGGAAGAGAATGATCACAGAGATGGGCTCTGAGGGGACTATTGGGGACCAAGGGATGAGCCATGTGACACTTGGGTATAAACAGAATGTGCAGGAGGGATAGGGTGGAGCTGCTTCCCAGGCAGTGGGTTCTTTACTGAGTCTTACCAGTTCCATTTGCAGCTACAGAACGAAATTAATTCCTGGTGCAAACATAATGATCTGTTCAAAGCATCTCATGAAGGAAATATATATTCTTTCCATTCAAAATAGAGTTTTTCAGGAACCTCCTTTCCCCTCAAATTACCAGCTCGATGAAGGTGTTATATTTTGTATTCATTTGGGATTTTAGATGAAAAATTCTTCAGGCTCCATATCTTGTAGCACATGAAAGAACTAAGTCAGCTCATTTCTATTGGAGATGCATGAAAGAGGGTGTAGAGAAAAGATCTAGAAAAAAACTGGCCTTGTGAGAGTGCCCAGGAGATCAGTCTGCAGACAAAGATTTAATTTCTGCCAATACTCCACAAGTTGTGGGATTCAGGCAAAGTCTTACCTCTGTTTCTATAATAAAGTGAACAGCCACCTATTTCTACTCTGATTTCTCTGCAAAAATGATCTTTATGATGCATAACCCAGTGGGGATTTTCTATCAGGGCCTTTAAGCAGGGCTTTGGTAATGATCTGTGTGCTCATGTGTCACTGCAGTGAGGGAAGGGGGAGGTAAAAATGGAATTAAGAGCTGTACAGGAAGCTGTAAAATGAACCTTGCAGTGAGACTTCCATGGAGAATTTGGAGCAGGGACTCTGAATGGCTCCAGAAAAGCTTGTGGCATTTTCTTGTTGCAGAGGCTTTTCTAATGGCTTTGAGTATGTGGAAAACCCCCAGTTGCTCTTGAGCTTCAGGCAGGCAAACAGTGCTGGTAACACTTCCACAGACACTGGCACATTGGCTGTGTTAATTATTGTTTCTGTGTTGATTGACTTCCATGCAAAATAGTAGCAAATATGCAGCTAATTTCCTGTAATGCCATTAAGATGCCCAGAGAGAGAAGTGAGTGGTTTGGTAATTTGGGGAACGATTTTCAGCATCTTTACTTGTGCACTTGGGCTGAGCATTCCCAGGGAATCAGGATGTCCTCTGAGCCCCTGGAAGGATGTGCAGCTGAACAGGAGGTGGCAGATGTTCTGCTCACAAACCATAGCAGAGGCCTCCCAGAGACCTGGGACTGTGAGAAGGTTGGCTGTGTGCAGGGCCCTGAATGTCTGGCTGCTTCCCCCCAGTGCTCTGCTGGGAGCTGAGCCACCAGTGGGGGGCTCTGGATGGCCCTCAGGGCAAAGGTCTCAACTTGAACTCCTCTGCACAACAAATCCTGAGCATGTCATGCCCTTGTTCCACACAGAGGACTTGCATCAGTCTTAGAGTCCCTGTTTGGGTGGGTTGGTTGGTTTGTGGGTTTTTAAAGACAAGTCTGGCTGCTGATCCACTGAGGAGGAATAGGAGTTTGCTGCTGTGCTAAATGCTAATTCTGTAACACCAGATGTTGAACTCTGACATCCATGCAAGGGGAAAGGTGTTGGAGACACTAAATCTCTGAAAGCTGTGGAGTTCCCACAGGGATCACCCAGAGCAGAATCTCTCTCAACCTGTTAGAAAGAAGCACAGGATGAAAGGCTCATCTCTTCCCTTACCCTTGGGGGAAGGAGCCAGAGTGACCCAGAGGTGACACTCATGAGCAGAGTGGCTCCTGCTCAGCTGGGTTTGCTGCTGCTTCTCCTGCAGCCACGGCCATGGCCCTCCTGGTGCCCCATGTGCAGCTGAACTCATGGATTTGGAGACAAGTCTGGGCAAAAGTTCCACTTCACAGACTTCTGCCTAAACTGAAAGCTGCAGCCAGCCAAGGGAGGGTGGAGAGTGGATCCAGGGGATAAAGACAGCGGGCAAACATGGCAACAAGCAATTGCTTGTCAGAAAAGCTCTGCTAAATTGGAGAGAAGTATTAAGCAGGGCTCCCAGAGGGGCAGTCCTTGAACACAGGCACTGTCTAATGTATGTACATGACTGACAGGGAGACTGAACTAGTTAGTTGCTTATTAAACTATATTTGGAGCAGTAGAGGCTGTGGAACAAACAATAAAGGAGACTTGAAAGGGTTGCAGAGTGAGGGGTGAGCCCTGGTGTATTCAATGAGCTCTAATACAGACACATGTACCCCATGAAAAAACCTTCATTTAAAGTGCAAGAGAATAAAGCTCAAGGGCTGGAACTTCTACAGCCTGAGGAGGAAATTGCAAAGAGCAAACAGAAGGCAGGTCTTCACATCTATTGTTTCCTATGGAGTTAATTGATTCACTTGAGTAGCACCAGATTGGTGCCATATTTGCATACCTGATTGCTTGGCCCACCTATTATTCACACCCTTTTTCTGAAACTTTTTAAAAGTACTAGATAATTGATTTGTGAGTCAATTCTAACCACAGATTTTTCAAAACAGCAAGACAAAATTGGGGCAATTCTATGATAAAAACTCTCTCATTATCCATTTGTCCATTTGTAGGAGCAGTTACATGGAAAAAAAGTGAAAACTTGGACTATTAGAACCAAAGTAAAAGAAAACTCTGACTTTTCCAGGTCCTCGTGTTTTCCAGGAGGTGCTTTCTGACACTGTGCTGATGCATCCACAGTGCCCAGTGCCCTGTGTGCCACCTGTGCCAGTGGGTGTGATGAACATGTGGGGCCAATGCTGCCCTCACTGCAGATCCTGTGGCCAGCAGGTGTGAGGGGGGTCACCTGCATGAGTGCGTTAGTGCCAGGATTGCTGGGCAGGCAGGGGGCACGGGGCTGCTCTGCCTGGGCTCCAGTGCCCTCCTGGGGCAGGTGCACTCTCTCCGTGGGCTGTGGCAGCTTTGCCCACCTCTCCTCAGCCCCATCCCTCCTCAGGCAGATGTGCCAGCAGAGCTCAGCCCGTACCTGGGCACAGCAGCACATGCCCAGGAGCTGGGGCAGTGCCCCTTCTGTGACAGCTCTGCCTGCTCTCCTCTGCTGGGCACACACAGGGCAGTCTGAACCTCCCGCTGCCTGGCACAGAGCCTGTGCTGCTGGCACAAAGGACTCTGGAAAGGCAAGGTCCTTGTCCTCTCCCTTCCAGCTGACCTGTGGCAGTTCCATGCCATCCTTGGCAGTGGTTCATTCCAAACCCCCAGGATTACTGAGCAGCCACATCCCTGTACTCCTGCCCAGCCCTGGGGCACTGCAGAGCTGCTGCCCAGGTCCCAGCTGACCCGTGGCAGTCCCATGCCACCCTTGGCAGTGGTTCATTCCAAGCCCCCAGGTTTATTGCCCAGCCACATCCCTGTACTCCTGCCCAGCCCTGGGGCACTGCAGAGCTGCTGCCCAGGTCCCAGCTGACCCGTGACAGTTCCATGCCACCCTTGGCAGTGGTTCATTCCAAGCTCAGCACTGCAGAGCTGCTGCCCAGGTCCCAGCTGACCCGTGGCAGTCCCATGCCATCCTTGGCAGTGGTTCAATCCAAACCCCAGGTTTATTGTCCAGCCATGTCCCTGTACTCCTGCCCAGCCCTGGGGCACTGCAGAGCTGCTGCCCAGGTCCCAGCTGACCCGTGGCAGTCCCATGCCACCCTTGGCAGTGGTTCATTCCAAGCTCAGCACTGCAGAGCTGCTGCCCAGGTCCCAGCTGACCCGTGGCAGTCCCATGCCACCCTTGGCAGTGGTTCATTCCAAGCTCAGCACTGCAGAGCTGTGCCCAGCTGAGGCTTCAGAGATCCATGCAGGGAGGCAAAGCTTTTGATTGCCCTTGCTGGGGTCATTGTGTTCATTGTCCTGGCTGTTCTCCTGCCCAGCTTTCCTGGCTCTGGCTGGCATGGGTTGATCATGGCCACTGAGGCACAGGCAGGGTTGTGGATGAATTAATTGGAGAGGGCAAAAATCAATAGCAACTTCAGATGGTTTTATTTTTGGTTTGGAAATGGACTGGCAAGAGGCTTTGGTAATGATTTAAATTGCATCTTGGAAATGCTTTTAATTATGATTAAGATGACTGCTAAATTTAACAAGATACAATGAAATGCCAGTTTATTAAGTTTGAATTTGTGGCTGATTAGTGGTTACACATGATGTATGTTTTTAATGTTCCCTAATCCTGAATAAATGCTTTGGATAATCAATTGGTATTTAACATATTAATAACATTTATCTCCAAATGTGAAGAAAATGATGCAGTTCTGAGCTGGGCATTGTACCTGCCCCACCTGTTCCAGCCACTGCAGAGCAAAGGTCGGGCTCTCAGTCAGGTGGGATTTGGGGGGTTTGTTGGGTTTGTTTGGGTTGTCCCCAGGCTGTTGTGCCCTGGCCATGCCTGTGCTCACAGTGAGCAGAGATCACTCCCAGCAAAGGGGACTTTCACCCTGTCCCTCCCTGGGCTCTGTGCTGAACAGAACTGAGCTCTGCTGTCCCCACTGCTGCCACTTCACACCACGGTTTAAAACACTTGTCACCAAAGCTGCTGTTCTCAGGAATGTGTGTGGTGCCTTCAGGAAAGCTGATTTTAATGTAGCAGCCAGAAAACTTCGCAAACATCTGGTTTGTTTTCTGCACTCTTGGAATTTTCTTTTTTTTTAATGGGATGTTTTTGAATGTTCTTGCTTGGAGCACACCAGCTGATGATTTCAATAATTAGTGTTTAACACACTGCTTTTTCCCAGCTGTTTTCAGCTGTGTTACTTCTGTGGTGGTTCTGAGGTTTTTGGAGCAGCTCTTTGTGCACAGGGGGTTCAGGGAGCATTGGCTGTGGTGAGGAACTGGTATCTCAAATTCTAAATACTGGTGCAGTTTAACTTTCCAGTGCATTTTATAGAGAAATACCTCACTCTGAAGCCTCAGTGCTTACAGAGGTTGTTTGGGTTGGGTGGGAGATTCACTGAGCAAAGCTGGATATTGTCCCTTGTGCCTGTAGCACACAAGGACAGCAAAGTGCTTTATTATAAGGACAGGCAGCTGCAGGTCTGTGTTTGCAGAGCCACAGAGCTCACAAAGCAGCAGCAAAAAGGGCTGTGCCCCCCAAACCTGCTGCACCCCTGGGCTCTCTCAGCTCCCTCACCACCACCCCACTGCCTCTGAGGTGCCTTTGCCTGAACCAGCTCAGCAATCAGGGGTAAAAACCACTCGAGTTTTTCTCATAAGAGTCTGTTGAACGGTGAGACCTTGAACTGAAAGGGCCTCATCAAACTGGTACTTCAGTGCCCTTTAGGAACTGTGCCCTCCCAGATGCCCTGAATGCAGAGCCCTCAGGTGGTGGTTTGGGGCTGCTCTGCAGAGAGGAGGAGCTGCACAGCCCTCTCTGAGCTCTCTGCCCCCCCTCCAGGCTCTCTGCCCCCCCTCCAGGCTCTCTGCCCCCCCTCCAGGCTCTCTGCCCCCCCTCCAGGCTCTCTGAGCTCTCTGCCCCCCTCCAGGCTCTCTGCCCCCCCTCCAGGCTCTCTGAGCTCTCTGCCCCCCCTCCAGGCTCTCTGAGCTCTCTGCCCCCCCTCCAGGCTCTCTGAGCTCTCTGCCCCCCCTCCAGGCTCTCTGAGCTCTCTGCCCCCCCTCCAGACTCTCTGAGCTCTCTGCCCCCCCTCCAGACTCTCTGAGCTCTCTGTCCCCCCTCCAGGCTCTCTGTCCCCCCTCCAGGCTCTCTGTCCCCCCTCCAGGCTCTCTGTCCCCCCTCCAGGCTCTCTGTCCCCCCTCCAGGCTCTCTGTCCCCCTCCAGGCTCTCTGAGCTCTCTGCCCCCCTCCAGGCTCTCTGAGCTCTCTGTCCCCCCTCCAGGCTCTCTGTCCCCCCTCCAGGCTCTCTGTCCCCCCTCCAGGCTCTCTGAGCTCTCTGCCCCCCTCCAGGCTCTCTGAGCTCTCTGCCCCCCCTCCAGGCTCTCTGAGCTCTCTGCCCCCCCTCCAGGCTCTCTGAGCTCTCTGCCCCCCCTCCAGGCTCTCTGAGCTCTCTGTCCCCCCTCCAGGCTCTCTGCCCCCCCTCCAGGCTCTCTGCCCCCCCTCCAGGCTCTCTGTCCCCCCTCCAGGCTCTCTGAGCTCTCTGCCCCCCTCCAGGCTCTGCCCTCATGGTCAGTGCCTGTGCCCTGGGACTCCACTCACTGCACAGCAGTTTTGTCCTTCTTACTTTATGGACTTCTCATTATTAAAGTCTCGTAGAAACTTATTTTAATCTGTCAAGTAGAACTAAGATATGAAGGTAGTCAAGCATCCAGGTTTAATCCTCTGAGTAATAACACAGTAAACCCAAGAATGCATATGAGAAGAGAAATAGAAGCTAATAAATATGTTATGCTACTTTGACCATCAGAATGATCATATTGCATTCTGGGCTGATTCTGTTGAGGGGTTTCACTTCAGTTTACAAGTGCCTGAAATCTTCCCTGGTTTCCTCCCCAGCTCCATGAGCTGATCCAGTAAAACCTCCCTGTAAACTTGACCTCCTTTATATCAAGTTCTGGAGGCTCCCTGAGCACTGGAACTGGAGCTTCTTGCAAGCTCTGGATCTCCCAGGGCAGTGCCTGTCCTGGGAGGGGGGGACCCTTCGCCAGTGGGACATCAACATCTTTTGGTTGGCTCTTGGTTTATGTGGGGGGTTTAGTGATGTTTGTTTTTTAAGACCTTTCCCCCAACAATGACCAAAAAATCTCACCATAAGATTTATGCCTTGATTTTGAGTTGAAAGGACAACTTGGATCTTTGGTCTTTGCTCTGTTACTTCGGGGGTTTTCCACTGAATTTTTTAAATCAGAAGTACATGATACTGTTGATGTCTGCTTTGGACAGAAGCTTAACTTGGACTTATTGGGCGTTTCATTTACTGAAAAATCCCCGAGGAATGGTTGTGGCAGGATCTCAGGGGCTGGACTGCCCCAGAAGGAGCCCTTGCTGTGCCCCCCAGGGATGGGGTGGGGCTGTCCCTGAGCTGCTCTGAGGGCACAGAGGAGCCCTGGGGGCAACCCCCCCCTCTGCTTGGAACAGGGAGGCTGAGCTGTTCTGTAACACAATCCATATTTGGCCCAACCCCTTTGCTGTTCCTTGGGCAGAGTGCCCAGAGCAGAGATCTGGCTCCAGAACAGCAGGTGGGAGGTGGGGTCTTGCCCTTCTCCTTTCCCTTTGGTCTGTGCTTCACTCTGCAGAACACAAACCCCACTCTCGTGCACCAACGTTCTCCCTCTGAGCCTCAACAAGCTCTGCCAGGATGGGGCTGTCAGACTGTATTTCAAATCTGGAAAGTGTTTGATCTCTCCTTTTAAGCTACACAAATAACTGCAAATGAATATTTTGGGGAGGCCTTCAGCTCACTCAGGTGTGCTCTGCAGTCTTTGTCTTAGGGAAATGATCTGAGCTAATTCAGCCTTTGAGGCTTCCTGGATTTCACTGCAGTTCCAGGGAATTGTGAAGGTGGGAGAATATTGTAACTAGGGGGTTATGGAACGTGTTAGAGAATCTTGTGTGATGTTCAGGTGCATGTTTGAGACACTGTGACACGGACACAATATTTAAATGTGGGAAAAGGAGCTTTCATGCAGTGTGGGGGGTTTCTGATGCATTTTACTGTTACACTTCACCATTTTGACATTCTATTTATGCAAAACTAAGACTTGCTGTCCTGGTGGAGCTGAAGCTCCCACAGCCCCTCAGAGCTCTGGCTGGCCCCAAACAGCAGCACCAAGTCCCAGGAAAGTCTGCATTGATTCTGGGGTTTGTTTGCAACAGCCAAAAGCAGCTGCTCCCAAATCCTTTGCTCTCCCTTTGTGTCCTCTTCCTGACTCTCTGTGCAGCAAGAGTTGTTTCTGCCTCCCTTCATCACTTACTTTTCCTCTTGTAGACAAGAATTATCCCTTCTTTTGTACTAAGGAGTCTGGAATTTACTGACTTCTCAAGGCAGAGCTGCACAGGAATAAATAACTAATAATCAGATGGGGGAGTTATGCCTCATAACTGCTAATAGAAATGTTCTCCTCAGCTTTATTTATCTCCTTTAACCAGGATAGAGGGACTATTGTAGCCCACAAATTTTGTCACTCATTTGCATTTCCAAGGCCAAGTTGCTCCCAATGCAGAGAGTTCATCTGCCATTTTTGAATCTCAAATGTAATTTTATAATGAAATTGAACCTGTTTTTCCTGTTTCCTTCTCTTCCTGTTGTGTTTCCTTTATAGCTGTAGTTCAGATAATAAGTCAAACCCTGAACCATCACAGAGCTCTTGGAAGGAGAGATGACAGATTAATTTGGCTGAGCCAGGTAGAAAACAGCTGGGATTGGGTTCAGTGGAGCAATTGTGCTGCAGTTCCTGCTGGGTGTTCCTCCTCCTGAGCTCACTGCCTGAGGTGCTCCCACCACATAATTGGAGGAACATCCAGGCAGTTTTGTCCCATGGCTTTGAAGAGCAGCAGCACAACATCCCACCAGACAGATGGGCTTGGGTTGCTATTCCTGGGTTGGAGAGCAGCAAAGCACGAGGCAAAGAAACTGGGAGGTTTGGTGCAAAACTGAAATCAGTGCTTCTGTCCTCTTTCTGAAATTATTTAACCTTGAGCTTCCTTTGCTCTGAGAAAACCATCTCTGATGTCAGAATCACTGAAATAATCCTTGATGTCACTCAGTCACAAGGCTGAGTCCCTGGGACAGGAAACCTCTCTTGCACATGTGGTTTTACCAGAGCCTGTGGAGAGGAGGAGGAGGAGGATGGCAGCTGAAGGCAAAGGGCTTGGCTTGGGATGTTCTTTAAATAGTGGGGCTCTCCCCAAATGTGATGATCAGCAAAAGCCACCACTGAATGATGGGAACATTTCTGAAATGTGCCCCCAAGACTGGGGCAGTTTGTCCCTGATAACCTGAGGGGGTCCCATGTTGAACCCTCCCTGTCAGCACAGGGGGAGGAGGGAGGAAACTCCCCCAGAGCAGTTGGGTTATTGATTAAACTGTTCCCCCCCTGTTCCTTGCTGTAGGTGGGGATTGTTCCCCCCCTGTTCCTTGCTGTAGGTGGGGATTGTTCCTCTCCCTGTTCCTTGCTGTAGGTGGGGATTGTTCCTCTCCCTGTTCCTTGCTGTAGGTGGGGATTGTTCCTCGCTATAGGTGGGGATTGTTCCTCTCCCTGTTCCTTGCTGTAGGTGGGGATTGTTCCTCTCCCTGTTCCTTGCTGTAGGTGGGGATTGTTCCTCTCCCTGTTCCTTGCTGTAGGTGGGGATTGTTCCTCTCCCTGTTCCTTGCTGTAGGTGGGGATTGTTCCTCTCCCTGTTCCTTGCTGTAGGTGGGGATTGTTCCTCTCCCTGTTCCTTGCTGTAGGTGGGGATTGTTCCTCTCTCTGTTCCTTGCTGTAGGTGGGGATTGTTCCTCTCCCTGTTCCTTGCTGTAGGTGGGGATTGTTCCTCCCCCTGTTCCTTGCTGTAGGTGGGGATTGTTCCTCTCCCTGTTCCTTGCTGTGGGTGGGGATTGCTAAAGGAGGGAGAGGTGCACACAACATTTGAAGAAGCTTTTGAATGTTCAGCAGGAAATGGGTTTGAATGAAAGGGTGTTTTGCAGCAAGGGCAGATTAAAAGCCAGGGAATGGAACTGATGTCTGGACTTTTGCCTGACTCCTGCTCTTATATGAAAGGAAGGCAAAGGGAAAACCGTTGTTGCTGCTGTTAGACTGGCAAGATGTAAGAAATTACCCTTCATTTCACACATTTCCTGGGGTGTGGGGAGACAGGCTCATGCCCGAAGTCTCCCTGAAATAGATTTAAAAAGACAGTTTGGGTAGAAATCTGGGCTTTCTGCATGTGATAGGACTCAATCCTTCGACTCTCTCCCAACACCATTTCTCCCAGGAATAGCCCTGAAAAGGTCTCATCTTTGCAGTTGGATGTGCCAGGTGCAGAAATGGCTTTTCCTGCTGGAACAGAACTGGCTGCTCCAGACTGGAGGGAAATCTAAGCTGAAATTCAGGATGTCTGAGGGAAACTGGGTGTCCTCAGATGTCTCAATACCTGGAATACAGAGAAGCAAAGAATTTGGTAAAAGCCTGTTAAAATTTCACTCCTTTTGTTGCTTCCTGTGAAGCACTGACACTGCATCACATGAGACAAGAATAAGGGCTGAGGCTTTCACTGCACGTCGTGCTCTCACCTCAATATGTTCCCTCTCTCCTGTGCAGTGATCACATCCACAGCACCTACAGCTTGTATCCCATGGAGAAGCATTTTGCTGACTTTCCATGATTATAGATGGATTATTCATGAAGATTCAGATCTTAATTCTTAGCCAGATCAAAGAGCCCTCTCTTCCTTTATAAGCCAAAAAAGGATTTTTGTCTTAGAAGCCCCCACTTGATCATTGCTGCAATCACATGACTGAATAAAATCTAACATTGCCATCTAGTGTCCATGGACTGGGATAGTGCATTTGTCAGCCCAGTGGCACCAGAAAGCCTTTGAGTCTCATTTGTAGCTCGGAGTGCTCAAGTGATAGAAACATCCTCTATTTCCAAAACTTCCATTTTAGTTTGGGGATTTTTTCTGAAGGAAATAACTTCATACCTCACATCACAATAGCATTAAATGTTTTATAATGATGCCAAGACTCTCAGCCTTTGTGCACTTTCTCAAGGGTTGTACTCAGCACTGGAAGGAGTCATTGGGGTAGGAAGTGCAGAGTGAACTCGGTCTGTGCTCTGCCCCTCACTCTGCTGCTTGAAGAGCTGACCCAAATGAGCTTCTACCAGAGGCTGATTAACTGGGGAAACGATTCCCTTGGAGAAGGTGCCCCAGCAGGGCTGTGACAGGAATGGTCAAAATGGCCATAATGAAACAAAGAGAAAGGAAAACTGTTAAAGGAAACATTTTTTTGTCTCTGGTTTTGTTTGGTTGGGTTTGGTGGTTTGTGGTTTTTTTAGGAATAATGTGTTGAGGGCCCATTTGGGATCAGATCCCCAGAGGTGATTTCCATATTCCTGAGCTGAGCTCCAGGCACGTGTTTGGGGTGCATTTTAGATTTTATTGCTGCCATTTTCCTCTCAGACACAGAAGGCTCCAAACCCCATCAGGGACCCCTTTAATGAAATTGTTGGCTGTTCTTTGTGTTCAATACAGGTTGAATCTTTGAAATTCAGTGCAGAAATTCAAACCTCCTTGCCTGGGAGATGAGGAGATAAATCAGGGAGGGGCTGTTAGAGCTTCATTAAGAGAAACTTTGCTTCTCTCCAGGTTTGTGAGCACATAAATTGCTCCAATGAATCTTTTATGTTTACTGTCTTGCTTATTTATTGCTTATATGTTTTTTGTTTCCAGTTTATACTCCTGTCTAATGAGGTAATACAAGATCTAAAAAGATACTCAGATTTGCCCAGTCCTGCAGGCTTTGCCCACACCCATGACAGAAGTGGCTCTGCTTGGTTTGGGCTTGGTGGCTTGTTTTGTCTTCTTTTTTTATTTTCCCCATGTGTTTCTTTTTTTCTGTTCACTGAAAACCAATGAAACTGTTTTTAAGCAAATACCCTCTAGTGGGGTCTCATTCCTAAAATGTTTAATATTTGGCTGACATCAGTGGTGTTAATTGCAGTGTGTGGAGTGCAGTGTAGACAGAGCAGCTCTGCAAGTCCTCTGTCCAAGGAAAATGATGTTTGCTTAATAGAAAGGTAAATGTTGTGTCCATCTGAACTCTGGAGCTGGTGGGAACCTGAGCAAGGTCAGTCCTTCATCCTCCCGTGCCCTCAAAGGCACAACAAACAGCCTGAGAACGAGCCCTCCAGCCCTGAAACAGCTCCAGATCCTCAGCCCAGGCAGGATTAGAATTGCAAATCCTTATGAATAACCATCAAGGAATCAAACCCCGATACAGAAACGGGTGCAGAGATAAAGCAGAGATCGTGTTCTCTGGGTCTAATGCAGAATGGCCACACTTCCATTTCATCTCAGCCTTTTTTGTGATGAAAATCCAAGCATGGTGATTCAATAAAAAGGACTATTCTCTGGCCATTTTCTTTTTTAGGTATCTATTACAAGTTAAAGTCCATTTCTATTTAAAATCTGTTTCCAGGGAAGGAAAAAAAAAAGGCATTCTAGGGTTACTTTTATAACTGTTTGTCTTAGAGAATTTAGGACTGCCTATTAAACAACCCAGAAGATTTGATTTGATTTTTCCTTGTGATATTTCCCATGTCTCTCAAAAGGGCTTTCTATGTGACACCAAAATGAAAAGAATATTTTTTCTCTTTTTCTGAAATGGAAAAGAACCACTTTAAAGCTTTTTTAACATAGGTACAGGCATTTAAAATCACTAAGTCTCCAGGAAGCAAATGTCAGTGCCCTTTGAGGACTGGGCAGCTCCTGTGCACTTGGCTACCTGCTGAAAACAAGTTAGTTAAATATTTGTTATATATTTGGACTCATTAATGTACACAGTCATGTAAAAATTATTGTGGCTTTTTTAGGAACTGTTTTATCCTCTCACAACAGGAAAAAAATAAATATAGGTCAGCACTGTATGTTATTAACACTGAATAACATTCCAGCACAGTATCATGTTGGCAGGTACCGTTTCTGGAGGTGAGAACAAGGACTGCAAATATATGAGATCTCAACCTTTTGACTGAGCTCTCAAGGACTGATTTCCATCAGTTCATTTGTTCAATTTGCATGTGTCCTTATGGCTGATTGTCACTGATTGGGTTCTTAACAACTTCTAACCAAGTTTCTCTGATAGTTCCACTTGCGTCAGCCAAAGTCACAGTATTTATTTAATAATCACTGTCTGGTGTCACTGAACCTACAACAGGGACATTTGCAGCTCTAACACCTTAATTGCAAACCTTTTAAAACAGCTCCTTACACACATTATGGAGTTAACACTCCTGTTACTACTCCAGGAAATCAGGGAATGTATTTCCAAGGTGGTAAAAGTCTTGCCTTCTTTTGGGGTTCCTTTTATTTCTCTGTTTAGCAAAAAGCAGAACTGGTTGGGCCACTCACAAACCCTTCTGATGTTTGTAGACTTGTGTTAGAAACAACAGTGCAGCCTTTAGACAAAAATTCCTTCCTCCCAGCCCCAACGTGCCCGTGTCAGCTCAGCTCCCTCAGCCCTGGGGTTGGTACTGGAGCTGCAAATTCCCAACCACGGGAATTGATCATTCTGAGGAGTTTCTTTGCTGCTTGGGAGCACAGAGATTGTGGTGCTTGGCTTCGAGCTCAGCTGCTTTAATTCTCCTGTGTCTTCATTTGCCTCTCCCTTTCTGAGCCCCCTGAGGTGGTCTCTGTTTGGCTGCTGAGCATTTCCTTTCCTTGGGAAGCTCCAGCTCTCCCCTTCTGGAGGGCAGTGCTGAGCCCCTTGATTGGCTTGGCCAGGCTGGTCGGGTGTTCCTTTCCTCAGGACTGTTCTAAACCATGGGACACTGGTCAGCCATCAGTGGCATGATGGGACATTGGTCAGCCATCAGTGGCATGATGGGACACTGGTCAGCCATCAGTGGCATGATGGGACACGGGTCAGCCATCAGTGGCATGATGGGACACTGGTCAGCCATCGGTGGCATGATGGGACACGGGTCAGCCATCAGTGGCATGACGGGACACGGGTCAGCCATCGGTGGCATGATGGGACACGGGTCAGCCATCAGTGGCATGATGGGACACTGGTCAGCCATCGGTGGCATGATGGGACATTGGTCAGCCATCGGTGGCATGATGTAGCTGCAGGAGATATTCTGATTTAACAGAGCTGGATCTCTGCCCATCCCTGGATCAGGGAGTTCCTTCAGGCTTTCCTGCTGCCCAGCCCCACTGACAGGGCCAGTTAAACACTTTGCCCAGTGACTGACTGGGCAACAATCACCCAAATGCCACTGAAAGGATGGGACTGGTCTGAGTGTTTCTCTTGAACAGGAAGTGATGATGGAAAGATATTTAATGCACAAATAGCAATGGGCATTAATTACCTGGATTAGTTCCTGTGGGCAGAGAAGGTGCAATGTGAACAAACTCTATACCAGCTCCTTTCACTGTAACACCTGCCCTGGGAAATGGTTCATCTGCTCAGATGGGAATGGGAACCCTCCAGGAAGAGGAATCAAGGTGATCTGTTACTAAGGAGACTCCTGAGAAATCTGAAGTCTCCTAATGTTGGACAAATACTTTCCCCACTGTAGCTCTATGTTCACCTTTCCTCGTGCCCTTGTTTTCTGTTCAGTGAAACAGTCCATGAAGAAGGAACTTTTGTGGATTTTGATAAGTTACATGTCCTGGCACAAGAAAGATCTGATTGTTGTAAAGCAGTTTTTGAGGTTTAAAAGAAACAACAGACCTTGTAGTGGTAACACATCACTGTTTTACTGAGTCTGGCACATGCAAGGTCACTGCTGGACTTGGCAAATCCACAGCTGAAGTGCCCTCTAATCTGGCACACAAACCAACAGTGTCTTCAGGGGGGAAGCAGATGCAGAAGGTGCATGTTCTGACCAGTAGAAATGTTGTTGAATTTATTAGACATAAACTCAGTAGGTAAGATAATATCACTTAAACCCTGAAAGGAAACAACAACAAAGTGGAAAAGAAGGTACTGCTGGTACTGGCAGAGACTGGTCTCTGTGTGTTTGTTTTATTGAGCTTTGTCCTCTCCACTCCTGCCCAGAACACAGGGATGGGGATGTTGTTGGAGGCCCCTGAGTCAGGCAGGGCAAAGATCTTTTCTCCCTTAATAGCTGGAAGCCACAAGCAAGCCTGTGGTGGCTAATTAGGAAATTATCTGTCTCTAAGGAAAATTTCTTCTTAACTGCATGAGCTGACTTATTCCCTGGAGGAAGAATGTTTTATATTTCTCATGTAATTATACAAGGGAGCTTAGAAAGTGCTGAAACAAATTCCTTTTTTAAAATAAGTGGATATTAGAAAATTATAAAATCCATTTTGAGCTTTAGACACAAAATAACTAATGTGGAAAGCAGACACAAGGTGGAAAAAATCTTCCTGAATATTTCCTTTTATTTCAGAGGGTGGATGGGAATTGAATATTGTCTTTGAGAAATGCTTAGTAAGAGTGGATTTGGGGTGACTGCTGAGAACAGGCACAGGGCTGGCATTGCAGTGCCAGCCTTGCTGGGGCTGACCCCCACACGTCTGTACCAGCAGCACAAAAGGCAGTTTCAGCTCATCTCAGACATGAGAGCTTGGAAACAGTGTCACAAATTTCTTCAAGCTGTAAAACCCCTATTAGTTTGTAGACAGTAATCTCAGTTAATTGAGCATTGCTGTCCCACAGAGACCATCTAAAAGCATAACCAGAGCTGAGTCAAGACCTTCTGTGGTTTGGAGTCTGTCAGTGTGCATGGCATGGGCCCACTCTGAGCATGAGCTGAAGGTCATAATTGCTCTAATTAATCACCTGCTAAAGTTGTGCCATCAGAGCACAAGGGACATGGGTGCAGAAGGGGCACAGGTGACTGTGCCAGGCTGTTGTGAACAGGCAAACAGGGAGCCCCAGCCCCTGGGCAGGGCTGGGCAGTGCCAGGACAGAGTGGTGCTGTCCTGGCACCACCCTGAGCAGCAGATGTTGGAGCAAGTCAAACTTTCCAGCTGCTTCCATGCTCCCCTTGCTCCTTCTCCTGTGGTTTCCTCCCCAGCCCCTGGGTGGGCAGTGCCCCTGGGTGGGCAGTGGGGCTGTTTGGGGCTCACCCATCACTCTGGGCTGGGCCAGGAGCTGCTCTGCTCCCGGAGCCAAGGACACCTGACCCAGGAACAGCACCACAAGTTGCAGGATGCACAAGGCTGTGTTGGGGCTCACCACATCAGTGTGGGTGCTGGACCAGGAGCTGCTCTGCTCCCAGAGCCAAGGAGACCTGACCCAGAGCAGCACTGGGAGGTGCAGGATGCCCAGGGCTGTGGCACTGCCAGCCCCAGAACTGCCTGCACAGGCACAGAAAAGGAGGTCTAATCCCACAGCCTGTCAGTGAGTCCAGCCAGGAGAGCTGTGAGAGGAGGGAGCTGTGCAGTCTTTGAAGCAATACAGGAAAATCTGAGTTGGAAAAGAAAACACACCCACCTAAATGCCACCCCCATCTTGGAGCAGCTTTCAGTGTTGAACCTTGCTGAGAACAATTGGGCTGATCATGAAAAGGCTGCAAGTCTCCTCTCTGGGTCTCACACTACAGGGCTATCAAAACGCTGCTTTGCTTTGCAAAATGTTAACTTGGCTGCATAAATTATTGAGGTAATTTCTGCGAGCCAAATGTCTGCAAAGGTACTGAGGCTGCATGTCAATTGAGCAGCACAGGTACTGAGCAGTGGAGCGTGAGCAACGCAAACTGAGCTGCAGAGCACAAAATCAGCACTGGAGAAATGGAGTTCAGCTCCCAGGCACTGAACCCAAACATGTTGTACATTATGCAGAATGCTGAGCAATTTGCATAATTAGAAACCCCTCAAAACACTAAACATTACTGCAGAATTCAGTAATACCAAAACCCCCAACATTAACATGAACTGTATTTTGGTTTTTTGGTCTTTCCAGGGTCTTTGAAAACACCCAGACTTTAGAACAGGCAAAATAGAGACTTTTACAGTAACAAGTAATCCATATTGGAAAGAAACGGAGCATAAAAATAGAAACTCTGTTTTGATGTAAAGTCGACTCTTGTTGACTTTTGAAGCTGTTTCTGGTGAAGTTTTATTTTGCTCTTTAGATGTATTCTTGAATTCCTCCAAAGAGTAATCCATTAAACCACAGAGTGCCAATATTTGAGGGGCTTCAGAAAGGATTATCTTTATTGCAGACAATGTGATTAGTGTGGGGCACTCTGCTCTGTGCCTGGGGAGCTGAGGGGCTGAATTAGCAGCAGAATATTAATCTTGGTGGTTCTGCCTGGGAGATGCACAAGAGCTCTGCTCTTCCCAGGGAGATCCAGGGGAGAAGAGAGAAGTTTAAATATGAAAATGAAAGAATTCTCAAGGAGACAGGAATAAAAAAGTAATCCTTTTGTTAACAAAACAAGAAGAGAGTCGTGTATTGGGAATTTCTCTGAGCTCTATCCTTGGTTCATTTTTAAGGAAAACCTGGTTTGGGAGGGCAGCTCATGCCCTGGAGAAACCTCCTGTGCCCTGAGGGGGCCTGTGCTGAGGAAACTCATGTGGCAGCTCCCTTGGTGGTGCCCTTGCCAGGCTCTGTGGGCAGCAGTGAGCTGTGGGGCACAGGGCAGGGTGAGAGGGGCACCCCAGAGCTGGGCACTGAGTGAGCTGTGGGGCACAGGGCAGGGTGAGAGGGGCACCCCAGAGCTGGGCACTGAGTGAGCTGTGGGGCACAGGGCAGGGTGAGAGGGGCACCCCAGAGCTGGGCACTGAGTGAGCTGTGGGGCACAGGGCAGGGTGAGAGGGGCACCCCAGAGCTGGGCACAGGGCAGGGTGAGAGGGGCACCCCAGAGCTGGGCACTGAGTGAGCTGTGGGGCACAGGGCAGGGTGAGAGGGGCACCCCAGAGCTGGGCACAGGGCAGGGTGAGAGGGGCACCCCAGAGCTGGGCACTGAGTGAGCTGTGGGGCACAGGGCAGGGTGAGAGGGGCACCCCAGAGCTGGGCACTGAGGATCCAGCTGGGAGGAGCCCCAGAGCTGCTGTCAGAGCTTTCCAGCTGCTTCCAGTCCTGAGAGATGAACCAAGGAAAAGAGCAATGCAAATATGGAGTGCTTGCAGAGTCGAAAACACGAGTTCCACGGGGTGTGCTGGTGGTGCTGCTGCACCTCTGCCTGGGCTCCTTTTCCTCAGCCTTTCACTGCAGGGCTCTTGGGAGAGCAGAGACAAGCAGGGAGTGTTTGCAGTTCCCTCTGTAACCATCCCAAGTCATCCTTCACCAGTCCAACCACCTCCTGAATTCCAGGCTTCTAAAAAAGCAACAAAAAATAAAATCAATCAATCAATCATCAGGAAAACAAACAGTTATCAAGCAAACAAAACCAAAATTGTGAGCTTTATGCAAAAGAAATAATTAGCCCAGCAGAGAAAACTACATCTAATTTTTTCTACCAAGAATGACATAACAATAAGTACTGTGTATCTTTCTTGTTTTCTGTTCCTGGTAAAGGAGAAGCTGCTAACCCAGGCAGAGCAGGAGCCCTTAACTTGCTGCATCCTCTGGCCAATTAGACAAGTTGGCAAATGAATCTGTGCCAGTCCCGTGCTTGGGTATGGCCTTTCTTTCAGAAAGGGAAGGACCTTAATTACATATTTTGTTCAGTTGTGCAATGATATTGTCATTAAGTTCCAAAAGGTTCATTGGGATACTTTCCACAAAACTGGGGAGACTCAATCCTCTTTATTTTCCTTCTCTCTGCAATCTTCCCATTAGTGTGCCCAGAATGGGGTTCACCTGCGAGGGAGGGCTGACAAATGCACAGTGACACTTTATTTGTATGGTAATTCAGGGGATTAGGAGGGTGTGCAACACAGCCCAACAGTTGAATTCTGTTGTGTTTCTGAGGCTTCATCTGCAGCACCAGCTCAGCTGCTGGTTCTTCCCATGGTTTGTGGCTAAAGCAAATCCTGGGTGGGTTTAAGCTGCTGAGCAGAAGTTAATGCAGACTGTGGAGCTGTAGGGCAGAGGCTGCTAAACTTCCCCACCCTGAGGGCTGCTCTCTAAATTATTTAATTGTTTCTAATAGCCATATCCTCTGGTAAATCTCCCTGTGCCTCTGCATTTCCCAGCCAAGCCCTTGTCCCCTGCTGTCCCTTTAGCCATCACTGCTCTGAGGCAAAGCTGCTTTGGGCAGTTGCTGTTGTCACGTTGTGCAGGGGAGATTTCTGGGGAAGAGGAAGGTTTGTCTGCTCATTAGTGAGCATCCAGATTTATGTTGTTGTGCCATCTTCTGCTGGACTTTTCCTTCCTGTTTTGGAGATGCACTGATGGTTAAATGCTGCTGTTCTGGGATTGCCTGGTCCCACTTGCTGAGCTCCTGCCGAGCTCAGGGGCAGCAGGCAGTGCCCACCCTCCTGCCCTGCCACCCCTTTCCTTGCAAACACCCTGGAGGGAGTTCTGCTGCACTGGGGCAGGTTCTCCCTGCTGTGCCATGGCAGACCCCTCGAGCAAGTGCCCCCCTTTGGGGCTGTCCAACTCCACGGGATCTCGGTCACTGTGGCAACAGGTTTGCAGGGGTTTCCACACCCACTGCAGCTCTGCAAACACTCGGCATTGTTTGCAAAGGCTCACAGAGGCAGGAGAGGTTTGCAGGTGCTACATCCATGGAAATGAAGAGTACAGCCCTTGCTTTGCACAATGCACATGTGCTGGTTTCCCTCTTGTTCCCCACTTCTGTTCCTGCCCTGAGCTCTGTGCCCCACCAGTCTGAGCACCCCAACCAACCCCAGGATTTCTCCCAGTTTCTGCTCCCAGGAAGTTTTGTGGTTATTTCCCGTGTTCCCTGGTGGGAGGTGAGAGCTGGGGCTGCCTCTCTGGGCTGGTGCTTCTTCTCCAGCTCAGGGGGATCCTTTGGGCAAAGGAAAGGCTTTGCTGGGCACCTGCAGCCTCAGTTAGAAATGAACTGTATGCATTGAGTAAACCCGAGGAGGAGGTTTTCAGTGTTTTAATGGAATTTATGTGCCTGGATCAAACAATGTAAATAAGAACCAATTAAAGAAAACTGGGTGTTTTCTTTAGCATTCTCCAGGGTGCTGTCAACAAGCAGATTTTGCTGCCTGCAGCCTGGCTGTTGCCAATTGTTACCTTTTACCACTGGTATTCTTTTATTTCCTTGCCCATTGTTTTAGTTACTTCATGAATAAAGAGAATTTAATTTGCCTCAATCTTAGAGCTACTGCATTTGTAAGTAATTGCAACTGATATGGGACTATCAGAGCTTAGCATATTATAATATGTATTAGCTGCTCCAGCTGGCTCTTGTAAACAACCTCTTCAGTAATATTTCATTTCTATGCAGCTGGAGGTTTGCCTGAGCATGCAGCACACATATTTTAACCCAGAATTGTTAAAAGTATGTTTGAAGAGCAGAAATTCAGGAAATTAGGACTTGCCTATACTGGGCAGTGTTAATTAATGTTCCTGTCACACTGAAAGAATTTTACAGCCTGTTATTGAACATTATTTTGTGGGTTTGAGTCTTGCAGAGAACTTGTAAATAGTCTGTTCTGGACTGGACAGCAAAGTTGCAGCATTTCCTGAGGAGATTTCTCAGGGCAGGAAGGATGTTTGTCCCAGATCCTCCTGCCCTGCTCCTTCTCTGCCTCTCTCCCTCCTCATGAGCATCCTTTGGAAGGTGAGACACTGAGATCCTCTCTAATGGCCTTTCTCACCAGTTTCTGGGAAGGAAAATGGGAGTGGGTACTCCTTATTAGCCCTTTTTCTGCCTCATTTGTGTAATTTCTGCCCAAAGGCTCCTCGGGCAGGTCTACAGGAGTTGCTTGTAAGAGCAGCCCCACAGAGAGTCGGGAGCAAACACAGGAATCCTCTGCCTTGTCTGCAGTTCAATCAGCCAGGGAGAGGTTGGGGAGCTCTGGGGCTCCCTGGGCAGTGTGGACTGCCCTGTGTGGCTCTCAGGCCAAACCACCCTCTGATTTCACTCCAGTCAAGTGGGTTTCTCTGGTCACAAGGAGGGAGTTGGCAGGTTTTACAGATGCTGAGGCCAAATATCCCTCAGGCACACAGAGCTCTGCTCTCTGCACTGGCCACTGGCACTGGGTGAGCTCTGCCAGTGGGGACAGGAATCTCTGCCTCCAACTCAAATTGTTCTAACTCTAAAATAATTGGGGAAGTCATTGGTCTTTCTGTTTTAACGTGTTTTGACTCATCTCTGTAGCGAGTTAAAAATGAAGTAAGTAGAAAATCCTGGTCTGAGACTTGCAAGAGAAGGGGGACAGTAGAAAACCAGCCCCCTGGGCTCTGTTGCTTTGTGAAGGAGCTCCTCTGCAGCCCCCTCAGTGTCTGACCTGTGTTTGGAGAGTCATGCAGGTGTCTCGGGCAGTTCTTTGTGTTGTACAGACAAGCTCTGGGGTGTGGTGCTGGCTCTGATACCCACACTGACACGTGAGACTGTTGTCTCCAGGGCATCCAGATTCAACTTCCATTAACTGAGCCTTGGGAGCAAGAGTTGCTCTCTGTAAGACCAAAAATGAGGGATATTTGTAGAGTTTAGAGCTCATTCCAGCTTGTGCCTCCACAAGCTATTACCCATTTCAGTGTTCAACACTTGCCCAGAGACCTTTGTGTTTCTGAGGTTTTTCTAAAGGAGAAATTGTGACTGCAGTGCCAGCGCAGCCTCAGGGGGATGTGATTGGAGTTCCTGCACTGAGGAGGGAGGCAGAGTATGGGAATTCTCAGCTAACACCTTGTTGGCAGTTCTGGGGACTGGGCCAGGAGAAGGGGAGGATCAGACTGATGCTGCTTCCCCTTGTCCAGCTGCCCATGGTGGTGGGGATGCCCTGAATTAACTGTGTGAGCACTAATTGGTCTTGCATTTTTCACAATGAGATAAGACAGACAAAGAAACTTCTTTTAGCCCCTTTTGGTACTTGAGAAAGTACTGGCAATCTTGGGTCTAATTTAATGCTTCTCTGTGCAATTTGATTTATTAGGAATTGGGTTGTGTTTCACTGGGCTCTGTCAGTGCCTCTTTTTGCTCACACTGAGAGTGAAGAGCAGCAAAGTCCTGCCCAGGGGATCCCAGGGAGCATCAGGAGCGAGGCCTTTGGAGGTGTGGATTTTAATTAGAGCCTGACATCTGGGGTGGACTGGGAATGTTTATTTGCACACCTGCAGGATATTTGATGTGAGGAAACCCCAAGTACCTGGAGAATTTGTCTGCAGATGGAGTGCAGTGATTTAATCTAACACAGCAATTGTGCAGAGTGTATTGTATTCATCAGTATTGTAAAATTTGGCTGCCAAGTATGTTCTGGGCACTACAAAGCTGTTGTTTACATAAATAACACTTTCCCCTTCTGACAACTTTCATAATTGATTGAAAGGCAAAGGGATAATCTCGACAATATTAAAAGCTGAGAGTGGAAAAGGCTTTGTTGAAACCCATCTTGATTTTTAATAACCTTTAAGACTTACAAAGGATTGCAATGGATACCCCTGAAGAAAATACATTGTACAGCCAGCCCAGCTGGGCCAAGGAATCTCCTCAGACACTCAGAGGACAAAGTTCACTCAGCATTCATAAGTTCTGTAATGATCTGCTTTGCTCTGGAGTTCAGTTTCAGTCACAGACTGAGAAGAATTCCTAAAGCTTTGTAAAATGACTGTGTTGTCCTCCCTGTAAGTGCTGAATGATCCTGGACATGCAGGATCTGGAAGTTAAGGATCACCTGAACAATTCCCACAGCAATGTTGAAGTCCCCATTCCAGGATGTCTGAGTTGCTGCCATTCTCTACTGCCCTCCCTTAGCAGAACTGTCTCTCCTGGGCCCTGAGGAGGGGGAACAAGCCCCATGTTTGTGTCAGTGCTGCTCCCAGTTAAAGTTCCACGGATGTGCTCTCATTTCCCCATTGTTGTGCTGCTTTCAGGAAGAGGAAAGGGCTGAAACAAAAAATGTGAGAGAGGCTTAAATTATGGAGGAAGAAAAACTGATTTTAATCCCAGAAATGCTCCATTCTCTGGTTCTTGAATGACACATCCCTCTGAGGGGCTGACTGTGCTCACAGGGCACAGCTCCCTGTTTGCAGCCTCTGATCCTGGGGATGTGCCGTGAAGTCCCCAATGTCACCCCTTGAGCTGCTTCAGCAGCACTTGAGGAAGGGATTCAGCCCTGGGAGCTGCAGCAAATGCTCAGCTGTGTCCCTTCTGCTGCAGGACCCTTCCCTTCTGGGGTGCAAGATGTGAGTCCTGCTGCTGGCAGGGGGACCTGAAGCCCTGGGGGTTCAGAGGTTTATTTAGGGCTTGATGTCTGGCCTGGAATGTGAATGTTTCTTTGTTCTCCTCTGGGCATCTCATGTGAGGACCTGCAGGGCACCAAAGTTGTGTCTGGACATCAGATGTATGGCCTGGGTTACAGTTTTGTGTCATCTGGAAGGAATTACAGCTTGTAATTTGCCTGGTTTCCAGTTCTCTTGTTTTCAGCATCTTGTTTCTCTTGTTTTCAGAAAAAAAACCCCATTCCACTCCCAGACTCTGATTTGCTGGGGGGGAAAACAAACTAACAAACAAAACCCCAACAAAGAAACAAACCCAGAAACCCCCAACCACAGAGCACACACTGCAGCACTGTCATGAGCTTGTCCTCAAATAGTTGGGCAAATGAGGTGAATCAAAAACTAAACTTACCATCAGCATAGATGAATTTCTGTGGATTAGAGAAATAAAGTGAGGGTGGAACAGGAGAAGCTGCTCTACCTGAGCAGCATCACTTCCATGCCCAGCCCAGAGGAAAGGTTTGGGGGGAGCTGAGCCTGTCCCTCAGGGAAGAATTGTCATCCCACTGACTGTAATCCCCTTTTACAGCTGGTCAAGAGCAGTGGCTCTAAACCTTGCTTCTTAATTGCTCATTTGGCAGCAGCAGCAGTGTGAGATATTGGACAACCTTTCACTGTAATAGCAGTTAATTACAGACATAACTGCTCCATCATTAGTGCCTGGGAATAAGGCAATCCTGCCATGGCTCTGCCCACCAGCCAGGACTGGGGACAGGGCCCTGAGGCTGCTCAGCTCCCGTGGCTGCAGCAGAGCCTGGGAGCAGAAAACAGGGGCTGCACCACATGGATTTATTTTTTTAAGTTGGGGTTTTGGTCCCTGTACAACCTCTGCTGTTGCACCCAAACCTGGAGCAGTAAATACTCCTCCTCAGGTTCTGGCCATTTCAGCAGAGGATGAGACACTGAGATTGCTCTGAGTGTATTCAGTAATGTGCCTTTTCACCTGCCTTGGGAAGTTTTCTATATTACAAGAAGAAGCAATGACAGGAGTAGAAACCTAAGCCTCATCCTGAGCAGGGAGATGCCCCCAGTGCCAGCAGAGTCCCCTGGTCCCATCCTGAGCAGGGAGATGCCCCCAGTGCCAGCAGAGTCCCCTGGTCCCATCCTGAGCAGGGAGATGCCCCCAGTGCCAGCAGAGTCCCCTGGTCCCATCCTGAGCAGGGAGATGCCCCCAGTGCCAGCAGAGTCCCCTGGTCCCATCCTGAGCAGGGAGATGCCCCCAGTGCCAGCAGAGTCCCCTGGTCCCATCCTGAGCAGGGAGATGCCCCCAGTGCCAGCAGAGTCCCCTGGTCCCATCCTGAGCAGGGAGATGCCCCCAGTGCCAGCAGAGTCCCCTGGTCCCATCCTGAGCAGGGAGATGCCCCCAGTGCCAGCAGAGTCCCCTGGTCCCATCCTGAGCAGGGAGATGCCCCCAGTGCCAGCAGAGTCCCCTGGTCCCATCCTGAGCAGGGAGATGCCCCCAGTGCCAGCACAGTCCCTGCCAGCTCCTCCCCACAATATTTGCTCTTCCTCAGTTTCCTCACTGTGTCATCCACTCAGCTAATTGAGCAGCTTTAACCAGGTCACTCAGCCCCTTCTCTGGGTGTGTCTGTCAGAGCAGAGGGAGGTGGGGGAGTGCAAACTGCAATCAGTCTGACTGTGCTGCTTTGGTCCTTGCCCTGCTCTGTCAGTGCCCAGCTGGGCTCGGGCTGTGCCCAGCCAGGCTCTGCCAGCACAGCCTCACGGGCACCACTGGGCAGTTGTTTCACAGCCCACTGTGCACATTCTGTCCATCTTGCACTTGAAACTCCTTCCTGGCCTATCCCATCCTTATTGATTGAATAATTGATTAATGAAGAGGAACAGCTGTTCTTTGGTCAGACATGCAGTGTGTTGTTGCCAAAGCAAGGGATGTGCTGCTGAGAAGGAAGGGCAGCCCTCCATGAGCTCTGGATATCACAGCATAGCACTGTCTGCACTACCAGGGGATTAATTAAAGATAAATGATGGGAGAATTGTGGACAGCAACTTCTTAGTGGGAAAAGTTGTCTTTTCATGTGCTGGTTGGCAGTGGAAAGACTCAGAGGGACTTGCTGTGCCAGCAATGAAATGGCAGAGCTGCATCTTGGGCATCTGGGAAGGGCATGAGCAGAAAGTTTTCTCCCAGCACTGCAGATCCAGGGAGGGTTTTGTTTTGGACCCAGAGGCTGCTGCTTCTTGCACAGAGCAAGGAGAGCATTGACAATGGAAGATACAGTAACATGTTCCTCTGCTTTGACCTGCAGCTTCCAGGACTCTCAGTCTGAAAATGATGGTTAATAAACAAGGTTAAACTGCCTAAAAAGGAGCACAGGTAGAGAGTTGAGCTGGTTCAGGGCAGACAGATTTTTCCAGCAGATTTCCTTAATTCAGCAGGATGTGTTAATGTATGTGAAGTCTTTCAACACAGAGGGCAGACAAGTATAAAGTGTGATAAAACCAGGTTTAAAATCAGCTTGAAAAATAACTCCCATAACTTCAGAACAACATGCCTGGATAAATGTTCAACACAGGAGGGAAGGAGAACTGTAGTCCAGGACCAAAGGGTTGTTGAGAGTTGTCATAAACAAATAATCCTATAATGAGTGAAATGAGGAAGACAAGTGAAAAGGGGAATCTCCCAGTGCTCCCAGCAGCATCCCTGAGAACAGGGCACTGGAACCAAAGCCTCTCCATGGTCACACCAGCACCTGGTGGGCAGGAAAGGTGACAGAAACACAGATTCGTCTCCACAACTTCAAAACTCACTCCTTTTTTTATATGACATTAATAAGTCTTCTAATTGTAAATGCAGTGCTTTTCATTCCCATTGAACTGGAACTATTTTGGAAAAAGGAATGAGCTGGCAGTCAGTGCCCAGAGCTACAAAATTACAGGAAAAATCAATGGCTGTGTCAAGAGTAAGCAAGTCAATCCTCGCTAATCTTTCATGTCGTGATGGTTCAGATCTCTCCCTTGTTGCTGGGGCTTTGGAGGGTTTGTGTTGGGTTTCTTGTTTGGTTGTTGGTATGTTTTTAACCTTCTGATTCCCAGCTATCAGCTCTGCTTAGCAACTTTACTGACATGATTGGCATTTCACCTCCAAGGCCAGACTGGTACACTGGTGCCACTCTGCTGTGCCCTGGGGGCAGCCTTGTCACCAGTGCCATCTCCAGCAGCAGCAGCAGCTTTGATGGGCTCTGCTCCCCTTCAGCTCCTGGGGGGCTGCCCTGCTGTGCCCTCTGGGCTCCTGGAGCTCTGGAGTGCCCAGCCCTGAGTGCCCTGGGGACAGGCATCTCTGCCCAGGAGCCCTTACCTGAGCTGAGTGCTGGTGAGGGACGTGCTGAACCTCTGGATGCCACCAAGGAAAAGGTCATTTATGTCACTGGCCAACTAGAAGGGACTTTGGCAGCTCTAAACCTGGATTTGGTGTGGGATTCGTGGTCCTTCTGATACAGAAATTCAGCTTGTCCCTCTCATCCATCTGCTGCATCTGAGTGTCCCCCAGGCTGTGGCAGTGTGTGTGCAAGCTCTGAGTGTGACCCAGGCTGTGGCAGTGTGTGTGCAAGCTCTGAGTGTGACCCAGGCTGTGGCAGTGTGTGTGCAAGCTCTGAGTGTGACCCAGGCTGTGACAGTGTGTGTGCAAGCTCTGAGTGTCCCCCAGGCTGTGGCAGTGTGTGTGCAACCTCTGAGTGTCCCCCAGGCTGTGACAGTGTGTGTGCAAGCTCTGAGTGTGACCCAGGCTGTGGCAGTGTGTGTGCAAGCTCTGAGTGTGTGACCCAGGCTGTGACAGTGTGTGTGCAAGCTCTGAGTGTCCCCCAGGCTGTGGCAGTGTGTGTGCAACCTCTGAGTGTCCCCCAGGCTATGGCAGTGTGTGTGCAAGCTCTGAGTGTGACCCAGGCTATGGCAGTGTGTGTGCAAGCTCTGAGTGTGACCCAGGCTATGGCAGTGTGTGTGCAAGCTCTGAGTGTGACCCAGGCTGTGGCAGTGTGTGTGCAAGCTCTGAGTGTGACCCAGGCTGTGGCAGTGTGTGTGCAAGCTCTGAGTGTGTGACCCAGGCTGTGACAGTGTGTGTGCAAGCTCTGAGTGTCCCCCAGGCTGTGGCAGTGTGTGTGCAACCTCTGAGTGTCCCCCAGGCTATGGCAGTGTGTGTGCAAGCTCTGAGTGTCCCCCAGGCTGTGACAGTGTGTGTGCAACCTCTGAGTGTCCCCCAGGCTGTGGCAGTGTGTGTGCAAGCTCTGAGTGTGACCCAGGCTATGGCAGTGTGTGTGCAAGCTCTGAGTGTCCCCCAGGCTGTGACAGTGTGTGTGCAACCTCTGAGTGTCCCCCAGGCTGTGACAGTGTGTGTGCAAGCTCTGAGTGTGACCCAGGCTATGGCAGTGTGTGTGCAAGCTCTGAGTGTGACCCAGGCTGTGGCAGTGTGTGTGCAAGCTCTGAGTGTGACCCAGGCTGTGACAGTGTGTGTGCAAGCTCTGAGTGTGACCCAGGCTATGGCAGTGTGTGTGCAAGCTCTGAGTGTGACCCAGGCTGTGACAGTGTGTGTGCAAGCTCTGAGTGTGACCCAGGCTGTGACAGTGTGTGTGCAAGCTCTGAGTGTCCCCCAGGCTATGGCAGTGTGTGTGCAAGCTCCGAGTGTGACCCAGGCTGTGACAGTGTGTGTGCAAGCTCTGAGTGTCCCCCAGGCTGTGGCAGTGTGTGTGCAAGCTCTGAGTGTCCCCCAGGCTGTGGCAGTGTGTGTGCAAGCTCTGAGTGTGACCCAGGCTATGGCAGTGTGTGTGCAAGCTCTGAGTGTGACCCAGGCTGTGGCAGTGTGTGTGCAAGCTCTGAGTGTGACCCAGGCTGTGGCAGTGTGTGTGCAAGCTCTGAGTGTGACCCAGGCTGTGGCAGTGTGTGTGCAAGCTCTGAGTGTGACCCAGGCTATGGCAGTGTGTGTGCTTTGAAGAGAAGATACTGGAAAGTGGAAATGTTTAACTTTTCCTCCTCTGAAGGCTTGGGTTAAACCCTGGTCAGGTGGCAAATGGAAACCAGGCTGACCAACCCCAGCAATTTGCCATCTCATCTCATGTGTCCCTCACAGAGCAGCTCAAGGTTTCCAGGTGTGTGGGCAGTTTGGCAGCTCCCTGGGCTGTGCAATGGGCTCAGCCCCCTGGGCTGCCCAGGGCAGTGTTGGCATGGCCTGTGCAATGGGGCTCAGGGAGGGGGCTCAGGGAGGGGGGGCTGCCCAGGGCAGTGTTGGCATGGCCTGTGCAATGGGCTCAGCCCCCTGGGCTGCCCAGGGCAGTGTTGGCATGGCCTGTGCAATGGGCTCAGCCCCCTGGGCTGCCCAGGGCAGTGTTGGCATGGCCTGTGCAATGGGCTCAGCCCCCTGGGCTGCCCAGGGCAGTGTTGGCATGGCCTGTGCAATGGGCTCAGCCCCCTGGGCTGCCCAGGGCAGTGTTGGCAGGGCCTGTGCAATGGGCTCAGGGAGGGGGCTCAGGGAGGGGGGGCTGCCCAGGGCAGTGTTGGCAGGGCCTGTGCAATGGGGCTCAGGGAGGGGGCTCAGGGAGGGGGCTCAGCCCCTGGGCTGTCCCTGCAGTGCTTCAGTGCCAGCAGCAAATCCACCCCAGCTCTCCAGCTGCTTCCCCCTTGCAGGAGTTATTCCTCTGTGTCACTGAGTGATATTTCAGGAACCAAGTCAAACATGTTAAAAACAACTGTCTCCTATCATTTATTTTTATGAATTTATATTATTTTGAGCAGCAATTACTGGCTGACTCAGTCACTGGCAGTGCAAGAAGTGTCATTTCAAGTAACTCAGGCCAAAATTCGAACAAGAATGAGACTGTTTGATAAGATGTCAACAAGTGAAGGTTGTGGCCTTGTCAGTGGGGACATTACAAGTTGTATCATGTCCTGGGCAAACTGTCACAACCTTTAAACGGGGCCTTCAGCAAAAGGAATTGCTCATGTCACACCAGGCAACGGGTTGAAGCCAGACTGGAATAAATGAGAAGTTCAGCAGCCTCTTATTTTCTGAGGTTCTCAATCAATTCAAACATTTAATAAATATATAAAAGATTTCATAAAGAATGTAATACAATTTCTCTGAGGCCTGGAGAGACATAAAGATGCAATTTTAATAGGACTGTGCTCTGTGCAGTTTGGCTTTAAGATTGTGAAACTCCTGGATGCTGGAATAGTTGGATGTGATTAGAGATTCAGGTGTTCAGTTTGTTGTAGAATGGATAATTCTGTATAGAGTCCTAAATTTGGGGTCTGCCTGTACATCAGCTTTTGAATTGGAGCAAACATCTTTACAGCATAAAAGTTTTCTGCTGTTGAAATAATTTCTTAGATGACCCCACCAACTGATTTTTCAAGTTCTGTTTCTCATTTGAGTGAAATTCTACATTTAATTTCAAAGTCAAATTAATACTCATTTTGTCAAAGATTTCTTCTTCTTTTGAGTGGGCAGAAATCCCCCAGCACAGGCAGAAATGAAATTCTTGTCCAGCTCAACATGTGAAGTTTAACACCTTCTGCCTTGCTTGGGCACTACAATGTCATCTGGTGTGTTTTCCAAAGCATCTCCCTTGTAAGGCTTTTAGAGACTATTTCTATGTTTGTTCTTTGATGTGACTTTTTTTCCACCTGGCTCATAATACATGAAAGGGAAAAAGATATAAGTACAATAATTGCCAGCTGAGAACACCTGACAGGAAATGGCAGGTTCTTTCCATTCAGAAACCACAAAGGTTTTCATATGGATTTATATTAATGCCTTTTAACAAATTGTTCTTATATTAAAGATTTTGCAGCTAATCCATGTGTTATATCAGCAAAGTCAGACACTTTGAAACATCCTCACCAAGTTACCATCTCTATGAAAAATAACAAAAAAAGAGGGTTTTTTGTTTCTAAAGGTATTTCATTAAAATGTCCAGCTTGACAAATCTCCTGGAGAGAAAGTATCTGTAGTCAAGATAACAGTGACCAACTTCTGTGCCAGTCAGTGCAGCTGCCAGGCAGAGAGGGCAGAGGCAGCTGGCAGTGCCCTGCCCAACATTCCCCACAGCCATCACTCACTCTTCTGTCTGCTTTGGCTGGTCTTGTCTTCCTGCTTTATCCACACTGACTTATTGCCACGGTATCACTTGAGCTGCCTTTTTTTTGTTCCTCAAAATGCTCAAAATCTACTCTTGCCCTTGGGTTTGGGCCATCCAAAAATAGTCTCTGTAAGTTTTCCATGTTGCTGTTCTTCAAGGCTCATCTAAAGAGGGGGACAGGGGGACAGTGGCCTGGGCAGGGGACAGAGATGACAGTGACATGTGCAGGGGTGACAGTGGCCTGTGCAGGGGACAGGGGGACACTGACCTGTGCAGGGGACAGAGGTGACAGTGGCCTGTGCAGGGGACAGAGGTGACAGTGACATGTGCAGGGGTGACAGTGGCCTGTGCAGGGGACAGAGGTGACAGTGACATGTGCAGGGGTGACAGTGGCCTGTGCAGGGGACAGGGGGACAGTGACATGTGCAGGGGTGACAGTGGCCTGTGCAGGGGACAGGGGAACAGTGGCCTGTGCAGGGGACAGAGGTGACAGTGACATGTGCAGGGGTGACAGTGGCCTGTGCAGGGGACAGGGTCCTTTCCCTGCTGGTTCAGCTCTGAGCATCCCATCCCAGCGCCCCAAGGGGTTGGCTGTCCCACCCCCCTGGCAGCTCTGATAGTTTTCAGAGCTGTTGCTGAAGATTTGCAGGGCTCTGTTTGCAGAAAGGAAGCCCAAAGAAGAGCCCCTTCCCTGCCAGCCCTCCCTGCCCACCTGCCCAGTGCCCTGTCCCAGCTGTCCTGCTCCTTGAAACCCTCAGGCAGTGCCATCCCAGAGCCAGGGCTGCCCAGGCTGAGGTAACACTGCCTGCTCGTTTGCCAAATTACTCTGTAATAATTACCTTCTTAAGCTGGGCCGTTTTCATGGCTAATTTGGCTGGCAGAAAATGAAGCAGCTATTTTTGCAGCATATATGCACCATATGAATGTAATTACTTGGAAGCTCTGCAGCCTCCAGGACTGAGTGCTCCTTAGAACAGGTTGGGATGAGCAGGAGCAGCCTGTGCTGGGTGCAGTTGCCTGGGAAACGGAGGGCAGAGCTTTCCCTGCCTCCCTCTGGCACCAGGGTGGGAACAGACACTAATGCTGATGTTTGGGCTCTACCCTGAAGCGCTTTATGGAGACAGGAAAGGTCCAAGCCCACCCCTCAGCCTGCCCTCACTGGGGGCATCAGAGACCGTGGTCAGGCCATTGATCCTCCACAGGATTGCTGGGTGTGACTGGAATAGAAAGGAGTTGGCTCCCTTGGCTGCTGCTCCCATTGCAGAGTGCCCTGTGCTGACGGGCACAGCACCCCGCGGGTGTCTCCTCTGAGCCCGACTGGGCACTCAGAGCCAGCTCTGAGCCCCGGGCACGGGCACTGCCAATGTTTTCCCCATGCAGGAAGGGGCTCTTCAGCCCCCCCGGGAGCCCCCTGGGCCAGGTTGTGCCAGGGCAGGGCTGGCTGTGCCAGGGCAGGGCTGGCTCTGCAGGGCACTCCAGTGTCTGTCAGTGCTTCCTGTGCCTGCGGGGACACCTCTCTGTGCCACCCAATGAGCTGCCTGAAGTGGCCAAATCACTCGTGTCCCAGTCCCCTTGGAGGCTGTTCCTCCTCCTGCTACAACCACATCCTTGGAATAGAAGTTTGGTGGCTTTGGAGGGTGTTGCTTTATGGGGAGGTTTGGGAAAGGGGCAGGTCTGAGTTGCTGGGAGGTGCCAGGTGGGCACCCAGCAAAGGAAGCCATGCCCACTGCTGAGCTGGGCTGTGCTGCCTGTGGCTTGCACAAGGACAGGAGAGAGGAAGGACACCAGGCAGGGGAGGGCTGGCAAAAATCCCACATCTGCCAGGAGTGGAAAAGATGGATAACCATTTGGAGAAATATTAATTTAAATTTTACTTTATCTTGTTCCTACCTTGGCATTTGTGTCTGAAATAAAGGCTAGAGTGTTACTAGCTATAAACAAGCTGGTTTTTTCCTGTGGAGTAATCAAAGAAGATCATTATGCAGCAATTATGGCAGAATGGGCTATACTGTTGGAGCTCCGTGGTAAATCTCCCTTTGCTCACAAGCTAACTGGCTGCCAAACAGACACGGAGGCCCTGGAGTTATTGCTGCTCCTTCCTGCTGCAGGATGTCTCACAAGGGGGTTTCACAGATGCAGACTGAGAATTATGAAGTGGATTTTAAAATATTTTATTTTTTAAACAGTGGGAGAAGCAAACAGAGAGCCTCAGGTTTTTCCTCTAATTCAATTCACAAGATTTCAATCTGCTACTTAAGAATAAAATCCCTTTTCTCTAAGCAAATCAAGAGAACTGTAACTGTGAATCGTTCTTATCTGCAGCCTCTCCCAACTGCCTGATCTGTCTTTTAACCTTGGCATTTTTGTGAAGTGCCATTTTCCATCTGTAGCTGTAAAACTGTGATTGTGTCTTTCAAGTTGTTTCCATCAGAGAGCTTGAGGAAAGTCATACTGCATAACATGAAAAGAGATACTCTTTTCTCCTGGGAGGATGAACAGTGTCCATGTATGACATAAATCCACTGAGACACAACTCTTGATGTCAGGAACCCAAACGGGTGTCAGTGCTGTCATCTTCCCTTACACAGCAAGTGCAGTGGAATTTTTGCTTAAAAGGGCCATTACTGTGTTAACACATTTCAGAGCAAAAGAGTTCTGTGCATCAGAGTGGCATGGCTGAGTGCCCTGACAGATGCCCAGGCAAATGGAGTGGCAGCAGCTCCGGAGAGCAGCCTGTTTGCAGCTCACTGGCATTGCCCAGAACCACCACCCTCCTCTGCTCTTCTGCTCCTGGAGAGCCTGAGAGCTGAAAGGACTGTCAGGGAGGGCAGGGTTCAGACAGGAAGCAGGAAAAGGGCAGGAAAGCTGCTCTTGCCCATCTGCATCTTAGTTTCTCACCTCTGTTCAGCTTTCTGGTCTCTTTGCAGCAAACAGGAGGGAGTGATTTACTCTGCATGATCCCCACCAGGGCATCATCAACCTGTGCCCTAGAAATGCTCTGAAAACTCAGCCTCTTTGCTTTCCCTTCCCTCTAAGCACATTTGGGCTGCTGTCAGCTGAGGGATGGTGAGTGGCCAAGGCAGGACAGATTTCTTCAGCAAATCCACCTTGGGAAGGTGACAGATTGTGTTGGGACTCCAGCCTGGCTCTGTTGCAAACCTGCCCAGGAGTTCTCAGCAGGAGCCACACATTGCCAGGAACACTTGAAAATGAGGCTTCATTTATGGTTCCCTGACCTCCTGGAATGGCTGGCAGTAAGTTGTGCTGGAACCACAACCTGTGCAGCAGCCAGAGGTTCCCCTGCAGGTGCCCTGTGAGCTCCTGTCAGCTGTGGGGCTGCCCTGTGGCACCTGGAGCTCATGCCCAGCACAGCTGCCAACCGTGCCAGTGCTGCTGCTGGTGTGGGACAGACACTCTGTGCCCTGGGCACTCACATGAGCTCCTGTCCAGCCACACTCACAGTGACCTGAGCCAGGTCTGACCTGTGGGGCTCTGCATGAAGTGCTAATGTGCTGCTTTGGGAGATTTCTCCTGCAGTGCCACTGGTAATTCTTTCTGTTCAAATGTGTTGCTTGGCTCCAAGTCCTTCTTTCCATTTGAAAGCTCACATAAAATCTAACCCAGCTTCTCTGGCAGTGTTGGCTGCTGAAAGAATACATTGCTTTGAATCAGGAGCCTGAAAATGAACCTGTCCTATAGTGCTTTGCTTCCTTGCCACCTGGCCTGTCCAAACCCCTGTGGCCATTCTCTAAATAAAACCTAATAATAAACTCCAGCTGGAATAATTGATGCAGCAAATCCCACAGCACAGCATTCTGTATTCATTGTTTGTCTTTCAGTGGCACAGACAGTTTCAGTGGAGTTGATGGCAGCTCTGAGCAAACTGTGTAACAAAACTGCCCTGAGGCTTCCTGCTCTCCTTAACGTTTAACTGAACTTTGCCATCCCAGTTTTTAGGCACGGGCTCTCTTAAGACATAGTTCCTTCCCATCAGTGGTGTGGTGGGCAGTGAGGAGGCAGAGGACAGACTGCACCCAGGGGGCCAGGGCTGTTTCTGCCAGCCTGCCTGGGGATGTCCAAGGAGCAAGGGAAGGGATTTCTGCCAGGGAGGGATGGGAGTTGTTCTGCTGTAGTTTGAATAATTTATTTAATATGCCTGAGTGTAGCTGTGGCTCTTGTTTGCTGACAGTCAAATAACAGCTCTAAATCCCTGAACTATTTATCTGACACTTAGAGGGGTGTGGGAGGTTCTCTTCCCCTCTAATCCCTGTCCTCACTCCCAGTGCTGGAGAACGACTCGCCCCAGGGGTGCAGCTCAAACCTCGTGCTCTGAGCTGCCTTTGGAGCTGACACGGTTGGAGGGAAAATTCAGGGGCTTGACTTTGCTGACCATTTTTTGTCAGTTCTGTCAGACCTGAAGTCCACTCCAAGCCCATTGAGATCATACCTGATCTGAATTTGGATGTGTCCATTAACTGAGCTTTCAATTAAACTCATATTTACAAGTTTAGCAGTTGATTTCAAAAAGGCCTTGGTTGAGTTAAACATAACAAAAATGTTGTTAACAGGAGTTGGGTTAAAGACATTGTTGCAGCTGATTTCTGAATAAAAACAAGCATATACTTGCCTGAATGTGAACTTTGAGTAAAGCCTTGAATCCAACACAACTGCTCTGAATCATTCCACTACAGCTTAACTACTTTGTGTTGGAAATAACGCAGGTGTCCCACTTGTGGTGTGGTAGTTAATTAGGTTAACAACCCTAAAACATGGAATAAGCTGACAATTAAAACCAAGGCCACACTACCCATAACAAACTACTGACAAAATGTAATCTAGCTGCAGAAAAGTTTACCCTTTAGTCTGTACCTCTCTGGAACATGAGTGGATTCTGCAATACAGAGAGAAGAAAGAGTATATGAGTCCTTCTCCTGTCCTGTTTTTCTGCCTCGTGGAGCTTCAGGTGGCTCTAAAAACCGAAATATTTAAGTTACTTGAATGAAAGCCTTTAGTCTTCAGGTCATGCCCCCTCTCCCAAACAGCTGCAGCTTATGCTGTTTGAGTGGCTCAATGGACTGAAGCAAGGAGGCCACTCTGAAATGGGGGCATTTCTGAATATGTTCATCAGTTTAAACTCTGGACACCCACAGGGCCTCAGGAATAGTGGCTGGTGCTCTTTTTCCAGTTTTCCTGATATTTAGGAAATTGTTATTTAGCCTTTGCTGAATATTGACACCTGCTAAGTGAAGAGAGTTAATTTAAAGAATTGACATGGGAGCATTGTTTTCCTAGGCAGAAAATAATCAGAAGAGACAAGTCCCTTGTATTATCTCAGAGTCTCTCAAATCATCCTTTGTAAGATTCTCACCTTTCCTTTTGGCTCAAGGAAGATTAGAATATGAGGATGGGTGTTTGGGCAGGGAGTACCTCTAGGACTATTTAAATCACACACAAGAATTGGTGCCCTTGTCAACCTCTAGTCTGGATGTGTCTGAAGGTCTCCAGCAAGTCCCTGTGGTGTGTCTGCCCTTGGAGACACAAGAGGGGATGAATCCCTGACAGCCTGAGCTGCCCCTGCCCTGCTGGCAGCACTGGGGCTTCAGGGCTCCTCCCAGTGCCAAATGTTCCAGAACCCAACAGCTCCAGGCAGAACTCACAGGGGGTTCCTTTCAAGCTCTCCATTCAGAGCAGGTTCATCCCCTGCAGCAGGAAAATGAAGGAGAACCCATAAATCTTAGATGTTTATGAATGATACAACTGTTACTGTAATCTCGGTAGCAAGAAATGCACTCCCAGTGTCTGATACACCTTCCCTTATGAGTCTCTGGTTTCAGTACCACCCTTCAACCTGTAACCATTCCTTGAAGGACAAGGTGCTCAGAGACCAGCAAAAATCACTTATGCTCTGTCTTGTAAGTCAGTTCAGGATCTGGAGAGGGGTTTCCTTGCTCTGTGTCTGTGTTGCTTGAATACTCTGGGTGAAAGGAGCATCCCAGAGCACAGCTCTGAGCAGTGATGGGGCTGCACCCCGAAGGTGTTTCCAGCCCCAGCTGCTGCCATGGGGAGTGCACTTGACTCCTACAGTGGGCAGCACAGTGAGCAGAGCCCAGTGGGTGCAGGAGAACAGCTGAGAGGGTGTGCCCAGAGGGTGGGACACAGCCTGGTGAGGGCTGAAAACACAGTTTAGAGCACGTCTTGGTGGAAGGATCTGATTCAGTGGCACTTGTTTCCAGCTTCAGCAGCATGTCTGGAAACAGGGAGCTCCTATGAGGCAAAGCAGAGACATGGAGAGGTGGCACAGAGGGCAAGTGCCACGTGCTGGAGGTGCCAGGGGTGTGTGAGCTGCCCCAGGGGCTGCACAAACAGGGACTGGCTGGGGGGCAGCTCTCAGAGAAAGCCAGATGGCTGCAGTTGCCTGCAAGAAAGTTGATATGCCAAATAACTTTTTAAATCTCTAATGTGTGAAACAGGTTTAGCCCTTGACTTCCCAGTAACAGAGTGCCTGTCACGCTGCCTGGTGATTTCCTGGCTTTTTTCTGGCTCTTTTCCTCTGCAGACAGCAGGGTCTGCTCTGCCATCCTGCAAACAGCTCACGAGGTACCTGCTGCCCAATCTGGGAGCTGCTGCCAGGGCTGCCACTGCAAAGGCTGGGGGTGTGCTCTTGTTCACATTGGCAGCAAATGGAGAGCTCAGAGCTGTGTGTGTCTGGCTGAGTTCCAGGTGGATAATTACATTCTGCCTACCTAAAATTCCCCTTCCAGCCTTCCCAAATCCGCTGTCCCAAGCCGTGGTTATTGATGTCTCTCTGCTCTTAATTGGCCCCCACCCTCCCCTGCACAGTGACAGTGAGGTGACCTTGTGTGTGCTGTGCTGTCCCCATCAGAAACTGCAAACCCATGTCAAAAATGGAGTTTTCCTGCATGCCTCAGCCCAGCTCCCTCTCCCTGGTGACTTGTTTCTTGTACTGTGGACTTGTAAAGTAGTTGTCTCTGTTTTACCTAAAATATTAATTTTTCAAAGTTCTTCTCTCATGCAATTTCTTTCTGCTGTTTTGGCAAAAAGTCTTAGTTACCTTTTTCTTCATGTTTTTAATAATTTTTTCATTATGTCATTATTATTTTTATATGCATATTATTTTTCATGTGCATTATTACTATTTTTTTCATTATGTGCACCCCTGGCCTGTCCCCACAGCATTTAAAGTGACCTGAAATTCAGTGAGGAGAAAAGACATCCCAGAACTGGAGACCCCAAGCAGAAACCTCCACTCATCCAAAACGTGGCCCCAGTGTTGAGTCAGGACATCCCATCGGGCAAAAGGAAGTGGCACAGGGGTGGGTGCACCAGCACCAGCCCCGTCAGTACTGCAGGAGCCTGTGCCAGCCCCGTGGCTGTGCCATCCACAGGAGGATGGAGCCCCTGTGCCCACTGCCAGGGCCCTCTGAGAGCTGCTGGGAGTGCTGTAGCTCTGAAGTGGGCAGTGCCAGGTGTGGGCACTGGAGGCTGAAATTATCCGTGTTCTCCTATACTTAACTGTAATTAAGCAGACACTTGAGGATCCATTCATCTGGTTTGTGCTTTTTCAGGCTTCAACCATTCAGTAAACACATCATTATAGCTTTATTCCTCACACAGGGCTTATGCATAGGAGTGATGAAAATTGTTAAGCTGTGTGAGGTTGAGTTCACATTAATCTTGCAGGAATGTGTTTGGATGCCATTTCCACCCTGTCTCCTGCAGCCTCTCCCCAAAAATTAAAAAAAAAAAAAAAGCAAGAAAGACTGTTTGGGAGAGTCTATTCCTCACTGGCAAAGAAAAGAAAGAGGAACAAAGGATGTGCAGCACATGGGAGAGTTGCAAACTTGCTCTGAGCTCCTGCAAACAGCACCATAATGAGCCTCCCCCTTGGAGATGTGTAGTAAAAATGAGCTGTGATGTTGCCACCAACAGCACCACGTTCCATGTTCCAGGAACCTGGAGAGTGTTTGTGCTCTGAGGTTGTGGAAGAGCAAACAGGTTTGCAGTGCTGGAGCAGTGCGGGCTCTACAGGTGACTGAGGGCACAGGGGACAAGTGCCCTGGTGGGACAGACACTGCACAGGGTCCTGGTGACACTGCACAGGGTCCTGGTGGCACTGCACTGCCCAGGGTCCTGGTGACACTGCACAGGGTCCCGGTGGCACTGCACAGGGTCCTGGTGACACTGCCCAGGGTCCCGGTGGCACTGCACAGGGTCCTGGTGACACTGCACTGCCCAGGGTCCCGGTGGCACTGCACAGGGTCCTGGTGACACTGCACTGCCCAGGGTCCTGGTGACACTGCCCAGGGTCCCGGTGGCACTGCACAGGGTCCTGGTGACACTGGCACTGCCCAGGGTCCTGGTGACACTGCCCAGGGTCCCGGTGGCACTGCACAGGGTCCTGGTGACACTGCACAGGGTCCCGGTGGCACTGCACAGGGTCCTGGTGACACTGCACTGCCCAGGGTCCCGGTGGCACTGCACAGGGTCCTGGTGACACTGCACTGCCCAGGGTCCTGGTGACACTGCCCAGGGTCCCGGTGGCACTGCACAGGGTCCCGGTGGCACTGCACAGGGTCCCGGTGGCACTGGCACTGCACAGGGTCCTGGTGACACTGCACAGGGTCCCGGTGGCACTGGCACTGCACAGGGTGGCACTGGCACTGCAGAGGAACCTGTCACCTACAGCCTCAGCCACAGCAGAGCTGAGCAGCAAAGCTGGTTCTGTTCACCCCTGTACTTGTCCAGAGGAGCCTCTGCCCCTTCACAGGGCAGTTCAGTTCAGAGGCACAATGGACTTTGCTTTAACAGTGGCAAACACTGGAAGTCCAGGAAAATGCAGTGTCAGAGGAGATGTGAAGTCAGTGATGCATCTACATAAATTTTGGAAAAGCCACTCTGTTGTGTGTAATATATCCTGAAATATTTTATGGGCACTTAAATCATGTGCTTGGCACATGAATTGGTTCACCTTCGGTTTAAATGTGGTATATTCTTAATTTTTCTTTAGACAAACTGCAAAGGACAGTGGCAGAGCTTTCCCTGGCTCCTGCCACAGTTTGCATCAATCATTTCATATCTGCAGGACACACATGGAGTAACCACACAGAGCATCCCCCAGGCCTCCCTCAGCTCTGCAGACAGGACTGTGGCAGAGCTGCTGAGGGATTTATTGATTGTAAAATGTGCAGGGCTCAGCTAATTCCCCCAGGGATGGAACAGCTGCACTGAAGCCAGTTCAGCTTCAAGAAAACAGCCCTGAGTTTGACCTGCCTGTGGTTCTTGTGATACTGGGGCATCTGCTGGTTTGAGTGTTGGTGTTATCAAAGCACCTGTGTGGAATGGCAACTATTTTCAGCAAGAAGTGGCAAATGTTTTCACCAGCAGGAAAGGAGCAGTGAGTGTTCTGCTGCCCATTCTGCCTGTGTGTTGCTGGGCTCTGTGTCCTGCTCTGGTGCTCCAGCAGTGCTGCCATTTCATTACAGCCACTCTGTAATGATCTCCCATTTGGTTGGTTGGGTTTATCCTCCTGCCCCCTCGGGGCCACTGAGTTGTACTCGAGCACAGCACAAGAGTTGCTGCTCAACTTCCCACATCCCTTATTGGTTCTCTGAGAGCTTATTTCTGCCACAGCATCCTGGCACCCAGAGTGCCCCCAAAACGGGCTGCAGGACCTGCAATAATGAGCCAAAGCAGAACTGGCCAACGTGGTGCATCTTCCTTTGGGCCAGTGGGGGAAGCTGAGAAGATTCATGGGACAGAAACGCTGCCTTGCTGCCATGAATAAACCCAAAGGCTCTGGGAAGTGCTGCACAGTTATTCCTGCCTGGGATTTATGAGGACATTTGGGCAGAGCTGCTTTTCTTGCCCCGGTTGCCCGTGCCTGGCAGTGAGCGATGGTGGTGCCCACGTGGCGGGCACAGATCACACATCCATAGCAGGCACTGCCCCCGGGAGAGCTCTGCGGGCAGCAGAGTGCCCGAGGGGAGGGGCGGGCAGGCTGTAAAGTGAATGCATTGCCACTTAAACACTTGTCTGCGCTCTGTTTATTCCTCACTTGTGCCCCATGCAGACTGAGGGGGAGATATTTCCAGCAGAGGGTTCTCTGAGCTGTTCCCCAGGCAGTTCTGCTCCTCCTCACTGCCCTGGCAGGACCTGCTGCCTCTGGGCCTCTCCTGGCACCTCTGCAGTGCTGCATGGGGAGAAACCCTGAGCCTGGGCTGGGAACAACCAGTAAACTTCTCAAAGGTGTGTCTAATTCCACTGCCACTCTTGTACTCTGTATAAAAGGAAAGACTTTAGTGGGTTTGGTTCTTATACCATATAGCTCAGAGAGGAAGTTTTAGTTCCAGTAGTTCAAGAAGGAAGAAGGGCACCTTCTAGGCCCATTAATTAAGAAAGGATTTTCATAAATTTGTGTTCAAAATCTATCAGTAGAAAAGTGCCTCTTCTTTTTTTCCCATTAAAATCTGTAAATATTTCCCTAAGGAGAACAAGACAAACACACTGCACTAAACATTCATTTCTAATAAATGCCACTGACTTTCTTTAAAGCTGCCACGTGTAATTGGGGCAAACTGACACATCAATCTTTCTTTAAAAATGGGAGTGTCCTGCAAAGCTAAAGATGTAAACCCAGAAACAAACACATAGAGACAGAGCCTGAATGCTCCTTGTCTGCCTGCTCAGAGTACTGTGCTCTTGGAATTACAGCTGGGGACCTGCCAGGCTCTGAGACTTGTAAAACACTCCCCTGATGTGGGTTAAGCAACATGTTCTGCCCAGTTCTACCTTTTCCAGGCAATAGTTTAGTGGGAAATCCTGCTGGGATGGAGTGCAAAGGCTGGGACACTGGATCCTGAATTTTTGTCCTTGCTGTGACAGTAACAGTCATTTTTCTATTTGCCAAATGGGTGATTTGTTTACATCATCAGGTTTTTACAATGACTACCTGGTTAATGATTGCAGGACAGAGAGAGGGCTCTGAAATAACTGGTAGATCATTCCTTGTGCTGCCTTTCTGTCGATTAGAGGCAGAATTATTTGATATGGAATCATTGATGTTTGAGCTTTCTGCCTGTTTATTGACACTGGCACCAGTTCCCACTCCAGCTCTGTCCTGGGGGATTGGCTGGGGTTGTGCACACTCCTTTGCATCTCTCTCCTCTGCAAAGTCACTAAAATGCATTTTCTTTTGTACTCTCCCCATGTGTGCTGCTGTTCTTTGGGCACCATCTCTGTACAGCTCTCTGGGTGACAGCTCTGCTCAGGAACCATCCCCAGTGCTGTTTGCTTGCCAGCAAAAGTGGAACTTCTCTAGGATGGTCTTGGCATTGGGTTTGTTCCTTTCAGATTCCTGTAGGAAATCACCCTGAATGTGTCTGTATATGCTGTACACCTGGACTTCATGAAATGGCAGAAAATACGTTTTAGGAGAGACCCCTACTCTATTTCTTCATGTTATCAGATCAAGAATTCCATCAAGCAGATTCTTAATATTGGAACAATTTGATAAAAGTACTGGGGAATGTTAAAAGGAAATGAGGTTTTGGAATCTCATGCCCCAGACAGCTACAAAACTAGGAATGTTGGCACTTCAGTTTTCAAAGCAGCCCCCTGGTAAGGGGCACAGTCAGCTCTGGTGCACAAGGCTCTTGCAGTGCAGGTGCTGCCCTTCCCACTGCTGTGCCTTGGAAAGGGGGCTCAGGTATTCCAGATTCCTTACACTGGAATGGCAACATGAACCAGTGTGACCTGTGGGTTTGTCCAAGGGGAACTCACTCCTGCAAATGATTTCTTTAGTAGAATTCCCATGGCACAGGAACAAACCGTGTCTTGGGGCTCTGCCCTGCACTGATGAATGAAAAGATGCTGCACTAGATACAGAAATAGATGGTTTTGCCCAAAGACTTTGTCTCCTAATTGCCAAGAAAAGCAGCACAGTCACTGTGAGAAGCTCCTGGCTCAGCCTGGTGCAGCAGCACCTCCATCCTGCCCTGGTTGTGTTCCCACCCTCACCCACTCAGGCAGTGGCAGCAGTTGTGGCACCACCAGGAGCCTGGGAATGCTGCCCCTTCCCTGCAGGGATGGAGCTCCCAGAACCTCCTGGTATTTATAACTTCTCTGGGCCTGATGGAAGGAGAAGGGCCAAGGTCAACACCACCACACTCAATCAGAGAAAATAGTGAAGAAACAGAAAAGAAGGAACTCAATGTGAGGGATTGCCCCTGAATGCAGAGAGAAGGAGGTTTCACTGTTTACAGCAGCTCAGCTGGCCTTGCACACGATAACTAACAATGAGTCAAACTGCAGGAAGGCAGGGACAGCTTCCCAGGCTCAGAGTATTTACTGCCTGCTCAAAGCAGAGCTGTTGTTGTGGTTTCCACCATCCACATCAGGGTTAGAGCTGAGCCCAGCTCAGCTCTGACTGGGGAAGGTGATGAGTCAGGTGCCACAGCAGAGCAGGTTGTCTCACCTTCAGTAGCAAGACCTAAATTCCAAGCAGGTGCTTTAAAAGCAGAAAGGTTGGCTCAAAGTCCCTGTAGTAACACAGAGCAGACTGCTCTGACAGAGCAGCCCCTTGGCAGGCAGTGCTGGGGAAGCTCCTTCTGCCTCTCTGGGACCAGCTGGAACGCTCCAGGGTTTGTTGGGAAGGTTTGGCTGTGGATCTCTCTCGTGTCAACAGTGTAGGAAAGAAGAGGATGATAAGAACTTCTTTCCTTGACTCAAGAGCAGATTCATGACCTAATGCACTTTCAGCTGAAACCATTGTTTGTGATAAGCCAGCCCAGAAGGGAAGTCCTTTGTCCATGAGCCTCTCACAGCATTTTTGCTCACTGGTGCTTTTTGTTGTGCTTGACTTTCAGTGCCATCTGCTTTGGGTAATAATGAAATGAATGAGTACTTTGAACAGTCAGAAATCAGCCACCCTCCCACTTCACAGGCAGCAAAAAATATTTGCTGGTTTTGTTGAAACAACCCTTGGCTCCAAATCATCCCAGTGCCCACATGCTTCATGTTCTGCTCCTCAATTGCAGGGTAATTAAACCCTGAAATTTGTGCCAGTGTTTTTGATGGTATAAAGTTCTACAACCAAACAAATAACCCTCAGAACAGATGTACAAAACAGCTTTCCATGAGTTAGGATTTAGTGTCTTAAATTCAGGGTATTTTGGAAATTAAAGAATAATAGCAGAAAGGGTGTTTGCTTTTTTTTTTTCATTTAAGCCCATTCTTCAGAATGTTTTCACAGTCTGATACTTATTATTCCGCTTTAAAGGCACATTTCAGACTTGAGAATCTTAAACAGAATTAAACCTCATTTCCATTGGTGAGGTAGCAATTAACAATACAGGTTATGATAATGTGACCTCAATTGTTGCAACCAGATGTAAGTGAAGATCAGGTTTGGAATTAGATTTCTTAAATTCCTTTTGGATTTAGTCTTAACCTTTGCTGCTCTGACATCACGTGGATTCCACCCTGCCTCTCACTTTAGCAATCAGACAACTGATTGCTCATTAAGGTGATTCTGCACTCACAGAAATCACGGCACAAGTCATTTGTTGCAAAGCAAGAGAAAAGCGAGCCCAGGGAACCTCCAGGGGGACAGAGGCTTAAGTTTGTTTTTTATCTTAAGGTTTCAGATGAGGTTTCACAACAGAAATAAGGAGTTGCCAATGCTTCGTTTCCTTGCCACAGATTTGGGGATAGACCTTAGTGGAGACACGGAGCTTGGACACAGATTGGGAGGGGAAGTTGGAACTTGGCAGAGATTGTGGCAAGGAGGAATCTGCACCAGCAGGAGGAGAAGCTCAGGGAGGGAAGAGTCTCCCCCCAGCCCAGAACGGTGCCAGTGTGGGGCACTGCAGCCTGGTGCCTCCTGGCATTGCCTGGTTTTGTACAGTAAAACACTGCTGAGTAACAGAGGGGCTCCATCAGCTCTGCCCCAGCTCTGCCCCAGTTTGGTATTTAGGTGTAATCTCTGCATTCTCTGAGTGCAGCCTGAGGGAATGCAAGGGGACAATTCTTCTGAAATGCTCCTAGATTTCCCTTTTTTAATGTATTTTTGAGTCTCTGCCTATGCTGCCTCCCTGCAGTCCATCTGATACCCTGGCAAGTCACAGTTTCTGAAGGGTCTGGGTTCATTCCTCTGGCTTTATGTGCTTTCCTATGGGAACAAGCTGTGACGTTTCCCCAAATTGCTTAATAATGACTGTTCCTCCCCGAGGTCTGGCTTGGGGCACCTGCAGGACACACACCCCACCCTGTGCCCCTGTGGGACCTTCCTGGAGGCCACTGAGCCCTGAGTGTGGCTTCAGAGAGAGCCAGCACAGTCTGGGCAGCTTGAGGCACCCTGAGAAAATAAATCCTAAGGTCAATGTTTTATCTGACAGGATGAGGAAGGAGGAAGACTGTAGAGGAAATGGGTTATAGATACAATAAGGTGGTTATAAACCTTTCTAGGAAAAGCAGCTTTGACCTGGCATGTTGTAAATTCTGGTCTCTCAGATTTTATTAATGTGGGGCTGGGGGCAAATACCCTGCCAAGAGGTGAACTTTTGTATTATATCCTCTTGTGGTCTTATAAAATAATTTCTATTATATTATCCTATTCTATCTTTAAAATGTGCACCCCAATGACCTTATCTGAGAGGAGGATGACAGTGTAGGATTAAAGAAAGAAAAAAGAGATATAGGATTGAAGGGAATCCCACTGCTGATTTTAAAAAAGGAATTAGTGCTTCCAAGGAGCATTTCACAACCACATGTTATTATGCATTTTATGCTCAGATTCTTATATTTGTGGTGGTCTTTAAGGCCAAGGAAAGCTGTGAGCAGGGAGGGGAGATCAGTGTCCTGCATTTCCCCCATGACCACCCCCCAGGAGTTCCCGTGGCCCTCTTGGGTCTCCTGATGGTTCACCTTTGCCAGGAGTGAGTTCCTGGACTGGAGGCATTTCCATGTTTTTCTTCCAAAAGTGTCTGCCCATAATTGCTCTGACAGACCCAGAACTGTGCTGTGCCCACCCCTGGTGCCCAGCCCAAGTCTCTGCTGTCCCACCCCTGGTGCCCAGCCCAAGTCTCTGCTGTGCCCACCCCTGGTGCCCAGCCCAAGTCTCTGCTGTCCCACCCCTGGTGCCCAGCCCAAGTCTCTGCTGTGCCCACCCCTGGTGCCCAGCCCAAGTCTCTGCTGTCCCACCCCTGGTGCCCAGCCCAAGTCTCTGCTGTGCCCACCCCTGGTGCCCAGCCCAAGTCTCTGCTGTCCCACCCCTGGTGCCCAGCCCAAGTCTGTGCTGTGCCCACCCCTGGTGCCCAGCCCAAGTCTCTGCTGTCCCACCCCTGGTGCCCAGCCCAAGTCTGTGCTGTCCTACCCCTGGTGCCCAGCCCAAGTCTCTGCTGTCCCACCCCTGGTGCCCAGCCCAAGTCTGTGCTGTCCCACCCCTGGTGCCCAGCCCAAGTCTGTGCTGTCCCACCCCTGGTGCCCAGCCCAAGTCTCTGCTGTCCCACCCCTGGTGCCCAGCCCAAGTCTCTGCTGTCCCACCCCTGGTGCCCAGCCCAAGTCTGTGCTCTCCCACCCCTGGTGCCCAGCCCAAGTCTGTGCTGTCCCACCCCTGGTGCCCAGCCCAAGTCTCTGCTGTGCCCACCCCTGGTGCCCAGCCCAAGTCTGTGCTGTGCCCACCCCTGGTGCCCAGCCCAGGTGCTCCTGGACATTCCCTCAGCCATGTGGTGTGATTGGATCCTGGTGGATCCCCTTGCTCTGGGGTTGCCATGGAGCTGTGCCCTGGGCCTTTTTAGCCTCTGTTTTTTCTTTCCATTCACATAAATAAGTAACTGTTCTCCTGGGGGCACTTTAACATTCCAATTTGGAGAACTGAAATTAGAGTCAGCACATTCTGACAAAACATAGTTGCATAAAAGGTTTTTACAAATAAAGGATCTTTTGGTCACTTTCCAGTTGATTTTCAATTTTTCTGCTTCCTTTTGGTATTTGTCAGCATTGCTGAGTTCCCACATGAACATCTGCAACATCATTTGGATCCAAAGTGCTTTATAATCACACGCTATAAATATTAGATTGTCTTTTAGAGGCCACTTCACTTGGATTTCAAATATTAAGTGAAACAAACAAAAAAAATTATTCAGACAATTGCTCTAATTTTGGTGTCCTCATTTCTGGGCTAAAATGCAACTGACTTCTGCCATTGCTGCAGTTTGAAATACATGGTCTCCTAGTCAGGGAATGTGCAGGCCCACCCAGAGAGCTGGAGAGGAGGCACACATTGGATTGAAACCGGTGCCAGCCTCTTTGGCTACAGCCAAAAGGACTCCTGGCTGGGCAGATGAGAGCACAGGGAGTGTTTCCCAGCCTGCAGCACTCAGAGTGCTCCTCTGGGTTATATTCAGGAAAACCTTTGAAATTCTGTGGATTTCAGCAGCTCAATTTTTATATATTTTTAATGTCATGGAGTGACTCTCTACCAACCCCTAAACTGTACAAATGTACGGGCAGGTACCAGGTCAGGTCTCTGTCCAAGTGTTGGTTTGAAATGATGTCCCCCCACCCAGAATAATGATCATGTCAAAAAGATGCTCAGGGAAATATCACCATGAGAAAGAGAAAAGAAAGTTGTATATTCATTTCTAACCTTGAAGTTTTCATTCTGTAGTTTAGATTTACACTTTCATAATTTGACCTTCCACTTGTGGAATCCTTCGTGGATTTCTGATGGGGACATTTCACTCACTGGTTTGGGTTTTTAAGGTTCCTTTGGCTTTTGTTTGATTTTGTGTTTGTTTTCAAGGCCAAGGCAGGGAGGAGTCACTAAAGGCCTCGGAGCTCCTGGAGATAACTGATGTTTGTTGTGTGTGGGGGAAGGAGTTAACTGTAATAGTATGGAAATGGATCCCAGAGGCTCCTCTAAAGGAGTAATTGGCATCCTGCTTAACAACTGATTAATTCATTCTGGAGAAAGGAAGAGGAGGGAAGAGGAGTGAAATGATTAATGTTCCTTTGACACAAAATGGGTGTTGTTCATTAAGGAAAGGACACATTCTAATTTCTGACTACTCTCAATTTACTTTCTACCTTTTCAGGCTGAGTAATCTTTACTTCTTTCTGGTGGTGCTGAACTGGTTCCCACAAGTGGAATTCTCCCCCAGGGCAGTGGCTGTGCTGCCTCTGGCTGTGGAGCTGCTTTCCAGATTCCCTCACTGACCCCTTGGAGAACTGGAAGTTTGGAAAAACTCTTCTAGAAGAATTTTTTCTGCCTTTAAAAATGCCTTATTTATCTCCCTGAAATCATCTCCTGATGATCTCATCTCCTCTGGAGCTTTGGGTGTGCTGATGTGTACAGGGTTCCACTCCAAGTTTCCAAACCAGTTTGCCAACTGACACAACATCCTCAAAAGGATTTGGGGGAAAAATGAAACTTCCCCAAGGCTGCAAAGGAAAACTGGGGCTGTTTAAAAAATTTAAGATGTTTCACACAAAACCGACTAACAAAAATTTAATGATCAACAACATTGAAGGTGAATCATAATTGGAAATTGGAAAACAATGTCTGGGGCTTGCAGTGAGCAGAGGGATGGACCCAGGGCTGGCTCTGGGCTGGCCCAACACCTGCAGGGAGCTCTTGGCTCAGGACTGACTGCTCTGGGATGGCCCAACACCTGCAGGGAGCTCTTGGCTCAGGACTGACTGCTCTGGGATGGCCCAACACCTGCAGGGAGCTCTTGGCTCAAGACTGACTGCTCTGGGATGGCCCAACACCTGCAGGGAGCTCTTGGCTCAGGACTGGCTGCTCTGGGCTGGCCCAACACCTGCAGGGAGCTCTTGGCTCAGGACTGACTGCTCTGGGATGGCCCAACACCTGCAGGGAGCTCTTGGCTCAGGACTGGCTGCTCTGGGATGGCCCAACACCTGCAGGGAGCTCTTGGCTCAGGACTGACTCAGAAGGAGGAAAGATTTCCATGTGCAATTCTTATTGCAACATTTGCATTTCATCAGAGTTTCTTGTCCAAGCACCAACTTGACTCGATGAGACTGCTCAGCTCATCACTAGATAATGTAGCAGACAAGAGTTTTCATTGCAAAGAAGTTTAAATATTCGGGTCTCTTCCTTTTGTCACCTCCCCTTAAGCCCAGGCTATGCCAAAACATGACTGTGGTTTGCTCTCATGCCAGAAGCTCTCCTGGAATGACATTCTTGTGTGTCAGAGGCACGAGGACCAAAGGGGAAGAAGAAATGAGAGACTGGAAGGAGTAACTGGATAAGAGAGGGAGGGTTTGGGTCTGTCAGAGGAGGACTGGGCTGAGGGACAATATAACTCCCCAAACTGCTAAATCATAGATTTCCTTGGTTTGGGGGGTGGGAGTTGGTTGTTTGTTTAATAATCCATGTTATCATCATGAAAGCAAATAATAGACAGAGGAAGTAAAAGGGAAACAGTGTCTGAGCTGAGGCTTGGAGCAATCCCATGTTGCCATCTGGGACGTGCAGCTCAGCCCTTTACCTTTGAGCTTCCTGGCAACTCCCAGGGCCATAAAGTGATCCTGAAAGTCCTGGGGTGGTTGGTGGAAATTGTGTGTGTGTTCTGAGCTTTGTCCCTACCCTGGGCTGGAGCAGAGACTGTGTGAGCAGCGAGGCAGTGCCAGGGCAGTGCTCTGAGCCCCCGGGCATCTGCCAACAGGAGGAACAGGGCAAGCAGGCTGCCTCTGTCCCAGGGAGGTGCAGCCTCTCCAGCTCCTGCTCCAGGACCTGCTGCAGCCTCCCCAGCACCTGCTCCACCTCCCCAGCACCTGCTCCACCTCCCCAACAGGCTCTGAGACCTGTTGCAGCTGAGTCAGGATCATCCCAGCCCAGGGGAGGAGGAGACTGGGGCAGGAGAGGCAGCTTTGGACACCTCAACTCTTCTCTCCATTGTTTGGAAGCTTATTTGGATTATTGAACTCTTCTGACTTTGTTGGGTTTTGCCTTGGAGCTACTGTTTGAGAGGAAACCAAGATGTCAAGGAAGATTATTCCAGGCTGCTTCTCTAGAATGCTCTGGAAGAAACATTTCTTCAAGGAAACCTGCTGCCACTGTGGTGCTTCAGACACTGAAATGCCGAGTGAGGAGCTGGAGAAGAGAGGAAAAGTAAGGAAGAGAAAGAAGAAAAATGAAAATAAACGAGTGGTCATCTCCAATTTGCCTTTTGGAAGCAAGAAGTGGAAGGAAAACCCAAACAGATACTACAGCTCCAACAAAATTAAGACCACAAAGTACACCCTCCTGACCTTCCTCCCTAAGAACATCTACGAGCAGTTCCACCGCTTTGCCAACGTGTACTTCGTGTTCATTGCCCTGCTGAATTTCGTGCCAGTGGTCAATGCCTTCCAGCCAGAGGTGTCTCTGATCCCCATCTCGGTCATCATGGCCATCACAGCCATCAAGGATGCTTGGGAGGACTTCAGGCGCTACAAACTGGACAAGGAGATCAATCACATGGGCTGCTACATCTACAGCAGGTGAGCTTTGGGCAGCTTTGGGCACTAAAATAATGCTTGAGATCTTCTGTCAGTGGTGGGGCTTTTTGTTTAAAAAACTAATGAATTCCCAGCTGCTGGAAAATCCCAGTGATTGAGTGAAAGGGGGAAAATTCACAGCCAATATTTATCACCTGGTATTTGTGCTGATACAGGAAATGTTTTTCATTTTTTTAAAGCATTCTTAGACTGGGAAAGTAAGTTTGAGTTCCGTGATTTTGGTGTGGCTTTGGGCCTCTTGGACATGCCCTGCACTAGAAACAGGAGCCTCAGGAGCTACAAGCAGCTGGATTTCTAAGAAAAATTCTATCCATGTAAGGTAGCACAGAACAAGATTTCTCATGGGATTTGTTTGCATTCTTAGATGCCAAAAAACCTCTTAAAGTCTTGGCTCTTTGAACTACATTTAATGTTATACTCTGCACTGTAGCTTTCAGTTGTTCTTTTTTTTTAATTGCTACTATGCAAAATTAAACTGTAAAAACCCAGTCTAGACATGGAGGACAGTGATATATGTGCCTCTGGGTAGTCATCTCTGTGGGAATTCAGTGCCTGTGTTTGGATCTTCTTCCTCAAAGTGCCTCATGGCTTCTTGCTCTTGGCACTTGCCTAACTTGGAAAATGTTTTCTTGTATCAAAAGTGTTCTCTCAGCAAAGCAGCAAATGCCTTGTCCCTGTTAGAGGATCCATGTGGGGTCAGGAGTGCCAAGTGCTCCTCTGGAGCATCCCTGCCCTCCCTGTGGGGCATCCCTGCCCTCCCTCTGGAGCATCCCTGCCCTCCCTGTGGGGCGTCCCTGCCCTCCCTGTGGGGCGTCCCTGCCCTCCCTCTGGGGCATCCCTGCCCTCCCTCTGGAGCATCCCTGCCCTCCCTGTGGGGCATCCCTGCCCTCCCTGTGGGGCATCCCTGCCCTCCCTGTGGGGCGTCCCTGCCCTCCCTGTGGGGCGTCCCTGCCCTCCCTCTGGGGCCTCCCTGCCCTCCCTCTGGAGCGTCCCTGCCCTCCCTCTGGGGCATCCCTGCCCTCCCTCTGGGGCGTCCCTGCCCTCCCTCTGGGGCGTCCCTGCCCTCCCTCTGGGGCATCCCTGCCCTCCCTCTGGGGCATCCCTGCCCTCCCTCTGGAGCATCCCTGCCCTCCCTCTGGGGCATCCCTGCCCTGCCTTAGTCCATCCATGGCCCTTCACCCAATGAGCCCCTTCTGGGGCAGGGCCTGGCTCAGCTTTGCCTTTCATCACACAGGACTGTCCTTTCTGCTGATTCCTTTGCAGTCTTTGTCAGGTTTGTATTTTTGTGTCCTGCTGGTTAAACAGGAAAACAATGGCTTGGCTTGTTTAGGGGCTGAACTTGGCCCAGATACAGATCAGGATTTGTCAGAAACAAATTGCTCTGCTCTCGGAGCCAAAGAGAAGGCACTCGAGGAGTTTCTAAATGGTGTTCATTTAAGATTTCTTCTGTCCCACAGTGGAGCCTGTCAGTGATTGCAGCTCTTTGGGAGGGTGGCCCAGAGGTTGCCATCTGGTTGGACGTGTCCATGTTTCGGTGTTGCATCAGCCCAGGAGGCACCGGGGTGTTTGTGGGCACTTGGGCAGGAGGTGCCAGTGAAGGAATCTGCACAGCAATCCGGTTGAGTTGCTCTTCCCATACAGCAACCATGGTAACACATGGCTAAAAGCCCTTTACTGTGGGAGCATGAGAAGTGGGGAACACAGGGAACCTTGTTCTGTGGAAGGGAAAAGTGTCCATCATGGAATTACAACAGACATCCAGGTGCAGGTTAAAGCCACAGCCATGGGCACTTTGTTTTGCAGAAACATGACATGGGCCTGCCTTAAAATTGGCTTTCCCATCCCGTAAATAAGGTTCTGATCCATGAATAAATCTTTGTCTTTCACCAAAGTCTTATGGCCCCAAAGGTGCTGTGAGGGACAGGAGGATGAGAAGAGCTTCATCCTGTCTGTGGGATTCATCCTGTCTGCAAAGAACGTGGCTAATTACAGTTGCCATCTGATCAGTCACTCCAGCTTATTAGATCATGAATAATTTTAATCAGGCTTCTCTGCTGCTTTGGGAAGCTGATATTTCTTGTTCTTCTTGCTTGCTGCAAAGTCAAAGAAGAGCATCTTGTCTGCTGATTTTCTTCCTTATGAATCATCTGCTGTAGGTGATTTTTTTAACTCAGGTGAAAGTCTCTCTGGGACACTGCAAATTTTGTAAATCTTGTGGCAGCAAAAGTCATTCTTAACAGAGCAACTGATCTTCCCTCCTAAAATGAAAGATGATGAGGATTTGAAGAGGGAATCTTGGAGTGCATATTGCCCTTATTTCAGGTTTCAATAACAAGAACTCTGGCACCTGTTCCAAAGGAAGCACAAAGGCAGACCAATCTTTTCCAAAGGCTGATTGTTCTCCAAAACTTTCTTGCAGACAAGGGGAAATGCAGGAACTTGCCAGGGAAATTGGAATTAAAGAGGCTGCCTGTAAACATCCTTCTTCTAATTTTCTCTTCCCCAAGATCAGCTGGAATGAGAAATCCATTCTCTGCTCAAGGGAAAGAAAAGGCACTTCCAGTAGTGTGTTTAAGGAGTGTTTAATTGAGAAAATGGGAGCCAATTAAGAGGCATTAAAGTGTTTTGGGGAAGGGCAATAACTTCGATCCAATGTTTGATTTTGGAGATTGCAATTTCGGAACCCAAACTTTGGAATCTCCTCTCTGTAGAGAAACTGTTGTGCTCTCAGAGTGAATCACACAACCCCAAAAGGAGAGAAGAAAACCCTGAGTTGTGGGTGATACAGACCTGTGTTCAAAAGCCTCATTTCCTCTGGTGTTCTTTAAAATATAAATTGTCTGGGGCCTGGGACCATCATCTGCAGCTCATCCAGCCCAGGGTGAACCTGAAAGTTTGGAAAGTTGAAAGCAGGATGAGAGGAAAATACCAGCCTGCCAAGGGCACAGTAAGCAAAAAGAATTCTTGCCAATACTTTAAATTAAAGTCTTGTTCAGCAGCATAGAGTTTTCACTTGTTAAAAGCCTTTTCTTTCTGCTTTATTATTTTTGTTTTCCAGCAAAGTGTAACTTTAAAGACTCGGAGCCTGCTGGAGGCTTCAGGGTGTTCATCTTATACTCCAAAAAACCCAAAGCCTGTGTCCCACTGGAGATCTCACCACATTCCCTGAGGCAAAAGTGCAATCAGTTCTTTGGGCATGGATACAAAACTATCAAAGCTCCTACAGCTCAGTGGTGCCTTCTCTGAACAGGGCACGAGTCTCATCAGCTGGGGCTGAAGGTCTGCTCAGTAAGGGCATCCCTAGGACGGGGACATTGGATCAATGCCAAGCTCCCACTCCCTGCTCTGGTGCCACCCATGGCTGTTGTTCCCCAGGAGATCCTGCCCCTGGCAATGGGCACTCTCTGCCCTGGCAGCCCTGGCATTTTGGGGTGCACTTCAGGCACTGTGGGCACTTTGTACCTGGTTTAGCTGTGGCCACCTGACCCCAGAGTGCCCCCTGGGTGTGCCAGCTGGGGCATTCCTGGAACTGCAGAGAGCTGGGAGAGTCCTTGGCCAAGGGGACCCTGCTGGGCTGAGGCACCAGGACACTGCTTGGAACTGGGACTACCAAAACTGGGAAGGAATTCAAGCCAGAATTCCTCCTGTGGGGAGTGTGCTGGTGGTGTGGGGAGGAAACCTGGGACGTGCTGCACTGCCCAAATGCCCCAGGGAAATGTGGCACTGAGCTGGTCCAGAGAGCAGCTCTGGGAGGGGAGGAGCAGAGCAGAGGATGGTGCCAGTCAGGGCATTGGCACAGTGGGATCCTTCCTCTCCGTGGAGGAAAATCCATAAATCCATGAATTGCTCCCACTGCCTTGGGTATTGCTCTGTCAGAGCTTTCTCCAGGATCTGTGACCTGCCAAGGCACTGGAAGCTGCTTCCCAGGAAAGGTGCAGCAATGGCAGCAGGAGTTGAGGACTCAACATGGAGGGCAAATCGATGAAAATCAGTGGGTTTGGCTCAGGGCCCTGCAGAACTGTGGCCTCGGGGCTTTAAGATCCATCCTCACTGTGAGGAGCTTTAAAGTGCCTTTAAAGCCTGGAGAGAAACGTTTCCACCAGTGACCTCCAGAGCTCCGTGGGCACAGAAGGATGTGCCTGCCAGAGAATCTGATGGAGACTGTGGATTCCAGAAACTTCCTAAGTTAATGAGAGACCTGAGAAACTAATGCTGCTGATTAATGCTAATGATTAGTGCATGCTGAGGACACTGAGTGACCTTGGAGTCACCTGTCAGTCCCAGCTGGGGCCAGCAGGAATTGCAACAGTAGCATTTTGTTGAAGGCAGCATTAAAAACAAAATAGGTTTTCCTAAATACAATAATCTATAACTTACAAAATGAACCCAGTAAAGTCTAAGGAAAAGTGTTCTCAACATGCTCTTTAATCCTATTTTATTTCTTCAAGGGCAGGTTAAAAGAAATCCAAAACCTTCCATATGAGCACATGGTCCATTTATGAAGTTCTGGTACTTAAAGTTCACATAAACTTGAATTGATTGCAGAAGTTGATCATGGCCTTCTTTAACCATCAAGAGAATAACTCCCTTATTACAAAGCTATAGGCAGTTTTAGCACATAAAGAGACAGGATTTGCTGCTCCCATTGAGGAATTTGAAATGCCAAAACCATGGAAGTGTTTGTACTTTATTAGGCTGTAGAAAAATTTCCCTCCCATTATCTTTAAAAGGTGCTATTGCTGTCTCAGTGAGTGTCCAAATGGTAGAAGGTTAAGGGGTTTTTATCAAGCAGGTGATGCTTGAAGGTCATTTTCACATACCACATTTGAGCAACTTTACATACAACAGAATACAAACATTGGGCCTTGTCTCTTGATGACACTGATATATTTTTCTTGGTGTCATAACCCAGTGGCAATTCAGGGGCTGGAAGGGGAACAAACAGGGTTTGCTTCAAGCTGCAAAGGATCCTAAGATGGAGCTTGCAGTGATTCAAGGGAATAAGACTCATGGAACTCTAATTGGCTGATTAAATGCTTTCTGAAGCTCTTTCTCTGAGACAGTCTGGGACACACAGATATGCTGTGCAGTCCATGTGAGAAATTACTTCTATTTAATTTCCACTGGGGAGCTGGACAATGATTTTTCTGTGCTCCCATTCAGCATCCATTCTGACCCAGTTTTTGTTTGAGATTTATCTTTATTGAATCCAAGAATGAGAAATCAAACTGTTGACACAAAGTCAATAATTTATTCAAGTCTCTCCACAATCTCCAATGGCAGCAGGATGTTTTTATAACCCTTTTTTTCCCAGAAATGACTTCATAAGGTCTGTTTAGTTCAGGTCTTCTGGTCAGATTTGATGAGTCCAATAAGAGTTCTGGCAGACTTCTCTCTGGCTGTTCCAGGGAACCACCTCTTTTCCTTGGCACCATCCTCTGATGGGCATTTTCCTGCTGCCCATCATGCCAGGACAGCAAGGGAACACCCTTTGAGTGCTGTGGATGAATTGGATGGTAAAGGAGGGAAGGCACTGAGAGCTTTCATCATGTCTTGGCTGTGCCACAGCCCTAAGAATCAGATTTCCAGATTCCCCCCTATTTTATTGGTTAAATACAGTTGCCTTTTCTGTGTGTTTCTCCTCAGACCATCTCGGATTTATGAAGCTCCTCTGTTTGTTCAGCAAGCAGAGCTTGTGCTGTGCCCTTTAATCACTGAGCAGAACTGGGCAGAGTTCCCAGGCACAGGCACTGCTGAAGGAAGCTGCTTCCTCTGAAAACCCTCGTTGGGCAGCTGTGCCAGGGCTGCCAAGGGCTGCACCCCTTTCATCCTCAAGGATTTCATTTCCTTTTAATCCACTGCTGATTCTCTGCAAAGTTGTGGCAAACCTTTGTGCTGCAGGGAATTGTTAATCTTTGGCTCCGGCTGAAAAGCTCTGCCAGGAGCAGGAAATGTGCTTCTCTCCCAGCCTGAATGTTCCCTGAGAGAAGGACAGTCAGTCCACCCAAGGCAGGTCTGGGATTCTGCAGTTCCTGAGCTCCAGTGCTGAGCTAAGTCAGGCTTTTCCTCGGATCCAAAGAAGTCCTTTGGCTTTCCTGACTCACCTTCTCCTCTGTAACCAGTGCCTGGGCAGAGCCCTGGGGCTCCCCGTGGGATGTGTGTCCCACTGGGAATTCTGGGAAAACATCCCAACTCTGGGATTTCTGTGGGTTCCTTTGGCCAACGTGGTTCCTTCCAGCTGACCTGGGGCAGTGCCAGCTGGGCCAGGCCCTTCTGGAGGGTTTTATGAGCAGGGAGGATCAGAGGTGTGTTGTGCAAAGCTCTGCCTGCGCAGGGGGTGACGTGCCCAGGGCTGGGATGTGCCTGCAGAGCCACAGCAAACACCACCTGCCAACTGTGCCACCTCCCACACGCCCAGGAGGGCAGCACCTGCCAGCTGCTTCCTCTAAACAAACCAAACAAAATGAAGGTGTTTGACGTGGGAAGGATTCACAGCTACTTAGTTCATTTGCTTTATTAACAGTATCTACGTGTAGAACATGAAATGTCCAATATCCTCCTTCTTAAAATACTTTTCAAATAGAAGTTGAGCTGTTTGGGTTTTTTAAATGTAGAGACACATCAAATTAACATGGAACAAACTTCTGTTCTTCAGTGTGGTTTTTTATTGTCTGTTGCTGAGAAAAGAAAAGGACACTCAGGTAAGTAGAGTCAGATAAGATAAGAAAGAAGAATGAAAAATTCAGGAAAGAAAAATTCATGTAAGAAGGAAAAAAATAATGTTACAACACCCTCATTTAGTAAGCACCTCACAGCATGACAGGGATTTGAGTAGTTAGGCTGAGAGGTTCTTTTTTTGAATAAAAAGTGGATACCACTGGGATCAGCACAGGATTTAAGTGCTTGCATAACCTTTGCAGGTGGCTGTGCTTTGATGTTTCTGATGCCCAAGGATTCCAGGGTGTTCTTGTAGACTTTTGGAATCCCGTAAGTTGCAGAGATTCTTGCAGGTTGCTCACATCCCAAAGCTCTTCCCCACAACCTGTGAGCTTTCCCATGCCCTGCCGAGGCCATGGGGTTTGTGAGGAGCCACCTGGAGAGAGGGAGAAGGAAAGCCTGGAGGTCCTGGAAGGTCTCCAGGGGGCAGTTCTGGAGACCCCCATGGGTGGGGCACTCAGAGGAAGGAAGGTCATTCTTGGTTATTGATCTCTCACATGCAAATTACTAGAGAGGTTATAAAAGTTGTAACATTCCTGGTCAGGGGGTCACAGACCTTCTGGTGAGCACCTTGGAAGCTTCTGATAGAGGTGACCTGTGTATCTTTCTCCATTAAACTGCTTTCAAGTGTCTATTTTCCCAGGAATGGGCACCATTTTGAAGGCCCCCAGCCCAGGGTGAGGGTCTGCCTGGCAGCCCCAGGGCTGGCTCTGCCCTGCAGAGTGCCAGGGAAGTGCCTGGCCCTGGAGCTGTGCCTGGTGTGTGCTTTGAACTGCAGCAAACCCTCGACGTGCTCTGGCCCTGCTCCCCTCTGGTGCTGCAAACAGTGAATGAAGCTCAGGGTTCCTCAGGCAGAGACGAGGGGGGTTAAAAACTTACCCAAAAATGAGACTCCGAGTCATTACAAAAGGCCATTTTCTGCCTCTCTGGTAAAGGATCATGAGCATTTTCCCTCTTTGAGAACAAGGCAGAAGATGATTCAATTATTCATACTGAAAAAATAATTTCCTCTCCAGGAGTCAGAGCAGCTGAGCCTTTGTTGCCAGGGCAGTTCCCATTCCCTCATTTTAAAGCTTATTGTGCAGTGTGGGGTTTGCTGAGATGGTTAAGAGCAGTTGAAGGATCAATTAGAGAAAATACACTGTCAAAAAGAGTCTGCTGTTTGCTGGAGGCCCACGAGGCACGAGTGGTGCCCTGGCAGTGCCCCCTCACCCGTGCCCTGTCTGTGCTGCCCAGGGAGGAACGTGCCTACGTCGAGAGGTGCTGGAAGGACGTGCGAGTGGGGGACTTTGTGCAGCTGCAGAGCAACGAGACCATCCCAGCAGACATCCTGCTGCTCCACTCCTCAGACCAGAGTGGCATCTGCCACCTGGAGACTGCCAACCTGGACGGGGAGACCAACCTCAAGCAGCGGCGCGTGGTGACGGGCAACCCCAGCCAGGTGAGCCCACCCTGGCACTGCCAGCTGGGACCTGGGACACCAGGTGAGCCCTGCCCTGGCACTGCCAGCTGGGACCTGGGACACCAGGTAAGCCCTGCCCTGGCACTGCCAGCTGGGACCTGGGACACCAGGTGAACCCTGCCCTGGCACTGCCAGCTGGGACTGGGGCACCAGCTCTACCCTGCCCTGGCACTGCCAGCTGGGACTGGGGCACCTCCCACCAGCCCAGGCTGCTCCAAGCCCTGTCCAACCTGGCCTGGGACACTCCCAGGGCTGGGGCAGCCACAGCTGCTCTGGGCACCTGTGCCAGGGCCTGCCCACCCTCCCAGGGCAGAATCTCTTCCTAGTATGTAATCTAAATGTACTGTCTTTGCTCTGTTCAGTTTAAATGAAGACAGATGTTTTCCTAATTGGCCTCTGTGATGTCTTGTCCAATACACAGAATTTTCTTCATTTAATTTAACCAGTTGTAAATCCAGGAGAGGAAAATCTTGGGTCTTTCCTCAGCCCTTTTTAGCTTTGCTTCAGGCTCAATGAGCTAAACTCACTCTGGCTCTTCTTCCAGGGCAAGTGCTCCAGCCCTGGTGGTCTAAATTAAGCTTTTCTTAGAGTTTAATGTTTCAGGTAGCCATTGGATTTGACACTAATTCTCAGCGTGTTTCCTCTTGCAGAATACTTTGTTTGAACCTGAATTTTTCCAGAACACCATTGTCTGTGAAATGCCAAACAATGATCTCAATAAGTTCAAGGGTTACATGTAAGTACTTGTCATCCATAAATGCATCTTGTATCTGAACTTTAATATTTCTCTTGGAGGAACTGGATGGAAGGAAGGATCTGGGGGGAAATGGGGTTGGCACTATTATCTGTTCCTGGAGTCAGAGGTCAATATAAGGCACAGACTGGGCTCCTTTTGGAGGTGAGGAGAACCAAGGCCTGGCACTGAGTCTGCAGTGGTTCCATCCCAGCTGTTCTCACAGGGCTTCATCTCTCTTCAAAATGCCTATTGGCCCACCTGCCTGCTGCAATATGGAATTTTCTGCCTTTCCCTCCCTGCCTCAGGGCTGGATGGAAGAATTTGCCAGGGAAAATTCCCTGCTAACAGTTAGTCGAGTTCCCATCTTTGCTCTGCTGAGATTTGAGCTGTTTTGTAAACACAAATTACTTTCTCTCCAAGAACCCTTAACTGAGGCTCTCTTGCCTTGCTATAAAATAGTAGCAGTACTATCCCTGCTGAAATGATGCAAACACACTTGGTGACAGGCCCCTGGCACCCCTGAGCACAGCAAAGTCTGTTTGAGGGGAGGCTCCTGCTCAGTGAGTTCACCAAGGCTGAGTGGAGGTTCCCATCCACATTCTGGCATTATTTTTGCAGCCAGGTGTAGGTTGTTGGCAGCTGCACCTTTGCCCTTGTCTGTTTGAAGTTATCTAACCATGTGCAGCTGCACTTGGACATGGGACTGGACTTAGCCCTGGCACAGCTCTGCCCCTGCCCTCACCTGAGTGGTGCCCTTTGCTGGGCACTGCAGTGCCACACACCAAACAGAAAGGAGGGAAAGATGCACAGCCTTGGGAAAAAAAGACTCTTTTCTGTCTCTGATATTTATGTAACAAAACAAGGTGGAGAGTCTGAAGTAAAAAATCTCTGCTTGGGTAAAGATCTCAGAGGAAGCCACCAGAGAGCACAACCCAAACTGTGGGCAAGGCAGGGAAGTGCCCTCACTTTCAGGGGCAAGGACCAAACTGCCTGCCCAAGGAGCACTGACCCTGTGGCTTCCATCAGCTGCTGCTCTGAGCAGGAGCAGCTGGAGAGGGATGGGACACCTCTAGCCAGGATGGAAAGTCTTCCATCCAGGGGGAGATGAGAGAGAGATCTCAGCCCAGACACTGCTCAGTGAACTGAGGTCCACAGAGCTGGGGAGGCCGTTGGTGGCTGCCAGAGGGCCAGAGGCTGCTGCAAGGTGGAGATGGGCCTGCCTGACCCAGGACCTGCAGCCCAGCCCTGCTCAGCTTTCTAAAGGAACTGTGTCTGTAAGAAGTCACATAATCTATCTTGGCTTCATCCATGAGACACTGAATCTGCCAGAGAAGGCACCAAGAGAGAGCCAAACTTGCTCAGTGTCTTCATGACACACACACTGTGCAGGTGACCTTTGAAAGACAGATTTGGACTTCTCTGTAATTCTTGCCAGAGTCTTCATTGCAGCTGAGTGAAATAAAAGCAAAATGGGCCTTTAAAGCTACTTGCTTTCAATTTAAAACAGACATACACCAAAACATTTTGTTTAACACCCCATTAGAACAGAAAAAGTAATTGTTTCATTTGATTTTTCTTTCTTCCAGGGAGCAGCCAAACCATGAACGGGTTGGCTTTAACATTGACAGCCTCTTGCTCCGGGGCTGTACCATCAGGAACACTGAGGCTGCAGTAGGGATTGTTATATATGCAGGTAAGATGCATGTTCTTTTTAGGTGAACTGAGAATTCACTGTAAATATCCCTAGAGAAATAAGTATAGTCTCATATTGCACCACAATTCAACATTTTGTTTTAAAAACTGGTAGTGCAGAAGCAAATTACATAACTTTTTATACATAAAGGTATTACTCATCCCTCTCCAAAGCCATCAGGTCTTGCACTGGGTCTCTGGCAAGTGACAGTATCCTGGTGCTTGTCAAACATCTTGCAAAAATATCCAGACAAAAAAATTGCAGAGGTGAGTTTAACCCTCAGCTCTGCAGCTCTGGCTCTAATAGTAATTCCATGTGTCATAAACCTCCCCAGCTGCCCTGAGGGAGCCCTCACTGGCTCCTCAGGGAGCCCTCACTGGCTCCTCAGGGAGCCCTCACTGGCTCCTCAGGGAGCCCTCACTGGCTCTTCAGGGAGCCCTCACTGGCTCCTCAGGGAGCCCTCACTGGCTCTTCAGGGAGCCCTCACTGGCTCCCCAGGGAGCTCTCACTGGCTCCTCAGGGAGCCCTCACTGGCTCCTCAGGGAGCAAACTGGGGCAGCTGAAGGTCTGCCCAGCAAAAAACCAGACTCTGATCAGTGAATACCATTGATACAGTGGCAGCACACGGGGGCAGCAGCTGGGGGGGACAGACAGACAGACAGGCAGGCAGCAGCTGGGGGGGACAGACAGACAGGCAGACAGGCAGCAGCTAGGGGGGGACAGACAGACTGGCAGGCAGCAGCTGGGGGAGACAGACAGACTGGCAGCAGCAGCAGCAGCTGGGAGGGACAGACAGACAGACAGACAGGCAGCAGCTGGAGGGGACAGACAGACTGGCAGCAGCTGGAGGGGACAGACAGACAGGCAGCAGCTGGGGGGGACAGACAGACAGACAGGCAGTAGCTGGGGGGGACAGACAGACTGGCAGCAGCAGCAGCAGCTGGGAGGGACAGACAGACTGGCAGCAGCAGCAGCAGCAGCTGGGGGGGACAGACAGACTGGCAGCAGCAGCAGCAGCTGGGAGGGACAGACAGACAGACAGGCAGGCAGCAGCTGGGGGGGACAGACAGACTGGCAGCAGCAGCAGCAGCTGGGAGGGACAGACAGACAGACAGACAGGCAGCAGCTGGAGGGGACAGACAGACTGGCAGCAGCTGGGGGGGACAGACAGACTGGCAGCAGCAGCAGCAGCTGGGAGGGACAGACAGACTGGCAGCAGCAGCAGCAGCAGAGGTTTGTGCTGCCACAGACACAGCCATGAATTCCTGCAGCAGAGACATGGGCCAAGAAGGGCAGTGCCAGTGCCCAGATCGGGGCAGCAGTGCCAGGGGCAGCAGTGCCAGGGGCAGCAGTGGGGCACTTCAGCTGGTCCTCAGCAGCTTTTATCTTTGCAGTGTTCCCATGCTTTGACTCAGGAGCAGGATTTATCATTGGCTTTGTCAGCTGTGCCCTCTTCTGCTCCAGACAGGGTGGATCAGCTACTCTTTTCTCTGTAGATTAAACAGAGGTCAAGTTAAACACAACAATTAATCCCACTGGCTATTTTTATCTCCCCTGTTTTGTGTCTAATCAGCAGCGAGAGGTTCAAAGCTGAGCCACCTAAGAGAAAATAGAAATCAGTCTTTGCAGGAGTCATTTAGCTTGGATTAGTCTTCACAACCTGGAACAATCTGCCTGACAACTGACTGTTTATTTCACTGCTGCACAACTGGGATCTAAATGTCTGTAATTCCCAAATGTTTCCAAAGTGGCTTTGTCTCTGGGGTCTGTCATTGTTCTCTCTGGACACACCTGGGAGGCGGTGCCTGTCACAGAGAGGAGAGCCAGGGGCAGACTCAGCCTCAATTGTTTTTGGAAATAGCTACTCCATGTAGAAAACTCAGTAGGGATCATTCCCTATGGAATTGGAGTAACATGTCTTCTCTTCTCACGTTGCAATTCCTAATTTTCTTCTCCTTGGTTAAGATTTCCCGTATGTTCCTTTGACCACCAGCCCAGATCCTCACGTGGGTCTCTATTCATGTCACTTAAGCTGCTGCCAGCAAAGGTTGGAGGTTTAAAGTTGTTCCCAAGACTTGGTGCCTTTGATGTCAGGGAGTCTTCAATCCAATTTCCAGCTGACGTCTGATTGTTAATATCAGCATAAAAGTTTATTCTTTTGGCCTAAAATTCAGCTGCCTTGAGTCAGTACCAGCTTCACTTCCAGGGCTCTTTGACATTGATTGTACTCTGGCTTTTAATCATGGGCTGTGACCTTTTCTGAACAATCACGATCAGCCACATCATCAGAGGGCACATTTTCCATTTTTCTAACTCTATTACTCCCCAAACTTCATTTCTAATGGAAGCCTTTGTGAAGAGCACAACCATCACTTGGAGCAATTGCTTGGCCCGTGCAGTTCTCCTCTGACCTGAGCATGGTTATGCTTTCATGGCCACCCAAATGGTTCTGCACAAAGCAATAGCACTAAAGCACAAACCCCTCATTACAGAGCCACAGCCAATGTGGAAGGGACAGCAGCAAGAATTATAAGCTTTTCACTTAAGAAAGTACCAGAAAGAAGTTTTAGGAGAGTCCATCAGCACCCAGAAAGAGACCAGGGACTAGTAGGGTGGTAGGTGAGGGGCTGTGTTGCACAGCACAGGAAACTGAGAATTAGAGGAGAACACAGTCATTTATTCCTGATGTTTCTGATTTTCTGTTCCTTGCAAGGTGATATCTGCATTACAGAAGTGGTCAGCTGAAGTGCAAAGGAAATTTGGAAGGAAAGCCCTTCATATTTTCTTCTTGAAATAAATCCATCAACATTTCCTTGAGGGTTTTCTTGGAGGGATTAGAGAGTTTTGTCTTGTTTTATTTTCAGCACAAAACATTCCATTAAGTGGCATAAAAGAAAAGCGAGGCTCAAGGTCCCCACAGCTGCTGGAGGAGAAGTGCAAGCCAAGCAGCAGTGCCCTCCTGCTCTGGGCAGCTCAGGGGCTGGGGCAGCAGTTCAGAGAAGGGCAGACTCAGTTCTGTGCCCGTTCTGCCAGGGAACAACCCCCCTGCCAGGGAACACCCCCCTCCTGCCAGGGAACATCCCACTGCCAGGGAACACACCCCCCCTGCCAGGGAACACCCCCCTCCTGCCAGGGAACACCCCCCTCTTGCCAGGGAACACACCCCCCTGCCAGGGAACACACCCCCCCGCCAGGGAACACCCCCCGTGCCAGGGAACACACACCCCTGCCAGGGAACACCCCCCCCCCCTGCCAGGGAACACCCCCCCCTGCCAGGGAACACACACCCCCTGCCAGGGAACACCCCCCCTGCCAGGGAACACCCCCCCTGCCAGGGAACACCCCCCTCCTGCCAGGGAACACCCCCCCTCTTGCCAGGGAACACCCCCCCCCCGCCAGGGAACACCCCCCCGTGCCAGGGAACACCCCCCTCTTGCCAGGGAACACACCCCCCCCTGCCAGGGAACACCCCCCTCCTGCCAGGGAACACCCCCCTCCTGCCAGGGAACACACCCCCCCCTCCAGGGAACACCCCCCGTGCCAGGGAACACACACCCCCCTCCAGGGAACACCCCCCGTGCCAGGGAACACACACCCCCCTGCCAGGGAACACACCCCCCCCTGCCAGGGAACACCCCCCGTGCCAGGGAACACACCCCCCCTGCCAGGGAACGCCGCCCCCTGCCAGGGAACACCGCCCCCTGCCAGGGAACACCGCCCCCTGCCAGGGAACACCCCCCCCGCCAGGGAACACCCCCCCCCCGCCAGGGAACACACCCCCCCTGCCAGGGAACACCCCCCCCCTGCCAGGGAACACACACCCCCCCCTGCCAGGGAACACCCCCCCTGCCAGGGAACACCCCCCTCCTGCCAGGGATCACCCCCCTCCTGCCAGGGAACACCCCCCTGCCAGGGAACACCCCCCTCCTGCCAGGGATCACCCCCCTGCCAGGGAACACACCACCCCCCCGCCAGGGAACACCCCCCCCGCCAGGGAACACACACCCCCCCCTGCCAGGGAACACCCCCCCTCCTGCCAGGGAACACCCCCCCTCCTGCCAGGGAACACCCCCCCCTGCCAGGGAACACCCCCCCCTGCCAGGGAACACCCCCCCCTGCCAGGGAACACACACCCCCCCCCTGCCAGGGAACACCCCCCCTGCCCCGGCAGCTCCACAGCCAGGCTGAGGGTCAGGCAGGAGCTGCCAAGGAGGAGCAGGGGTGGGAGAAGCCCACAGTGCTCCAGGCTGGGTGAATAATGAATGGCCTGTTCATGGAGTGGAGAGCCAGGAGCCCCAGCCCTTGGGTGGGTGTGCTGACCATAAGGCTGCAGAGCAATGTCTCTCTTGCTCTCTGCCTTAATTAATAACTGTGGGTGTGAACCTGGGCTGGATCCAGCAGGTGGGATGGAATTGCACCTGAATTCCAGCTTTGGGTTTGAATCCCTTCCCCAGAGAAAGCTGAAAGGCAGCTTGGAAAACAGTCCCTGTCACCCACATCCTGCACATGCAAATGGAAACCAAATACAAGTCTGAAGGGTCTGTATTTCCAGGGGGAAAGACAATGGAAAAAGCAAAGATCCCATGTAATACAGCAACAGATGGTGTCCAGACCTCCCAGTTGTGGAGCCACAGTTTAGATAATATTAATAGACTGGAAAAAGCAATTTCTACTTCTCTTTTGCCATTACAAATACACCAGCTCAGTTCTATTTCACTAAGTTTAAGGAATAGGTTTTGTTTATTTCTCATCCTACTGTTTTGTTAGCACTTTCCAAGCACAGAGTGAAAAGCTCAGTAACATTAGTGTCTTTCCCTGCTGAATCCGACTTGCTGGATTTCATTTAAGTCAATACAAGAAATGTGTCTGTTGGCTTTGAAACAGCTGCTGAGAAATCTTCCAATGTAGGTTTCAGGAATCTGCATAGCACCGAAGCTATTTGTTTGCAAAATACAAATATATAATATTATTGTTCATTTTGGTTTTATTCTCAGGATGATTTGACTTTTGAATATTTACATAAACCTTGTAATGCTAAATCTGCTGTCATTGGGACAGCTGAAATCTGCAGTGCAATGGGGGGTCTTTTGCAGACCCCTGGATTTAGTCTCTGACACATTCAGTCAAAAGGGAAGGAAGATGAATAAAACTAGAGTGACATCAACATTAGTCATCCTGCTCTCATCCTGTGAGAGAAATACTTTTTTAAAAAGCCAACCAAGCCAAAAAACCCTCCCTAAAGGGGCTGCTATTCTGTGTGTTGTGCAGGGCACGAGACGAAGGCGATGCTGAACAACAGCGGCCCCCGGTACAAGCGGAGCCGCATCGAGCGCCGCATGAACAGGGACATCGTGCTGTGCGTGGGGCTCCTGCTGGGGATGTGCCTGCTGGGAGCTGTGGGTATGGGCACCACCAAACCCTCTGCTGCTGGGGATGTGCCTGCTGGGAGCTGTGGGTATGGGCACCACCAACCCCTCTGCTGTGGGGATGAGCACTGGGAGCTGTGGGTATGGGCACCACCAACCCCTCTGCTGTGGGGATGAGCACTGGGAGCTGTGGGTATGGGCACCACCAACCCCTCTGCCATGGGGATGTGCCTGCTGGGAGCTGTGGGTATGGGCACCACCAACCCCTCTGCTGCTGGGGATGTGCCTGCTGGGAGCTGTGGGTATGGGCACCACCAACCCCTCTGCTGCTGGGGATGTGCCTGCTGGGAGCTGTGGGTATGGGCACCACCAACCCCTCTGCTGCTGGGGATGTGCCTGCTGGGAGCTGTGGGTATGGGCACCACCAAACCCTCTGCTGTGGGGATGAGCACTGGGAGCTGTGGGTACGGGCACCACCAAACCCTCTGCCATGGGGATGTGCCTGCTGGGAGCTGTGGGTACGGGCACCACCAAACCCTCTGCCATGGGGATGTGCCTGCTGGGAGCTGTGGGTATGGGCACCACCAACCCCTCTGCCATGGGGATGTGCCTGCTGGGAGCTGTGGGTATGGGCACCACCAACCCCTCTGCTGCTGGGGATGAGCACTGGGAGCTGTGGGTATGGGCACCACCAAACCCTCTGCTGTGGGTATGGGCACCACCAACCCCTCTGCTGCTGGGGATGTGCCTGCTGGGAGCTGTGGGTATGGGCACCACCAACCCCTCTGCTGTGGGGATGAGCACTGGGAGCTGTGGGTATGGGCACCACCAACCCCTCTGCCATGGGGATGTGCCTGCTGGGAGCTGTGGGTATGGGCACCACCAACCCCTCTGCCATGGGGATGTGCCTGCTGGGAGCTGTGGGTATGGGCACCACCAACCCCTCTGCCATGGGGATGTGCCTGCTGGGAGCTGTGGGTATGGGCACCACCAACCCCTCTGCCATGGGGATGTGCCTGCTGGGAGCTGTGGGTATGGGCACCACCAACCCCTCTGCCATGGGGATGTGCCTGCTGGGAGCTGTGGGTATGGGCACCACCAACCCCTCTGCCATGGGGATGTGCCTGCTGGGAGCTGTGGGTATGGGCACCACCAACCCCTCTGCTGCTGGGGATGTGTCTGCTGGGAGCTGTGGGTATGGGCACCACCAACCCCTCTGCTGTGGGTATGGGCACCACCAAACCCTCTGCTGTGGGTATGGGCACCACCAAACCCTCTGCTGTGGGTATGAGCACAACCAAACCCTCTGCTGCTTCACTGCTTTTTCAGAAATGGTGGCTAAAACTGATCTTACGGACAGGAGTCAGATCTAGAGCTGAATGCTCTTGGGCTCTTTCAGTTCCTTGGTCTTTCCAACAGATGAGTTGAAGTGGCAAATTTGAGTGATTCAGATGGAATAGAACTCATCCACGGGTAGGAATGTTCCAGATAAGGCCCATCTCCACTATGGTTAAACGTGTAACTCAAGTGAAAGCTGTTTGGTTCCTGCACTGGAGGGATGGTACTGGCCCACTGGGATCTGCCTCCTGGGGGGTGTTTGGTCCTCAAATGATGTAGGTTGACCTCCATTTCAGTAACATCTTCCTCTGAGATGTTCAGGAGGGATGTTTGCCAGAGCCACCCAGTTTAGAACCCCCGAGCTGCACACAACCAGTTCCTGCAGCTCCCAGGGTGCACAGTTTGCTTCCTTCTCCAAAGCCCCCTTGGGGCAGGGTGGGAGAGGGCACCTGTTCCCTTTCCCTGGGTCCTGGTGGGTGAGCACACGTGAATAGAGGAACCAGCATCATCCTGGTCTCACAAACATCATCCTCACCCTGTGTAAGCACCTGCTCCCTCCAGCTCTGGCTGCAGCACGTCCCAGGCAGGGCAGAATTAGCAGGATCTCATCATTCTGAGGAGAGGACCCGATTTTAAACCCACTGGCTTTGGAATGGGTCACTGCTTGAAAGAGCTGCCAGAGGCTCCCACGAGCCCCTTTCCTTTTTAATGGATTTTGTCTCGGTGACAACTTGCTCAGTGCTGCTGCTCTGATTTAGTGACAAAGCCCAATCCTGTGGTTCTGCCAAGTGTTCCTGCACCTGCCCTGGAGGTCTGTGATGGGACACAGAGCCAGAGCTCAGTGTAATACCTTTGGAAGTGAGAGCCATCCAAAAGAGATGAACAATTGAACTGACTTAATCACTGCTTTAATTTTACTGCTTGGTGTTGCAGTGGGCTCTTTTGGCAGCAAAATGGGATTTCAGTTTGACAACTGAGCTCTGTGTGAGGGAGAGAGAGACTTTATTTTCCTTGTTCCCTGGCTGCTGTCATGTAGATTTAGAGACTTGTCTTTGTCTGTTGTGTAGGGGCCCTCGAGTAATAAAGTCCTTCAATTTAAGGTTTAAAGTAGTCTCAGATGAAAAAATCAGCATTTGAAAAACAATTTATCTGCTGGTGTTAAAAAAAAAAGATGTTGTTAGTCTAAGTGAAACATGTAAAACAGGAACAATCCATTAGCTTTCATCTATCCAAGATGCCCCCAGGCTCTGCCATGAGTTCTTGCTTTGCAGCCTTGTCCCAGTGTGGGGTTCTAGGAGGGAATAGCACTGGGGCATCAGTCATCAGGACTTCCACACAGTGATAAATTGAGGCAAAAAGTGGCTTGTTGAGCAGAGTTGTCCTTGCTCAGCTGGGCCTGTGCTCTCTGGCAGCCAGGACACGTTGCTGCCATCACTGGAACATCTTTGGCAGCATTTTAGGAGGCAGATGCTGCAGAACAACTGCTTGTTTATGTGCTGCTAAAGGGAGTTTGAGCAGAGCTGGGGATGGGAAGTGGACAAATGGAGGCTTTTGGCATCTGGAGCAACGAGGCAAAGAGGGAAACCCAGTTGTTTGCCTTGGCTCTCTGGGATATGACTTGATTGAAGGGAATGTAAAAATGAGTTACCCAGTCTGAATTACAGGAGGGTTATCAACTCTAACAAAGGTACATTGAAATCAAGAATGGTCAGGAGGGATAAGAAATACTTCAGTTTTGTCTGTATAAAGGTTCTAAGGTCTCCTTCTGTTAGAAAGAGGCGTCTTCAGCACCAAGGATTGTAGGTGGGTGCCAGAGAAGGAGCCTCCAGCAGCAAGACAGAGTGAGGAAGGGTCTGTGCAGAGCTGTGAGCCCTGGGGGGCTCCTCCCGAAGGAGGGGGAAGGAAAACACTCCTGATGTTTATTTCTCACCAGCACATCCCATGTGTGCAGGTGCTGTGCATTGTCCCAGAGGTCTGAGTGCTGACTGAGTGCTCCTCAGGGCCTGTTGCTCTGCAGATGATCCTTCTGTTTGGTTGTCAGAGCAGTCCATCCCCATCCCCAGCCCCATCCCCATCTTCATCCCCATCCCCACCTCCATCCTCATCCCCATCCCCATCCCCACCTCCATCCCCATCCCCATCCCCGTCCCCGTCCCCACCTCCATCCCCATCCCCATCCCCATCCCCACCTCCATCCCCACCTCCATCCCCATCCCCATCCCCGTCCCCATCCCTATCCCCATCCCCACCTCCATCCCCATCCCCATCCCCACCTCCATCCCCATCCCCACCTCCATCCCCACCTCCAGCCCCAGCCCCAGCCCCAGCCCCACCTCCATCCCCACCTCCATCCCCATCCCCAATCCCATCCCCACCTCCATCCCCATCCCCATCCCCACCTCCATTCCCATCCCCATCCCCATCCCCATCCCCATCCCCATCCCCATCCCCATCCCCATCCCCATCCCCACCTCCATCCCCATCCCCATCCCCGTCCCCATCCCCATCCCCACCTCCATCCCCACCTCCATCCCCACCTCCATCCCCATCCCCAATCCCATCCCCACCTCCATCCCCATCCCCATCCCCACCTCCATTCCCATCCCCATCCCCATCCCCATCCCCATCCCCATCCCCATCCCCATCCCCATCCCCACCTCCATCCCCATCCCCATCCCCGTCCCCATCCCCATCCCCACCTCCATCCCCATCCCCATCCCCACCTCCATCCCCATCCCCACCTCCATCCCCGTCCCCATCCCCATCCCCACCTCCATCCCCATCCCCATCCCCATCCCCATCCCCATGGCAGGGGCTGCACAGCCCCAGCTCAGCCTGCCCCAATGCTGCTCCTCACCCCACAGGCCACGCCATCTGGTCTGGGACCTTCTCAGAGCACCCTCCCTACGATGTCCCCGATGGCAACGGGAATTTTCTGTCCCCAGTTCTTGCTGGATTCTACACGTTCCTGACCATGATAATCCTGCTGCAGGTAAGAGGCAAAGCCTCTCAGTTACCTCCAAGGAAGAAGCTATTCAAAATTAGGTCTAATCACTAATGAACAATTAATAGCAACTAATAGCTGTGCAGTACCTTCTTAATCTTATTTGGAAAAATTGCTGGGAGTATTTCAGCTCATCCAAGTGTGAAATTACGTATCTTCTTTTTCTTTCTAACTGCAGATTTTTCCCTCTTGCTGCTGAAACCCCACAAGGATATAGCTGGGAAAGACTTGTATTCTGTCTTTCACTCCAGACTCTCTAGCAGATGCAATAAAGAGGATGTTTACATCCAAATGTCAGCTTCCTTTTTTTTTCTGCCTATATCCAGAATTCAAAAATAATAATTCCACTTAACATCTCAGGAAAACAGTGAAACAAAAATTGTCATTTTTGCCAGTAGGGAAAAATAACTAGTTATGGTTCAGCTGGTCTAGGAGGAAAGCTAAATTAGAAGTAGGATGCTTGTATATTTGAGTCTGATTAAGCCTAATTGGGGGAGACCATTTTCTTGGGTGAGGAAAAAAAGTCACATTTACTTTTCAGATTCCTTGATGTCACTGCTGAGATTTAAGTGGACAGAATTTCTTCAATATGAGTGAAATGTGAAGATAAGTTTCAGAGCTGCTCAGAGATTCCTTGGGGGATTATTCTTCATTATTCAAACAGAATATTTGTGCATCTTAAGGATTCATTATTATTTCAGGCCAAGGAGGCTCGTGGGTGGGAAGTGTGTGCCAAGTAATTGCTTGTGGAACTTTTCTGCACTGAGTCTGTGCTGGTGCTCTCAGAGTTTCAGGAGGGTAAGGGCAAGCACAGTCCCGTGCCCAGAAAATGTGCTCTGTAAGGCCATCTCTGAAACTCCATCTTTGAATTTGGTTTATAGGAATTTGGTCTTAAATTTGCCACTTATTGTCCCTCTACCCTGTGCTATTGTGTGCAGGATTTATTTGCCCCCTGAACTGTTATTTGTCAGCCCTACAATGGGTCTCTGGGAAGAATTGTTTGGGAAACCATCCGTGTGCCTGTGCCAGGGCATTGCTGACATCTCACCCCTCACTGCATTTTCAACTCTCTTTCAGACCCTCATCCCCATTTCTCTTTATGTGTCAATTGAGTTGGTCAAACTGGGCCAAGCCTTCCTGATCCACAACGACACTGACCTGTATGATGAAGCAGCAGATTTGCCCATCCAGTGCCGAGCCCTGAATATTACTGAAGATCTTGGACAAATCCAGTACATCTTCTCAGACAAAACTGGGACACTGACAGAAAACAAAATGGTATTTCGCCGCTGTACTGTCGATGGAATTGAGTTTTCCCATCAGGAAAATGGTGAGAGATGCCTTTGGATTCTTTTTCTTTTCCTCTGAACAGTTAAATGTTATTAATTTAAATATCAATACTTAAATCTACTGAGCCTTCTGATTGAATGTAGAACTTTGTGGATTTGTCTCCACTATGTGAGGGACTCCTGTTACAGAGATCCAGGAAAGTGAAGGTGTTTTAGGTGATTCAGAAGGGGCAGGGGTTGCACCTCAGGCTCTGCCCTGCATTCAATGCCCACTCGGGCATGCAAAGAGAGCATTTTCTCTTTCATTTCTGAAGGAGCACCAGCCAACCTTTCATAAGCTCCCAGACTGATATTAGTTAGCAATTAAACTCAGCATGTCCCACAGTAATTGCCATGGCCCTGTGTGTGCCCTGGAGAGCCCAAGCCCTGAGCCCTGGAGCAGCTCCTGCTGCAGGCTGTGCCCGGGGCTCCTGGCACTGCAGGCTCCGAGCCCTGCTGGGCACTGCTCTCACTGCCCACAGTGGAAGGGATCTCATGGAACTGGCAAACAGCTGCCCAAAGATGTTTGTGTTCTGTGACTGAGAACATCAGCAAACTGTGGGTCACCACATTCCACTCTGCTGTTCCACTCAACTGCAAAACGCAGCCAAAGAGCCCAAGTGAAGGCCATGGAAGTGACTGATTGCTCTGGAAATGGAAACACACTTTGGTTTTCTTGCAGTAACAAACAGGGAGAGTCACCGGTAACTTTATGGACAGTGAGGTTTTCCTGGTGCAGGTTTCTGGGATGTTTTGGCTTTAGCTTAGTTTGCTTCATTCTGTTTAACTGCTCAAGGAATTCCTCCCAAAACCCAAACCCAAACCCTCACTCAGAGGAAAAATTTCTCTTTGCCTTTTTTTGCAGCCAAGCGCCTGGAGACACACAAAGGGCTGGACTGGGATGATGAGGACCTGGCAAAGCTCCAGCACTTCACTCTGCCTGCCGTGCCCCCTGGGGGGCCAGTGGGCAGGCAGGGCACCCTAAGACCCCTGAGGAGGTGCCAGAGTGCCAGGGCACGGTTCCAGGGGCACACCAGGAGCAGGTCCATGGGGCGCCAGGACAGTGCCCAGGCACAGGTGGCATTCAGCAGCACCATCGTGAGTACCCAGGGAGCTCCCTGCTGGCCCAGGGTGGGCAGGGGGGCAGGAGAGACCCTGGGGTGGGCAGGGGGGCAGGAGAGACCTTGGGGTGGGCATGGGGGCAGGAGACACCCTGGGGTGGGCATGGGGACAGGAGAGACCCTGGGGTGGGCATGGGGACAGGAGAGACCCTGGGGTGGGCAGGGGAGTAGGAGAGACCCTGGGGTGGGCAGGGGGGCAGGAGACACCCTGGGGTGGGCAGGGGAGTAGGAGAGACCCTGGGGTGGGCAGGGGGGCAGGAGAGACCCAGCCCTGGGCAGCTGCCAGGGGGAAGGAGAGCCAGAGCTTTGGGCTCCAGGCTGCAGCCAGGGTGGAACTGAATTCAGCTCTGCTGAACTTCACATCTGAACCTCCCAAAATCCAACACAGCCTAATGAAGGTCAGACAGTTCTGTTCTTGAAAGGTTTTTGTAACAGGCATTTCAGACAAGGTTTTTGTGAGCAGTAAGAGAAGGTCATACACTCTCAAAGTTAGAATTCCAATTAAAATTAAAGGCCTGGGAAACCCTTCCAAATCTTGATTATTATTTTTTTAAGTCTAATAAACACAAAATTCTCAGATCTTCATTTTCTGCAGTTGTTGTTCCTTATAACATCCTCCTCACCTTGAGCAATTCCTCTGTCATACAGTAGATACCAGTCAGAACTCCTCCTGTCCTTGGAATATGGGAGTTTGGTCAGTTGTTATCCCAGGATTTTCCAGCCCAGTCCTCATGAGATGTAGAGAACATCTCCATGGATTCTTGAGAACCCATGACTTGTGACTTCTGAGAACTTCTTACAGGTCTTGATTCTGAGGTGTGATAAAGAAATTTCTTGTCAGTACATTTCCCAATTCCATTTTTTACTGCCAGGCCTCTTCATTTTCTTCTATAAATAAGAATCTGAGGAACTGGTATCAAATATCTCCTTTGTAGAGGAAGATTAAGCTGCTGTCATGGACTCAGAGGTGTCACTGTCTGGATAAATTGTTTGACCCCTATGACAAATATGAAGGTGTAGTAAAGAAGGAGACAATGAGAGATTGCCCAGAGGGTGTCCTGCATGAAGATGTCCTTTAAATGACACATGGCAGAATCCTCCTTTACCTGCCAAGCCAGTTCCCTGTTAATAAAATGGGGATAATAAATTTTCCTGTGTCCCTCTGGTTCCTGCCCCTTGGAACTTCAATCCCCTTGTCTGATGCATTTGTGCTTTGCTCCAAATCTGGAGCACCCGGAGCACTCCAGGTATCCCAAGAGTGTCTGTGGCCTGTGTGGTGTCAGCAGGTAAAAGTTCTTTAAAAAATCCATCTTTCAACAAAGGAACAAGATAGAAAATTAACATTTGCTCTCTCTCCCTGAAGGGGTTCTCAGGAATTGAGGTGGTGACAGCACATTTCCTTCTAGATTTAATAGCTGCAATAAGCCCTGCCTTGCTACTGGAAGCATTTCCTGAAGGTTCCCATTGTCCTGTTGCCATCAGTTTAATGCCCCCAAGTAGAAGAAATGCTCCCAAGTTAATGAGGAGATCTTAAAGTCTGAATGGCACAGGTCCCTTTATAGCACCCCCATTTGCTCTAACAGAATTGCTGTCATTGAAAAGGTGGCAAATTTAGTTGATCATCACCATCATTAGTGCTGGTTTATTTTGTTTTGTTTTTTGTTTGCTGAGGGGTTTTTCCATATGTTCAGTCTGGAAATTCAGGTCAGCCTCGTTTTCACTGAATGGGAAAAGAAAAAGAGAAAAATTCTTCCCATAAATATTGATTTTAGTATTAGTGTTATTTTGTTTTGATAAATGTGTCTCTGAGACCATAATTGACCTGACAATTCCCAGTTTTTCCAGAGGAAAATTCTGAGTTCAGAAGGTTGGATTTCAGCTGAGCTGCAAAAGGAGCAGTGGATCTCCTTGTAATTATCAGGATTAATGAAGAACCAGCCCTGCCTTTGGCAACAGCAATTCCATGAGCAGGTTCAGCTCAGCACAGCCATGGAGGGTGGGCACTTGTGGGGTGTTTTCACAGAACTTGGGCCAGCTGTGCCAGGTTGACCAAGGAGAGGGGAAGAGCAGAGAGGAACGAGGAAGCAGCTGAGTAACTTTGGCAGTTCCTTGGACAAGGCATCAAAAGTGTTGGCTCACAGGAAGTTGTTCTTAAATTTGGAAGCCCTTGTTAAATATGGCCCTGAATTAAATCCAAACCAGACTCTGCTCACATGAAACTTCCATTAGCAGTAAAACAGCCCTACATGGAATTAAAGCCCTCCCATAGCCCTGCACCAAATTAAATTGTAGATAAGTGGCACTCTTAAGGAGTTTGGCTTGGAAATTTAGATTTGATTAGAAGGAATGTGGTAGTAAAATTACAGAAACATCCCAGGAACATGTAGGAATGTATTGATTTATTTATTTACTGCAAGGACTGAGGAAGAAGAGTTCGAGACAGCTTCTCTTTCTGGGGGTGAAATGAAATTATTCTGGAAACAAAAGTGATACTGCTGTAATTAAGTCATAAGCACAAAATATCCTTTGTTGAAATAATGAACAGCTTCCACACTGAAATGGGAGATTCCATGTGTACTTCTATCTGAAATGCCCTTTAATTCAGGAGTCAGCAGTTTGAAAGTTTGGGGATATGGTATAGATTATTCTCAATTTTAAGCAGATCTCAAAAAGAAATAAAACTATGAAATCACTTCTATTTCAAGATGCATTTCCTTCTATTTATTTAGTTCTGCAGCTTTTAGAAATACATCCTTTTTACCTTAGATGTTAAGTACAGAAGGCATTTCCCTTACATAATCCTGGGTGTAAATTCAGTGTAAGAGGCAAGAAGTCTGTCCAGTTGCCAGTTGTTCCCTGAGGCCAAGATGAAACAGGAATAATCCTCAGAGTGATTTCTCTTGCAGGAGAAGGATGTGACTCCAGACAGCAGGCTGCTGAGGAGGGTGAGGGAAGCTGCCCTGCACACTGAGAGTCTTTCTCCCTTCCTTCCCACGAAGACTTCCACGTCCTTCACTGACTTTTTCCTTGCCCTTGCCATCTGCAACACGGTGCTGGTGTCCACAGCCACGGAGCCAAGGCAGAGGGTGAGCTCAGTGCCAGGAGATGAGGAAAATTGGTTATGCTCCCATTTAACCACACAGAGCAGTGCTCAGTGAAACCTGAAATGCTGAAAAATGGGGCGTTGGGGAGTTCTCCTCTCCTTCTCTTACCTTTTGTGTAATACCTCGTTTCCCTGCCTGGGCATCCCTTCCTAGCAGGGCTTTTTATGGCTGATGGATAGCTGAGGTTATCACAGCATCTGCACCTTTCCATTTAGATTTTGTGTTATATCTGCTGTCAGAGGGGTGTGGAGCACGCTGGGTTTGCTCTGAGCTGCCAGGCCATTGACAGAGCTCCAAGGAGCTTGATTACATCTCTGCTCCAGAGGTGGAGATACAAATCACCATGAAATTTGGATGCCAACTCGTCTATGACTCCTCTGCTGAGGGCAGTTAAATGGGATGGGGGGAGGGGGAAAGATGTTTCTATAATTATTGCCATTTAGATACAGAAAAATACACTGAAGCTTTGAGAAGGACCTTGCAGTTCACCCTCCTTTATTTTTAACCACAGCTTTTCTCATGTTTCTAGGTCACAGTCCCACCACCACTAAAACCTTCAGGGATCACCCTGGAGAAGATCCATCAGATGTTCCAGAGGCTGAAATTAGCAAGCCTCAGTCAGTCCTTTTCCTCCTCCCAGGGTGGTCCCGAGCTGGGTGCCAGTCTCGGATCCCAGTGTGGTCCCGAGCTGGGTGCCAGTCTCGGATCCCAGTGTGGTCCCGAGCTCGGTGCCACTCTCGGCTCCCAGTGTGGGTCTGAGCTCGGTGCCAGTCTCGGCTCCCAGTGTGGTCCCGAGCTGGGTGCCAGTCTCGGCTCCCAGTGTGGGTCTGAGCTCGGTGCCAGTCTTGGCGCAGAGGAGCCCCTGGCCGGTCCGGGCAGTGGTGCCAGCGCGGCGGGCGCGGGGCTGGGGCACGGGGACGGCCCAGACGTGGGCACGGCCGCCCTGGAGGAGGTGTTGCAGTCCGTGGGCAGCAGCCCCGTGCCCCCTGCCCTGTGCTACGAGGCTGAGAGCCCCGACGAGGCGGCGCTGGTGCACGCGGCGCACGCCTACAGCGTCAGCCTGGTGGCACGGACGCCCCGGCGCGTGACCGTGCGCCTGCCCCAGGGCACCCTGCTCGCCTTCGACATCCTGCACAGCCTGCCCTTCGACTCGGTGAGGAAAAGGATGTCTGTGGTGGTGAGGCACCCTCTCACCAAGGAGATTGTGGTCTATACCAAAGGCGCTGATTCCGTCATCATGGACTTGCTGGAGGACTCTGCCAAAGGTGATTAGCCGGGAGCTGTCTCTGTTGTGTTTCCTACTAAAGACTCAGTGCTCTTTCCTGCACAGAATCACAGAATCAGTTGGGTTAGAAGACACCTCTGAGATCATCAAGTCCAGCCCTTGGTCCAACCCCACTTGATTACCAGATCATGGCACTCAGTGCCACATCCAGTCTCACCTTAAAAACCTCCAGGGTTGGAGAATCCGCCCCCTCTCTGGGCAGCCCATTCCAATGCCTGAGCACTCTCTCCATAAAGATTTTCTTTCTGATATCCAACCTAAACCTCCCCTGGCAGAGATTGAGCTGTGCCCTCTTGTTCTATTGCTGGTTGCCTGAGAGAATAGACCAACCCTCACCTGGCTACAACATCTCTTCAGGCAGTTGTAGAGTGCTGAGGTCACCTCTGAGCCTCCTCTTCTCCAGGCTGAACACCCCCAGCTCCCTCAGCCTCTCCCCACAGCACTTGTGCTCCAGTCCCTTCTCCAGCCTCGTTGCTCTTTTCTGGCCCCGCTCCAGCCCCTCAATCTCTTTCCTGAACTGAGGGGCCCAGAACTGAACACAACACTCAAGGTGTGGCCTCACCAGTGCTGAGTACATGAAATGTTATATCTAGACATCAGAAGTATAAAAAAAGGATAAGCTTCCTCTAGTGTTATCCTTGTAGAACAGAACTGAGGTATTTATTTAACCTCAGTAGTGCTCAGAACATGGAATGGGCTAATTAGAATTCCCTGACAGCAGCAGCCCATGTGCACTGTGTGCTCTGCAGTGACACTGCTGGGAGGGCTGGCCGTTGTTTTCCAGCTTGTCAGCAAGAGTTGTAACACAGCAAACACACAGAAACTCAAACACACAGAAACTCACAAGAAACGTTCTCTTACAGCAGACAAAGTTCTCTAACATGCCTTCAGCTTCTGCACAGGCAACAGTTTCGAGCTTTAAAAGAATTGCAGCTTTACTGGAACCCACTACCCTCTAATGCCCAGTGTTTTTCAACCTTAGGCCATTAGGTCTGAAATGATCTGTGCTTAAAACGTGGAATCTTTTCCCTGTGTTTCCCAGGTGACAGTGGTGCAGAGAAGAGAATGAAAAGGGTAAAAGCAAGAACCCAGAAGCACCTGGAGCACTATGCCCGTGACGGACTGAGGACTCTGTGCATAGCCAAGAAGGTGGGAGAGCACCAGGCTGGTGTTGTTTGCAGCTCAGCTCTGGGCATGGCAAGAGATTTACTAACAAAAACTAATTTTTATAATTCCTCCTGCTTCAGAGAACCAGCCAGATGCAGCCCATGTATTTGTCCATTTTCTTGCTCTGCAGTCCTTTTTTCCTCCTTCAGTGTGACCAGATGATGGATTTTTAGTCAGTCTCAACAATTTGTTTCTGTTTCTCTCCTGGTAACTCCAGCTGACCTGGTGCTTCCAAGTAAGAAACAAACAGCCTGCAGAGGAGCCAAGCTTTTTGTTTTGCTTTCAAGAATCTTGCCCTCAGCCTGGGTTAATGCATCTTAGTGTTGTGCTTTCATACACAAGTTGTCTACGTGCAACAAAGAGGTCACATTCAAGCCCTGGAGAAATGTAGACCAACCTTCAGAAACTGTGTGTTCCAGTGCAGAGCCCCAGCTGAGGGTTGTGTGAGCAAGAGTTCCTCTAGGTCATACTTTTGAGTCTCAGCTGAAGGCCATTTGTGCAAACTACAAGTTCTTGCAGTTTTCTCTTGGAAAAGTTTGTGCTATTTTAAAGATGACCCAGCACTTTACCAGCTTGGATAGGAGCTAAGTCCCTGTGATCCCAAAAGCTGGCATTCCTCTCTCATTTAAATTTAAAATAAGCTCTGTTTTAATTGTGTTATTCAGGTCTTAAGTGAAGATGACTTTCAAAAATGGGCCAATTTTCGTCGGGAGGCAGAAGCTGCAATGGACAACAGGGAGGAGCTGCTGATGGAGACAGCCCAGCACCTGGAGACCAACCTCACCTTGCTGGGTAGCTAAAATGGGACCTGGCACGGTGGGAAGTATCACTGGCTCTCCTGTGCCATTCTTGGCAAGCACAGAGACAGCAGCTTATACTAATTTCTATCCCAAAGTCTTCCTCTGAGGTTGGAAATCTCCAGGCCAGGGAGATACAATGCAGTGACAGTGTCTGCACAAGTCCCCCTGCACTTTGAGCAGCAGTAACTTTGAAAAGGTGCCCTGAAACTCTCATGTGCCAGGAGCAAAGGACACACACCTTGGCACTTACTGGGGCTCAGCTGACACAGCAGATAAGGACATTTCCACAAGTCAGTTGTGTCTGTGTCCTGAGATAAACCTATAAAACACTATAAATTAACTTAAACCTATAAAATACCATAAATTATCTTCAGTTTTGAGCACAAATTCCAAGAGAATTTTGATAATTGAACTGTATTATAAAAACCAGTAACTTAAACATGTAGGTGTTTTACCAGTGAGTTCCTGCAGTGGCTGCATTGGTGGGTTTGCTTTCTGCACTTTGTGAAAAGATGTTTAATGTTAAAACTTACAACATCCATCCTTCTGCATCACCCACCACTATTGTATCCAACAACACCATTCTGTGAAATGATGGAGCATTTCAGTGCTTTGGGTTCCATTTTGTTTCCAAACATTTTGTTCTTTAGGACTTTCCTTTCTGGAGCTGCCTCAGCCTCATTTTTCTGTGCATACAGTTTGCACTCTGCTCTCATTATCCTGCATTTCTGTGATTGCAAGCTATTAGCATTATGGCTTCTCATAATCTCTGCAGTGATTTAAAAAATTAGAGTAATAATGGTAAATGCCATAAGCAGAACACATAAGAGGGAATGTAGATCTTGTCAGAATCTGTTACCTTTGCCAACTCTTAAGGCTCTCTGTGCTTCCATACTTTAATTTGCCAAGTGTCCTTTCAGCTGAGATCGATACCAATCGTTAATGCACCACAGTTGCAGCATCTGCAAACTGACCTCTAGTGGAGGAGATCAGGAGCTGTGCAACGTTCACGTGGTGATTGGCCAATACCATCAGGATGAGTGTTGGCATCCTCTCCTGAGTTCATGCATTTTCAAACAGGAGATGTGCTGTCCTGTGTCTTCTCCCTTTGATGGCTGAAGCGTCTGACTCGACAATAGGGACAGAATCATTTAAATACTCAGAGTTCATCTTTTCTCGTTGCTTTGATGGGACTTAATGCAGTTCTTAAAAAATGCATATGGTGTGATTCCTCTGCCAGCACGTTGTCATTTTGGATTATTAAGAAGAAATGAAATTCATTGTTCTGGCAATGAGACAAATGAAGAGCCAGAACTTGACTGCTGACACATCCAGACCTTATTTCAAATGCAGATCTTGTGCCTGTGTGTTTATTTGCTGGACAACACCTTAGCTCAACTCTTGATAAGTTCAGGAGCATGACTGGAAATCAAAGAGCTTTTCTTAAACAACAGAATAGCACTGTGATTTCCAGCTAAAGACAACAGTTTCTCTTCTTTGCCCTTTTGCCCAGGAGCCACAGGGATTGAGGACAGGCTGCAGGAGGGAGTGCCTGACACCATCGTGGCCCTGCGAGAGGCTGGGATCCAAATCTGGGTGCTGACAGGGGACAAGCAGGAGACAGCAGTGAACATTGCATACTCCTGCAAGCTCCTGCACCAGAGAGACACTGTCTTCACCATTAACACCGAAAATAAGGTGAGCAGAGAAAGCCAAGATGCATAGAATTTGCTGCCTTGCCCTTTCTTCATGTCCTGCAGTTTGGCACCATTTTGCTTTAGACCACATTCAACACAAAACAGTCAACAAAACCCCACACGGCATTAGCCCAGTAACTCTGCAGAACCACACAGAACAGGATGAATTGAAATACAAGACACTTTGTAGAGTTTCATTCAGTGAGAATACACTGATTTCTCCAAATGAAAATATTCTTTTTACAAATTTCCTGATTCATGAGCTATTACCTGAATTACTACCTTTAGAAAGAAGGTAACATGCAGTTTAAGTGCCTAATTCCTTAATAATGTTGATATCTGGATTTTCATCTTACAGTGGAAATTTCAGTTCCAATGATACTTTAACCCTGGGTGATATTTCTTGGAAGACACTTGGAATGTCCTTTGAGTCAGCCAGGAAAAATGTACAGGTGGAGACTTAATTAAATTTGGAAATTTCTAGTTGCATGATCCCTGATAGGATTAGACTTGACCAGAAATTTATTAATGAACAATTTAATCTGGTGTCTTTTTGTGTAAGTGGCATTTCACCTTCTTGAACACCTAAATATGGTTCTTGTGGGTTGGTTAAAGCCACAGCCACTTCCTTGGCATTCCATGATGGCACACACAGTTGTTGGTGTGCACAGCTCTTCCCTGGATTTCCATGGGCACCAGGAAGGGCATGCAAAGCAGACACACTCCAGACTGAGGACAGTCACTTCAAGGGCACGTCTGGCAACTCCTGTGGCTCACTAAACCACGGTGAGCAATCTGTGGTGCAACCCATGGCTCTCCTGAAACCATCTGAATGGAACAAACACAGTCCCAACTTCCCAGGAGGGCAGTGCCATCAAGGATGGGCAAAGTCAAAGGCTTTAGAAGAGCCACCCTGGCTTTGGGTGGTTGTGGAGCAACCCAAGCAGGTACCAGGAAAAGCATGTCTTGACTCCAGCAGAGCAGAGTGGCCCCCACTGTGCAGAGCTTGCAGCTCCTCCCTCTGGGCATCCAGTGGGACAGGAGGCTTTGGAGGTGGGTTAGGGGAGGGGGAGTGCAGCATTATGGTTAAAGCAGACCCATTGCTAAGGAGAGCTCAGCCCTGACCATTTCTAACCCCAAAAGCAGGGTCCAAAATGTGCCATTGCCCTTTTTGCATCTCCTTGCTGGTGATCTCTTGCTTGCCCCAAGCCCTGGCAGCCCCCAAGGTGCCCCCTCAGCAGCCACTGCCCTTTTCCCAGTGCTGCTCTGTCCTTTTTGTGCTGCATCACTCGTGGCCCCCCCTGAGAACAGCCCTGCCCTGCCCTGCCTGGCAGGAGGTGGGGAGGGCAGGCAGGGCTTCCCTGTGGCACCGGGTAGGGCACCTGTGTTGGTGCCCCAGCTTTCCTCCCCGCAGGAGGGGGGTCACCAGCACCAGCCTGCCCTTCTTGCTAAAGCTATTGTGAGGATTAATTAAATATAGTTCAAATCGTGAGTGTTTTCCTTGTGGTAGCAATTGTGAGGAGCAGGGAGGTGCCCTACTTTCTCCCTGCTTTTGTCTGCAGCCAGTGGCTCTCCAAAGGAGAACAAAATCCCATGCAAATGTCTGTCTCTTTTAATGTCACGGGAACGGGGAACACGCCACAAGGACACGGAATTTGGCACGGGGTGCTGTCCTTGCCTCAGTGTGTGATTCCATTGGACATACAGATCTGCCTTAGCAGGATGCAGAGGGAATACACTGAGGATGGAAATGAGAGGATGGGCTCTGCCAGGGCAGGGATGCTGCAGCAGGACCACCCTGGCTCCAGGAGCCACGGGCACTCCCCCCAGCACCCTCTGGGGCCGGGCTCAGGCATAGGCTGGGCACAGATGGGCACCTGTGGGAATCCTGAGGGTGCAGGGGGCACTGGAGTCACTCCATGAAAAGATTTTGTTCCCTCCCCTTCAAAACAAACCCGGGGGCAGACCCTGGTTCTGAAAGAGGCTCCCAGTGCAGTGAGGAACACACAGAATGCAGGCAATGTTCCACCTGTCAACTTTAACCCTCGGAGTGGCTTCAGTGGAAGGGCCTCCCTTCACCCCCTGAGCCCAACAGCTCATCCCAGCACTGAAAATGAAACCTCTGCCAGGAAGGTGCAACTAAAGGAGGTGCCTTGGGGGGTTCATCTCAAAAGGCAAGCCAAGGCAAAGCAGGAATTTCCACTACAATTTTTGGTTTGGTCACAGAAAGATGATGCTTCTTCAGTATTTTTTGGAGATTTTAAGTGTGCAGGCTTTTTATTAGATGTCAGAAGTGCATTTGATTCCAGAACCTCCCACTTAAGGGTAATTTAAATCTTGCAAACATCCTACACATGTACCTTATGCAACATGAAGTGAAAATAACATTTTGGTACTGAATCATCACTCAATAAAGCTGAGAGAAAAGGTAGAAAAAGGAGTGATTAGCTCCTCAGGTATTCAGTGCCATGCACAGAAGGAGGAGTTCCAGAACTCAGCAGCAGCAAAACAACTTTAAGATCATTCAGGGTTTTCTCTGATAGTGGTTTGTCAATTTAGAAGATCTGTATTGGAGAGACAAAAGTGTTTCCCTTGTTCTGTGTGTATTTAATATTAAGTCAATTCTGGTTGTTTGCATCTAAAAGGAGGCTTGGACTAAATTGAGGCAGATTTGCTGACAAAGAAGGTCCATATTTGTGTGTAAGACACAGTGCTGGAAAGTAGGAAGTTTTATTTCTGTTCCTCACTCTGACACACACCTGATACATGATCTAGAAAAGGCCACACCCTCACAGTTGCTGTATAATTTTGAAGATCTGAACCTCTTGTTTCTCTACTGCAGTTTATTTCTGATGGAAGCAAATGCTGCATTATTTCACATCATTCATATCAGAACCAGATTTTTCAGTCTCCTTAAAAAAAATTCTTTTTAATTTCTGTCCTCTCAGCATTCCAAAGGCATGTATGTCCTCCTGATGTAAAGATTATTTTGTTTTCTTTTTAAATACTTCCTTCAGTCAACTGGCTGATGAAAAGTGCAGTGATTTCCCTGCAGGATTCGATGACGTCCTTGCAATAATCTCCAGTCAGATGGGGCAGAGCCTTTCCCAGCCAGTTTGCCCTGACGTTTATTGCTCACAGCCTTAAACCCATTGGCACAGCCACACGAACACCTGCTGAGGGGCTGTGCTGGAGAGGGAGATGGGGAGAACCATTCCTAAGGCCACCCTTGTTCTCTCCCAGGAAACCTGTGAATCCCTCTTGGATCTGACCCTGGAGGAGGTGAAGAAGAGCCGTGAGCGGCACACGCGGCGCAGGAGGTTCCTTGGCATTATCCCCACGCCCTCGCCCGCCCCCGAGGCTCCCGGTGCCCACTTCGGGCTGGTCATCGACGGCAGGACGCTGAGCCTGGCGCTGCAGGGCGGGCTGGAGGAGAAGCTGCTGGCGCTGGCCGGGCAGTGCCGCTCGGTGCTGTGCTGCCGCTCCACGCCCCTGCAGAAGGCCATGGTGGTGCGGCTGGTGCGGCGGCGGCTGCGCGGCATGGCCCTGGCCATAGGTACCCACCGAGCCCACGGCCCTGCCTGTGCCCCGGGGCTGGGGGGTGGGATTCATTGCACACGCTGGGTTTGTGCCTCTGACACGCAGAGTAGGAAAGGGCGGTGAGGAATCTTTCCTGATCAAAGCACGTGTGGAAGTGCTGCTTCATCTCCCACTAAGGCTGGAGAAGGGACTGGAGCACAAGTGCTGTGGGGAGAGGCTGAGGGAGCTGGGGGTGTTCAGCCTGGAGAAGAGGAGGCTCAGAGGTGACCTCAGCACTGTCTGGAACTGCCTGAAGGGAAGTTCTGGCCAGGTGGGGGTTGGTCTCTTCTCCCAGGCACTCAGCAATAGGACAAGGGGGCACGATGGGCTCAAGCTCTGCCAGGGGAAATTGAAGTTGGAGAGCAGAAAGAAATTCTTTGCAGACAGAGTGCTCAGGCATTGGAATGGGCTGCCCAGAGAGGGGGTGGATTCTCCATCCCTGGAGGTTTTTAAACTGAGCTTGGCCGTGGCACTGAGTGCCATGATCTGGTAAAGGGACTGGAGTTGGCCCAAGGGTTGGACTTGATGATCTCAGAAGACTTTTCCAACCCAATCGAGTCTATGATTCTGTGATTGTAAGTAAATGTGGCCCCCCTTTAACAAGATGAAGGTGCTCCACATTCAGAGCCTCCCAGCAGTGCCCTCCATGCACAGCACTACAAACACATGGACACGTTCCCTTTGGAGTGCCTTTGCTTTGGGCCTGGAAAGCACTCAAGGGCAGTCACTAATTTGTCTTTTTATAAAGCCCTTCTCCTGTTGGATTTTCCCAGCTGGTGAAAACAGAGTTTTCCCCAGAGTGGTATTAAGCACTGACTCATTTGCCTTTTACCTCCAAATAATGTGAAATGCTTTGAGGTTTCTGCCCCACTTTTGGTAAGTGATGCCACTAAAATCCTTGCAAAATTGTTTTCAGTGACTTCCAACTAAAAAATAGACCTCTGTGGACCAAACAGAAGAGTGTGTTGTATTTTAAGGTTTTTCACTTTGCCTATAATTCAAAATGTAAACTTTCATCCTTCTGCTTCATCCTTCTTGCTTTACCACAAGCCTAATTTACAACCTCCACATTGCAAGCACCAACCATGGCTGTTCCTTCCCTGGAAATTTGGTTATGTATTTAACATATTGCTGCAAGCTGAATGAGCAGAATAACTCCTGACATTGGCTTGTTCCATTGTCATCTGCAATGTCTTTTGTCCTGTGATCTGGAGACTCCAAGCAGGGGCTGCAGAGCGTGTGGCTGAGCATATGGAGCTCACTGAGCAGGAACACAACATGAGGCAGATGGAGATGGTGGCCCATCCACCACCGAGCTGGTCCCAGGGCTGGGCTTTGCCCTGCCAGGGCTCCTGGGGAGGAGGGAGGATGTTCTACCAAGATCAGAGCCCAGAGTCATGAATACTTGATGCCCAGTATCAGTTGTCCTAATTAAGATGCAGGTGGTAGAGAACAGCCAAAATAATGAGCACAGCTAAGATTATTTTCTTCTTCTGATAGAGGCACTACGTACTAAGCATCCCTTTCTCACTCTGTTGTTGTCCCCTCCTGTCTCCCCTCTCTAGGTGATGGTGCAAATGATGTCAGCATGATTCAAGCAGCTGATGTTGGCATTGGAATATCTGGCCAAGAAGGCATGCAGGTACCCTCTCCTCTTTTGTCCTGTGGTCTCCTGCTGCTTTGGGAGCTCCACAGCAGTCCTGGGCTCCCCAGTGGCATCTTAAAAATGCAAGTTGGCATCACTGCTGCCATAAATTAACATGCAGTTCATAATTATGGGTCCAGCCAGAAAAGAGCACTTTGAGCCAACAATTAGCATGCATGGACAGATGTGTGTCTGCTCATGAGCCTGGAAAATTAGCAGATGCCTGTCCAGTGTTAGCTTAGCTCTGCTTTCGGAATCCTCTCTGCTGCAGCATGTGCAGGTTTGTGGAATCTTTTCCCCTTCCTGCCCTGAATTGTTCCCCACACGTCCCCCTTCCTCCTGCTCCTTAAATGCAGAGTTCTGCAAAGAAACAAAGTTCCAACTGTTTCCTTGAGGGTCCGTTTTTTGGGTTTCTTTCCTGAAAAATGCAATAGGAGGAAATTATTTCCATGTCCACATTCAGATTTCATTATATTGGGTGGGAAAAGAATATCTTGCCAGGGCCCTTGTGCTGTCTCCCCACAGGCTGTGATGGCCAGTGACTTTGCAATAGCCCGATTCAAACACCTCAAGAAACTGCTCCTTGTCCACGGGCACTGGTGTTACACTCGCCTGGCAAAGATGGTGATTTACTTCTTCTACAAAAATGTGGTAAGATTGTTGAAATTCTGGATCTCTTCATCCTGGTAAGGGTTAATTCCAGGGCTTGGGGTTTTTGTCTGGGTTTGTTCTTTGCAGGTCATACTCCTGTTTTCACGAAGCTACAAGTTTATTGTGTGCCACTTCTTTCTTAGCAATGGGCTGCATAAAGCACTGAGGAAAATCTGGGCTCTCAATCCATTTTAAAACAGAATTATCCAGAGGGAAAAGGACTCAAAGCTCAGTAACTTCATATGGTAGTTCAGGAAACTTCATAATAATGCCCATGAGCCTCAAAATAACATTTGCATAAGGAAGATCAGATTATTAGTGCTAGAACATAGAAGGTGACTCTGCACTAAGAATTGCTAGTCTGTGAAACCTCTGATTTTTTATAGGAACCTCTTGCAGGTAATGATGCAGCCATACCTGGCTTTTTTATTAAAAATTTAATGTATATGCAAATGAGCTGTGCGCTGAAGTACAGTGTAAAGGGGAAAAAAGACAGTAATTCAGCTTCTACAGGACTGTGCAAACAAGTCCATTTGACATGAAATACACTCTGAGCATGAAAGGCCATTTACTTGGAATTCAAAGCATCTGGTTTTGTGGGGGGTTTAATAACTTTTAATAAGGATTATTTCTTATCGCTGTTAAATTTTGTAGTGGAATTGAACACTTTCCTTTTCCTGATTGGACATCCTTTTAGAGTTCAAAGGATCTTTATTTGCAATGTGAAATAGCTCTCCAGCTTGGGCTGCTGCTGTTCTATTATCTCCCCAGTAGCATTAGGGAGAGCAGGAGGCCTTTGAGTCCACATGGACAGCCAGTTTATACAAGGATTCTGAAATCTGGTGCTCAGAGCTGGAAACAGTTTGGTTCATTCTGTTCTTGGAGAAACGTAATGGCTTTTAAAAGGCTCTCTCACAGTGCCTGCTGTGGGGCAGACCCTGCAGAGACACAGCACCTTCAGCCAAAGCAGTGCATTCCCAGGAGGATCTGTGAGTGTGTCCTACAGAAACCTCCTATGGAGCTGTGAGAGACACGGACCATCCATGGTGGCCAACTAAAGCTCCAGGTCAGGTGGAACAGCAGGGGACAGGCTGGGGACGGGAGGAGGATGGAAAGAAGAGCCCACACACAGGAAAAGTACAGCTTTGTGACTCCCACAGCCCAAAATGACATGAAATCCCATCAGTCTGGAGGATGGGACTGTGCACGAGTGGCAGGCCCAGCACAGCCCTAGCAGGACACTGTGTTTGTCTTTGCCTGTCCCAGAGCTACGTCAACCTGCTCTTCTGGTACCAGTTCTTCTGCGGCTTCTCGGGCAGCACCATGATCGACTACTGGCAGATGATCTTCTTCAACCTCTTCTTCACCTCAGTGCCCCCAATTCTCTTTGGAGTCCTGGATAAAGATGTCTCTGCAGAAACCCTTCTAAGTTTGCCTGAGTTGTACAAGAATGGGCAAAATTCAGAGGTATGTCATGATTGCTGAAATATCTGCTTGATAAGCCAAAGGACCAGAGGTTTTTTGGGAAGCAGGGAAGGAAGAAAAGAGCTCAGACTTCCTTGGAACCAAATGATCCATTTTCTGGTGTCTGGTTTACTGATGTCCACTAAAAGAAGGCATAATTATAGCTGTCAGAAGACCTGGAATATATGATTGAAGTTGCTTTCTGGAATGATGCTGAGTGCTTGGTCATGGTCAGAAGATGTAAATGGGAAGGTTCTTCTGCCCTTCAATACATGGAGCAATCCCAGCATGCTGCATTATAATGAGTGACATTCGAGTGAATCAGCCCTGGGGTTGGGTTGTGATTGAAGAAGAGCTGCTGGAGCAAGTGTGTGTGTCTGTGTGTGTGTGTCTGTGTCTGTGTCTGTGTGTCTGTGTCTGTGTGTGTGTCTGTGTGTATATGCATGTGCATGCACTGTATACAGAGACAGATTCTCAGCAAAGGCACATGGAGAGAGAAATACAACAGGATAAAAAATGTAAGAGATGAGGGTGAAACAGTTGAGCTGGTCCTTGATTAAACCCAGCTCAGATTTGGTGCTTCAGTCTCAACCTACTGAAGAAAAGCTTGTTTAAAAGATTACAGCAAAAACTTACATGCAAACACAAACCCTTAAATCAATGAGCAACCTGTAATTTTTTCCTGCTCTCAGGTTCAGAGACACACCTGCCAGTACATAAAGGATTTTGTCACCCTTTGGTGCCTGGGCTGGTCCAGGCATAAACTGTTTGATTTATTTACTTATTTGACAAGTCAGTATTGGTCACCTTCAGAAAACATGCATGAAATATGTTTTTACCTCTTCCTCTTGTTTTCAAGGAGCACACATAGACAGACATACAAACCTGGGTTTGCCTGTAGATGTAGTACAGGAAACTTACTCTGAAATTGCCTTGAAATTTTTAACAGGAATTTATGAAACGAGTAATGAGCAGAATTTGAAGTGGCCTCAGTTTGAAATCACAACATTGCAGGGTAGTTGGGAATCCTTACCTTACCTCTCCTCCTTTTCTCCCTACACTTGCCTTCATTGTGCTGGACTGTGATTTCTGGTACTGATGAAAGCTGGTGGTTCAGGTTGTGTTTAATGAGGTTTCCAAAAACCTCGGCAAGGGTCTGCAGAATTCGAGGATTCTCCGTAGGACTTTCCACCCCCTGTCTTAGGAGCCTTAGAACTCATATATATTTAAAATACACATGAGATATCTGTGTAATTGGCATTTTGAAGAGGTGGTTGTTGCTGCTTCAGCATTTTGTCTGCACTGAAACAGGAGCTCAGCCTTCTGTGGCAACCCACTCCATGGCAGCTGTGGCCCCACAGGTCGTTAGAGAAGCTTAAATGTGACAAGTAGTCAAATTAAAATGGTACAAAATAGAGGTTTCAATGGAAGAAAGGATTTTTCACCAATTCAATACCTCTAGGAAGAGCTTTGTTTGACAAAAAATTTGAGGACTGGGGTCCTTTGGGAAGGGATGGAATATTGATGAAATTCAGCTTTTAAGACTCTTGGTTGACTAGTTAATGTTCCTGAGGTCTATCTTTAGTTAACACAGAGAAAATGCCTGTTCATAGATAAGCCTTTGGTTTAATCAGCTGCTCAGGAGGCATTCACTCAGGACGGGAGAGCAGTCAGCTGTAATCAGCAGTGTGAAAGGAAGCAAAACAGGCAGCAATTATGTCTGCAGGACAGGCTAAAGATGTGTGGCCCATCCTAATGCCTGTTATCTATAAACCCCTGCAGATATACAACCTGTCAACTTTCATTATTACAATGTTGGATGCCTTCTATCAGAGCCTCGTTTGCTTCTTTGTCCCTTATTTGGTAAGTAACACTCTCATTAATATTCTCATTCTCCTTAAAAACTACCAGATTCCCTTTGAATGCTCATTCCCTCTGCCTGTTTTCCAGGTGTACAAGGACTCTGACATCGATGTGTTTTCCTTTGGAAACCCCATCAACACCATCTCCCTGCTGACCATCCTCTTGCACCAGGCTCTGGAAATGAAGACCTGGGTACGTGTCTGGCCTGGCCTGGGCACAGGAGCACAGGTTTGTGTGCACACAGAGTCCTGTGCAGGCATGGCCCTGTCCCTGAGCCATTTGCCTGAATTCTGGGTCACAGAAAGTGAGGAACAGATGCACTGAGGTGTCCCAATGTGCCAGGATTCGTTCTTAGCCCCAGGATAACACCTCCATGTGCACAGTGACAGAATTTGTTTCTGTGGTGCCTTTGGACAGGACAGGACACAATATTTGCACACTGCAGTGTGTCACTCAGAGAACTGCAGTCACTGTTGTTTCCTGAGTTCACTTCTGGCTGTTTCTCCTGCTGCATTTGCAGTGGAATGTGCTGTTGGACAAGTTCTTTCAGTAGAATGACTGTTGGGTAAGCTCTTTGCTCCTGTCTCACCCCCAGACAGGCTCTCTCACCGTGTCCTGCTGTGCCCTTTGCAGACCCTGTGCCAGCTGGTGGCCATGCTCTGCAGCGTGGCCTCCTACCTGGTCTTCTCTCTGATCTACAACGCCGTGTGCCTGGTGTGCAACCCGCCCACCAACCCCTACTGGGTGCTGGAGAGGCAGCTCAGCGAGCCCACCTTCCACCTGCTGTGCCTGCTGACGCCGCTGGCCGCGCTGCTGCCGAGGTGGGCATGGCTGCCCTCTGTGCCCGGGGGGCACCTGGGACCGGGGACAGCAGGGGTGGCTGTGGAAAGGTGGGATGTGAGGAGCAGGGAGAATTCAGGGTAGAAGTCAGAGGTCTGGGTTCAGCTTTCCAGTTCACAAACCATTCCGTGACTCGGTTACATAACCTTAGATAAGTCACTCTGTATCTTCTGCTTGTTTTCCCATCTGGGAAACTTTCCTTCCTGGGGTGCTTCAAAGGTCACCAGCACAGATCTGCCAAGTAACTGTTCACTGCCATCAACACAACGTTGCTGAGCTGATCAAGACTAGAAAGCAAGTCTTTGGAATATTCCTATAGGCTTTGAGAGTTCCAAGATATATTCTGTCTTTTAAGTACATTGCAGTTCATTAATAAGTTCAATTTAAGAACATGTTTCTATATGAAACAGTTTTCTGCATACAGAATTTTAGTCTTACTCCCTGCAACAAATTAGGTATTTTAAAGATAATTTTAAATGAGACTGGATAATATTTGGAGGGGGATACTTATTTTGATAGGTTGCTGAAAAAAATGGTTTGAAAAACATAATGATTCTGTTCCCATGTATGTATATGGGATGCTTCCTATTTTTGGTGGTTTTTGCCTTCACTAATTATTTAAGCAGATATGCCTTGTTTGAGTTGCACCATTTATTGAAAATCTTTATTTATGCTTGGACAAGGAAAGGAATGGGCTGGTTTGACTGTTGCTGGTTCCCTTTCCATCCTAATTGCCATGAAGCAGGGCAGCACACTGCCACTGCAGGAACCAGGAAAGTATTTTTAGTATCTGATTTTGTAAGGGCTTTGAGGCAGTAGCATCTGGGCCTTAACTTTGTCTGAAAAGGAACCTTTCAAGAGTAGATAGTTTTTTTCTTCAAATTGTTATTATTATTTCCCCATTTGAGTCAAGATGCTCTTGTGACTTCATGTTCCATTATGTAAGTTCAGCTCAGAATAAACAGCACACAGTTCAGGAAGGTCTCATGTCTCCTGGGCAGGGCATCCTCTTCCAGGCTGTTCTGCTCCTCTGTGGTCTCTGTTTCCTGTCAGGCTCATTCCCAGAGTCATTCCTGACCCCGAGCTCTGTGCTGAGCTGCCTCACCACGTGGGCAGGGAACTCGGACCTCTGCCTTGGGAACTGAGCACAATTAAGATCCTTGCTGCCTCAGCAGGTTACTAAGCTTCAGGATTTGGTCTCAGTATCTTCAAAGCTGGAGAGCTGCTGTGTCTTCATGTTGGTACTGCAGATTATTTTCTGCAGAGTCCTCCAGTCACAGACTCCCCTCCCTCCAGTTTCTGCCATGGCTGAGCTGTGCCACCACAGCGGTGGTGAGACCACCCTTTCCTAAAATACACTGAATTTTCAGTTCCATTCCATGGTCCATCTCAGCATGCTGCCTGCTCCCTGCCTCCTCCAGAAACCACTTGGAACCTCGATGCTTTGGTTCCTGCCTAAGGGGTGTTGTTAAAGTCCCTGCTGTCCCCAGCCCTTCCTTTGGGTCCTGCCCTCCGTTGTGGGAAGGGAAGGGCAGGGGAGAGCAGTTCACAGGCTGGAAGACACTTTTCCACCCCTCCCCTGTCCTCCTGCCTGCTCCACCTGCAGCTTGCACAGACACACCCAGGGCAGGCTGAGGGGAAGGACAGAGGACAGAGTGACCCACAGCAGACCCACCCACAACCCAGAGCTGGGCTGTCCCTGCAGTGCCCAGGCAGAGCTGAGAGTGTGGCACTCACCAGCCTGAGCACAGGCACAGCAGACAGACTTTATCCACTCCTACCTGTGCCAGCCTGAGAAATCCATTGCCTTAAAAGCCCTCTCTGTGCTGAGTGTGGCTTTTTAGCATTTTTAATCATGTTACAGCTCTTTCTGCACACATTTAGCAGCAGGATGTGCAGCCAGCAGCTTTCTCCGTGTGATGTCACAGAGTCCCCGTGTTTGGTTTAAAATACACGTTGAGGCCCCCTATGTAAAGGTCAAATCCTGATAAAAAGCTGCTTTGAAAGAGACTTTGGTTTTCACCCACAGCTGGTGTGACATGGAGGGTGTGTGCTCTCCCACTGCACACAGTATATAGTTATATAAGTTCTCTGTCCTGCAAGAGGCAAGTGGGACAACTTCTTACTGCTGCTTTCTGAGCAAATCCAAAGGGGAGGATTTTTTACTTCTGTTTTCTGTTATCTATCAAATTAAGATCCCTTCTTTAGCCTGTTATAGCAGTATAAATATAATTTCAAGCTTTTCAAATACTTCATCTCTTGGTCAGCTTGTGTGGATCTTTCTTCACTGGTCAGCAAAGGAGTGGTTGTAAATACTACGTACATGATCATGTGCATAGAGGGGACTCCACACAGGCCCAAGCAAGCACAGAGTTACAGGTTGCATTAAGGTCCAGGAGTGCCAGGGCCAGGTGTCCACCAGATTCCTGCAGAGCAATGCAAGATTAGCTCCTGGATTTGCATTATGGGATGCAGATAATGCAAGGAGACTGGTAAAATAATCCATCCTCTTCCTCTTTCATCAGGTTCTTTATTTTTGCTCTCCGAGGAACCTTTGGAGCCTCTCTGATCCTGAAGGCACAGCAAATAGAGAAACTTCCTCAGGGACAAAGGGATCTCCAAATCCACAAACTGAGAGCAAGAACAGAAGCTGCTTCTGGTGCTGCTGTGGCATTCCCTGCACCTAATGATGACCTTGACCAAAGCACGAGCCACCTGTGTGTGTCCCCTTTCCTCCCTCCAGCAGCAGCAGCTCCACCCCAGGGGCATCCAGAGGGGCAGGGCCTTTCTGCCTCTGAAGGGAGTGCTCTTGGCCAACACACACCTGAAGAAGGCTGTTATTTCTATAACAGGTGGGCAGAGGAGGAATCTGCTGCTCCAGACTCTTCAGCAGGGCCCTTCTCTGGCCACAAGCCCCTTGCAGCCAGCAGGGGAACAGCCCCTGGGCAGGCTGGGGGCAAAGGGGCCAGAGGCAGTGCCCACTACGGGAGCCACCGGCGCTCAGTGAGTGCAGTGACACTCTGAGCAGACACTCCCAGCCCTGGAGAGGGACACACAGGGGAAGCACAAGGTCTGTTGATGCTTAACCATCGTGCCCACTACGAACTGAGAGAGGCACGTGGAGCAGTGCAACACCAGCCCCAGGATGCAGCTTTGCCCAAGTGCTGGGTCTTAAAGCAACACATCCCACCCTAATTTTTACTCTCAAAGTCTTAAAAAGACCTTACTGACTCAAAAACTCCAGTTCTGCCTGGAAAAATGGTTCTCTCTGAGTCCAGAAGGTACTTGAAGAATAACAAAAAAGGTAAACCAGAGAATGTTCTAGTTTTTAATATATGAACTTCATACAAGTAACATCAGGTCTGTAGCCTGTTTTCCCTGAACAATAAGCTCAGTATTTTTATGCAGGTAGTGGTTTGACCTGATACTGTTAAGGAAAGGACAAATGAGTTTATAAAGAAGAAAAATGCAACTACTGAACTGCAAGCACTGCCAGGATAACTCAGTGATAAGTGGAGTCTGCTTCTTCATACCTACACAAGTAGACAGATAAAACAAGTCACATTCAAGGATTTATGTCCTAGAATTCTAAAGTTGTCCCTGATTTTTCATCTAGAAATTCAGTTTCTCCCTTCCATTCTTTATATTACAATGTGGTGTTGCTGCACTCCATCAAGGCTCAGTCATCTCCTCCCCACAGCTGGTCACATCCAGGAGTTGTTGGGAACTCAGTAATGGAGGTTTTGACAAGCCACCTGTGAAGGCCACTCATCACACTGCAGTAAGTACATGGTGTGGAATGGCCAAAATAGGAACAATATGTTCACCCTTTTTGGTACCTCAGGACAACAAGATGCAGGGGGGAAAACCATCAGATGTCACCATCATCACTACTTATTGCAATGCAATGGAAGGTGACTTGGGTATTTCTTATAGAAATGTTGAGTAGTCAGACCATTTCCCAAGTTTTTCTACACAATTTGGGATAAAATCTTAACTAGTTTTAAGTTCAAGCCAGCAGTACTTTTGTGAATCTGCCACTGGTTCTGATTTAAGTAGGTTTTTAGCCTTTTTTATACATGTTGTCTTAATTTAGCTATTTAAGACCTATCACAATGTGTGATCTGTTTAATAACCTATTTAGCAAATACTAATGTAACTTCTGTGTCTTATAATAATTACTGGAACTGGATTCTTCAAGCTCTTACTTTAAATCATCTCAGGCAGAATTGAGCAGCAAATCTGCCACTGGGACTTCTGGTAGCCAGAGCATATGTAGAACTGCAGTAGTGAAAGTGTCCATGGTCAGCTGTAAAACAATTCAGAAGGAGAGTCTTTGCATGATGTACCAAATGTGGGGAATTGGGTGTAGCTGAGACTGTTGCTAATAGAGTGTGAGATTGCTCAGATGTTTGTTCACCAGCTGGGAATGGACCTGGAGTGACAGGACTGAAGGTCAGGCCCTCACATTCATAGCCATGTGTTGTATTAAATGGGCTATTTCCTTTGAACTTAAAGGAAATGTCCATTTCTTACACATTTTATTACAGAATGTGAAGTGTTTTTATAGTAATAAATGTCATATGGTCATGACTTGGTGTGTTGTTGAGAGGATGAAAACAGAGGGAGGGGAGAGGTTTTCCTTGTCCTCACAAGCATCAAACTCGTGGTTCCAGGGGCCACTCCTCTGTCCAGCAGGAATGGTTATCATAAAATCCAGGTAACAAACTCCTCTGGCTGTGCAAGGGGCCAGACAGGTAAACCTGGAAACTCTGTGGCCATTCCTGAACTGAAAGCCAAGAACTGATCTCATGTTTTCTCATTGCAGTTTCTGTCCTACCTTGCCCTTTGTCCTGAGAGCTGGGCTCAGGCTCAGAAATGGCAGAGGGAAGGCTGGCTCCCTTTGGAAGGGCAGTGAAGGAAGGATTGATTTGGATCTGCAGCAAAATAACCCCTAAAGGCTCTTTGGTGATGGAGTCTCTGCTAGGTCAGGGAATCAAAGAAGTGGAAGAGTCCCTTTCTAAGTCATTCTGGGCTTTAACCAAAAATAGCTGCTCGAGTTAAAAGAGAACAAGAATCTAAATGAGCATGGCTGCCTTAAATAATTCCACAGCCAGACATACAAAGTGTTCCTTCTGTTGTGTGGTCCATGGGATGGATTCACCTGGAGTGTTTGAAGACAGAGGAAAAGCAGCCCTGATCCTGGAGGGGAGAGAAGGCTGGGCTGGCCAGGAGCAAAGGGCAGCCCATGGAGGGGCTGGCACTCCAGCTGTGCAGAGCCCTCTGCAGCTCCCCTGGCACCTCTCCCGGGTGGCAGAGCTGGCTGCCCTCCCCGAGGCACAGGGGACGTGGGCACCCTGAGCAGTGGGACCTTCTCTGTGCTCCTGGGGAGGAACTGCCCGTGCACCAGCTCCAGTTCAAAAGATGGGAACAGGCACTTCCCTTTGAGCCTGAGGCAAATTAGCTGAGACTGTCAGTCCTTGGGGGAAGGAGGATTGAGAGTTAAAAGACTTTTTTGCCACTGAAAGGAAGCCTACAGCAAGACAGCAAGTCCCTGAAGGAATTTATTTGGAAGAGGGGAAGTGTATTTACTAAATGGGTTTTTAGACCTAACTGGATTTCCAAGGTAGTTTTATTTATTTATTTCAAGACATATTTAATAATCCTGCCAAGCCCCATGTTCCATTAATTCTAATGTGAATGTTGACAACAGAACAGGTGTCTCACTTTGTAATGTATTCTCTGGTGATGTTCAGCATTTCATACACTTGGACTACAAAACATTAAAATTAAATGGGCTTTAGTGAAATTGCTTCTTTCTTTTCAGTTTGGTCTGAGATATTATTCTAAGGATAGTGCATATAGAGCAGTGCTTTGAGCTACAGAGCTACACCCACGTGACAAACTGGGGGTGGCACTCACAGAGGAGCCCAGGGGTGCCCTGCCAGGGGTGTGGGCAGTCCTTGGCTGCTTGCAGGGTCAGTGAAGAGCCACCCATCCTGTTCTCAGCACTGGGCACTGGTCCTGGGTGTTTGTTGCACAAGGGGCAGGGAATGCACACACGTCCATCCTGTGCTCATGTCTGTCTCAGCACAAGTTGGAGATGTGCCCTCTGACAGAGCTGATCATCTGCTGGAAATGACCAACTGTGCAGCCCAAAATCCACAACTGCTGAGATGGGAGGGAGGAAGGAATCCAGTTTGTGCTCTTACATATCTCAGAAATACAAAACCAGCTTGAAAACTATTTGGAAATAGCTGTGCATGGTGCTCCAGCACAGAAGCCACTTCTCCCAAGGCTGAATTGCAGCTCTTTTGCCATTTGCTGGCTGATGCTGCAATGTTTAATTCATTTGTTTGATTGCAGTTGGAGGTGGGGTGTGAGCACAGAGCTCTTTGCTTCAGGGAAGGTGATGCAGGCAGGATGTGCACTGATTAGGTACTTGTAAGCAGCACTGATGAGGAAAAATATAAACGTGGAGACAAGAGACTCTTGAAGATAATGATCACAGAAGGTGGGATTTAGAGAGACAACCAACTAATGCTGAAGATCCATAAAGTACTTTTGACATTCCAGTGACTGGAACTTGCTGCAATTATCAGTACCTGAGACAACTGTGAACAGAACTTGCTGCCTGGCTCTTTAATGTAACACCTGCCTATTCTCATCTGCACAGACAAGACTGAGCTTGAGCAGGGCCTGAATCACTATTTTTCAAAAAACACCAGAGGGGCAGCTGCTTTCTGAAGGCATTGAAGGCCAGGGGTATTTCCCCACCATTCCCAGTGCAGCTGCTGAGGCAGCTCCCACCTCCAACCACACTTTGCAGCTTTCCTTCCATGGCAGTGCCCAAGAACTCGTGTGGTTATTGTGTTCCTCACCAGGGGAGCAGAGCTCTACAAATGACCAACATAAATGACTAAAGGGTCGAGTTTTGGCTCCACAGAAGCTGAATTTTGACCTCAAGTTCACTGAAACCAGATCATTAAACTTCTGTTTTGTTTTTGCCATTACTGTTCAACACCACGAAGCCGAGACAAGACCTTGATGGGACTGGAGAGGATGCAGCAAAAATAAGTAGCCAACACATTGGAAAGGAGTCTAAGCACAGATGGTGCCTCCCTTTGGTATGTTTGTATTCTTCCCCCTTCTACTAACATTGTCCTATTTAACCTCCAACAGAACTCCTGTGCATTTATAGGTTTTATTCCAACAAGGACAAATATAAATCAATAGGCTGCAGGCAGGTCAGAGGAGCTCATCTGAAATCACCTGGATTCAGCTGAGACTTTATTAGTGCCTATCTTGTTTTATTAATACTTTAAAGACTTCTGGCAGGAAGAGCAAACACCTAAATATGCTCAGTCTCAGTGGCTCCTCTTTCCCAGTGTTTGGGCAGCTTGTGACCAGTAATGTCAGGTCTAAATCAAGGCCTGAAGAGCAAAGCAGACTCTTCCTCCTGTTCCTGGGCACGTGGGATGGAGTGGGAGATGGACTGACAAGTACCAAGCCCAGGAGTGCACTGGAACCGTAAAGGAAGAACATGAACATCCCCAAGACCTTCTGGAGCTTTACAAATAAAAGTCTAAAACTACTTTCAAGGATTGTTGAGAGGTCATGAAGGGTCCATCTCACGTGTTTTATGAGTAAAACAAGTCCAGTTTGCATCCATGAGGGTTCTCAGGGAACTGTACAATGGCCACACTTCCAACAGGTGACAATGAACCTGCTTTTCATCTGGTTTTGAGAGGAGGTGACGCTGTAAAGATTCAAATGTGATTTCTCAAAAATTTGGGATGTATATAAACTATGGGAATCTGTTCTTAAGATTCTTTGCTCCATTTCATAATCTCCAATTTCACAGTAAGGAAGGAATTCAGTCCGGAGACATCAAAGAGCCAGAATTGTGCTTGCAGCTATTAGTTCTTAGATGAAAAAAACCCAAAGCAAAATTTAGAGCCCAAGGGATTCTGACTCTCCAGCACTTTTCAATAATGGAGTCCAAGCACACACCAAATAAATATTTTAAATCCTACTACTGATTTGGAGGGCAGCTTCTTCAGGAGGAATATTCTGGCACCAAGTGTGCATTTTACGTGCATTCATTTAAAACTTAAAATCATTTGCAATTTCTTGAGATAGTTTCATATAACTCATCATTTGTGATAGATTTTAACAGAACTGGATGACAGTTGGGCATCTCAAGAGAGAATCTGATCTCTTTGCACTGAGGAGTCAGACAACCCACATCAGCAGTTTGCCTGCCCAGGTGTTCATGAACAAAACCCCTCAAACCATGTGAGAAATGGGACCAGCACTGCAGTGGGACCTGCTTGAGGAGGACGTGCCTGCTGGACTTGGGAAGATTCATCCACTGTCTGCTGTTCAAACAAAGTTTTCCTGTCCTCCTGCTGAACAGAAATGTGCCAATAATGGTAGGGATGCAGAGCCAGCTCAGAGCTGTGATAAATGACGAGACCTCCCTGGTGCTCAAAGCCTTATCAGAGCCCATTTCATACCTCATCTGTTCTTATAAGCATAAAATGTGCAAACGCTCTGCACTGCTGTAAATGTCACCATGCTGGGGGCAAATGCTTTGATTTCCTATCAGCAAATAATGTTCCATTATTTGGTGGTTAATCATGCTTGGTGAGAGCCATGAGCTCTCAGGGCTGAGCTTCTTGCCCATCGCTCCATCTTCGCTCCTCCTGCGAATGGGCAGCAGCGTCTGCAGCCCCCTGAATGTGCCTTGTGCAGCCTGGAGGCAGCAGGGGCAGAGCCCTCACACACCAACCATTCAGGTATTGACAGTGTTCTCACTGAGGCAGTCAGGTATCTGAGCACAGAATTGGAGAGCTCGCTGGAAAATCAGTCCATCTGGTTTTCTGGCACTTTTTAGAGCAGGGAAGTGATTTGCAGTTACAGAAGAACCCACATTACCTGGTGTGACAACCTCAGAACTGCTCCTGTCTAATTAAAGCCCTTGATGCAGCAGCCCAGGCTGGGAGTGGTGGGAAGGTGGGAATGTTCCCCTGGAGGAAGGCAGGGCTGGGCTCTGCATGGAAAACTCACCTCCACTCCCCACCTGCCTTTGCAGAGGGAGAGGGAAGGGAAAGGCTTGGAGCCAATCCATGGACTGGGGTTAAAGAACAGAATTTCCAAATGCAGGAGCCACAGTGGAAGGTGCCAGGGCAGTATCTTGGCAACCAGAGACTGCCAGAGAAGCTGTACAGGGGAATCAGCTACAGCCCATCCCTAACAGCTCTCTCTGCTTTACATTTGTTATGTGTTTCTCAAAATGCATTTTTAATCACAGCATTTGAAAATACAGAATTTTTTTTTGTTGGAGAACACAATTTTTGGTTTCTGCTGAGGGGAGTTACATTTTTGTATTTGGATCAGTAATCACTAATTTTTAGAGCAATTCCACCAGCACATGCCAGACTTGCAGGGCAGGTTGAGAGGAGAATTCTCTCCTGAAGGGAGGGGTTGGTGCTGTGCTGGAGAGGGCCCCCCACACCCCCGGGGGCAAAGGCAAAGCCTCTGCTGCATCCAATGACACAGACCTGAATACACCAAGAGACAGGAGAGTTTTCTATGTGATATTTTCACCTTTTTTCTGGTTAAAGTGGCTTCTCTGGATTTCTGTATCACCCCAATATAGAGAAATTGATTTTTTTTTTTATTTTCTACATCATCTGCAATAGAAAGATCTATTTCAAAAGTCATGGGGCTCATGGCAAGAGTTTTATCACAATGCAGAATTAATGTGAGATCAGACCATTTCCAAAACATCAGCTTTCCATACAAGGCTTTTGGTATAAAAATGCAGCAATCTTGAAGCAAAATGGAGTTTGCAGAGTGACTCAAATACAAGGACAACAGATGCACATAAATGCCAGTAGATTAAAGCTTCATATTCACCTTCTTGCCCTTTTACTGTAGGAGTTTCAGCACCTATTGCTTCCTGTTATTCCTGTCATCATTAACCTTTATGGTAATGACACAAACATCAACATTTTGCAACTTATTTTGTTGGAAGTATGTCCTTAGATATGTTCCATTTGCTGCATGTAGTAATGTTTTATTCTCATACTGGAAAGGTACATTCACCTAAAAAACCCCAAAACCATAACAGAAAATAGGTAGAAGTACAAATGTATTTGATAGAGAGCAGATAGTCCAAGTCCCCAGTTATTTGCTGTTCAGTGATAAGTGAAAATCCTTCTAAAGATTGACAAGGAATAGGAAATTATTCAGAATCCCCTGAATGTTCACACTCAAGAAATAGTTTGTCTGTTTAATCCTCTCTCTCCAGCTCTAATCAATTGTCTGTCAGCAGCCAGATTGTTTCAGCTCACCAAAGGCAAAGCAGATCATTTATTGTAAAAATACTGTTATTGGCTTGTGTGTAGTTCTTTCTTCTTAAGCCACTGATGGTTCAACTGTGCTAAATAATCAGATCCTTGGGAAGAGGAACTTTAACAACTCGACCATATTTCTGAAAAATAAACGACATAAGTGGTTTTAAACAATTTTCAGTAAGACTTAACCCCTATATATTGAAACTCTTTGTCTGCCATGAACAGAAAGGCCTTATAGGTCTTGTTATTTCCTGAGCATCCATCCCTCTCCAGGCCCTTTGTTTTGGTACCTGGCTTGGAGCTGACTCAAGGGCAAGTTTTAATTAGTGCCTTGAGGTTGGAAGTCTCTTGCTGGTGCCAGGCTGCCCTGAGCTGCCCAGGGATGCAGCACAGAGGGCACAGGGCAGAGAGGGGCAGGGGCCAGCAGCAAAATGCTGCTACACCACAACAAAATGGGCCTTGGGAAGTGTCTTTTTGTAGCTCTAACTTTGCAGCAGCTTTCCTAAAGAGGACCAAAGTGCATAAATGCCCTCCAGGCAGTGGGTAAAGCTGCCCCTCGTCCCCCAACGGGCTCTGGCCCTGGGCAGCTCTGCCCTGGGCCTTCAGCAGCCCCTGCCAGTGCTGCTGGCAGAGAGAAACACCTGCCAGGGTGGGAACAGCCTCTCTGGGTCTGTAAGAGGAAATATCATCCTTTGCCCTACCTGGAACAAGTGACGTGGGGGAGTCAGAAAGGGCACAAAGTGCTGGGGCCAAATGTAGGGAGAACCCAGAGTTACCAGGATAAACCCCAGAGTTACCAGGATAAACCCCAGAGTTACCAGGGTAAACCCCAGTTATCAGGGTAAACCCCAGAGTTACCAGGATAAACCCCAGAGTTACCAGGATAAACCCCAGAGTTACCAGGATAAACCCCAGTTACCAGGATAAACCCCAGTTATCAGGATAAAACCCCTGCTGATCTCTCATTGCTCCTTTAACCTCCTGGGAACTAAGAGCAATTCTTTCAACAGGAAAGCTGAGCAGATTCACAAAGTGCAAGTTTTAAATATTATGAATTTCCACAGTTAACACCTTGGACAATAAACTGGAATTAGCCTCCTGTGCAAGTACAAACATTTATCAGCTCTGCTTGTGCCCTGCCAGACTGGCAGCTGCCACCCCTGGCATTCCAATTTCTTCACTCTGTCTTCCCAGTCAATATTAATGAGACACTAAATACTCAGATTGCACCTGCCCATTGGATTAGACTGAATAGTTTATTGTCCTCACTGTCTCATGAAGAGTGATAAGCACCTGCTCTGACCGACTTCAGGGAGAAGGTTCCTTGCTTAGAGCCTTTTTGGCCCTTGTGGGAGGTGTCTGCCAGCTGCCCTTTCTGCCGTGGCTGCTGAGGGGTGATGCTGCCTGAGAAAGCCCGTGGGATGGGCTCATCCCCTTCAGCTGAACTGCAGGGGAAGGACTGGCTGGAGGGGTCAGGGGGACACAGAAACTCTGTGTTGTCCCTGCAGACCCCCCAGCAGAGCACGAGCTGCTCACCATTACTGAGGGGGTCTGACTAGAAAAGACAAAAGGTTTCATTTTAAATAATTCTAAGTTCTACTAAGGGCAACAGGCAAGCGAGCAAAGGGTGTCACTCAAACTAGATAATGATCCAGCACTGGCTCTTCCAGGAAAATTGTGAACAGTCCTGGTTTTCAGGTGTTAAGTGGTGAGCATTCCAGGTGAGAATCTCAGCCCTGCCGTGCAAGGCACCAAAGGTCTTTTGCTTCTGGGAGTGGGTTTAAAAGCAGCTGCCCATTAATGGAGGGTTTGAATTGTGAAACAATGAGAAATACGCCCCATGGGGTTTGGTGCCACCCAGGAGGCATTTTACATTCCTCTTTTCTTTCAGCAGGAATGGATTTCTGCTGCAGCTGCAGACACAGAGCGTGACCTGCTCCCTGTGCTGGAGCAATCCCGAGCCTTCCAGACTGGCAATTCCCATCAGGTGGGAGCAATCCCGAGCCTTCCAGACTGGCAATTCCCATCAGGTGGGAGCAATCCCGAGCCTTCCAGACTGGCAATTCCCATCAGGTGGGAGCAATCCTGAGCCTTCCAGACTGGCAATTCCCATCAGGTGGGAGCAATCCCGAGCCTTCCAGACTGGCAATTCCCATCAGGTGGGAGCAATCCCGAGCCTTCCAGACTGGCAATTCCCATCAGGTGGGAGCAATCCTGAGCCTTCCACAAGGGCAATTCCCATCAGGTGGGAGCAATCCTGAGCCTTCCAGACTGGCAATTCCCATCAGGTGGGCAGCAGTGTTATAAACCAAGAGTTTTATCTGGGCCACAAGCTAAGGGCATTTATTGACATTTATATTTCAGCACACCCATGTTTAGCTGTGAGGAGTGGGGGGAACACCAACGCTGCACACGAGGTTTGCTGTGCCCACCAAGGGCAAGGGCTGAGCTCCTGAGCCTCCCTGTGCCCGGGAGGTGCTGGCAGTGCCTGAGGCTGCCCCAGCCCACCCTGCCAGGCACCAGCTGCAAAGCAGAACCCCAACCGAGGGGTCCCTGCTGGGAGTGCAGGAGCATCCCAGGGGCAGAGAGGCTCCCGAGGTTTGCAGCTCACTCTGCTCTCGGCCACGCTGCTCTTTCTGGGTCACTGTTCCTCACACAGATGCAGCTCAGCTTTACATAAGCTTTGAAATGAGGGCTCTCATTAATTTGGCTCTGCAATCCACGACCACTTCTTTTCCTTTGCCTTCTGATTCTTCTGCTTGGATGTTTTCCTTCTGCTTCTTATTTCTGAAGAAGGGATCTGGACATGAAAAGCAGGAGCAGAACAGAGCTGGGCTAATTAGCAGCTGCTTTAAGCCGCTGTTTACCCCTCACAGGAGCACATCTGCACACAACGCCAGTTTGGCTCCCAGAGGAGCTGCTGGGCCAGCCCTGGAAATCCATCACAGACCCTTCCAAACCCCCCAGTTTGCTGCAGAGGAGTCTCACGGAGAGGCATTTCCAGCTCCCCGCAGGGAAATGCTTACAAACACCTTGCTCTGCAGTCCCAGGGAGGAGGAAACTCTGTGAGAACACTCTGAGACAATGTAGCATCATCACTACTGCAAAACAGGGAGGAAAGGAATCAGGAAATGTTTGTTTTGAGGGGAAAAAAAAAAAAGGAAGATACGGGAAAACTTGAAAAGGAGTTTGCTTTTTTTTTCATCCTGCCATAAGCTCTAATTCAGCCGTTCTGGCTCCAGCTGCTGGGAGGCAGCCAGGAAGGAATTGTCCTGGTTAGGGCTCCACACCGGCAGCACCGAGCTCTGTGTCCTGGGGCACAAACACACCACCCAAACAGGGTTTGTGCCCCTCGGGGTTTGGGGCTGCTCTGCCTGGGCCTGGGGGAGCTTGGAGAGATGCTCTTCAGCTCAGCTGAGCTCCAGTTCAGTGCAGGCAGCAAACCAGGAACCAGCCCCATCTTCAACACAAGCAATTCAGGTTTAAAGGTGTGAATTTATTTTATTTTTTGATCAGTCTATGAATGTTGTTGCTCATGTAAATATATGAATTTGCCCTGATTTCCATGAGAACAACATGGAAAGATTTACACTGACTTTATGAACTAAGTTAGTTTTGAACTAAATCCTTACTGGAGAAAAAAGATTCTCACTCCAGTGAGGACAATCAAGGTCAGCCTCTGAGTCTGACTTGCAATGGTGCTCCTGTGCTCAGCACTGCTGAGGGTGTGAGCACTCCGGGCATGGGCTGAGCTCCTTCCAGACACCAGGGGAGGAGCAGCTCCTGTGTCTCTCCACCCTCCTGCCCTTGCACCTCGGGGCTTGGCACTGATGGTCTCTGGGGAGCCCTGAAGCCTCAGGAGGTGCAGCCAAACTGGGGTTAACACAGGCAGAGGTGGAGGGCACTGTTGGGGCACTGGCTGAGCTGGGAAAAGAGGGAAGAGGGAGAGGGGGACTGAATACAACCCCAGCTCCAAAGTGATGACTAGAACTGTGTGCTGTGAGCAATCCTTGTCCTTGCAGAGAGGACTCCTGCTGTGCTCTGTGTTGGTGACTTCTGGGGATGAAAAGCTGTAGGAAAACAGTATTTTATGCCAGAGAGGAATTACATCTTTAGTCACTGTCCTCACCACGTCCCATAAGTCACAGAGATGAGATCTGTTCCTGCTGTCACTCAGGGCATGACTGTCATCCCCTGAAGTCTCGTTTCACCCAAATCTTGTTGGTTCAAGGCCCTCCCTGGGACACTTCTCCAGTTCTGACATCCCAAGATGGGGTTCAGCTGAAGTGTCAGCCTGGGGTTTATGGACTCCATAGAGTGAGAGGAGACCACCCAGCTCCCCCCACAGCACAGATTCCCTGGAGTTCTGTAACAGAATACGGAAAACACTTTAAAGAGAAGATACTATATTGAGTTATCTTACTCAAAATTAAATTAGCATTTTAATGTTTTTAATTAGTTAGTTGCAGAATATTTGTACATCACTTTATAATGTTGGGAGAGGGTGTTTTACAGCATTGCACATACAATAATAAATTGTGCAACGCAGATGTTGCCACTAATTGTAATATTTTAAGTGAGGAGGAAAACACTCTGCTTAGCTTTTAATTAGTTTTATTCCAAGCAGACACAAAAATAAAAGTTGTCTTTTAAGTAAATACCATCTGCAATGTATTTCTATACCACAATCCAGTGCAAAGCCTCTCTGCAGCCTGCTCTGCTTCTGCAGCTTTGCCTTTATGGGAGAAAGCCTGTTGGTACAGCCCAGGTAAATGGGCAGGGGTGGTGGTTGGCAGCCTGGCCCTGGCGTGCACTTGGCCCCCAGCCTGCCCCAGTCACACTCCCAGCTGAGCTCAGGCTCGTGGTGCCCAAGCCCTGATGGCAGGAGGGCACAGCAAATGCCTGCCTGTCCCCCTGTCTGTGTGCCACTGGGCACTGGGGCCAAGCAGTGGGACTGGCACACTGCAGGGCACAGAGGGACTAGAGGATGACTTGCTGACCCCCCACACGTGCCAGTTTTGTCATCATGTGAGTAACATGAGGGCAGAAACTGCAGGGAGAGGCCCAAAGCCCCCCCCTGCCCCCCCAGAGCCAGCACCTCCCAAGATGCTGCACCCCCCCAGAGTCTGTGCCTTCTGTGACAGAGCTCAGTCCCACTGACCCAACCCCTAACGCTGCCAGTGTATCTTCAATTCCCATTTTCTGTTCCCAAAGCACAACAGACCCCACTGTAAATGCTGTGCCCGAGGAGGGAGGCCACTGGTCCCTGCTCTACAATTTGCATGCACAGGATGCCCCCAGCAGAGTTCCAGAGTGTGCAAAGGAAGAGCTTTGGTTCCTGTCAGACCGTGGGAGCTGTTCCTGCCCAGGAGCAGCAGCTGGCAGGGGCAGCACTGCTGGGAGGAGCCAGCACTGGGCCAGCTGCGGGCACTGCTGGCACTGGGGCTGCTCAGCACCAGCAGCCTTTAAGCTCAGCCCAAGGGTGGATAAGCTGGACTAAGAGGGTGCCTGGCAGGAGGGTGGCAAATCCCCCTCTGCTGTCACAGCTCAGGAGTCTCCTGAACACCTAACACAGAGGATGCTGCTGCAGGGCAGCCCCAGCACTGCAGGCTGAGTGTGGGCAGCGTTGGCATCACCCTCCCCAGAGAGTCAGGTGGGCACTGCCCCCCTTTGGGTCCCTTGGAGTCATACCTAGCAAGGAAAACTGCAAAGGAGCCCTCTCACCTCCCACTCCCCACATTTGCAAGGCCACAGGAAACCAAAACCTAATAAATGACCTACCCTTGCCTCTTTATGGGGAATTTTACACCTAAATTCTGCATCTAAGCCTGCACATCAACTGTTCCTTCTGAACTGATTTTTGAAACAAACCCAAAGCCATGCCTGGATCTGGGTGCCATGTGAATGTCACACTGTGGGGAGGGAGACACGTGGTTGCCATCCTCTCCTCCAGCTGTAGCTGTATATCAGTTCATCCCTAATTGAAGCAGAACCAAAACCTGGAAATGTATTCTTTAAAAATGTTTATTTCACCATTTCTCCTTAGTTTTTGTTCTTGGGGAACAAGAGGGAAGAAAGGGAGAAAATTATTAACTATGGGGCTTGTGGTGGTCTCACAAAGCAGAGAACATTTGAATTTATTGTAATGAGCTGCCTCTGGAATCTCGGGCGTGGCTGCCCTGCTTTGGGAGCCCAGAGGTGCCAGGCAGCTGTGCCCAGGGCTGAGGGGCACGTGGCCATCCCTCCTCGCTGTCCCCACACCTCCCAGCCACGTGCCAAGCCCCGGTGGCCCATCCAGTCCTGGCACTGGTGAAAGGTCCCAAGTGCTCTTCGGGCAAGTGCCAGCCTGGGGACCAGCGCCCCTCCCCTCAGTGCCACTCCCCCAGCACCGGCTGCTCCTGGAGGCTGCCCCTCCTGGTTACCCTGCAGTGACCTGCACACAAAGAATTAGCTGACAGGTTTCTTTTTAAGCAATCTTGTAGCATTCCAGGGAGTCCTACTTTTTTGTCTTATTAATTTTGCTCTGGTTAAATGAAAGCTGATAAACTAGAGACTGCTGTAAGACCCAGAGAAAATTAGGTTATGTAACCTCTTTTTTATTTATTTAGCAAGGTATCAAAGTTGTTTCTTATCATTCTTCAGGTACATTGTGCTGAGGAATAAATTAAACTGTCTATTCGACAAAGAGGAACTGATTTTTCTGCTGCTAATTTTCTCTCTTTCTCAATTCTCACTCTATTATTAGGGGGAAAAAATAACAAGCTTGGCAGACGCCCGAGGAGCCCTTCCAGCTTTGTGCGTCTCACCTCGCGCGGTCCAAGTGGTCCATCTATTGGCCTCTGCTCGACACGACAAGCGCCAAAGTCAGAAGTACAATGATGTTTTTCTTTACATAATTACTTGCTGATGTTGACAAACGGAGTGACAGCTGTGCCCTTTTTAGGGGAGATTTGTGCCGAAACCAAAGTCACGTCCATCCTTTCCCTGGATACGAAACCTGCCCGCGGTCCCGGCGGAGCCCGGAGCGGCCACATGTGCCCTGCTCCGGGGGCACATCCCGCTGCCATCCCGCTCCAGGGCCACATCCCGCTGCCATCCCGCTCCCGGGGCACATCCCGCTGCCATCCCGCTCCAGGGGCACATCCCGCTGCCATCCCGCTCCCGGGGCACATCCCGCTGCCATCCCGCTGCCATCCCGCTCCAGGGGCACATCCCGCTGCCATCCCGCTCCCGGGGCACATCCCGCTGCCATCCCGCTGCCATCCCGCTCCAGGGGCACATCCCGCTGCCCTTCCGCTCCCGGGGCACATCCCGCTGCCATCCCGCTGCCATCCTGCTCCCATCCCGCTGCCATCCCGCTGCCATCCCGCTCCAGGGGCACATCCCGCTGCCCTTCCGCTCCCGGGGCACATCCCGTTGCCATCCCGCTCCCGGAACACATCCCGTTGCCATCCCGCTCCTGGGGCACATCCCGCTGCCATCCTGCTCCCATCCCGCTGCCATCCCGCTCCCGGGGCACATCCCGCTGCCATCCCGCTGCCATCCTGCTCCCATCCCGCTGCCATCCCGCTCCCGGGGCACATCCCGCTGCCATCCCGCTGCCATCCTGCTCCCATCCCGCTCCGGGGCACATCCCTCTCCCATCCCTCTCCCATCCAGCTCCCATCTCGCTCCCCCCCGCTCCGGGCGTGGCTGGAGCTGCTCCCGCTGCACACCGGGCTGGCTTTTCATGAACGGGGATGGGAAGAGGCAGCAGAGACCTCCACACTCCAAACCCAGGGGAGGGAGGGAGCCCAGGGCTCCCACCAGGCTGGGTCTGTGCTGGAATGATGGCCAAGGAAGGGCAGGGGTTGGCAAGGAGCAGGGTCTGGGGTACAGCTGAGATGGCACCTCCCGGCTCCCCCTGGCCATGGCAGAGCCTGCGGTGGCTGGGGCAGAGAACGCTGTCGGTGCCTCTGCTGCCCGTGCAAAGCACAGGACTACAAAAAAACCCGAGAAAATCCCCCTCTGCTGCTCAGAGCTCACAGGAGCAGGGCAGGGCTTCCAGAAGCCACGCTGTGCTCATGGGGAGGCAGGAGCATGGGGGAAGGTGCCCTATCAAGGCAAGGTGCCCTGTCAAGGGAAGGTGTCTTGCTCAAGGGAAGGTGCCCTGTCAAGGGGAGGTGCCCTGTCAAGGGGAGGTGCCCTGCTCAAGGGAAGGTGCCCTGTCAAGGGAAGGTGCCCTGTCAAGGGGAGGTGCCCTGCTCAAGGGAAGGTGCCCTGTCAAGGGGAGGTGTCTTGCTCAAGGTCACCACCCAACCCAGCAGTCACTGCTCATTGGTGATTGCAAGGACTCCAAATGCAAAGTTCTGGCTCTGTTTGGAGTCATTCATTGCTCCAGGTGACCCAAAGCAGCATCCTGAGTCCCCCACCCGGGCACGAGGAGTGGCCCCTGACGGGCAGGCTGCTGCTCCCTGCCCCGCGGGGCTGGGGGACGTTGGCAAAGCCCGAGGAAACCAGGAGGGCACGTCGGGCAGCGAGGGCAGAGCCAGCAGCACGTGTGTCTGTGTGTGTGTCTGTCTGTGTGTGAGTGTGCACACACATGTGTCTGTCTGTCTGTGTGTCTGTCTGTCTGTGAGTGTGCACACACATGTGTCTGTCTGTCTGTCTGTGAGTGTGCACACACATGTGTCTGTGTGTGTGTGTCTGTCTGTGTGTGCACACACATGTGTCTGTCTGTCTGTCTGTGAGTGTGCACACACATGTGTCTGTGTGTGTGTGTCTGTCTGTGTGTGCACACACGTGTGTCTGTCTGTCTGTCTGTGAGTGTGCACACACGTGTGTCTGTCTGTCTGTCTATCTGTCTGTCTGTGAGTGTGCACACACATGTGTCTGTCTGTCTGTCTGTCTGTGTGTCTGTCTGTGAGTGTGCACACACGTGTCTGTCTGTCTGTCTGTCTGTCTGTGAGTGTGCACACACGTGTCTGTCTGCCTGTCTGTCTGTGAGTGTGCACACACATGTGTCTGTCTGTGTGTCTGTCTGTCTGTGTGTCTGTGAGTGTGCACACACGTGTGTCTGTCTGTCTGTCTGTGTCTGTGAGTGTGCACACACGTTGAGTCTGTCTGTCTGTCTGTCTGTCTGTGAGTGTGCACACACATGTGTCTGTCTGTCTGTCTGTCTGTCTGTCTGTCTGTCTGTCTGTGAGTGTGCACACACACGGGCCCTCCCCACACTGCTCTGGGCTCGAGGCAGCACGGGCAGCTCTGCCCATGGCCCTGCACTGCAAACATGGAACTGTGCAGAGAACTGATGATTAGAGACCTGACCCAGCAAATAGCTGAGCAATTGCTGAAGGGCCCCGAGGTCCTGCTCCTGTGCTAATGCTCTAACTGTCTCTGTTAATCTCAATTAGGCAGAAAACTCTATACTTATTAAAATTGTCAGCTTTCTATTTTATGTGCGTGAGGGCAAGAGAGAAGTCAAGTCAATGTGTGGATGACACTGCTGAGGGAAAGCACAAAGCACATGGACACAGAAGCCCTTTTGTCCTTCTGGGTATTTTTTAATGTTAAAAAATTGGGCTAGTTTGACATCAGGGCTCCTGAGCATGGGAAGAACCTGCTCCCACTGGGTGCTGTTCCAGGAGCACCAGAGACAGCAGAAGGTGCCATGGAGGTCTCACCAACCTGGCACCTGCAGGGCATCATTCCAGCACTGAGCTGGAGGAGGGGGCAGTTGTTTCTCAGCCCAAGACAAGTGTCAGCAGGAAATTTTACCCAGGATATGGAATGGCATGTTATAGGACAGACACTCTGAGTGTACCTGTGGGTGTTTACATGTGCTTTGGGGCATCAGTGCAGCTACAAATGGCATTAACAGGTCGTGGTTTTTTCCATCTTCTTTTCAGTATGACTTTCCTGTCCTGTTCTTGCTCCACACCTGCAGGCCTGAAAAAGGCAGTTCACCAGTTCAGATTTCAGCGTTAGCTCTGGAAGGTATCAGGTTTGTGCTTATATTAAGGCTGTGAAAGGCTCTTCTGTTTAAATCAAAAATAAAATCAATCCTTTCATTTCCTTTCCTTTCCTTTTTTTTTCTTTAATGACAACAAAACTGTGAACACAGGTAGGAAAATAATTGATGCATTCTAAGAAACTGTCAGGTGTGAAAAATGTTGAAGGCTCAACAACCCTATTAGAGCTCTGCAAAGGTGTGAGACAGCAGATTTATGCAGGAGCACCAGCACAGCATAAGAGACATACGATAGAAATTAAGACAAAATTCTGGGCAGCCACTCCCCACTTTTTCCCTCTGGAAGCAGCATGGCTGAACCAGCAGCTGGGGAGGGATATGGGGCAGGGCCAGGCCCTGCCAGGCAGAGCCCTCAGCAGTGAGTGCCCCTGGGCATTCCCACAGGGGGCTGGGAGCACAGCTGAGGGGGGCAATAAAAGGGCAGAGCTGTCTTTTCTCCCTCCCTCCACATCTCTGTTGCTCCATCACTGCCCAGACACAGGTTTGAAGTGTTTCCCCTCTCCCCTCTCCTGCCCTTGGCACCCTCTCCTGCCCAGCAGCCAGTCCAGGTGCCCACAAAGGGGCAGCCAGTGCCCATCTCCCCTGGCACCAGGAGGGTTGCCCAGGTCCACACTCTCCCTTTGCATCATCCAAAGACAGGTGGGGCCCTATAGCCAATGTTCCTTTGGGAATCTGAGCATGAACACCCCCAAAAAGTCAGGTTTGACTTGTTTTCCTGTTTGTGGCCAGGCTGGGAGTGCTGGGGGCACTTTGCAGAGCCAGTCTGTGTGTGCTGACTGTGGTGCCCCCAGGGGGTGGTTTCAGGGTTCAGCTCCTCCCCTGCCCCTCAGCTCTGTGTCCTTTGCCATGACCTGCACTGGCTCCTGCCCTGCCAGGCTCAGGAAAACCCCCTTTGCCCATCCAGCTGTGGGTGAACCCACTGAAAAGCCTCTGCCCTGTTTGCGTATGGATAAAGCCCCACGACAGAAAAACAAACTTTCCTGTAATAGCCTGAGGTTTCTTCTTTTAATCAAAACCAAAACAAACCGCCTGAAATGCATCAATTTCCCTTTAGAACTGGAAATGTTCTGACATCCCACGACAGAGCCTTTGCATCTCACTGTTCTACTGGCATTTCAGAAGCCTAAAATGAAAAATTAGCTTTCAAAAAATAGGATCTTCTTGATTAGAAAAACTTGTTGAAACTGTAATGGAAAGATCAGAACAACTTCATTAGTCTTCATTAAATAAAATAAATGTTATTTCTATTCCCTTCACATACAATCATACGTTACAACTATTAATATTGCAGAGATGTTTCTTTTTTCCCAGCATTTAATGTATAAAGCTACAAACCTCCTTGCATGAAAAACAACTTATGATCACCAGGATGACAAGCAGTTCATCTTTTTTACGTTCATTAATTTTCTGTAAATAGAGCACAGTCGCTTTGCATTGTTTGCACTAATGGAGAGCTCAGAGCAGTTTACCCTGTTACTACTTATCATTTATTTGGGTGATAATTTTAAAAAGCTTTTAAATTAAAATGATAAAGATGGTTAGGGGGAAGATACAGCCTTCAGAATGTTTCAAGCATGATGGATGATCCCAGCAAGAAAGATGGTTCCCATTTAGGAGCTGTGCCAGGGCTGGCTGCACATCTCAAGCAATTTTTCAAGCCCCCCTTGATTTGTATTTTAGGCATCTCGCCCAAAGCCATTTTGGAGCATAATCACAGCAGCCTCTGCCTGTGCCCCGTGGTGGCTCAGCCCTGTCCCACCAGTGCCAGGGCACTGCCAGCACCGGGGGTGGCATCAGCCCGGCTGGGCTGGGACAGGTGCCCCCCCTGCCTCTGATTCCCCCAGGCTGGGCAGGGAGGCAGCTGCCACCAGCACGGGCACGGGGACACCCCCAGAGCCCCCAGCCTGGCAGGGCATGAGGAGCTGGCTCAGGGTGCAGCTCCTGGCACCCCTGGGGCCGTGTGTGCCCCCTCTGTGCCTGCTGCCCCCCTGCACACCCTCCTGATGGAGAACCCCCATGTTTGTGGTGGAGACACAGCAACCAAGGTGCTGAGGGAAGGAGGGGCCCTGGTCCCTTGGCTGCCACCCCTCTGCAGAGCTCAGCCAGACAGACACCCTCCAGCCCTGCACTTAACAGGGCTTTCCCCTAAATGTCATAATTAGGAAACAACAAATAACCCTTTAGACATTCCAGCTCGAGCTGCCCCTCAGAGCCCTCCACCCCAAATCCAGGCAGCTCTGCAGTCCCAGCTGGGCATGGGGTGGGACAGTGCCAGGGGCACTGCAGCTCTGGGGGCACCCAGACACCCCCCTGGGCTTCCCTCCGAGCTGATCCCAGCTGGGCATGCCCTGGGGTGGGATGGGACAGTGCCAGGGGCACTGCAGCTCTGGGGACACCCAGACACCCCCCTGGGCTTCCCTCTGAGCTGATCCCAGCTGGGTGAGAAGGACTCCTTGGTTTGTTTGGAGCTTTGTGACAGGCAGGATGGCTTTGACACGTTAACTCCTCAACATCATCTCCCTCGGTCCCTACAGGGGCTTTGGTTTCCTGCCAGGGGGATTTGGGGTGGGAAGGAAAACCTGAGCAGCTCTGGGGAATGATTTCATCTCCTCTCCTTAACCTGGTCAGGGCTCTGAGATGAGGATGAGGAAAGGCAGAACAACCCCAAGAGTTGTCCACAGAGGCAGCTCATCTGTTTCTGCTGACTTTGGGGGGAGCCCAAAGGTCTGGCTCACCCAGACACAGGAATTGTAGGCCAGATCACTCACCCACATTTCCATCAGCTGCTCAGCAGAATTTGTTACCTCACTGCCATGCTTGTGTTGTTATTATTATCTCAGAGCTGCTTGGCAATTACTTAATATCAAAAAACCCAACCCAGCAGACAACCCAAACAGTCTCATTTCACCAAGTATATTTTGTCCTCCTTTCCCCCTGCCAATACATGCAAGACTGCTGCAATTCCCTCGGGGTAATAGGCTTGCTTTGACTAAACTTCTCAGCCCTGTATTTTCCAAAATTTAATAACAAACATTTAAAAGCATAACGGTCTGGTTTGTACCACATTCCCTTGTCATCTGTCAGTGCTGGGAGAAGCTCTCCTGAACCTGAAACAACAGCAAAGCCCACGCAGGCAGCAGAGGAAGAGCATTTCTGCTCAGGTTCAGTTCCAGACTCCTGGGCCATTCCAGCCTCTGGCTGCTGGGGGTGCTCCCATGCATTATGCACTCAGTGAGGCACTGCTATAAACCATAAACCTAATGGAAATTTAATATACTGCCATTATGCAAACTGGTGTCTGCGAGCTGGGCAGGGGCACAGGGGTTGGTCACCATTCCCCATTTTTGCAGAAAACACTTCAGAATAAGAGCAGGTCAGTTTATTATCCAACATTTCTAAATCCAACCCCTTTCCCTCCTCATGTCATCAGATTTAATAGTGTGTTTCCATAGAAAAATGCAGAAGACCCTTCCCAGCAGTGAGACAGGAAGGAAGAATTGTCTGTTATTTGGTGTGAGCTGTAAATTGAGTTCATCACAAGCCCTCAGGAGTGGGTTTGCTCTCAGTATTAGATTTTGGGGATGGCATATGGCACAGCAAGTGATTAAGGCTCTACACTGGACAGTTGAGCCTTGCTCTTAATGAAGTTCTTGAGAATTTTGCAATTAATGGGAGAATTGGGCCTCTCATAGTCTGTTTCAGTAGAATATATCACAGGTCATGATCAGCTCTGCAGCAAACAAGCTGGGCAGGCATTTGTGCCCCCCCAGAGCCCCTGGAGGGCACAGGCTCTGTCTCCTGCCCACGCAGGGGGCAGTGCCCAGATGGGCCAGGGCTCAGGGCTGGGCAGGGTGAGCTCCCTGTGCCCACCCCTGCCCACCCCTGCCCCAGCTCAGGGCTGGCTCTGTACAGCAGCATTTCCCATTCTGCTTTGTGTCCTTTGTAAAGGGCCAAGCCAACCCCCCCATCCCGGGGCCCTGGGCCCCCCCAGCCACATCCTGCTCTTGCTTTCACCAGCAACTTCTGAATTCCTGAAAATAAGGAATTTTCCTGGGAGTGCTGATTCAGCCTGAACTTTGCAGCAGCAGCTCCGAGCGCATTGAAAGATGAAATAAAAGGACTTTACAAACTCCAGCTCTGTGTGCCTGATGGTTCCCTCCAGGGAACAGCCTGGCAAGCTCTCTGACAATCCCCATCCCGAGCAGGGTTTGGTTGCCTTGTGTGCTGTGCATGCCAATGAGCTCTGCAATAAACAAGCCATGCAGCAAAGGAGAGGATTATTTATGCATCACCACATCCATCTATACAGAGAATTGGCCCCAAATTAGAAAGAGCAGGTATCAATATTGCCTACGTGCTGCCTCCCAGGGAGAGGCCTGAGGGGAGAAGGCAAAATCTCAGTACTAAGGGCTCTTCTCCTCCTCTCGCTGTAAACAAACAGCCTGTGCCTCTGGAGCTGTTTGTGCTGGCAAATACCCTGAGGTGTCACAGAAATCACTCTGCAGAGAAGAATTGCCTAAGATGATAAAAATGCAGTGAGAGCCCAGCTCAGGGCCAGGCTCTGCTGCTGTTTGGGGCTGGGGCTGGGGCTGAGGGGGAGAAAAGCCAAGGGCCAACCTTTCAACCTTTCAGGGTGCACCTGCTGGACCAGCCTCCCCTGGGCCCTGAGGGGCAGTTGGTTCCATCAAATCCAAGGGCAGGAGCAGCTGCAGGAGGGAAAGGGAGTGGAATTGGCTGCCAGCTGCATGTTTAGAGCAAATTCCTGCAGCCCTGGGAGCTGGGAGGGGACCACTCCTCCAGAAACCAACTGCACGGGCAGGGCAGGGCAGGGCAGCTGCAGGGCAGGGCAGGGCAGCTTGGACTGAAGTGGCACCCCTGGCTCTGTCACCTCCAGGGGCTTTGTGCCCTGCAGTGACTGTACAGAGGACAGAATTCCAGTGTCACTGTGAAAGCAGCAGTCAATAAAGCACCTCTGATGATGTTATTTGTGTGGCTGTTCTGCATCTCACCCAGTGGGTCTGGGAAAAGCAAATAAAGGAGTCGGGTGGCCTTAATTTTAACATGCAGAAAAATCCAAGCTTTGCTCTGATTTTCACCTGAAGCTCCTGAGCTCCAGTGACTCTGTAGCTCAGTCAAATGTAAATCTCCCTATTTTCTTTTAGCTGCCCTTTAAATTAACTTCCCTCCCTGCCCCAAAAATCACAGTGAAGTCAAACCTCTGTTGTGCAGAAAGGTTGGGCAATTCATTATGGTTCTGAAGGACCCTGAGCTCCCCCTGAGCTGGAGCCACCCCAGGGTGCTCCTGTTTGTGCTTCACGATGCTCCCTGTGCCCCAAGGGTCAGGAGACCCCACCCCCAAATCCAACCGACCCTGGAATCTCACAGACCCTTTGGCCATTGCCACCAGTGGTGCCCACAACAGTCTGTGTGTGGCACAAAGCTCAGGATGGTGTTCCCTGGGTCTGGTGCCATGGAGCCTTCAGCCACTCTGAGCTACTGCAAAGAGCTGGGAGAGACCAGGGCAGTGAGACCAAGTGTTCTGTGACCAGGGGTGATGGTGCCTCTGGAGAGCCAGCTCAGACAACTGCTGCAGGTTTGGCTTGGCCACTGAACACTCTGTAAAGCTCAGAGGGTTTTTATCACACCCATCCTTAGGAGGTTTTTGGTTTTGGCAGGACAGAAGGCAAAGCTGGTGCTGCTTCCAGTGGTGTCAGAACCCCCCTGAGAACTCACTCCCACCACAACCCTCTCATTAGCAAACCTGGTCAGAAACCAGATATATTTGGGGGTGGGCTAAGGAGAAATGATCAAAACTTTCTTTTCCACCTTCAAACTTGATTTTTATACCAGGTATTAATGAAGATGGAAGTTGGCTTTTGTTTTATTGATTGAAAAGGGGAATGATTGGTGTAACTCATAGTGGAAAGGACGTGAGGGTTTTACAGAGGTGCTCAGATATGATTGATTCATATCACTGAGATTTAGAAGGCTAAAGAAAATCCATACAAAGGATAGGGAGGGGTTTTCAGATCTCAGACAATATCAAGGCCACAAATGCTCTGCTGCTTTGTGAACATGAAAACCATCCATTGTAAGGAGCCTTTGGATTCCAGCATTTGCAGCTGAACTACTCTTATAATAGATTTTAGATTTCCCCTCACAGCATCTGTCCTTTATTTCATCATCCTTTTCACTGTAACTTAAGAAAAGCAAGAAGCAGGAAATTCACAGCTCACAGTCCTGCCACTCTTTGTAACATCTTCTGAGTATATCCATTTATTTAGAAAGAAAAAGAGACTTTTGCTAGTTAGGAAAATGTAGAAACCCCAGTGCCTGCAGTTAGAGAGCCCTGGTCCTTAAGCCAGGTTGGTGCCAAGGACTGTCCAGCTCCTGGCAGTCTGTCAGCAACACAAATCCCCACCAGCTCCAGCTCCTGAGCAGCTCCAGCTTGGAATGCAAATGTCCCACAGGCTGCAGAGCACCTTTCCCTTTGCCATAGTGTGTGTTTATCCACACCCACATGAGGAGAGCAGAGGTTCCTTTGGGTGCTCCTTGCCCAGCACTGCAGACTCACCCACAAACCCCCCTGCAGCCCAAGCTGTGTGGGCACAGCAGCCTTTGCCCCCCTGCCCAGGTTTGCTGTGCCAGGGCTGTCCCACTGCATCTCTTTGGAGAAATTCTGCCCCCTGCCAAGTTTAGGACCAATTTGATTTTCTCCAGTCTCCTGCTTGGCCAGCCCTGCCCTCCCTGTGCCCCCTGGAGATGTTTGTGTGCCAACCCCAGGCAGCTTTGGAGCCAAGGAGAGCAGAAGTGTTTCATAATGTCCCTCTAGGACTGGATTCACAAACCAGTCACACAGTTCCTCGGCAGTTCAAAGGCTGTTCACACCTATAATTAAATGCAGTAATTAACCCCAATTTACAGTGCAGTTGTAGGACAGGTGAGATGCCTCTTGCCCCAGGTGTGAGGCTGAAAAGTGAGACTCCCTAACTGAGCTGAGCAGTGGCACTTGTGTCTGTGGCACCATCTCCAGGGGTGACCCCTGAGCTCTCCTTGGCACAGCTGTGGCACCAGGGCTGCCCACAGGATGCTGCCAGTGACTGCTCCTGGTTTCTCAGGCAGGGCAGTGCCCCAGCTCTGATCCCAAAGCATTTCCCTGCCCTTGCTGAGGGGCAGCAGCAGCAGAACCCCTTGGCCACCAGGCAGGACCACAGGAATTTCTCCCTGCTTTGGTCCCTCCCATGGGTTCCAGCTTTCCTGCTGCTCCCTTTCTTTGAACTACAGCCCTCAACATCAATAAAAAAGTGTTGACAAATGGGTGTGATAAAGCTGCCATGTGCAGCAAATGCCTGAGAATATGCTGATTTCCTTCATTTCTAATAATAAAACTAAACCCCAGGAGGGTTCCATCCTTTCCAGCACATTTAGACTATATTTCTTTTCCCATTACCTTGGCTGAGCTACAAGGCAGATGATGTTCAATTTGGGTGCTAAGAAAGCAGCAGGGAGTTGTTCTGCTGCTGTTGGCAGTCTGGCAATCCCTGCAGTCCCCGGGGGAGGTTTCCTCTCCCCAGACCTCTGGAGAGGTGCCCATGGCACAGAGCCCTCCTGTGCCCAAGCCCACAGGAGCCCAGGGGGCACAGCCCCAGCACAGGGGGGCAGCACATCCTGGAAACAATGCCAGCAATCCCAAATTCTTCCAGAGGAAGACCCGAGGCAGCACCAACTCCTGTGCCAGGGGTGTTGCACCCCAGGGACACCCAGCAGCTGCCCACGAGCTGGCAGCACTTGTCAGCCTCCCCCCCAGCTCAGCATCTTTCACTCCAGTACTTATTTGCACCATCTACCAGCTCTGACTATTTAAAGCAATCAGAGATTTACATCAGGAGACTTTAAATATAGAAGTAATTTTCTGTAAACTCTTGCCTTTATTACAGGAAGGAGAAGGGAGGGAAAAGCCTTTCTTTTTTTAGATTTGGCAGGAAACAAGCAGTTAAATGAGTGAACACTATAAAATGAAAATCTCAAAGTGATTACAAATATGAAAGGAGTGAACACCAAATGGAAAGAGCTGTTTAATCAAGATAAAGTGCAGAAATCCAGCAGTTGGCCTCTTTCCACACTGCTGAGGAGATGAGCAGAGGAGGCAGCTCCTGCAGCACCACCTCTCTCAGCCCTTGGCTGCTGAGAGCCCAAAGCCAACAGCTCCCACCCTCTGCAGCTTTGCACAGGCCAAATGCCCTGCTTTATGGATCACCCTTGATATAAAGTGCCTTTAATTATTCAAGAACTCAAGTAAAGATGAAAAAGTAATTGCATTTTAATTGCTCTAACAATGGCAGGAAGCTGCACTGTGACTTAAATACGGAAAGGTGAAGATTAAGATTGTTTGTTCAAATGCCTCCCCTACAGCTCCTTAGTATTTCGTGCCAGTCTTGCCTCACCCCATGAACAGTCACAGCAGAGCGTGCCAGGTTCATTCCCCAACTCCTGAGATGTTTGCTCTGTTAGACAGCGATATCTGCAAAGTGGAGCTCGTTACCATAAGCAATTTTCAGGTTGAGGGATTCTCATGTAATGCAGCAATCCCAGACTCCTCAGCCTGAGATATTTGCCTCCCCCAGGCATGCCCTGGGGGCTGCTGGTGGCGGTGGGTGGTGCAGGGTGGTGTCACACGGCGGGGAAGTCACCTTGCCCCGTGGGCAGCTGGCAGTGCCTGGCACAGTGCGGGGCTCTGGGGCACTGCCCGGGACAGCTCGGAGTGTTCTGCACAACCAGCACACAGAGATGGGTTTGGGCACGAGGTTCTGGCCTGGCAGGGCAGGGCACTGCAGAGGGTTTGCCTTCTCCATGCTGTGCCTCCTGTGCCCAGTTTGCTGAAGGGCAGGTGGAACAAATGCCCTCAGTCAGACCCACCCACAGGACCAGCCTTGCCAGGCACTTCAGGACCTGGGCTGGGCTGGCAGTAACAGCACTTTGGAAATCAGTGCCTGGTACCTGTGCCACCTCTGAATGGCTCAGTGGGCTCTTTTTCCTTCTGCACAAGGAGGTTTTCTGCTTTTGTTGCCATCTCTGCCAGCCCAGCAGCTTTAATGCCTCACCAGCTCCTGCCCCAAAGCAGAGCCCTGCCCTGCCTGGCACCGCTCCTGTCCCTGCACCCCTGGCAGTGTGGGCAGACAGAGCCAGAGGAGGCAGGGAAAGGTGCCAGTGGGATGCCCAGTGAGGTTCTTGCTGTGTGTGCCAGCCCCGGGCTGGGCAGAGCCACCTGTGAGCTGAGCAATAACCAACACCTGACGCCTCATCACATCCCCAAGCACAGGAAGGGGAGGCCAAGCAGTTGCTTTCAGTGCTGATTTCAGGCACTCATCAGCCTCATACAGAGAGAATGGCACACAGGAATGCACAGCCAAGACTACTGAGAGCAGAAAAAGGCCATCAGAACAATTTTAAAGAAACAAGGTAATGAGTGGATGAAAGTGAATGTCACTCTCTCTCCCTCTTTCCATTCCTCCCCTTTTTCAGTGGTTATGATGCTCAGCACGAGTTCAGGGCTCCTGCAGGTTATGCAGCATTTTCAGCAGCAGCCCAAAGAGAAGTCCTGAGGTTATGAAAGTGTTGTTATAGGGGAGGTTATTTATGCTGGAAGAATCAGTAATTCAAATTACAAATCCAAATGGAAGCAAATATATCCATTTATGAATTAACTAATTGTTAATTTAAATCCAAGGGAAAATAAGCCCCATATTGGCTGTGCCTCAGCAGCCCCTGAGCTGCTGCAGGTTGGACAGACCCAGTTCCCCCAGGAACAGAGACAGGAACTGTAACTCCCCACCTGGAGCCCCCAGGGGTCTGGGAGCCTTCCAGCCCTGGGGGGGCCCTACCCTGGGGGCTGAGCCAAGCCCTGGCTGCAAAACTGAAGGGGGATGAGATGAAGCTCATTGAGAAAAGATTTTACTAAGTTAAAAGCATTAAAGACTCTCCTCAGTCCTGTGCAATGGGAATACCACCATAACTAAGGCTGAATTGCAATTTGCATTCAAAAGCAGAAAGAAATTACTGTAGTTCACATTTCAGTGAATGAAATTCATCTAATGAATTAGCTTATGTTGTGTGAGACAATTTCCCATTTCAGAGGAAGCCAAATTTTGTGCACAAGGCTTTAAAAATAAATTATTTTCCATTTTTTGCAGAAATATTCTCCAGTGTTCCTTCCTAAAAGTGTTGTCTGTCTTCCCTGCAGTCACTGGGGAGTCCTGCCCGGGGGAACCCCCAGTTCCTGGGGCAATAGGGAGATGTTTTCAGCCTCCCACCTCCTTGTTGAGCAGGGGAAAGGCTGAGGAAGCCCTTTGAGGGCATGTGAACAGGGAGGGGCAGTTGCCCTGAGGAAAGGGCTGGTGTGGGGCCAGGCCAGGGGAAGAAGGGGCACAGCTCTGCAGGGAGAGCAGAGGGGCAGAGCAGCACATCCAGAAATGCCACCACGCTGCTCCCCCCGCGCTCCCTGCAAGGCATGAAGAGTCCCAGGGGAGATCCAGCTCTGGCTGCAGCCCCAAACTGCTCAGCCAGGAGCAGCAGGAGGTGCCCTGAGGGGCATGGCTCGTGCCCTCCCTCCTGTCCCTGGGCAGCCTCGTGCTCTGCTCCTCCAGGTAACTCTGGGACAACAGGACACAGCAGACCTGACAGCACATCAGCACCCAGTGACCACAGGGAAGCCAAGCTGAGCAGAGGGATGGAGCTCCTCTCCCACGAGGAAAGGCTGAGAGGGTCGGGATTGGTCAGCCTGGAAGAGATGGGTATGGGGTGACCTAATTGTGGCCTCCTGGTATCTGAGGGGAGCCCATAGGAAAGATGGAGAGGGCTGTTTCCAAGGGCCTGGAGTGACAGGGCAAGGGGGAATGGCTTCAGACTGAAAGAAGGTGGGTTTACGTTGGATATTAGGAAGAAATTCCTCCCTGTGAGGGTGGGCAGGCTCTGGCACAGGTGCCCAGAGAAGCTGTGGCTGTCCCATCCCTGGGAGTGTCCAAGGCCAGGTTGGACAGGACTTGGAGCACCCTGGGCTGGTGGGAGGTGTCCCTGCCCATGGCAGGGGTGGCACTGGATGATCTTCATGGTCCCTTCCAAGCCAAACCATTCCATGATTCGATGGTTTTCTCAGACAGGGGAGGTGTTGCCAATGGCCACATGATCCTGAAACCCCAACCTGTGCCTGTCCTCCTACATCAGCCTTAGAACCCCCCCAGGAAACGTCTCTGCACTGATTCCAGGCTGCTTTGAGCACAGGCAGCATTTGCTCCCTCTGTGCAGCCTCCCTGGGGCTGCCCAGGGAAAGGTAAAGCCTCTCACTGCTGGGAGAGCCTCCGGAGCATCTTTCAGAATATCCTTAAGTGGCAAATGACCTGCAGGAATTGCAACATTTTCACCTCAAAAAAGGCTGCTGGCACGATCAGCAGAGCTGCAGGACCACACTTAGTCTCACAGAAAAGAGCTTTCTCAGGAGGTGTTTGTGCCTCCTGCTCCTTCTTCAAATGCAAGTAAAGCAAATACCTGATTGTTACCATTAAAAATTCAGCACCTCTATTGTTTAAGCCATCAAAGCCATTATGAACCAAGTGCTAACATATTTTAAGGCAATGAAGCAAGCACAGGATCTAAGTGAGCCCAGTGCTCTGGGTTTGGCAAGTGCAGGAGAAGGATGAAATTACATTTGTGACAAGGGACATCACTCGAGTTGAATATCAGCTCTATTAAACAGGCAACAGTGAATGCAACAGCTCTGCAACACCTCTGATGGCAGCTGGGGAAAGGGTTTGGTAGGGTCAGTAGTTAAAACCAGAGCAGAATAATTCTCTCATTGCTGCCTTCACAGAAAGCTCCAGAAGGAACACACATTTACCAGGAAATGTAACTGAGTCTATGGAAATTTATTCCAGGAGAATGTTCCTTTCTTCCATGGTAGTTGTTTGGGTTTTCTTTTTGGTTTCAGATTATGAAAATGATTATTCAGAGGGGAAAATAGTATTGTACAGATGCCACTGTGCAAGCAGTAATTTTGGGAGCAGTAAAACATCATCATCAGAGAACGTGGCAATTTGATTTACAAGTGAACAGAGAGGGGAATGTGACAGCAGGAGAATGAGGGTGAGCTGTGCTGGGGTGAACCCACCTGTGGCACTGAGCTGGCTGATGGGCAGAGCTCCTGCTGTGCCCACAGTCCCTGCACAGGCTCCTGCAGGGCACACCGAGCTCTGGGGCAGGTTGGCCATGGCAGGCAGGGCACTGGCCCCAGTTCCCCTTGGCTAAAGGCAGCTCCCTTGGGGCTATAAAACCTCTGCTAGAGGGTAGTTCAGAGGGTTGTATGTTACACTAATAGTCCCTAAATTCAGCTCAATCACCTGAGGAGCAGTTTCAGCCTGTTTTTAGAGCTTCCTTCATCTCACCAGTTTCCCTTTCTAGGGCAGAGACCCTCCAAAGCCTGTTCCAGCCTCAGCCCAGCCTGGTGGCCCTGCCGTGCAGCTCCCACAGCAGCCCAGCCTGGTGGCCCTGCCCTGCAGCTCCCACAGCAGCCCAGCCTGGTGGCCCTGCCCTGCAGCTCCCCCACCTCATGGCAGCCCCTGCACAGACAGTTCAGTGCAGGCCCAGGGGGAACTCTCAGAAAGCAGCCCCAGCCTGTCAGTGGCCTCATTAAGCAGAGGGCACCTCGTTCCCCCGAGGCACAGGGAGCAGCTGATGGACCATTAGCAAAGCCAGGGCTGCCAGGGCAGGGCTTGGGCAGGGTGACCCCACTGCCCTGGCAAGGGAACAGCAGAGAGCAAGGAGGTTAATTAGTTTGTACTTTAATTAATTTGCCGTTCCTAATAGATGTTACAGATACAGTCCTGAAGTCTTGCTTATCTGACAGGGTAAATTTATCACATGTCAAATGGGCAGCATATGCCTTCCCAGCCAGCTGTGCCCACATGTGCACAGACAGAGCTCCTGAACTGAGCCCAACTGGGAGATGGCATTTGGTGCCCAGGGATGGTCCTGCCCTGCTGAGCCTGCCCATTAATCCAGAGTCAGACAGGCACCCCTGTGTGAGGCTGTGCCCTGCTCTGTGTGGGCTGCTCTGCCTGGGTGGGCACACTGCTGGGCTCCTTGGTACTGCTGGAAACAGCCAGGTCTGAGGCTGCCACCTCCCCTTCTCTGCCCTCTGCTCCCTCTTTTGCAGCAGAGGGAAGAATTGTTCCCTGCTCAGGGTGGGCACTGCCCTCGGGCAGAGCTGCTGAGCCTGAGCTGCTCCTGATGCTGCCAGCATCCTGCCCACTCTGGGCTGGCACACTGGTGCTGCTGCTGCCAGTCAGAGCTCAGCCCGCTGCCCTGCCCCACTGCCCTGCCCCACTGCCCTGCCCCACTGCCACCCTCCCAGAGCACAGCCCACTGCCCTGCCCCACTGCCCTGCCCCACTGCCACCCTCCCAGAGCTCAGCCCGCTGCCCTGCCCCACTGCCCTGCCCCACTGCCACCCTCACAGAGCACAGCCCACTGCCCTGCCCCACTGCCCTGCCCCACTGCCACCCTCCCAGAGCTCAGGCACTCACTTCATTTGAAGTTTCATCTCGCTGAACATAAAGAGATGCACACGGGTTTGAAAGGACTCCCTTGGACAAAGTCCTGCAGGATCAGCCTGTGGAGTCAGCACAGCCTGTGGGGTCAGCACAGCCTGAGGAGTCAGCACAGCCCGGGAGGCAGCACAGCCCGAGGAGGCAGCACAGCCCGAGGAGGCAGACTCTGGTCCCCCTGAGATGCCACATGCCCTGTAAGATAAGAGCTGTACCAAAACCAGAAGAGTTTAGCCCCAGGAATCAGCAGCTCAGGATGCTGAGTGTGCCACTTCCCAGGGCTCAGGGATTGTGGCTGCTCACAGGGAAGTCAGTGGGGCCCTGGGTCTGTGCTTGGCACGAGGCAGCTGCCCCTGCCCATCACAGACAGGCTGGAAATCCAGAGTCAAGAGCAGAATAGGGGCACGAAGAGTGAGGGGATCAGACCTAATGCTGCTAACAATGACAACAGCAGACCTGGGCAGCACACAGGGCTCCGTGCCATCCATGCAGAGGGGCTTGTTTGACAGAGAGTTGCCCTGTGAGACTGTTGAGCCAGCTGGGAATACTGATGTGATTAACAATGATTTGATTTGGAAATCAATGCAAAGGAGATTGTTTACTTGGTCCAGTTTAGCCCCTGAAATGCCAGTTTGAAGACAGGGAGAAATTCAGCCGAGGCAGGAAGGGGTTTGGGGAGGGCTGGGGTGTTTGTTATTTTTGCAGACATCCGTCTGGGTTCTGGCTGGGCAAAACTCGAGCATTCAATCAAATGGTTTCTGTGTGTCTATAATAATCCACACAAAGGAACAGCTGACAGCTCATGAGCATTTAAAGATAGAGCAATTCCTATTTAGCAATCTTGTGATTGCATTTTCTGTATCGACGTGAGAGGCTTCCTAATTGTTCTGCGGCTTTTGTTGCAGTTTGGCTGCAAATGAAACACTCTGAATTTACAGGAAAGCAAACACAAACACTAAGTCTTTAAGAGGAATATTAAGAAGCCATTCTCCTGGGTCACAGAGCAAAGAGGCTGCACATGCACAGCCATTAATGTTGCCAGGTATAAGATGTTGGGCTTATATTCTAACCCGAGGAGGAGGGATAATTCACCACAGATAATTTGAATTGGAGAGAAGCATTTTTTAAACTTTAGTCCCATTAAATTGTCTCTTCCCCTTTAGCTCCAGGGAGCTGCTTCTGCCAATAACTCCTGGGAGCACTGCAAGAACCCCTGGGTAAAATTTTATGGTGCAGATTGGAAAGCAAACCAGTAAGCAATTGATAAATGATCTCTCCTGACATTAATATGTTTTTTGAAGTACTTGAAAAGCTCAGTGATGAAATCCCAGATTCCATATAATCCCAGATTCCACACATTAATTTTGCTGAGTAGCCACTTGCTCCACGGAAACCACTATAAAATCTCAACACAAGGCAGAGCAGTAAATGGCCCAGCAGAGCAGAGAGCTTGTCATCTTAGTGATGCCCCTGGGAAATCCAACCTCCTTAAAATCAGCAGCTTTGGCAGTCGGGATGTAATTATTTCATTACTCACTGTGGGAAATCGAAGCTGTTCCCACCCAACAGGTTACTCAGATCCCAATGAAACACTCGGTGTCTCCATGTGGAGCTGCCAGACTCTGCCTGGCCTGAGCCAGGATTACCAGGCTAGGCTGAGTCTGTTCTGAGCAGGGAAGTTGAACACACAGAGGGACAGTCCTGGCTCTGGGTGGATCCTGCTCAGCACACCCTGACGGGGCTGCAGGGCACGGGCTGAACCAGGGGCTGTGCCCACAGCAGAGCTGGCTGCTGGTGCCCATCCTCACACCTCCTGAGGCAGCAGCTGCCTTTGGGTGCAGAGGGAGGTGCTGGAGGCTGTGGGAGCTCTGCTGGGCAGAGAGCTCACAGCTGGCTCTATCCAAGCACAGAGAGGAGCAGGACTGCCCATGGCTTGTTGGAGTCACTGACACTCTTGGACACTCTGCTGAGACTGTGCACAGACATCCCCCTGCCATCCTCAGGACCAGCTGCTCCATCCTCAATGTTCTCCTCAAAGACTGAAACTTCTACCTCCTCTGAAAGCTGTCACCTTTCTGATCCAGTTCCTGACCAGATGAGAACAAACTCCCTCCCTCTGAGACAGGAGATCACACCTGCAAGGTCACCACCACAATTCTGGTATATCCACGTAGGCCTGGACTGCTCAGACAGAAGAGTTTCCCCAGCTGGAGGTACCTCAGCACCCTCAGGCAGTGGGACCACTGTGGCTCTGCTTTCTGTGCCAGGACATGTTTCCCCTTCAAACAGCTCAGGAAAGTTGAAATGGCTACAGACCAGAAGAGGTGCCAAAATATCAGCTTATAGAAGATGCTCTGCAGCTTAGAACAGATTAGCACATTTTGCATACAAAAAGCACTGAATGGAAACATTGAGAGACTCTATATTTGGACACTGGGCAATATCAATATAATCCAAGGAAAGCAGAACAATCCTGCAGTGGGAAACGTCATCAGCAGTGAGGCTGAGCCCGGACTGCAGCAGTTCCCAGTTCAAATGATCACAGCAGTTTGGGCTGTGATTGCCTCACACCTCAGAGGCTTTTCACCAACATTTTTTCTGCAACTGAATTCTTTGCAGTAGACAATTTGAGGAGTGATTCAGTTCACTGCAGTCTCCTCCTGAGTCTTTACTGAAGCAAAGGTTAAGCATTTTAAACAAATGGCTCTGCCTTTTGAAATGGGATGCAAACTCCAGTTGGTCACAACTAGACATTCAGACAAAAGGAACTTCAATTCTTACAGGTGAGATCCATCTACATCCACTGATTTTTATTTCAGCAATTCCGTGCTGTTTTTCAGCCTCTTTGTGCAACTCTTCAGTGAGGCTTTATATCTCCTTGTCATCTATTTGTAATGTTTACTCACATAAATAAGACCTAGGTGATTTGGACAGCAGCCAGAAAACACCCCTACCATTAAAATTATGAGCTAATTTGAGCAGTTCTTCAGCACTGGCAGCAGAGGAGAGTCCTCTCTCTCGTGTGTGAGGAGAAGGAGCATTTTTGGTGCCTCTGTGCATTGTGGAAAGGCAGCTCTACCCACAGGAGTGCAGTGCCAGGTCAATTGTTTCTATTTCTGTAATGTGCTCTCCTAGCACAGCACCTGAAGAGCTGCCTCTTCCTCTTTGGTTCCATCAGTGAGGATGGAGAGTGGCAGACACAGTGCCAGCCCTCCATGGGCACAGGGCCCTCAGGCTGGGTCCAGTCTGAGCCACAGAAATGCAGAAATGTTTCCCTGCCCTGCAGTGTCACCCCGAGCTCTGCCCCGGGTCAGGGTCAGCCCCAGCCCAGGGCACAGCTCAGGGTTCAGCTCAGCACCTTCCAGGCTGCTGCAGCCCTTCATTCCAGCTCCATTCCAGACTAATCCCAGCCCTGCCTGTGAAGCACCAGCTGAGCCCTGGCCCAGCTCTGTGAGTGTGGCAGATAAACAGCACAGGCTCCTGTTTGCCCCACTGCTCCCCCGACAGCAGCACTGCTGACACCAAGCAATGCATCTCAATAAACCTGGAGGGCTGTTTGGCTTCCCAAGCAGCTCTGCAGGCGGCTCACAACGGGCCCTGACGCTGCTGCAGGGAAGGGAAGGGATGAAGGGATGAAGGGATGAAGGGATGAAGGGATGAAGGGATGAAGGGAGCATTCCTGGGGTGCAGAGCAAACCCCAGCCCTGCAGCAGAGCCAACCACACCCTGCTGGGATGGAACAGCCCTGGGACCACTGCACTGCTCTTCCTGTTAAGTCCAGGAAAGGAATGGAATACCTTCCCAGTGCCAGGCAGGGGATGTAATGGTTTTGAGAACATCCCCTTGTTGGCTTTACACTTTGTCCCAGTGGCACCTGTAAATTCTTTGCTAAAATTCATATTTTAAAAGCAAAATCCTAGAAATATAGAATGGTTTGGGTTGGACAAGACCTTGAAGATCACCCATTTCACCCCATGCCATGGGAAGGGACATCTGCCACTGCCCCAGGTTGTTCCAAGCCCCATCCAACACTCCCAGGGATGGGGCAGCCACAGCTTCTCTGGGCAACCTGTGCCACGACCTGCCCACCCTCCCAGGGAGGAGTTTCTTTCTAATACCCAATCCAAACACACACTCTTGCAGTTGAAAGCAAAGATTCAGTCCCTGTTTTCCCCACTAAAATGCTCAGCAGACCCTTAACCACCCACTCCACCGGGTGCCCACTCTGCTGCTGGCACCCCTTTCCCTTTCCCTGTTGAGACCAAGAGCCTGTTTTTCTGGAAAAACAAGAGCGCATTCCCACTGATCCAATTCCCTCCAATCCAAATCCTGCTGATCCCATTCCCTGAGATTCCATTTCCATAGCTCCCATTCCCTCCCATCCCATCTCCAGGGATCCTGTTCCCTCTCATCCCATCCCCAAGGATCCCATTCCATCCCCAAGGATCCCATTCCCCCACATTCCATTCCCCCACATTCCATTCCCAGGGATCCCATTCCCAGGGATCCCATCCCGCTCTCCCCGCTCCCCGCCCGCTCTTTGCCGTTACGCTCCTGCCCCCTGGTGGGCAGCAGCAGAACTGCAGTTCCCGGCGCTCCGGGATCCAGAGCGAATTCCCGGGACACGCCGAGCCCGCGGCGGGTTCCAGTTCCCGTTCCTGTCCCCGTTCCCGTTCCCATCCCCATCCCCACAGCCCGAGGGCAGGGCCAGCCTTTCCAGGGCTCCTGGATTTGTTCTGCCCCGGCAAACAGCCACGTTTGTGGCCTCTCAGCCGATTTTGAGGAGTTGGCAATTGTTTCTCCAAGGGGATTTATAGGAGCCGGTTTTCTCCAGCAGAAGTTCAGAGCATTTGTGCTGTTTTTTTCATTTTCCCTGAGGATGTGAACTGAAGGATTAGCAGAAAAATCACAGAAGGAAAGTAAAACCAAACAGCAGAAAGGCCAGAGCTTGTCACGTGTCTAACCAGGATGGAGTAATGACATTTTAAACACTAAGAAAATTACAGAGACCAATTTCAAAGTTACCAACACACCAAATTTAGCTGGAGAGCCCCTATGAAAAGGTGGAGAGTAGTGGGGCTTCCAACTCCTAATGTAATTAAATGAGAGAAGGACTAGATCTGATGGAAACGATGCTGTGTCTGACTGCACAGAGGCAGCCAGATGTGGGTGACAGGCAGGTTTTCAAAGGCTCCTGGAAAGATTTGTACATTTGTTCCTGCAGGAGCTGGTTCTGGCAGCCCCACCAACCCTCAGTGTCACAGGGAGAACACTGTGAGCAGCCACTCAGGTGCAGCATTTCACTGGTTCCTTCAAAGTTCTTGAAAACAACTTTCATAAATTGTAGCTCATGTTAATCCCTCGCAGTTGTGAGCTGATGTTTGAATTTGTTTTGATGTTTTGAGTAGTGGAGGGAAAAAACTTTTTTTTTTAATGGAAAGCTACAGAACAAACCAAACATTGTTGGTTTCTGCCCAAATTGCATTTTTTTCCTTCCACTAGCATTTTGCAGCAAAAAGCACTGAACTGCTGAAAAGAATTAGATCTACCTACATCTTCTTGTCTGAAAAGCAACAGAGAAAATTCCCATTAAAATGAAACCTAAGCCAAGGTGTATTGCCAGCTGCAAGTCCATTTATATGGGGCACAAATCCTCCTGAAGCAGATCACCCCAACATCATCCCCTGTCTTGGGCCTGATAATTGTATTCACTTCCTCCTGCTACTGAAAGAAGCCAATTTGACTTTAAAACCAACAAACAAACCAGAAAAACATCTCAAGGAAAGCTGTACCTTCTAACACAGCTTCTTGGCTGCCTCTGAGCAAACTGTAAATAATATTTTTTCTTAGGCTGAAAGATTTGGCTCACGGTCCAACTCAGCACATCCCCACTGTGGCACTGCCCCTGTGTGTCTGCACGTGGCACTCCCCAAAAAGGGCAGGAGAGCTTCAATCCCTGGGCTGATCAAGTTATTCTCTGCATAACACTCAGTGGAAGAGAGGACAGCCAGGACTGGGTGATGTCCCTGCAGCCTCTTCGATGCTGTGCTGCTTCAGAAAGGACCTCAGCTCTCCATGCTCCCCAATGCCAATGCCTGCAGGGCTGCCCCTGCCACACAGCTCTGGTAGGGGAAATTTTACACCATAAAGCTGCCAAAGCCTGGACCCAGCCCTGCACCCCAGCCCTGCATCTCCTTGATGTCTGTTAATGCCTCTCAACATTGCATGGTCTAGACTAGAGGATTCCTCTTGATCCCACCCAGCCTTTTTTCTTTGACCCTTCTAATTTCTTACTGAATCAGAAACTTCCCATTCCAATACACAAAGAATTCCAGCCTCTCTGGCAGCTTTTCCAAGCTCCATTAGAGCTTCACAACCCTGAATAAAGTGCAGTTGGTTTAGCACAGTCAATGGACTGCAAAGTTCCATCATTTGATTTATTCTCCTTTGCAGAAGTGCAGCTCCCCTTGCAGAGCCCTGCCTGTCCAAGGGGTGGATATTCTTCCCTGTCCTGGCACTGTCTCTCTGGTTACAGCACCAGGCACAGCCTGTGGAGTCACTCTGGAACTCCACAGGACCAGGAGCAGAGTGAGACAATGTCAGTCCTCCCACATGAGGAATGGGAGGGCTGGAGGGGGCTGGATGTTCCACATCCTTTGCATGTTTTCTCTTAGGTGAAGTGTGATCAGTTCAACTCTTTTTTTCTACAGGTAGAATAAAGAAATACAAAAATCCTCTTTGAATACCTCAGTAACACGTCCTCAGCTGGGTCATTATAACCTACTGTGAGGCATTTCCAAAAATTAACATTTCACCATGCTGGGTCCTCAGCTGGGTCATTATAACCTACTGTGAGGCATTTCCAAAAATTAACATTTCACCATGCGGGTCAGCAATAATGAGGGTACTGACAAAAGGTGCCAGTGCTCAGTTATACAAACCTGTGCCAGCTGAGGAATGTGCCTGCCCATGTCTCAGGCATCTTCTTCTACAAACTGGTAGCTTCAAACCTGCCCAGGAAAAAGAAAAAAACAAGCAAACCCTCCCGAGTGATGGGGCAGCCACTCCCCTCCAGCACCAAAGCCCATCCCTGCGAGCAGTTCCTGCTGCAGCACCAGGAGCTGCCTGGCAAAAAGCCCTTGCTGGTACAGCTGTAATTATAGAAATCCCTTCGATGTGTTTGTGTCAAAGCCATTGATCAGGAAACAGCATTAATTAGACCTAATCCACCCCTCGGAGGCACCAGAACGTTCCATCACGGCTGGAGGGGCTCAGGCAGCAGAGTGGGTGTCTCTGCAAGGCTGCCCCATTCTATCCTCGTGTCTGAAGGTGTGAAAGCACAGAGGGAAACAGAGGGAAGCAAACAAAAGAAAAGCAGCAGCTTTGCAAATTTACCCTTCCAAGGTGAGTTGGCTGTGAGGTCAAACCCTGCTGGGGCTGTGCCTGGGCAAACTGAGCTCATCCTGAAGGTTTGTGCCTTTCAGGAAAACACTGAAATATCAGGGAGCTACTAAATACCATCACTGCAGCAACCAAGTAACTCACATCCATTTGTTTCTCTCAGAGCAGCAAACACCAAGCATGGAGAAAGGGCTGAATAAACCCCCTGGGGTACTTACTGACTGCAGGGGGGCAAAGGCTGAGAGCCTGGCAGTGCTCCAGCCTCCTGCCAACCCAACTGGTGCCCTGTGCCCCCATGGCCACCTCAAACCCAGCACCTGCCACACACAGTGGGAGGCAGCCCCGGGCAGGAGGGGGAGCTGGCACTGGGAAAGTGCCCCAGGACTGAGGCTCTGAAGAGTTAAAGCAACCAGAGGAATCTTAACCAAACCCAGAAACATTAGATTAAAAAATAAAGAATAAAATAAAATTAAAAAAAACAACCTCAAGAAAGCCAAGCAGCAGCTCTCACAACAGAAAATTAATGAGATTTTGATAACCCCCTATTTAAAAATGGAATGTTTCCATTTCAAAATGCACAAAGACTAAAATCTTCATAAATATCCTCCTAAGAAACTTCTGATGCTGTTTCCGAGTCTGGGTAGAACAGCAGAGCCCGAGGGTTGCCATGGCTACAGGCAAATTCGGGCCCCAGTGTTTTCCAGCAGAGCAGCTGCAGCATCGGGCAGGACCGAGGGAAGGGGAAGAGGCAGAGCAGCTTTGAGTCCTGAGCAAGTGACTCTGAGATTGCCACTAACACAGCTTAGAAACTTCTAATACACTCTCTGCTTTTTAAAGAAAACCCTGCCCTTGGCAGCACCCCAGCAAATGGGGTCAGCACTGCTTGAGATCCCTGCCAGGAGAAGGGCTTTGTTTTCAGGCTGGAAAACACAAACATTTCCACTCTAAGGCCCTGCCTGGTGCGAGTGCCCGGGCACTGAGGGGTGTGCCATGACCTGGGGCACCTCTGAGGGGCAGGAACTGGCAGCAATGGCCTACAAATGCCCCAAGAGCCACAGATTTCTGTACCCAGGAAAACCTCTCCCTTGCCTGAGCTTGCACAGGAAAGCACACAAAGGGGAAATGTGGAAAACAAGTGATGCTCCAACACCCTGGCAGGAGGTTTTGGAAATGGGGCTGTGAAATTTGGGTGCTCCTTTGTTGCATAAAACCAAAGGAAAATTCTCTGGACAATTTTAGTATGGTTAAGGTAGAGAGAAGGTCTTTAACTGAAGGGCTTTAAGGTGCACAAAATACATGAGCACACACACAGAATAGCTTTGATAATTTACACTAATTATCCCAGCTAATGGGACACTCCCATCCCAGAATTTGTCCTTCCCCAGACACTCCCTCAGGGCCACCCTTTGACCCCCTCCCCAAACTGGGTGGGCCCCACCACCCTCTTCTCCTGCTCTTCCTCTTCCTCAGCCTTCTGTCCTGCTTGGAGCAGATTCCAGGATCCTGGGCCTTCTGAGCAGCTTTGGCTGAGGCTATTTCAAGGAGTGCTGGATATATCCTGTTCCAACACACTCTCTTCAGACTTGATGTCTCTTGGCTTGCTAAAAAATCTCCATCTACTGACAAGAAACATAAGCAAGATTTTGGAGTTTGGTACAGAAGTATTTGGTTAAAAGCTCTATCCTAAAATTACCCCAGAAAAGTGCTAAAAGCTGCATTAAAATCTATATACTTGTGAACCTTAAGGGCCCACCTGCCTCTGGTGGTGGGTGGTGGTTGCTGGGCACCAGGGGGCATTTCCCTGCCCTGTAGGAACTGGAACAGGCAGAGCAACCACCTGAGCACCAGTGCAGGGAGCACATGGACCTTCCTGCACTGTGGGCACCTGTTCAGAGCAGGGCTGAGCCACAGCACCAACAGCCTCCTCTGAACCACTAATGTCAACTGTGGCAAAATTCCTGGAAAACTTCAAATAGATTCATGCTGTGTCCTCAGCCAAGTATGTCCCTGTGTCCCAGTCTGCAAAACAACAATAAATATAGAATAATATTTCTCACTGGAATACCAAGGGCTTTAACTCCACCACAAGAATAATTGAATTGTTATCTATAGACAGTGGAAATGCTTGGCTGGGCTGGGGTTATTTTTCTAAAGAAATTAATGATCATTATTTAATACACTATTATGAATCTGAAAGAATCATCCCAGTGATGATTTTTTTTGTACAAATGGGTTCATTTATCTGTGAGCTGCTGCTCAGAGGTCCCCCCCAGCACAGGGGGAGCTGCCTGGACCAGGGCAGGGATGCACAGAGGCTTGGGCTGCTCTGCCATCACCTGTCCAGCACTTTGCAGGCACAAAACAGACACTAATCCATTCTGCTGGGCAAGGCAATGTTAGTCCAAATCTGAGTTTCAAATTTCCTTCACATCTTGAAGTGAAGCAGCTTCTGTCCTGAGGAGTGTATGTTTGTTTGTTCCAAAATTCTTTGTGGGGTAAAAGAGAAAGAAAAACAAAGGGGAGGAAAGTCAGAAAAACAAGGGGGGGGGGAGTGGGAAAGCCCCTCATTTTAGGAACCAGGTACTTACTGGCAGGCAGAGACCCCTCAGTGCCTCAGTGGGCTCCTGGCACAGCCTGCCCAGCTGCCTTTGCCCAACGCCCCTCTCCAGGCTGGCAACAAGGGATCAGAAAATGGAAAACAAGTTTGAGTACCAGAAAGACAACTTAGCAAATATCTTTCAGAATGTAAATTTTGGAAGTGTCTCTTTGCCAGTGTGAAGGCAGGCTGGTACAGCAGAGTCAGGGAGGGGTGCCACTGCACAGGGAATTCTGAGCTTGAGTCCATGTGTCCTGTCAAAGGGACAGACTCCCCGGGATGTCTTTAGGCATTAACTTTTCTGATGTGGAGTTTTTTTAAGGGAAAGAAACAGAAGATATAAAAAGCACAACCTGCTGCATGATTGAGCTGTCAGAAAAACAGATGGTGAGTCAGTGCAAAGCAGTGACCTTAGTCAGCACTGAGCAGCTCCCCAGCTTTCAAGCCCTGCTGTTCCTTTTCCAAGGCAGAGGAGAGGCTTGTCAGGGCTGTGCTTTCCATATATACACATGCACACTCATGCTCACATTAAAGTGCTCTTTCTCTTGGCTGTGCAGACATCAGGACTGCTGAACCTGACATAAACTCATCATTTTCCTGGAAGCTGAAAGGGCTGCCAGCCAAAAAGCTGAGCCACACTCAGCAACAGCTCTCTTGCCTTGGAGAACCAAAGGGCAGCACTGCAGAGCCACCTCCAGGAGGGTGCCAGGCACAGCCTCTCCCTGGAAACCTGGGATCCTGTGCTGGGAATCAGCTCCTGCTGCAGCCTGCCCTGGCTCCTCTCAGCAGCACTCCCTGGACACCACACACGGGACAGAGGGAGGCAGAGGCTCAAGGAGAAGGTGCTGGTGGGAGGCAGCTCAAAGGGAGCAGAGCTCAGTGCCACAGGGCACCTTTCCCAGCTCACCTGAATCCTGCCAATCCCTTGGACCTGCTCCCCTGCAGCAGCTCCTCTTTGCTTCCACTCTGCTTTGGAAGCAGCTCACAAACCCCCCAGCACACTTGGAGCTTGGGGTTTCCCCCACAGTCAAGTGTTATCTTGGAGCAGGAGAACAGAATCAAAATCCAATCTATGGCAGAGCTCACAAATACAGCCAAGTTCACCTCAATGCTTTTTCAAGAGGAACAAAAGTTCAATGAAAAATCAGAATTTCACTCTGAAATGAAACATTTGGAGGAAGAGATAAACCCTTCAGAAGAGATGCACTCATCAGAGCTGTGATGCTTCAGGTTCTGCTGCTGTGGCCCAGAGCTGGAGGGTTCAGGGAGGACCTGTATCAATTAGTACTCATGACACATCCATCTGTCAGAGCACCAGGAGATGAGCCACTGAGTCACTTCACCTTCAGCACCCTGTGCAGGATGGGGGGTGAGAGCTGCACTGGGGCACCCTGGGCACTGCCCTGGCTGTGGGGAAGCAGAACAAGCTGCTGTATGGCCGGGCAGCAAAATGAGGCAGACACGAGGTACGTCTGTTTGAAAGCACATGCTAAAAATACTTCCCATTCTGCTGGAAGGGCACAGCACTGTCAGTAGAGAGAGGCTGGGACTTCAAAACTTACCCAGTTTAAAGATGCCAAGAGTGTCCCAGAATCAGATGCCTTGTCATGCAGGGCCAGAAGGGTTCAAAGGGAGCTGCAGGAGCTGAGGAAGGACTGCCTGAATGGCCGGGCACTGCGGGGCTGAAAGGCAGCCTTGCTTCTGCTTTCCAAATAGCTCTGCACCTCCTCATTGTGACCTGTGCTCTCACCCTGCAGCAGCTGGAGAGCTCAGAAACATCCAGGCAGCTGTGAGAGAAAAAAGGCTTGAGAATAATGAACTGTGGGAGCAGCTTTTTCCTCCACCGTTTTCCCCACAAACACTTGTGATCAGAACTTGCTCAGGACACAAATACCAACTCCTCTTTCATTACACACGGGCTCTGTGGCTGCTTTCCTACCTGCAAGGCCATACTCATGCAGACCTGGAGCCCAAGGCTGGACAGAAGCTTCCTGACTTTCACCTGGACATAGGAATTCATGGCACTGGGGAGGTTCAGCCACGCAGAGGTGGCTGCCAACTTTTGGTGGTGATGCCCCATTGGCAGCTCACCAAAGGTGTGACACCCTGTGTGAGTGTGGAGGGAGGGAGGAACCACACCCAGGGGGCACACACAGCCCTGGCCCTGCGAGGGAGCCCCCTCAGCCCCCTGTGCCATCACAGGCACGAGCCTCTCCCAGGGTGCCAGCCCTGTATCTGCTCCCTGCCCACAGCACAGGGACCTGTTCACCCTCTGTGGTTTAACCACTTCAGCTCAGTCTGAGACAACACCAACAGTGTTATTAGTTCATGCCTTACTGTGGGCTTTCGAGGAAACAAAAAAAAAAGGCATTACTTACACCACATTTCTGTTCCCTCCTGGAGCTGGGACTGCAAAGACTCTGGTACCAAAGACCATCTTGATTTCCTCCACGGCCTTGTGTGGTTCCACCATCATCTCCTCTGCTGCATCACTGCCCACAGCCTGGGCTCCACAGGGAAGGAACTGCACGAAGTGTTGCACCTTCAGCCACCTCCTGCCCACCACACCACCTGCACATTGCAAAAAGCTCCATCTCTCTCTCTTCTTGTGCAGATTTTGCTAATTCTGACCTCAAATTTCATTTCCCCCTTCTGACAGGGATGATAGAGGAAGATAAAAAATAAAATTTCAATGACCATTCTCTGCTTTGTGTGTTTCTCCCTCTTGTTTAATGGATATTCCCACAGCAGGAGCTGCTGGAACTGGTGAGCTCCTCCAAGAACTGTAATTTCTACACTGGTGGGCACAATACATCTCAGACAGCCACAAAGAAACCCTTTCACTCTTCAAATAAAAATTTATATGAAAAGTACATCAGTATGAAGGTACAACTGTATCCACAGGCAACAGTGATTACAGCTGATTATTTTTAGTGTAAATACATATTCAGAATGAAAGGCACATGACAGGTCTAAGGTACTTGGCTGAGCACGCTGTTCCTGCACCTGGGGGATCTCAGCATTTCTGTGCTTTTAAGAGCCTTGTACCACAGAGATAAGATCAGTGCATTATCCACTTTACTGAGTCGGAAAAATGTAATTTAGGGAGGTGTTATTATTGCAGGAAAGCAGTGGACAGCTCGTTGGTAATCATAACTCTTTACATGCTTGAAGACCACAATTATTTTCCTGATCTCTGGATGAAAAATTTTAGCATAGGTCCTCCAAGAAGAAAAACATCAACCTGTGACTTGAATGAATGTCCCTCTAAGGGGATGTTTGTGCTACTGAGCCTTCAAACAGGACATGCTGCCATCCCTGATTAGACTGGAAGCTCCCTAAAGCAAACTCTGGGAGCACATTACTGAAGTGAATCTGTGTTTGTGTAAGGGGCTGGTGCTTGGTGCAAAGGCATATTCTTTACAGTCACAACTTGCATTGAAAATGGGTATTTGGTATAAGACAAACCAAAAGATGCCCTGGCTGCACAGAGGGGCAGCATTCCATCGAGGGTGTCTCCAGGATTTCTATGTAACCTGATAACAATGAGAGAAAAGAAGAAGCTAATTCAACAGTGGGAGGCAACACGGAGCCCATCAGCTCAGAAGGTTCAGTCACTGTACAGCTCTTTACCACGGGAGCCTTTGCAATGAGCCCTCCCTGCTCACAACATTCACATCAGTTACTCTTTCTCTCCTCCTTGCAGCTCTCACTACCCAGAAGAGTCAGCAAATGCTCAGGTGCTTCTTTGATCTCCTGTGTGTGTGAAGACAGAAACATCCAAGCTGAAGAACTGAGTCCCACGGGTCTGACAGCAGATCCAGGTACAACCCATGGAATTCAGTTCTCAAAGCCGAGAATTGATGCCATTCCTCTCAGAGTTGTCCTGAGGCACCTTCTCCCAGCTCAGCTCTGCTGGTTCCCCCCTCATCTGCCCTTCCTCAGGGGCTGTGCCACCTCTCCCAGCCCTGCTGGTTCCCCCCTCACCTGCCCTTCCTCAGGGGCTGTGCCACCTCTCCCAGCCCTGCTGGTTCCCCCCTCATCTGCCCTTCCTCAGGGGCAGTGCCACCTCTCCCAGCCCTGCTGGTTCCCCCCTCACCTGCCCTTCCTCAGGGGCTGTGCCACCTCTCCCAGCCCTGCTGGTTACCCCCAGCCCTGCCCTTCCTCAGGGGCTGTGCCACCTCTCCCAGCCCTGCTGGTTACCCCCAGCCCTGCCCTTCCTCAGGGGCTGTGCCACCTCTCCCAGCCCTGCCCTTCTTCAGGGGCTGTGCCACCTCTCCCAGCCCTGCTGTTTCCCCCCAGCCCTGCCCTTCCTCAGGGGCTGTGCCACCCTCACTGCAGCCAAGGCAGCTCTGCCCACACTGCAGGGCACATGCAGAATAACAGCTCCAGACCATACATTTCAGAAAATAGGCTATTTTGACATCAGAAGTGGCCACACACATAGACAGAATGTGCCCTAACACAGAGCAGAATCCTAGTAACAAAACGAGAAATTTATAGCCAAGGAGAATAACACATAAAATTTTGCTCTTTTCTGGAAGCCTCCAAGAATTTGAGAGATAAGTTACAAATTTCCTTCCCTTTTTTTTTTTAAATACAACACCACAGACACAGAGGTAAAATCCTCCAGAGTCACACAGCAATCTTGTTAACAAAATAATCCAACCAGAAGCTGAAAGAAGGGAGGCTGGTGCATCCCTCAGAGCCCTCAGTGTGGGTGGCAGAAGGGCAGGAAGCCTCCAGCACTGGAGCTGCCCAGCTGTGCCCTGGCCCAGCTCTGTGGGATGTGACAACCTCACCCAAAGGCAGCAGCTTTGGCCCGTGGATCAGTGTTGCTCCAACACACTGGAGATCCAGCCTGACATCTCAGACAGGAAGCCCCTCATCACTTCTCACAAACCCAAGAGAAGTCACAAGTTTCATTAAACTTCATCCCCCAAACATGGACATTTTGGGGGAGAATAGGTGGAATAAGATGTTTGATGGTGCATCCTCTGTGAATGAGATGTCAGGTCTCTATAGCATCATGCAGAAACAGTGTTGGCTGAGTTCCAAAAAAACCTTTTTTTCAGAATTATTTGGAACATTTTGAACTTATTTCTTTGTGTTCCTGTGAGATATCTAAAAGAAAAATCCCTTTGGGGTAAATTAAAAAAAAGTATTTGGTTTGTGCAAGCTGCAAAATACACCTGCAGGTGAGCAGAGAGCTCAGGCATGGCCTTCCAAGCCTTAAAGGAGGTTTATTTTGGGAGCACTACATAACCAAGAACTCCCAGCTGGGGCAGGAACAACACACACCCCAGGGCTCCTTGAGCAGCCACATGCCAGGGCCAGGCCTGCCCACACTGCCCTCGGAGCTGCTCCTGCCCTGCCCTGCCCTCTGTGGGAGGGGAATGCTCCTCTGCCCTTGCAAACACCTTCTCAGATAAGGGTTGCCTGTTTTGTCTGTCTTGGCAAGGAAGCAGCTCTGAGGGAAACACAGAAACTGGGTGTTCTCACACATTCTCTCCAACTTTTTTTTTTTTAGCCACCACAGGTTTCTTGAGCAAAGAGAATTTTCCAAACCAGTTCATGCCCTCACCCATTTCTTGGGTAGGGTCCTCCTCAACACCCACAGTCTGTAACAACATATTCAGAGGTCAGGGGGATTTCAGATTAAATCTTTTAGCTGAAAAACTAATTTTCAGGAAATTTACCTAAACCAATGGTTCGAATAGACTGAATTATTTTGGTGTAGCACTGATTTTGTTAGATGATAAACAAGGCTCTGTAGGTTTTTTAACAAAGCAGGAGAAAAGGTCACATTCTCTCTCCATTTGTCTGCTGAGTTTAATGTCATTGCAGTGTGTTAGTTCTCTCTCATCTTACAAAACACAGTGCCAGCTTCGGCCACGTTCTGCTCTGACCCTTTATCAACTTCACTTGTGACATTCTCCATCCTTTCACTGTCATTCCAGGACTAATTCTCTCCCTCTGAGAACTCATTTACTCAAGGATTAAATTGGTGTGTTTGCAAACAGACAGCCCATAAAATGATATTGTTCTGCCTTTGCAGGAGCAGTGAGGAGGGAAGTCTTTTCAAGAGGCCATAAATCTCCTTCTTGGAAAAACATTCATTTTTTCCTATTTCAGCACCTCATGGCCTGGAGACCTTATTGCACCAGAATTAACTATTCCTACAAGACAGACACTTAATAGACCATCACCATATAAAGTTTTACTGCAACACTGAAAGGCAAAGCTTTTCAGAGTGATTAGGTGATGGTAACTGCCTGAAGACTACTCTTCCAAAGTTTCCTTTTGAATTAAATATGTTTGAACAGGAAAAAGTCCTAAAGCCATCAAGTTAATGCAATGTATAAATTCCCTGCCTTGTCCTTATCATCCCCTACTTTATTCTCTGTGTTGCCATTACAAACTTCCTTTTTAATACACCTGCATTTGTCTGCACATATAACCAGAGGGTGAAATTTTAGTGCTTTTTAACCAGTCAGTGACCTACTGCAGCTTCTCATGAATTTCAGATACTCTCCAAATGAGCTCATCATGGGTGGTAATTAATTGACACCGTTGGGGAACTTGAAATAAAACAAGACTATGGTCACAACTCATTAGGAGCATAAAGCATCTTCTTCACCCTTATTTAGTTAAATACCCTTTTCCCACAGCTTGTGATAAAACCCCAACCTCACAACCTCACCTGGGTAGTTCAAACAGGGGGGCAAAATGGACGATGAAGTTATTCTAAAGATTCTGAGATTTTAGTAAAAGAGGAAAACTCCCAGCCAGAAAGGACCAGAGTGAGACCAGAGGCAGCCAAGCTCTCCGAGCCAGCAGGAGCTCTCAGGTCAGAGCAGGCTGAGGGTTTGAAGTGTGGGCTGTGGGCTCTGCAGGCAGAGGGTGTTTGGCTGGCTGGGCACACCATGGCCCATGCCCTGTGCCAGCACTGCCAGCCCTGCCTGGGCACTGGCCAGAGAGGAAACCTCTGCTCAGCCTGGGGAGCCCAGAGTGCAACCTTCAAATCCCAGACCGACCACCCTTAAAACCCTTGACCTTTCTGGTCCGTTCCTTTACCTTCCTCTCTCCCACATTCCATGAACATCCTCACATGGGAGTGTCCCCAGTGGGGCTGGTGGCTCTCCCTGGTCTGTCCCTTGCTCTCCACAATAACTGCAGTTCCTACAGGAGCTGCAGGTTGTGCTGGGCTTTGGGAGCCAGCCCTGTCCCCAGGTGGGGTCACCTCCCACCAATCCCCCCTCCTACACTGCCCAGGTCTCCCTCCATCACTCCCAGCTGCCACAGAACAAGGACCCACCAGAGAGTCTGTTGCTCAGGTACCAACACTGCCCATATCTCAGCCCCAGGTATTTGAACCCCTCTCAGCAGAGCCAACACCCAGGTTTGCAGGCAGAGGGCTCTCACACACCCAACCCATCAAACCTTCTGTGCTCTGTACGGTTCAGACTCACCCTGGGAAACCCAAGGGCAAAGTTTCAGTGCAGGCTTAAAGAAAAATCCCACCTAAGCTTTGCTCCTGAGCTGAGCCCTGCCACTGCCACTCAGCTCCCATCCCGTGTGCCAACCACCTCCTGCTCCAGGATTCCATCCCAGGTGCCAACCACCCCCTGCTCCAGGATTCCATCCCGTGTGCCAACCACTGCCTGCTCCAGGATTCCATCCCAGGTGCCAACCACCCCAGGATTCCATCCCAGGTGCCAACCACCCCCTGCTCCAGGATTTCATCCCAGGTGCCAACCACCCCCTGCTCCAGGATTCCATCCCAGGTGCCAACCACCCCAGGATTCCATCCCAGGTGCCAACCACCCCCTGCTCCAGGATTCCATCCCAGGTGCCAACCACCTCAGGATTCCATCCCAGGTGCCAACCACCCCCTGCTCCAGGATTCCATTCCAGGTGCCAACCACCCCCTGCTCCAGGATTCCATCCCAGGTGCTCACCACACCAGTGAGGACCACTGGCAATGCCAAGTGCCTGCAGATGTTCCTTCTCCTGAGCCCCCAGGATGACAAAAGATCAGATCCACAGCACCTTCAGCCCTGCAACTACACAGACACTTCCACTGGCCCCACACCAGGAAAAAAATCTGGAATGGCTGATTTGTATATAAAAAATATCCCATCTTGTGATGAATGAGATCAGCCCAAGCACATATTTTGTCACAAGCAAGTACATTTGTCCCCAAAATGCTCTCTGAAACTCCCGGTTATTTTCTGGCTGCATTTTTAATTTCAAGCCATAGTTACATTTCTGGTGCCAATGTCTATGTCACGAATAACAAACATTCAATTTTCTCTGCTTATCCTGAGGTTCAGTTCTCTTGTCTCCATTTTAATCACATTTTCCAACACAGTACTTTGTGCAACCGACCATTTTCCTTCATGAAAGATAAAAGTTATTGCATATTCCATTTCATTTTTCGACCTAAAACTTACAATTATTTCTGCGTTTCTTCACTAAATTGAAGAAAGAATAGATGCCAAACTACATACCAGGCATCAATCATTAAGAAAAGCAACATTTACACCATCAGCCATCTATGTACATTGCAGTTAGTTTAAACAATGATATCAAAATAATGAAAAGTTATTTCACATTTCTAGAAAGTTCTGGCCCTCAGCAATAATAATAAAGAGCTCTAATACCAAGTATTATTTTTAGTAATCACTATAGCCCATATTTACAGTGCAGTAACAATACAGGTTCATTTATACTCAGCCATAGGAGGTCACAGCCCTGGAGGCAATTTCAGCAACTTTTATGTCTTGAAAATCACAAACTTTTATGGGCTCCATCTTTTCTTTTTACAATGTATTTTCAGCTGACAGGATGAAACAGTGTAGGAAAATGCAGAGAGCTAAAACATGTACTTTGTACCCTGACACAACTGCAGTAACAGGGTATTAACAGGGTATTAACAGGGTATTAACAGGGTATCTGATCCCTCCTCTGCACCTTTTTAACCCAACAGGGGATTCTTGTTGGAAATTCCGCCATAGGAGAGAGTGGAGGTTCCTCCATGCCTTTTTTCCATGCTGTAAACCAAATTTTTGGGTGCTTAGATAAGCCTGGAGCACACAGAAATAAAAAAAATGGATAAATCATCCTCCAAAAAGCAAAGGATTGATGTGAAAGAAAACCAGGTACAGCCAGTCAAACAGGGGACTTCCAAAATCAGTGACATTGGATGGAAAGAGAAAAACACATCAATTAACTCACATCCTCTCCCTGTTAAATAGTTATTAAGTGGGTTAAGATACAAAGTTAAAAGAAAAAAAACAACATACATAAATCATAATGCAAGGAAAATATTAATGCATTTAATGCTCCCACTGCCCCTTCTTTCTGAATTCCATTGGATTTGGAGTAAAGTCACAAGAGCACTGGAAGGACAGGAGGAAAATTCCTGCCTGGTGAAGAGAAGCAGCAGAAAATGTGCAGATTCACTGAGACAACCACATTGAAAAGCAGTTCTACATTTCTCATCTCTTTACCATAAATATCACTCAAATTGCTTCAAACACCATCGTGATCCTGTCGCTGTTTACAGAACGTAAATCCACCAAATCTGACAGAATTACTCTGGTTTAAAAGGGGAGGAATTGAGGCAGAATTTGGCACTTTGAGTCAATCTCTAGTGCACCTTTTACCTTTCACACCCACAAAGTGCAGTGGCTCTCAGGCAGCAGAGAAGCAGAATAAACCAACGTACAGGTTTGCAGCTCTTACTCACAGTGGAAGCCCCAAAATTCATTTTATTTTATCTTTTTCCCATTCTTCAGCTTTTTCTCTTTCGCTTTCCTTCCTCCTCTTCAATCACCACAGGTTTGCACTTCTCATTTTCTATTTTACGCCCCTGGGCTTTGTTCTCTGCGATGGACAGACAGACAGACAGACGGACAGACAGACGGACAGACGGACAGAGACCCGGGGCCAGGCCAGGGGAAACACCTCAGCCACCCACACTGGGAGGATCTGATTGTGTCTCCAAACCAGTTTAACTGCATGAAGGGAAGGGAATCAGAGTCATTTGCATGCGGTTCGCTCCCGCTCGGCTCACATGGGGCAGCTCTGGAAAGCCCCTCCTGATTGCCGGGCTGATAAAGGAGGGGGAGCTCAGTGGGGCGCACCGAGGGCTCTGCTGCTGGCCTGGCAAGGGCAGCTGCACCAAGGGCTCCCTGTGCCCTGCCAGAACCCAGCTGGGACCTTTGGGTGCTCACTGCCCTTCGGGTGCCAGGCTGAGCCCATGCCCAGAGAGAGGGGAGGGCTCCAGGGCAGAGCCCCCAGAGCTGGCAGGAGGAAGGGCTGGTCGGGCGCTCCCCCTTCTGCCTGTGCACCGCGCTCTGAGCTGGGGAAATCCTGAAAACGTTATCAGATGCCTGATAAGCTCTTCAGCTTTCAAGTACATACCGATTCAGTTTCGGTCAAAACCTCATTTGAATACAGTTTTAAAGTCTAAATCAGAAGCGAGACCCTAATGGAGAAGAGATTAGACTCGCAGTCTGACACCTCTGTATCCAAAACACTGTGACTGATTAATACAGGCACAAACAAATCTGCTGCTCCACGCCCGCATTGGGATGCTCAGAGCGTGCATTCAGCTTATTAAAAAGGTGTAGAATTACATGCCTGGCTAATTAAATGCCTTTATTTATCCACAAACAAATATCAGCAGAAGCAGCAGCATGGCGTGCCTCCTCCATCCCAATGCTGCTCACCATTGCCTTGAGGCAGCTCCTTCCTGGGAGTGAGGGATTGCTCGAAGCTCTGGTGCCCACTCATCCCACAGCTGCCCCAGCAAAGCTGGCAAGCCCTGTTGTGTTCCCTGTGGACTCCTATTGCCAGGCATGAGACAGATGTTTCCAAACCCAGTTCACAGGCAGTCAGGCTGGCAGGATTCAGCCCTGTGGATTCAGCCCTGGAAGAGTAAATGTCCACCACAGCCTGAACCTGCAGCATTTTCCAGTGCAGAGGGTGCTGTGCCAGGATTCACCCACAGGGAATCACACCCACTGCACTGGCTGCCTCCACCTCAGTCAGCCCAGGGGGCCCAGGATGTTCCCCCTCACACACAGCTTCTGAAGACATGAACTCCACCCATGAGTCTGGAAGCAACTGGGAACATTTGCCCAGGTATTTCGTGCCTGCAAGCAGCCCAGGATTAATGTGCTTTCCACTCCCAGAGCATAAAACATGTCAAGTGCCTTTCATGAGAGCTCTGATGTTTGCTGCTGCACTCACCCGAGGAGTTACCAAGAAGGCAAGCACATGGATGGACCAACTGCCCTGGAGAAGAGAAAAATTCGGAAGATATTTATTGTTAACAACCACATTCTTTTGAGTGGAGGCTCAGGTTGTCCATACTCAGGGCAAAGGTATGTGCCACCCTCTGTTTCATCCCCAGCTCTGGTTTGCAGCTCTCCAGCCAGGGTAAGGCACAAGATACATTTCACTAGAGAGGAGCTTTCTGACACAAAACCACTCACCATTTGAATACCCACGCCAAAGTTCAGAACAGTAATTAACACTGGAAAGCAGATCCACTGACACTGAGCCCAGATCCAGATGGAAAATGATCCCAAAGTTTCAAAAGCATGTGGAACTGGGATTTTGCTTCTCAGCAGTGGAGAGACCTGGTGTGGGCTAATAAAATACCATGTCTGAGCTCTCAGATGATGCCCTGAGTCACGTTTGGGCACAGAGAAGCCAAGGGCACAGTAGGACTTATCACTAAGGAGGCTTAAGTGAATCTGGGGAGTCATTGCATGGGAAGAGAGGAGCAGTGATGGGTCAGGCTGGGACTCAGCTGTGTTTGCAGAGCTCAAAAAGCAGCCTTGCCCTGGCCTCAGATTTAAAACCTCTCTGTAAAAGACACTGAACTAAATGGATCTATTCCCTGCTGAGCAGTACATCTTTCCTGGCTCCTTAAGTAAAGATTATTGGAGTCTCCTGGGTCCCAGAAGGCAGGTGCCATTAAGTGCACATGTCACAGCTGGGTAACCCAAAGCAGAGGAGCTGAACGGAACCTGAGTGCCTTGGTGAGGGAAGCACATCCCTCAGCCCTTGGCACATTTCCCAAGAAAAAGCAGGAAAGTGTTCAGTAAAGCTGGAACATTTACACAGGCCTTCAGAGAGGAGAGATGGCAGGACAGGTCCTTAATGATCAAAGGGAGGGCAGGGAGTAGAAAGCTTGTGCAGTGACTGGGGAGGGAGGGGACAATACCGTGCACTGCTCCTGACAGCAGCAGGTTATTATCTGCTTAGCATCTCATCTGGAGTTTTGACTAACTGAATTTCTTCTTTGACAGGAAGTCTAGATCTTACCCTAATTCAGTGGCTGGAATTTCTTGAGGCAATATTATATTGGGCCAAGCAAGATGCCACTGCAGCCCTGGGAGCAGCACTACCAGAAACACAGTGTGGTCATGCAGTGCTTTCTGAGGGCATTAAATCACAGCCCAGGTATCAACACCAGGTAGCTGCAGCTTCTCTGCTCTGTTTACTGCTGTTCCCTGGATTCTGGATCAAAGAGAAGGGGCTGACCTCCTCCTTTCACTGGGAAAGACGATCCTCCCAGAAGGAAGAGCTCTCCCAAGCTAGTTAGATCTTTACAGCAGTATAATAAAACATGCAGGCATCAGGGACAAATCAGGTCCTGCACATAAAATACCTTTCAAACAATACAGCCTTCAGAAAGCAGAGGAGACATACAGTCATTTCTTGCATGATTTTATAGATCTTTCATCCCTGCCTAAAGTATTTCTTTGTAACAGCCAGTGAGATAATACGAGTTATGAATTCCAAGAGGAGCTGGAACTCAGTCCCACTGGAAACTACACTGAAATCCACATTACTTTGAAGAAACTGGGATTTCTCCCTCAGTCCTATAAAAGCAAACTTTCACTTGGTTTACCCTGAGATCTGAGTTCTCTGGGTCTTTTTCTGTGACTCAGAACCTTATACAAAGATATATATTATTCTTCCCTTTTGTGCATCTAATTGTGTGGTTTCTTTAGGCTGAATTGACTTACAAATTTTATGAGCTTTCCCTCTGATTTCTGTCTCATTGCTTTAATACCAAATACAGCTGATTGAAAAGAGATTAGGCTGACAGAGAAGGAACCACTTTATAAATCATGCTCCTTTCACAGACCACTTGGCACATTTACAAAGGCCATGGCCATATCACAAGCCAGGTAGGGTTTGATGAGCCATTTCCCAGCCCACTGTGATGGGCATATAAATTAGCACCCAGTGCTCCTACCTCCTGTACAGGCAGTGAGGAGCTGTCAGGCATGCTTGGGTAGCAGAGTGCAGAGGGCTGGCAGAAATAGCTCTTCTGTGCACTCCTGGTGACCTGTGCAGCCTCCAGAAGAGAAGCCAGAGCTCTGCTCCTGAACGGGGCTCACAAGAGAGAGAGGAACATGTCCAGGCAGGAGAGCTGCAGCCACCCTCCACGACATGCTTTGTTAAACTGGGAAATGTTCCCAGTAGGAAATGCCTGCAGAGATTCAGACAGAGGCATTAACCTTCCTCCCAGAGTCTGTTTGTGTGCATGAGAGCATGGACATGTTCCTTATCCTAAAGGAAGAATTTTGCTCCCCAGTTGCACAGAGGGCTGGGGTGTTCCTGAACAGCCCACAGCCCCCACAGCTCTGCTCAGTGTGCCCCTCGACAGCCACATTATCTGTCCTAGTGCCTTAGAACCCTGTCAGAGTTGTTCTGCTGCCACAGCTCCATCCTGGCCCCATCCCTGGGCTGCCACAGCTCCATCCTGGCCCCATCCCCTCTGCTGCCACAGCTCCATCCTGGCCCCCATCCCTGGGCTGCCACAGCTCCATCCTGGCCCCCATCCCCTCTGCTGCCACAGCTCCATCCTGGCCCCATCCCCTCTGCTGCCACAGCTCCATCCTGGCCCCCATCCCTGGGCTGCCACAGCTCCATCCTGGCCCCCATCCCCTCTGCTGCCACAGCTCCATCCTGGCCCCATCCCCTCTGCTGCCACAGCTCCATCCTGGCCCCATCCCTGGGCTGCCACAGCTCCATCCTGGCCCCATCCCTGGGCTGCCACAGCTCCATCCTGGCCCCCATCCCCTCTGCTGCCACAGCTCAATCCTGGCCCCATCCCTGGGCTGCCACAGCTCCATCCTGGCCCCATCCCTGGGCTGCCTGGGATATACCCTGGGCTTGCCTGCACCCTGCCCTTGTGACAGGTGGTGTTAGATGAGTGCAGCATTTCTCTGGGTAAAGAGAAGCCACTGCTGCCCTGCCAGCCAGCTCGAGTGAGAAGAAAGGCTGCAAAGTAGGAGCAGGCAGCACAGTACAATTCTGTCACAAGCTCCAGAGATGGCTTCTCTGCAGGCAGAAAACAGGAAGGTTGCAGAGGCAGGAAGTGAGTCAGTCTGAGCAGGAGGGACAGCAAAGAGCAGCCTCTCCTGCTGCAGACCCAGCCACAGACATGGCCCCGACACCCAGAACCAGAGGGAATGAGCCTGAGAGCAGAGTGTCAGCAGGGAAGGAGCAGAGAGAAAAAGGGGCCCTTCTTCTCCAAACACAGCCCAAAGGAAGGAAGGGTTTATCCATCCAGAGGACTGTCTTTAACCAGTTTTCCTCCTCCTTGGAGCAGCAGCATAACCACCAAGCCACCAGCTCGTGCCCTCCTGCCCAGGCACAGCAAAGCCTCCTGCTCAGTTCTGCTCAGGATCTGCTGGACAGAGACCTCCAGAGCAGCACTGAGCACCATGAAACATGAACCCTGGGTTCTCAGCACTCATCTGAGTACCTGCTATAGGAAATAGAAACCAAACAGCTCCTCCTCGGCTGCCACCCCCCTCTGCCCACACCCCACGTGAGAAGAACCTGCTCTGCCAGTGCTGTCACATGAGCCTTCCCACAGCAAGGAGGCCCAGGAGCACCAAAGGAGGCTGAGCTGCCTGCCCAGAAACAGGTGCTTATCAGAGATTCCATCTGAGCAGACAGGGGAGCCACCTGTGCCACCACAGCTCAGCAGCTCCGGGGCAGCTCTGAGGCTCTGCCCTTTGGGGACAGGTACAAAGGAGGCCCAGCCCTTTGGTAGCTTTGCCTCCAGCCACACAAGTGACACCTAAAAATAGCACCTGGGTACTGAAGTCACACAGGCAGCTTTGAAACTCATACTTTGGATGTTTGACAGTGTTGCCCATCACAACACAATGTTGTATTCCTGGTGGCAGTACCAGAAAAAACACTCAGCCCTTAAGCCTGGACAGTCACACAAGCACAGAGACATTGGTAACAAATTCCCACCAACTTTTGCAGGTTCCTAAATAGGGCAGAATACTCCAAGAATTGGCTGTTCCACAGGTAAGTGCATCAGGTTCCTGACATTGGCCTGTTTCAAGCACACTGTAGAAGCTACAAGGAGGACAAATCATGTGTCTCTCTCTGTATTAACCAGAACAGTAGGATGCAAGTTCCAACTGAAAAAAAAATATCTGGAGTAGGACATGCAGAATGGGCTGAGTTCCAGTACTAGGAAGGGCCCTTACCCCTCTGCTTTTTCTGATAATAATTTCTGTGAAGCAGCAAAAGACTCAAGAATCAGATCATGGTCACACACTCCAGGTGGGGGGACCCAGACACAGCTGGAGCAAACATGAACTTCCTCAAGGCAATGAGATTTCAATGCAAAGCATTCCCAGATCCTTGCCAGTTTCAAGACACTCAGTACAAGGCATGGGAAGACAGGCACAGAAGAAGCAAACACTTCAGAGAAACATTTGTTAACTCTGACAGAAGCTGTTGAGAACTTCTTATCTGAAAAAAAAAAAAGGCTGGGGCAAGTCTGGGTTGAAAGTAAAGAGCAAAATCCAGTACCTGGTTGCAACGTGCAAGTTTTGAATATCTTCCAGTGGAATAATTATTCTTAGAAAAGTTCTGTTCTCTTGGAATCAATTTTGTACAGGAATGTTGCATTTTCATTTTGATTTTATTCTCTCATATGTGCTTTGATAGGTCAGCACCCTTCTGAACCCAGGGGACAATGCATTTACAGAATGCAGTTTTACAGAGCAAGGTTTTGTAAGCCAGCTTTGGAACTAGAAGTCTTGGGTTTGTAATAATGGGAGTCTTTAACTGACAATTTAAAGTACCCTTAAAAGAATTTATAAGCTGCTTCACAAAATCCAGGAGATGAACCATAATAGGCTCTACTCCCAGCAGAGGCTCACACAGCCACTAAAAGCAGCTCTCCAAGGCTGTGCATTATTTAAGAAGGAATGTGATTAGGGAACACCCAAACAGCCTCGGGAAGAAAACAGCATGGACAAAGCTTTCAGGCTGGGAAGAGGTTCAGAGCTGCTGTGTATGTTTGGATGAACAGACCTTGATACATTTCCTGAAAACAAACAAAACCCAACAGAGAGAACCACAACTTATTTCTCCTGCCTGGAGTTTCCACAAGCAGCAGGTCCAGAACCCCAGTTGTGGTTAATCACATATTTAAAAGGAGGTTGCTACGATGCTGAATGAAATGCAAAGCCCTCTGAACTATTAAATCCAGCAGCACCTTGTATTTGATTAAAGAGCAAGAGAACAGGTTAGTGAAAGGTGCTGTCAGTGAAAGGTGCTGTCAGTGAAAGGTGAGTTACTGTCTTGATTGCTGAAGCTGCAATGGCTTTGGGCACCTGGCTTAGAGAAAACTGAAGTCAAACAAGAGCAGATTCAAGCTGGTTTTGTTTGGGTTTTGTTCTCATCCCAAACCCGAGTCATAGAGACTTTGCAGAACCTGCAGTGGAACCACAACCAAAGAAAACAGTCATTTTTAGGAATGAGTTCTGCTGAAAGCCAATATCCCTGGGTGGGACATCCCAGCACGGGGTGTCTGTGCCTGCTGTGACCTGCCCACGCTGCAGCCTGTCCCTGCCAGAGAGATGGAGCCACCAGGGTGTCCCTGCCCCTCAGAGCCCAGGGGCACCTGCTGGGCCCAGGGGTGCTCACACCTGCCCAGGCTGCTCCGGGAGGGACCTTGAGGGCCCGCCAGCTGGGCCAGCTGTGTTTGCTCTGCAGAGCTGGAGCTCTCAGGGCCCTGCACTTGGGATTGTCCTGCAGCAGTCCCGGGACAGCCCCTGCTGCAGGGCCGGGCTCACGCTGGGCTGTGTCCCTGTGGCCAGCCAGGAGTGTTCCAAGGAGGAAAGCACAGCATGACTTGAGTTCATACCCCCAGACCCTCTGCCCACCCTGCAGCCCAGCCCATCTCTGCATCTCCTGAGCTGGGAAAAACACCCAGGCAATGGGAACACTGCCAGGGATTCCTGCTCAAAGCCAGTAACATGCAGTGTCCCAGATGGCTGTGTACAGATTAACAGAAGCACCTTGACTGGATGGCAGAAGATACTTGAGCAGCAGCAGTGGAGAGAAAAGGGCCCTCTGTGAGCCCTCACTGTGGCACCACTCAGGAGATGTCTGGATGGGTTGGAAGGGTCAGGCTCTGCCCTGGGGAGGGCACAGCTCTACAGCTCAGGGTCTGCGACAGTTCCTTTTTGTGCCAGCAGCCAGCAGGGGGCTGTGTTTGGGATTTGTGCTGGGAACGGTGCTGATAACACAGGGATGTTTTTGTTGTTGCTGAGCAGTGCCTGCACAGAGCCAAGGCCTTTTCTGCTCCTCACACCGTCCCAGGCTGGGGCAGAGGGAGGGAACAGCTGAGAGTGCTGTCACCAGCTGGGGTTAAACCATGACAGTCCTTCTTGGCAACCAGTGCTGCTGAAAGGACCCAACAAATCTGATCAGAACATGCTGGATCCAATGTACAACTGCTAGTGCTGTGTAGCTGTTAACCAGCAGCCTCCACTTGCCATTGGGCTTGCTTGCCTTAATTAATCTAATGATCGTTAGTGGCTGCTTTTTGCTGTTGCTGCAGTGCTGTCCTGCTCATCCTCCTCTGCTGGGAATGTTCTGGTAACAGCAGAGGCCCCAGGCCTGGGCTGGCTGGGCATGTGCTGTCTGTGCTGCTGCCCTGCACAGGCTGCAGCTGCACGAAATCCAGGAGCTCGAGCACAGGGAATGTATTAATGCAACAAAAAAGATCCCATCTTACTGTGACACACTCCATGACACACACAAAGCACCAGTGTGCCCCCTCCAGTGACAGGGCTGCCTGTGCACACAGTTACATTTAATGCCATACCCATCCTGTGCCTCACTCACCCCTCTGTGCTCTGGGGCCTCACACACCGAGTTTTTCCACCCATGTGGCTGCCCAAAGAGAGGCCACAGGAGGGCACTGTGTGACCAGTCACAGGCATCTTTCTCTACAACAGTTTGGACTGTTTTCTCCCAGCTTGTTAGAACTGAAAAAGACAAAGCTGCATTTGGTCACTGTCTTTTACAGCAACTATTGTTTAACTCCTGTGGCTGGCAGACTGGATCCAAACTTTTATCTCAGGAGAGACAGACAAGTTATTTAAGAATCAAAAAGACAGTTAAGGATCAGCCAAAACCTGAAATCTCTATAAAGGATTTGCTCAACTGCATCTTTTACCCGTTTAGGTTGATATTCCTCTGAATTCTGACAATTCAAAGCAGATACAGCTGCATAAAACCCAGCATACAGCACCTTAGACAAGCACTGTGAAGAGCAAAAGTTCAAAGGAAAAATGCTGGGAGACCAGCTCTAGTGCTTGATTTACACCAGGCTGAAACCCTTGCAAACAGTGAGGTCAGAAGAACCTCAACCTGCCACAGCCCCACAGTCCAACCAGCAGGGACAGCTCCTGGCTATGGGTCACAACAGTGTATTACAGTCTTGCTTGCAAGCTTATCCAAGCTCTGCTTAAACTGCTGGTCAGACACCTTCTCTCAGCTCTGTTTTACTGCCTACTGAGAATGGACAAGACCAATATTAGACAGGTTATATTAAACTTTATTAAAATACAGAACTACATGAAACTGGAAGGCAGCAGAAGCTTCAGAACACACACTCAGAGTCATAGAGTGGAGGGGGCATGTCAACCGTGAGCTTGTCCAGGGTAGCAAGGAAGTCAGCAGATTCCTGCAGCAGGGCTGGGAGTCAGAAAGAAATCAAATCAGTTTCTCAAACTCAGAATAAACACCAACACAGGTCAGCTCATAGCTCAGAATAAACCTCCTGAATGACTAAGGGAAATACTGTTTTATGGTACCAATCCCACCTGGCTGATCAGTTTGCAGAGCACCACAAAAGGTTGCTCAGAGTGCTGCTCTCCACTGAGGCAGTTCATTTTCTAACCAGTAGCTTGTGGGGCTGTTTTGGATTCCTGCTGGAAACAGTGGTGATAACTCAGGGCTGTTTTAGTTCTTGCTGAGCAGTGCTCCTACAGAGCCAAGGCCTCTTCTGCTCCTCACCCCACCAGCAAAGCAAGGAGGCTGAGGGGGCCCAGGGGGCACTGCTGGCCCCTCTGACCCGAGGGACACCCCAGACTGGGGCATCATGCCCAGCACGTAAAGCTGGGGAAAAAGGAAGGAGGGACATGTGGAGTCACAGCATTTGTGTTCCCAAGCCACCACTACCTGTGAGGGAGCCCTGCTGTCCCTGCCTGCCCATGGGAAGCAGTGAATTAATGGATTGCTTTGCTTGAATGCATGACTTTTGCTTTAGTCATTAAATGGCTTTTCTCTCAAGCCCAGGAGTTTTTCCCCACTTTCTCTTCCATTTCTTGCCCATCCCAAGCACAGGGGCAGGTCAGCACTGTGTGGTGCTCAGTGCCAGCTCGTTAAGCCACAGCTCAGCAGCATCACTGGGACCACCACCTGCACCAGCAGGGCTGACCAGTCCCACCCAGCCTGACTGCACCAGGAGCTGTCTGACCCCAGGGCACTGCTCTGGCAGATCAGACAGCAACAGCAACTCCCTGCTGCAGTTCCCTCCCAAACCCGTGAGGAGCAGGGTGTGTGCTGGAAGTCACTCCAAGTCTGCACTTACTGGATTCCCCTGCACACTGTTCAAACTTCACAGGTGATGGCACCATGTTCACACATCTCTCATATGTCCTGTCAAATACCATGAGGGGAACACCACACAGGTTGAGATTGCTGAGTTTGTACTCCTCAGGAAGGTCAAAGCTCTCAAAGTCTGTTTGAGAAAGACAAGTCTGTGAGTGAGTGTGCAGTACCCTGGGAAAATTCTCCTGCATTAAATTAAATGGGACCCACTCTAGACAACACAACAGTCCCTCTTTGGGGGGTTTATCTGCAGTTACACCTCAGCAGCCCATGCAGTCCCACCCACCAACCCTTACCAGAAGGCACAGTGTAACTGCTGATGTCAGGCAGCAGCTCAGTGACTGCAGCAAGCACAGCACAGGCCCCACCAGCACTGAGGCCTGGGCACAGCTTTGCACACACATCCACATGAGCAACACTAAGGACACACTTTGAAGGACTGAGGTGGAACAGCTGATATGGGCTGGCCTAAGAACAGCTTTACAAGCACCATCTTCAACTACTGGGTCCTGCAGCAGAGGGAATCTCTCCAGTTACAAATCACCACCTTGGCACACTCCCTTAGAAGAGTCCACTCATCAGTCTCCTCTGAGGGCTCATCTGCTGGTCACTAATGAACTGAGGCTACAGCCTGGCACTTGAGCTGATTTCCTGTCAGCACAACAATGGGCACAGCTGGGGCACAGCTACTACAGCCAGAAATACCCAAACAAGAACAAGATGGTATTTTGGAAGCAGCAAACACCTTTATGTTTCAGAAGGGACTCAGGAGAAATGCAATGCTGCCTTTGCTGGCACTGTTGACAACGTTGCCAGACTGTCCAAGCTGCTGTGGCACTCAGTTGTGAAAGCCTTAGTGTTAATTTTAATATTTACACCCATAGTTCTTACCTTGAGGATCAAAAGGAAACATATTTTCTATTTCAGGACAATCTTCTTCAGCCACTGAAGTGCAGCTTTCCAATCCAGCCTTTTCATTAGCCTTAAAAAGAGGAAGTCACATTATCTGAGCTGCTGCACCATGTTTGTGGTGGCCTCCTGTGCTATTCAGCCCTTCAGACAAGCACAGCCCTGAACTCTCAGGCCTCCCACACAGACAAGCTGGAGAGGGGCCCAGGTTGCAGCTGAGTTTATACAGGGCAGGGCTACAGGCAGAGACAACAAGGGACTGCACTGGAACACACCAGCTCACATTGAACCCTCAATACTCAACCTGTGAGCAGGACATTAACTCAGACACGTTCCCCCCTCCTGCACTAAATGTTGTTGTACTCACTTTGTTCACAGGGCAAGGCTGACCTATCTTAGTCTTCTTGTTCAGGACTCCTTCACTTCTGTTCACATTCCCAAGAGCTCTCCTGACAGAGCCACTCCTGGCTGGGGTTGCAGTGATTTTCTTAGGAAGGGGAGTGTTAAATTTTGTTCTTTCAGATAAGGCTTTGGCTGGAGTGGGGGAAAGGAAAGCAAACTTTAGCAGCACTCCAACCCTAGAGCTTCAGCACATACACATGCAGGAAAACTGATTGGCACAAAAGTCCCTGTTCACCATTTAGAACTCAGGAGCATAACCCACATCTATGACAAAAGCACAGAGTTGTCTTCATTTCTATGGAACTTGAAGAGCTTAGAAGAAGTGGTGAGGTAAAGAGACACATGAACAGCAAAATACTGAAAACAGTGACTGATAAAAGATGATTTGTGCCCCTCACTCCCCCCTTGCTGCCCCAGGGCAGGATATACCCACAGGATCCTGAAGGGAGCCTTGGCTGGCTCTTGGGAGCAACAACGTCCCCATTCTCCTGATCCACGAAGATCATCCTCAGGCTGCCGAGACACCCTGCAGAGTCCACACAGCACAAAGGAGTCACTTCTCGTGTCTTCCACCACAGCACAGTTTGTAAGCAGGCCACAGAGATGTCCCCATTTCACCCCATTGCACAGCAGTTTAGCTACAAACCCTCACGCTGAGGGCACTGTTGCTGCACGTGGTGGGCTCACAGTCCCACAGGAGCTTGAGAATTCTGGGAAAGCAGCGAGGCCTCACCAGCGACCTACACAAAGACCCCTCGGGTTTGCTTTGTCCCTTCTCTGCAGGGTCTAAGTGCTCCCTCCCAGATTAGCGGCCCAGTCCTTGGCCTGGTTTGTAGCAACAGACAGTTATTTAACTCGCAGGGACATCTTTTCACCCCAAAAATAACCCTTCAGAGGACACGCGATAAAAGCAGAGCCCTTCGCTCCCTGTCCGAGACACCGGGCCGGGCCCTCCCTGGGCATGGGCAGCTCCTGCTCCCACCGGCCTGCAGGAGAGCTCCAGCCACAGAACCCCCCAGGCCGGCAAGTCAGGGGGTTGCGGAGAGGGAGCAGGTCCTCCCTCAGCCTCCTTTTCTCCAGGCCGAGCACCCCCAGCCGCTCCTGCCGCTCCAGCCCCTTCCCAGCTCCGCGCCCTTCTCTTCTCCCCGCGCTCACCTCGGGCGCAGCCGGGGGGTCAGCGCCGGTGCCGGGGTCAGTATCGGGGTGGGCTATGGGGGTCAGTGCCGGGCCCGGTACCAGGACCAGTGTCGGGACCAGTATCGGGACCAGTATCGGGACCAGTGCCGGGATCAGGATCGGCCCACGCCGCTCCAACCGCCGTTTTTAAACCCGCCGCGCGCCGCCCATTGGCCCGTTCGACTCACGCGCCGCAGCCGATTGGCTGTCCCGGCCGCGGGGGCGGGGCCGGCACGGGAGAAGGCCCCGCCCCGGAAGTGGGCGAGACAGAGAAGCCGCGGGGCATTGTGGGGCGGCGGCGCAGCCCGGGAGGTAAACACGGAACAGGGTCGGGATAGAGGGCTGGGATCGGGATAGAGGGCTGGGATCGGGGATCGGGATAGAGGGATAGGGGGCAGGGGACAGGGATAGAGCGGCTGGATAAGGGACAGGGATAGAGGATCGGGATAAGGCACAGGAATCGGGATCGGGGACAGGATACAGGACCGGGGTCAGCGATAAAGGGCCGAGATCAGGAGCAGGGATCGGGATGCAGGGCCGGGATCAGGGCAGGGATCAGGGCAGGGATCGGGATGCAGGGCCGGGATCAGGGCAGGGATCGGGATGCAGGGATCGGGATGCAGGGCCGGGATCAGGGCAGGGATCGGGATGCAGGGCCGGGATCGAGATGCAGGGCCGGGATCAGGGCAGGGATCGGGATGCAGGGCCGGGATCAGGGCAGGGATCGGGATGCAGGGATCGGGATGCAGGGCCGGGATCAGGGCAGGGATCGGGGTGCAGGGCCGGGCTCGGGATGCAGGGCAGGGATTGGGATGCAGGGGCGGGGCCGGGCTCGGGGCCGCCCCTCGGCCCGCACCGTGACCCGCTGGCTCCTCATCCTCGCGTTTGTCCCCGTCTGTCCCGACACAGGAGTCGCGATGGCATCGGGGGCCGTGGCCAGCGCCGCCCCCGCGGGGGGGACCAGCGACGTGAGCCTGGAGGAGCCCAAGAAGATGACGAGGGAGGACTGGAGGAAGAAGAAGGAGTTGGAAGAGCAGAGGAAACTGGGCAATGCTCCCGCCGAGGTGGATGAAGAAGGAAAGTGAGTTTGGTCAGGGCTGTGGGTTTCCTAAAACTGCTGTTCAAAGTGTCTTTTTTCCTGGGTTGGTCACAAACTCTCAGGAGGGAGACACTGGATTTCTACACGAGTCAATGCAGAAATAAACAGTTGAACTTTGTACATTTTCTCTCATCCTCAAAAATCTTATTTTCAGAAACAGCAGTGCAGGAGGAGTGTTTTATCTCCTGGGAGCCCCTGGCAGTTCTGCTGAAAGCCCCATTTATGCAGCTGCTTACAGGGGTGTTGTAAAAGCCACTGCAGGGAAACTTGCCCGTGTCCCTGAGCCATCCCCCCTCTCCTCTCCTGCTGCCACAAGTCTTGTTGCTTCTGGGAAGAGAAATGTTGCTATTTTTGTGCTCAGAAACATTACACAGAATAATTTGATTTGGAGTCAGGAGTTTGGGTCAATTCAGTGGCAACAAAATCTCTGTGACATCTCAGTGTCTGTCACGTTCATTTGGCAGTGCCCTGTGCCAACCTCATTATTTTGTTATCATTCCTAAAGCACTGGGCTTCAGTTCTTCTGAAGCTCTGAACCTCAGTGTGAGAGCTGTTTGTGGGACTGACTTGCTGTGGGTTTTCTTCCCCTTGGCCTGTGTTTATTGCCCACTGTCTCTTGCAGGGACATCAACCCTCACATTCCCCAGTACATCTCCTCAGTGCCTTGGTACATAGACCCCTCCAAGAGGCCCACCCTGAAGCACCAGAGGCCCCAGCCAGAGAAGCAGAAACAGTACAGCTCCTCTGGGGACTGGTACAAACGAGGAGTGCAAGAGGTGGGGAAAGGGGGTTGCCAGAAAATAAAGCTTTGCTTGGATTTCACAGGGAAATAACTGATGGTTCTGTGGGTCTGGGGGAGGCAGGAGCTGGGAGTTCTCACTCAGGAGCAAAGTGCAGGGTTTGGTGGGAATGGGAACATTGCCTGGGCTTTGGGAGGGTCAGGCTGGGGAAGGGACTGGAGCACGAGTGCTGTGAGGAGGCTGAGGGAGCTGGGGGTGCTGTGAGGAGGCTCAGGGGGGACCTCAGCACTGTCTGGAACTGCCTGAAGGGAAGTTCTGGCCAGGTGGGGGGTTGGTCTCTTCTCTCAGGCAACCAACAGTAGGACAGGAAGGCACAGCTTGGTTTAGGCTGGATATCAGAAAGAAATTCTTTGCAGAGAGAGTGCTCAGGCATTGGAATGGGCTGCCCAGAGAGGGGGTGGATTCCCCATCCCTGGAGGTGTTTGAGGTGACACTGAGTGAGAATCCACCATGTCATGATCCAACCATGTCTTGATCCAACCCTACTGTGATCACCAGCCCAGGGCACGGAGTGCCCTGGGCTGGTGATCACAGTGGGGTTGGATCAAGGGTTGGACTTGTTGATCTCAGAGATCTCTTCCAACCCAACTGATTCTGTGATTCTCTGCACTCTTGGTTGTCACTGGGGGCACTGGGGTTGGCACTGGGGGCACTGGGAGCTGCCAGGCTGAGGTGACTCTGCCCTTTGTGCCCTGCCCAGAACGCCGTGGCCACGAGGTACCGAAAGGGAGCCTGTGAGAACTGTGGGGCCCTGACACACAAGAAGAAGGACTGCATGGAGGTAAAGTGCACTCCTGGCTCTGGCTCCATGGTTTGCAAACCACAGCAGTGCTCCTGACACAGTTTTCATTGTCAGATTGCATGGGAAAAACAGCCAGCTGTAGGAAACACAAACCCCGCTGGGTTTGGAAAAGCTGTTTGGAAAAAGGTTGTGGGCATTGAGGTTGGAAGTTTCTAAAGAAATTGTTATGTAGGAAAAAGAAGGGAAATGCTGTTCATCAGTTCTGTTTGCAATGAGCTCTGCAATAATAATGAAAATGTTTCATCTTCATGTTAATTTGTATTAATTGAGGTGCTGCTGTGCCCGTTTTCTGTTCCATGTCAGAAGCCACCCCAGAAACTGTTTTGATTTTTTTCTTAATTGTGGAAAGTAGAACTACAAATTCGTGGGGTTTGGAGTCAGTTGTGCCACATCAAAGTGCAGAACTCCCAGCACTTATTGACAACCCCCAGGCTCACAGGGCTGGATTTAACTGGCTCTGGAGGAGCTCCGTGGGTGGTACTTTTAAAAGGGTGTCTGAGTGAGTGAGATATTTTGGTCTAAGGGACTGATGTCACTGTTTCCTTTCAGAGGCCCAGGAAAGTTGGAGCCAAGTACACAGGCATGAACATTGCCCCAGATGAGCACGTGCAGCCCCAGCTGATGTTTGACTACGACGGGAAACGGGACCGCTGGAATGGGTACAACCCAGAGGAGCACATGAAGATTGTGGAGGAGTATTCCAAGGTTGATCTGGTATGTGGGGGCTGGGATTGGCTGGGGAAGGGTTGGGTGCTTGGCCTGGCAGGGCTGGGAGGAGGAACCCTTGCAAGGTGTTAAAGTCCAGCCTTGTGCTGAACAGAAAGACTGAACAAACCCGTTTGTTGCTGCACAGGCCAAGCGCACCCTGAAAGCCCAGAAGCTGCAGGAGGAGTTGGCATCAGGGAAGCTGGAGCAAGTGGTAAGTCAGCTAACCCCTAATCTGGTTTTGTTTAGGCTGAATAACTGCACAGCAATTCACTCCTGCTTTCTGACTCTTGCTCTCTGTGCAGGGGCTGCTGTTGGGTTTTGTGCCTTCAGTAATTTAAGTTTTCTTATCACACTGAAGAATTTGAAGTATCTTTCAAATGAGAGTTGCTGTTTTCCTCTAAGGGGCATAAATTCTGTGTGATTATTATTCTTGATAAAATTAATTACATGGAATTTTGTGTCAGAAGAACTTGTTTTTCAAGCAGTAATTTTTTTATATAATGAAATGCTCTTTTTGCATTTAAAGACTGTTGAGGTCTGGCTGATGTTGAGGTGACGTGACTGTGACTGTGCATTGGTTTAATAATGCTTAGAATTGGAATAGGAAGATGTTTTCTTTATCTTAAACCAACTTGTTCCTTCTTCAGTCATTGCTGGGATTGTTTGCAGTGTCTCTGGGTCTTTAAGGCTGAGCAAATGTATTTTCCTCTGGCTGAGTTTGGACCCTCTGAGAGAACTCAGAGATTCTTTCTCTTTTCATGGCTCTTCTCACCACACAGCAAACTTTGTTGCCTTCCATATTATTCCTCATAAAATGAAGTTGTGAGAGGACAAGTTTGTTTGAAACTTGAGAGCTGTCCCTGATGGAGGGGACTGAGGCTGGTTTAGTGCTGGCCAGTTTGCTGGTCCCTGTTCCAGGGCTCACAGTTGTTTCCATCTTTACCCCTGCAAGTATTTTCAATTTAGAGGCTAAGCAGGTTAAAAGAGTCAGGCTTTGTTTGTCCAGCTTAAATTATGCCTTCTGGTTCATGCTTTTAGTACTCCTGTAAATCCTTACTAAATCCTTCAATCCTTATACTCTTGATTATTTTTTAAGCTTTCAGAGTTGCAACTCTGTTATATTTGCATGATATGAAATATTCTGGTCTAAACCATCAGTGTTCAAAGGCACAGCAAGCTCTGAGCAACAGCAACAGTTCCAGAATTTGCTGTTCTTGCAAAGAATTGGAAATTATTTGGGGGTGCAGGGAAAGGGCCTCCAACATTTGTGTGTCACAGAGACAGTAAGAGCTCTGCCCTAGAACTTTGTGTCTGTCTGCATTTTGTGCCTCTGGTAAACTGTATTTTGCATCCAGCATCAAGCTCTGCTTTTATTGCCCTTTGTTTCCCTGCCATCCTCCCTCCCACTCTCTTGTCTTTGCTGACGTGCTCTTTGTTTGCTGCAGAACTCCCCAAGACACCAGTGGGGAGAAGAGGAGCCCAATTCACAGACAGTAAGATGATCACCCCCTGCATCACCCCACGGGCAGAAGGAAGGACCTGTAGTTAGTGAGCAGTGAAGTGAGGGTGGCAGAAGGGTTTGGGTGGTGTGTCCATGCCTGTTCCTGCAGGCAGAGCTTGCTGGATTTCACGGAGGGGGGTTTGTTTCCATTCCTGTGTCTTGTCAAACCTTCAGAGATACAAACACAGAACTAGTTTTAAATGTGGTAAATTTTGCCCGAGATAACTGTTAATATCATCACAGTTCCCTTTTGGTAAGTGTTTGCATGTGAAGAAGGGGAACTCCTTTAACAGGAGTGTCTCTGGGGAGTGCTGGTGTCAGTCTGACAGCACACCAGCCCAGGGAAGCTCTGCTGGCTGGTGACTACCAGGAGTGCAGAATTGTAGTGAAACCACCAAAACCAGATTCTCAGACTTGTCTCCAGAGTGAATGACTGAGAAGTTTCCCATCTCTCCTCAGGAGAGAGACCATAACAGTGAAGATGAGGATGAAGATAAATACGCCGATGACATTGATATGCCAGGGCAGAACTTTGACTCCAAGAGACGGATCACGGTTCGGAATCTGCGGATTCGGGAAGATATTGCCAAAGTGAGTGAAGAATTCCCAGCCAAAGTTCATTTCTATCCATAGGAGTTCATTTCAACCAATTGCACACTGTTGTTAGTGACTTTGTGTGTGCTTGTCTTGGGGTTAAGGTCTGTTTTCAGTTCTGTTCCTGCCCATGTTATGACTTGATCAAGGTCATCATTTTAAATGGATAGAACTTTTAAAATGTCTAAACTGGGACATAAAGGAGTAACTTTAGTTCATTTAAAATCATAAATACTGAATATCTTGTATGCTGTTTCTTTCTCCAGTACTTGAGGAATCTGGATCCCAACTCTGCTTATTATGATCCCAAAACCAGAGCCATGAGGGAGAACCCATATGCCAACACAGGCAAGAACCCAGATGAGTAAGTTCCAACAGGGTCATTCTTGTGTATCCACCAAGATTTTTCTAAATTAGAATAATGATTCTGTATTTACTTGTATATCCTTTTACTAATTTATCTCTAGTCAGTTATGTATAGAAGTTGTAGTAAACATGGAAAAACCCTGTTTTATTTAGGAGCAGCTCTTGGTTTAGTATAGAAAAGTGGTATTTTTGTGCCTGACCCTTAATCTTCAGGGACCACTAATCAGTGTCATGATCTGTACAAGGACCAGAACTTGGCTGTGTCCAGAAGTGATGCCTGTGAACAATAATGATGTTTGTGAAGTATTTCAGTAACAGTTTTAAGCTTTATCCCTTGGGGACTGGAGATAAGCATGGAGGGGCTGTGGTACCTGACTAAATGTTTGAATTAGCAGCAAGATCTCCTCCTGTGTTAGTGGACTCTGCATAGAAAGGTCTGAAGGCTTTGGCATTGTCTGTTTAGAGAGTCTAATTAAAGCTGCCCTGAACTGCTCTTGGCTGCTCTCAGGGCTGTCTCACTTTAACCCCCAGTCAGGCACTTGGCCTGTGCTGTGCTGTGACCCCCAGGGCAGACAGGCTGGGAGTAGAACACGCACTCAGAGCACAGGATAATTGGATCAGTGCAGTGGCAGTGCCTAAATGACAGCAAATAATGCTCTTTCCACCTCTGTTTGCCCCCAGCTAGAATAGTGCCAGTCAATTCTGGATTTGTAGATACAGATGCTTTCACTTCTCTCTCGAGTCATAATTTCACCTTTGTTGAATCTGTGATTCTGTTTCTGCCACAGCTTTGTAATTTTTTCTGAGTGGCTTTGGGGAGATGAAAGAGTGGGGAATTGGGTTGTTAACATGATGTGATCTTCAGCCTGTGTTTCATGTGCACGTTGTGCATCCCTCCAGGGGTGTGCAGAAGTGTCTCAGCTTTACAGACAGCAATAAAGTTGTTCCAGGCTTGGCTCGGCCAAGCACATGGGCTGGGCTGGAGGAGAGTCACAGATCAGGAGCTGAGGATCATTGTGCAAGAACATCACCCAGCTTTGTGCACATTTCTTGTGCAGTTAGCCCAGGTTTGACTGGTGGTGCTGGGCATCCCAGAGGAGCTGCAGGTCTGTCGTGTTTCCCTGTGAACACACCAGGTGTTCCAGGTGCTCTCTGACATTCCATGGGCAGCAGGGCTTTTGTATCAGGGACAACTTGAATTCACCTTCTCCCTCCATTCTTCACTCTTGGGGCACAAAGAGACTTTTTCCTTTGCTGCTGAAGTCCTGTGAGTGTCTGTGAGAGGGAACCACCTGGCAGGTGCTCAGCCCCTGTTGTTCCTCCCTGCAGGGTCGGGTACGCCGGTGACAACTTCGTGCGCTACACGGGAGACACCATTTCCATGGCACAGACTCAGCGTGAGTGGGCCCTGCCCTCGGGGCTTGTTTGTGGGAATGGGCTTCAATGCTGGGAAATGCTGCTCTCTTGCAAAAGCAAAGTCTGTTTAGACTGAGATCTTTTGAATTGCTTCAGAACTGAAGAATGTAATTTGAATGTGTCTGTCAGTTTGAGAGTAAATGCTGAGTGAAACCTCTTGTGTCCACAGTGTTTGCTTGGGAGGCCTATGACAAGGGCTCTGAAGTTCATCTGCAAGCAGACCCTACAAAGTTAGAGCTCCTTTATAAGTCCTTCAAAGTGAAAAAAGAAGATTTCAAGGCACAGCAGAAAGAAAGCATCCTAGAGAAGGTAAGAGACACTTGGTTTTATTTAATGAGAATTCTGTTGAGTTTGGTGTCTGGGTCTTGGGGAACAAATAAAAGTACTAATTCTATGGGAAGGAGCATCAGCTGCTCTCAGCAGCTGAGACTTACAAAAATATTTTTATATTTATACACACTGTCTCATCAGTTAGATTAATTTTATTAATTAGTATAGAAACCTTTGAAGATCTGCTGGTATTTCTTTGTATTTTTGGGAGCTCTTTCCTTACCTGTCAGAATTTCTCCTCTGAAGAAATCTGAATTTCTTTCCAACTCAAGTTTTGGGTGCAGTCTTGCAGATAAATATTTATTGTATATTTAACAACTTGTTTCTTGGACAACTGAAAAAGATCCAGATAATCCATTTAGATTCTAACTTTGTCAGCATTCAGGTTTGGAGGGGGACAGGAATTGCTGCTCTGGTTGTACCAGAGCCTTTTGGATTGGTCTGAAGATTTTCCTGCTTTGAGTGAGAATATCACTGTTGTCATTCTCTGGGCATAAAACAAACCCAAAGAAACCACCACACAAACCTAAACACCAAGAGACTCCACAGTGGCCACAGGAGATGATGTATTTCTGACTTACCTATTCATTAAAGATCAAACTGTCTCTATCCCCTTCCATGCCTTCTTCACAAGGTACTGAAGGTGCCATTTTTGAGATATTTGCTTACCTGCATGAAAGGTGGGGCTTTTAAACCATTTCTCTTTGCATTTAGTATGGAGGACAAGAGCACCTGGATGCCCCACCAGCTGAGCTGCTGTTGGCTCAGACAGAGGATTATGTGGAGTACTCCAGGCATGGAACAGTCATCAAAGGACAGGAGAAAGCCATTGCTTGCTCTAAGTATGAAGAGGATGTGAAGATCAACAACCACACAGTAAGCCCTGAGTTATGTTAAAATTATAGAAGAATCAAATACCTTCCCATTGAGATATAGCAGGACACAGTACAATATAACTAATACAGCAAATAAATTCTCTCTCAGATGTGATGCTCTCCCTTTTCTGCTGAGGAGCAATTGCAAATTGTCATGGTTGTGATGACATGAAGGAGCTGCCATGGCAATCCTTAACTGAAGGGGAAGTTGCTGTTTCCCTTCCACTTTGAATATGATTTGACCACATCCTGGTGCTTTTCCCTTCCTGGCAGTGTGTGTACCTGTAAGGCTAATGCAGAATAGCAGAAGCATTTCTTGCATGTTTAGATAATTTACAGACCAGGATGAAAGCTCAGCAATGAATTGCAGCCTCTGCCAGGAGGGTCAGCATGGACTGACTGCTGTGGGTGTTCCCTTGCAGTGCATTTGGGGCTCATACTGGAAAGAAGGCAAGTGGGGTTACAAGTGCTGCCACTCCTTTGTCAAGTACTCCTACTGCACAGGAGAAGCTGGGAAGGAAATTGCAGTAAGTATTGTCCTTCTGAGTCTCTTGGAAAGAGCTAAAAATCATTCATCTTCCTTATTTGAAGCTTAGACTGTGTTGGGAGGGTCAGTGTTTTGGGGGTTGTGGGATTTTTGTTGTCCTTCCCCTTTCAGATGTGCTGATTAACTGGGCATCCTTGCTCTTGTCTGTTGTGTAGAATGCAGAGACAGGTTTGCTGGAAGAGCAGCCTGGGGAGGAAGAGCACATGGCAAAGCCCAAGACCCTGATGGAGGTAGGAGGCTTCCCACTCCCAGAAGACACACGTTTTTCCTCAGCACTGTCAGAAATGAAAAGAGGCATAACTACAAAATTATGTGGAGCCATAATGAGCCTGAAAATGACTAGACTGCATAATTAGATCATTAACATCTCTATGGAAAACTGAGCTCTAAAATAGCATTGATAGAAGTTTGGGTTTAGTGGCTTGGACATTATTAATGTTGCAAGTTGAATCTTAACAGTAACTTGTTTCCCACCTTACAGATCCACCAAGAGAAACAGAAAGAGAAGAAAAAGAAGAAGCACAAGAAGAGCTCAAATTCAGACAGTGAGGGTGAAGAGAAAAAGAAGCAAGAAAAGCTTAAAAAGGTGCACTATATTTTTTGGTGTCTTTGTGGCAAAAAGAACTTGACATATATTTTACAACATCAGTTTTATGAAGCCTATAATGCAGTTCTCTGTGCTACAACATGGGTTGTTCTGGGATGCTAATTTTGAGCTAAAGCACATTTCAAATGCTGTTACATGTTCTGAAGTACATTCCCTGTTTCTCAGGCAAACATTCAATAAATGTTTAGTTTTGGAAGACACAGATTAGATGACACAGAACAGTTCATGTCTAGGCACTTGTTACAGCTGTAGATCTATAAAAGACATTGCAAAACAGTGATTTGTGCATTGAAGAGAGCTGGAGGGATCAAAGGCACTGCCAAAGCTTAACTTAGCCCTTTTTATCCCAGGCTGGGGCCCAGTCTCACAGCTGGGGCAGTAAATCCATGCCCCAAGTGTGAATCCACTGCTGAGCTGCCCCCAGGGAAACCTGCCTGGGGGTCCAGAGGGGAGGCCAATTAAAACTGGGGGTAATCAAAGCACTGCACAAATGCACTTCTTTCAGTGGCAAGGACCAACAGGTGCAGTTTGAGGAACAGCAGAAAGGATTTCAAAATCAAACCCCAAACACACACCAAAAACCAACCAAACCAATCATGCAGCCCCCTAAGATCCTGTGCTTGCTTCTCTGCTTCTGTACTTGCTGGATGGTGATTACATTTTAGGCAAATCCAAGGAGCTTTTTACTTGATTGTGACAATTGGGAAGAGATTAAAGGTCTTGTTTGCTAAACAGCATTTTACTGTCAGTTTATGTCAAACACCATGAAATGAGCATGGAGTGAAAGGTGGGCCAGGCAGATGTGCATTGCTCGTTCCACCCTTGTGCCTGCTGTCTGTCCATCAGAGGAGCTCAGGCAAAGCCTCCCTGGGCTTTTGGCTCAGCTCTCATGGAATTGTGTCCTTGCTGCCCTCCAGGCCCTGAACGCGGAGGAGGCTCGACTGCAGCAGGTGAAGGAGCTGCTGCAGCTGGACGAGAGGAAGAGGCCCTACAACAGCCAGCAGGAGGCCAGGGAGCCCACGGAGGAGGAGATGGAGGCCTACAGGATGAAGAGGCAGAGGCCTGATGACCCCATGGCCTCCTTCCTGGGGCAGTAGTCCAGGACAGCCCACGAGGCTTTTCCATGGACATTTCCTTCCCTCCCACGTGTCTGAAGTGCCAGAAATGGCAGAAACCTTTGCTTGCAGCAGAGGAGTTTGTGCAAACTTCTTTCAGCAGACAGGAAGACTCCAGTACTTGGAGCAGTTTTATAAATGTGTGGTGTATGAACACATATCCAGGCACACACACAGAGATAAAATACCTGCACCTGCTCTGGAAGTTCTTGAAGGAGAAAAGATCTGATGCTGACTGAAATTCTGGGTTGGTTTGGCCAACTAATACATGGATAAAGTCATGATACAGTAAAACTGAGTACCCCAAAGAAATGGCCAGCAGGTGTCACTTAATAGGGAGCAAAAATTTATTGACAAAAAGTTGATACAACTACTAAGCTGCTTGTTTGTAAAGGGAGCTGCCTGTCTCGTGGCTTTAAAAAATAAATAGTTTCTCCCTTGATCACTTTGTAGTATTTTGGAAGTGTAAAAATTGACTGCTCTGTACAATTTTGCTTAACTTAATATAAAAGTTGGAGGTGCTTTCCAGCCTTTGAAAGAAGAGCTGTTTGCAGGATTAGTCCTTCCACTGGGAGTTTTAACTATTAAAAGTTGAACTGGGTTAAAAACTGCACAGCTTGACTTTAGATTTGGAAGGCTTGGGATTTATTTCTGTTGTGGCCTAAACTGTGCCACTAAACAGGGCTTTTATAGTCACATTTAATGTGTTTATATTAATAGTAAGACAAGGAAGACTAATCTTGGCTTTTCTTAAAATTAAGAACCTGATTAGAGTTTCCACTTTCCAAACAATGAAGTTAAACTTACTGGAAGCAAATGAAACAGCATGTTCTGCCTGTAACATCTTGTACCTGTAATTTCCACCTGTAAAGCTGGTTTCCTTTTTTTACTGGGTTTTTTGCAAACTCGTTTCTGCTTCCCTTTTATCCTTGTTATGGAAATACTATTTCTGAGCACAGATGAATTTATAAGGCTCGTGTATCTGACTGGACTTCTGTTGTATAAATTCAATTTTAAAATGCTCCTGGCACTTAAAAAAATACAACCAACTACTGAGATCAGAAATCTCATGGTGGAGTTGTTAATATGACCAAGTACCAGGAAGAAAAAACTTCAGAGTAGGAATCAACTTATGCAGAAACTGCTTTTAGGTTTCCACAAACAATGTGGAGTTAAACAATCAGAGGGGCAAAAAGGGAGACAGTTTTCCTTCTGCTGCACCAGTGACTCATGTTCCCCATTTTCACATTGGCTCATGCCTTGGCCTTTGTGGTTCTGGGTAGTTTAAGGGAAAACTGCTCTAGTTCAGTCTGAGATGTGAGAAGGGTTCCTTGAGCTATTTACATACTGTCTAAAAGTTGCAGTTAAGTATAAAAATACTAAATCTAAAAAGACTAACATCTTTATAAAGGAGGCAATTCAGAGATAACAGGGGAAGTCACACCAGGGGAATGCCAGGCCTGGCCTTGGACACTGTGGGTTGAATGGAAACTTTAATCCATCAACTCTACTGAATTTGTGCAAAGTGATTGTTCAGGGATTTGAATTCAGACCTAAATTTACAATACTGGGATTTCATCAATGACTCCAAGCCAAGCACTTGGGGCCATAAAGATCCTTGCCAGATCTTTAGTCTGAGCTCTAAAGGATGAGAGCTCCTGTTTGTAAAGGATTGTCAGATTATTTTTTTAACCTTGACAAGACATTGTGTTATCCTGAGACTTGTTCTCAGACAGCTGGAACATTATTCATGTTTCTTTCTAAAATCATCAAATTATATCTCCAGCTGGCAAATGGATGAGCATTTGTTGGACTAAGGAGCAGGAAATGTGAGGAGATGCTGATTCATGGCAGAGCTTTCAGGACCACACAAACCTGTGCCTTTCACCCTGAATATGAAGTGACATCTCTCCTCTTTGGGAGTTTATTCTTGGGGCAGCATTCCAGGCATGGAACCGTGTAAGATTATTTCTTGGATCATGAACTTTCTGCACCTGCCCCTGCTCATGCACAGGCTACTTCAAACCAGGATGATCAGAATTTGAAACCTCCCTCCTCCTGTTCCTGCTGCTCGACACCATTTGTAGAAGCTCCAAGACAGTTTAATTGTTAAGACTGTGGGGGCAAAATTCTGTCCTCAGTGTCTGCAGCTTTAGCTGCCTCCAGCCCTGCTGGGAGACCTCAGCAGGAGTTACCACCCAAAACCAGGCCCCACTTGGAGGTGTGTGCCACCTTACCAGCTCTTGGTTACAGTGCTCCCCACCTCACTGTTTGGTCATTCTTTGATTGTTTTGCATGTCCTGAATAACTTGAAATAAAAGGTTTGATTTGGAGTGGAATTGGAACTTTTTATGTGGCACAAAACAAAACCTGGGACTTTCAAGCTTTTTGTAGATAAGCTGAAAAAGTGATTTCTGGTATGAACTGAAGCAATTCTTGCTTAACCAATTCATGTGTCAGACTGAAGGTGTCTGTGATGGGCCAATGCCAGGAAGCAGCTCCTGGCAGATCTTGGCTGGCAAAGTTCACCTCTTTGATGCTTCTACCAGTGTGAAATTTGAAGCTTCCAGTTCCAGTTTGGAGAATTCCTTGCAAACTCTTGGCTGAAATAAGTTGATTAACTGGAGACTCTGCCTTTCTCTGTGAGCAGCATCTGTTCCTTTAGCTCAGCTAATGTTTCCTCCATGTGGTTTCCCAGCAAGGGCTGAGCAGCCCCAGGTCTGTGACAGATGCAGAGCCAGAGCCAGGCTGGGGAGTGCATGGATGGAGCTGCTCAGGGACATGCCAGCCCCCCTGCCCCTCTGCCACCAGCTGCTCTCCTGTGCCACCAGCTGCTCTCCTTTCCCCAGGGCACACCTCGGGCACCACAGGAGACACTTCAACCCCCATCCAGGTCTGTGAAAGCAGCAAGGTTGGTACAATCCCTGGGGTGGCATTTCCAGGGTGTCCTGGGGGTGTTTGGGAGGGCCAGCAGAACCTCTTTGCTCATGAATGGAGTCTGAGGTTGCACATGTGCTGCTCTTGGGGCTGTTGGGCTTTTATCTGCAGCCACAACCTGAGGTGACCCCTGGCAATGCCCCCCAGAGTGCCCGTGGCACAGTTATCTAACAGGGAAAGCTGCTCTGGTCAATGGAGCAGGGAACTGGAAATAAAGAGCTGTGCTCTTTCCACTCCTGCCATTCATTTACTGTGGGGCTGAACAGCCCCAAATCTGCCCATGGAGGGGCTTTGCTCAGCTCTGTGTCTGAGAAGTGCTCAGTTCAAAGCACTTTTACAGATATTTATTATATATATTTATTTATTTATTATATATATTACTGCAAGCAATTTTGCTGAAATTATATAAAACAGACTGATAAAACAAGAAGGATTTGCTCATATTAAATAAAACAGAAGCCCCTTCCAAATTTGTTAGTGGATTGTCATCATTAGATGACAGTAATAGAATTCCACATGGTGCATCAAGGAAAATTGCTTCTTTAAATATATGAAATTAAATTTTAAAAGCAGAGAACAATTGTAGCATCTTGTATATCACTCACAGGAATTTCAGAACTGACATCTGCTGTGCTTTCTCTTTTCTGTTAATAACTTCTTACAACTTTACCACATGAAAAGCATCTTGAATTTGTTCCTGAGTTTTTCCCATAGTGAAAACTTGCACAAGCTGTTGGGAAATTTCCACTGTGTGTGGCTTGCAGAATAAGGTCCTTATTGGCAGGAATAGCTCATATAAAGAAAATGTATCTTTTTAAAAATATTAATTGTAAAAAGGCTTTGATATTCTGTCACCCCAATGCCTTCTGAAGTTCAGGGAAACTCCAAACCTTAAATGATTAACTGCATTTCCAGACTCTTGGTCAAACTAACACTTACCAAATGAGAAGTTCTGTGATTAATGAGCCAAGTTTGCTTGGAGACCTCTGAGACCCCTTTTAGTGCTTGATTATTAGAATAATATTGCTTTTACTTATCAAAATATGAGCTCAAGTTGTGTTGGGAGACTGCCTGATTTCTTTTTCAAAAGCTACATTCACAGAGTCACAGAATGGCTTGGTTTGAAAAGGGACCTTAAAGACACCTGGTGCCATCCACTGCTCTGTGTCTGCAGCTTCATTGTGGGATGCTCCTGCTCCTCAGGGGTTCTGATGGCCATGATTGATTTATTTATTCAGCTGCCTGTAACAGAGCCCCATTATTGGCCCTGGTGGGGGAGAGCAGAGCCCGCTGTGGAACTGGGGGAGAGCAGAGCAGAGCCTGCTGTGGAACTGGGGGGAGAGCAGAGCAGAGCCTGCCATGGAACTGGGGGAGAGCAGAGCCCGCTGTGGAACTGGGGGGAGAGCAGAGCCCACTGTGGAACTGGGGGGAGAGCAGAGCAGAGCCTGCCATGGAACTGGGGGAGAGCAGAGCCCGCTGTGGAACTGGGGGGAGAGCAGAGCCTGCTGTGGAACTGGGGGGAGAGCAGAGCAGAGCCCACTGTGGAACTGGGGGGAGAGCAGAGCCCACTGTGGAACTGGGGGAGAGCAGAGCCTGCTGTGGAACTGGGGGGAGAGCAGATCCTGCTGTGGAACTGGGGGAGAGCAGAGCAGAGCTCACTGTGGAACTGGGGGGAGAGCAGAGCCCACTGTGGAACTGGGGGAGAGCAGAGCCTGCTGTGGAACTGGGGGAGAGCAGAGCAGAGCTCACTGTGGAACTGGGGGGAGAGCAGAGCCCACTGTGGAACTGGGGGAGAGCAGAGCCTGCTGTGGAACTGGGGGGAGAGCAGAGCCTGCTGTGGAACTGGGGGAGAGCAGAGCAGAGCTCACTGTGGAACTGGGGGGAGAGCAGAGCCCACTGTGGAACTGGGGGAGAGCAGAGCCTGCTGTGGAACTGGGGGGAGAGCAGATCCTGCTGTGGAACTGGGGGGAGAGCAGAACCTTCACTGCTTGACTGCAAGTGTGAGCCCTGAACATGACTGTTAAATGCAGTGCCCAGTTGTGTTTGAGCTGGTTTGTAAACACCTGTGGACAAATGGAAGTGTGCAGCTTCTGTGCCACAGTCCCCAGACAAAATGCCCCATTGCTTTCTTGAATGCTCTTCCATGTAGCCAATATAAACAAGGAGTTTTGCTGTAGATTTGAGTGGAATCAGTATGAGAGTCCAAGCAGGTTTCTGGTGAATCTCTGCTGGGTGGCAGAGTGCTGGGTACACATCCTGCCCCAGGACACACCCTGCAATGAGCTCAGGTGATCCCACCTTGGAGGGACAGGTCCTGATGCTTTTTGTTTCATGCCCACACTCCTTGTTATGCTGAGGGAAGGTTGGCAGAATTCTCCTCTCCTCCCTTTCCTCTCTCCTGACATCGACTCAGGGGACACCCACAGAGCAGGGCAGGGCAATCCTGGGGACACACACAGAGCAGGGAAAGGCAATCCCTCCCCTTCCAGCACCAACTCGGCTACATTTCCATTTAAATGTCTGGAGCAGCTTCCCAGAGGCCCAGGGGTCACTGGTCATCCATGAGCCACATGAAGTGGAGTTCAGTTGCTCTGAGAAACAGCACTGAGCAGAAGAGCCCAGGCTGGTACAGCCCCTTGATTCAGAAAGTGAACTGTCCCAGTGCTGCGTGGGACATTCTCTGAAGATCCTCCTGTGGGCTCAAAGAGCTCAGACGTTGCTGGTGTAGCATTCAAATGAGTTCACAGCACGGCTTCAGATGGAAAAACAAAATTTGGTGGGCTAAATACTGGTTTACTTTTTTAAAGAGGCTTTCAGATGTGATCTGATTGTGCTCACCTAGGGATCCACCATGATGTGTTTTACCAGGGACCAACCCTGTAACCTCACTCAGTCAAAACTCCCAGAGGAGATTTACGTGACTAAAAGCAGCCAGATCAATTTAAGGTAATTTTTGGCAAGAGTGTTTATCCCCAGCACAGCTGCTTCCTTCTGCTCCAGCCCAAATGCTGCTCCCTGCAACTGCTGATAGTGCTGAGAACTGGGAAACCAGCCCTGGAAGGAGCATGAGGAAAGGAAACTCCTCTCAACTGCTGTGGCCACAGAACATTTTGTATCAAAGGGCCTGAAGGAACCCACGGACCTGTCTTTGATCCACACAACATCAGCATGGCTTAGAACAATAGGAGTGACTTCATGTTACCTTTCCTCTGTGAACCATTAGCAATTAACTAGATAATAGGCAATGTGCAAAAAGTGTTGGTTGGTTGCTGTAATGTCATGCAAAGGATTAACCCCTGTAGAAAGTATTGGATTCCAGTGAAAAAATAACGAGTATGTCTGTGTGGTGCCTTTCAGTGCTCTGCCCTGCTGGCTGTGTGCTCCCTGGTGGGGCAGCTGTACCTGCAGTCTGGGCTGGTGACATCTCTCAGGGATTTACTTTGTCCATTAGGCTGCTGTTACTTGGATGGGTTTGGTGCTAAACCCCAGGATTTTTATTTTGCCTTGTTATCTGTGCTGCCACTGACCCAGTTCTGCAGTGACTGCCCAGCCATCTGTGCCCCCGCTGATGCCAAGGGATGAAATGAGCCCTGAGGGGAGAGCCCGCTGGGGGATGGCAGGGCCCGTGGGCTGCACTGGCTGCCAACGCAGAGTGCAGGGGAAGGGGCACTCCTCTGGTCCTGCTTGGGCTGCAGGAATGTCCCCTCACCCCCAGGAGTGTCCCCTCACCTCCAGGAACGTCCCCTCACCCCCAGAAGTGTCCCCTCACCCCCAGGAGTGTCCCCTCACCTCCAGGAATGTCCCCTCACCCCCAGAAGTGTCCCCTCACCCCCAGGAATGTCCCCTCACCCCCAGGAGTGTCCCCTCACCTCCAGGAATGTCCCCTCACCCCCAGAAGTGTCCCCTCACCCCCAGGAGTGTCCCCTCACCTCCAGGAGTGTCCCCTCACCTCCAGGAATGTCCCCTCACCCCCAGGAGGGTCCCTTCACCCCCAGGAGTGTCCCCTCACCCCCAGGAGTGTCCCCTCACCCCCAGGAGTGTCCCCTCATGCCCAGGAGTGTCCCCTCACCTTCAGGAGTGTCCCTCACCTCCTGCTGCAGAGCAGTTGATCAGATACCAAGTCACTGCTGGGGGAAAACAGGATTTAACCCAATGACTAAACCCTGAGTTAGTTACTGAGTAACCTCCCAGGAACCCTCTCCCTACTCATTCCCAACCACATTATGTGCTGGGGAAAAAAATTGGGCTCAGGAGGGGTGGCCTCTTTGTGCACAGGACTCTGAAGGGCAGCTGGGTGGTTGTTCCCAATAAACCTCAAACATGGATTAAATGAGCCATTCCAGAGACTCTCAGTGCACGGGAGATGTGGAATTGAGACTTTCCCAACAAACCCATCCCTGTCCTCTCCAGATTCCCTGCAGCAAAGCCCATTCCAAGCTCTCTGTGGAGCCTTTGGCACAGCCTGGCAGGAGAGCAGGGGCAGGGTGGGCACAGCCACAGGCTCAGTCTGTCCCACTGGAGGACACTTTTCTCCTCCCCACAGGTAAAAACCACATGGCCACAGGTGAGCAGATTATTCCTGTAAGAAACATGGAAGGAATTCCCACTTCTCCCTTGGCAGACAATACCTAATAAATTGCAGAGCTGTGGCCTGCATGACATTATCCAGCTGGCAGCTTAGTTTGAGGAAAAAATAGAGGCACAAAATCGGCTTATTATTTAAGCCCAGCTGGGAAGTAGCAGGAATTCATCTCACTGGATAAGGACATTATAAAATGTTTGTATCAGGCTCCATCACATATATTGGGAGGCAGAAAACATTTATTGCAGAGGCTTGAGTTGACTCAGAGTCACTCAAAGCAGGTGAAAGCCTCAATCTGTGTGCCCTTCCATGGACAAAGCACTTAGAAATAATTAAAAAGTCCCACAACCCCCCCTGCAGTGTTTAAACCAGCTCCAGAGTCATCCTGAGCTGCATTAACTTTCACTGTACAACCTTTCCCTCTCACCCTCAGAAAACAGGCCATAATCTTTTAAGAAAATCAGATCTAACTACTTTGTTGGATTAAATCGAACTACTTTAATTAGTTTTTGTTAGCAGAGCTTCCTGACTGCCCCAGAGGAGGGGCTCTTGTGCCCTGTGAGCCCGGGCTGGGGGCAGCACAGGCCAGGGGCAGCAGTCAGGGATGCCCATGGGGTGGTGCCATCCCAGTGGGATGTGAAGGATGCTTGTGGGGTGGTGCCATCCCAGTGGGATGTCAGGGATGTTCATGGGGTGGTGCCATCCCAGTGGGATGTGAAGGATGCTTGTGGGGCGGTGCCATCCGGGTGGGATGGGAGGGATGCACAGGGGGTGGTGCCACCCAGGTGGGATGTCAGGGATGTTCATGGGGTGGTGCCATCCCAGTGGAATGTCAGGGATGTTCATGGGGTGCTGCCATCCCAGTGGGATATCAGGGATGTTCATGGGGTGGTGCCATCCCAGTGGGATGTCAGGGATGTTCATGGGGTGGTGCCATCCCAGTGGGATGGGAGGGATGCTCGTGGAGCAGTGCCATCCTGGTGGGATGGGAGGGATGCTCAGGGGGTGGTGGCATCCCAGTGGGATGTCAGGGATGTTCATGGGGTGGTGCCATCCTGGTGGGATGGGAGGGATGCTCAGTGGGTGGTGCCACCCAGGTGGGATGTGCAGGAGTGTGTTGGGTGGCAGAGCAGAGAGGCCTCACCTGCTCTCCCCTCTGTGGCCTTGGCAGCATATCCATGGAATTTTTCAGCCGTGCCCACGTGGGAGCCGTGGCCGCTGGCCAAGAGCTCAGGCACAAACGGCCCCTCCGTTAATGATTGACTGGTGAGATAATGAGATATCCCCGCCCAGTGTTTGCTCTCCTCCCTTCCCCACTGACTCTGCCCTCGACAGAATGCCACGAGCCCCAGGGCAGCTGCCAGCCTGGGCAGAGGGTGCTGTGCCGCTGGGATGCCCCTGGAGCTGCCTCTGCCTCTGGGACACCCCAGGCCTGGGGAGCAGATGAGAGGTGGGACCCACCTCCAGCATTGCACTGGAAACTCTTCAGGCTGGGAGATGACAAAGTTCTGCTTCGCTGACTGTCAGATGTTCCGTGCAGGCACAGCTGGAATGGGCACCCAGAGCATCAGCTGCTGTTTGCTGAAGGGAATATTGGAGGTACCAGCTTTGCCCTGCCTGTGCTCACTGTGGACATGCCTTCAGTTTGAGGGGTAACTCTGGGCTCTGGGGGGTGTCCCTGCCCGTGGCACGGGGGTGGAACTGGGGGAGCCCTCAGGTCCCTTCCAACCCAACCGTGGAGCTTTGTGAGTCTCACTAAACCAAACATCATTTCAGTGTGTGTGTATTTTACATGCCTGTAGCTGGTACAAACTGTCCCCAGCAGTTTCTGTGCTGTCTGTCTGTGTATTTGCAAGAAAATGAAACAAACATCTGGTTACTCTGTTCTTACGCTGTTTGCTGTAAGTCTGGAGAGCAGCGATTCCTTCTGGGGAATGCCCCTCAGTCTGTGGGTGCAGTCGGTGTGTGTGGGGAGGGCTGAGGCAGTGAGAGCCCTGGGCAGCCCTCTGGGGCTGCACTGTCTGTGCCCATCCCGTGCTGGGGGGGATCTCACCACTCGCTCCTGACAGGCAGATTTTCCTTCACCTCAGCAGTGCCCCTCCAGCAGCTGGAGGACCACACAGGTCCTTGGACCTCACAGGGTTTGGTGCAGGATTTGTGTGGGATGTGGGTTTGGGGGCTGGAGATGCCTCTGGCAGTGCCAGCTGCCTGTGCCCTCGTGCCCCACGTGCAGAGTGTGGGTGCTGGTGGCATCGTGGCTGCTGCTCACAGGTGGTTTGGGAGCTCTCAGCAGCAGAGAGTGTGCCCAGCCCCAGCCTGGCAGCACAGGGCAGGCAGAGCCAGTGGTCCCACTGCAGGGGTGGTCAGAGACGTTGCAAGAGCCTGTCCAGGGCCAGGCACAAGCTGGAGGAGGTGGCAGGAGAAGAAAGCACAACATGGGAAAACCAGATGTCCAAGTGCTGTGTTTTTCTGTCCATCCTTTCTCCTCAGCAAGGGTTGACTCGGCTCTCAGGTCCCTTGCAGAGCAAAGTCCATGTGCTCCCACCAGAGGCACCCTCTGTGACAGCCCAGAAACAGAGGAGGGAGCAGAATGTGTCCTGGAAAACATTAAAACCACATTCTGAAATGTTTAACCTGGGTTTGAAAGCTGTCCTAGGCACTCAGATTGCACCTGAACTTCAGGGCTTGTCCTCTGGATCTCTGAGGGTGAAAAATGACATTTTCATGGGGAAATGTGGGAATCTAACCAAGTCATTGGACAAGGCAAGAACTGAATTTGCAGCAGAAAATTTAAATGCTAAAATGATCAGTGTGTTACAGTGAGTAGGGACCAGTGTCACCTCTGCTGTGGATGGGCAGTCTGGAGTGTCCCCTCAGTCCACACAAACACAGCTCTGCTCTGTCCTTGAGTGTGCAGATCATGGGGGGGTTTAGAATAAGCACAATCTGGGTGCATGTTCAGCAGGTGAGGAAGGGCTCTGGCAGGTGGAGCTTTTCCCCAGAAAGCAGCTACCTTGGAACAAATGCACTCAGTGATCCCCCAGCACAGGCACTGTCTGAGGCTGGTGGTGAAATGCTGGTTGTGGAGGGCTGATCTGGGACCTCAGAAAAAAGGTTTCTGTAGGAAAGATCAGATGTAGAAAGGTGGACCTGCAGAAACTCCCCCTCTCTGTTGGGTGGGCACTAACTGGTGGGAAGTGCTGCAGACAGGGAGCCCCTTGGGCCCTGGTTGGTGTCACCAGGACATCCCCTCAGTGCCACTGCCCCTGAGCTGCTCACCTGCTGGCAAGGGTGGGCACCTGTCCTGGCACCACCTGCTCTGGGCAGGTCTCTCACTAAAGCTCTGGGTGCTGCCTCCTCCCTGAATGAATTTGTTTCCCCCAGACCTTTTTCTCTGGCGTCTCCTGTGAGTTTGGCAGCCAGTCTGGATGGAGGCTGGAGAGGGTGGGTTTAGATGGGATATTGGGAGGAATTCTGCCCTGGGGGGTGGGCAGGCCCTGGAAATATTTACATTCCTCAGACTGTGGTGGAATTTATTTCTGTTCACACAAGGCATAAACCTCCTCTAAATCCCCCTTAGGCTCTGCCTTGAGATGTCTGGCACTGTGACTTCCCCTGGCTCCCAGTAGCAGGGTTTGTTTGCCACTGGGCCTCTGAGAGCCAAATGGGAGAGTTTGTCCCTGGGTGTTGATGCACCGTGTCCTTGGCAACCACCAGCTACCTGCAGGAGAGTTCTGGGAATTGTCCTGAATGAGAAATTTGGAGTTTAGAGTCTTCAGAAACCTTAGTAAGAAAAATAGAGATTAGCAGAATGTGTGTTTTTCCAGTCACCTGAAGGGGATGTCCTCTGCTACACTTGGCTTCCTGTTTCAAACCTAAAGCTGAAAGTCCAAGTGGATAAAATTGTTGATTATAAGGTAGAAAAAATAATAAAGTGAAAATATCTCTTTTGAAAAAAGGCAGAAACAGGGACTTTGAAGATGCTGAAAATCAAGAGAATCAGGGAGACACTCTCCTGGATGTGATGCCCTTCCATTTCTCTCCCCCTTTGAATAGTCATGTCACAGTAATGGAATGTGAAGCCTTGGGACATTTGTCTGGAATATTTGGATATCACACAGTCTGGTCAAAGGAGCAGCTCTCATTTCCAGACATCTCATATCTCAGAGATACAGTCACTGCATCCATGCTGTGCATGGGCTTAAATTTCTGCCCAGGAAGAACAGGATGGAGATGTGGGAACCTGTGCTGGTCCATCAGGCAACGACCTGCTGAAGGTGTCAGGGACACCTGAGACTCTCCCTGCCTTCCCCGGGAGTTTGGGCTCTCCAGGCTGCCCTGGGACAGCCAACAGGATCAGCTGGTACAGCAAGAGTGTCTCACATGGTGTTTGGGGAGCAATCAGACCTCAGGGTCTGTGAGCAGATGGGTCAGGTGCAGCTGGGTGGAATCTGAGGAATGTCAGCTAATATTGACATCAGGTGTTTGCCCTTCGATAAGGAGCAGGTCACTCACAGGCTTGAACATGACATAACATTGGTAGGTCACTCCCAGTGTTTGCTTTGGGTTTTGCACACTTGTCCATCTCACTGCCTGGAGAACAGTCAAGTATTGTGGTTTGATCTGGATTAATAGCTCTGGTTTTCCCCTTTATTTGTTTAAAAAGGGCAGTGCTGCAAAAAGAGAGCTATGAAGGTGTGAGCTCTGCTTGTGTTTCTGAAGGGCAATGCTCCTTCTTGCTTCTCTGACAGAAAGGTGGTGTTGGAAACTTCCAGGGACCTGCACAAGTGCACAAATGTGGTGTGGGCTGTGTTTGGTGCCAGGGGCTGCTTGTCCTGGGGTGTTGAGGATAAATCAGAGACTTCATGAAGAGAATACCTGGGTTTCTGCTGAGGGATGATTCGTTTGGGCAAGCATTGTGTATAACTGCAGGTGAGTTATGGATCAATTATGGGGCCTATCCCTGTCTAAATGAGGTCACACAAGACCAACCTGTAAATAAAAGCAATCTTGCCCTTAAAAAGCAGGTAACTTGTTAACTGATTGCAGTCTGCAGTCATTGGGTTTCCCTGGACACAGTTAATTAGCCAGAGCCATGAGGCTTTGACCTGCTGGGGTGGTTGCAAAGAACTGGAGATTGTGCAGTGCAAAGCTCCTCTGCTGGGCACAGGGGAGGCTGATGTGGGGACTGGGACTAAACAGAGCTCTGGGAGGGCCTGGAGACTTCAGCAGGGCACAAACTGGCACTGAACACTTGGGGACTGTTTGATAATGTTTGGGTAAAGAGGAGTTTTTAATGCAAGCACTGGGACCTGGGCTGAGAAGTCTGAGGTGCACTGTGGGCATTTCCTGGCACTGCCTTGCCACTACTATTGTATCATTTTTTGTTATTATTATGGTGGAAACTTGAAACAATCTCATTTTGAGACATGTGGCATCATTATCTTAGCCCAGAGCCAGCCCAGCCTCATGCACAGCATCCTGTGTCACTGGGTTTGCTCTTCCTCACCCCTGACCCTGCTGGGATGTGTTGGGTGAGTCCCATTCCCTCAGGAGGTTCTGTCTCTCTTCACGTGTTTGTCCATCTCATCTCTCTAGTTTGTCAGGTGGAGAAAGCAAAGGGGGTGCTTTATATTTGAAAGCTGCTTCACACAGAGGGCTCTGCCCTCTCTGGGGTCTGCAAGGTAAAGAGAATAAACCAGTGGGTGGAGGTCAAGTTAACCTGTTTTTACCAACAAAAAACAACAAGCAAATGACTTTATATTTTAATAGGTTGTTAATGGCTTCATTTCTTCCTTGGCCATGGAGTTGATACAGTTCCCTGCACCCTACACTGTGAATACACTTCCCTTCATCTTCCAGTGGGTTTGGTTTGATACACTTTAATTTAACATTTTTCTTCTTGCTTTCAGTGGTTCACAATGAAAATCTTGCAAGTCTGTCTGGAATGTGCAGTTGTGTTCCAGCCCTGCCAGAACATTTGTGAGGCCCAGAGACAGAGCAGTCCCTGAGGGAGCTCCCACCTCCCAGCTGAGAACAATCCTGTCATTGTTCCTCTCAGCTGAGTTTTAAGTACATTCATGTTTTTCTCTCACATGGGGAAGAGAAGGCAGTTTTCACATAGTTCTTTAAACACATTGAGATCAACGATTCTGCTGTCAGGGTTTAGGAAACACCTTTTCCAGAAGAAATCCGAGAATTTTTCCCTAAGGTGTGTTTGAGTGTCAGTCAGAGGTCCTTACCCAGTCTCCCAAGATACTGAAATTCTATTTCCTCTTATTTCTGGTATCATCATAAAAACCTGAGTGAAAAATTCTTCACTGTATTGTCAACTGGAAACGACAGTCAGGAAAAGAGATGTTGGGAGTCACTGGTGTAGGAAACCAGAATCCTTTCACTGACAGACATAAAGCAAACCACAGCTGTTCTGTCTCCACATTGCTGTGGAAACTTAGAGCCCAATTCTCGTTGTAAATCAGGGTGGCTCCATGAACTTCCATGGGTCTGTGCCAGCACATCCCAGACAAAGACTTGGCTTGGCCTATTTATAGCACTGTCAGTGGCAGAGCTGCTGGAGAGGTTCCACTGGGAGAAAAATGTGATTAAACCAAGGCAGATAAGAATGACAGAGGAATCTGCCTCGTGGGTCTGTTCTGGAATGTGATCCCAGGGGGCTGATCCTGTGCACTTCCCAGAACTCCAGGCACTGCTGAGCTCCTGCAGCCCGGAGGTCACTGCTGTGGGGCAGAGCTCCAGGGATGTGCCCACGCTGGGATGGCAACTGTGGCACAGCCTGAGCCTGCACTTAATGTCAATTCACCCATCCAGCTGCTTTTTTTCCTCTGTGGCTTCAGAAAAGCCAAGGTTTCTCTTTCCCCAGGTATGAGGGGCTTTATTTCTTTGAATTCCTCAGGATGCTGTGGTGGAAATGATGGGGAACATCATCATCAGCCATTGATCCTTCATCTCCTCTGTGACCCTGCCAGTCAGGGACACACGACTGAATTTCACAGTTGTGCTTTAGGGCATCTGTAAAGAGGGACAGAACTTCTCCAGGCATCCCTGAGTTGGTTTCTTACTGAAATTCCAAACAAAGCCCAGCAGAAATTCTCACTGTGTGGTGTTAGTTTGTTTTCAGTTCCCAGAAACTGGTTAATTTGTTTAGTGTGCCACACCAGTCCAAGTTTCATTTATAGATTAACTTGTGTATTTTGGCTCCTGTCCATCTCTTCCTTTGGCTCAAGATGAATGATACAGGGACTGTCTTTGAAACAAGGCAGGAATGTGAAGGTTTTTGATTAAAGAGCAATATCACCCTAAATCCTCTCTGTCTGCCAGCTTTCTGAGGCTCTGCCCAGAAATGTGGTATTGGGAATGGCAGATTTGGGTCTGGGGAGTTCAGCCTTTATGAGGAAATCAGACCTGTGGTATTCCAGGCATCTGGAAACACTTTGTGTCTCCTCCTGTCACTGGAGCAGGTTGTTGAGGGAGGTTCTCAAGGCTGTTTGTTTGCTTTCTTTTCATAACTAATCAGTCTTTAGAGCTGGTTTAAATGAGAATGACTGAACAAGGTCAGTGGGCAGCACCTCTCTGGTGCCAGGTTCATCTTTTATGGGGGGCTTGTGAGTGTGTTGGGGGTCTGAGGTTGGCAGAGGCAGCTGAGGGGTCACTCTGGTGGTTGAGCATCTTCTGATGCCCCCTGAGTGGCTGCTTGTGGAGATCCATTTGTGAAACTCAACCTGGGGGCATCATGCCCAGCAGTCAGAGAGGAACTGTCGAGTGCTGCAGATAAACATGGGCTGGTTTCCAGACTCTGCAAAAGGGCTGGATTTGTCCTACAAGAACTCTAAGGTGGTGCTTTTTTCTAGTCCATTTGCTATGTTTGCAGGGGGGTTCCTCACTCCACCCCTAAATATTTGACTGCCTTTTAAATCTGTGACTTTTCACTGACATCAGAATGTCTCATCAGGATGCTGTGTCAGTCTCAAGCCACTCTCTGTGAGCCTCTGGGGAAGGTTTGCCAAGATGTGCCATGAGAGTCCTCCCACTGAGTCTGTCACATGTTTCTCTTTCTTTTTAGGATCTTCTTGATATTGTTGGAATGTGACTACAGAGAAACCTCGGTTGTGGACTTTTAGTCAGACTTTGGTTTCTGGAAATACCACACCATGGCTTCCTCTGGGAATGCAGTGGGAATCTGGGCTCGGAGGGCAGCTGGCACTGGGGAGCTGGCACAGCCCGGGATCTCCCCTGAGAATGAGCAGCATCTTCCGCCAGAGAAGTCGAGTGGCAGCACAGACCATCCCTGGCACCTCCCTGGCAGAGCAGACTGTGCTTACAGCTCTTTCTCAGGGGGATCCAACGCTCCTGAGTGTCCCACCCTGTCTCCGCCTCTGGAGCAGGAGCCATACATGGACTCGCAGTACGTCAGAGGGATTTCCAACCTCAGTGCTGGAGCCCATGAGCTCAGACCCCACCACCCACCCAGGGCACCACACCTGAGACCCCAGCCCAGCCCTGCCAGCTCCAGTGCCCCTGGGCACTCTGGAATCCCTCCCAGCTCCAGGGCCCCTGAGCACTCTGGAATCCCTGCCAGCTCCAGAGCCCCTGAGTGCCCTGAAATCCCTGCCAGCTCCAGAGCCCCTGAGTGCCCTGGAATCCCTGCCAGCTCCAGAGCCCCTGAGTGCCCTGGAATCCCTGCCAGCTCCAGAGCCCCTGAGTGCCCTGGAATCCCTGCCAGCTCCAGTCCCCCTGAGCACTCTGGAATCCCTCCCACCAAGGGCACTTCCCATCAGGGAGTTCTACCTCTGGCAGCACCAGCACCCTCCCCTCCCTCCCAGCTCGGGACCTACAGCATCCTGAGGCACCTTGGGCGCTGCAGAGGCAGAGCCAGCTCTGGAGGACGCAGCGAGTGTGAGGTGCAGGACAGAGAGCTGGCACACAGCAATGGGCCATGGGCTCAGCACTGGGATGGAGTTACAGATACAAGGCCTGCCAGGAAAAAGACACTGGAAAACCAGAGCCTTTCTTCTGATTCTACAAATGAGGCATCTACATCAAACATTCAAGGGTTGAAGACAGAGGAGAATGGAGAGTGGTGCCCACGCCAACAACCTACAAAGAGAAGGAATCCACACGTTTTCAGCAGACCTTCTTCATTCATTTTTCAAGAATATCTAAAGACAGACTCTGTGGTGAATGTCCTCAAAACACTTTCAGCTTATAATTCAGTTCATGCTAATAAAATTCCCAAGGAGATGAACTCCCAGTCCTGTCACCCAGCACATTCCAAGCCCAGCACTGTTAATGATACACAGGAAGGCAAACAGTGTCCCTGTGGGGTGCAGAAGCCAAATGCCAGGGGAGCAGCTCTGCCAAGCACTGTGCCAGGATCCTGCCAGAGAAAGGGGTCCTTGCCCTGTGCTCAGGACCTGCTCTGTGCCCAGTGGCATCCAGACATGGATCAAGATGTGTTTGAGGACAGTGGTGACTTAAAGTACATGGAGAATGCTCTTCTGATCAAAAATGCTTCCAGGAAGCTCAACAGTTGTACAGATGGGAATCAGTGCTGTGGTTCTGGAGGAAAAGCTGGGAGAGATGTCAGGGAAGCAGTCCTGGGCCAGCAGGGCTGGGCAGTGCCCTGCAGCTGCCAGGCTGAGGCTCAGCACCAGGGGCCAGGGCAGGGCAGGGAGCAGGGCTGGCACAGCACGAGCCAAGTGGCTTTGCTCAGACCAAAGAAAGACTCCACATCTCAGCTGGGACGTGAAGTCCAGAAAGGAAAACAGTTTAACAACAGCAGTCCTGACCTCAGCACGTGTCTGGAACAGGAGGAACCTCCTGCTGGGAAACACCAACCTGCCCCTCACATCCAGCCCCGGGAGGACCCTGCTGGGGAACAGATAACCAGGCAGGTGACTCCCCTGCTTTACTACCTCTCTGGGGGGAAACCCACCCACAGCCCACAGCCCAGCAAACTCAGCCCCAGTCAGGAGCACTCGAGGGGCTCTCCGAAGGAAATCCCTTCAAGCAGCTCTGCTGCCTCAGCACGGGGTCCAGAGGTGCAAAGGGAAAGGCAGCAGCCTCAGAGGCCCTGCCAGCCCCGCGGGCACAGAGCTGAGCAGCTCCTGCTCCACACCCAGGATCTCAGCCCTGCCGGTCCTGCCTCGCTCACCGAGGAGACCTTCAGGAATGACTACAGAGAGCAACTCAAAGTGGCTCAGAAAAAGGTTCTCAGGGAAACCTCCTTTAAAAGAAAAGACTTACAGATGAGTTTGCCTGTCAGACTGAGGCAGAAACCTTCTAAAAGGCCATCAATTGAACACCTTCGGTCTTTCTCACTGTCCAGTGCAAGCGAGGATGCCAAACCTGCTCCTTCTCATCTGGAATCCCTGCAAAGTTTCAGTAGAGAGGAAGAAATAAGGAGGCCACAAACAGGTCAAGCAGGGGGAAGGAAAAAGGTAACCAAAGAGGAAAAGAAACTCTGCTATTCTGAGCCAGAGAAGCTTGATCAGCTCATGGATAAGGAATTATCATGGAGTCAAGTTAGGGATGAAGTCACGGAGCAAGATATCATGGCAGCCAGGAGAAGGGCTCTGGAGAATGGAGGAAGGGCACTTTCCAGTTCCAGTATGTCCAGGACAGAGCTGAAACAAATCCAGCACACTGCCCTGCTGGAATACATGGAGAGAAAGATCAGTCGAAGGGCAGGAGTTCCCCAACACCTCCCACTGCATCAGCCACCCCTGCAGAAGAGGCTGTCACACCCCAGTGGCCATCCTGGCAAGACTCCCGACCCAGAAGGGAGCAGGAAGATGCAAAATGATGAGGTTTTCTGCCAGGTTTTCTCTAGAGAAAAATCCCCAGATGTTTTTCCTGCTTGGGCTGCTGTGGCCCCACTGAGTGTGAGCAGCAGGAATGAGCCCAGCAAAGCCCACGGGAGCTGCCCTGCAGCTGAGAGGCCCCCATGGGAAGGGCATCCTGGGGCTGGCACAGCTCAGGGCACAGCAAAAGCCACTCCTCCTGCCACACAGGTAAGACCCAGACCAGTACCTGAAGGGCCCTACAGGAAAGTCAGAGAGGGAGTTGATCCTTTTTGCAAGGGCCTGGAGTGACAGGACAAGGGGAATGGCTTCAAACTGCCACAGGGCAGGGTGAGATCAGATACTGGGAATAAAATCTTCCCTGGGAGGGTGGGCAGGCCCTGGCACAGGGTGCCCAGAGGAGCTGTGGCTCAGGAGATGCCTTGGCAGGGACCATGTGCTGCACAGGGATGGGGCTGTTTGTGTTCCAGCAGTTATTGTGGGGAAGGGCAGCAACTTCATTAGAGCCCTGCCCAGAAAAGGTCATTGTAGAGAGACTTCCATAAATGATCAACCTTTTGGCTCCTGAATTTGAAGGGCAGTAGCTGTCAGTATAGTTGAGAAGAAGAAAGAAGATTAAAGGGACAGAAATTATTTAATAAGCCACTAAAATTACCCAGCTGAAGAGGCTGACCTATGTACACCAACACTGAACTTCTGAATCGTTGTGGGACTAGAGATGTATTTTGTTGCCAGATGTTCTTTTGAATTTCTAGGGAAAAAAGGGTGGAAGAAGAGCATAATAGCAATTCAATTAAAAAAGGGGTAGAGAAACTAAAAATAAAACAAAACCCAAAAAGGCACAAACCTCTATGATCTTACTTGCACATCTACCATGAGCTCCTGTTTTGGGGATAACAAACATGGGAATGAAGTTAAAGAGATGCCTCCGTGCAGTGCTGTTGTCCCAGCTGCTGTTCTCCCTTGCAGGACACCTGCAGATGTGCCAGCTGTGCCAGCTGTGCAGCAGCACCGCCCCAGAGCTGTGCCAGCTCCCCCAGGTAAGGCTGAGAGCTGAGCCCGGGGCTGCTCCTGCCCTTCTCTCTCGGGATCCTTCCTTGCCCACAAGGAAACATTCACCTTTTGGGACAGCCTTTAAAGCCCTTTCTCCCTTGTGGAGCACAAGAGGGAGCTGTGAGTGCCCCTGAGCTCTGCCCCTGACAGCTCCATCTCTGGGATCACAGCTCCCTCCTCCGAGCTCTGAGAAAACAGCATCTCCAGAGCCAGGCCTGGGGAATGTGCCTGATCAGAGGGGTGTAATGGGGCTTTTGTGGGGTATTTAAAGGAGAAAAAAGTACTGTGCCATTTATACCCCACTGACGAGGGAGGTCGTGCTGTAACTCTCCGTATTTGCTTTGCTGGTTTGAGGAGAATCAGGGGAGAAAACCATCTGAACTCTGTCTCAGCAAGGCAGTGATGCTGACTCTGGTGTAGTGCAAGAATTTCCACTGTATCAGCCATTCAAAAATATCCCAAAGGTTTCTGGAGGCTTGATGAGCTTAGAAAAACTAATTGTATATTTAGCAATATTCTGAAGTTTTTCTGGAACTTCCTAGTTTAGCAGGTCAGCATGAAAGTAACTGGAAGTTCCAGGCAGAACTGTAATATCAGAAACATTTGAGCACAGCTCATAAACAGTCTGCAAAAGTATCTGCTGTAGAGGGAATAAAGGAACTGTCTTCTTTCTTATAGTTTCCATGATCCTGAGGAAGCTGGAGCTGAGAATCACAGACATGAGGACACAGCTGGACATGGCCATGAGGACATGGCTGGACATGGCCATGAGGACACGGCTGGACATGGCCATGGCCATGAGGACACGGCTGGACGTGGCCATGAGGACACGGCTGGACATGGCCATGAGGACACGGCTGGACGTGGCCATGAGGACACGGCTGGACGTGGCCATGAGGACACGGCTGGACACGGCCATGAGGACACGGCTGGACACGGCCATGAGGACACGGCTGGACACGGCCATGAGGACACGGCTGGACATGGCCATGAGGACACGGCTGGACGTGGCCATGAGGACACGCCTGGACACGGCCATGAGGACACGCCTGGACACGGCCATGAGGACACGCCTGGACACGGCCATGAGGACACGGCTGGACGTGGCCACGAGGACACGGCTGGACACGGCCACGAGGACACGGCTGGACATGGCCATGGCCACGAGGACACGGCTGGACATGGCCGTGTATGTTGTCATGACACTGAAGAGCTGACTCCTGAAACCTCTATCCCTGCCCCAGGAGGTGGAAGCAGGGAAAGCCCTGGAGTGGAGATGGGATGCAGAGCTCAGTCTCTGGGTGGGAATGCTGCACTGGGGCAGCCAGAGCAGGGAATGCACCTCCACACAGCACTGGCTCAGCCTCTCCAGGGAGACAACAACCCAGCCAAAGGGTTGGGTTCCCAGGCTGATGTTCCCCTGGAGACAGGGACACACCTGCCCAGGAGGAGACTGCAGTGTCCCCACGACCAGCGGTGCCAAGAGCTTGTTCTGGAGATCATTGCCAAAGACAGGTCTCTGGTGCACATTCTCATGCCTCATCCTGACAGAAAAACTGCTCTGGACCTGATGGAGGGTTTGTTTCCTGTTAACATTTCCATGCTGGACAAATCACACAGGAAAAAGGGCAATGTGCAGCATGTACAGGAGGATGAGTAAGTAGACAAAACCAATTATCTGCTATTTTAATTTATTTTAGTGTATGAATATCATGTATATACTCAGAGTAAGATGAATTTGAACATACTGTTTTATTTTTATTTCATTAGCAAAATATTTTGGCTTTCTCATTTGCATCTCAAGAAATACCTGAGGCTGTGGATATATGAGGGAATAAAAGTGATTCAGTTATGCTTTATAGAAGGGACCATGGCAGACAGGCTGCAAATCTTTTGCTTTAAATCTTTAAAAAATTGGAAAAATTCCTGCTCTGAGAGGGGAGTGATTCTGAAGTCAAGATGGATAAAACCATGAACACAAGGGTTGAGAAGAAAACCTTAAGTGTTTGCTATGAGTGTTTATTTTTTGTTCCAATAGCAGAAAAAGTCATAGAGATGGATCAGAAGAATGTCCTGAACCTGAAAATGAAGCCAAGCAAAGGAGCAAAGATCCTGCCTCTAAGGGAAACCAAGTCCTGGACAGGATCAGGGGCAGCACAAAGGACCCAGATGACATCACATCTAAGAAAGTATGTAGATGACCATCAGAAGAACCACTGTTTCTCCATCATGACAAAGAAATTTTTATTAATGTCATTATTACTGTGGATATTTTTATCCCAAAAATGTTTCACAGGTAATTTTGAATCAATTTTTGCCAGTAGGTGAAGTCCTGGAAAATTGATAATGGTGGTGTTTCAATCCTGCCTGTTTGGTTCAGCTCTCTCATCCCACATACCTGTCTCCAGCAGCTCTTGGGGGTGGATGTGCCTGGAACAAGCACACAGGGCTGGGTAAAGATTTCCTTGCAAGGGCAGCTCCTGTGCAGCAGCTGAGTCACAAATTAACACTCAAATCCAAATCCGCAAAATTAATTACAACTGGCAGCCTAAATAAGAGATACTTTTTACTCTAAGAACTGGCAGCAGTTCCTGCACATTCCAGTGTCCAGTTAATTCCATACCTGCAGGGAATATGGTAGGCTGGACGTAGCTGGGTTGTGATAGAAGGATGGAGCTTGGAAGGGTGATTGAGTAGCTCTGCAGAGTTGGATGGACCTCCTGCCCTCTGGAAACCTGGCCATGCTCTATCTCAGGTGATGACAATCTGCCTTCCTGAAGCTCCTCCTGCTGATGTTCTTCACTGCCCACTGTCTCACTGCTGCTCCTGCTCGTGCTGGTGTGTCCAACTTCCAAAGGACTGAGGTGTTCTTCCCCCACACTGCTCTCAAAGCCTCTTTCCAGATCAGCATTTCCCCTCAAACAGCCTCCTCTGCTTGCTTTGCTGCCCAGGCTCTGGTGATCTGCTTGGATCTGACTTTTTCTGTGCGTATGAGAAATGCAGTTCCAGTCAGTTCTTCCCAAGCTTGGCACAGAGCTGTGACTCCTGCTCATGTCTCAGAGCACAGCTCTGTGTAATCATGTTGTAATCTTTACTGCAGTTCCCTCCAGACAGATAGGAAGCTCTCTGAGCTGGGGGATTATATCACCCATTAAGGTGATTTGCTTTTCAGAGTTGGAGAATTAACTATGGCTTAGAAAATACTGCATTTTTTCACTTTTTCTTTTCTGGAGCTTAAAATTCTTTTAGAAGTCAAGAATTTGGCAAAGTCCATGTGAAGAAAATCCCTTCTCGAGAACTGCTGTGGATTCTCTCTGGCAGTAAGAGCTTTGGGTGATGTTTCTGTCCCTTTGCAGCTGGAGCTCATGGGCAGGCTGAGGACCAACCTGCAGAGCCTGTGGCAGGAGCGGGAGCAGGTCCTGCAGGAATCCCGGGAATGTGCCCAGCTGGGCGAGGGGCTGGAGGCCACGGTGAGGGGCCTGTGCAAGCCCAACGAGGTGGAGCGTTACCTGATGTTCATCGGGGACCTGGAGAAGGTGGTGAACCTCCTGCTGTGCCTGTCCAGCCGCCTGGCCCGGGTGCAGAACGCCCTGAGCAGGGTGGATGGCAGCACAGACGCTGAGGAGAAGGTGAGGGACGGGCAGGTGGGCTGTGGAGCTGTTGGGTCACCCTTGTGCTCACCTGTTTGTCTGAGCTCCATGAGATCCCCCAGGCAGTGCTTGTGCCACGTCTTGGGCCGTGTCTCCACTCAAGTGGAGCAGGTGTGCTGTGGACCAGGTTCAGTGCTGGAGCCCAGGAGGGCACAGGGAGCTCTGCAGAGGTGCTGGGGGGCAACAGCAGGGTCTGAGCCACGGGGGTGGCTTTGGGCCCCCAGGCTGCTCCCTGAGCTCCACAGGGCTTTGGGGGGGTATTTTCTCCATTGCAGCAATTACTGCCTTTGAAATTGCATTTTGCTTCACGGGCTTGTTCTCATGAGCAGGAAGATGATGTGGTCATAGACTGAGATAAAATACCCTGCAGTTTAACTTAACCAGCCACCTTTGCTGGAAAATGGGGAATTGCCTCATGTCACCAGGAAATCTTTTCAAGTCTGAAAATTCTCCTTTTTGCTGGAGAAGACAAGCCAAATTTATCCCAGGAGTGAAGCTTCCCTGCTGTCCTGACTGCTTTTAGACATGTTTATATCAACACAATACCTGCTGTTCTCCCTTATTTGGAGATTGGAAAAGCACAGTGTTAGAAAAACTGGGATTTTCCGGTGCTGTGCTGCTGCTGAGCTCCTGCAGCTCTGCAGTTCAGCACAGCTCACAGGCAGAACTGCACTAAAAAGGTCCTTCCATGCAGTGTGACATGGAGAGTCAGGATTCAGCACCTCCAAAATGTCAGTTGTGTTAATGGGAATAATTTTGGGCTTATTTCATGCAGATTTGGGCTTTGTGGTTGGCAGGGAGGGGGGTGTTCCTCTAGTGTTGCATTTATACTCTTAATTGGAAATACACTTTAGAAATTTATTCAGACATTTGAATAACATGCCTGAGAAAGACTTGGTTATGTGCCAGCATTTTTACAACCATCTCCCAGCATTTTCCAGCTCACTGCATTTGCCCTGATGGCAGCAAAAGCAGCAGTCTCAGTCTTTGGCTCCATTTTTAGGTTGTTGATAGTGACCATTGCTGGATTTATGGACACTGTCCTGAAATGTGGCATTTTCCAGCAGTGTTTTTCCAGTGAAAATCATTACAGCAGGAAGAGAATTGGCTCAATGTGAAAGGTATAAAAATCCTGTAGAACAAGCAAGGCCTGACTCTTGTGGGTTTGTTAAGAAGCCTTTGATGAACAGTCACTGTCTGCATTATAGTTATTTTATTGCATGTACCTTTTAATAGAAGCCACTTATCTTTTTAGTACATCATTGGCACTCTGACCACATGCAAGGCACAAAATACAAAGATATGTGCCTTAAAGAGCTTCTAATTGAATGAAGATGGTTCCAGGATACTTCAAAATGCCCAGAATATACTGATTGTTTTTCCTGAGGGCAGCATGGAAGAAGTGAGTCTTGATGGGGTTTCCCATGTCTTTGCCTTACAAACCACAAGAATGAGTAATTCAATCGAGAAAAAACTCAAGTGGAGCACAAAGCCCACAAGAGGAAGCAATTAAATTAACTCAGGTGTGGCTTCCAGCTGAAGTGGAGCCTGGCAGGAGTGCTGGTGCTCACAGTGTGTTTTCCCTCTGCAGCACTCGCTGTGGGAGCGGCTCCAGCTCCTCTCCCGGCAGAGGGAAGATGCCAAGGAGCTGAAGGAGCACCTGGAGCGCCGGGGCCGGGTGGTCTCCGCCATCCTCGCCCGGTACCTGACGGAGCAGCAGCTCCACAACTACCAGCACTTTGTTCAAGCCAAGACCTCCTTGCTGATTGAGCAGAAGGACCTGGAGGAGCAGATGAAGTTTCTGGAAGAGCAAATAGAAACTCTTGAGCAGAGCCTCCCCCTGTAACGCCCACACTGTTCACACGTTGGTGTTGGTGACGTTGCCCTGGAAATCCACAGGCACTCGTGGCACAGCTTGGGGAGTTCTTCCAATCCCGGTCGTGCCACAGCATTGACAAATCCTCAGATGCCCTGGGGATGCTCTGGGCACACTCTGGACGTGCCTTCCACTTGGCCAGGCCAGCTGACAGTGTCTCACAGACTCCCTCTGGGACACGACTGATGGGATGTGCTGCTCCCATTAACATGGCATGTATTTACCCTTCGGGTTGTCTGTCCAATCTGTTTCCACATTGACATAATCTCAGTAAAAGAGCCATACAAATATTTGCCTCTTGTGGGTGGGTTGAATGTTTGAAATAAAAAATGATGTGGGAGTTGAGCTTTGAATCAGAGCTTGCTCAGAGCCACAGGAGGTGTTAGAGACCATTTCAGTGAAACTCCTGCACTCGTTTCTACTGCTTGTATGTGTGACAGAGTAAAAATGCACTGTAATGAAAGAAAAGAATTACTTCCTTTCTTGGCAGATGCCATCCCTGAGTCCTTCCTGGCTCTGTGTCATCCCGGTAGGCTGTCCAGAGGAGCTCAGGAAAAGGGTGGTGCTCACTGACATAGAGCCAATCAGCGATGAAGGCAGCTTAGGTGAACAGTTTTGGGAATCATAAACTCTGAGCTTATTCCTGCACAGTCGTTTGCAAAGTCCTTACTGTGCTTTTGAAGTGCTTATTTTTCAAGCAGCACCTTCAGGGGGTTGTTTTTAAGTACCTTTCAATTGTCAGCATACACAAGAAGCCTGAACGTGGGAAAAAGCTCTGCTGCAGACTGGGCAGGTGGGACCACTGGGGGAGATATTCAGTTTCAGTGAGACTTTATATAAATCCCTTGGCAAAAATCTTTTAAACACGCCTTGTGTGTTGAGTCAGACCAGTGATGTTGCTGTATTTAAAGTCTGAGTGTGTTTTGTTTGTTTGTAAGTATTCAGAGAGAACAATATTTTGTCTGACCTACATACCTAGACCATGAATAAGGCAGCCACTAATTGTACTCAGGTTTCTTCCACAGCCAAAATAGATGTTCGTTGTCCCAAGAAATGTTTTGCTAGTGGTGTGTGTCCTGACTATGGTCTCACCACCCCTGAGAGCAGCCATCCTGTTCCTGAGGCACCTTCTCCCTTGGAATTGCATTTCCCTGGGCACAAGGACTCCGGGAGCACAGAGTCCAAGCTGCCACATGTACTGCGGGTATTGCCTTAATCCCTGGGGGAAATGCCCAGACACTGTAGATCTTGAGTAGATCTGCTCAGTGGGTCTCAGAAGGCCCTAAAGACAGGCTTTGTTATGTAATCTGAAAGCTGCCTTTTGAAAATGGTCTTTAACATAGCAAAATGATGCTAGTGGATTCAGTGGAGAATTCTAAAACATATGAGCAATGTAAGAGGAGCTGTTTCATGGCCTGAGAAGCCTGACTCAAAGTGGCACTTTATTCTTATTATTCCTAGTTGAGGGAAACACCTGTTTGGTTATTGAAGCCAGAGCTTGTCTTCAAGGGCAAGAATAGGTCTGCTCTGTTTAGAATTCTTATCTTTTGGGGGGTTGTGTCATGGGGAGGGTGATTGCTGCTCCTTCCACACCAGCATTCACAGGAATGCTTCAAAAAACAACAATTAGAAACAGCTTGTACTCTGCTTTTTCAAAAAAGTCGTGTATCTTTGCTCCCTGTTACTCTGTTAGAACTGTGAATTTCAGGCAAAGTGAAAAATGGACACAGTGATGGCACCAGAACCTCTTTGCTGGCCAGCAGAGACCCCTTTCTGAAGCAGTGGCAGGTCTGGACTGTCAGGTGGGTCTCGATTTCGATACTGATCATTAGTTATGGGTTTATTGTGAGGGCAGTGGTGATGGTTCCCCCTGGACTTCAGCCACGGGCAGCATTCCTGGCACACCAACGTACTAAGATGTGGGCTTTTTAAACCACAGTCTGATGTTCAAATAGTCATTTACCTGCTCCCAGACGAATGGGAGGAGCAGCCCTGGGTGCCTCTGGGACTGGTGGAACACTCCTTGATCGCTCAATATCAGTCATTCCCTACAGGAAGAAGAGAGAGCCTGTTCTTGATGATGGGCTGCATCTCCTTCCAGCAGAAAGGAGACACGTGCTGGCCACAGACGCCCTCTAGAGAGGGCAGTGCACTTCATTTCTGAGCTGCTGGGAGAGAGGATCGCATCGGGCAGTGTCCACATCCCCTGGCTGATCTTGTCTTCACATTTATTCACTTAAAATTCTTTCTCTGTGTAGAACTTATAAACTGAGCTTGTTTGTGGGGCTGGCAGGGCTCTGTCCCAGCAATGGAGATGGTGAATCATCCTGTGGCTCAGCCCATTTTGCACAGGCTCAGAGTCCCTGCTTTTGATCCAATTGCCTTCTGCCAAAGGTTTGGTATTTAGAGCACTAATTATATCCCCATACCAATAACTATTGTTTACGTGGCAGCTTCTTCCCAACCTTAAGTCATGCAGTTTAGAAGCCAAGATGGCCAGAAATCTTTGGTTTACAACACTGTGTTCCCACACTGCTCCAGACAGGTTTTTCTCACCCTTTACCATCAGAAGACAAACTTAAGACCTGAACTGTATAACTGGTGTCCTCCTGGAGAAGCAAACGTTGTAAATGTAAGGACTGTGGAAATGAAAGCCTGTGCAGTGCTTGTACATCACCACTGTTCACACTCCTCCTCACTGGCCTTCCACGTATGGCTTGTGCACCGATTCCTCTGCCCAGAGCCCTGGGAACCTGTTGGCTTGCCCTGTGCTGAGACCTGCTGAGCTCCCCGTGCAAACAGCCAGGTGTGTGTGAGGGGGGAATGTGAGGAATGAAGAAGCTGCCTGGTACTGCCCCTCTGCAGAGCCGCAGGAATTCCCCACTGCTGCCCGGCCCTGGCAGTCCCTGTGGCACCTGCAAGGCTGATCCTTTGACAGCCAGGGAAGGGGTAACATGACCCAGCAGCGCAGAGAGTGAGCCCTGCAGGGAGCTGAGCTGTGAACCAGGGAGGGCTGCACCCAGGAGAGCCACCTGGCAGCTCGGAGCAGCAGGGAGGGGTGAACAGGCAGAACACGGAGCTGCATCTCCCCGTGGGGTGCCAGCAGTGAGACCCTGGGGGGATTCCTGGAGATCCTGCAGCTCGTCTGCCACTCACACACAGAGTGTGGGAGGAGGAGGGCAGGAGCTTTTGTTCTGCTGGGCAGAAACAGGTGGGCCCGATCTGGGGATAAGAAGATGACTCGCATTGCCGGGGGCAGAGCTTGGGCTGCCGGGACAGGTGAGGGGTGGTCAGTGCAGCACCAGCACATCCTGCCCATCTGTCTTGGCAGCAACTGAAAAGATTCTAGAATTGCATTTAACACCCACTGCAATGTGTGGGAGTCACTGCTGGATCAGGAGCTGCTGTTTCAGCCTCTTGGGCACTTAATTGAAGGGGGTTAATGATTTTGTTTTAAACCCCAGCCTCATTTTCTCCACTGGGGTGTTATGCTGGGGAACTTTTGTATGTAGAACTAATTAAGGAATGGAGGGCTGCAGGAGTTACTGCAAATGTACTCTGCAAAAGATCTATTTGGTGCTTGTGAGAGCTGTGTTTAATAAGTAAAAAGATGTTCTCTCTGCTCTGGGAATTCATGGCAACCGACTGAATAAATTTTTAAAAATAAACTCCGAGCAGCATTGCAAAACTAATCTGTGCCTGAGGGGAGCCCACACAGACATTAAAGAACGATCAGCCTGCAGGAATCATGCAACCTCTGGGCTTCACAAAAGGCTCTTGAGAAACAGCACATGAATTTCACTGCTAAACGAAGAGAGGCATTAAAGGTTATCAGAGAGACTCTCAAATACCACATGAGCCTTGAAGCTGAGTCATCTCAGATAAATCCAGAGAGAGACAATATGGGCTGCACTGGTACTCTTGATTTAGAGAATAAGAGACTTCTAAAAATGTGCATGAAGAGCCAGAAGTCTTTCTAATGGGCTCAGCATGTGGGAGAAGAGCAAGAACATCCCAAACTACCTCAACTGGGAACCACATGTGAAACAATTCCTCAAGACATCCCTGTCCTGTGACAGCTCCCAGTGACATGGCTGGTGCCTGCAGGGCTCTTTCCTGGGGTGCAGCTGCTCCCTCCTGACAAGGTCAGTGTCACCAGTGTCACCCAGTGCCACAGGGGTGCCTGGAGAGGCTGTAAAGGCGGGAACTGCTGTGGGACAGGAGTGGGAGAAAATACAACACAACCCTCATGGTGAGAAAGTGTCTGTAGCACTGCAGGTTGTCATTGTGCCCACCCTGGTGGGACCATCTGCCTCGTGCTGGAGGCACTGGGTGAGGACAAGCAGGGTGCCTGGAGGCACCTGGGGAGGGCCTGGCACCAGATACCATGACCTCATGTCAAAGGTTTGGGCGTTTGGGAGTCTGTTCCACTCAGTGCAAATGGAGGTTATTTGGTTTGTGTCAGAGGTGAGTCCACAGTGCTTGTTGAGCTTTTGAGCTGGGGTCTCTTTCCTGGTCTGCAGGGCCTCAAGAAAATGGGCATGGATGATCTTTCTCTTGGGAAATGGGGGTTTGGGTTTGGCTGGAAACTTGTGCTCTCAGATGAAGAAAAGGAGTAACACTCTACCTGGGGCAAACACAGAGCAGAAGTCCTACCAAGGAAGGGCAAGCTGATCACTGCCAGCCTCAGTTTTGTTGTGCACATCTCTATTTTCTTCTTCACAGAAAGGGAAGATGTACTAAAGCTGAGCTAATGTGAACAGTATGGGTCATTTTGCCTGGTTCAGGGTTACACACACAGTATAAGGGCTCAATGTGCTTAATGATTTGCTTTGTCTTATAACTGAGTGAAATAAACCTTGGAACTGGAACAGAAACGTTCCTCATTAGGATGCAGAATTTGGATCTGTGTTGTCCTGCTCTGTCCCTGTTCTGCCCCTGCAGCAAACAAACACGACACTGTTCGTGCCCCAGCTACACTCTGGCCAAGTCCCTCTTAACAACCTCTTAATTTGGGGGTCCCACAAAAGTACAAATGACTGGAAAGAGCAAAACCTGCCATGTTGCCATTTTACTCAGATGAATATGTAAATTGGGAGACAAATGCATCCAAAGAATGTAGGTCATGGTGGAAACACAAGGAATGGGAGGAAGGGATGAGCAATGGGGAATTAGGAGCTGTCTCAAAAGGCCTCCTCTGCCTCCAGCTGGTGGCTGCAGCTCCCGTTGGCCTGGTGGAGTTTCTCAGCAACTCTTCTGCTGGCCCTTGGGTTTGTGATGAAGTTGAAACCTCATTGAGACTCCTCTGCATTGCAGGAACATTTCCCAGGCCTTTCATAGCCCAGGTTTTCTTGCAGCACTCACAAGGGAATGGAGGTGGCCAAAAAAGTCTGAGCCTGAGCCCGACTGTGCTGCCTCAGGCTGCTCAAACACATCCGGGAGGACAAAGTCTGTCCCTCCGTGTGGAATCACAGCTGGAGGTTTGTTTGCAGAGCTCTGCAGAGCAGCTCTGGGAGCTGAAACTGGTCAGAACACAATGTGCTGAGGGGCAGACAAACCAAGTTATCCTTAGCAGACGGAGCTGGGGTCAGGCAAACATCAGCTCTGCTGGTCTCCAGTGCTGCTGAATAAAATCTGAGCTGGTTGTGTTTGTGTGGGTGCTCCCCTGCTCGTGCTGCCTACAGCTCTGACAACACTATCTTGATTTCAGTTTGAGTATCAGTACTGACTGTGCTTTGAAGTGACCAAGGTGATTAACTCCATTTTATAGCAGGAAAACTGAGACCTGGCAAGTAGGCAGGGTAGTAACCAAGGGAAAATAGAACCTGAGCTCCTGAGTCCTGGGCCTTATCTGTGCCTTCCATCGCCAGCCTTCCACAGCTGCCCGCCCTCCCCACCACTAAACCCTCTCCACAGGACAGGAGCAGAGCCCAGGGGGCTCAGCTTTTTTGGTTTTTTACCTTTCCTGACATTAAGATTGATGATATGGAAGGCAGCTCCCAGCTCTGGGGGGCCAGGGGTTCAAAAGGCTGCATGCCCAGCCAGTGGGACAGCCCCTGCCCCAGGCCAGGGTGCTGAGGGACCCACAGTCCTCCCCCAGCTGTTCCTTGTGAAAGCATCCTGGCTAAACCCCACAGCTCATGTCCATGCAGGTGAAAATTCAACTGTGTTCAGCCAGATTTGGGCTTGACAGTGAAATGGAGGAGAATCAGTCAAGCTGAGGGATTCACAAAACAGTCTCTGGCAGGAAAACACTCCCGTGGTCACTGATCACCCTCCAGAGTCCCCTCCTATGTGAACAGCCACATAGGAAACCAAACCCGAGCCAGGCTGACAGACTGGTGTCACTTCAGACTAAAGGCACTGTGTGTGTCTGTAAGACTCCAGCAGAGCATTCCCAGTCCCTCTCAGGATTTGTCTGCACCTGAAGTTGTACCACTCTGGGTATACTAATCCCAGCCTGCCTAAACACTATCTTTTCCTTCATCTGCTCAACAAGGAAGAGGAATGAGCTGAGTCACAGCACAAACTTGTTGGCAGAGCCTGGCCCACCCCACCCACAGCAGCGACCTTTCGAGCTCTGCCCCTCTGTGCCCCAACCCTCCTGCTGAGCCTGCAGCACTCCCTGGGCAAGGCTGGGAGGGCTCTTGCTGCTGGGCACTTTTCTATCACACCAGCTCATCCCGAAGTGCCTCTGAGGAAGGAGTAGTGCAGAATTTCCTTGATGATACATGGTGCAATTAAGTCTTATCTCAGCTATGACTTCTTTGACAGAACAATAGAGGAGCAGTGAAACCTTCTCCCTGCTTTCCTGAGGGTGAAGCCACAGCCCCGCTCCACAGGCTACTGAGCTGGGCTTTCAAACACATAACCCTCCATGCCTGAGCCCTACCTCTGCCAGAGCAGGCTCTACTCAGAGTGAGCACCAGAAGTTCAGCAAGGTTGTTTGAACAGGTATCAAGCCCACAGCAGTGACTGCTGAACAAACTCCCCCAGGAGGGCGAGTCAAACTGCAGAGTGTTTGCAATTCCCACCGAAACAAAGGCTTTAACCAGGCAGTGGCAGCCCTGCCAGTGCCTCAGAGGTGACAGCAATGCACACACACGTTTGTGTTCCAGGAAATGCAGAAACACAGTGTTTCATGTCAGCACACTTGGAAAGACACTTTAAAACAGAGCCTTTTTTGCCAGGAACTCTGAGCTGAGACTGCAGCACAAACCAAGGCTTCAAAGGACCTCGCTGGTCAATGGTCACACCAACAGCTACGGAGCAAATTGGATTTTATTTTTTTTAAACCCTACTCCAGATATAGAAGTCATGAGGTGCTTGATCATTAACCTTTGCTTAACAACTTAATTAGTTCAATACAGAAGCAGACTGGTGCAGCATAATCCAGTCTCTCCCCAGAACAGGTGGATCAGATCCCCCTGCAAGCTCTGACAACACTCCCAGGGAACGTCACCAACTCCAGGGACTTCAGGGAGAGCATTCTGAAGGAAAGAGGGCAGTGCCTCCACCTTCAGTCCTACAGCATTCCTTGTGAGCATTTGAGACAAGCCAATTATAGCCAATTACAAGTACTAGGCTTAATTCAAGGTGGAAAAAAAAACCAAAACAACAAACCCAAAACACTCCTGAAGTCACTGACTTGGAAGGAAAGGCAAAGCATGCAAACAAGTGTTTCAGTGTGGAAACCAAAACACTCATTGGGGCTGCAAAGCAGAGCCAGCACAGCACTGCTCTCACCTTGAATTATCTCATCCTCTCTGACTTACACCAGTTTCTGGTCCCATTTTGAGAGCAAAGCTGCTGTTTTAGCAGACTGGCCCCAGGAGTCGGACAGTTCCTGCTCACAGCTCTGCCTCTCTGTGTTAACTTTAACCAAACAGTAATTAAAGAAATAATAATCTCACTGCAAATGTACTACTTAACCTGCAGTTTGCATGCTTTTTGGAGCTAGGTGTGGTTCTATATATAGAACAATTATGTTTATCATACAGGAGAAGAGCTGGGTTTAGGACAGTGAATCATGCTGTTAAGATAAACATCGCTCTAAGACGTCATGCAGACATTCAACCATGGTAAACACCTAACATAACATAAAGCCCAATGTTTATAAATATTTATTGTAAATAGGTCAAAATCAAAGGCCAAGTTCTAAACAAAACAAAAAGAATCAGACGTACAAGCCCAACTTTGCAGTTGGCTACTCAGAAATTCTGCAGGTTCCGATTTCCAGCTTGTCAGTTTAGTTTTTCACTATCAACTATCAACAAGGTTTTATTCAGACTAAGTTGATTGAACTATAGTCAAGTTTAAATGTTCACAGTGTCAAGACTTGTGGTTAGTACCACCCACTCAACAAGTCTTTCAAGAAGAGAAAAAAAATTAAAATGCTAACCAAGCTTTTAAACTGAGGTAGACAAGTCATGGTGACTTGAGTGCTGAAGGTTGGGGTTCTATTTTTTTTAGTCATTCATCTAATAAAATGCATCAGGCAGCAATTGAGATTGTTGTTAGTATTTCTGATAGTGAGAAACTTTGCTTTAAAAAAGTACACAATTTCTGTAAATAGAAATATCCCTCTTCTTCTACCAAAATAATCAGAAACTTCATAGAAAACTACACATCTTCCCTCTGATAACTGAAGCCTGCTAGATAACAAGCCATGTTAAAGTAGCCAGCCACCAGCTTGCAGTTCACAGTGTAAAATATGCCATCCTTCACCCTTCCTCTGCTCTCCAGCCAGCAGCACTCGTCAAGGAGGCTGGACCTCAAGCACTGCCACCCATCTACACACACACAGGTTGTTTCAGCTTTTCAACCATCAAGTGTAAAGTGTGTGGTCTCCACCAGAACATCAGCACGGTGGTACAGACAGCAGGTAGAGCATTTCCCTGCAGGTTCCTTCCCAAAGGCATCTGGAGCTGGGTTTTCATCCTGTGGACTTTGGATCCAGACCCTGTCAGTGGTTTAGTTAAACACCTAAAGGGACAGACACGCAGAGAAGAAACCCAAAGTGCTTCTGTGAGAGAAAACTGAGACAGCAGCCTGGTTATTGAACAATCCTGATCACAGTAAGGCAGTGCCTAACGGCCAAGGAACAGCTCTGAAACGGGTCTGCGTTTCACGAGGACCTCTTCCTCCTCCTCCATGACCTCGGAGAGGGAGGAATACGAAGGGAAGCCCCCTCTGGTCTTTGGCTTCCTCCTCGGGCCCATAGTGGCAGACAGAAGCTTGTTCAAAGTCGAGGGCTTCCGTAATCCCTTGGTGAGATCGTAGAAAGCCATGTCATCGGAAATGACTCCCAGGACGGTGCTGGTGGAGCTCAAGATTGAAGCTGCAAGCTTTGTGGACTTCTTGATGGGCACGGAGTGCTCCGTGTGTTGGGAAAGGCTCGGGTCCCCCAGCAGGCGCCGCACCGAGAGGGAGGTCCCTTCCCTCAGGTACTGGTGCGGCTTCTTCCCGCTGTAGTCCCTCAGGTCGGTCTTGGCGTGGTAGCTGTAGACCAGCATGGTGATGACCTTCTCCTGGCCGTGGATGGCGGCGAGGTGCAGGGCCGTGTACCCGCCGTGGGACCGCGCGTCCACGTTGACCCTCGCGCCGCCCTTCTCGGCCGCGCGGATGATGTTGGTCACCATGTCGCAGTTGCCGCTCTTGGCTGCCCAGTGCAGGGCGGTGAAGCCGGACACGAAGTCCCTGCGGGCGGCCAGGCTGGCATCGCCCAACAGCAGCCCGTGCAGCTGCTGCGTCCACTGCCCGCCGGCCGCCAGCACCAGCCACTGGTGCTCCGCCTGCTCCAGCGGCACCACCGTGTCCTCGCTGCCCCGCGGAGCCCTCGCCCCCCGCCGCAGCCCCGGCGAGCGGGACCCGGGCTCGTCCTCGGGGGTCGGCGAGGACAGCTCGGACAGCGGTGTGGGCGGCTCGGACGGCGGTGTGGGCGGCTCGGACGGCGGTGCGGCGGGGACGGGCAGGTAGCGCACGGGCAGCATGCAGGGCTTGGGGGGCGGCTCTCGCCGGGAGCCCCCCGCGCCCCCGGGCAGGGGCACCCCTCCGCCGCCGCCCTGGAACAGGCCCCGCAGCTCGGCCACCGCCCGCGGCCCCGGCGGCTCCTCGGGGGGCGTCCCGGCAGGGACGGGGATGGGGACGGGGACGGGGTCGGGCGCGGGGTCAGGAACAGGCACCGGGGCAGCGGCATCGCCGCCCGCAGGCGGGGCCGCCCGCAGCTCTCGCCTCAGCACCACGAACTTGGTGCCGTCGATGTCCTTCACCGTGGCCACGGCGTTCACCGCCGCCTTGAACCGCTCCCGCCGCTCCGCCCGCCCCGCCGCCGTCCCGGCATCGGCCCCGGCCCCGGCCCCGGCCCCGTTGGCCTCCAGCAGCGGCCGGAAGGCGCTCACCAGCTCCGCGTTGCGCACCCGCCCGCCGCGCTCCCGCAGGAAGCCCAGCACGGCCTCCGCGCTGATGTCGAGCTCCGCCATCCCGCGCCACAGGTGCTGCTGCTGCCGCCGGTGCCGGTGCTGCTGTCGCTGTCGCTGCTGGTGCCGCTGCCGCTGCTGGTGTCGGTGCTGCCGGTGCTGCTGCCGGTGCCGCTGCCGGAGCAGCGCGGCCGCCCGCGGGGCTCGCAGGCGGCGGCACCTGCGGCGGCGGGCACGGAGGTGCTGGGGCCGCCCCGCCCCGCCCGCGACACCGCCCGGAAAGGGAGCGGGGCGGGCCCGGCCACGCACCGAGCCCGGCACCCAACACCGCACTGACCTCCGCACCGAGCCCCGGCCCCGCACCGAGCCCCGGCCCCGCACCAAGCCCCGGCCCCGGGCAGTCGCTGCACTGATGCCCTCGGGGGGCTGAGGAGTCGCGTGTGGGCGAGGCACGAGTGTATCAGCTCTGCCGGGACTCCCCGGGCACGGGCGAACGCCCCATCGGTTCACTCGTCTTCCTGCTTCCTAAACCGACTATTGTTTGTTTGTTTGTTTCAGCAGCGAATTAGTGGAGCAGCTTCAGGTAGAAATCACTCTGCAGTCGGGTCTCCGTTCCTGGAGAAGCCTCTGGTGTCCTGCAGAACCTGCGATCCTGCGAGCTTAGAGTCTGATGCCTTAAAATTAGTGAGAAGATGGGTGTGTGGGTCAGTCTTTTGAAACACTCACCTCTGTGTGATGCTATATATATTGTATATATATTCTTATACCCTCATTCTCTCCCTGCTTGCTCATGCTGACCCTTCACACCTTTTACTGAGGGTGGAAGAGCCTCTTCCCACAGATTGCTCAGAGTCTTTGTCAGTCTTTCCCCTTCTCTCTCCATCTTTGTGCAAATGTCTGAAAAACTGTTTCATCTCTTGCTAACGAGCTGGTTCCAAGCCAGATCCTTAAAATCATTTTGCTGCTCTAACGCTGTTTCACATAATAGTGTGCAATGTTGCTGTAGTAATTGTGTGTTTCCATGTGACTGGCACAGCTCTGTTGCTGTGGCACACGTGGCACACCAGCAGCGCCGCCCTCGCTGAGCAGCCCCTGTGCAGGGCTCTGCCGTGTTAGCGATGCTGTCCAGCTCGTGGCCTGTGTGGAGACCTAACAATGTGCCTGCCTCCAAATATTAATTGTGCCTTGCTTCCACTGTTCATGTCCTTGCAAGAATCCAGTGCAGGCATAAGAAAATCTCAGCAGTCTGTGATTTCTGCATTGCAAACTTTCAACTCTGCCCTAGAATTTTCTGCAAATGAGCAAGAGGAGGAGTGAAAACAGCTCAGAAGAATAGGCTCTTTTAAAGAACGTTTTCTTATGTTACAGATGTTCAGGGAGAGGTTGCTCCTGTTGCTTGAACTGGTTCAAGTTTGGCAGGTACATCCTCTCTGCCCTCCCTCCCTGCCTGCACAGGCATCACACCCCTGCACCCCTGTACCCTTTGAGACCCACGAGGGTGCTGTCACATCCCACTCACTTTATCCCCAGCCAGGCACCATTCTCAGGGGATCCCCATGCACCAGCTCCCAGGGCACCTCACTGCTCAGCGGCCAAGCCTGGGGCCGAGCTCCCATCACCTCCCTGTGTCCTTGCTTCAGGCCAAGGTCCAAAAAGAGGGGAATTACCAAGACTGTTCCCCACTGCAGGTCCTGGATTCCTTCCTCGTGGCTGCATAGTAGGAGAACACATAGCCAGGAGGTCATGGAAGAGGAGACAGGATGTCTGCACGTGCACCTCGTGCCATGCCAAGTGTCAGCTGGTTGCTCTTGTTTAACCACCCTGACACAAGGACCTCTTTGCCCAGGCAATGCAACGGCCACTGTGCCACATGCACTGGCCTTGTGGCCAACCTGTAGCATGAGGTTGTGCTTTTTCACACTCTTTCTCTCAGTGGGTGTTAGAAACTGAACATCACACCAACCTCCCATACGTTCTGTAATAGAGAAGAAAACAACACTTGTGGCTAATCCTCTGTACCATTTCCAGACCACTTCACAGGGTGCATCATGTTTGCCAACGTTTCCCTTTGGCTGTTAATGCCTTTTGGTTCCCCACCTTTCAGGATGAGTGCCAAGTACCAGGGCACCATCCCAGTGAGCATCTTTCGGTTTGCTGAGTGCTGGTCACACTGATCAGATTATGCAGCAGAAATTAAACTGTTTGAATGAATTTTATTAATATAGATTATAAAACCCTGGAGCATTATGAGTGTTATGCTTATCAGTCATCTGAAATTTCCAGACTTAAAAAGCATGAGAAGTTTTGCCTCTTCTTCTGTGTCACCAAAAACCTACAAAGCAAGTATTTTTTGTGGGGCTATTTACAGAATACTGTGGGCTGTTTCATGGGAGATTTCAAGCCAACTGTCTTGATATTTTTAATTTACTGGCTGGGACAAAAACAATGTACAGAAGCCCATGATTAAATTAATTTACTACTACTTTTTTAAACACAGATATTGCAGTGTGCTAGTTCTGCATCACAGACTGTAGAGAGCTGGCCTCTAGTTATAACCATATGGCTGAGGGGAGTTTCCTTTCTTGGGAAGAAGTTTCTCAGATTTTCAAATTATCATTATTGCAGTGAAGTAAACTGCATACTGAGCCTGGGGGGTTTTCCCACCCCCCAGGGAAGGAAGGTGAAAGTTATGTGACTGTAATTGCCCACAGCACACAAAACCAGGAAATAAAATGGGAGATCAAGCAGGGCACGTAGTCAGAGCAGAGAAGTTTCTGCTGACCAAAACTGACAGAGGTGGTATCTCAGGTCTTGCTCCTTCCCACGTGATATTCTCAGAGCCACAGGGAAGATGAGGTGCCAGGCTGGAAGCAGCAGAGGAAGAAAACAGGATGTGGGGATAGTCCCCGTCAGACGGATGCTGCTGCTTTGCAGAAAGGTGAAGGTGAGGTGCTATTGACTACAGATGGGAATTTGCCATCCTCTCCCCAGGACAAAGAGTTTCCAGGGACACCTTTGAGCCTCTCCAGCCCTTTGTGCTCTCTGAGCCAGCTCTTACCTGTGGAAAATTGGCAGTTTACCCTAAATTCACTGTGGATTTAGCAGGTACACATATTCCACCGAGTTTAAAAGCCTTGCAGGAGCATCCAGCACTGCAATATACTATTAATTAAGGAGCTATTAGGAATAATTTGCATAACAATTGAGTTCAAGGAGCCACCAAATCCAACTCGCTCCTCTTGAAGGCGTTTTTATGCAACTGAACCTTTTGAAATTAGCAGGGCCTCTCTTGAGCTGGCATTAGAAATGGTGTGCTTTTTGAAATAACAAGGTGCTTAAAAATAATTGCGACCTTCTGCACTGTGCTCTGCTGGCACAAAGCTGTGCCCCACGCCGGTGGCAGCGCTGCTGGGCAGAGGGAGGGGGGCTCCAGCTGCAGGAGGGCTGAGCAGCACAGCTCGGAGCCAGGAGACAGCAGGGTTGGCCCTTGATCTGTTGAAATGTCTCACCATTTCCTTTATGCCACGATTCTTTGTATCTAACCTGCAGCTCACAGAAACCAGCAGCTGTTTGGGAATCAGCTTTTGTGAGCCTTGTCTTGTTATACTGTGCACTTTACTGGCAGGGAAAAGAGCTCTTGATGAATCAAAGCCAATTATTTCTCCTGCAGTACCTGCCATTATGGCATTCAGGCATGTGTTAAGCAAGAGTTCTACATTGTCTTAAATCAGAGCTCACAAAGCTCTCTGGAAAGAAAAAGAAAAAAGAAGCTTTTAGTTTTTTTATCTGTTTATTTTTCTTCTTCATGATATATAAAGGCAGCCTGGGAAATTCACTCTGCTTCTATATAAACTGTTCCACTTGCATCTGTACACCAGAAATACCAGATTTTTGCTTTCCCATTTTCACTGAAGAAGCCAGGAAGAACTGGAGAACCTTTGGGAACTGGCCAAAGAAACAAGATGGCAAAATGAGTATCTGCAGGAACATCTCACTCTCAAGAGATAAATGAATCAAAGGTTCAGGACTGCTGAGGGTGGAGAGAGTCAGCTCCAGGTGCCAGGGACCAGCAGGACAGCCTTGCTGTCCCTGGCAGTGTTAACACAGAGCTGTGGCTGTGACAGGAAAAGGTCTTGGTCGTTTGTGGTGAAAATAAATTAACAGATGGTGTTCAGCAATGACCTTTGTAGAGAAGTACAACATTTTTTGAAGTACAACATTTTTTAAAACCTGTCTTTTCCAGAACTAAAACATGGATTGGCAGAATTAATTTGGCTGTAGGCAGCCTGCTCAGGAGGGACAGAAAACCAGCTCCTCTGACCTGCACTTGTTCTATCATATTTCAAAAAGCAGATTACTTGGATAGAAAATGCCTTGAAATTGCTTAAAGGCAGAACACAACCTTCTTCCTAATCTCTGATCCCTCTAATTACATTTGATAATCCTTGTGCACTCCCGTCAATTATCTACATGTAAGTTTGTATCCTGTGTTATTTCTTCAGCATAAACAGAGTCCCCTTCTGGACGGTCAGTGCTTCCCAGAGCTCCTGCAGCACAGGGCAGGTGGAGCCCGAGGAGGCCTGGGAAGGATCCAAGACGTGGAGCTGTCAAATATGCCCTTGCACACCTGCTGTAACACGGGGACTCGGTGCCCACCAGCACAGCGTGGTCTCAGCTATTTATACCACTGTGGGAGCAAGGGGCCTTTGTTAGGATCACAGAGTGGATAAGGGAGCACAGGAGTTCATATGGAGAGCAGCTAATTGAGTGCTGTAATTAAAACTTTTTATTTGGTTTTAATTTGCTTGCTGAGATTTTGTTGACTTTGAATCCTTCAGTCCTGCTGTAGGGCACTCCAGGGACTGTGCTTTTGTGGGCAGTGAGTGAAAGGAACTGGGATATTTGGTATCTTTCCTTAGCTTGGGAAAAAGTTGAAATTTGGCAAAGCTTTTGAGAAGTAACTGGAAGCAGGGCCTAAGCACAGTTGCTCACTGTTTCCTGGTAATTGGGGTGGGGGTTGGAGCTTTAGCCATGTCATAACAGACTCAAATAATGGCATGGGTTGGAAGGGACCTTAAAGACGCTCTCGTTCCAAACCCCTGCCATGGGCAGGGACACCTTCCACCAGCCCAGGTTATTCAGAGCCCCATCCAGCCTGGTCCTGAACACCTGCAGGGATGGGGAGTCACAACCACTCTGGGTAACCTGTTTGGTGCCTCACCACCCTCAAAGGGAACAATTTCTAATCCCCAAGGTAACCCCATTGGGATTAGGGGTGCAGGTGTGGCCCAGTGACCCAGCAGCACGACACGTGGCTCCGATGAGCTGTGCCTGGGCAGCCGCCCTGCAGCAGAGGGCACCAGAAAGCAGCACAAAGTGCTCTGTGCTGACAGCTCGTGCAACACCAGTGCCTGTCCCGTTCCACGGGCTGAGGGGGTTGGCTTTGTGCGTTATGTGGGAAGGAATGACGGAGAGACACTCGCCAGTCCTTTGCCGCATACTTTAACTTCCCAGAACACGGGCAGCCAAGGGCGTGAGTGAGCTCTCGTGTCCCAAACCCGCGCCGTGGCTGCAGCTTTGGGGTGGGTGGCAGGGGCAGCTCGGGGCGGAGGCGCTGCTGCCCCGTGGTGTGACAATACCTTCCATCGTGCTGGACGCTGGAGACCTTCCCGAGGTGGGCACTGGGGCTGTGGGGACCCTGCGGGGGATGCCCCGGCCCCGGTACAGCCACACCGGGCAGGAGCTTCCCGAGATGGGCACATGGGGCTATGGGGAATGATTTCGGCCCCGGTACAGCCACACCGGGCAGGAGCCGCCCCGTGCGGAGACCGCTGGGCGCTCAGAGCCGCTCCTTGTGCCGCTGTGCCCGCCCCGGCCCCGCAGTGAGCCCCCGGGGGCGCTCCCCGGCCCCGCACAGCCCCCCACAGCCCCGCACAGCCCCGAGGGCGCTCCCCCCGGCCCCCGCACGGCTCCGCACAGCCCCGAGGGCGCTCCCCCCGGCCCCGCACAGCCCCGAGGGCGCTCCCTCGGCCCTGCACAGCTCCGCACAGCCGCGAGGGCGCTGCCCACAGCTCCGCACAGCCCCGGGGGCGCTCCCCCCGGTCCGCACAGCCTGCACGGTCCCGCACAGCCCCGGGGGGTTCCCTGGCCCCGCACAGCCCCATGGCCGCTCCCCCCGGCCGAGGGCGGTGCCGGTCCCGCCCCGGCGCTGCCGCTGCCCGGCCCCCGTGCCCGCGGTCGGTCGGTGTGTCTGTCTGTCTGTCGGTGTGTCTGTCGGTCGGAGGGCGGGCGGCGCCTGCGGCGGGCGGAGGGAGTTCCAGGAAGTGGCCATATTGGATCGGGGAGCCGCATCCTCCGCGCCGGGCACGGACAGCCCGGCCATGGCCGCCACCGACCTGGAGCGCTTCTCGGTGAGCGGCCCCGCTCGGGGCACAGCCTGGCCCGGCCTCCCTCGGCACGGGAAGACTGGCGGGGACACCGGGCAGGGAGCGGGCGAGGCCGCGCCGGTGCCCGCGGGTGCGGGGACGGTCCTTGCGGGGAAGGTCCCGCAGCGCCGGGGGCGGGTGGGGAGGGCGGGCGGCGGAGCCGGGGATGGAAATGGGATTGGGAATGGGGATGGGAATGGGAATGGAGCTGGAACTGGAATGGGACTGGGGATGGAGCTGTGAATGGAGTTGAGGCTGGAGCTGGAGCTGGGAATGGAGCTGAGGCTGGAGCTGGGACTGGGGCTGGGGCTAGGTCCCGGTCTGGAGCCGGGTCCGGTGCCGCCACGCTCGGAGGCTCCTGCCGGGATGCCCGGGGTGCTCCTGCCGGGATGCCCCCGCCGGGATGCCCCCGCCGGGATGCCCCCGCCGGGATGCCCGCGGTGCTCCCGCAGCGTCTCCCGCCGCGCGCCTGCGGGCGGGCAGCACCCGCGACGGGGGGCGGAAAGAAACGGGGTCAGACCTTGGGAACCGCGGCTTGTTTACACAGCACGGGTATCCAAACGCTCTGCGGCAGTAACTGAGCGGTGTGTGCGTGACCCTGCGGGGATGCGCGGCTGGAACGCGGGCAGAGCAAACCCCGGGGCCGCTGGTCCCGCAGCCGGGCAGGGAGCGCCGCTCGGCAAACGCGGAGCGTGACCCGGCACGGCCGCCTCTCCGCAGCCCGCGGGTTGTATAACTGCTCTCGGAAGTCAATCTGGCGAAAATCTGTGTCGGCTCAAAACTATTCTTTGTCTAGAGCTTGAATTTTTTGTTGTTGTTGGAAGGCTGCTCTCGTGAAATAGCTCAGTGATGCGTCTTGTAGCCTTCCAGAGCTACAAACATTTTTACCGCATTAAATAGCGCAGCTCTCCAAAGTAAAAAAGTCTGGTGTGATACCGCTGAAGCAACGGGAACAGCAGTGGTGGCTGGCTGATTTATGGGCATGCAGCTTGAGCACAAACAAGTCCCTGCTACTGTTTTCTTTGTAAGCTGCTTTTTGCCAAGAATCTCAAACTCTGCTTCATTTCTTTGAATCCTGGCCCAAAAGTTTCCAGCTCAAGAATGAATTTGCAGGACTGTACCTTACTTAAAACTTGTATAAAGGAGAATTGATTTGGGGCTCTTATTTAAGACAGGTAGTGTTTCTAGGCTCTGGGAGGAGGGAATTAAGGTAGAGCCAATGGCAGGGAATGGAAACACCATGACTGTCTCGCTGCAATTCTTACTGAATTAATATCATATATAGATAACTTTAATGTTAATTTGGTGTGCCTGCTGCTGCCTGTGCAGGTTTTCATAGGTGTTATGGGAAAATATTGCCTAGTTCTGGAGAAAATTAAGCTTAATTTGCATTCTTTGGCATGGGTAGTGAGTGCTTGGTGTACTTACATCAGGACTGTGTCACTTTTCTTTTAAAAACAGGAAGGGGGGTAAGAAAAAGCTCCCGAAGGTGCTTGGCTGTCCTTTGGGCACCAGAGGGAAATGTCTGGGCTCCAGGATGGCTTGAGTGCCCAGGTCCATTAGGAGGAACTCTGCTCCTTTGGGCAGGGGCTGGGATGAGTTTATGGGCATCTACAGACCCAGCAGGTCTGGTGATCTGATGGTCTTAGTTTGCCTCTTGCCTGGAACCACAGATCTGGCAGCAGTGGGTGGGAAAGCAATGTCTCTTTTCCATGTGATGTGGGGCAGAGATCTGTCCCAGCTGCTGTTCCCTTCACCCTTAGTACGTGTCTGGGCTCTGATGCTGTTTCTCCAGCACTGCCATGGAAACCTCATGATTCAGGTGTTCCGAGTTGTTCTTCCTGCAGAGCTCACAGCTTTCTTGGTGCCACTTTGTGTCACTGTGCCTCAGTTTCCTGAGCATAAACTGTGTGGGAGTAGCTTGTTGCTGCCAAGCAAAGGTGATGAAATTAATTTATTTTTACCAGTAGTTTGTATCTGCAGTGGGAAGTAACATTCAAGAAGCCTCTGAAGGAGGGTTTTGATACACAATAGGCCGTGCTGTTCAGATTGGTGAAGCTATTTATAAGCGTCCAGCTGACACTGACATCCTGGAATGTAATGACCCTTAGGTTTGGATAAAGTGTTTTGAAAACTCCCCAGATGCTTCCCTTGTACAGTCCTCCAGAATGGCTCTGTCTCCAGCACAATAAAGTTCCCTTCAAGTGCTGCTGTTGGAAATGACCAACAAAAGCAAATGAAAGGAAGCTCGCCCGTGGAAGGCTCCCTCTGAGGCGCAGGATCACACCAGCGGTGCTCAACACTGCCTTTGTTTCTGTGAGTGTGCTGTTGTGAGAGAGGTTTGTTTTCAGCCCCTGGAGGCTGAAGTTCTCTGCTGATCTGCTGTGAGAACGTGGCTCACCCACTGCCTTGCTCGGGGCTGGGTCTGCAGGCAGCGCTTCTGGAGAGCCAAGGCTACTCACCAGCAGACTGAAAGAAAGCTGATGAAGTTGGTTCAGTTATGAAATACTTTGTCATCAAAGCTCGGAGCTTCTCCATTGCCTGGCCTGGGCAGTGCTGAGCTAGCACAGGCAGGGACTGTGTGCTGGGGCAGACACGGCAGTATTAGCAGGGATCTTGGGATGCTGAGTGGGAAACAGCCCAACCACCGCGTGCAAGTGGGAGCCAGAAGGTGTGTGAAATGCAGCAGGGAAATGCAGAAGCTCTGAAGGAAGCCAGAGAAGCTGGAAGGAGAAGGAGTGACAGAGGCAACTGGAGGTGCGTAGGAGAGTAAATGGGATGAGACGTGAGACTGAGACTGTGACTGTTTGGCTTTTAAGAAGCTTTTTCAAAACCCCCAAATATGTTGCTTTCTCTCTTTTTACATAAACCCATCGACCTCACTAAATGCTGTTGCTTAGCTATCTTCATTAACCCACAGCCTGAGCTGGAGGTGCAAAGGCAGCTGCTTGGGCTCCCAACTGAGCAGCTGTGTTGTGTGAGAGGGAGCAGGTGTCCTCAGCATCAAGGTTGGGCTGAGATAAGAGTTCAGTATGAAAAGTTAAGCTGTGGAAGATGTGGCTGAGTGCTTTGTGTGCACACTGTGGCTGCATGGACAGGGGCTGTGAACATTGATGCCAGTGATGCCCAGTGAGGAGAGCACTGGGCACATGTACACGCAGTGTGTGAGCTGTGGTTGTGGGGCAGCTGTCCACATGCAGTCCTGAGATTTCCCTTCATCCAAGTGATTGGCAGCTGGCTGGTACTGGCAGCTTTTCTATAAATTATTGTCCCCTGGAAGATCTTGCAGAACAAACACCACTTTATACAGAGGAAAGCTGAACAGCATCTTCCTTGCTGGAAACGGACAATGGGATTTGTTTTGTCACATGGAGTTGCTGATCTTGGGGCGGGTCTGGCCAGTTTGGCAGCTGTGTGAGCATTACCTGTTGACATAGCACTGCCTCCTTGTCACCTGCTCCAGCTCTGTGGGAGGAGAGGGGCCTTTGAACAGAGCCTGTTCCTGCCATAGCTGCCTGGGTTGTGGTAAACTTCATGTATTGCTGCTGTTTTCTGTAAGCTCAGGGTTTCACTTAATGACTGTACAGCCTAAACCTGCTCCTTCCTGTGAGGGGCCAGTGTGACACCTTAGTCTGTGAAAGATGGGCATGAGGAGGGAGCTGAGAACAGCTCTGGGCACCATGGCCAGGGCAGAGCAGCTGCCAGAAGTCTTATCGCTGCAGGTCCTAAGCACAGGCTTACATTTTCTTTTTAATCAATTTCTCAAGGAAAACTTTTCCATGGCTCAATTCCAGTGGAAAATGGGGTTGACTTAGATTCTGACATTCCCCTTGCTCTATTTTTCATCCAGCCAGTGGCACTCTTTGGAACTTTCAGGATTAAATTTTCTTGTCTGTTTTTGCCATTCAGTTACTTTACCCTTAGCCTGGAAAAACTGAAGTGCTGTCCCATGCAGAGTGGAACACAAGTGACAGATTTTTGTCCAGGCTGGTGGCAGGCACCAGGAAGAGAGCCCAGCAGGAGCAGCCCTCTCCTCGCTGCCCTGGCCAGCTCTTCTGCCCGTAGCCTGTGCTTTTTTGGGAAGGAGCGATGGAGAAAATGGTCTTCCCCTGGAGGGGACAGATTGGTGGTTGCCTCTCCAAGCCCTGCAGTCCTTCCCCAGGAGACTTGCTTGTCCTCACACAAAGCCACCTCTGACTGCCTCAACCACAGGACCAATTAGCTCAACCACAGCCCACCACAGTTAAACGCTTATTTTCAATGTCTGTGCTGTGAACAAATGTTGCCAGAATAAGATCCTCTGTATTTTTCCCCTTCCCTGCCTGGTGCTGTGGTGACTCCGGAGCTCTCCCCCTGCAGCAGAGACGCTCCGTGTTGCTGAGCGTGGGAGCTCCGGAGCTGCTGGAACGGCAGCAGTGGGTGGAAGGACGGGAGCTGGGGAGGCTGAGGCCGTGTGTGTGTCCCCAGCATCGGCACAACAAGTGAAAGCCTGAAGAATAACTCCCTTTCAGGAGGCCAGCCCGGTGCCAGGGCTTGTTGTCAGCACTGTGGTGGCAGCTGTCTGCCAGTCTCCAGCACTGCTGGAAGGCCACAAGCTCCCTAAATATTATCTCCTGTACAGAATCCCCGTGCTGTGGCCAGCTGTGGGGAGAGGCACTGCCCTGTCCGCAGGTGTCCCTGCTGTCCCCAGCACTGGCATCTCAAGGCACTGCTGTGTGAGCAGGAGCTGCAGGGCTGGGCTGTTCCATCTGCGGGAGGGATGGTCACACTCCTCTCCTTTCCTTCTCATGCTCCTTTGGCTCCAAGCTTGGGAGGGGAAGGAACTGGCATGGTGCTGAATTGGCTTTTCCCAGGTTGTGCAATGAAGAGAAGGAATCTGGGAGGTGATAGAACTGAGGGAAACATGCAGGGTGTGGGCATGCTGGCTCACCCGCCTCTGTGGGACAGGGGCACATTTATGGCATTAACTTTGGTTATTCTGAATGTGTCTTGGACACTTCAGGTTGTGGATGGGAGAAGCTGCCCTGTTTGTTCCAGATTAGCTGCAACCTTTAGAAATAACATTGTCCTGTCCCATCTTTGTGTTTTGTTGAGGTGGGCCTTATGTTCATGCAAAGCCTGAGCCTGCTTGTTTCTCCCCTTCCCCACATCTGCACAGCTGCAGCAAGCTCTGGGTTTATACCTTTGCATTTGTGTTACTGTATCATAAAAGTGTCAGACGGCGAAGAGAGCCCATCTCTTCTCCCAGACCAGCTCAAGTAAGAAAAACCTCCTGAAAGTGCTGCTTGTTCTCAGTCCCAGCCACGTGCTTTCCTTCCAGAGCCTGTCCTCTGGCATAAGCAGCCATGCTCACCTCCAGCTTGTGACATTGGATGCAGAATGTGTGCCCAAGCAGGGACTCAGCACCCTCTGAAATGGGGTGGCAGGGCAGATTTCCAGAGGAGGATGGTGTTGGTGGGAACCGCAGCATTCCTGGATACAGCCCCGGTCGCCGCTCGCGACTTGTGTCTGCCCAGGGCTCGTGGGGTCAGGGCTGTGGGGGCACCACTTTGTTTAGATGTCCAGATTCCTTTGTGAAACCCAGAAGTGTCTGTCTCCCACACACATGAAATTCCAGAGATGTCAGACACTAGAGTGAGGTTCCCATGGAGCACCCTGGCCCGGGGCTCGTGCCCCCTCTGGTTCCAACCCCTCCAAACCGGGCTGTCCCAGGGAGCTGGGCAGCCTGCCAGCCTGGCTGGGTTTCCATCGAGGGGCTGGGATTCTCCCATCCTCTCCTCAGCGTGGCACAAGGTGCTGTGATGAGTCTGTGCCATTCCGTGTGCAAGGAAACACGCAGAGAATGCCCCTGGAGTCCTGGGGCTGTCAGAGGCAGGACCATCCCTTGGTTCTGCTCAGCTGAGGTCGTGTCTGCCCATGAAGGACTGGGCAGGTGTCCCTTGGGCTCTGGGCAGGTGTCCCTTGGGCTCTGGGCAGGGTATCCTTTGGGCTCTGGGCAGGTATCCCTTGGGCTCTGGGCAGGGTATCCCTTGGGCTCTGGGCAGGGTATCCTTTGGGCTCTGGGCAGGTGTCCCTTGGGCTCTGGGCAGGTGTCCCTTGGGCTCTGGGCAGGTATCCCTTGGGCTCTGGGCAGGGTATCCTTTGGGCTCTGGGCAGGTGTCCCTTGGGCTCTGGGCAGGTGTCCCTTGGGCTCTGGGCAGGTGTCCCTTGGGCTCTGGGCAGGGTATCCTTTGGGCTCTGGGCAGGGTATCCCTTGGGCTCTGGGCAGGGTATCCTTTGGGCTCTGGGCAGGTGTCCCTTGGGCTCTGGGCAGGTGTCCCTTGGGCTCTGGGCAGGGTATCCTTTGGGCTCTGGGCAGGGTATCCCTTGGGCTCTGGGCAGGGTATCCCTTGGGCTCTGGGCAGGGTATCCTTTGGGCTCTGGGCAGGGTATCCCTTGGGCTCTGGGCAGGGTATCCTTTGGGCTCTGGGCAGGGTATCCTTTGGGCTCTGGGCAGGTGTCCCTTGGGCTCTGGGCAGGTGTCCCTTGGGCTCTGGGCTGCTGTGGAGGGTGTTCCCTGAGCTCGAGGTGGTGCCAGGGAACCAAAGCTCCGGCAGCAGCCAGGGCTGCCAGGTCAGTTGCTGGGAGAGGAGATGGTCCACGCTGTGTCAGACACTGGCTGTGTCCCTGGGGTGCCCGTGGTGTGGGGGCAGCTCGGGGCAGAGGGGCATCGCCAGGGCTCTGCTTCAGACCCTGCTCACAGCAGGCTGGGCTGGGCCTTCCATCCTAATCCACACTGATCCCGGCTTTCAGCTCTGCCACGGGAAAAGGGCTGCCTGAGCAGGAGCTGCCAGGCTGCCTCCCAGCAACGCTCCCCTTCCCTGTCTGCCACGGCAAAGGTGTTTCCAGCTCGTATCTGTGAATATAAATTTATTCTGTATTTTCATGCAGAATGAAGAGTTCTTTCAGGTTATATTTTTGCTGCACATATTTTTTCAAATAGGGGTTTTCTCTTCTTTTTTCCATTACCTTAGTTCTTCAGGTTAAAGCTATTCTGTGCTAATACACTTGGAGGCTTTCTGGAGGCATGTGCTAATAGGATGTAGAGCAGTCAGCTTTATTAGCATGATGACTGTGGTTTAGCTCCTGGAGCTGTGGCTGTGCTGGGTTCTGGGATTTCTCTTTCTGGTGTCTTCCAGGCAGTGTTACAAGGAGACTTGGGCAGAGCTGTTTGTGGAGGTGCTGTGGGATGGGTGCATAAGGCAAACTGGGAAAAAGCATACAGTGATGACCTAAGCTCTTGGGTTCCCATTACATCTCTGTTCCTTCCTCTAAAAATATACTACATAATAGCATTTAGTGTAATTGGGCAATAAATTCTGGAAATATATGTGGGAATTAGCCATGTTTATTTTAAGTGGTAACTAAAACAAATAATCTTGGTGGCTGATATCCAGCGTGGCTTGTTTGGTGTGATGGGGATCTGGGTCCTTTTTCTCCTCTTCAACACTTCTTTTAAACTGCCCCAAACCTTTTCCATTCCACTCCTTAGGGGCAGGCACTCAGTGTATCTCCTGGCTTGGCCCCACAGCCATTGGTGTCTGCCAAGTCTCCTCCTCCTCGTGGAGGGATGGTGGGGAAGGGGCAGGGGCAGAGATTCTGCTGGTCAGAGCAGCTGAGTGTAATCTGGGAGTGCAGCTGCTGCCTTGGGTGAACCTGGGAGAGTCTCTGCTAGATAAGGTGCTAAGATTAGTCTCTTGTCAGGGTTAATTGTGAAGTCCATTAAATCCAAAACCTCAGCAGCTTGTGAATAAATTTAAACAGAAACAGAGGAGGGTAGTGTGAGGTGTTGTTGTTTGTCTGTACTTCAGGTTCTTTTCCTTCAGTCTGTTTAAAAAGTTGTGTTTGTGTTTTGGCCCTTGCTTGGTTTTGAATAGCACATGGGGGATGGAATTCACAGGCTGCCGAGAAGCTGAACTTTCTCATCCTTTAAGGTCATTTTGGAGGAAATGTCTTTCATTTTTGGTTTCATAGTTTTCTATGTTTTAACCAACTTTCCTTATTCTCAAAGGCAACATCCACATTTGCAAAGCACTGTGTGTATAATGCTCAGTAAATCCTGCTTTGCTCCTTTGTAAAATCTCATCCAGGACTTGTGATAGGGACAAAATGCACGTTTAATCCTTTCTTGATTAAGAAAGACCTCACAATTAATTAATTAGGCTTGGTAAATGTTATAGGGAAATTGCTAAATAACAGCTTAAGAAAAGGAAGCATGTGGGAATTTTGCTTGTGGTGTAAAAAGTCAGAGAGGAATTTAAGCCAGAAACAGTCAGTTTGTTTGCAGAAAATTAAAACTGATGTTGCAGTCACAGGTTGTAAATGGATTATCTTGGATGTGTGTGGTGTGAGAAGAGATGAGCTTTACTCTCCCTTTAAACTTGGCTCTGAAAGTCAGCAAAAACTGAATTTTTAGGCCTGCGCCATTTGATGTGTCAATGTGTGTAGGATTTTATTTTATGTTTTGTGGTTTGTTGTGGTTTTTTGCAGGCTGAGGCAGAAGGGAAGGCAGGCAGTGGGGCAGCTCAGCTGGTGCTCACAGGTATTGGAGGGAGGAGCTGGGGCAGGAGGGACCAGGTGGGGTGTGCAGGTCCCTGCCCCTGGCTGGCTGCTGGGAGTGCCCCAGAAACCCAAACTGGCACCAGTGCCTTGGATACAGGAAAGCAGTTAAGGAGTTTCCTCCCTTCAGTGCCAGGCTTTCCCCTTGGCTCCCTGCCCGCCCTGGCACAGGGAGGAGCTGCAGTGTGTGCCCACTCGGGGTTTCACAGGTGTGCACTGAGCGTTGGCTGCCCCTGCCTGGCCTGGGGCACACGGGGCATTGGCAAAGGTTGGCACCACACCAGGGAGTTTTGGAAATTTTTGCTTTCTCTTGGTGCTGAGCATTGCTCTTCACAATGCACTCACTGCTCTGGGAGTTTATGAATAGTTCTTAAAAATGGCTCTAAAAGCTTTCAAGAGAGGCATCACATCAGGAACATCACCTTTAGTTAAAGGCAAGAACCTCAGCTCTTGAGCCTTCTTGCTTTTGTAATGTAAAATAGCTTTAATTTTTACTTGGCTTGTCTTGGTGGTGACTCCATATCTGGTTTTCCAGTGGAGATTTGCCTGCCTGGAGTGCAGCTGGGAGCCGGGAGGGCTGTGAATAAAGGCTCGAGTGTCTGGGAAAATTCTTGGCATTCTTAGAAGAGCAGTTTAAAGGGGGGGCTGGGAATTGTGTTGGTTTAGTGTGGTGGTTTTGGGGGGGACTTCAGTGTGGGCTGGGAGCTTGTGGTGAGCACACAGCAACTGGAGATGGTTGGCTCAGTGTCCCGTGTGTGGAGAGTGGCTCAGATGGGTGTGCTCTGTCTGGGGAGAGAAGGAAGGGAAGGGGCTGGGGCTCTGCCCTGCCGTTGCTGGAGGGAAGAGCAGTGTCGGGCATCACAGCTCCTTAGGGCTGCCACAGCAGGGGAAAACCACTGTGCCCTCCCTGCATGGGCACAGGGGAGGGAGGGCAGAGGGGAGGGAGGGCTCCTCACACTCTCAGCTGTTCCTGTTTGACTGGCCATGTACCACCACCAGGGTGGGCAGGGCAAGAGGCAGCAGAGGACCTGAAGCACAGTGGGTTGCTGTTGTAAGACAAGTGGTAAATTAGCATAAACCCTAAAACTTTCTCTGTGGGCTTATTTTTTCTTCCTTTCTTCTTCTCCTGGCCTATTATTAAGTGCTCCACAATGAGGATCTGAAATTTTAAGCACATGCTTAAGATTAACTAAAAGCCTTCAGAGTGGAGTGTGTGCTTGCACTTTGCCACTGTTTGAGATTAGGTGGCATTTAGAGGTGACAGCTTTAGCCTGAGAGGTGCCCAGAGCTCCACTGGGCAGCCCCAGCTGAGCTTCATTTCATCCCCCATGCCAAAGGCACCCATGAGGTCATGCCTACTACACCTAAGCCCTCTGTTAAGATTTACTATGCTCAGAGTCCTCTGACTGTTGTTAGGCAGCCTCGAATCTGTCTCATTGCCTCTCTCAGGCCATCTCTTTGGCTCAGTAAAGTGCAAGCTCATCTGCTGGTGCTGTTACACATCTGCCAGTCCTTGGCCTGTGAGGACCAGAGAGATAATATTGTAATGTGTGATGGCATCTGCTTGCACTGTGGAGGTGTTTTTCAAACATCAGGTGAGGTGTTGCTGTTAACTGCCCCTCAGCTCTGAGCGAGGCAAAAGGAGTGTTTTCCCCATGGAAATGTGAGGCTGTTCTCACTGCTGCTGCTTTGCAAATGCCAAGTGGCATTTGTTGAGCCAGTGTTCAGGGATGGAGAGGATCTCCTGAGAGAGGTGGTTTGTCAGACTTTTCTGCATTGATCCAGAAGCTGGGCCAAGCCCCAGGGAGTGCCTGCTTGGACAGAGAAGCTGAATTTGGCTCCTGACACTGTTTGCCCAAAGGTTTCTGGGCAGGTACTCAACTGCTCCGTGACTCAGTGTACTTGTGAAAGGATGATAAAACTACAAACAGCTTTATAAGGAGTCTTGCAGTGGGTATCTGGGTTGGGCTGGGGACCCTGCGTGTGCTGGGCCCTGCAGCAGCCCTCTCTGTTCCATGGTTTGTGGAACTGCAGCCCAGAGTGCCCGGCCCAGGAGGGGCCAGGCAGTGCCTGTGGGTGGCAGGGCAGCTGCTGAGTGCCAGCACAGATGAGCCTGTACATGGGACCAGCTTGCTCTGCTTGGACTGAATAAACAGCCACATCTCCCTCAGCCCTTTCCCTGCTCAGCTGCAGAGTGTGACTCCCTGCATCAGGACCGAGTAACTTCCTGATTCCAGGCATTTCCATTCGGAAGACAAGGGAGCAGCATCCTCCAAACCCCACTGGTGCAGGCATCAATCTCTGTGTTTCACACACTGTTGTGGATTGTGGCCGGGCTATGAAGAAGGTGAAGTCATTGTTTTGTGCCCAGCACAGTCCCAGCTGTGCCGGGTGCTGAGCCAGCCCCTGGGAGCGCTGCCCACTCTGTCCTGCGCGGGAGCTGTGCCAGCGGCGCCCTGGCCCTGCGGATCGGGGGCCATGGAGCCTTCCCTGCCCTTCAGGGTCCATGGAGCCTTCCCTGCCCTTCAGGGTCCATGGAGCCTTCCCTGCCCTTCAGGGTCCATGGAGCCTTCCCTGCCCTTCAGGGTCCGTGGAGCCTTCCCTGTCCTTCAGGGACCACGGAGCCTTCCCTGCCCTTCAGGGTTCATGGAGCCTTCCCTGCCCTTCAGGGGCCACGGAGCCTTCCCTGCCCTTTGGGGCCACGGAGCCTTCCCTGCCCTTTGGGGCCACGGAGCCTTCCCTGCCCTTTGGGACCACGGAGCCTTCCCTGTCCTTCAGGGTCCATGGAGCCTTCCCTGCCTCCTGGGGCCACAGAGCCTTCCCTGCCCCTTGGGGCCATGGAGCCTTCCCTGCATTCTGTCTGCTGGAGCTGGCTCATCTCTCTGTTCTGATCTGGTTGTCACTCGGAGGGCAGAGGGTCTGTGTGTGCCTGGCACTCTGCCAGGTGCCTGGCACAGCCATCCATGGCTCCAGGTCCTGCTGTGGTGGGCAGTGGTGCATCCATGGGCATACCCAGTGTCACAGACCTGCTGCAGGCACTGGTGCCACACGGGTAACAGCTGTCCCCAGGGTGGAGGGGACCAGTGCTGCAGTGCTGGAGCATTTAGTGCTGTGTGAGGTTTGATGTGATCCAGGATTGAGGAATTCAGGAAGAGCAGCGTGCCTGGGGAGTGGGAATTGAAGCACTGTGGAGAAGTGCCCTGCAGACATTGGGTTGTTGTCTCTTGCTGTTTTCTAAGTGTGTGTATAAACTGTAAATGGAAGAAGCCTGGGAAGAGAAGGACCTGAAGTACAGCTGTCTGTGAGCTCTTGGCAGACCAAAGTTCTGTGCACTGCTGTGCCTCCCCCTGGGTGGGGGACACAGTCAGGGACACACCGAGCTGGCAGTGCAGAGGTGCCCCAGGGAGCGTTTGGGAGCAGCAGCCACCTTGGGGTTGATGGGCACTGCTCAAGTATAAGCCCTTTTCATGTAGCAGAAAGAAGAAAGAACTAAATTTCCCTCCTGTTTCCCTGTAGGCTTTTGCTGTTTGGCCTTGGAAAATGTCAGCTGTTCATTTTTGTCACTTATGTTTTGTTGTGATGTAGAAATGGGAAAGGGCACCTCAGACACAGAAAGGTGCTGTGCTGTCCCTCTGGGTGAAAGTCCAGGAGTCTTCACTGTTTATCAGCTAAAACATGTGATTTTTGGTTTTCCCCAGCGGTTCTATTCACCAGTTGGTTCTACGCTGAGTCTGCTGTAGCAGGGCCCAGGGTTTACATTTCAGCTCCCATCATGCCAAGTTCTTAAAAATAAATATTACCATTTTAAAAAAAAAGTCACAATTTATGATTGTGGCATTGACTTACACTTTTGTTTACCCATATGCTTTCACCTGCGTCACTCAGGAAAACAAACCGAGGGTTGTCTCAGGCAGGAAACACAAGCATATGTCACCAAGGAGGGTTTCTGGGTGGGATTGATTGGAAGATGATATTTCTGATCTATTTTTTATTTTTAATTTAACCAACTGATGTCAGAATGGCCTTTTCTATGCAAGGTCCAGCCTGTTCACAGTGCTCCTGGTGAAACCAAGGGGAGCAGGAGCAGCACATCTGAAAGCACTGAGGGGCAGCTGGCACAGAGCTGGTGCCACCACTGCCATCCCCCCTGGGCTGTGCAGGCAGTGACAAACCCACTTTTCCTGGAAGAAGCTACTGAAAAATGCAATGACGCAGATTGGAAGTGGCGCCAGTTGGGAGGTGAAGCATGAAGAGAAACTGTGAGCGGGTTTGGTTTTTTGAAGAGTCGTAGGCACACAGTTTGATGCTGTACCCTGTGCACTTCTCCTCACAGGTTTCTTTAATCACTCTGCCTATGAGGAAGAGCCTAATTAGTATGTGATACTGTGCTGACCTTCTTATGGGGATCTGGATTCGTTCTCTCTGATTCTGCCTTGCAATAAAGGGCCAAATAACACACCATCTACTGTGGATGTGGTTTGTGGGCAGCTGCCCACAGCAGTGCTCCATCTGCTCCCAGCCCTGCAGTCCTGCTGCCTGGCATGGCCTGGGGGACCCTGCTGGGCATGGGCTTGGGAGGCTGGTGTGGGTTTGAAGTGCACTTTTTGGTTCCTGGGCAGCTTTGTGCTGGTGATGCCACAGGAACGGGCTGGTGTGCCCCTGGGCATCCCAAAGGCATCACTGGCCTCCAGTGGAGCGTGTCGGGGGGCTGGGGTGTCTGTGCCTTGCAGCTGATGTGGAACACTGTGTTTGGGGGTTTTGTTCAGTTCCTGTGCTGCTCAGCTAAGGGTGTCCATCTGTGCTACCACGGGCATGTCTGCCTTTCTGCTGCATGCCAAGGAAAGGGTTCTGTGATGCTCTGTCAAACCAGAGCTAAAGATCAATGCCCCTCTGGGATGGCTGTTGTTCCTGGGGCTGTGCCCACAGATGCAATTCCTGTGCCTGCTGCCTGGGCAGAGCATCTGTGAAACTGTTTAAAGGACTTTGGATTTGAAAATACATAAATTCTGCTCTGACCTCATGACAAATCTTTCATTTCCCACAAACTTCCAGATTCAAAATATGAATTATCCCCTTGGCTCTCTGCTTCAAGCCTGAAGATCAGCTCAAGGCACAGAAATCTTTGAAGAGCACGTTCAAAGGGTGCAAGTTAAACCCTGGTAGTTGCCCATCATAGGATACCATTAGTCACCCGAGAAATGATGTTCAGGGCTGCAGTGGCTGGTTGTGGTGGGAGTTCCCACTCAGAGCCATTGCAAACTCTTAATTATCATGTTGTGTAATGATGAAATGGGCTTTGGGAAAGGTTGGCTGCCTTGTGGTTATTTGCAGCTGCAGGATGGGGTCCTGCTCAGTGAGAAGCAGGAGAGTGGTCTCTCCTGGCTGTGAGATGAGGGACCTGGTTCTCCCCTGGTGCTGGGGAGGGTGCAGGGACCAGTGCAACTGGAAAGGGCAGGGCTGATCCCATCTGGCTCTGCCACAGAGCCTGCCAGCTCCAGTCCTGCAGGGCAGTCTCATCACTGGCACGAAGTCTGGAAAAACTCCTACTGAAATCCTTTGCTGCATGACTGCTGCCCTCATTTATTGCAGCATTTGTGTTCTGGATTGATTATTTATGCTGAGCCTTGCAGCCTGGCTGCTCCTGCTGGAAAGGATTCAGTGTGGAGGTGACCTTGCCTTAACCAGCAGGTGAACTGTGTCAAGCTGTCCTTGAGCCACCCTGGCTGTGTGGGAGCTGCCAAAGGGCAGGTTATTTGGGGTTATCCTCAGGGAGGTGGGCAGGCTCCTCTCCAGGGCAGGACAACACACCAAACTCCACAAGTGAGCAGGAGTGGTGGTTGTGTTCCCAGGGCTGGCAGGTTTGTCAGCTCGATGGGTTGGAGGGAAAGAATAAAACAGGGAAAACTTTTTTCCCTTTCTTTCTTTTCTTAATCTCATTACTTCCCAGCAGCTGTTAGCATTGTTTGTCCTAACACAGCAAAATCCCCTTGGAGCTGAATGGCAGCTGAACAGCAAGCACAGCAAATGGGTTTCTGCTCTGGTGTCGGCAGTGCCTTGAACTTGAACCAGATTATTATTGCTGCTTACAGAAATAGAAGGAAACTGCATCTCAAGGTCACTGGTAAAAGATATTCCACTGAAATCTGTCTCGTTGGTTCAGCAGCTTGGAGAGATGGGAGCAGTTCTGGTTAAGTGTATTCCTGTCCTGTAATGAACAGCGACCAAAAGCCAAGAAAAGAAGAGAAGGAGCCCTGTGTGGCCACGTTTGGGTTTCCAGCAGCCAAAGCATGACTGAGTTCTCAATGCAGCCCTGCCTGGCTGGAGCCTATTTAAATGCAGCCTTGCTGAGCCGGAGCCTATTTTAAAATCCCGAGCAGTGGTGCTGCCTGTTGCCTGGAAACCTCCTCCCAGCCTCGGGCACTTTCAGCCTAATCATAGCCATCGGCAGCCTTTATTTATTTCCCATCCAAAATGTCATCCCAGGCTTCTGGTTTGTGTTTTTGTTTGCTTGTTTTTGTTTATTATTTAAAAGGAAAAGACACAAAGTGTCACCATCAGACCGGGTGACTGGCTGTGGGAACAGCTCTCCCGGCTGGCACCGCATTGCAGTGGTGGGAACTGGCATTTCAGGCTCTGCGAGGTGGTGGCTCAGAGGGACACGGGCAGGAGGAGGGGGGTGCTGAGAGGAAGCCCCCGAGCTCTGCTGGTGCTTCTTGCACCTTGTGACAGCCTCTTCCTTCAGGGGAAAAGCAAAGCTGAGCAGCTGTGAGTCCCTTCCCAGCACACACGTGTGCCCAGTTCCCCTTGCCTGGGGGGTTGCACCATCCCATGCCAGACCCACAGCTCAGCATTTGGCTGCCTGGAGACTCACTTTCCCCCCATTGTTTTGGGGTCTGATCTTTAGCATCTCCATGTGCTGAGGGATGAATGGGAGAAAGTTAAACTTGGAGATCTCTCTGGTTTAGGGGACATTTTCTATTTTTAATTCACCTAAACTCATGGCTACCTTTAAACCTTTAGTACTGCCATAGGTTACACAGGGACTTTTTAACTGCTTGCTGTTTCTGCTTAGTGAGTGTGATGGATCCTGGTGGGATGAAACAGGGTGGATCACAGGAGCCCAGCTGTGATTTGGTTGTGTTTCTGTCAGGAGAGCACTGGGCTAAAATCATCTGAAAGTGTGTCCCAAATGCTCACCAGGACAGCCAGAAGGTTTGTATGTGAGGCACAGGAGCTGCTTCAGCTGTTCACAAGTTGTTCTTGTGATTTAATGGTTTATTTTACAAAGCTGAGAATATTTGTTCTACCAAAGGCAGAGCTAAGGAAGGCTTTGACTCAAGATGCAGTTTAACAAAGGTCTGTGTTTTGTTTAACAATCTCACTGCAGGCACAGAGCAATACACAAAGCTTATCACGTCAGTTCTTTTATTTTCCTCTTGACTTAATTTAAAGTTTGACTGGCAGCTTAGCTCTTCTCAGGGATGCTCCTGTCTCACAGACTTAGTTCTGAAACGTTAAGTTCCAGTTGTCAGGAACAGACAGAAGAAACAGAGCCAGGCCAAGGGCAGACATTTGTTCCATCCCCATCTTCTGTGTGTGCTGGTGATTAAGAAAAACAGACATTTAGCAAAGGAACTGTGAGGGTGAATGACTGGGGCCCTGAAATGCTGTCTCCTTGCTCCTCCAGGGATGGGTACGAGTGCCTGAGGGGCTGCAGGGAGGGTGGTCTGGCCCCTGGGGTCAGACAGCATTGCTTGGTTGTGCAGGGGTGGCACTTCTGGTGAACTATTTGTGCAAATCTAAACTTCCCTGGTTTTAACCACTAGAAATAGATACCATCCTTCTGTCACCTTCTTTTTGCTGGACTTACAGCTGCTCTGCCTTTCCCTATAGCACAGGTCATAGAGCAGTTGTCTCCTAGGATTTTATTGTCTTAGTTGCTGAGCAAAGCTCCTACAGGTGATCTGGGGGAGGGAGGAGACAGAAGGGAGGACAAAGTGCACACGGGGGAGGCAGGAACAGGAACAGCAGAGGAACAGTGGGAAGCTGTGTGGTCACAGATGGCAAAGCAAGAGGGTGCCTCGCCCTGCCTGCAGGACCAGCACCCCCAGTGCCTGAGCACACAAACCACCCTGCTGGTGGCAACAGCAGAGGAAAAGAGAGAAGCTCTTGGGGGAAAATGCAGGGTCTGTCCAACTGAATTCAGTGCTGGAAGGTTTAAGAAAATGAAATCAAAAAGGTGCAGGAGAAATGAGTGCTAAAATACACAGTGGTGGATCTTGCCTGGCTAATCCCTCCCAGCTCCATGGGGCTGGAGCTCACATTAGTGTTTGCTTTTCTTTGGAGCCTGGTAGCTCAGTTCTCCCAGCTCCTCTCCTTCCTGCTGTTGGTGACTTCAGAGGGTTGTGCCAGACCATGAGCTCCTGAGGGCAGTGCTGGGGCTGTGTGGGTGGCTCTGCAGTGCCCAGGAGGGTGGGCAGTCATGGTCTTGCATCTCATCAATCTGATTTGCCACCTCAGTGCAGTTTGCTAATCCAGCTTCTTCTCCTTAGCAGAATGAAGAGAAGAGGAACCTTTCCCTGGGGGGCCATGTGGGCTTCGACAGCCTCCCTGATCAGCTGGTCAGCAAGTCTGTCACACAAGGCTTCAGCTTCAACATCCTCTGTGTGGGTGAGCACTGTCCCTGCTAACAGACGTGGGCTCAGGTTGGGGCCAGGGGTTCTCATGTGTCCTGCTGTGCCACAAGCCTTGGCAGTGACTTTAAGCCAGTCAGAAATGCCAGACTCTCTCAAAAAACACATTGAGTCAAACCAGGAGAATTTCCATGCTCAGTGGGGAATTGCTCATCCCTTCCCCTGCAGTGGCTTTGCAAGAGGAAGGACTAAGGGAAGACTGTGCATGGCAAGTTAAGGGTTCCCATTTGCAAACTGGGGTGGCTGGCACAGCAGCTCTTGGTGAGTATCCTGTCCAGGGAGATGCAGTCAGGTGCACCGTGGGTTAGCTGAGAGCTGCTGGTGAGAACTTGGTCATTTCTGAGTGTAAACCTGCACCCCAAACCTGGGGATAGGAGGTTGGTGTCTGAGCTGTGCCTGGTCAGTGCATTCCCAGGTGAGTCAGGGGGCTTGAACAGGGTCATCTCTGCTAGGGAAGGGAAGGGGGAGTGTTCCTCTTCTTATTGACTGGAGAGTATTTGTCTTGGAGGTTGTGAGCAGGTGCAAGGGACTGACTTGAAAATAACCTCATTATATTTGTGGGGTTTAATTTTGGTATTGATGTGATCCAGCAGGCAGTCTGGCTGGAGTACTAGTGTATGGTGTATGAGGTCTGGAGTATTGTGACCTGCTAGACCAGCAAAAATACACCAGAGGCAGCAGCTCCTCTGGCTTTGAATAGACTGTGCAGTGACAACCTGACAACTTTGACAAGGTTCCTGTGCCATCCCCAAGTCACTTTTGCATATCCACACCATAAGTAAGGAGCATTCCTTAGCAGAAGGGGAACTGCAGCAGAGGTAACTATTTGCAATATGGTTTTACTTCATGTTGTTCTTGGGGGTACCAGAATGGATACTCCCCCATTCTCATCTGGCCTGTGGGTTTTTTTGACAAATGAGCAAAAGCCCCACCCTGTTCCTAGTTCCTACTCCCAACAGTGCCCACAAATGAAGAGGAGAATGCAGCTGACATCAAGAGTGAGTTCTATATGTGTCTCCTTTCAGATTCATCTAGAGCACCAGCTGGCTTTATTTCCTTGCACAGCTCTTAGGCACAGCTGGTAGGAAGCAGGATGTGCTTCTGCCCTACTCTGAGCACCGAGAGGTGTTTGTTCTCCTGTGAAGAGCAGAGCCTGTGGTGCTGGAAGAGAGAAAGAGTCCCAAGCCCTTGGCAGCAGGCACGGCATCTCCCTGGAACACAACCTTGCTCCCCCTCCTGCTCTCCCACCAGTGTATCTGCTGCAGGGCTCCTCAGCAGTGCCTGCCTCTGCTGAAGTGGCAGCAGGACAGACTGCCTGGGAAATGAGCAGGGAGCAGCAGGTGATCTCCTTGGGTTTTGCCTCTGTCCTCTCCCATGGCCAATAGTGCTGTGTGTAGTGAATGAGCAGTTCACATGGGGTCCCTAGTAGGCCAGTCTGGAAATTATCAGAGTCTTGTTTCATTACCAGGAGGGAGAGTTCAAACCCCTTCTGGCTTGCAAACAGCTTGTCAGCCAAGTATTCTGGGATGGAGCTTTTTGTGATGCATCCCAGGCGTCCCTCAGGGGCTACTAAAATGGTGCTCTGCTCAGCTTCTCTGGTGCAGAATCCCAAGCAGAGTCAGGGGACATGGAAAGGAAGATGGTGTGTTTTGCTGTGCTCTGTGACAGTCTCTGGGAAATGGGACCCAAGTGTTGGCTTTGCATTAAGCATGGGAGGCCTTCAGGAAGGCAGATACCTGGGTGGCAATTACGTGTCTGTCCACGAGCAATTTGTAGTGACCTTTCGCAGTGTGATTTAGCTCTGCTCTCTAATTAGTGTGCTTTGAAGTACCTCTGACAAATCCGTGCTGCAGTGAGCTGAGGGTTTGTCCTTCCTAGGTGAGACTGGCATTGGGAAATCCACGCTGATGAACACCCTGTTCAACACCACCTTCGAGACGGAGGAGGCGAGTCACTACGAGAGCGCCGTGCGGCTGCGGCCGCGCACCTACGACCTGCAGGAGAGCAACGTGCACCTCAAGCTCACCATCGTGGACGCCGTGGGCTTCGGGGACCAGATCAACAAGGACGAAAGGCAGGTCTCGTGCCATCTGCTGCCCCCTGAGGCTTGGGCACGAGCTGCCTGCAGCTCTGCCTGCAGCGTTGCAGGGGTGTCCGTGTTTCTGGCAATGGAGTAGTGGTGGCTCCGGTTCTGGGGACTGAGTGTAGAGGGAATTGGGTGAAGAGCCAAAAAGAGAGGTCACAGGAGGTCTTTCCAGCAGGGAGTGGTGTCCTCCAGCAGCGTGAGCAGTTAGCAAGCTGTCCTCAGTGCAGTCAGGAATTGTCTGTTCTGGCAGTGGTTGGTGTTTCTGGACTTGTCTCATTTAATTACACAGATGTCTTGTTCAAGCCCCAGGTAAAGGCTGTGGGACTCCAAGGTCTCTCCTTGGTCCTGTTGCATTGCTACAGCCAGATGGCTCAGCCCTGGTCTGGGGAAGGAGTTGTCTTTCCATGCTCTGCTGTCCTTAGGCTTTTCAGTGCAACCTCAGGAATCTCCAGCAGCCTTTGGGTTATAAGGTCTCTGTGTAAATGCCACACATTTCCTGTTGTAAGGCTAAATTGTTTGAGTCTTGTAGCTCCATTTCAAGGGGTAGCCTGGAATGTCTCGGAGAACTTAAGCCTTTAACCTGCTGAAGTTTGGTGTGCAGTCCCTGGGTTGCTAATGGGATGGTTTTAGTTACAGGCCGATAGTAGAGTACATTGATACGCAGTTTGAAAACTATTTGCAAGAAGAGCTGAAGATCCGCCGGTCCCTCTTCAACTACCACGACACGAGGATCCACGTCTGCCTGTACTTCATCACCCCCACTGGCCACTCCCTCAAGTCCCTGGACCTGGTGACAATGAAGAAGCTGGACAGCAAGGTAAGGCAGTGCAGACCATGGTCCCTCTTTCTGGAATGCTTCTGGTGATACTGATTGTCATGTGCAAGGTTTTGTTCCTTTCATGTAAGTGCTGGGCTCCTTCCTGCATGGCAGCTGGGAATTTTTAGGACTCTGGTAAAGCTTCATCTGCCCTGGTGATTGCTGAGGTCCTGTGCTTGTTTTCTCACTGACTTTCCTGAAAAATGACAGGAAAATCCTATTTTACAGCTGTGTAAATTCTAGAGTGTCCCTCATTGTGACAACCTTGCCTAGATGAGTTGATATTTATAAAGCCATTGGCTGCAGCTTTATTAGCTGTGCAGGTGAGGAAACCTTCCAGCTCCAGCAGCTGAACTGTGAAAACTGTGGGGCCACCTTTGCTGTCCCAACCTGTCAGCAAGGACAGAGGGGCTGAGAGCCAGCAAAGCTGTACAGCCCTAAGGTGGTGGTCAGTGCTGGGGAGAAGGTTTGGTTGTGTGTGCTGGTGCAGTGAGCTGTCACTGCTGTCACTGCTGGCAGCACCAGGTGATGTGGGGAGGAGGTCACAGTGTCTCTGAAAGTGTAATTATGGTGAAGAATTCTCAGGGTCATAGGAATCCTAAAAGTAGGTCATGAGAGGGTCTCGCTGGGAGTTGTTTCTTTGTCCATAAGCTGTTCTGCCTTAGTGGGCAGTGGGATACCTAACCAGTGACTTGCTGATACTCCTGCAGCTCAGAGCAAGTTTCTGACACACTTTTGGGAGCTCCAGCTGCCTTCCAGGGAGCTGCAGGAGGCTCCAAAGGTCACTGGTGGCAGCAGCATCTCTTCTTTTCTTCACAAGGACTTCCTGTCTTTCAGAGCAGTGTTGTAGCAGGAAGGTGGTTCCTTTCAGGTGGCAGATGCTGACCAGCCTGCAGAGGGGCAGGCAGGGCAGCTGGGACCCCACAGGAGCTGGGATCCCCTGGATTACAGGAGGGAGCACTCTCTTCTCTGCTACTGTTCACATGCAGCTCTATCTCCTCCCTGGCGGGTTGAGTTCCCCCTTGTGCAGTCCCTGCTCCTTGCCCTCACCACCCAGGGCTCATGGCCTGCTTTTCCTTGGCCCCAGTCCAGAGCAGGCTCTGGCTTCCCATTGCAGTGGGCTGTTTGTAACCTTAGTGCCTGTTACACTGACTTCATCAGGAATCTGAAAACTTTCCCTTAATAAAGTCTTGTCTCTTGGTGCAGTGCCAGCATTACATGTTCCCAGAAATATGTTTGGAGGAAAGATTTGCACGATTCCCCTTGGTGCTGGTGGTCCCACAAAGCATTTCTCTTCTTTTTCCTTCTGCATTCCCTACTTTTCACATTTGTGGCTGCCTTTTATGTGGTCCTTGGGTAGTACCAAAATAAATTCTTTGTACTTGTGGAGAGATGAAAACTTTCTGCACACACGAGCTTTTTATATTTCTAAACTTCCACTTAAATAGTCCTCTCTGGAGGCATTTTATCCCTTTGCTCTCATCTCCTTTCTTGCCAGGCATGAGAACATCCTGGATTTCATGCTGTGGTGGCCTCGCTCAGGCAGGCACATGGCAGGGAATGAGCAAGTAGAGCCCATTGACACTTTCTGGGCATCAGGGATTCACGTTGCATTTCTGCACTGGTGTCATCCCAGGCCATCAGGGGGCTTCCCTGGCATTCCTGAAGGTTTGTGCATGGCAGCCCCTTTCCCTGGTGCTGGGGGCAGTGTGTGGGCAGTGAGCTGGGTGTCAGCATTCCCCAGGCAGTTCTGAGCTCTCCACACAGGGCCAGCGAGTGGGGTTTGTGGGACACCTTTGCCTCAGCCCACCAGTGGCATTGCATCAGGTGCTGGGCAGGCTTTGCAATCTGTGTGATGATTTCTGGAACAGATCTTGCTTTTAGTGTAAAATTTACAAATGCCTTCTGGCTAAAGCTGTTTTGTAAACAAAATCTTCCATTGTACTGTAAAACAATATCTGTTTGGCTGAGCTCATGGCCAGCTGTTGTTTGGGATGTTTAGTTTCAGGCAGAGAGCAGAAGCATCCTCAGAAGTGCTTGTAGGTAGATGGAATGTGCCTTGTGGGAAGCACGTAGGACCTGGCAGGGCTTGGCTTTCCATTGGGTTTAACCTGGGAAAAGAGGAGATAAATAAAACTGCATTTGTATCAGATGAGAAGGTGATTTATTGATTTAAAATCCAGCCCTGTCCTGGGAAGTGGTGGCACAGTGTGTCTGCTGTGGGTGTCCTGGGGCTCCCTGCTCATCCCTGCGTGGTTTCCATCAGCATGTGCTGTTGGAGCTGTTGCTGCTCCAGGCAGATCAGCGAGACACCCAGCTGTGCTCGTGGCCCTTTCACCTCTGTAATGAGGACATGGACCTGCTGAGCAGTGCAGGGAGCAGCAGACCTTGTTCTGTGAGGGTTTGTGGCCCTTGGTAAAAGAGGTCAGGTCAGTGGCTGAGAAAAAGAGGAATTTATTCTATCAGATAAATTTGCAACGAGGAAATTAAGACTGTCTTCATTTGCAGTGAGTAAATGCTCTTGTGTTTACTGAGTGCTAAACCAGAGAAGGGGGTGGGGAGCCCAAGGAGAATGGAAAAAACACTGAGCTACAAAGAGAACTTGAGCTGGGAAAGCAAGGCCATTTATTGTAATGGGCACCCGCTGCAGACCAACTGGCTGCTACAAATTTCAGCTCTGTAGGACAATAAGCATTGGCTGTTGGGAAATGGTAGATGGGAGATCAGACCTTGCCCTTATTTGTCTGAATTCCTGTGTTTTACTGCTCTGAGTTTGGCTGCTGTTCAGACAGACAAGTTCTGGTGCTGTTTGTGTGGCAGTACCACACCTGGCATTTCTGGGCACAGCAGCATTATCTGTCAGAGGCTCCTGTGACAGACCTGGCCCTGCTGCAGCTCTCCCAAGCACGAGGCCATAGTGAGCCCCATCCCTGCTGAGGGATGTGGGATGTGGCCCTCGTTTACTCCTGATCTTGGGGGGTACTGGGCACAGGGGCCCCTCCCCACCTGCAGCCTGTGGGTGGCTGTGGAGCCTGGGCTGATGGAGCTGTGTGGGGTGTGGGCACTGCTGGCTGATGTGAAGCCAAAGCTGAGCAAGAACAGCAGGAAGGCAAATCTGTGTGCTCTGGGGCCCCCTGCACCTCTGCTGGGTGCCCGTGTAACCCTCATGGCATCCCCAGGTTGTGACCCCCCCAAGGGGCTCAGGGAGCCCTTGGAGAGGATCCACAGCTGCTGTCAGGGTGTCTTGAGGAGCCCCTGCTTCAGCACAGGAAGGTTTCCCCAGCTCAGTGAGCGTTTCATGCTTTGTGTCGTGCAAAAGGGCCTGTCAGCACAGCCAGAGGGGGTGGGTGACAGCAGGATGTGAGTCTCTGCCTCCCTGACGTGTGCAACAAAATACATCTGCCAGAGCAGGGGCTTTGATCTGCTCCTTGTGTACTTAGTGTTTGGTTTATCTGAAGTCTTGTAGCCGAAGGAGTGCTGGAAAACTGTTCCCTCTAGTGTTCAGCTGGGCTGGGCTGCAGCTGCTGTGCCAACGGCAGAGCTGTGGGAGGGTGAAGCAGGACCTGGGGCACCCCCAGCCGCTGCTGACCCGGGGGTTTGTCCTTCCTTCCCTGCTGCTGCTGCAGGTGAACATCATCCCCATCATTGCCAAAGCAGACACCATCTCCAAGAGCGAGTTGCACAAGTTCAAGATCAAGATCATGAGCGAGCTGGTCAGCAACGGGGTGCAGATCTACCAGTTCCCCACGGACGACGAGGCGGTGGCTGAGATCAACTCTGTGATGAACGTGAGTAACACTGGCCAGCCAAGAGCTGGGACAGCTGCAACTGCTGCCCAAAAATGCATCTGAAAGGCAAGTTTCACTGGGAATGTCCCGACACTGAACTGTGGGAAAGCCAAGCTGTGGGTCTGACAGAAGGCTGTTGCACACAGAATTAATTCAAATGTGGCTCGTGTTTAATCTGGGGCCTCTCTGGAGAAACTCAGCTCTAAAATCTGTTTTATTGAATTTTTGGAAAATGCTTTCTGTCTGCTCTTAGGCTACTTTACATTTGAGGAAGGAGAAGTTTTGAGTAAAAATGTGACAGTTGAGATTTGTATTGGCCTTCTGACTTAAGGAGGCTGAGCAGAGAAAATCCAATTAAAGTAAAGAGGAAAAATTGTTGGTTTCTATTTTGTCTTTCTTGAAATTCAAGGATCAGATTCAGAGCTGGCTGAAGCATGTGCAGAACACTTTCAAGCTTCCTGTCTCCCAAATTAGAGTGCAGCTATTGCAGTAGAAACAGCTGAAATGTTTCCATGTTAATTTTATAAATCAAAAGTATCTTTTTTGTCAAAATAAACTTTTTCCTGCATAGCTGTTTCTTATTAAATGCTTCATTTTTATTTTCACCTTCCCACCCTCCCTTTTCTTTTTCTTTTTTTTAAATTCAGTCACCAGTTGATTTCTGGGTCAACTAGATATGTATTTTCACTGTAATAGTTCTTTTTCTCTGAATTATGAAAAATGTGGAGGATTCACTCTTTTATAATAATTGCAAGCTGTATGCACTGGAGAGAAAAACAGGAGTCATGCTTGCTTGGCTTTTCTTTTTCTCCTTCCTTCCCCCAGTGGAAATATTTCTGGCCCCTTCTGCAGCAGTTCCACTCTGCTGGATCCATCTCCCCTTCAGTGGGAAGGGTTTTGGCAGCCTTGCCCTCCCCTGGTGCCCACTCCAGAGCTCCTTCCCTGCAGTCCATGGAGGGGGCCCCGTTTCCTGCTGTGCCTGGTGCTTTGCAGACTTGGAGAGCAGTGAGCACACGTTGTATCCTGCACATGTCCCTGGCAGTGCCCACACTCCGAGCTGTGCCAAGGCCTGTTTGGGATGCCCTTGGTTGTGCTTGAGGCAAGGCAGGGAGTGCCCCGCTCCTGGCACGTGCAAGAGCAGCCTGGCAAACGGGCAGGGGAGGGCAGGGATGCCCACAGTGTTCCCACAGTGTGTCCCCAGCTGGCTCAGCCCAGCCAGCACTGTGGGGAGCTGTGCTGTGGCTCTGCCCTCCTCTGTAACATCCCAGTTCAGAGCGGAGATTCTCCGAGTATCAGAGATCGTGAGGTTCAGGGGGAGGACTCTGGGAAGCAGACCCTGTGCCTGGGTGAGGGGGTGAGGTCAGGCTGATCTCCAAGGGTTCCCCCATGCTCTGAGTCCCTGCCCTTGGCTCTGTTTCAGGCTCATCTGCCCTTTGCTGTGATCGGGAGCACGGAGGAGGTGAAGGTTGGGAACAAGCTGGTGCGGGCTCGGCAGTACCCGTGGGGAGTGGTGCAAGGTGAGGGGCTGAGAGTGGGTACCCCAAACCTCCCGGGGTGCCCCTGCTCACACTGGCCCTGCCAGCACCTCTGGTGGCTGAACGGTGCAGATCTGTCCTGTGCAGCCTGTGCTGGGTTGGCCAGTCCTCCCTTTGAATTCCCATTCCTGCAGCAGGTGGGAGGGTCAGTGGGGGTCCCTGCAGCCAAGGGGCTGTGTGTGCCATGGGCAGGGGGCAGGCAGAGTTCCTTGGGCTGGGAGGGTCTGGAGTCAGTCTGTATGTGCCTCTGTGCTCCCCACCATGTCTGCAGTTTGCTGACCTGTCCCTCCCCTCCCTCAGTGGAGAATGAAAGTCACTGTGACTTTGTGAAGCTGCGGGAGATGCTGATCCGGGTGAACATGGAGGACCTGCGGGAGCAGACCCACACCCGCCACTACGAGCTGTACAGGAGGTGCAAGCTGGAGGAGATGGGCTTCAAGGACACAGATCCAGACAGCCAGCCCTTCAGGTGAGCAGCCTGCCCAGCCAGCAGCAATTCACAGCCATAGTTTGGGACTGACAGCCCCAAAAATGGTTGCTCTGTAGGTGGTATCCACAGTGCTGGGCTGGAAAATAGTAGGCCTGGGTTTGAACTTTGCAGCTGACTTGGATGTTCCCTTCCCTGCCTGTTTGTCTTTAAGCAACACAGACAGGCATGCATTTCCCCATCCCTAACTCATCGGTGTCCAAGAGTCTGGATCTCATTTACTTTCTTCCTCAGCCTCCAAGAAACGTACGAGACCAAAAGGAAAGAGTTTTTGGGCGAGCTCCAGAGGAAAGAGGAAGAAATGAGACAAATGTTTGTTAACAAAGTCAAGGAGACAGAGGCAGAGCTGAAGGAGAAGGAGAGAGAGGTGGGTGTGCCAAAAACCTGTGAGGAGCCCAAAGCACAGCCCAGAGGGAATGTGGGTCTGGGCAGTGTGAATCCTGGCAGCACAGGCAGCTGTGGAGCAGAACTCACCAGCCAAGGCACGAACACACGTGTGTATCACTGGGTTAGGTGCCTCAGAATGCAGCCTTCCCTCCCCTGTGCCATGTGTAGGAACCACGTGTGGCTGCTGTCTGGGCAGAGAAAGGCAATGGCAGAGTGTTTAGGGGAGCACCCATGTCAGGCAGATTTGCTCCTGGGGCTCCCTGGACAGCAAAGCTCCCTGGGCAGCTGGGCCTGGCCATCCTCAGAACCAGTGAGGAACAAAGGAAGCCACAATGTCCCCAACCCCATGCAGGGCTGCAGGCTGAGCAGAGATCCTCTGGGCACATGTCCAGGGCTCACACTTCCTCCTGGTTTGCTCTGGGGTGTCAGGCAGAGCTGGATTTGTGTCCTCCCTGCTTTTGGTGGGCACTGGGTGCCCAGCACCCTGTGGGGTGGGAGGTGTGAGGGGCTCCTGGGGCAGCACAGGCCAATGTCCTGCTGGATATGATGCTGAGGGATCTGTCTCCTACCAGCTGCATGAGAAATTTGAGCACTTAAAAAGGATACACCAGGAAGAGAAAAGGAAGGTGGAGGAGAAGAGGAGGGAGCTGGAGGAGGAGATGAATGCCTTCAACAGGAGGAAAGTCGCAGTGGAAACCTTGCAGTCCCAGTCCCTGCAGGCTACCTCACAGCAGGCTCTGAAGAAGGACAAAGACAAGAAAAAGTAAGTGTCTGAACTGGGGTCTTCCTCCTCTGCCACTGGGAAGCTGGAGGTCTGCTCAGCTGCTTTAATGTTTGGTCCATTGCTTGGGCAGCACACACAGAAGGGGGGTTTGGAATCCTAATTCCCATCCTTCTGAGTCTTTGCTTAAAGCAGAGGAGAGATGGGGCCCCCTATGTCTGGGCACTGCCCAGGAGAAGGTGGGAGGAGCTTGCAGTGTGGGGCTGTTCTCTGAAGGCTGGTGGTCCCCTGGGTCTCTGGGACAGCCAGCTCAGGGGTCCTGGGAGCTGTCTGCTCCTGGAGACAGGGGGGAAGGTGACTGGAAATAATCTGCATCTCCTCCCCAGCAGAGAGGAGTGGGAACAGCCCTGGCAGAGCCCCAGGGTCTCCTGGCTGCAGGCCCCCACCAGGCACTGCCTGGCTGCAGTCTCTGGGCTTGGGCTCTCTTCTGACTGTGCACTTGCTTTATTTTTAGAGGCAGAGCTGTAAAGAAGGAAACAGCAGCTTAGAGTGAAGATGCTTAGGAAGTTCATTAGGGCTCCATGTGAAACGAGGCCCCAAGACAGTTCTGATTACAAGAAAATTTTTTCCCCTAAAGGCAGGATTCTTATCTTAGCTTGCTCCAAGTTAATTGGCATTGCTGAAGCCAGGAGGAGTGAGGACATGGCAATAATGCTGTTCAAGCACCTGGGTGTGTAATGATAGAGCAGGAGTGGGACAAACAGATTGAAAAAGAAAAGGTGGTAGGAGGTGATCCTGGTTCCATTCCAGGCAGTCTCTGAGGAACTGTGGCCAGGGAGCAAAATGAGATGCACCCTCATGCAAGCTGGTAATTCTGCCATTCCAGCAGCTTTTGTTTCTTCCCTTTGCCTGAAGGATCTCAAGTGTCTGAACTGCATTCTGTCAACCCCAGAACAGACTGGTGGCAAGGCTTTCTAAGCCTCTTAATGATGGCAAGAAAAAAGGACCACAGAGAGTAGTAACACCCCAGTTTGTGCCTGAGAGCACAGCCTTTGGCTTCACGTTGCGAGGAGATCTTGTGCTCTGTCATTTCCCTGCTGTCAACTGCAGCACCAGAGGAGCTCCTTCTGTGTACTGACATCCCGGCAATTTGTTTCTTCCTGTGTTAGATAACAGGGGAGATTATTGAAGTCGTTCCTTGGAGTGTAAATGTGTTGGTGTTAAAAGCACATCTCTCTGTTCTGCAGACCTTTCCACGTGCTCTGGGCATGGCCCAACTCACACAGAGTCCAAATGGTTTGTAGGAGAGTTTGCTGAAAACAGGGTTTAATGCCATGTGAGTGGGGGGCTGAGCCCTGGGGCAGCTGGGCACTGCTCTGGGCAGGGGGAGCACCCTGAGCCCCAGCTGTGCCTGTGCAGGGGGTGCAGCTCCCCCTTGGCTGCTCCTGGTGCCACAGAAATGGGTGTGCTGGGCTTGGCTGGGCTTAGCCCACCTGCAGGTGGGAGCCTGGACCCTTCCTCTTCTGGGTGGGCATCATAAACCAGCCATGGTCAGGAGCAGGGCCAGGGGAGCAGCCCAGTGGTGTGCCCAGGTCTGAGGGGTACCCACGGTGGGGGCTCTGCAGCTCCAGAGCAGGGCTGGACAAGGAGAACCATGGCCAGGATGGCTCTGGGGTGGGTTCCTTTGCATCCCTGGGAGCTGGTTCAGAGTGTTTTTGGGAGCTGGTGCCTGGCTGTGCTTTCCCTCAGCCCCTGGTTGGGACTGTGCCACGGCTTTGGCCAGCAAAAGGTGCTGACCCAGGGCAGCGTGAGGGGAGTGGGACCCTGAGGGGGTCCTTGGGGGGCATCACTGCCAGGAGAGCCCTCATGCTCCCCAGGGATGGGATGGGAGTGGAGGAGTGTCCAGGGTTTGTGGGTGAGGCATGAGGACCTTGCAGGAACTGTGAGCTGCAGAAGGGATGTGTTTTCTTGCTTCTTCATTCAGGAGAGCTGGTTGAACCCTTTGCCATCTCCTGGCTCAGGGCAATGGGTTTGGCAGCTCTGATGATGGAAGGATTGCAGGTGTTGGGGAAGAAGAGTGTTTGTGGGGCTGCTCCCACCCGACGCCTTCAGCTGCCCCAGCAACATTTGTCCTCCTCCTCCTCCTCCTCCTCCTCCTCCTCTCTTGATTTTAACATATTTCACTACACTTTGCTTTTGTTTAATTTTCATAACTTTAATTCATGCTTTTTTATGTTTTGTTTCTTTCAGTTAATCACACACAGACTTTCAGGCCAAGAGTGGACTTGGTGCTTTCATGTGTTAAGTTGCTTGAGTGTCCCACCCCGTGACCCTTCTCATAACTGTGTGAGTGGACCAAAGGGAGAGAAACTGAGCATCTCCGGTGGTTGCAGTAAAGACCTGCTGTTATCTGTGCACAGTTAGCAGGAGGTTGGCAGGAAGTGACCTGACATGCACATTTGGTTAAACAAAGCCAACTAATCCCTCAAGCAAGACGTTTTGTTCTGAACCCAGTGACTGAGCACCCTGGTGTGACCTGCCCATAACTGTTTGTCTGAGCTCATCTTACCCACCAGCTAAATAATTGCTTCCTACATTTATGTTTTTGTTAATTGGCTAAGGTGACTGCTCGAGGCTCATTGACCTTCCCCTGTGCATGCACAGTGAGAGGAGTGGTATGAGAAATGCTGAGACATTTATTTTTCTAACAAAATTCTCAAATAAGTTTTTAAAACGGGTAGAAAACCCCAAAGCTGAGGCTTTCTGCCCTGGGATTCTTAGTCAGAGTAACCCTCGTCCCAGTAATTCTGTATTTAATCCTGAATTACTCTAAACAGTTTCTACATCATTTATTATAGATATATATATATATATATAAGGAGAGAGAGAGAATGGTTAATAAAATTTGTGGGACAATGTTTTGAATTTTCTTTACTGCTAAATTAGAAAATTTATAGAAAAAGATTTTTGATGAGAGTTTGTTGTATAATGTGGAACTGCAGGATTAGTGTGACTTTCCAGTTGTCACTTACCAATGTATTTACTGTTGTGGAAGCTATTTAAGCCATCAGCTGAACTTTTACTCTTTAACCTTAAGCTTACCATGTGCCTGTAGGGAGAATCCCCTGCCCCTGAGCACTGTGTTGATGCTGACAGGCTCTGGTCCTCTTAGAAGGTGCTTCCTTTGACACTCCTCATGCCTAGAAATCACAGCCTTGTTTCCTGGGCAACTGAGCTTAGAGCAATAATTAGGATCAATATTAATTTTTTCCACTCAGACCATTTTGTGACCAGTCAGGACAATAACTGAACAGAGAGTTATGTTGTCATGGAAAAACAGTTGGACCCAATTCCATCCATCCATCAGATCCGAGGCTAAACAAAAAGAAATATTTTATATTAACCCTCACATCGTGTCTTTAGAGTTTATGAAAACACTGGCTGGCTAAGTGTTAGTTGTGAGTGTGTGTTTTTCTTTACTGTTACAGGATTTTTCTGATGTTTTTATTGCAGATTTGTCTTTAAGCTCTCAGCAGGCTCCTGACATGCTGCAGAGGGAGGTGCAGGGGCTGGGCTGTCCCTGGGTGCTGGGGGGCAGCATTTGGCTGGATCTGAGGTTCTTTAACCTGCATATCCCATTAAAGCAGCTCTTTTTTCCCCTCTCTAAATACATGCTCAGGTGTTAAACTGTTTCCCTCTTGGCCTTTTTGTGGACACACTGACAGTCGTGTCAGTTACTTGATGCTTGTAGGAAAGAACCTCACAAAGATCTCACTGGTACCTTTTAGAACAAGCTGTTGTTCAAAGAGTAAAAATTCTGCACTTGTTGGGAGTCTGCTGAAAGCTGAACATTTAACTTTTAAGGCTGTGCCTCCAGGTTAGGTGTATTTTAAAGAGCAACTGTCACATGTGGGGAGGATTAGTGTGGTTATCTCAAACACACACAAGGAACCCAACCCTCTGTTTCGTGCAGGAAGACAATTCCAGCTCACCTCTGACTACAGTCCAATCATGTAGCAAATTATTTGTTATTGATTTTTCCTAATGAGAGAAACTCTGGTGCACTAATTGCCTATTTGGTTCAGTGTTTGCTTCTCAAGGCCAATGGTGGCACAGAGCAGAGACTGGTGGTACTGGTGGGCACCAGTGGTGGTACTGGTGGTACAGCTGCCCCCCCAGTGTGTTCCCAGTCAATAGTTCTCTCCTGATCTCGTGCTGCTGCCAGCAAGATCTATGCAAATGGTTTCTCTCTGCCCTGGCTCATCAGAGATCAGTTCTTTTTTCCCAGAATAACAGGTAGTTGAGAAAAATGATGATAACAAAGAGTAAAAACCTTCCAATCCATGGGCATTGTGGAGATATTTACAGCTTTTTCTGAAGAAGACATTCAGAATGTATGTAACAATATTTTAATGATGATGATTATTATATTATTTGACTTTATGTTGTGGTGGACATCCCTTGTCCTTGTAGTTGCTTGTTCAACGTCACAATCTCTCCAATGAGACTGTCATTTTTTTCCCAGTACTTGTTTTTTTTCCATTTGGCTGAGACAAGATTTAAGCATTGTGGTATATAGGGTAGTTCTGTATCTTATTTTTATTTAACAAGTTACAAATGCCTGGTGATGCCAATCCCATCCAGTCTGAAGACTTAGGTCTTGTAGACTGGAAGGAGTGAAAGAAAACCCCTTCGGAAGTGACTGAAACTATTCAGTGACACATCCTTCTGCTGTGCTATACATTTATCTGTACACGACTGGTGTTAATGGCAAAAACTCTCAATTTTTTATCATTTAAACATTTACCATCCTGTATGTTGTCTGCTTTCTAATTTAAATTGTGTTTTGTGGGTCTCTGGCTGTGGTGGGTGCCCCAGGTGGAGATGGGGTGGCTGGTTTGGAGCAGGGGAGGCCCTTGGGGACCTTCCTGGGGGACACAACCCTCTGGGACGTGCTGCATCCCTTTGCTTTGTCATTCCCAGCGTGTTTGGGTTTGTGGTTTGTTTGGTTTTTTTACTTTCATTTCTTTCCACTCACTTTGTACTTTTTTCTTTTATTAAATCTCACACGTATTTTGAGTTTTTGTGGTGTCGTTTATTTCGTGGTGCTCTTGCTGTGCTATCTGGTCATTGTCTGTATCATCTGTCAAAACAATAATGTGTTGTGATTGCAAGCTTACCAGGCACAGGCTGTCTGTGACTACTGGGAACATTCAAAAATATAACTGGCTAATTAATAACAACTAGCTAATCATAGAGCATGCAGAAATGCACCTCATCTGTAATGTGGGGAGAAATTCTAAGATATTAATGCAAAGGGCATCCCTGTTTGGGCAGGAGGGGCTTGTTGGTGCATCTGCTTTGTGGGATCTGGTGACCCAGCTCAGCTGCTGTGCTGGTGCCCAAAGGGGGATGTAAGGGCAGGATGAACAGGGAGCAGAACTGGAGGGTTTCCTGGTGCTGCTTCCAAAGCTGTGCCTTTTCTGGAGGAGCACATCAAATGTTTGTGTTGAGGCCAACAAAAGGGCACAGCTTCAGTCAGCTCTGCCTGTTCTCGGTGTCTTTTCTGGCCATTGCTACACACAAAGTTACATTCAGTTAATGCTGGGTCCCTCTGGGGTTTATTTGGGGTTGGACTGAGACCAGTGCTGTGACTTCTGGTGGGAGGTTTTCCTGCAGCCCCAGCTGGCAGAACAAACCCAGGTGGGTTTGGTGGAGCAGCAGCTCAGCAGTGAGGTGGGTGCTGCCCTTGTCCTGCAGTTCCAGAGCCCCAGCCCAGTGCCAGGCCCTGTGATGTGCTGGTGCTTTCCCTCAGGGCACAACCAAACTCCACCTTGTCTCCTTGTGCTCAGCTGCTCCATGGGGAGAACTGCAGCTGGGGGGGGTGTAAGGAGGCAAGGGCTGTGCAAAGCCAGTGCCCCAGCTGTGTGTGTGCCTGGCAGTGTCTGCGTGTGCCTGGCAGTGCCCACAGTCCTGGCCAGGCTGGGGACAGCTCCTCACCTCTCCCATCCTTGGTCTCCATCACGTGGAACTTCCCAGGTGTTCCAGCATCAGTCTTTCCTCATGAAAAGTTTAAATCAATCCTCTGATTGCCAGTTCCAGACAAGCTGTTGGCGGCTGTGAGAGCTTCTCCAAGTTAAACTCAGATGTCTGTGCCCAGCCCCAGTGTGGGTTAAAGTGGTACTTTGACCTTTGGTGCTCTTTGCTTAATGTAAATAACTGAAACTTATACAATATTCTCTTTTGTTCTTTCTGTAGCTTTTTTAGTCTTCCCAGTGCGTACTCCATAACTACAGGAAGATATGTTAATTAGAAGATTTATTAAGGCCAAAACATCTCATGCAGAAGAAATCAATTGGTGCTTTCACCTTTAAGCTTGCAGTATGTTGCACAGAAGAGAATATGTAGCAAGCACTAAATGCACCGTGTCTTTTGATTGGGAACAGTTGCTTGATCAGGTTTCTTGGTAAAGGTGAAGTCCAAGGTACTTGCCAGAAGGTAAACTGCTAATTCAGGCTGCTGCATGGCTGGCACTAAACCCAGAGTGCTAATTTTGGGGTGAGCCCCTCCAAAGCAGTTAACACAGATTGACTCCAGAGAGACAGGGGATAAAACTGGAGGAGTGGAGGAGCTTTTGGCTTTGCTGCTTGAGCTGCCACAGTAACAGGGTCCTTTGGGTCCTCTGCTTGGTCTGGTTTTGGGGTGTAACTGCAGAACCTGATGTCCCTAACCTGACATTCTTAGTCTGACATTCCTAATCTTTCAGCTGGACTCACCTTTCAGCAGTAACTTCTCTGTACTTACAGGTTCTGTAACCAAAACCCCCCAACCTTCATCTGTTCAGTTTTCTGAGGGCAGCACGTGCTGCCTCTCCCATAACCCCTCCCCAGAGCTCCCTGCCCACCTCCCATCTGCTGCCTGGGGCTGGGCAACCCTCCTGGCCAGTCCAGGCCACTCATCCCACTGGGATGTGATGGGTGAGGAGGGAACCCTTTCAAAGGACAACTAAATGTTACATGTTAATGGAGGGGAAATGGTTTCAAGCTGGAGACTCGGTGTTCCTGGTGGGAGTTCTGTGTTTGTTACAGACTGACTTCCCCTTACACAAATACTTGTTTAAAAAAAAGGAAGGGGGAAAAACAAAGTGTGATGTCTGTGCCCCAGTAACTTCACACAGGAACAGGGAGAGGCCCCAGTTTACCTTTGTTTTAAACAACCTTGTAAATGAATCTCAGGAATGACCTACTTGTACCAAAGCTGGGTTTAATAAAAACAAAACTGACTTGTTTAACAAACATCTGTTAAAACCATGATTTGTACAGGTATAGCCCCTGCAACAACAAGATGCTGTGTCCAAATTCACAACCCTCACATGATCCCCACTTCTCCTTCTTACCCCGTTGTCCTGTGTATCTGTGATTGAAGGGTGATGTCCCTGTGCCCCCCTGTGCTGGAGCAGCTGCTGCCCCAGCCTCTCTCTGCATCTCCAGGCTGCTGCTGCTCCTTTCCCTGCTGCCAAAATACAGCCCTTGGCAGGTTTGAGGGAAGCTTCACCTTGTGCCTCTGCCTCCTGCTGGATGGTGAGACCAGAGGGGTGAGAGGCAGCTGCGAACAGGGAGTGGGTGAGTGTGGCAGGAGCCCCCCAAGGCTCCCACTGAGCACTTGTGTCTCTGTAACCCTCAAGAGTTTCCCAAGACAGAGAGGCTGATGCCCTTGGCATAAATTAGAACTTGGAAATAAATCTCAGCTGTAACAGCTACGTGGCCTGAAAATGACCCCACTGGGCACATGGAGGAGGTCTGGGGGCTCCTGCCACGTGCAGGCAGTAGGGACAAAGCCCCCTGGCAAACCTGTTCCCCCCATGTTGTTCATCCCATGCCATGGTGGGCAGGGATGAGGCACCAGGCTCTGCCCTAGCTGTGTCTGAGGGGCCAGGAATTCAGAGCTTAGGAGGGCTCTGTCTGTCTTCACATCTTGTGCTGCCCTGGACAGAACAGGGGGAAGCTGAGCTGAGCCATGAAACAGCCTTTGCTGCTGCTTTGATGACTGTTTGAAACTTGCCTGTGTTCTTTTGAGGCCAACCAGTCTAATTTCTTTGGCAAAGCTTTCATCCGTTTTGGAGCTATTGTCAGGTTGGATTCCCAGCTGGATAGGTGGATTGGGAATAAAAGCTTTTTGTTCTTTTTCCAAATTGCTCAGCAGATTTGATTAAGTTCTGTTTGTCGTGACCATAGTTTGGTCACAGAGGGGCTCCAGTTCCACATCTTGCTGAGGAGGAGCAGGGGGAGCTCTGGGGCCAGCCAGGAGTTAATGCATCATTCCATCTCAGTGCACTCTTCTGCCTTCCTACAGAACTGAACTGTAAGTACTGGTCAAATTGAATTTAATGCACTAAAGCCAATTAGCAGGAAAAACCCTCCAAACTGTATAGACACAACCTCACAAATGAGGTATAACTATTGCATTACTCTTCTCTCTGCAATTTTCTTGTTTCTTGATCAATCCTCTGACCACAGGAGTTTCTTTATTTATGTAAATGTGTGTATGAACTCTTCTCTAGGTCATCGCAAGCCCCCTGTGAGCAGTGACACCCAGCCTGGCTGGCAGAGGGGCAGCTCCCTCCTCCCCTGTCCTGGTTCCTGGGTGTCTGTGAGCTGGGACAGGGTCCCTTCCCGGGGAGGGTTCATGAATGGGGGCAGTGGTGATGGATGGGGGGCTCACAATTGCCTTGTTGTTTCTGTAGGTGGTTTAAAGCAGCCACAGAAAATATTTCTCAGGGTGCTCACCATGGGGGATTTCAGGTGCAGTTGCAGCTTTGTTTGCAAAGTGGTGGCACCTTCAGGCACCTGAAAATCTGGCCTGAAGTGAGTCTGGGTTTGGGAGCTGGGCTGAGACCCCACAGGGATGGGACCTACTGGGTCAGGATGGGGCACCATAAGAGCTCTTTGAAAATACTCTATAAACATTCTCTGGAGTTCTTCCTGGGACTGAACATTCCCCAGAACAGCAATCCTCACAGAAACAGCCACAACCACATCAAACCTGCACCAGCACTCGCTGAATGGGGCACGTTCCCAGCAGTAACTGGGGTGTGGCAAATGGGAGCCACAGCAGGGAGCTCAGCTGCAGGTGGGATAAACCTGGGTCTGGAGTGTTTGGTGCACACACTGCAAACAGGCAGGCACAGAGGGGTCATGGTCATTGCACCTCAGCTGGGCAAAAGGATTGTTCCTGCCACTGCTGTCACCTCTGTGGGGATGTTCACCTTGTCACTCATTGCTTGTCCAGGCAGGGAGGGGAAAGGCATTGGCAGCCTCTGCCCCCTGCTGCCAGAGAGAAGGGAATCAGGCAGCTCTCACTGTCCAAAATGCCTTGCTGTTACAAGAACGGTCCTGTTGCAAGAGCAGCTCCCTCCTGGTGCAGGGCATGTCTCTGCACACGTGTCATTTGCACTAAGTCTCCAGTACTGGAAGTTTCTGGAACACTTGGGCAGTTTCTTGGCAGTTTGAAGAGCAGTGTGAGTTTGTCGTGCACACACAGAGACCTCTCTGTGCTCTTAGAGAGAGCTCTGGCAGATTTAACACTTGAGAAAGTGTGAACAGCTGCTCAGCACATCAGCCCTTCGAGGTGGGGGCTCAGGAATTCCTCTCCTACAAGGTAAGACCGTGAGGAAGGGGAGGAAGGCCAGAAACTTTCCTCCTGCACTGATGAGTTCTGCTGTTACACATCATGAAGGTCCCTTGCTCCTCTCCCATCCCTGTCCCCAAATTATTTATCCCATGTCATTCCATGAGACTCCTGCCCAGTATTCAGCCTGTGTCAGTCCATTTGAAACCCCTTCCCATTCTGTGGCAGGATTGCAGGTTTAGTGTTACCCATCCTGTACTGGCTGGATTGTACCTTCAAACCAGGGCAACAATCACCTGAAAATGCTGGCCTTATTATTTAAAACAAAATCAACCCCCCCAATTATTTTAAAATAATGTGTGAGGCTGGTTTTCAGAAGTGCATGAGAGGTTTAATCTGACCTTTGTTAAACTGCTGTGCTATGGAGGTAAGCAGTTAATAAGTTGTGGTGGAATTAATTCAGGGCATTTTGTATTGTCCAGTCTGCTAAGACAGAATAAACTTACAGAACCCTGACCAGGACATGGCTGGGGAGGGCCCAAGGCAATGGAGATGGTGGGCAAGAAGTGATTTCCTACATTTCGTAGGAACTGTGTTGGGGTCTTTAATGACTTAACCAGGAAGAAGCACAGATCCCAGCCCCTGGGTTCCAGGGTAAGGCCTTAAGGAAAACTGGAGGTCTGACTGAGGCTTCTCACTGCTGCCTGAAATCCTTGGCTCCATCCAAGAGCTCTTCCAGAGGCAGCAGTGGGGGCTCCCTGTTCTGTTCCTCGACAGCAGCTCCTGCTCTCACTCCCACGGGGTGAGCCAGCTCAGCTCTAATGAGAGGACAATGGTGAGAGCTGCATGAAAGGCTCAGTCTGTCAAACTTCATCATGGCTATTTCAAAAATAAACTCAAAAGCATTTGGTTTTCCCTGCAGTTTGTAGGTGGCTGCCAGCTGGATCTCTGAGTTGAAGGATTGTCACTGAGTCCCTCCTGTCCCCTGCTTTCTGGATTGACAGAAAGTGAGGGGTAGCACATGCTGCTTAGGAAGGACATAAAAATTAGAGAGATAATACCCACTGTCTTTATGCTCTGAGAAGCACAGTGACAATTTGCCCTGTTGTTTTGGCTGCTCCCTCTGCTGGGACCTGCAGTGCTCCACTAGTCCCACAAAAACCCCAGAGCTCACCTTTAACCATTAGAAGTCAAACTGACTGTATTTTAAGAGCAATGTGACTGTCCTTAGAAGTGTTTGCAGTGCTCAGTGGAAGGCTGGGCACACTGGGCAGGTTTCTAAGTGCTCTTAGACTCTCCCATCATGGGAGAATCTCTCCTGGCTCAGGGTCTGTGGCCAAGAATTTGGAAGCCTTCCTTCTCTGCCAGAGGGATGTCTCTCTCCCCAGTCCTACACATGAGCTGCAGTTTTGTTCCCTTTTGTTGTCACCACCAAGGTCTGCAGCAAAGGCAGAACATGGACACAAGTTTCAGGAGCTGCTGAAGTGCAATGTTGGCTGTAAATACACGTGGCTTTGTTAATTTATCATGTCCTGCCCTCAGGATATGTGACCAAGGGCCATTTTGCTTCCTACCTGTGCTTTTTTAGCAGATCAGTAATAGGAACCCAGCCAGGAGTCAGCCTGTCCAGCTCCAAGGTGCTGATCACCAAGGCCAGCGTGGAGCCCCTGAACTGCACGAGCTGGTGGCAGGCCATCCAGTGCTGCAGCTGCCTGGTCAAGAGTGCCACGTGGAGGGAAGGGTTCCTCTGAGGGAGGCTGGGCAGGACACGGGGCCGGCTGGACATCACCACGGCATGGACTGGAGGGAAGAGAAAGTGTACAGATATATATATAAATATATATATAAAGAAAAGCAGAGGTCAGTGAAGTTTGTATGTTTTCATATGTCATCACCCAGAAATACAAATCTCATCTCATTATCAGGAAACCTGAAGGCTTCCCCCACCTTTTACTTTGTGTTTCGTGTCTGTACTTGCCAATCATTGAACTGCTAATGAATGTACGAGGTCTGTGTTTCCCAACAATCTCTGAAGTTTCTACGTTGCCCAGATTGCTGCCCAGGAGGTTCAGTTCAGGCCAGCAGCTCCAGATCCAGCAAAACCAGAAATACCAAGTGCACTCTGAATTCACCGAGGAAACAAGCACCTACGAAAGGCAGTTTTCACAATCAGCAGCCTAAAATGGCTTAATATTTGCACATAACCTTGAAAAAGGGATCCAGGATGTGTTCATATCACATGAATTTTGCCTTACTAGCACATGATCGTTTCTTGAAGACAAAGTTTAATTGTTTCTAACAAATGATTAGTAACTGCAATGTGAACCAAGTGCCAGATCAGGGTAGTCTCATTGCATAAATGAATAATTAGTGGGATGAAAAGGAAAATGGTTTTAGAAAAAACCTGTGTGTGAAATGTAGCAAAACTCTGACAGCTTTCTATGTACAGTATTAATAGAAGGGAAATAGTTAGAAATATTTTTGCAGCGTGTATTTAAAAAAATAAAAATGGCATATAGTTGTGCATTATAAGAATCTTTTTAATGTCCATTTCAGTTGTCCTTTAAAGATGGGAGTACATTTTTTTGAGCAAAAGGAAAGGTTTTAAATAGTAGAAAATTTTAAAAATTAATTTAAAAAGAAAATTACTGTAATATTCTTTAAAAGACTTGCAGATAGGTAGGAGCAGGTAGTTTGCCAAGCATCTTGGGAAGGATGTGTGTGTGTGCGTGTGTGTGTGTGTGTGTGTGTGTGTGCGCATCTATGTTTTCTAGTCTTCTTTGATAAGTTGTTTCTTTAAAGAAAAAAATTGCAGAACATAGTGCTGACAATGTTACAGAAATCCACTGGTGTTGCTGTGTAAAGATCCCACTGAAGCTTATCCAGGATAATCCTTTCCATTCTCAAGATCTCAGCTGGAGAGCGTTTACAGCCTCTCTGCACTGCCAGCGTCTGCACCGATGGGATTACCTGTAAAAAAGCATAAAAACCTTCAAAAAATAAAGAAGCCAACATCCTACACAGTGCTGTGTGTGCTTCTGTGTATTGTGAAGGGCTCTGACAAGGCTAAACAAGTTTATGTCTATGTGAGTGTCCTGAGTGCTGCACCAGTGATGCCCCCCCTGGGTCACTGTGACCCCCCGAGTGCTGCACCAGTGATGCCATGGCCCTGTTGGGTCACTGTGATCCTCCGAGTGCTGCACCAGTGATGCCCCCCTGGTCACTGTGACCCCCTGAGTGCTGCACCAGTGATGCCCCCCCTGGGTCACTGTGACCCCCCGAGTGCTGCACCAGTGATGCCATGGCCCTGTTGGGTCACTGTGATCCTCCGAGTGCTGCACCAGTGATGCCCCCCTGGTCACTGTGACCCCCCGAGTGCTGCACCAGTGATGCCCCCTGGGTCACTGTGACCCCCTGAGTGCTGCATCCTGGGTCACTGTGACCCCCTGAGTGCTGCACCAGTGATGCCCCCTCTGGATCACTGTGACCCCCCGAGTGCTGCACCAGTGATGCCCCCTGGGTCACTGTGACCCCCCGAGTGCTGGACCAGTGATGCCCTCTGGGTCACTGTGACCCCCTGGGTCACTGTGACCCCCCAAGTGCTGCACCAGTGATGCCCCCCCTGGGTCACTGTGACCCCCCGAGTGCTGCACCAGTGATGCCATGGCCCTGTTGGGTCACTGTGATCCTCCGAGTGCTGCACCAGTGATGCCCCCCTGGTCACTGTGACCCCCCGAGTGCTGCACCAGTGATGCCCCCTGGGTCACTGTGACCCCCTGAGTGCTGCATCCTGGGTCACTGTGACCCCCTGAGTGCTGCACCAGTGATGCCCCCTCTGGATCACTGTGACCCCCCGAGTGCTGCACCAGTGATGCCATGGCCCTGTTGGGTCACTGTGACCCCCTGAGTGCTGCACCAGTGATGCCATGGCCCTGTTGGGTCACTGTGACCCCCTGAGGCTGCACCTTCCCTCATTAATTTGCTCTGACAGGCTCAGAGGAGGTTTCCTATCAGCCTGTTCTACAGGGCTTGCTGTGGTTGTTTCCTGTGGTCTTTGACTCGGCTTCTTTGTAGCCGAGAGGAAAAGCAGAGTCACTTCAGTGCAGCAGCCTGAGGGGGGCTGTGAGATGCACTCCCTGCAGCAGCCCCTGATTGGACAGACATGGACCTGCGACTCCAGCTCCTGGGATTCCTGTTCCATTTCAAAACAGAATGAAGGGAAAAGGAGGAATGCAACCTGAAATGCTTTTGGCAGATGTTTGTAAAAGCCTGAAGAAGTCTATCACTGCATTTCTGCTGTAAGAGCTGCCCTGTGTAATTTCTCACTAGTTGCTGATTTTCCTTGCTTATCCTGGGGTGCAGACCTGAGTCAGTTCCTCTCCAGGTCCAGAAACCATTTTACTCCAAGGAAACTCACCTGTTTAAAGCTTCCTCTGAAGACCCTCTGCTGTGTCACGCCTGCCTTGCCCTCCCAGGAGCTGTAACAAGGGAATTATTGCCCTCTGATGTTGGGTGTGCATCTTTATTGTCCCCCCAGACTAAACTCTGTTGTGAACTCTGGACTTTGAAGAGAGGAGAGAGGTTTAGAGACAGGAGGAGGAAACATCCATGACAAACAAAAACAAGTCCTTCACCTGTAAAGGTCACAGTTCTTCCAAGCAGTGATGAAACAGGACTGAAAATGTTACTGCCACCTCTTAACGACTACTTAGGGTAAACAAATAAACACTTTCATTATGTCCAAGTTGTTGAAAGACTTGAAAACACAAACAGCTTTTAGTGTATCTGAAATGAAACATACAGACCTCGTCTTTTTCACTGGTTTTTGTGCAAGGACAAGGCAGGGAGTTGCAAAGCACTGCAGGTATTTTAATTTGGCCTGAAGGGAGAAGAAAACACTGAGTAAAGAAGAGTCTTGGGGGAAATAATTGCATTCTATGACACATGTTTCAAACTTTCATTTAAGTTACAGCTGCTTCTGAATTAGTTTAGCTATAGAAGCTACAAATAGAAGAAATCCAAAGTGAAGCAGAATAAATCCTCTTATTGGTGCAATTTTTAGACTGTGCAAAGCCACAGTATTTACAATGCAATGTTACTCCTCAGATACTGGCTCAGATTGGACTTTAGGAAGAATTTCTTCCCGGAAGGGGCTGCCCGGGGAGGTGGAGATGTCACTGTCTGGAAATGTTGAAGAAATGACTGGATGCAGCAGTCAGTGCTCTGGTTTAGTTGACAAGGTGGTGATTAGTCAGAGTTCCCTTAGACCCCTCAGACCCCCCTCAGCCCCCCTCAGAGCCCCCTCAGATCCCCCTCAGCCCCCTCAGATCCCCTCAGAGCCCCCTCAGATCCCCCTCAGCCCCCTCAGATCCCCTCAGAGCCCCCTCAGATCCTCCTCAGCCCCCTCAGATCCCCCTCAGCCCCCTCAGATCCCCTCAGAGCCCCCTCAGACCCCTGGGCCCTGATTAGCCCCCTCAGATCCCCCTCAGCCCCCTCAGAGACCCTCAGAGCCCCCTCATATCCCCTCAACCGCCTCAGAGCCCCCTCAGCCCCCTCAGATCCCCTCAGCCCTCTCAGATCCCACTCAGATCCCCCTCATTTCCCCCTCATCCCCCTCAGAGCCCCCTTAGATCCCCCTCAGATCTCCTCAGCCCCCTCATTTCCCCCTCAGCCCCCTCAGATCCCCCTCAGACCCCTCAGATCCCCCTCATTTCTCCCTCAGCCCCCTCAGACCCCCCCCTCAGATCCCCCTCAGACCCCTCAGATCCCCCTCATTTCCCCCTCAGCCCCTCAGCCCCCCCTCATTTCCCCCTCAGCCCCCTCAGGCCCCCCTCAGATCCCCCTCAGATCCCTCAGACCCCCCTCAGATCCCACTCAGACCCCCCTCATTTCCCCCTCAGCCCCCTCAGATCCCCCTCAGACCCCTCATATCCCCCTCATTTCCCCCTCAGCCCCCTCAGCCCCCCCTCAGACCCCTCATATCCCCCTCATTTCCCCCTCAGCCCCCTCAGCCCCCCCTCAGATCCCCCTCAGACCCCTCATATCCCCCTCATTTCCCCCTCAGCCCCCCCTCAGCCCCCCCTCAGATCCCCCTCAGACCCCTCATTTCCCCCTCATTTCCCCCTCAGATCCCCCTCATTTCCCCCTCAGCCCCCTCATTTCCCCCTCAGACCCCTCATTTCCCCCTCATTTCCCCCTCAGCCCCCTCAGCCCCCCCCTCTCCCCCCTCACTCCCCCCGCATAGCCCGGGCGGGTCCGGGCCCGCCCCCCCGCCGTTCCCATGGCGACAGGACGCCCCGCCTGCCCCAGACGCTCCCGCCTCGCCATTGGCTGAGTCCCTCTGACCCCGCCTCCCCTCGCTCGCCATTGGCCAGAGGGTCCCGCAGCGCACGGGCATTGGCGGCGGGGCGGGGCGCGCGCAGGCGCAGTGCGGTCATTGTGCCGCGGGGCCGCCGCCCGGGCGGTGCTGCCGCCGCCGCCATCGCCGCCACCGTCACCGCCACCGCCACCGCCACCATGCCGGTGAGACCGGGGGGCACGGCTCGCGGGACACCGGACACGCGCTCGCTGTGGGCCGGGAGGGGCGCACAGGCCCCGCCGCCTTCGCTCCGTGCGGGGCCGGCAGCGATGCGGGGCTGCGGGCGGGGAGGCCCCGCCTCGCCCAGGGGCTCTCTGCCCATCACGGGGGCTCGTGGTGGCTCCTGAATCCCGCCCCGGTGCTGGCCGCCCCTGGTGTGCGGTGCCTGTCCCGCCCGGGCCGGGCTGAGCCGCCCCGCCGGCGGCCGCAGCCTCTGCTGAGGCCTGCGAGGGGTCCGGGCGGGGGCACAGGCGCTTGGAGACGGGGCTTGGTTCGGGTTGGTGTCCGGCAGGGCTGCTCCAGGAGCAGGGAACTGCTCCGCCGCAGCTCCTCTCGCGAGGGGAGTGTCTGAGGCTTAACCACAGCAAATGGGCTTAGATTTATTTAATCAGCAGCGGCGTGTGGCATCAGACTCATCAGCCGTGCGTCAGGGTTTGTTTTGGTAACTACATGGGAGAAAAGGCTGGTGAGGTTTTATAATGCAACATTTCTCAACTATTACTTTTCAGTTACATACACTGAAGGTTGTAACTGAAATTAATTCCCTTCAGCCAGTGCTCCCTGGTGTCCACTGGCGTTATCTGTGGGGTTTGGCAGTGTGTGGTCAGTGTTAATGTAGAAGAAGTTCCAGCAAACTGCCTGCAGGCTGCTTGAGGCATCAAAGTGTGTCTGAAGAAATTCTTAGATCACGTTGGATGAAAAAGAAGGTTTACTCGTTCAGTTTCTACAGTGGAAAACAAGAGATTGCAGTGACTGAGTAAATGTGTCTTATTCTCTCAGCTTTAACTGTACAATGGCTCAGGTTTTAAGTCCCCCAGTTCATGATCTGTGGCTGTGTGTGCAGCTGCTCGAGCCAATTCAACAGAGTTTGTGCTTAAACACACAGTGGTTTTATATTGCCAGAGGGCAGAGTGAGATGGGATATTGGGAAGAAATCCTTCCCTGGGAGGGTGGGCAGGCCCTGGCACAGGTGCCCAGAGAAGCTGTGGCTGCCCCAGCCCTGGGAGTGTCCAAGGCCAGGCTGGACAGGGCTTGGAGCAGCCTGGGACAGTGGGAGGTGTCCCTGCCCATGGCAGGGATGGGACTGGGTGAGCTTTGAGGTCCCTTTGAACCCAAACCTTTCTGTCATTCTGTGTTCACAACAGTGTTACAGCCTGTGTTTTTTTCCTTTTTTAAACCCCTCCAGATCAACAAGCCTGAGAAGCCAGACAGGCCAGAGAGCTGTGACAATGTCAAGGTGGTGGTTCGGTGTCGGCCTCTCAACGACAGGGAGAGAGCCACGGGCTACAGGATGGCTGTGAACGTGGATGAGATGAGAGGAACTATAACTGTGCATAAAACAGACTCCTCCAATGAGCCTCCCAAGACATTTACCTTTGACACAGTGTTTGGACCAGAGAGTAAACAGCTGGATGTCTATAATTTAACTGCAAGACCTATTATTGACTCTGTCCTAGAGGGGTACAATGGTGAGTCCTGTGTTTTAAGTGAAGGATCCCATCCCATCTCCTGTTCTTTGCATTGTTGGGGTTCCTGCTGATCTTGTTTGAGGGAGTTTCACCCTCTCAGGGCTGTGGCCCTGTATTGTTTCTGTTGTGGCCTTGAACTTAAAATAGCCTGAAGGGACTTGCTGTTCTGAGTGCTCAGTACCCACTGCAGTCATTAGCAGTGGGAGATTGGTGATGAACAAGACTCAGCTGAGGTCAGTGGGCTGTATGTTTTGTCCTGCATCTCTTTGCAAAAATATGCACTTTATGTCATTATCAGAACTCTGAGCAGCTCCTCCCTGTGCAGTGTTGGTGCCCAGGCAGCTGCCACGGCCCTGGAGGTGCTGGGTGTGCACACACCTCTGCAGGAGCTGCTGCTTCTCTGCCTCTGAACTTTGCTGGTTGGAACTAAGATGATTATTTAAACATTTCTGCCCTACCTCACAGATGGTCTGTTGCTTCCTGCAGCTGGGAGGAGTTTGGCCATGGTTTGGGGGGTGTGATGCATGTAAATGTGTTATGTGAAGGAAGGCAGATTTCTGCTTTGCTCAGCAGTGTGGCACAAACAACAGCAGTTTGCAGAGTGTTTGTGAAATGCCCAATGAGCTCTTGTGCTCACACACAGGAGTGTCAGCTGATTAAAATTCGGGGTTCCCAAATGAGTGGTTCAAGGCTGTGCCTCAGGAGGCTTGGGCTGGACATCAGGAAGTGTGTCTTTACTGGGGCACTGGAACAGACTTCCTGGAGAGGTGGTTGATGCCCCAGGCCTGTCAGTGTTTATTTGAACAATGCCCTTAACAACATCCTTAATTTTTAGTCAGCCCTGAGTTGGTTGGGCAGTTGGACTGGATGGATGATCATTGTAGGTCCCCTCCTCCTGAAATATTCCTTTCATTTTTCCAATCTGTAACGTCATTGGCTTGACAATGAAAACTTGAGTTTTCAGCAGTGCTGTTCTAAAGCTAAGAACTGTTATATTTGCTGCAGTTTCAGAGTCAAAGATCTCAGTAATGTTTGTGGATGCCTTCCTGTGCAGGCTGACTGTCTGGTCTAAATTGCAGCTGCAGGTTCAGAGCTGGGCTTGTCTGTGGCTGTGCTGTAGGAGCCTCACACCATTCCTGCCGTGGCTTGGAGTGCCAGCAATAGTTGCATTTGCAGTTGGTACACACTCATCTTCTGCTAATTGGCCATGCTATTAATTGGGCTTGCCTGCATTGTTTGTATGTGGAACCTAAATGTACAGCACTCCATGCTTTAATCACTCTGCACAATTAAAACCAGCTGACTTTTTATTAGGCACCTTGCAGGCCAGATTGAACAGTGGCTGAGCCCTGTTTGCTGTGTTGGCCCAGCATGCCTGTGGCTCAAGCCTTGTCAGTACCTGCTGGAGTGGGTGGAAAATTTCAGCTCCATAGGGATAGAGAAGTTTAGTGCTATCAGGCTAAGAAGGGATGAAGTAAAACCACAGTTTGCAATTTCTTAGGGTTTTTTCATTTATCTTATCCTTCAGGTACTATTTTTGCTTATGGGCAGACTGGAACAGGCAAGACTTTCACCATGGAAGGAGTCAGAGCAGTTCCTGAGCTCAGAGGCATCATTCCCAACTCCTTTGCTCATATATTTGGTCACATTGCCAAGGCAGAGGGGGACACAAGGTAAGCAGCTTCTCTTCCCTGTTTCTGTCCTGTGTGTGTGTCCATGTCACAGGAGCCTGACCTGGACAGTGACAGCTGAAGTGGCACCTCTGGCCTGGACTGAAAGGCTCCCACTTAGGCAGTTCTGGGGGCGGGGGGGGCAGCAGGACTGTGTTTGTATTTCACTCATTTCTTTTGCCCTCTGTGATTGGGGTTGTGGGACCTGAGCAAATGTCTTGCTAAACAAACTGTTCGTGTTCAGGTTTTTGGTTCGTGTCTCTTACCTGGAGATTTACAATGAGGAGGTGAGGGACCTGCTGGGAAAGGACCAGACACAGAGGTTGGAGGTGAGCCTGCTCTTCTGAACGTGGTGTTTGCGTGGACTCGGAGAGCAATATTTTCTTCTGAAGACCAGAGAAGGACTTGAAGGGAAGGGGTAGTTGGGTTCCTCAGCAATCCTCTTTCCTTTTGGCTGGATATCAGTACTGGCTTCTCCAAATCTCTTCCACTGGGTCAGCTGCATAGTGAGAAACTGGTTGTTCCATCCAGCCAGTTTTGTACCTGCAGTGCTGCCCCAAAGGCCCCTCAGCAGTTCAGGAACTGGAGAGTGAGATTTGAAGTCATGTCCTGCCCCCAGGGGCAAACCATGGAATGTTATCACCTATGAGTGTTTGTGCCTTATCTGCTCTGATTGTGAGGGGAGGGTTTTATGTGCAAACCAGGACCTGGAGAGGAGACTCACTGCACTGTTACAGAACCACTGAGAATTGCTGTTGGGGTCTCTTGGGGGTGCTCAGTCTGAACTGTTTCTCTCTTAGGTTAAAGAGAGACCTGATGTGGGAGTTTATATCAAAGACCTCTCAGCTTACGTCGTGAACAATGCAGACGACATGGACAGGATCATGACTCTGGGCCACAAGAACCGTACGTAGGCTTGCTGTGGGCAGGTTTACAGCTCAGGCAGAGCAAAGGGCTGGTGACAGACCACAGTAAGAGATCCCAGTCCTGTTGCTGAGAGGGTTGTTTAGCTGAGCAGGACAGAAAGGGTTTCTCCTCCCGAACCCCTGTTGTGCAGGAGCAGGTAAGGAAGGCTGTGCCTCCTTCATTGGCCTCTGCCAGCAAAGGGAGGGTGTGGTGAGGGCAGGCAGTGCTGTCAGAACTGCTACAGTGTCTCCTGAGCTCCACTTCTGATCAAGATGAACATTAGCTCTGGGCTGTGAGTGGAGATGTGATTTAAGTGTTCTGGAAGACTTCTTAATTAAGCTCAGATTATTTAATGACTTAAAGTTCTGACTACTGTTGCTCTTGGCATGGATTGCTGTGTTCTTATTTCTCAAAATGCAGCTGTTTTCTGGGATCAGCTCTGAACACCTCAGGCTACTGGTCTTTGTAGCCTTAAAGAAAGAGATGAGGACAACTGCTGCTCTGGGGAGTCTGTGGTTGGCTTGGGGCTGCAGCAGCTGTAACACTTCTGCTAGTCCAGGTTGGGTGTGTACTGAAGTTTCAGTGCCCAAGAACACACTTTGTGCTGAGTCTGAGCATCCCTCTGCCATCTTCTGAAATACAGGGTTGGGTAAAGAGGTGGGGATGAGTTTTCTCTGAGAGCAGGAAGGGTTAGAGGAGTGTGTGATTTATTCTGGAGATGTCATTGCTGTTTCTCTCTGCAAAGGCTCTGTGGGTGCCACCAACATGAACGAGCACAGCTCTCGCTCCCACGCCATCTTCACCATCACCATCGAGTGCAGCGAGAAGGGCGTGGACGGGAACATGCACGTGCGCATGGGCAAGCTGCACCTCGTGGATCTGGCTGTGAGTGGGACCCACAGGGGCTTTGCACCAGGCTTGGCTTTGCTTGTTGAGTGTTTCTGGGGGGCTGTGGCCATGCAGTTCATCACTTGCAGGTTCTCTCCCTGTCTCCTCCCTGTGAACCAATGTAATCGTGCTGGTAAAATGAGTCTGTAGCCCAAGATTTACACTGGGGTGCTTTTCCCTGGAGAGGATGCAGGAGAAGCAAGACTAAAGGCATTCAGTCTTAACTTATTTACATGGTGTGTGGATAGGATGCTTTATGAAACTCTTTAGAATAATTGCAGTGTTGCTGTCCTCCCTTGATCTGCTGATAGTAGGATCTGTAGGTGGTGGTCAGCAGCTCCTGCCAAGGTGCCTTTAACTGCTGACTGACTTACCATGACATTCTTGTTCATGAGGGCAAAACCTCCATTTTCTCCAGCTGCATTAGTCTGAAAAATGCAGATTTTGCTGGCACTGAAGGCTTGACTGTTCTCTTTAGCAATGCCTGAGGTACTTACCCAGGTTCTCTAAAAACAGATCAGGTGGTTACTGGCACGGCTTCCAGCAAGACTTCAGGGGTAGCTGATTCTGTTTGGAGGAAGAAGATGTATCAGGGAATTTAACTCCAGCTCGCTGTTCCCTTTGTAGGGCTCTGAAAGACAGACCAAAACTGGCGCCACAGGGCAGCGACTGAAGGAAGCCACCAAGATCAACCTGTCTCTGTCCACCCTGGGGAACGTCATCTCTGCGCTGGTGGATGGCAAGAGCACCCACGTGCCGTACCGCAACTCCAAACTGACACGGCTCCTGCAGGACTCCCTGGGGGGCAACTCCAAAACCATGATGGTGAGCTGAGACCTGCCCTCGCCAGGGCCAGCTGTGGAGCTGCATTTTTACAGGGATAGCAGAGTGACTTGAACTGCCTGGAATTTACCTCTCTCATTCTGAGCTGTTTGCAGCTTAGGGAACCTCCTGTCTGTTTCTCTTCCTTTTCCCTTTGCTTCTGGACAGAGGTGTGTACACACATGTATAAGATCAAATAGAAGCTGTGCTTAGGTAGCCAAGAGCAGCCCCAGTGTGGAAGCAGCAGGAAGGCTTTGGGAGAGAGTGGCAGTGTGAGCCTCAGGGCTGGGTGGTCCCTATGGGGCCTTGTCCTGGGCTCTGACCTGTCCCTGTGTTGCAGTGTGCAAACATCGGCCCGGCAGACTACAACTATGATGAGACCATCAGCACCCTCAGGTATGCAAACCGAGCCAAGAACATCAAGAACAAGGCCAGGATCAACGAGGATCCCAAGGACGCCATGCTCCGCCAGTTCCAAAAGGAAATCGAGGAGCTTAAGAAAAAACTGGAAGAAGGTGAGACTCTCCTTCCCCCTCGTGTTCCTTTCTGCACCAGCACTTGTTCTGTTTGAGCAGGAATGTTCTTTGCTGCTTGAAGGTTGTCCCATGAGGCTGGCTGCTGGTGCAGGGGCTGTCCTGGGTTTGTCTGCAGTGCTGGGTGCCAGGAGGGTGTCCCAGGGTATGTCTGCAGTGCTGGGTGCCAGGAGGGTGTCCCAGGGTTTGTCTGCAGTGCTGGGTGCCAGGAGGGTGTCCCAGGGTTTGTCTGCAGTGCTGGGTGCCAGGAGGGTGTCCCAGGGTGCTGGGGGTGGCCCGGCCGTGCCCACCAGGTGTCACTTGGCACTGGGGTGAGCTGTGACCTCGGGGCTGGGGTGGGTGTGCCCGGGCTCCCTGGCGAGCAGGGGCCTCTGGGCACGGCTCACACAGTGTGGGGAATTAAAAGGGATCTTTGCAGTAGGTCAGGCATTTTCCCTGACTGAGGAGGAGAGAGATGCATTTGTTGGGAGGAAAAATGCATCAGATTTGTGGAGCTACAACTGGGGCTGACTTTCTAACACTGTATAGAGAATCAAGAAGCTTCTTTAAGCTCTATAACTTCATAGCCTTTTGTCTCTATGAGTCCTTCAACATGGAGTGACCCTGCCAGTGGGATGCTTGCTAAACTGTGACCTTGGCACAGCTTTCTTCAGAGATACAGCACAGAACAGCTGTGGCAGTAACTCCAACATGACTTGCTGTTTGGCATCTGCCCCATTCAGGAGAAGCAGGAAATGATCAGAAATGCTTCTTTTCTTTCCTGGGAGATAGAAGTCTGGGATGGAAGAGGAGGTGTGATGGGATGCTGCTAGACAAACTGCAGCTTCAGCTGTGCAAAGATGCTTTATTTTCCATGAAAAACAGCCTTGTGAGCCCTAACCCATATACACTGACATTACAACATTCAGCTGCTTATCCTGATTGTTCTTAAGTTTCCTGAGCCATGGTGAGCTCTCTGTCTGCTCAACAGTTCGGGACTTGTGCAGGTGCTCCTAGGCCGATGTCAGGCACTGCTGGGTCTGGACAAATGCTGCTGTCACAGTAACAAACTGGTAGGAGGTGAAGGAAAGCACATCACAAAGCACCCTCTTCTGTTCTAGGGGAGGAGATATCTGGTTCTGAGAGCAGCGACTCTGAAGAGGAGGATGAAGATGACGATGGGGAGATTGGAGAGGATGGGGAGAAGCGGAAGAAGCGACGGGGTAAGGCTGCAGAGAGTCCTGGCAGTGCCCCCAGCCTCCTGCCCAGGAGCTGGTGTAGGAACTGCAGGCAGAGGCAGGCAGGGACGAGTGGAGCTGTAGAGCTGCCCTGTGCCGCTGCAATTATCATGCCTCTCCCAGAAACAAAGCCTTTGGTGCCCTCTCTGTACATGGATAGCTCCAACCTGTGTAGTACCTGCTTCCACTCGGGTGGCTGTGCTTGTGGTGACATCCTCCTTTGTGGTGGCTCCCTGGTGGCCACAAGGTGGCTGTGTATGGCTTGTGACTGGTGGTGTGGAACTTCCCCTGCTCACAGCGGTGGGAGGAAGGAGACACCAAAGATCGTTTGTAGGCAGATGTGGGTTTTATAAACTATATGTTTGAAGGGGAATTCTGGCTGTGGTTTAGGCAAAGGATTCATCTGTCTTATGGACAGTAACTTCAGTAACTGACTCTTCTGGTGTCCTATTTTATGTTGATAGAGAGAAAACTTGACCTTTGGGTGTCTTTGTGCTAGCTGAAAAGGGAGCTGCACATCCCTTGTTTGGAAGCACTCTGGAAATCCCATGATTTCCCCAAGGCTTCTTGGTCGTACATCAGTGTTCAACTGCTGTGTAACATCTGAACCCCAGGGGGAGTCGGTGACCCTGGAACTGCAGGTCACTGTACTGTGGGATGCTGTGGCTCCCTGGGAGCTTGCTGTGCTCCTGGAACCTGGCTGATATTCCTCATGGGCAGAGAGAAGTCAAGCCCAGTTCTACACCCCAACTTCCAGCTTTTCTAGTAAACTCATTTTGGCAAAGTGCCTTCCTGTCCTGAGGGAGCCACATCTGTTGGGAAAAATCCTTTTTAAGCACTCCTGCTTTTAGATGCACTCACTTCATTTTGGTGCCTGTCCAAGTAGTCATAAGTGACCTTTGTCATACCTTTGGTGATAGTTGTAACAAGTTTTACTTAATTTTTCACCTTTTGGTTATCTCTAGAAGTGCAAAGATTGACCACTGTGTCCAAGATCCAAGTGGTGCCCACATGCCCTCCCAAGAGGAGACCAGCTTCAAAAAGCAGTGAAGGGCAAATAACTGCCTGACTCAACTCCCAGACAAGCTGCTCTGGTTAAGTTCTCTGAGGGAGCTGCTCAGCAGGGGTGTGCACAGTGACTGTCCCTGTGTGAGCTCATTCTGCCTTCCAGAGGTACATTGCCATGTACCTGAGACTGGAAAGGATTCCTGGGCACCGAATCCTCTGCCATGGCAGATCCCCACAGCCTTCTCCACTGTGACCTGGTGTTCTGTGCTGTTGTTGCTTGAAATGGAAGCTGCCTTGGCATGTGGTTTTAAGCTGTAGTCTGGTTAAGATGGGTTTTAACTCAAGTGTCTTTCTGAGCATGCAGTTTTGTGCTGGGAAATGGTGGCTTTGCAAGCTGAATCTGGGAGGGATCCTAGCAAATGCTTCCTAATGGGAACTTGTGCTTTTCTGAACTAGGTTGCTGGCTCTTCTGGGTTTCTTTCCTTTAGAACTAACTTCCCATCTGCATGTTTCTTCCTCTCTGGGTTTTCCTGTGGGATGCATTTCTGTTTTCCAGGCAGTAGCAGCAGCAGTAGTTCAGACTCCACATGCTCTGTCATAGAGAAACCTCTGGATAAGTCCTTCACTAGTGAGTGGGAGCTCTTAAGTCCTTTAAGCTTTGGCCTTTCCATGATCTGCACACTCCATTTTGCAATGTTGCACTCTTCCCTGCTTTGTGTGTTGGAAAGATGAACCTGAAGCTGTAACTCTGCTAAAGCATGCCCTTCCTTTGCTGCTTCCATGCTTGAAACAGTTGTTCAATGTGCACACTGTTAGCCAGATCTGTGAGAGAACAGGGAGCAGTGTGGTGTGCTGCTTGAGCAAGATTTAAAGGCAATTGAAAAATAATAGGTTAAAAATCCCAGATTGTGACTTGTACTAAATGCACCTTCTAAAACATGGGGAAAAATCTAAGGCAGAGTTTTTGTGGGAATTGCTGCAGTAAGAGTTCATCAAAAGGACAGCTAGACATGTGAAATGTGCTATGTTATACTGGACTCTGCCTTCTCAAAATTTGTTATGGAGAAAATGAATGGAGCAGTCAAGAGTCAAACAGCACGAGGTTTACACTGGCAAAGAAAATGTGGCAACACTTGGTTGATTGCCTTTATTTTGGCAGATGCTTAAATATCCTTGGTGCTTGGGGTTTAACTGCCCCATGACATTAAGTTCTTGATCTCTGTTCAGAGAGTTCAGAGGAACAAGAGATCCAAATTTTGATCTAGTGGTGAGGAAAGTCTGGGCTGCCCCTGGTCAGAGAGGGCTCTGTGCCTGTAAAATCCCTACAGTAAGTGAGGATTGGAGAAACAAATCACATCTCGGGACTTGGCTCGTGGGCACTTCATCCACTGTTGTGGTTATCCTGGATAGATGCAGTCCAGTCTCCTCCCTGTGTGGAGAGAGTGTAGAAGGAATTGCCCACATTTGGAAAGCACCAGCACAGAGAGAAGTGGCAGCAGGTTTAGAAGGAACACAGGATGGTAGCCTGGGAATCTGCTTGCTTCAGTCTTGCTCTTTCAAAGCTTGCTCAGAACCAGAGTCTTTTATTTGGGTGAGGACAGTTAATAGCAAACTGCTGCTGTGTCAGTGGGTGGATGAGTCCACCTCCTGCACGTCTGGAGGCTGCTCTGCCGGGCAAGTTGTGCTGGGCTTTTGGCAATCAGGAGAAGTGTGGCTTTCTGTGGTTTGGGATATTAACTGTCCTCAAGCGTGACCCTTCTGCATGTGGTGTCTCATTATCCCTCTCCTGTTCTGCCTTTTTTGCTGCACTTGCTTGAATAACTGGAAGTGGCTCTACACCTCTATGGAAGCACCAGTTACTGCAAATTAACCTACTAATCCCCTGTGTAATTAAATGGAGAAATCTTGTGCTGAGACTCCCTGTGTGCAACTCTCATGTACCTTGCAAAGAATTGGCTTGGAAACTTGGTTAAAACTCAGAACATGTATTCTGTCTGCTAATATTGTACAGGTAACATGACAGAATTGGCTCTTTGGAGTGGGGGGAGCATTAAGTTTGTACCTGAAGGAGAAATCCCCCCTTGAGCTGTTCCTTAGGGCATGATCCTTGCGGCAGGCCCCGAGTGTTGTGCTCAGATCAGCATCGCACTGAGCGGGCAGGAGAATGCCAGAGTCAGCTCAACATTACCCTGGGTGTGCAAAGCACTCTGAAGTACAGAAACCTTCTCTGCTTTAGCATAAAATCTCATTAGTGTTTGCTCTAATGGAGGGGGTTTTAGGGATGATTATCCCGTGTTTTCTAGTCTAGAAACATGCATATAAAATTAATGTTTGTTCTGGTGCTAATGATCTTTGTCCAAAGTGATCAAAGCAATAACCTATTTTCTTTCCTCCTCTTTTCATGTGTTTGCTGCCTCTCTGCGATTTGCTTTCTACTTCCTCTTAATGCAAGATCAAGCAGGTTGGTGTAATTGATTTTCACCTCCTTACAGTACAACTGCAGGGCTTGTGGAAGGATCATAGCACTGCCTTCAGTTCACCCTTTTCTCCTAAACTGAGACCATACAGGGCTATGTCCTGACAGTCAGAAACCTTTATCTGGCTCATCTCTTACAATGAGCTCTGTAGAGCATTTCCAGAAAGCTTCCTACTCAAGGACTAATTAGTGAGAGATTTTTGCACCACAAACCCAGAAAGAAGTACTTATCTGATTCTAAAGTTTAGCAGATGGAAATGCAGATGGTTTGCTGTGGTGCTGAAGTCCTTGCCTTGCCACAGAACTAATTAATGCTCTTGTGCACATGAACAAACACGTATGTGGGTGTGACATGTACATGCATGTTCACACATGCTGTGCATTTTGTCTGTGCTGGAGTATGTGTGTCTATAATATATGTGTGTGTATGTAAATAAAATGCATATCATATGTGCATGTAAATGAAGCTGAATGCCAGGAAGACTGAAGGGAGAGAAGCCTTTTCTGCACAGCTCCTTGAGCACTGTGCAAACCAGTCCCTTGGCAGTCAGGGCTCCTGGTAGTCACAAGGCAGCTGGATTCTCCAGGGTGGGGTTTTTTCATGACTGGAGAAGAGTAAAGCAAGAAAACGAAGGATTCACTTGTGAAGAAAGGGAGATTTAGGACTTGTGGATTTGAGGAAATGCGTGTAGGCTGGGCATTCTCACTCCACATAACCCCCAGGGATCTCTGTTCACTTGCCTTGGGTACTCCTGGGATTACAGTGGAAGTTGACTCCAGACTTGCAGAGTGACTTTAGGAGCAGCAGCCTCACTTTGTTTCAAACTTGGCATGTTTGACACCAGCCCTTGAGGTCAGTAAGTTCAGTGAGTTGTTCTGGCTGCTCTCTGTGGCCCTGGTGTGCTGCTGTAGTCGTTCTGTTGTAAACACACAGCTGGTAAGTCACAGCAAACCTTGCTGCTTTCCAGTCTGTGGGTAGTCACTGTTCCATAGACAAGTAACCATCAAGAAGTCTCTTTTATTTGCCTGGTTTTCATGGGCTGTTCTGAATTTCTCTAATCTATTTCCACAGTAGTGTGTTCTTAAAAACATCTCTGTGCTCACTCTGGGACAGGTAAACCTGTAAGGAGGGCAGTGAACAAGGGCAGTGGTGGAGATGCTAATCTGAAACTTGAGTATGTGACTCTTGGTAGCTGAGCTCTTGTAGCTGTAGGTCAAGGCAGTCTTGTGTGTTCCTTCCTCTGGCCTAATCTGCATAGTTTGAATATCTGAGTTTCCAGCTCAGGCATCTCTTTAGGCAGTGCTCCTTCTCCAGGGTTCTTTGTATGTTTTCTCTTTTGGGGTCGTTGTGTTCTAGTGTCAGATATGCAGCATTGCTTCTCTGTAGGAACTGGTGACAACTGGTCAATGTTCAATTGAGATGTGAAAGACTGAGTTGTGCCTATTTTGAACCTGACATCTGATGAAATATTTGCTAAATTCAGATATTGAATCTGAACTCCAAAAAAAAGCTGTGATACACAGACTGTCTTATTTTTCAGTGAACTAATTTGTTTTCTTCTTCTCTTCCAAAAGGCAAAAAGAAGGTTTCCCCTGATAAGATGGTGGAGATGCAAGCAAAGATTGAAGAGGAGAGAAAAGCTCTTGAAACTAAGCTTGATATGGAAGAAGAAGAAAGAAATAAAGCCAGAGCTGAACTAGAGAAGAGAGAAAAAGACTTGCTTAAAGCTCAGTGAGTACCGTGCTCTGAGTCGTTTGTGTGGTTGTGTGGATTTTTCCTTACTTAACCATTGGAATATCTGGAGGTGCATGATGAGATGTCTGTCAGACTGTGTAGAAAGTGAACACCAGCCCTTGCTGTTGTCAGGGAGAAAGAGGAACTTGGTCTGCTTTCAGAGTTTGGAGCAGATGCAAAAGACAAACTTCCACCCTTTGACCACTTCTTTATTTTCTTAATTTTACCTATTTGTGCAAGGTAGCCTGGAAACATAACAGAATGTTCAAGACCTGTGAGGAGCAGCAGCACTGCTGTGTGGCAGGCCAGGTTTCCATGTCCTGTTGGGTGCAGGGCCTCTCCACTCTGAAGCCAAAAGGCTGCTGAGGTCACACTGTGCCCGTGCAGGTGGGACAGTCCTGCTGCCAAGAGGCTGCCCCAGCATTCCCAGTTTGCATCTCAGCTGCTCTGCCTTGATCTCTCTTCATTCCCTTCCATTTCAGCAGCTCCCTCTGGGTACTGCTGTGCTGGCAGGGGGTGCCCCGAGTGCTGTCCCTGCCTTGCAGCCCCTGCAGGGGTGACCTACAGCAGAAGACACTTCTCTGCTGACCTGGTTTTGCTTGAGAGACAGTGATGGGAGTTGGGCCTTGGGAAACTCCCCGTGTTCCCTTGCAGTGCCTCACCCCCACTTAAACCTTTACAGCACGGCAAGTTTTTCCAGCCCTGTGGGTGCTGTCTGGGCTATAAAACCAGGCTGGACCTGCTGCCTGGTGAGCAGTAGGAATTCTCACACCTACTTGTCTGTGTAGGCAAGAGCACCAGTCTCTGTTGGAGAAACTGTCTGCACTGGAGAAGAAGGTGATTGTAGGAGGAGTGGACTTGCTGGCCAAAGCAGAGGAGCAGGAAAAGCTTCTGGAAGAATCAAACATGGAGCTGGAAGAACGAAGGAAGAGAGCAGAACAGCTTCGCAAGGAGCTCGAGGAGAAGGAGGTGGGTTCTGTGCTGCTGCTGGGAGTGCTCAGCAATGGCAGCACAACCGTGGGGTGCTCCTTGGTGTGCTCTGCTCTGCAAACACTGCAGAAGCCACCCCCTTCAGAGGCCACTGTGACCACTGTGGGGCTGAGCCAGCCTGGCTATGCCAGGGCTCTGCTCTTGGCAAACACTTTGTTTGTTCAAGCAGTTTCTCCTCCTGCTCATACTGCTGCAGAGAGTTCTGTGGTTGTGTTAATGTGTGGGTGTCTGTGCTCAATGTTGCACACAGCAAGAACGCCTGGACATTGAGGAGAAGTACACCAACCTCCAGGAGGAAGCACAGGGCAAGACCAAAAAGCTGAAGAAAGTTTGGACCATGCTTATGGCTGCAAAATCAGAGGTTAGTGTCTGAAGTTCTCAGCCAGTGATTTGTGAGGGACTGGAGCTGGGAAGGGTAAACCATCAGCTTTGTAATGCTGGAAAAAGTGCCACATGTTTAGAAATGTCTTTCTGTGCTGTCTACTTGGGTCACATAATTGAAAAACATCTAATAAAGTCTGGTGGTGGAGTTTCACAGTGGCATGTGAGGAGGGTTGTGAGAGCCCCTAAGATACCCACAACTCCAAGGAAAAACTTTGATTATTTCTGAAATAAAATAGAATTTTATTCTTTTTCATTGTTTGCTGGCTCCTGCTTTGCTGCAGCCCAAAGGCTCCTCTGCTCTGAGCTGTCTGTCCTTTCTGAGCAGTGCCCTTGTTACCTCTTCCTCAGTCACTGGATGAGCGTGTCCTTTGGCTGGTAGCTGGAGTTCCTGTTGCATGAAAAATGCATTTGGTCTTGAAGATCAGAGGTTTTCCTTGAAACCTCGCCAGGGATGTAACTTGTCTGCATGCTCTTCATCTGCTCTTAGCTGGAGCTGGGATTGGCAGAAGGCCAGTTTTGGGTTTATGAAACTGAGAACTTAATGCTGTTTTCAGCCATCTCTGAGCTGGAACATTTCAGATGGTTTATTCTTCAGAGATAAATATTCTAGTACTTAAAACCAGAGTTTGCTTTTGTTTCCCAAAAACCTTGTTCAGACAGAGGACTGTTGTCTTTTAGGGTGTTGCCATGTCTTAAGCTGTGATGCCTCTGAGATGCCTGGTTTGTTTTCAGATGGCAGATCTGCAGCAAGAGCATCAGAGGGAGATTGAAGGGTTACTGGAGAATATCCGGCAGCTGAGCCGGGAGCTTCGTCTGCAGATGCTCATCATAGACAACTTCATTCCTCAGGACTACCAGGTAAGGGCAGGGCACCTGAGCCTGGCACAGGGGCTGTGCCCTGCTAATCTCTGTTCTCTTGCAGCCTGTTTTCCTAATGGTCTGAAACTCATGGAGTCACATTCACCGTGTATTGAACTGGTATATTCACTGTGTGCCCATGTTCTGGATCTGTTCAAAATGTCTTTTTTCGCTGTACTTGAAGTTGTGCTTGCTGATGTCTGACATTAACACAAACTAGTAAAGCTGAATTTGGAACTCTGCACATCTCGTTTTCTTAGACTCCATTATACAGAAAATTCATGAGCTTAAATATAATGCACACCATTTAATAGAAAATACATAAACAATTCCCCTTAATTTTTATTTTTCCATGTTGCTGCAGTGTGTGTTTATTGCTGTCCTGATGGTGTTGGCATAAGGGGCACACCAGGCTTTAGTGGGCACTCCAAGACATGCAGTTTGGGAGTGGTATTTTCTCTTCTGCAGTCTTCAGGGTATAAATAGTGTTTTGCACGTGGTATTGCTGTCCTGATAAACAACTTGGAATGGTCAAGACTGTTCTTAAGCAGCTTGTCCAGGCCTGAGGGATGCAAGTTCCAGAAACTGCACCTGGAGGGCAGATTGTGCAATCTGACAATTCCTGTCCTGATTTCTTTCTAGGAAATGATTGAAAACTACGTGCACTGGAACGAAGACATAGGGGAGTGGCAGCTGGTAAGAGTGGCTGTGGTCAGTGTCAGCATGAGCTTCTGAGGAGCTCAGCTGAGCCCAGCAAGAACCTCACAAAGCTGCAGCCATTTTACTGTGCACAGCAGACTTTACTAAGAGACCTTTCTTTGTTCTTACAGAAATGTGTCGCATATACAGGAAACAATATGAGGAAGCAGACACCTGTCCTGGATAAAAAAGAGAAAGATGTGAGTTACTCTTGAATTGATGTGTTGAGCTGCACAGGTCCCAGTGCTGCTGCCTGTGCCTGCCACTCACTGCTTACAGCCAAACTGTGCAGTTTTCTTCTCTTTTGAGATGAGTCTGTCTGCTGTTACAAAAGCACCACTGATCAGTGTATAACATGATTCTGATGGTTTTGTCCTGTGGGTTTTTTGGTGTTTTTTGTAGCCCTTTGAAGTGGACCTTTCCCACGTTTACTTAGCTTACACTGAAGAAAGCCTGAGGCAATCCCTGATGAAGCTGGAGAGGCCAAGGACTGCAAAAGGAAGATCCAGGCCCAAGACAGGGAGAAGGTGAAGAACTCAGGGGTATCTGAATGTAATGAGGGACTTACCCAGGGGAAGGCTTTAGTTTGTTTATGCAAACTTACCCTAAGTCTTCAAACGTTTCCTTAATTAGAAGGCAAAGTACTAAAATTTTGCATGGTGTAGTTTACTAGTGTGACAGAACCAAGCTGAGATCTCTTTACTGCAGTAAATCCTGTCCAGAAAGACTTGTCTGGTGATTTTTCTGCTGCTCTTTTGCTGCATTCCCCTCTTCCAGCCTCTTGCTTTCTTTGACTGTGTTCCATGTTCCAGTTTGACACAGTGTGACGCCTTGGCAGGGCACAGACTGGTGTTGCTGGAGAGGAGAGTCCTGTGGGGGAGATTTCAGCCTGGGCTTTCTTGCTGATTTTTGTTTGGTTGGTTTTGCTTGTGAAAGAGTAACATTGTGTAGTTTTTGACTTGCAATGTGGCTGGTCCCTGTCTTTCCTAGACAGCATAATGATGTGTGTGTGGTGTTGTTTCTCCCTCTCCTTTCTGCTCTCCAAACAGAAAACGCTCGGCCAAGCCAGGAGCTGTCATTGACTCCCTGCTGCAGTAGTGTGACCTGGTCAGAGTTCCTGTAAAAGTCAGTGAGTGTATGTGCTTTGGCCAGAATATGGGATTCAACAGACGGCACAATTTGACATGGCTATCATTTTTTTATTTTAAAAAATGTATTTTTCTTTAGTTGCCTGTATATTATATGTTATATTAACATAATATTAAGCTGGTATATATGATGGTTGTGAAATTCCATGAGTTAAACGTGTTGTGCAGGGAAACTTGTTGGCTATCCTTGTTGGAATGTATAGAAAATAAGGGTTCTAGATGTGTGTTTAAGTGCTAGACATGTTAGTTTAAAGAGTTAGTAAAATCCTAAAGTTAAGGCTGGTAAACCTGATTCATGCCCTGCTTTGCACATTCCTGGCCCTCTCACTGCCGTCCCCTGGTGCACTGAGCTGTGTTTGAACGTGGCTGCTGCAAACCTGTGAGAACATCAAATGTTTTTATTTAATATTCCTCACTGTGGCTGTTAACCTGATAGTCTTGTGTATCAAACACACAGTCTTTTTCCCTTTTTGCTGTCTTGCTGTACAGAGGAAGTAGCTGGGCAGGAGAAACATGTACTAAAAACCTGAGACGTCTGAGAAGGGACCATGCTCTGTTGAAGTGCAGCAGAAACAAAGTGTGTCTAGTAGTGCTTTTATCAGTTTGTGTGAGATCTGCTGGCACTGTGGAGAACGAGACCTTGGATGTGAAGGCAAAGAGAGCTTTTCTCCTTCTTTTAAGGCTGTGTTGCAGCATTGCTTTGGCTGCTCCCTGTGCTTCAGGACTGGAATTTCTAAATGAGCAGTTTTGTGACCTGAGCAGCAGAGGGGATGGAAGGGGGTGTGGAGCACCAGGAGGGGTGTCAGCTGTTGTGCTGTGAGCACTGTGGGTCCCTTCTCTCAGCCCTGGCTACAGGCACTGGGCCAGTGCTCTACACTGAGGATGAATTTGACTCTTCTAGAGTAAAACAGGATGAATTGCTCAGTTTCCAAGAACAGTAACATCCCCTGAAAGAGCTGCTGCTGTCTCTGTTCCTGTGTAAACTGTCAGGTCTCTGGCTGTGCTCTGATGAGAGGAGAAAAATTCTGGTCTTTGATAATAACCATTTATTTGTGATGGCTGCTCTTTTTCGTTGATGTTTTTGCTGCTAATAGACACATATCATTTTGATACATTGCTTTTGTGTCACTGAGAAAATGCATCTCCTTTGGACTGGATGTGCTCTATAACTGATGCCATCAGCTGTGGCACCTCAGCAGCCCCTGTGCCATGGAGGGGGGTGAGCTGTGACCTCCCTGGCCTCTTGGGGTACCTGGGGGATGAAAAGCTGTGATTACTGACAGGAGAAATGGGATCCTTCAGTGTGACAGAACACAGGACAGTTCCTCAGGTGTCCTGAGTCCTTGCTAGCAGCCACCTCTTCAATTGCCAGAATGTTCTTGTACACTGAGAGTAATTAAAAGTCAGTAGCCCTTTCTTGCTGTCGTGATGCCTCGGAGCTCTGTAACAGGTCTGTGGCAGGGTCTGTAGTGTTTAAAACTGGTCTTGTAAGGGCATATTTTACTCTGGAGGATGTAGTCACTGCTATTCTAAACGAGCTGTAAGCTTTTCCCTGTTTTTTCAATGTGTTTTTTCAGGGTCATGACCTGGAAGAAGATACTGCCCTCTCTTGTGGGGAGGGAGTGTCACCTGAGTTCATATAAGGTGTGACTTTGTTCACACAGCACTGGCATTTGATTCCTCTAGCACAGCACTTGGAGGTGAATGCTCAGAACATTCTGGATCTGAGCTGCAGCTGGTTGTGCTTGTGAAGAGCTGACTGTATCTTGAATGTGCTTGAACAGAGCTGGGTTATCTCGTGTTCTGTACTTCTCAAACAAAACAGACTGAAATGGCTTAAATGCTCTTTTCACTCTTCTGTCAGTCCTGAGTCCAAGCAGATGGAAGCACAGCTGTGACCTGTGCTGGTTCTCAGAGCCAGGGATAACTTGTGTTTCTTTTTTGTGTTACAATACATCCTGTGCTAACATTTATTAAACGATCTGGTTTTAAGGGAGTTTCTCCTGAATTGTGCTTTCAAAAAGACCATTGAAAATTCTTTTACCTGACAGACATCAGTGGCTTAAAGATGCCACTGTGGACCATGGCACTGCATTTAAAATACTTAGAACTTAACTATAGAGGCTTATTCTTTGCAATTAATGTTACAGTCCTGCTGCTAAAAACAACAGTACTCTGCATATTTAAGTGAGCCTTGAGGCAGAGAAATAAAATAATTGCTTGCACACCTTGAATTGGCCAGTTGGAGAAATTGGTTGTTATATCCTGTTACTGAGGCTTGAAGAACAAATTTGCTGCTCTTTAAGAGGACATTATTTACAGTGGGACACTCTCGTGGTCCTGTGCCCTGTCAGCTTGGCTTGCCCTCTAACTGGTGTTTTGTTGGAGTCCTGGGAAGTTTCCTGTAAAACCAGGGAGTGGCTTGCAGGTTTACACGTGGGCCCTTTCTTAGCCCTGGGCAATCTGTGAATGTCTAATGGGCCCACAAGGTGTTTTAATGAGGGATTTGGTTTGTGTGGGGTTTTTAAGAGCTCGGTACAGCCCTTGTGATCCCAGGTCAGTCTGTGCTCTATAGTACTTATCAAAACTTGTATTATCTAACATATGCTGTGTGCTCAACTTTGCATCTTGCTATGAGATTTCCCTCGTTCCAGAACACTGACCTTAATTGAGGTTTCTGCTTTATGTTGTTTAATGTTGTGTAAATGAATTATTTTGTATTTAACTTGTTCTTGATCCTTTAAGAGAAGGGGAAATGGTCCTTAGTGCCTTTCACTGACTACACTGTCTGCACATGTCCAGCTTTCACCTTTCTCCACAGTTCTGCTTAGCCAGGCCTGTATAGAGGGAAAAACTGGTAGTCTGTTTGTATAATTTGTCTTCCTATTTATTGGTTTTCTAACTCTTTATTTCTGAATATTCTTTCTTTTATGATTCAAGTTAATTCATTATACTGTAAATATCAGTATTGTGTCCCTGGAGCATGTTCATACCATGAAATAAAATCCTCGATTCCTAATTCCACCTCTGTACATGTCCTTACAAATAACGTTATACACAACCTCTTTCTAAGTCAGTTGTGTCAGCAGCTGGGTGAGGAGGGGTGGGTAGGAGGGGCTGTGTAGCCCTGGGATGCACAGCACTCTGGAGGGGCCGGAGCGGGGCAGGGCGAGGAGGGGCCGGAGCGGGGCAGGGCGAGGAGGGGCCGGAGCGGGGCAGGGCGAGGAGGGGCCGGAGCGGGGCAGGGCGAGGAGGGGCCGGAGCGGGGCAGGGTGGAGGGGCCGGAGCGGGGAGTGTGGGGGTGTGGGGACCCCGTTGCCAAGCCCAGTGCATGGGGCAGTGTGACCCTGTGGTGGAGGGCACAGGGCAGAACGAGAGGATGCTTTGCAAGAGTACAGAGAAAACCAGTGGAGTGAGGGCAGTGTGCAGGTCAGGAGATGTGCCTGAGGAGCTGCTGAGCCCTCTTTATGCCCATCCTTTTCTGGGTGGGCCTGAGCTGAGCCAGAGCACTGCGGGAGCAGCTTCTGGCCCCATGGATGCTCTGCCTGCCCTGGGTGTGTGCCCTGCAGAGGGTGCTCACAGGGTCAATCTGCCCGTGGGGATGGGGCATGTCCAGCTGTGTTTGTGTTGCTGCAGGAGCTGTGTTGGTGCTCTCAGTGCCTGTAGCTCCCCAGACTGTCAGGAACAGGTTTGCTGTGTCTGCAAATGCTGCAGCTCCCCCAGGGCCTGGGGCTCAGCTGGTGCACAAACCAAACCCTGCTCAGCCCTGGCACTTTCCCAAGGGCTCTCCCAGGCTGTGCCAAAGTGGGGGACACCTGAATACCTGGAAGGCTCCAGTCCCTCCTAGAGGAACTTTGACCACCACCCAGGTCTGCTCCAGGCTGGAACCCTCCCCAGGCCAGAGGTTTGGCTCCTCGTTGCTGTTTCACTGCTGGTCCTGCTGGAGCCTCTTTACTCCTGGGCCACAAAGGGCTGTGCCATGTATAAGTGCCATATATGTGTAAATATGGAGTTATATTATAGGCTGTAAGTAAAGTGAAGGGAGAACTAAGGGCTTGCTTGCAGTGTGCCCTTCTGAGCTCACAGTTTTCAGCAGCAGGTCCCATTTGTGGCCTGGCTTTTCCCCTCTGCCTTCTCCTGGGCTTTTCCCTCTGCTTAAACCTGTGTTTCTTATGTTGGCACAAGCCTTAATTCCATTGCAGGACAAGTTCCTTGGCAACTCCTTACAGCACTACGTCAGACTCTCCTAACTGTTGCTCCTATGCAATGCCAGCAAATTTAGTCCAAAAATACATTTATTTAAAGTATTATTATAAATAGTATTTGAAAAATAGACTCATAGTTTAAAAACAAAAGAACCAAATGGTGGTCTTTTCACTTTGGACTCTTAAATTCTTTTTGAAGGACTTGGTGTAATTCCTTGAGGAAGTTCTTCAGGGAGGTGGTGCTTCCTGGAGCCACAGGACACAGCCCCTGGAAAGGGAAGAAGGGCTGGTGGGAAGTTTGCTGGGGAGGGGTTTGGCTGTTAATGGTGAGGGGAGAGTAAAACAAGAGCAGTGACCAGGGAGAAGGGTGAGGGTGAGTGAGGGCAGTGCAGGGGCAGCTGTGCCTCACCTTGAGCTCCATCCTGTGCCCCCAGAGCAGCCCCAGCAGGTTGTCAGAGATGCCCTCGAGGCGCCTGTGGCAGCTCCTGGACTCCCGAGCCACCGTGGCAGCTTTGCACAGGATCTCCGTGGTGTCACCTCCCTGGGCAAAAGAAGCTCTTCAGTACAGTCCCAGCTTCATTAGCAACAGATTAAAACACTCCAAGTAGTGTATTTCTGTTTTACAGGAGGGGGGCAAAGTTTACTGTGAGTTGCCAAAGCCTCCCTGAAGCTTCCCAGCCCATCTGTGCACACCTGGCTCTGCTCCCTGCCCTTTGCTGGTGAGGAGGGTGCTGGCACCCCTGGCAGGAGCTGTGGCACAGCCTGGCACTGCCGGGAGCACCCTGGGAGGGAGCATCTGTGGGATCCTGTGCTGGGAGCTGCTCCCTGTCCCTTCCCTGGGAGTGAAGCTGGGCTGAGTGGGCAAAGGAGCTACAGGAGGAACAGAAGTGCCTGGAAAGAGGGTTGCCTTCATTAGGGGCTTTGGGAAGTCCTGAAGCAGAGACAAGGAAGATGAGGAGCTAATCAGTGAAGTGCTGGTGGCAGTAAGAAAGCCTTTTGGCTTTCCTCCCCGTGGGATGTTCTTGGTGCTGCCTCAGGGGCAGGTCCCTGGGAGCTCTGCCTGCTCCACCTCCTCAGCTTTCACCTGAGCAGCACCTTCAAACCACTGACCCTGTGGGCACGGGCAGGTCTGTGTGTGAGGCTGTGTGGCATTTTGGGCATCTCTTTTCTCTCTCTGCAGCGGGAGGAGTGTGTGGACCCCGAGGGGCTCAGCCCCAGCCCCAGGACAGGCTCCTGTAGCCCTGAGATTCCACTGCCTGGGCTTTCTGTGCAAACAGCAACTCGGGCTGCAGAGCTGGGCTTAGGCAGCGTTTTCAGAGCTCCGTTATCTGCTATTAAATCTTTGCTAACTGAAGAGCCTTCCCCCAGATAAGGGGCTAAAGGGGGGCAGTGTCTCACCAGCACTGGAGATGCTGCGATAGGCTGTGGGTGTCTGAGCTGTGCCACAGCACTCCAAGGCACAGGACACCTCCCTCCCTGCCTTTCTGGAAAGGTGAAGCCCCTCAACACAGGCCCATCCCTCTCCCTGTCCCCAGAGCGCCCAGAAGCCACAGATGCTGCTTTGGCTGGAGGTGGCTGTGGGAGGGTGAGGGCACCTGTGCAGGGCACTGGGAGTGGCAAGGACCAACTGGGCAGCCCAGCATGGGTGCTGGGGGCTCACAGTGGGCTCCTTGCTCCTCCACAGCAACACACCAGGGCAGACAGCACCCTGGGCTTCCTACCTGCCCCCTGCTGCCCCAAACATCCTCCCCCCGTGGCCATCAGGCTTGTATGATTGACTTTGAACAAGGACAAGGTAGGTTCTCTTTCTTACCTCATAGTCTGCAAAAATATTTGTCACATTCATCTGGTTACAGGAAACCTTTACCAAGAGACAAAGAGAGGAGCAGTGAGGCTCGAGGCAGCCCTGCCCAGGTCCCTCCCGCCACATGCACACCCAGACACGCTGGGAGCTCAGCCCCTGCTCTGACTCAGCAGCTCTGCCCATCCTGCTGAGCCTCCCTGGCCCTCCCAGCAGCAGAGGAAGCACAGCCAGCCCTACCTCTGTCTGCTGGAGCTGCTCCAGCAGCCTGATGCTCTCCTTCAGCATGTTGGTCCGCAGTGGGTGTGCTGATGGAGTGACCATGGCACCCTGGCAGGCCACCAGCACCAGGAAGGACAGCAGGACCCGGCCCAGGATGCTCATGGCCTGCATTGGCTGAACCCTCTCAGCTCACAGTCTCTGGATATTTTGGTGATCTGTACCTGTGTGTGCATTTCTGGAGGAAACACCTCAATTTATGGCTGTAAAAATTGCTGAACAAGAAGGAAAAAATTTATTTTTCCCTTATCTGCACTTTCCAAAGTTGCTCCCAATTAGGGGGACCCAACAGGTCTTTTTTGTGCAAGTCAAAATTTTCTTCTGATCTTGCATTATGTTTCAATGTAGGAAATTTCCACCGTAAGATAACGGTGGTAGGAGTCAGGTCACACCCAGGAGTGTGAGAGCTGCTGCTCTGGGGCTTCTCCACCCCTCCATCCCCAGGGCTTGCTCTGCTCCACGAGCTAGAAGTGGCTGAACTGGAGAAGGTGATGCTCTGACACACCAATAATGGAGCTTTGCTTTTTGTTTTCCTCTCAGTATCCTGCATGTGCTTTCACCACATTTCATTTGAATATCTCCAGATCACAGAAAGCATCCTTTGTTTGCAGAGTGGTTTCTGTCCCTGGCAGGGACAGAAAGTGTGGCAGAGCCATGTGGGGGCAAACCCACCTGGGCAGGAGCAGGGCATCACCCTGGGGGGTTTGTGGGCAGCTGGGACCCTCCTGACCAGGCAGCCCCCCCCAAAACCACATGGAACCCTGTGAGGATGTGTGCAAGGGACAGGGAGCTGGCAGGGGTGGTTTTGTGCTGTCAGAGCTGGAAAAACAAGATTTTGTGGCCCTGCTCCAGCACCAGCAGCACCTCAGAGAGCTGGAGGCTGCCCTGTCCATCCTGCCCTGCTGGGAAACAGCCTCAGCTTTGGGTGCTGGGCCCCCCCAACCCTCCAGTGCTGCCCCAGGAAACTGCACTGAGAAACAAGCTGAGCTGAGAAACTTCCGAGTTTTGTAATAACTAATAGGGATTTTTCTAACTCAAACAGCAACTCGCCATCAGATGCTTGATAAGAGCTTGTGAGCACTCGATGAATCCAGGAGCAGCCACACTGAGAATAGTTTTGTTTGTCTAATTCCAACATGCCCCAGATGAGGTTAGACAAAGCCACTGACTCAGAAAGACCTCTGTGAGGGATTTGCCAGTGGAGCTGAGCTGTTTCCTGCCTGCCCTGCCTGAGCTGGAGGGCAGCTGAGGGAGCTCTGCCTACAGGGCTGCATCCCTGGGCTCCCTGGAGGGTGGGTCCTCACTGGGATGTCCCACTGCTCTGGGCTGAGTGGTGGTGGGAGGATCCCTGCCTAAAGGGGATGGAGTCAGTAGCCCCATCCTGCAGATGCAGTGATTTCCCCAGTGATCATGGTGGGACTCTCTAAAGCTGGAGTAAGTGAGCAGAATCACAGAATCACAGACTATTCTGAGCTGGGAGGGACCCAGAAGGATCATCGAGTCCAACTCTTCAGTCAATGGCCCACACAGGGGATTGACCCATGACCTTGGTGTTATTACAACCAAGTGTTGACCAACTGAGCTAATCCCAGGGTATCAAAAAGCTCAAATCACAGAAAATGCTCAAATCACAAAAAAAGTTAACCTTTGATCTACGCAGGCTGAATCATGGGGGAAAAGTGCATCACTGTGTGATGGGAGGGTCACCAGTTGTGCTGGGTTTGCGTGGCAACGTTTTGGAAGTAGGAGGCTCCAGGGTCAGTTTTGTGAGAAGCTTCCTCTGTTCCCTCCAAGAAGGACCCACTGAGGGATAAGGGATAATGTATTTCAAACAGGGAAAACCATGCAAAACTGCAGCTGGAGGAGGAGGGAGAGAAAATCAGGAGTGAAGCCAAGCCTGGGAAGATGGGAGAAGTGGGACAAAATTGTTTTAAGATTCAGTTTTTATTTCTCATCATCCTACTCTGATTTGATTGGCAATTAATTTAATTCATTAATAAAATTTTTTTCCCCCAAATTGAATCTGTTTTGCCCATGACAGTAATTTCTCAGTACTTTCTCCCTGTCCTTAACCCCACCCACAAGGTTTTATTTTCTTCCCACTGCCCAGCTGAGGGTGACAGGGTGGCTTTGGTGGGACCCTGGTGTCCATCTGGGGTCAGTCCAACATAACAGTGAAGGAAAAAATTCCCATGTCCTTTCCCAAAGGTGGAATGCAGCTGCTGGCAGTGATGGATCACTCAGCTCAGGGACAGCTCCAGCCCCAGGGTGTCCCCCCTGTCTCTGGAACCTGGGCTGTGCCTTCAGCCCAGCCACCATCCAGGAGGGATGAACCTGCCCATTTTCCCTACCAAAAGAGGGTGCTCGATTCAGAAATGTGTCCTCAGCTTTCCTCCTCTGCTTTCTGCCCCTTGGTCCCTGAGTTGGAGCATCTCTCACCCCACAGGGATGCTGCCTGGGCTCCCAGCACCAGCGTCCCTGTGGCCACTGAGCCCAGGCCCCACCCAGAGCCCCAGGCACTGGCTCAGCTCTCCCCTCTCTGGCCTGGACTGGGGTGGTGCCGGGGCAGCCCCTGACAGGCCCAGGGGGGTTTGCCCAGGGTGGGTGCTGGCAGCAGGGATGTTCTGCTCTCCTGCTGCTGCCATGCTGGTGCTCACAGTGATGGGTTAATCCAGAGCAAATCCCAAGGATGCTCTTGAGCCCCCATCACATGCACTTAGAGCAACTTCCTGCATTTCTAACAATTTCCAGCTGTTATTTTGTGGATTTATTTCCTACATATGTCCCTGGCATCAAGCAGGCTCTGGCTCTTGAGCCAGCCCCGTTCCTGCCCTTGCCCTGGGACAGCTTTTCCCTGCCTGCAGCTGCCCTGGCTCCCCTCCCAGTCCCCCCTGCCCCCAGACCACAGTCTGCCCCACAACACAGGGCTCTCTTCCCAAACAAGGGCTCTCACCTTCCTCCTCCAGCCCTTCCTGTCCCTCTGGATTTCCTGTGCCACAAGTCAGGTGGGTTCTTCGGTGCCTTTTGCTTTCTTGAAGCCTTGCTCTCAGTGGCAGACTGGGGAAATTTGCTGTAAATTGCCCCAAAACACCCCAGTATTCCCCAGAACATCCCTCCATGCCAACTGACCAAAGGGGCAACACCCCCTAAGGCTCCTCATTAACTGCTGAAGGTAAGAGGGAATCAACACATAAACCATGGACAGTAAGAGCTCCTTTTTCAGTCATTTATTGCTTAAGCCCTGAGACACTTTAATAACATCTGTGCATAGTTAATATGGACAAAAATCAAAATGAAGACATTCAAATACAGGATACTTTGAATATATTAACTCTCATAATACAAATGTTTTAAATAGAGGGAAAAACAATAAATTATGGATCAGCTCATGTTCATTTGTTGTTGTGCAAAGGCAATCAGGCAGTAAAGGTTCCCTAAAATGAGGTAGCAGTTGTGTAAATATGACTCTACTCCACAGAACTGTTCTATAAATTAAAAACAAGTCATCTGAATACTGGCTTTTCCTTTTTATTTTGGGTTCGTTCCAAGCAAAGAAAAGCTTTAAACAGACTGCACTTTTTGTTCTTGAATCTTTAGATTACACACTACAAAAATAAGTTATTTAAATAACATATAATAATAAATAAACTCCAGGAGCATGATGCTGATGACCACCTATTAGATCCAAAGTTATGCTACAGACTCTCCTGTCTTCACTAATAATAACTTAAAAGCCACAGACAACAGAAGACACACACTGAAGTTGCAGGAACAGTTCCAGCCCCGTCCCCCCCTGTCTCCCCTCCCACCTTTGCTCCCGAAAGCTGCACTTCCCCTGCTCTGCCCCCAGAATTCGTCCCCCCTCAGCTGCTTAGCAACACGTTAGCGAAAAATGCATCATTTCGGACTAGATTTTGATCTTTTTAGGAAGGGAAGATGACTGCGAAGAAACCCCTCTTCACTGAGGGGAACAGGAAGCAGACCGTCTGGGTTTGGTTTTGGCAGGTGCTGCAGGAGAAGATGAATGAGTCAGGAGCAGCCGGTCCGGGATGCTCTCCAGGATGCTCTCCAGGATGCTCTCCAGGATGCCCTCCCGGATGCTCTGCTGCCCCGGGCTGGGCAAACCCTGGCACAGCCCGGCCTGGGGATCGCATCTCTCCCGGGCAGCGGGCGCAGCATCCCGGCCGAGGAGCCGCAGGGCTGAAGGGAGAGCCGAGCGCAGCCTGTCCGAGCCATGAGAGCTCCTGCCAAGGCTGCCAAGGCTGGTCACACCCGACCCAGCCCACCCCGGGCAGGTGACATGTCCCACCGCCGCCGGGCCAGCCCGGCGCTCCCTCCGAGCCGCGCTGGGAGGGCTGGGCTGGGTTTGGAAGGGCTGAATTTGGTTTAGGGGGCTGGGGCAGGGCAGGCGAAGTGCATGCGACGAGGAGCAAAATAAACCCCACTCTGCAAACCCTATTTTGGGTCTCCCGGCGGGGAGAGCCCCGGGCTGGCAGCGCCTCACTGGGCGGGCACCACCGAGCGCCGCCGGTACAGCCCCTGCGTGAAGTTCCCCAGCGCCGGCAAGAAGTGGAGCAGGTAGAGCTCGGTTTCGTTGCTGGCAGAGCAGTTCTGGAGGAGGAAAAGCGTGAGTACATTAGAGCCGGCAAGGACCATGGAGAGCCGAGTTCCCAGCCCACACACATGGGCTGTTTGCCTCCATCGTCATATAAATAATTCAGCAAATAATTCAGAGCGGTGAGGATGCTGCCCCGGGGGGTGGGAGTTTGTATTTTGCTCAGAACAAACACCCACTCCCTGTACCCCGTGGTGTGACCTCCATGGCCACCGGTGTGACCCCCACGGCCGCTGGTGTGACCCCCACGGCCACTGATGTGACCCCCACGGCCACTGATGTGACCTCCACGGCCACTGGTGGGACCCCCACGGCCACTGCTCGGGGATGGCCGGGACCATCACCCTCCTCCCAGGGAGACAGATTATCCTGCACTGCCCAGCTCTGGTGCCATCCAAGAGGGCAAATGCTGGCGTGGTGAGCCCGTGGTACCCGCGGGTGGGTTCCCCTCCTTACCGTCCTGCCCTGCAGCCTCCTCAGGTTGCTGACAAGTGGCTCGTAGTCCTTCTGGCACCTGGTGACGCTGGTGAGCGCCTTGGCAGCCTGGCACAGCAGCTCCTGCTCCGACAGCTGCCGGACACAGAGGGAGGGATTAGAACCAAGTGGCCCATTTAAATTGAAGCTGCTTATCCAGATGTGCAGGACTGGCAGGAGGTTTCACAGTGAGTTCCTAACCTGCTCTCATGTAATCTCAGCCCCCTGTGTGACTCGGGCCCTGGGCTGTGGTCCCAGGCTGGGGCTGGGAGGGCAGACACTGGATGGAGGCACAGCCTGGCCCAGGGACTGACACCTGAGCAGCTCTTGGGTGACTAATAAAGCTACCACGGGCTGTGCTCGGGGGGAGGAGGGCACTGGCTGTGTCTGGGTTTGTCATAACTGCATTTTCTGCCTGTGTCTCCACGGGTGTTTACCTTTGGATCCATGAAGTCGACCTGTGCCACTCGGGTGTCATTGCAGGGGACCTGGAGAGGTGACACAGGAGAGAATCAGCATTACAAGACCATCATCATGATATCATCCCCAAGACATCATCAGGAAAAAGGGCACTGTGTCTCCTTCTCTCTCCAGCAGGCAATGGTGGGGATCCCCCCTTGGTGCTGCCACCACTGAGATCCACCTTTCAGCAAATTGTTTTCAAACAGGCTCCTGGACACAGGACCTGACTTTGCACAGCACTTTCATCAGTTGTTTGGGAAGGAGCAGGATGGTCCCTGGGTGCTCAGTGGGAGCAGAGCAGGGACCCCCTGGCAGCCCACACTGCCCCAGCCCACCATGTCCACATCTCCAAGCTGCCTGGGTCACCCTCACACAGCAGGTTTTCTTGTTCCTCAGCACTTTTGCCTGCAATGTGCCCAATGTTAGGTGGAAAACCACCTGACCCAACCCCAGCAGCTGCTGGTACCAAGTGAAGTGCTGATCACCCAAAGTCTGGGCTGAGGTGGGCCAGGGTGCCCCAGGCTGGAGATGGGACGGGGGGCACTGAGCAGTGGGAAGGGCTCCTGCAGGCCCAGGTGGGTCCCTTAGGTGACAGTGCCAGTGCCTGGCCCCAGACACTGAGGAACATCATCCTCCTCCTCCTCAGTGAAGCTCCTGTGGTCGGTAACAGAGCAAAGGCAGACGAGCAGCACTTTACCTGCACTCTGGAGTTGAGCAGCCGGACCTGGTGGGTGATCTCCTTCAGCGTCTGCATGTGCAGGTGGGTCACAGAGGTGGAGGAGATGAGCTGCAGCAGTGAGAGCAGAGCCACCAGAGCCTTCAGGGAGGGGACCATCCTGCCACCGCTGTCCCTGCACGTCCCGGGCTGCCTGGCCAGGGCCTCTCTGCCTCGCTGCTCGGCACAGCACCATTTTTATAGCCTGAAGAAGGACCTGCATCTCCATGGACTGCCAAATATAGGTGTCTTCCTGTGTTGCTGGCAGTGGAAAGTGACACCCCAAGGAGGGACGTTACGTAATGATGGGAGACTTTTCTATACGTTGAATACTGTTATCTCTTGTTCACCTACATGCAGATTTTAATCTCCCAACTGACGGATGAGGAGATACTGGGATGAGAATCTGAGAATTTCTCTTTGATGTCTGAGGATCTATTTACACACATTTGTATCGTGCTGTGTGTGGAAAACCATGACCATGTTCAGGACCCAACTGAGCACGTTGCAAGTTTTGAGTAAAGTCAAGGCTCAATCTTATGGGCAGAGAAACACCCATGGGTGCTTTCCTGGCCTCCATGATGGAAAAGACAAAGAGTTATGGTAAGGACTGGCTCTGGAATGTGCATGGCTGGGTGCCTGCCAGCCACCTGCCCTGGGTGTTGATGTCTCAAGGGGATTGATGTGACCCCAGCAAGGATCTGGATCCCTCTTCCTGCAAGGCTCCTTCTTTCCAGTGGTGGCCCTGGGGCCATGCTGGGTCCACAGAGCCCTGTGGTGCAGCTTGGCCATCACCACAGGAAAAGGACATCATGGATGGTGGCAGCACTTCAGGGAAGGAGCTGCTCTTGGAGAGGAGCTGAATCCTGTGTCAGAAAACTTCACATCCTTTGGCCTTGAGGAGCCTGAGCAAGCTCACATAGCCAAAGATTGGAAAGAAAGGAAAACCTCAAAACTTTTATCAAGATGTTAAACATCTGCAAAGACAAAAAAAATGCTCTTGCATGTAAAGGAAGATGTAGCTGTGGTGGGGTTTTCTGGCATGTGGGTGTTTGGTTCTAACCAGGACTTCCTCAGCTCTGTGGAAGTGTGTGAGGACGACTCCTGCAGTGCCCAGCTCGAAGTTCCACATCATCCCATGCCATCCCACACCATCCTATGCCATCCCATGTTGCCCCACACCACCCCAGGGAACATCAGGAAACCAACAGTAGCTCAGAGATTCAAACCACCACATTCTTGGGCAAAAGAATAGGCACAAAACCATAATTATATCCCACCATGACTGAGCTGTGTTGTCATCAGGACTTTTCTGGGGGGAAAAATGGACTTGTCAAATGGCTCAGTTGTTCCCCAAATGCTCAAATGCCTTTTGCCTCATGGTCCTGCACACAGAGGTGAAGAAGCACCTCATGGCTCTGCTGTTGTCAGCTCCCTGTGGTCCTGCTGACCCCATCCAGGGCAGTCTGGCTTCACCTGGTACCTACTTACAGGTTTATAAATAGTGTAAACTGTTGAATTATTTTAGAAAATGTTGAAACATTTAAGTTTAAACCTTTTCTTTCAAAGTGTGTGTATGTCTGCCTGCCCAAACCCAGTGTCTCTGGGTCCCCAGAGCCAAGATACTGGAATGGATGGAATTGAGTGGAAAGAAACAGGTATGACCAATGGCTGTTGGGTTTGCAGGGGCTACAGCTCCCTGTGGCAGCATCCCCTCCTCTGCCCTGGCTCTGTAGGAAATAGGGGAACACCAGTCCATGATTTTAGCTGGGCTGAATTTGTGCATCCCCAGATGAACAGGCAGCAGCTTCATCTTGGCACTGGGCCACCACAGTGGTAGGTGGCAGTTCCCAGGGGCTGCTTTGGCCACCCTGGCTCAGGATGGGGAGAGGACCCTGGCATTGCTGGCAGGGAGGGCACCTGGTTCTTCCAGGGGCCTTTCCTTCCCCCACGGTCTCCTCGTGCCCAGCTGCCTCTCCCTGGCACTTTGAGCAAAGGGAGGCAATGGAGTCACCCCCTCACCTTTGCTTTGGCAACCAAATTCATCCCTGTGGCAGGTGGAGGGTTTGTGGGCGGACAGGATGGGATTGTGGCGTTGAGAAACAGTGTCAGAACTCAAGAAGTCCAGTGGATGCTTAAACTGAGGTGATAAAAATAACTTCAGGTTGTTCTTCAGGGCCTGATTTTGGACGACCCTCCCAACCACTTTCTCATTTCCAACACTATTCCAGCCTCGCCTTTTACCAAATCCTTATGGAGAAGCCACCACACGTTTTCCAGGCCCTTCACTCCTGGGCGCTGTTCCTTATTTTCAGAAGACAACAGAAAAATTCAATAAAACACTTTATAACATGAAAAAAAGCCCAAATGTGGGTCATGGTGCAACGTGTAGCATCAGCACATGTGGTATCTCTTGAATCAGTGGTTGGGTTTACAAACACTGAGTGTTGTCCTGCGCTGGAGCCAACCTGCTTCCCCCTGCCCTGCAGCGGGAGGGAAAGGGGCACTCCAGCTCAGCACTCCATTCCTCCTCCATAAATCAAGTGGCACAGGTAGGCTGGAGCCAGGCAAGGGGACCCAGGGGATTGCAGGGCTTTCCCAGGGTGGGTCCCGCAGCAGCAGCAGGGAGGGAGCAGCGCTGGCTCCTGGCACCTGGCCCGGGGGCAGCAAACCCGTCATACCGAGAGAGATGAGCCGATACCCGGCTGACATTTAAATGCAGAGTTGCAGGGAGACAACAAATGATTAAGCTTTTGAAAGCATCATCTGTATTTACTGCTTCGGTTTGTGGTGTTTATTTGTAGATAATCGTACCTCTTTGGGCTTTTTAATGTAGTTTTTAGGGCATGCAGAAGTTTTTAGGCTAAAACACACCATGTAGGAGGAAACTGCGGAGAAGTGAGATACGTGTCTGGAAGTTTTTTACTTCAGGCAGGTCAGAGAGCAGTTTGGGTTTAAAAAAATAAAAATTCTCTTTTCTGAAGTTTGTAAACCCAAAGTACTTTTGGGCAGGTGCTGCAGCAGTTTGCAAGCAGAGCTGGAGTGCAGAAGTTCCACTGAAGGAAGCATCAGAAAATGGAACTACTGGTTTGCTATTGCTGACCTAAATGCCACTTAGAACAAGGTGTTCAGACAGGGATGTCTTAGAGGCCTCTGGGTATTTTCCCTAGTGAAAGTCGTTGGCACCTTGCTCACTAAGTGCAGATAAACTGAAAACAAACCCTGCTACTGGAGAAGCACAGAGAAGGGGGAGAGTCTCTTGCCTGAGCTGTGCATGGCAGACCCTCCATCCATCCATGGCAGGTCCCAGGGCTGAGGCTGCAGCCAGACCCAAATCCCTTGGGTGGGGTTTACACCCAACCAGCCCCTCCAGGCCAACATGCACTGACATGGGAGGTATTTGGTGCTCTGAGAGGTGCTGGGTGCCTGCCTGCTTTGCAAACACCATCCCAGCCAACTGCCCAGTTCCTGATCCTATGGCAATTCCACTCACTTTCTATTTTTATTATTTTTGTAGTTGTTTGTTTTGGCTCTTAATCATGTTGTATCTGAGTGTGTGCCTATTCCTGTGAAGTTGTGAGCATGGATTGCTTGCAGAGCATCCTGTGCTGGGGTTTCTCTGCTGGAAACCCACCCCAACTCCAACCAACATGACAAGTGGGCAGATTTTCTTCACCACTTTCTCACCTGCCCAGTGAGTTACCACAGTAAATCTGTGCCTTGTTTGCCTTGAGAAGTCTCTGTTTGGTTCTGCACCTTGGGCAGCATCACGTAGGGCCAACAGCTCCTCTCTGGGGTGTCCTGCTCCCCCTGCCACCCTCCCCTCTGCCCTCTGGAGGGGTGGCTGGGCCCACAGGCTCTGTCCCCGTGTGCCCAGGCAGGGATGCCCTGATGTGGCACTGGAATTCCCTAGTGTGGCACTGGGGTGCCTGTGGGCACTGGGGTGGCTCCCACAGGGCCTGGCACAGCTTGGCTCTTCTGTCCTCACTCTCCCAAGTGCTCACGACCAGCAGAACATGAGAAGTGTTTAAAGTTTCCTCTACACTTGATCTACCCAAGTACTTTTCCTTTTGTTTTCAAGTCCATATAAAAGCCACGGGACTGATGGAATCTCTTCCCCTGTTGTTGGATACCAAGTGGCCTACAGATTATTTATATCATTAAGTGAATTATTTTTTATTGTTTTCATTTACTTGACATGGGAGAGGTTGGTTTCCAACCATGTTTTCTGTATTTTTTCCAATATCTGGAGAAATGTTTAATGCATGTGTGAAGATAAACTTTGCAGCCAATGAACAGAGAAAGGCTGATTTAGGCAAAAATGTGGCCAAATACTTCATGAACTGCAAGTCATGGTTTTGGCTTGGGGGAAAAAGCAGCACAGAACACACAAAGGTTGGGGAGTTGCTTCTGAAGGCAGTGCAGAGCTGGGGTGTACATGTCATGCCACAGCAAACAGGTTGCACAGGAAAACTTGAAATTTCAAAGGTTTTTTTTTTTCTGTTGATTGTATCTTTAAAAAAATTTCCCTTCAGGAAGTAGTACTAGAGTCAGTGAAGATTCTTATTTCAAACTGCAAACATAATGCATGTTAGTAGCATTTTCCTTTGCCTACTCTCCCCCTCCCTCCCCACTTGTGCGTTCACTGCTTTTGGGGGGAATTGGTGAAAACGCAATTGCTCGGAAGTCCCATTCATTCAGTCCCTTATCTTTGAGTAGTTTCCCCTGACTGAGGCCACCCTGACCCCAGTGATTTGCATTTCAGAAAATTTAGGTGGAAATAGTCCTTAGCTGAAGAGCTTGGTTTCTGCCAGTACCCTCTAGGGCAGCCAAGGCTGGGGAGCCTCTGCCATGGAGATGAGCCAGAGCTGGGCCATGGTGGGTCCCGTCCTTTCCCGGGCAGGTGTCCAGACCCTTCAGCAGGTGGTGTTGGGGCTGTTGATGTGACATGAGGGGCTCAGCTGGGCCAGGCAGGAGCCCCAGCAGAGCGTCCTGGGCAGGCAGGGCCATGCTGTGCCATTCCCGGGGCAAGGACCTCGGCCTGTGGCTCAGCCAGCCCCGGGCACTGCCCACACATGCCAGGTCTGCCTGCACCCCCATCCCTGCCAGCTGCTCCTGCCCCACAGAGTAAGGGCAGTCCTGTACCCTGGAAGAGGAGGAAAACAATGGGCAGTGTTCTCAGCCAGAGAGAAATATTCTGATGTTACAGAAATTAATGTTTTTTTCATGAGGTTTAAAGAGTCTTCCTCTGAATACAGTTTGCTGAGGAGCTTCAGGTGGTCACTGCTGATTGCAAGGATTTAAACAATTGCAAGTCCAGCTTCTGCCTGTGAACTCATACAAAGAGTTCAAGGCAGAAGAGGTGACCCCCGACCTGGGTACAAAGAAACACAGACCTGGATGTCCCTTCCCTCAGGGCTTGGATGGCACGTTGTGAGGAGCTCGTTTGCAGTCCCGGGACTTGTGAGGGTCAGGCCCTTTGCATTTTGAAACAGGACATCCCTCTGGCTTTCCAGTGTCACTTCAACTGAGCAGCAGGTTCCCCTGGGCCTGCCCTGCTGCAGGGCCCTGGGGTATTGCCACACCAAGGAAACGAGCTTCAGAACTCGGAGGGGGCAGGTGAAGCTCAGCATCCACACAAATTAACACCCTGAGGGGTTTATGTACCATTTTCACATTCACATGCACTGCCACCAAGAGTCACAACATGACATAACTCTCACTGAGCTCAGAGAATTCACTCACTCCTCTAGTTAGAGGTGCAGCTTGGCTTTATTCTAAAACAAGCAGTTAGACATGGGGAAGATTGTGAGAGTTAGATTAACTTGTGGAGAAAGTAGTAAAGGTTGTCTTTGGAGCTTGTGAATTTTGGGTAGACCAGGTGGGTGGCTGTGCCTATGCCTGGAACCAGAGACCCATCCAGGCTGATGCTGCATGGAGAACAAACCCTGTTCCACTGACAGACCTGCAGCTGTGCCACAGAATCTGCAACTGGATGACCCCAACAGGACACACACAAAGAATATCACAACTTTATTTCCACTTTTAAGGATAAAATACATCTAAATGGAACTTCATGGTATTCATTTAAATTCTTTCAACTCATGGTGATTCCCATGCCCAGGCACAGGACTATGTAGAAAGATTTGAAGTTTCAAAGTCTTAGAGCTTTAGACTCTGGCTAAACTTGTTCCAAATCTGCAACAGAATATGGTAGGAAGGAACTACATTGTCAGGCCCCTTCACCTGAGCCCTAACAGGGCAGGCAGTGAGAATGTCTCAGGTCAGGCTGTCTGTGAGGTGCCCAGGGAGCTGGCACTGCATTTCATGATCTCAGAGCACTGGTCAACGTTCTTCCTGATCCTGTAGAACGTCTCCACATACTCCGAACGGCCCAGAAGCTCAACAAAGTCTTCGTCGTGAGTGATCACCAGGAGCTGGAAGTTCCTCTGCTGGGAGCGGCTCTTTATGATCCTGCAGGGAGATTTTACTTAGTGTGTGTTTATCTAAACCACGTGCCAGTTTTAGAGAACTTGTGAGCACAGAGCACAAAAACCAAACTATCAGTAATGGATGACACGACCCATCAACCAATCTAATGCTGATCAGCCACTCCTTTTACCCACATTAAAAAAATCCCAACAAATTATTTAAATAATATTTTTTCTTTTCCAGATAGGACTGCTACTGCTTTGCTGTGTATCTGCAGATGCCAAGATGTGCCATCTTAAATATGATTCTCCACTGGCAATTACTCTGGAGATGTGAACAACACCCATCTTCAGGTGTCACCAGGAGCTCACTCACTCCATGAGGGCATGTGCCAGAGACTCGATGTTTTCTCGGTCGAGGTTGGTCGTGGGCTCATCCAGGGCCAGGATGCCACAGTTGAGGCAGAATGTTTCTGCCAGAGCAAGGCGAATAATGAGAGAAGCAAGCACCTAATGGAGAGAAGGAAAGCACAACACCAAATCTCACTCTTCAAATAAAGAGCACCTACATGTACTGAGCTGTTTTTAATTCCATTACAAACTGCTACTGAAGTTTACAGAACAATGTGCTGGTAGCTCACAAAATGGTAATAACTAATTAGTTACTGAAAAACTACATTAAAACTCTCAAGTTTGAATTGAAAGATCGACTCCACAAAGCAGTCAAGCACTCAAAATTCAGGAGATATTGGAAGCAAGAATTCTAATCTGTGGTAAAGAAGCTACAAGACTGCCATCTGCATTCCCTCCAAGCTCTGGTCAGGCCCATCCTGCTGCACAGGGAGGGTGGAAATTTGTCCACATCACTAAGTCTGAGTTACTGAATTCCCAACTACTTACTAAAACTGAAGACAGTAGGATTTACCACCTGACATGTTAGTTTTGCATCAACATGCTTAATCATACTTACAAGATCTCCTGAACTGGTGCAAATTACAGATCACTCAATGGAAACTGTGCTGCCCAAAATATTTTCCAGCTATCACGACTGCTGGCACCACAGTTCGTGATCAAAGAATTCTCAGAAGATCAGCTCAGAAACCCGCACCAGTTTCACTCTCACTTACATAGGACTGCAGTGCAACAGCCCAAACTGCTCCAGGAGACAACACACTGAAGGTGACAGGTGGAAACAACCCTCCAGCCCCAGCCTGTGTGGGTGTGGTTAGGTGTGATGAGCTTCTGACCACAGGGCCTGTCGTGGCTGGTGACAGCAGGCCAGAGTGTCATTAAAGCCCTGAGACCCGAATGGGCAGGCTGAGTGTGAGCTGACAGCACAGAAGGAAACACAGTACCTGGAAGGATGGCTCGATGTGATGTTGGTGACATGAACTGAAAGGGTACAGTCAGCAGTAGGAGAGAGAAACAAAACGTGGAGGAAAAGAGGTTCTATCAACTTAGAGGCAGATGGAGTTGCAAAAAGAAGACCAAAGGCTCAGGGAGACAAAAAACAAGGGAGCAAATGAAGTGACCTGAAACTGGCAACAAGCAAGAGACAGACTGGGAGGAACTTGAACTTGAGGAGAGTGGGAAGCCAAAGCCTTCACTGCTGCAGGGAATGAGTCCAGTGCCCAACTGAAACAATGGATTCTGGCAGCCCAAAGTAGGGCCCAGATGTTCAGAATCATGTACTGCATTGTCAGCAACACCCAGACACAGTGGGGGAAAGTTGTTCACAATTATCCACCAGAGCTGGAGCCTCCTGTGCTTGGGTCAGTTCTGGACATGACTCCCCTGCACTCACAGGATCAGTGTCCAGAATCCCTGGCCCTGAACCCCAAAGCCATTACCTTCTGCCCAGCACTGCACCTCCCTCGCATATCCAGGGCCGTGTCTCCCTTCACCATCACCACCCTGTAATTGTAGTTTCTTCTTTTATCAGCAGCTGAGACGTTCTCGTCTGCATCAGAACGAATTTCTATATATTCAATATCTGGAAACGACGAGGAGACAGTTTGTACATTATCAAAAATCTTTAAAAGTATCATAGGATTAACAGGAGATGAAAGGTGTAATATGCAGCAACAACAAAAATTCGGTTCAGAACTCCCATTAATAGATACATCTTTGAAATTAATTCTTCCAAAATACGAAGAAGGAGCTCATGCATTTCCTCTGCCTCAAGGAAACCTTACCTTTTGAAAACATAGAAAAATAAAAATTAATTCCATTTCTCCTGCAACTTACTGTATAATGTGCAATTAAACAGATTATAGTGGTGAGGAACAGAGGTAGCCTTTAAAACAACACCAACTATTTTCAGATTCTGGATTCTCCATCTTGTGAACACTGTTCCATATGCAGTTCTCAATATCAAATGGATACATATGGGGTAAATTAATAAAAAATTTACATACCTTGTCCTCTGTAAATGTTTCGCCACAGGTCACGAATTATTTTGTTGATTTCTTCCATCTTCATGCTATGAAATGTCATTATTGCTCTAAAGAACAGCAATAAAACCCACAAAATGTTAGAGATGCAGCCAGGGACTGCCATGGACTACAGGGGCTTTAGGGCAGGCAGCAGCTCCCTCTCCAATCCCTAATTACTTTTACTAAAATTAGGGTAAATACTAGTTCAGCTTGAATGCATCTACAGACTAACAAGACTCTGTTGTGTAAGTAATTCTGGTCTCAGAAATAGCTCAGCCTCAAGAAGGAGGAAAGTAATGCAGACAAAGTTATTTGCAGCCACTCAGCAGAGAGAGACTTTACCTGACTTTTTAAGAGGTTTATAATTTATGTGTGGGTATATTTGCAAACTGACACCAACAAATTGAATCTGATGTTAAGCCTTCCAGCACAGCAGTGGTGCCACCCTTTGGCACAGTCCCCCAACAGTTGGCACCAGCTGTGCCAACAGCAGTTCCAACAGTGCCAACAGCAGCAGGAGAGGAGAACCCAAAACCCAGAGCAGAGAATTCTTATTGAGAATATAATTTTATAACTACCCAAACAGGCATCATGACTAGAACTGCCTTTCTCTTCAGCAGCAAGAGTGACAGAGGATGTCATTAATAATTTTGAATTTAATTTCCCTGGTTAATGTATCAGCATGACTCTAGTTCATTAACAGATGAACCCCACAAAGCATTCAGGGAAGGACAGGACAGGACTCTGCATTTCTAACTTGGCTTTTTAAAGAAAACCTACTGTGTAATAAACTGCTTGATCACTTTATGGCAAGGTCTGCTTTCAAAAACCTTGGTGGAAATAAAATATCCTTCTGAAATGGACTTTACATGTACTTTTCCCACCTCTGCTCTTCCACCTGTTCTGGGGAATACCGGGGGGTATCAACTCTAGTAGGAATTTGTTAAGTTCAAAAAGAAGTGCTTTCAACCATTTACTTAATTAACCCCAAGAATGCATTCCTCATCAATATTTCTCACAAGCCTCTAAATAAAGTCAATCGAGATCAGCTGATAGCAGAGAACACCCACAGGGGTGGCTTTCCCAGCCTGTCCCAGCTCTGGCCACTGCAGTTCGCATTTCGTCTCACCGATTTTTCAGACGATTACCCATAAGTGATGCTTATCTATTTTTCTTGAAATTACAAGGCTGTTTTCCTGTTTAGCCTTAAATAGAAACAATAGATGATTTGATAGCATACAAAAAGAGTCTACATTCTGAAAAGGAAATTCTTGGAGTGCATTTCCATTACAGCTGAAAGGGAAGAATTATACACAGCTCAGAGCTATTCCCCCACTGCACCTGAACAAACAGGGGTTTAGGGAGCCACCTGGTTTATTTTGTGTATGGGCACAAATTCTGAGATGCCCTTTTTGGCCTCAGTCCAGGACCAGCAAATAAGCTTGCATGGAAACAGAAACAATCCCAAAGTTTGCTACACTTTCCATCAAATGCCAGACGTGTTTCTTATGGTCTTGCCCTCTTTGATATAAGCACAAAACCACCCACATGGAGAAGGGGAGAAAGCACCTCTACATTGTAATACTCTTCATTAAAACACAATTATTTATCTCAGCAGATGATCATGGGAAACAAGAAACCTACCTGGCATATCTTATTCATGCTAAGATATGACCAGAAGATGCTAAAATGTCCTGCTTTAGAAATGAAAGTAGAAAGGCCCAGATCAATAACAAAGGATTTAAACATGGATTTCACCTTTCCATCTCTCTCTCCAAATGTTGCACTGCAACTGTGAGTCCTAACATGTACAGCCATACAAGTAAGGCCTACAGAGAACTGGGAATAAACTTACAATGATCATCAGATTTATCTATGACTGTCAGAAAAATCCAATTATTACCAAATACATTTACTGTATTTACACTGTCGACATTGACTTACAAATATCCTACATCATACCAGTCCTGTGCAGTTTTTAGTGTAGTTTCATTAATTTACTTAAAAAGTTGTACCTTGTTATCTTAATATTTAAATGCCAGAATGTCTAATGAGAAATTTTTATATATCTCAAAGAATTATATCAATTTACTCATTTAAGTTATCCCAGAGGGCTGAAATTGAAAGCTGCTTTTGAACCAAGGTTATCAATAAAGATGAAAACACATCAAAATTACCCTCCCATGACAATACTTACTTATCAAGAGCCTTGTAATAAAGGTCCAGATCTTTGTTGACTAGCTCTGTTGTCCTCATAACAATCATCATGTCCCTGTACTTGTCCTCTGCATCTCTGAACTGTGGCTCCCGAAGCTCCTTCCTGAACCGAACAATCTCCTCCTCAAACCCTCGCTGGCGCCCCAGGGCAACGTGGTGGTTCCTCTTCAGACATTCAATTTGCTCCTCTAACTGCTTTTGTTCACTGTGAAACCACAATTGATACACAAGTCTTTTCAATTTAGTGTTGCACAGTTTTTTAATCAGGGTTCTCATTTATGATAGGCAGTAGCTCATTATATTGTACTTCTAAAGTTACAATTATAGTACTGAAACAAAGACATAATTGAAATTAAAATATTTTTAAGCTTTTTAAGAACATACTCAAATCACTATTCTGAGAGGGAGAAGCAATTTATCAAGTTCAAATGCTAAAGTGCTATTAATATAATTAACTAAAATAATTAATTTCATAGGTGGAATTAAAGTAGGACACTGTGCAAAATAAGAAGAATTATTGTGTAAGCTCTAGCAAGCTTATTAAATAGTTCACATGCAAGAACCAGCATAGGGATAACTACTTTTCAAAAGTGTTTCTTATCTGAGCAATTAGTATTTAACTACTGAAGTAAACATGAAATTTGGTCCTGGGACCTAAGGGAATAGACTGCAAATGAAAACTAAATGCTCTTATGCAGAGGCATGAATTATTTAAATGTGGATTTAGCTGTGAACATCATGACAAAGGACTAGACTGGAGCAGGCATGAGCACACACCTCTACTTGCAGCCAGAAGCAGTGGGCAATTTCCCTGACTCATTTATGGTGTTGCCACAGGGACACGAAGCAAACAAAGGTGTGAAGGAAGTGGTTTACATGAATGGGGAGGAGAGAGGAGCAGGACACACCAAAGCACAGTGAGTACAGCACCCAGGTATTCCATGAATCCTTGTGCAGAGCATCCCACTCTGTTTGGAAGGGGCTTACTTTTTCATTTGGGGCACTTTCATTTCTCCCATCTCCTTCATAAGTTGTTTTATCTTGTCTTCAACTTTTTTTAGCTCCTCATTCCGGTTCCTCCAGGTAAGATTGTCCTCCAGCCACCTTTCCTGTATCTGGCCCACAGAAAGCAAGAAGGGGTGTCATGGCTCAGTATGTTGGTTCTCAATTACCCTGTGTGAGTTCTGCACAACTCTAAACATGCTGCAAGTGTAAAATAATCAACAACAACAAAAACCATCACAGTGAGAACTCATCCTGTGCTAGAAAGGGAGTAAATGGAAATCAGCAGCATTATTTCATCTGGAATAACACAGTATTTGCTGCCACAGGTGAACACAAGAGTGACTCTGTGTGTGAGTATTGACCAAGGTTTCCAACAGGGCAAGTAGTTTAGGATGAGATCTGACCACGTCCTGTATCTCACCTCTGCAGTAAGTGGAGGGGTAGAATGGGGAAAGACACATTTCCTATGAAGAATGTAAACAGTATTCAAGATATATAAAATATAAAATTTAAAGTACATGATAAATTCTGGAGCAACAAGCAGCTTTTGGTATTTTACTTACAAAGGCACGTTGTCCCCACACAAAGATACTCCTGAAAATGCTGGCTACTATCCCAAAGACTTAACCCTTTTGGACATACTGTAAGATGGTAGTTAGAGGTAAATGGTTTTTAAATTTGCATGCACAAATCTCAAGACTTTTATCAGCCTAATGCATGTATAGCATCTATTCTGATTAAATAAATCAGGAGGAAACAAATTTTGCACCACTATAGACCTAAGCAGACTTAAACCAAAACCAGGAATTATTTCAACTATGAAAAGTAAACTTTAAACAATACATTCACCTTTTGAGTGTCAATATCTTGTCGAGTTATTTCCATCTCTTTATTTATCTTTTCTTTTTGTTTCTCACAGGCAGCCAAATGAGAATTTACTTCATCAAGCTCAGCCTCCTTTTGCTACAGAAATAAAATGGGATATGATTTAAGCACAGAAGTACTTTTGATGCTAACTTTTTATTGACTGGTTTTTAGATTACCTTTTTATAGTCTTCTTTTCCTTGTTGAATATAGTTTTCAATTTCTTTCACATACTTGTTTATATCTTTAACTTTCTCATTTATGCCATTTATCTGCAGGGAAAAGATTTCAAATGAAATGTGGTCTTATGTCCAAGAACAGACATTCTCTGCATCAAAGGTGAGACACTGGATCACACTACTGCCAAAGTACAATTCCTTATCATAACTCCCTTTAATTTTCTAATAAAGACTTCAGGTTTGAAATCCACATGATCCTTATAACCATGAAAATGTTTCCCAGAACAAATGGTGAATGGCTCATTTGTGCTTACACAAGAGGGCCCTTCACCTGGGAAAAGCACTGACAGGTGACAGCCACCCTTGCCATTCCTCTTAGGGCTGTCAGGAAGGGCTTTGGAATGCCACCAGCCACCAAATATTGCCAAATGTCCCAAGAAACCTTTTGCCAACACTGCCAAAGGTTAATTACTACCGAGTTCATGTCCTGACTGACTTATGTTCCTTTTCTTCCCTAAACACTCCACCAGCCTAAAGCATCTGAAAGAAAACTCATCACCACGACTTCCACCATGCCTGAAAAACAGTCTAATCCTGTCTCCCAGCTGTGCCAAGAGCAAACAAACCTTCTCTTGTGTTTCTTTGTTACTTGCAGTCCTTTTATTCACTAGATCCTCCTTCTCCTGCTGCAGTTTCTCTAAAGTTGCATCCAATGGAAATACCTGTTCTTTTGCTTCCTGAAAAGCAGTAGGAAAAAGTCCTTTTTATTTTCACATTCTGTTAAAGATCAATAATTTTTCAAGTGCTAAAAAGAGTAATGTGGTTCTTTCTTTCATTTTTGGGTGTATTCAGAAGGGAAAATATGTACTAATAAATTTCTGGATACTGCCAAAGAGACACAACAGCAGCACAGGACGAACATTTAAAAATGCACCTCACTGGGTAGGATTAGAGACAATGTCAAACATGACAAGATCATTATTTTTGATTTCAAGCACAACAGAGCTAAGGGTTAATCAGTTCAGAGTCTTTCCCACCTTGATGTCTCTGCCCAAGTTCTGCACCTCAGTGCTCAGCTCCACGCTCTGCTCCTCCAGCTGCCGCCGGCGCTGCATCCTGCTCACCAGCTGCAGCCTCTCTGCCCTCAGCTCGTTCACTGTGCTCTTCAGCTGCTGGATCTGACTCTGCTGGTCCTGCCTGAGTTTTTGTTTGAACTCAATTTTGCCTGTAACTGCAGATCAAAGCAGAGTGAAATGGTCAGTCTGCTATTAAAACTCCTACTGCCTTCCTTATGAAAATGTAACTCTAAATTAAGACAGAATGAGTCCAAAAACCTCTAACAACAAACTAGGAGAATACAGTTATTTCAAAATGTCAAGTAAGTAAACTAAAATGTTAATGGTAGGAAGTTTGGAACATTATTTTCAGTATAAAAGTGAAATACTAGTTTTGTAAGACCTACCTGTATCCCACAAGTGCTTTTTCTCTTTTTTCTCTTGGCTTACTTGTAGAACAGTTCTACTCACATCAACCCCCAGCAGCTTAGCCTCCTGCTGAGCAATTCTTCGTTCAACATCCCTAATATCAGTCTGAAAGTATGAGGAAAAGTATCATTGCTGTGGTATTAGTGCTTAACAGTGCATTTTTTAATCCTTGGCACATAAGAGCAAGCTCAGGGCTTGAGGCACACGTGACTCAAGAGCTCCACATTCACCTCCTCTTCTGGAGCCATGTCCCATTGTCAGCAGTAGGGTTCTGTCAGCCACAGGCTGCTAGAAACTGGAATTCCTAAATGTGGAGGAAATCAGCCAATATTCCCAGCCCACCCCAGGACAGTCACATGTGCAGCCTGTCCCTCTGACACCAGAACTGCTGGAGCCTCAGGAGCTGCTGCCTTCTCCCTCTGGGGAAATGCTCTCAGGCCTCTGCCTGGCCCCAGGGGCTCTGCCTGATTGTTTCTCTGAAGGTTGTTTGTTGAGCAAAGACTTGGTGTTGGTAATAAAGGCATGATGACTGCTCAAAACAATCTTCTATACCAGGATAAGAGGAAGTGTAGGATTTCTCTTTCCCATATATTGGGATGGCACAGAACCATCTGAATGGAAGCACTTTGGTGTACTTGTGGTCATTCTCATGGGCTGGATTATACCTCTTTTTCCAGTTACTACAGAATTAAACCAGAACTTAATGCAATCTGTGATCCTTCAAATGAAAAATTATGATGTAAAATGTGAAGTTTTATCAGTACCAAGATCATCTATGTTATACTGTCTATTGACAGTTATATTACTGAATAACTATATATTTAACTAATAGCAAGTGAATGTCATTTGATATATTAAAAAATTACCAAAGCATACCTGGTACCTTTCCATCAGGGTTATATCCTGTAAACAGGCTTTAGCACCTCCCTCCTCAGACAAAGCTGTCTGCAGGAATGATTCATGTTCTTCTATCTCACCCTTCAGGCCTGTTAAATCTCTGTTTGCATTCTGGATCTTGTTCCTGAGGTTTGGAATTTCCTTATCTTGCAGCTCAACTACAGTTTGCCTTAAATAAAATACGAATACATAACATTTCCTTTGTCAAAATAAATTGAAGACATTCAAGATCACAAAATCTGTGCTATGATTTAATAATGGAAGATTAAGTATCCCCTAAACCTTGCCCACTTTTAACTAAGCTTATGTTACTACTCACCTATTATATTACCTACCCAGCTGGGTAATACATCCCTCATTTTGGACAGGGGAGATAAACAAGCAAACAAAATCTCTTTTGGTTTCTAACTTACATCAAGTGCCCATGAGAATGTATAATCCACTGCACAAGAGTGCCCTCTTGTGAAGGAAAGCTCCATCCTCAGGTATTTTCAAATTCTCTCAAAATATTTATCTTAACAATGGGATTTTTTAAACTAATTAACTACTCCTAAAATAAAGCCTCCTTGATATCTGCACAGCTTTTAATCATCAAACCCCAAGCATTTGCAAGAGAACAGCTTGCAGCAATGTGGTTTGCTTAGTACTTTACCTCAGTGGTTTAAGACTCATCATCTCATCACGTTTTTTCTGCTTCCTTTTGAGCTCAGTCTCTGTTGACTTGAGCTTGTCTGGGGCGAGGCGCAGCTTGGACTGCAGGTCATTGATCACGTCCTGCAGCTCAGCCTCTGTCTGGAAGACTCTCTGGCAAACGGGGCAGCAGGACTGGCTCTCCTCTGTCAGTTGGGTAATGAACTGGGAATACACTGCAGTGGCTCCAGCAAGCACAGCTGGGTGAGAAACAAGCAGACTTATGTTGAATAAACAGCTCATAATCAGGGTTTTAGGGGAAAAAAGTAAAGCTAAATATGAATTTACCTCGCTGTTTGGAGCTTTTTTCAATGTCATCTTGAAGTTTGCTCAGATCACTGTCAAAATCTTGACTTCCACAAACATCAAAAAGTTTTGCTTCATGCTGGGACAACTGTTCTTCTTTTCTTTTGAGCTCATTACTGGCATAGGTTTTATCATTTTCTACCAATGCCAGTCTCTTGCTGAAATATCAATGCAGAAACTCTTTTATTACCCAAACCCAAAGATTTAAACTGCTTAAGCAGAAACAAAACCATGGGAAGTTACTCTGAAAAAGGTATCACAGAGCTGTTCACCAGTTCTTTAATGATTTTTCAGACAATCTATAGCATCAACTTTTTATTTGTCAAAGGAGAGCATAAGAACTTTATTTTATACCCTTTTAATTTTCTATGTGCTTATGATGATAAACTCATTTCTAACAAATAAAACCCTACAAAACATACAGAATATCAACTTTCTCCCTCTACAGCAACTACTGCTTATCAGATACTACTGAACCTCCCCAGCAAAGGTTGCTGGCACTCTTTGACACTCTACAAATGTGATTTTATTAACCAGCACAAACTCTATCAGCTCCACATTACAGGAACTCTGCAGGATGCTTTCTCTGATTTGGCAGATAGCTAAATAAACAATACTCAATTAAGGTAAAAAGTATGCTGAGCATATTTAAACTTTCCAACACTTAAAACCATAAATACTTATGGAGATATAATCCATTAAATTAATACCTACTTAAGGTTCGCAAGAGTATCTCTTGTCTGATTAATCTTTTTATTTTTACCATGAAGCCAGTCTTCAAGTTGTTTTTTATTTGGGAAGTATCCCAACAGTGATGTTAGTTCCTCAGAATGTCTTGATTTTACTTTTCTAATCTGCTCTTCTTTCTCTGCCTGAAGAAATAAAGCATTTTAAATTAAATTTTTCCTATCTCCAGGTTTGCAACAGTCAGTGCACTCATGAAGCCAGTGGCTTCTCTGAAAGCCTTACAGATGACTGTTGATAACACCTGAAATACACAAATCTTGGAGGGACTGTACCAATGTTATGTCCCTCTCTCAGGAGATATTGGTATAAAAATTACTTTGTCTTTCTTCAGCATGTCCATCTGGGTGATTGTTGTGGTGTGTAGGTTCAACTGCTCCATCTCTTGATCCAATTTCCTAAGAGCTTTGTCCAGGCTTATTTTCTCATTCTGCAGAGTCTGTACTTCCTGTTCAAGTGTTTCTACACTGCTGGTGCTCTCAGCCTTCTCCAGCTCATGTTCCTACACAAAAAATAAATGACCAGAAAACATAAACAATGACAGTCAATGATGTTCTCACTAAAGGAAATAGCAGAAAGCTCTTCAGCTCAGTAGCTGTTACTGGAATGACACAGGATTTGTAGGAATACACGTAAAAGGACCAAGGCTGTGGTGCTGGTGTGGGGCAAGGGAAGCCCCAGGCAGACACTGGATGCTGCTCTGGAATGCAGTGCTGCCCCAGCTCTCTCCTGCTTTCACCAGAAGCCATAACCACATAATGGAGCTTCAGGAAGCTCCCTCAGTTTAGTTTCATTTTTTGTATTTTAACCTCTACTGTATATTAAATTTGGAGTTACCCTCGTGAGGAGGCCAGAAAAAATCAAGCACTGAATTCATGTCCTGCTAACAAACATATTTGGTTACAAAGGCAGAACCAGCTGGTCAGCTGGAACATAAAATTCTTGTAACTTTACGATACTTCATCAGGTAAAACACTTCTAACCAACGAGTCCATCTCACAGACAAATTATCTTGAAAAGTGGAGGCAGTGTGGCACTTTGAATCAAAGTTTCTGGCCCAATCATTTCAGAGTGACTAATCTCCTATCACTGTATTTACAACTCACCAAGCAGAAGCAGCATATTCTGTGTGTCACTGTGCAAGAACAAGGCAGGGAACAGACCCTGCCCCAGAGGGTGCACTATTTAGACAAAGAACAGAGGGTATTAAAAGGGCAAACCCACAGCTGACAGAGTAAAGACCAAGGGGGTTTTATTTTATTTTTGGTTTTATCAGTGTTTTTAATGATAAAGCCCAAAGTTTTCACTTCAAGCCTCTATAATTTTTTGTTACACATTAACTTACCGTCTTGCCAATCTCCTCATCCAACTCACTAATTCTGTCTGAAAACCCCTCCAACTGCTGCAATTCACATTTGACATTCTTCAGCTCATCTTGTTTCTTATTTTGAATGTCTGATTTCAGGTCAATGGTTCTTTCTAATCCGGTTTTTCTGTCTCTTATATCATCTATCTGTTTTTGTTTCATTGCTTCCTTTCGTGTAAATTCTCTCTAGAAAAAAAGGCAGTGACAATATACTCGTTATTTTCACAAAAAATATTGAAAAACACTTTTTCACACTAGTTTGCAAACACTCACCACTGCAATACAAGACATTGAAATATTGAGAAAACTAGAATTTGTCCAAAATTTTCTGCTGCAATGTTTCTGATAGGAAAATGCAGATGCATCATAGCAGTTGTGTTCTGTGAGAGGAACTCTGTGTTTAACGTGACTCCAACAGAAAGTTGCTTGTTTTTAAACCAGCTGCCCACAGTAATTCTGCCTCAGGCTTTTGAGCTTGTCAGTGACCCACCATGAGGGCTGCTGGAAAGACCTGTCTGACAAACTGCCTGTCCAACAGCCTTGATGACCATTCCCAGCTCCAAAACCACTTTCCAGGGAAAGACTCAGGCAACCCACAAGGAAGAATTCTAGAAGGAAAATGGCTTCAGTTCCCCCCTCAACACTTCCTCCCAGCACCTTAAAGACATGGATGGACCAATAACACACTAGTGGGCAATACAGAAACAACAAAACTCTTACCATCAAATGATTTGCAGCTTCTGTATCTCTCTCCTGCCTCTCCTTCACCAGCCTGTGAAAACTGGTAATGTGCCTCTCACTGAAAGGTGCTCGCTCAAAGCCATCCAATTCCAGCTGTGCTGCCAAGGCCTGGATCAAGGAGTCCCTTGTCATGATGTGCTCCTGGTGACGATCTGCCTGCAGCTGCAGCCGACCTGGAGTGACAGGAATGTTCCAAACCCCAGGCAGAAGATACAATTAGGATCAAAGGCAGTTGCTACTATTAAAGCCTTTGAAACTGAAGCATTTTAAACAACTCAAACAGCTACAGAGTAAAAACAAACTGTGCTAGATTGCTACTGCAGGTAACTAAATTTTTATTACTTAAATAAATTAGAGATTTAAAAGCAAGCCTCTTAAAACAGAGAAAATATTATTCTGATAACAAAACAAAGTCCAAATGTATTTTATGCAAGTGCATATTCTGTGCCTCAACTACTACAGCTTTGCTGAAATTCCCATAATCCACAATATACGAAAGAACACTACCCTAAAGCCCCCTGACTCATCCCCATTCCCCAGGTGAGACACAGAGCTTTCAGCTTTCATGTCTTCTTTGCTTCTAAGACAAGATGTACTACATGTTGTAATTAGAGCTCAGAACAAGTGACATGAGAAACTCCTGGATTAAAACACCAACACCTTGCCACGTGTGAGATGCTCCTACCCCAGTGTGCAGCTGATCTCAAACTAATACACATTTTAGGAGTTTTGTCCAGTTCAGATCCCTTCAATTATTATCAGTAGTTTCGTATCAGATTGTAAAACATTAAAAAATAAACACAAGATTATAGAAGAAGTCTGAAATACCTCGTTCCACAAGCAGCTCTGATTTCTCACTGTTGAATCTCTGGCACTCTTTAGTGGCTTTGTCCAGCTCACGTTTATAGTCCAGCAATCTCTTCTCCTTCTCCTTCACTATCCTCTGGTGGTTCTGGTATCTATCCCTTAGTTGTTCATCTGTTCCTTGGAAAACCTGTGCAGCAAACACAAAGGCTCACTTTACTCTGTATTAATTACATTTATAAGTCAGTTATTGATGTTTATTAAATGTACAGTTTTTACCATAACAGAATTTAAGAAATAACAGATAAACATCTCCCATTCAGAATTTCTCTAAGACATATAAGGAGAAAAAATTAATATGCTATAATCAAAAGTAGATAAAAAAATATCTATTTATCTTAAGTTGATAAAACAAATTTATCTAAATTTTTGTCACAAAGGCAACCTTTTCCATTTTCTGTTGCAAATCTTCATTATCTTTCTCCATCTGCTGCTTCCTGCTCTCTAAGGCCTTCACATCATTGTCCAGCCTCATTACTTTGGTGAGGTTCTGTTCAACTGCTGCCAGGGAACTCTGCAAAAGAAAGAATGCTGGAAGTAAAACATCTCATGAATCCCACAATCACCCTTCAGTGTTATAAAATATTTTTAAAAAATAGGGTGTGCTAAGTTTTAATATAGTTTTCATTTTAGTTTCAGATATCAGCTAAATTTGAGAGAGATTTTCAATCAAGCAACAAAAAGCCAATGCTGCCACAAGAATTCCATGTTCTTAAATCTCCAATGAGATTTACAGATTAGAGCAGCCTCTGTCAGGTGAGTTTAGGTATGTTTGAGTTTGCTTCAGGGCAAAGGATTAGATATAAAACTGCAAGATCTTTTATTGTTTCATATTAAAGTATTAACATAATCATCATGCAAGTTACCTTCAGAGGTTCAAGCTGGCTCTCAATTGTTTTCACATTCTCCTTAGAAGCAGCCAGTTGAGCCTCTCTGTTGCTAAGATGACCCTGGATTTCCTGTGCTTTCTCTTTATTCTGTTTTAGGTATTTCAGTTCTGTCTGACACTCTTTCACTTTCAGGCTTTGTTTCAGCCGTACCTGACGCAGAGCTTCGAGTGCTTTAATATACCTTTAAAAAAAGACAAAATTTCAGATCCTTTGGCAACACTGATGCACAAAAAATGCTCAGACATTCTCATTAACACCTACATTATTAGAGAAGACATTTTCTTACTTGTTTTTTATTTAATTAGAGTAAAAAGAAAAACCTTGTTGCGGAAAAGATCTCATCAAATTTTTGTTTCAGGGCCTTTCCTTCACTTAAGGGCCAGTTGGACTCTTCCTGGTGGCAGAAGATGACATTGCTCAGCACAGACTTGGAAACGCCGAGGGCGCTGATCATCTCCCGGTCTATCTCTGCACACTTGGAGCTCACACTGACCTTCTCGCCGTGCCTGCTAAACACAGACAAAGAAAACCCCCAAGGAAGTTACTGACAAGTTCTTTTAAAAGCAAACTGCACTTTTAACAGCATAATCTCGCTGTAACATAATGATTCAAAAATTTCAGAAGTAACAATTTTTAAGCCCATCATTACCATGTTCAACAGACTGTAGATTGACTGTTTCACATTTTAAAATTCTGTGGAACCACCAGAGGGAGCAAAACCCTCTTGAGTAAAGAGAATACACTTAAAACAGTGGAGATGGGAGTCAAACACAGGCTGAAAACGACCTGCAAATGTTCTAAAGGGAGTAAAGCCTACACACTCCATATTACGTTTGAAGTGTATCACACAATCATAGAATCATGGAATGGTTTTAGGTGGAAGGGACCTTAAAGCTCATGTTCTTCCAAACCTCTGCCATAATCAGGGATGCCACCAGGCCAGGCTGCTCCAAGCCCTGTCCAACCTGGCCTGGGACAATTCCAGGGATGGGGCATCCACAGTTCCTCTGGGCATCCTGTGCCAGGGCCTCACCACTACCATTGTTAATACAATTTTACAATAAATTCAAATTAATAGTTACAAAGATTCCTTGATGTAGAGGTTATCAAATGTCAGATGTTTCAATCACCTAACAGACAAGGTGGTGAAACTACACACCTTCAGTCTAAAAGCACTGGTAGCTACTTCAAGGAATACATTATGAAGTTTGGTCTTATGCATAAAAATACACCAAACCCAAACTGATCTTCATGCCAAAGTAAGAAAAAGAACTTGAAAACTTACTTGGTTCTTGTGATGACAGATTCCAGAGTTTTAAATTCCGGGGTCTTGCCTTTCTGGGTGCAGACCATGGAGCGCTGCACAGCCAAGACCTCCCCGTTCACGTCTCGGAACTGCAGCCGGATCTGAGCTCGAACATCTGTTTCATTGGCAACCTTGAGCCAAACAAAACCTGAGTAAGGAAAATTCTCCTCAAGGTCCTAATGAGCACGTGCCTCTGCAGCTGTGGGGAATGTTCCACTCTCCCCAGCTCTCTGCTTCTCCTGAAATAACAGTCAGCTCAAATCTGCCTACAACTTCACCATTCCTGTTTCCATCACAACCCTGAGTGCTGCAAAGTATTTTTTTTAGGAGTAAATACACATTAAATTTAGTTACTGTGACTTTTACCTTTGGATCGTGAACAAATGTTTTCCCTTTGGTGCCAGGAGGAAAATCTCCAGTGCATATATATTTAAGGCATTCAATGATGGTCTAGGAAACAGAAATAAATACATAGTTATAATGGCAATTTAGAGTAACCAAGATGGACTACAGGCAATACCACAGTAATAGCCCAAATATTTACCAATGAGTTAATGATGTGGGGAGAGAGAAATAAGAAATAACATTTTGTTTTTTGAGTATCATGAAAATATGGTACTTTGAAAAATGTTTTAATAAGGATCTGAATCAATTTCCTGTGAAAAATATCAACAAGGACCCTGCAAAATCCAGGCATGAAAGCAGGTCTCTAATAATGCCAAACACAGTATGTGCAGTAAACAGCACAACTTCTGCAATATTATTAATACCTTTCTGTAGAGATCATTATGCAAATGTTGAGGCCTTCCAGACCTATTTACAGCTCAAACCCAAACCCAGAGCAAGCCTTACCGTTTTTCCTGCACCATTTGGTCCCACCAAAATAGTTAATGGACTAAAGAAAGTGATAATTTGCTTGTCTTTATCCTCTAACCCAAAACTCCTCACTCCGAGGATACTCATTTTCTCAATCTTCGACATTTTTGCTGAATGTTTTCTCTTCCAAAGTCAGAGGTGCAAATGTAAATCCTGTAAGACAGAGCTTTATGAAAAAGCCAGCAGGCAGAAATCAAGATCACTGAGAGCTGACTAAGCACCTATACAAGCACAATATATGATGAATATACTTAAAAACACAACTGAGGTCTTCAGTTATTGTCTAAGGCATAAAGCATATGGAGAGAAAACTCTTATTTAAATTCCAAAGCCATGCCCATGCTTTTAGAACACCCCAAACATGAGAGAGACCCAATATTTTTCCCTTTAATACCCACTGTTGTACTGCAATCCCCAACACCATGCAAGCTCTGCCACTGCCAGTGGTTTCCCACAGGTACATCCAGCATCACCTTGTCCTGATTCCTGCTGGGAGGGGGAACCTTTGGGAGCATTCCTGGGCCATGGGGCAGGAGCAGCTCATGGGGCTGTGCCCTGGTCTAGGGCAGGCAACTCTGACCCCAAAGCCCATCCCTGCCCCACGGCAAACACGTCTGTGTCATGTGTGTATGGATGTGTATTCCAGGAGTGTCCCACGAGTGTTTGGCTGTGTATTCCAGGGGTGTCCATGCCGTGTACACCAGGGATGCTCCAGGCCGTGTACCCCAGGGATGCTCCCGGCCGTGTATCCCAGGGGTGTCCATGGCCGTGTACCCCAGGGATGCTCCAGGCCGTGTACCCCAGGGATGCTCCAGGCCGTGTACCCCAGGGATGCTCCCGGCCGTGTATCCCAAGGGTGTTCCAGGCCGTGTACCCCAGGGATGCTCCAGGCCGTGTACCCCAGGGATGCTCCCGGCCGTGTATCCCAAGGGTGTTCCAGGCCGTGTATCCCAGGGATGCGCCGGGCCGTGTATCCCAGGGATGCTCCGGCCCGTGTCCCCCAGGGATGCTCCGGGCCGTGTATCCCAGGGATGCTCCCGGCCGTGTATCCCAGGGATGCTCCAGCCCGTGTCCCCCAGGGATGCGCCAGGTCGTGTATCCCAGGGATGCGCCGGGCCGTGTATCCCAGGGATGCGCCGGGCCGTGTATCCCAGGGATGCGCCGGCCCGTGTATCCCAGGGATGCTCCGGCCCGTGTATCCCAGGGATGCTCCGGGCCGTGTATCCCAGGGATGCTTCGGCCCGTGTATCCCAGGGATGCTCCCGGCCGTGTATCCCAGGGATGCTCCGGGCCGTGTATCCCAGGGATGCGCCGGGCCGTGTCCCCCAGGGGTGTCTATGGCCGTGTCCCCCAGGGATGCTCCCGCGCCCCCGGCCCGTGCTCGGCGCTGCCCCGCGGGCTCCCCCGTGCCTTGGCCGGGGCTCGGCCGTGCCGGGGCGGCTCGGGGGGTGCCCGGCGGGGCCGGGCATTTCCTGCGGAGGCAGCGGGGGCAGCGGGGCTTTCCCGCCCGGAGCCGCGCCGGGGGCGGGCGTTTTCCATGGACAGGCCCTGAGGCGGCCCCGGCCCTTCCCCTTCCCCTGTCCCTCTCCTTCCCCCCGCCCGGACCCAGCCGAACCCGCCGCCCCCGGCCCGGCCATTCCCCGGCCTGGCCATTCCCCTCCCCGGTGCCCCCGCCCGCCCCGGTCACCTGCAGCCGCCGCAGTCCCGCCCCGTTCCCGTGTTCGTGTTCTCGTTCCCGTTTCCCGTTCCCGATCCCGCCCCGGTCACCTGCAGCCGCCGCAGTCCCGCCCCGATCCCGATCCCGATCCCGATCCCGCCCGGTCCCACTCCCGGCCCGGCATCCCCCGCGCCCGCCCCGCCCATGTCGGGCCCGCCCCGCCCCGGCCTGCGGGGTTGGGCTGGGGGAGAGCGGGCTGAGGGCTGGGATCACGCTAGAATGCAGTAATAATGGTAACTAATATTGGTGAGAGTAATAAAAAGGGACCGAAAAGCCCCGAGCAGCCGATGCACAGTGAATGGCTCCCCGCGGAGAGCGGTGGCAGCCCCGCGGTGCGATCCGGCCCGAGCCCCGCAGTGACCCACGAACCCCTCGGGCAGGCCTGGTTCACCCTCCGCATCCCTCCTGCACCCCGCTGGCACAGCAGGAGGCACAACAAAACCCGCCTGGCTTGGGATAAACACGCCTGAAAACCCCACAACATCAGCCAGACACTGAGGAGGGATGAACTCCCAGCGCGGAAGCTGCTGCTGGGCCTGCGGGGAGGGCAGCGCTGCCCGAGCTCTGCCCCGGGCCAGAGAGCCCCCACCCCATCTCTGGCTCTGCCCCGGGCCAGAGAGCCCCCAACCCATCTCTGGTTCTGCCCCGGGCCAGAGAGCCCCCACCCCATCTCTGGCTCTGCCCCGGGCCAGAGAGCCCCCAACCCATCTCTGGTTCTGCCCCGGGCCAGAGAGCCCCCACCCCATCTCTGGCTCTGCCCCGGGCCAGAGAGCCCCCACCCCATCTCTGGCTCTGCCCCGGGGCAGAGAGCCCCCACCCCATCTCTGGTTTGTCCCGGGCCAGCAGAGCCCCCATACCAGTCTCACCAGTTCTCCCCTGGGCCAGCAGAGCCCCCATACCAGTCTCACCAGTTCTCCCCTGAGCCAGCAGAGCCCCCACCCCATCTCTGATTGTCCCCTGGGCCAGCAAAGCCCTCATCTCCTCACCCCAGTCTTTCCACATCCTGTTCCTCCTTGCTCATAGCCACCTCTAACCTTCCAGTTGGACAAATGTCCAAGCCACAGGACTGCCCCTTCCTCCCCTTCTCCAGAGCTCTCCCATCCTGCTCCCGAGGACCAGCAGTGCCCCCAGGACCCGATTTCTGGGTGCCCTGAACACCCTTGCCCCAACCCGGCAGTCCCGGCCAGGCAGGAGCTGTCTCAGAGTCACTGTATGAGTCAAAACTCTTGGGAATCCAATTTGTCTACCCTCTCAGGCTGCTCCAAAACTGATCAATAACATCACCACCATATTTCAGTGCATCCTCTGTGAAGGGAAACAACACAGCTAGTCTTGTATCAGATCAAGCTGGTTATGTAACAGAGGCAACCCTTGGAAAGCAGCCCTTTGTGCTCACTGTCAGCGTCATCTGTAATTAACTGAGTAACAGAGATGATAGCTGAAGTAGGTCCGGGCCTTATCAAGAGCTGGCAGCCAGCAGGTGGTTTTGTGGCCAACAGTTCAAGCTTTCACTCTACAATTGTGCTCGGGTGATAACCCTGCTTTTTATGAGTGAGAGAAAGGTTCACAAAGCATGAACTGTGGCCACATCAGGCTTTGAAACAAGAAGAAGTTAATGTCCATATTGGCACGACAGGCTGTAAAAATATTGCCAAAGTCAAAGATAAAACCCACACCTGTCTCTCAGAAGCAAACACAACTCCTCTGGAGGTCTGGTACCAGACTGTGCTCCATTTTTCTTGTTACCTCCTGCCCTGTGTCTGCCTCGACATGACTCGGTTGTTCAGCAGCACAGTTGCCATCAGGCTCTGCTGGCACTGCTTTCTCTACTGCAGCACTTTTCCACATTGCTTTTGAGATGATGCCCAGACCACACCCTGACTCTGTGGCCAGTCTGACCTCTGGAATGTTCTCTAGAAGCTGTTGATCCGGAGACACTTATTGGCATTGTTTCCATTAAGAGTTTTCTGTTTCACCATTTCCCCTGCAATATGAAATCTATTCTCTGATGAGTGTGTGTGTTTATACTAATGTGGGATGGTTTAGTGGGAATGATATCTTGCCCTGTGATTCATCTCCTCTGACCAACACAGTTATCACCCTTTCAGAGTCTATGAATCTGCAAATGCAAAGTGTGAACATGAAAGGCTGAGGAGCAGAAGGGACTGCCTCAGTCACTGTTTCCTGCAGTGCATCTTATTGTGTCATGCCTTCTAGAAATCTGTCAATCTGGCTGGAACATTAGGTAGATGAACAAATAGGGGTTACAAACTTCTGTATTTGCAGCCTAAACCACTGTAAGAGCAGTCAAATGCTGATTTCTATTGAGGAATGTAAGTATATGTTGTGTTATTTCCCACATGCTCTTCTAGAAACCAAACATTTTCATCTGGGCATCTCTTGTGTTTCTTTGGATGTGCCCTGCAAGAGGATGCTCCGTAAGCCTGGTGTTAAAAGCTTTACCATGAGCTTTTTCAGTTAGGATCAGAAGATCCTTACAAGAGGGCTTTTTTAACCTGTAGTTATGCTTTTCTTGAGGAGTTTTAGGATTAGAATTAGAAAAGAAAGAATCAAAAACCTTAGTTAAGCAGTGCTTTCAACAAAACTTACACGGATCTGATCATAAAATTATTTGTTGAGAAATTAATCACTTGATGTGCCCCAGGTCTTCTCTGTCTCTGACTCTCGAGCAGGTAGCTGTGGAAAATCAGATGACTCTTCTCACATTGTTGAATGATTTGTCCAATTTTGCTGGAAAATTGTAACCTTTCAGTGAGTGACTGTTACCCTCTCACAAGCCTTTGGCAGGCATCTAAAAGTAGATTTCAGCCATTTTTAAGTGCTTCAGTGTTTTCCAGTGGATAGAGTTTTTCCACTTACGCTGAAGGACGAGGTTTTCCCTCGGTGCCAGGACAGCTAATTTCTGCCATGAATGCCCATGGGGCCACGAGGGCACTGTGGGGCAGCGAAACCCATGCCTTTCCCAGCCATGTGTTCTGTGCTGAATTTCACACAGCAGTGAGGGAGGAAGGCTGAAGAGTTCGAGTTGGACAAGTGGGGTTACAGTCTGTGTAAGTCTAAGACATTGCTATTGTGTTTTACTCTGCCTAGAACTGCAGTTCATGTTAGAAAATCCCATTGAACTAAGGATGGCATATTACTGAGTGGGATGTAAAAACTACTGAGCTTTTCAGATCTCCATCTCTCTGATTATGTGGTGCAAAAGTAAGAATAGAACCACATAAAGATCTGTGTTATACAAGGAATGCTCCTATTTCCTGTGATGAGATTTTGATATCGTGTAAGAAAATGACACCTCTTATCCACAAAGGTATTTTCCCCTTACTTGATGTCAGAAGGAAGGAAACCCCCACCCTGTCCCCACTGAGGCATCCCACAGTGCCTATGATAATTTGCACTATGGTCTTGTGCCTTTTCCTATATGAGAAAACTTTCCCTTTCATTTAATATTCAAGGTGTACATGAGTATATATAGGCAGTGTGTAGTGCATAAATCAAACACAGCCTTCCTTGAAGCCAAAATGCTGTTGCTCTATATCTTCTTAATGAGTTGGTGCTTACCTGGCTCAATGGGAGATGCAATAAAAGAATTTCAAGAAAACCTCAAGGCTCTGTTGGCTCTAACGAACAAGGAGGTGGGTCATTATCTCTTTTTCTTCATTTTCTGCAGTTCTTTTAATGGAAATGTGAAGCCTGTGCTTTTTTCAGCTCTAGTTTGCATGTCCTGTGTTTTGTTTGTTAAAGCTGAGATGCTCAAGGCACTGCGTATCAAACTCTCCTCAGCAGCTGGTGCTGCAATTGTTTCCCCAAAGGAAGTTCAGAAATAGCTAACCTGATGAAGATGATATGTACTTAGAAATGTTTAACAATGTGGCAGTCACTCAGAGGAGAAATACCTTCTAACAGCATATTCTTTTTTAAAATTTTAGGCCTGGATTCAAGTACCCACTGGGAAATTTCAGGTAAGGCTTTTAAACTTCTTTATTGCCGTTGTTGTTAATTATTTGAAGAATGATGATGCTTTGTAGCAGATCTTGAGGAAAAGAGTGTTAGATTATTAAAAAAGACTGAATCTCACTAAAAGGGGATACATCTGCTAAGGCGTGTTCATGGGCAGTGAACTTCCCTGCATGGAAAGCTATGGCAACAAATAACCAATTCTGTGGCCACCGTCTGTGGTACTTGGTTGGACTCCTGCTCAAGGCAATCCCAGGAGCTTTTGCAGAGAGTTTGCTACTGAGGCTGTTCTCAGTGTTCCTCTGTGAGGTACAGATCCTGGACATCACCTGCTGTCCCTTAGAACCAAAGGTGGTGAATATGTTTGTTATTTGAAGCCCTAAAACCTTCTCACCTCTTGGCTAACAGAGCTGAGTGTTATAAAGCATCGTGGAGTTTGTGTCTGAAGGAAGCAATATGCTGGCATGGATTATTGCCCACAGCCCTGGTGGTCAGTGCATTCAGCCTGTGCTCTGCAGATTTCTGGGCTCTGTGAACTGAAAAAGGTTAATGAAAAATAACTAAGAACAGGCAGCCTGTTGTTGGGAGGTCTTGTCTTTAGAGCAAAAAATGTTTAGAGTTTGCAGCTTTAAGGAAGGTGAAGAGCAGCACTTCACAGACAGGACAGTGTGTGGTTCTGCCCTTCTGTGTGGAGATGTAGCTGGGAGAGGGAATAGGCAGATCTCACCTCCTCAGGCTACCCAGTGTGGTTTTGGCAAAACTGCAACTCCAATGGATTCCAATCTGCTTTTACAACTCTTCCCCTATTTTTCCTTTCTAACAGTTTTTAAAATGTTATATGCTTTTTTCCTCTCCTGCTCTAGATTTTTTATCAAACCCCAGATAACTAAGAAAGTAACTCTTTCTCTGATTGTATAGAAATAGACAAAACTGCTTTCTGTTTCTGCTGTGCTTGTAGATAGTTATGACATTTATTGAAAGATAAAAGTTGACTCATTTGGGAGAATATAATTTTGCTGCTATTTGATTGTTTGTTGGGGTTTTTTTAGTGCAACCTTGTTCCCTGTCAACTGAAAAGAACCATAGAAGGGCTGAAAGATTCTTTTAAGAATGATCAAACGAGAAGATGCAGAATACGCATTTCTCGGCTGGAGAAAAACCTGAATCACATAATATCAGCTTTAAATAAAGGACATACAGTAAGTTTCTCATCCATTATTTATAGTCATAGAATCGTGGAATGGTTTGGGTTGGAAGGGACCTTAAATCTCTTCTAGTTCCAATTCCCCTGCCTTGGGCAGGGACACTCCAGGAAAAAAGTGAGATTACTCTGAACCATGAAATGGAGCAACTCAGCATTCTGGTCAAGTAAAGTCAACAGCAAAATTTTGATGCCACCTCTGAACACTCCTAATTTTGCACTGCTGAGCATTGTAGCTGCTGCTCTGCAAAGGTTTTGCAGAAAATACCTGTAATTCATAGACTCTGGGTGGAAGTTAGAGTCTTCTGAAAGATGCATCCCCTGTAGACAAATCCTGGAACTTTTCATTAGCCAGGAAATCAATCAGAAAAGGCCCTAAACCACATCTCAGTAAGCGAAGTCAGCCAGGAACAAGTATTCCCAATACTCAAATGTCTTCTGTCTGTACAGTCATGCAGATCTATCCTTCCTTTTGATTAAAGATCCCCTTGACCAACCACAGACAGCTTCTCAGCAATATGCTCTCCTTATTTCCCCCCTTATTCTCACTATTCCCTGTTGTTATTCCCATTATTCCAGCAGCCCGAGGGGAACAGTTCCTGCCCCATGACAGAGCTGCCCCGGAGGACAGTCCCGAGGCACTTCCAGAAGTACTTTGAAAAGCGGCACGAGGAGTGCCCGGGGCCCTGGTGAGAGCTGCTGGCACCCCGTGCCCAGAGACACCTCCTGCCCAACACTAGAGCTGCTGCTGCTGCTGGGACTGCCAGAGCACCACGAAGAGACAGCACAACAGTAGCACGAATGTTTCATATGTGTATTAGCAGATATTTATGTCTTATTGCAGGGACTAACATATTTATTTTATTTATAGAAAGCTTTTATATTTGTACAGAGTCCTAATGTTCAAAGTGATCACGAATAAAAGAACTTGAAATTACTAATTCTATTGTGTTTGTGCACTATAATAATTAGAGGATAAGCCAAGTCTATGTGAATGAAATTAAAGGAATAGAGATTAAGAGGCAGATCCATTGATGTGCTCTCCTACAGGCACTTACAAAATTGTCAAATATTTATTTTCTGAAGGCAGGAGAAGAAAAGGAGAAAAGGCTGTCTTTTAGATATGTGCCTAATTAAGTTTGAAAACAATGTGGTTTCCTGAAATTCCACAACATAATTGCAGTGCACTATATCAGCATGATACATATTCTTTCTTTATTTAATATATTTAGTGTGAGGGCAGATCATACTTGTTTTAATACCTGTGGTATCTTGAAGCAAAGAGTGAGGAATTAGCATTTGTTGGCTGAGTGACAGGACAAAATGAAACTTTAAGGAGGTCTCTGGGTTATTTCCATAGAAATATGGTAATGGTAATCAGTAAACTGAAACAGTGGTGGTAGCAAAGAAAGTCTAATTTAGGCTGGATTTGGGTTTTTGGATTGCATTAAGCTGTATTTTTCATGAAGTGAAGAACAGATCTACAAGCTACTTTTCCTAAATAAAAATACTACATTTTTAAAAATCTGAAGTGTCAGAGGCAAACAACACCTTTGCTAATGTATGGAAGCATATGTTGGATTCCAGCTGAAGTGCAGTGGGTCCACTGAGCTGGCTCTGGCCATGAAGCACTTGGAGGACCTGCCCAGCCAGACGTTGTGTAAGTATTAAGGCAGAAGTGCTTGGCATAGACACATTTTTGGGAAGTCATGGACCCTCACTGATGAAATAAACAACAGGATTAAGTAATCGAGCATAATTATGTCCAAGGAACCACCACATTGTAACAGACGGACAAGATTTTCCAAGAAAGGGAAGGGTGTCCAGCAAAGAGATTCCTGGCTAGGTGACTGTGAACAGCCAGGATCCATCCAGACACCGGTTGTAGCAGCGACAGTGGCTAATCTTGTCCCTCCTGAAACTCATAAATCATCTCCAGAGGGAACAGCTACAGTGGGGAAGGGGAGACAGGAGGACCACTGTCCCACAAGCCAAGCCCGTGCCATGAGTCACTGCCGGAGGTTTGGTGAGACCAGACAATGTGAAATCTCTAAAGGGCAAACATGAGAAGGTGTCTCTCTAAACAGATGTGCCTTTCTGACACATCTCCCAGGGAGTCAACAACGCATCCTGGGACACGTGGGAAACTGGGAATCCTGCCCCATGCAGAGCAGCTATTAAATACTTGCACGTCTGATTTCACAAGGGACTGTAAATGATGCACAGCTGCTAAAATTGAGACAGGCCTGGAAAGCACCCCTTTTTTCTATCATTTTTGTGTTTCATTCCAGCTTTCTGCTTAAAATGGAAAAGTAGCAGTGAAGTCAGCATTTTACAACACTGCTTGCAGAAACTCTACACTCTTAATCAAGACAAACCTCTTTCCACCAACCACTGCTGAGTGACTGTCTTGTTACCACAGTCACACTAGGAACTCACCTGTCCTTCCAAACCATGCTAAAACCCATTGAAAGTGTGAGTTTTAGTGTGCTGTGGGCACAGTGCTGCTCACCCACACCAAGCTAAACCTCATCAGAAGAGCAGAAAATGTTACTGACTGTTTAAATCACCACACTGGAGCTAAATTAACTAACTGGGCAGAGGGCATCACTATATAAGGTATATTTTAATGCAACTTTCCATCAGCTCAGCTCATAGGTGCAAGTGCATTCTTTCACTATTCTTCCTCAGTACCTTGCAGTGGGTCCATCCACAGAGGGAAATCTGTTTGCTTTGCTTTTCTGCATTAGCACAGATTAACAGAGTTTGGAGCACCTGTAATTCTTGTTTTATGCCATCTGCTTTTCAGACATAGCAGTGCCAGGGTTATAAGGCAAAGTAGAGTCCTTGGGGGTGTTCTAAAATAGCCCGAGTGGCAGAAATGGATTTTTACTGTGCTGCCAACATGGTGCATTATCCATTTACCTTGTTGTCAACCTATTGAAAAGTCATTTCAGAAGAGCAAATAAAGGTGGTACTTCACCCCAGAGGCATCCGGACACATAACAGGTTTTTAGAGCCCTGAGATGGAAAACCTGCACACACAAGAGCAGAGCCAGTTACAGGGCTGACAGTGCAAACTAAAATTCACATTCAACATATGCAATGCTGTTCACTCTGTGAGCGGAGAGGAAAAATATTAAGGCTTTTGTTTTCAGGGTGTATAGTCAAAAAAAAAAAACAACAAAGAGGCAGATCCTGCTCTTAGGAAGGTCTCAGTGAATGCAGAGGGCACTGGGCAGGTTCCTACTGTAGTGTGTGGTGCTGTGGGAACTGAAACCCAGCATGTCACTGCCACAATAAAAATCAGAAAACAAAGAAACAGAAAGTCTGGAGACAAACATATTGAACTATTTAGGATGAAAAAAATGATAATCAGAGGTTTCTGAGCTCCTACAACTTTCATTTTCTGGTGAGGGAAGTCAAAGGCTTTTAGAAAGCAGAAGAGATGTTAAAGCTGCTGGAAGGAATTGCTGAGATCTGAAGTGACAAGAATCCCACCCCTGCTGCTCTGCCTCAGCACTTCAGGGAGCTACACAGTGGGATCAGGGTGTTTGGGTATTTTAACTATTCTGGCTACTATTCTCCCTGACGTTTCCCTTGATTCTGAAAGGCCTCCTAATGCAGCCTGGGCCAGCCAGCAGTGGTGCCTTTGCTCCAGCCCGGGGCAGACAGTGAGCACCAAGTGACATCCACATTGCCAGCAGTTTTGGCTGAGTCTGGAGCAACAGCTCTCCTCTCTGGATCACCTTCCTTTCCCTGTCTTTCCTCTTCTCATCTGCCTTTATTTTTCTCTCTAGGAAAGTTCCCATTTTGTGCAGCACTTTGGTCAAGCTCTGCTCAGTTGGGATCTGACAGAGTCCCATTTATGGCCATGTCCAGCACTAGGTGGGAGCTGTGAAAAAACTGGTCAGATATTGCACGTATTGTTTCCAGAAAACAAGGACTCCCACGGACTGCCACGGAGCTGTAAACAATACTCCTTACAGCTTCTTTCCTAGGAAAAGGGTTTTTAAATACGTGATTTAGGTCAAGCCCAGTCTTCACTAAATTTCACAATTTCCCTAGCTCGGGCCTGGCCTTTGAGCAGGCACAGGAGCTGTTCTGTGGCAGAGGTGCTCCAGGAGCAACACGATGGAGCAGCACCACTTTGGGATGCAAGAACAAAGCCCAGGCATTTATCTTTGCTCTCCACTGCAGGAAGCAGCAATTCTGCTCACTGCTGGAGCATCCAGCCTGGGTTTGCACATGCATGTGTACATTGCTGCAGCAGCAACCTTTGCAGGGGCCACACACTGCTGGAAGGCAGCAAAAAGCTAAAGATTCACTCCTTAAATAATGTGAATATGACTCCCTGCTAGTGGCCTGCTTTTTGCACTTCCCTGACTTCTCTGCATTGCTGTCTGTTGCTAGTGAAAGTATCATCAAAGGTTAAAATAGTTTCTGCAATCCCAGGAGATGGCTGAGTTTGGGCATCAGAAAATTTGCCAGGAAATTAGAAGACCGTTTCAAATCCATGACTTTAAACTAAGCTCCCAGCACAAAATATTGGAACATAACCACTGTGAGGAAGAATTCCAGAGCATCTCTGCAGGAGATGTTCCATGGTTTTAATAAATGTCCCTTTCCTTGAGCTTGGCAGGTTAGAGAGGCACAAGATCGTGCACCATAGCCATGCTGCCTCTTGTACTTGCACCAGTAAAGAAACCTTATCTGAGCATCATAACTTCTCACTTATCAAGATGAAAGAGCAAAACCAGCTCCTACAAACAGCTGCAGCTCAGTCCTTACAAGGTATTTGCTACGTCTATTAAGCAAATGCAGGCACATACCTACAGGAATCATCACCATTTCTTGATGCAAAGAAGCCCTTGGCCAGCACGATCCCAGCTGGATAACTTTGTTTTCACACTTCCAGCATCACCTGATTCCTTTTTTCAACAATATTCCTAAATCAGCTATAACATGACCACTTATCACACTTTGACTCCCACTGAAATACCTTTTTCATTAGTATCAAAAGTCAGGAATTCACTGATTAATTAGATTATTTATTCACTTCCAAACTACTGATTATTCCAAATTCCGAGAAACTTTGGATAAATCCAGCAGTTTGGATTTTCACTTGCTGTCTTTTACTCCAGTCTCCAGAGTTTCTTCTGAAATACTTTCTTTGCTTACTCTGATTCCTATTCCTACCAATTCTATCCATGTTTATGGTGCCTTCAGGTCTATCTGTACTCACAGATCAGACAAATTCCAGAATTACAGGTATCAAAGCTGTATAGTTTCAAGGCCAGGACCTGTTGCTTACGTGTCCCTATTTTTTTCCTTATGTCATCCTCCAGCATTTTAACTCTGCATTCATGTAAAAAAAACCCCAAACCATCTGAACAATAATGAACCTGGGGCTGCCATATGGGACTATGGTTTGTGTAGGGACACTGAGCCAGCTTAGAGAGAAAAACGGGCACTGGAGCAGTCCTGCTATCTGAAGCAGAAGAGGGAGGGAGGGAAAGTTGGGGGGGAGAAAGGAGAAATCCCTGCACTGAAAAGTGCAGTGAGTTTGAAATGTGTCATCAGAAGAGACAGTGGTGAAACTGGTGAAGGACCAATCTTGTTCCTTTGGAGCTGGACAAAGCCCTGCTGGAAAGCCCAGCTCACGCTGCTGCTACACAAAAGTTCCTGTGAATTCTTGGGAGCTGGGAAGTACCTCCTGCAGTTTATCAAATGGAAAAAATAGTCATATCTGTCATCCAAAATTCTGGAACAATGATAAGATTCTGCAGAAGCAGTCACCAGTGCCAAGTGAAAGAGAAGGAGGGAAAGGCTTGAGACAAGGTCTGGTGGGAGTTGTGCTGGCCAGGAGTGGAATTGGAGACAGATGTGCTGCCTGTGCTGAGGGGCCCCGGGGCAGGGAGACCTGGGCTGGGGGACATGGCAGTGGCAGCAGCCCCATGGGCAACCCCTCACCCTGTGCCATGGGATGGGCCAACTCTCAGCCAAGGAATGGGTGAGAAATTGGGATTTTCCAACCAACCTTGAGTCAAAGCTGAGTTGCCCACAGAGATTCCCAATAGTGGAGTTGAACATCAGCATGGCTGGCAGGTACAGGCCAGGTTCCAGCCCAAGGGAAGAGGAGACACTGCCTGGAAAATCAGTGTGAGTTTGAGGGACACCAAAAGAAAAAACTGTAAAACACCAAAACCACAGGGAACCAAGAGTGGGGCTTAATATTTTCAGTTGTATGGCTTGAAAATTCAGCCTGAGGGCAACAGGTAGTGCCAGGCAGGTTCTTTGCAGAACCCCCAGAGATGCACTGGTGTGGAGTCCACAGCATCACAGAATGGTTTGAGTTTGAAGTGCCCTTAAAGACCATCTAGTGCCAACCCCCCTGCTATGGCAGGGACACCTTCCACCAGCCCGGGCTGCTCCAAACCCTGACCTTGAATGTTTCCAGGAATGGGGCATCCACAGCTTTTCCAGATAATCTGTGCCAATGTTTTGCCTCCTCACTGCAAAAAGCTTCTTCCTTATTACTTGTCACATTCCTACAAGGATACAAACCCCAGGGTGTGTGATGAGAAAGTTCTACAGGTCAGCACAAAGTGTGGAAAAAAACCTCTTGTTGTTAGAGTTGGCAAAGAGATAGAGTGAGTGGGCAGCAGCCAGCTCAGGGATGGCCCTGAGCAAGCCACAGAACCGCTGCTGCCACCTGACTTCCCCAGTTCAAAGTATTGAGAGATGGAGGCACTTACTGGTAAGTGCTGTGGCATCAGCCCCACAGCAGGGCCAGCAGTTCCGCTCCTGCCCAGCAGACTCAGAGCTCAGCTCCAGCCACTGCCCTCGTTTTTGTAAAATAAACCCATACTTCTAAGAAGTAATTTAAAAAGGAGTTTTTCCAGCTTCCAGGAAAGTGGGAAGCACAAGTCATGGCTGATTTGGGCTGGTAACACACCACAGTGCCCCCAGTGAAGAAAGACCTTGGATGGTGACCCTCCCAAACCTGGTGGGCTTCCCCATTTCAGCTCCTGGCCAGCAAATGGGGCAGTAAGGGGACCATTGTCCTGCACAAAATCAACTCCATGGCACCAACTGTGCCCTTGGGGTCAGGGCTGACTCACTCAGGACACTCTGAATCCCTTCTTTCCCACATCATGGCCAAAGATGCTCTGATTTCTAGAGAACTGCTTTGGGCATGACAATTGCCTGATAATGCTTTGGTCATTCTATCCCTTACTGATTTTCAAGTTGAAAAGCCACATATTTATAAATTTACTGATTTCTTTCCATGGAAGTGCTGATTGGGTAAGGAGGGTGTCCTCCAAGGGTTAGACACTAAGTTTACTGGAACCTTTCTATTCCAGAAAGTGTCAACAAATGACTTTTTTTTCTTTTTTTTTTAATTTATGGGATCATTTTCCAAAATGAACCTGGAGTGGTATTTCCCTGTAAAGGCCATAAAATGGTAGAGGACTGGTCCAGAACCACTTAGATGTTCTCTGAGCACATCAGGAGGATGAAAACACATCTCTACCTTCTCCTGTTGGCTGCAGGCATCTCTGCTGCTTCCCATACGAGCAGCATGGCTGAGTTACTGACACTGCTGCAGCAAATGTGGGAGGTGATGGCAAGGGACACTCAGGTAAATTCAATTTCCACTTTTCTAATCTAGAATTTTATATACTAAATCCTCTTGGGTTTGAGTATTTACCTTTTTTTCCAAAATCAAACAATCTCTGTGATTTTATATTTCTATCAATGTTAATAAATATGATATTTGAAAGGTTGAATTAATATGTTATTTTTCAGAATCTGAGGATTGAAACTCCAGACAATATAAATGTAAGTAGAAAGTTTTTTTAAATAAAATTAACATTTTCATACATTTCTTCATTGAAAATTGAAGCAGTTTTTAAATTGTTATCTCCTAAAATACTCTATTTGTATTCAAGAGTAAACAATTACTTTAAGTGTAGCTATTATAAGATATAAAATAATGTTGTGAGATATAAAATGATGTTGAGAGATATAAAATGATGTTGAGAGATATAAAATGATGTTTTATATAAAACATTATTAAAAGCAATCAAACGTTGAGTCAAAAAAGACACTGTAATACAAAAGGACAGCAACTATTCTTGTATGTTTTTGTAAACCTCCTGCAGCACATACACATGGAGGGATTTTCTGAACCAGTTTTTTTAAAGAAAAACAACTAAAAAGGAAAGAACAAACTTGTTCATGCTTCTTGCTTGTGTGGCTGCAAAAATTCTTTTTACTCTGCTTCTAGAAAAGGCTTTTTATGTGCTTACCACCAGTAAGGGGATAAATAGCTGTATTACCCCATCTGATCTGCAGGACAGTGTTGATGCCCCCTGGACAGGACACCAGGGACAGGGTGTCCATCAGCAGGGTCTGTCTGAAAGATCAAACTCCCCTTTATGCATTTGCCATCTCCTTTTACATCTCCAGTAAATTTCTCCTGTCCTCTCCCAGGTTTTCTTTCTGAGATGACTTTAAATAACTCATGCAGATGCTGCTCCTGAGGCTTTTTCTCTGCTGTGCATGAACAGGAGTCTTGGTTTCTGCAGGTCACAGCCCAGCACAGAACTCTTCAGCCAAGAGCGTGGCCAGATGGCTATTGGTGGGAATGCAATCTGAGTCATTCATTTATTGAAGGAGCAGAATAATTCCCATTTGTGCCCTGAGCTGGCATAGGAGGGTGAGGGTTTCTTGGTACTGAAGCCCATTCCTTGCAAACTAGATGAGAAGTTCCCAGCTCAGTCACTTCTCTCTGCATCTTGTCTGGAGGAGCTCTCTTCCCAGGCTAAGGCTTGGGCTGGCTTTAACTCTGAGGTTTTGACTCAGAATCAGCAGTGCCCAATGCTGGCAGCTCTTTTGTCCCTTTCCCTGGTGGGGTCCCTGGAGGTGCCACCAGAGCCCAGTGCCCAGCTCTCTTCTGGAAAGAGTTCCTTCCCTCTCCCCTGTGCTTTGGAGCCAGAGGTGACAGAGGATTCCTCGATGTCTGAGGCTGCTGTTCAGCAGCAGCAGGAACTTGTGGATTCCCAAGGAAGATTGTGGGAAAATGATCTTAGTGGACATGCAGCGTCAGGAATGACTAACAGGAGTTGACACGGTTGAGAGCATCGTAGGAAAGATGCTGACCTTCAGCAGCTGCTGCATTTCCTCCAATCCTCGATGATTAGTGTTGTCTCCATTTTCATCACTTGCTTCTCCTCTTACACTTCAATGTGTTCCTGCTGCTGCTGGTCGTGTCCTCTTCTTGCTCCCTTCTTTGTGAGTTTAGCTGACCTCTTCCTAAACAACCTCATGCTGCTGTGACCATCATCGCTCTTTGCTTGGCTTCCATCCACATCCCTTCTCCCCTTTCTGATGGCCTTGTCCAGACCACGGGGTCTTGGAGACCAAAGCCAGCTGCTGCTTTATGGCAGAGGACCAGCATGGCCACACTTGGGCCAGGACAGGGCTGGGCAATGAGAGGGTGACTGTTGTCCTCATCTCTCCTGCTCACAGGTGTCAGCTGTCACAGCAGTTAATGTTTGGAGTAGCTTCAGGGTCATTTTTCTTCCTCCTCTTGTGTTTGAGAGTCATGAGCAGATGTGAGAAGTCAAACTGATTAGACAATGACATGGCTCATGTGGACGTTACGAAACACCAGTGAGCAGATACTTTGGCAGGTTTCTGTCTCCAGAGTGAATAAATGTGCACAAGATAAACACACTTGGCTAAAGTTTCTTCCACACTCGAGTCCAGAAGTCAGGAAGGATGAATTTGCCACCCAGGATGTTGGGCATCACTCCTGTTGATTCTTAACAAACAGTATCTCATGGTTACAAATTCTTGTATCTCATTTTTGCTGTTTCTTCTATTTTAGGATGGGAGTTGTATCAGCACAATCTTTGAAGGAACAGAACAGCTGAAAACCCATCCAGCTCTGAAAAAATTCAGTGCTTTCCCCCAAATATTTGAAAGACTGAAGCAATTTCTCACACCAAGATTGGCAAAAGAGGTAGGAATTTATTTACTGTCTACCAGAGATCTCATAGCAGAGAAATAACAGAATATGATTCATGAACAAACACTTATGTCAATGAAAGTGAGTTATTTTTGTACTGGTTTGTTTTTAATACATGGAGGAATAAATCCCAGCATCATTTCATGTTTATACCCTTCCCTTGTTCCAGTCTCTCACTTACTCCACCTCTGGATTAAGGATTCCTATGTGTGATCAACGAATTTAAGGAAAACTGTATCATTCATAAAGTGATTTTGAGATGAAAAAGCTCTAAATGATGATTAAATATTAAGCAACTTCCTTTTCTTCATTAATTTTTCAGGGGAAATGTTATACAGAAAGAAGGAATGCAAGGATATTTATAGAAAAGCTGATGGCATTAATCCAAAAAGCATTAAAAACTGGAAAAGCATAAAGTCAGAAGCTTCTAAAATTGCTGGAACTTTTCCAGAGCAGTAAATTGTTCACTTGTTTAAGATGTTCTCCTCCTTTGTGTTCAGAGCTGGCAGGGCACACCCTCAGTTTCATTGGTACTGCACTGGCTCATGTTTGGCATCTCCAGGTACTGGAGGAGAATTGGCATTTGTGTTTGAGACAAAAATTTAAATGCTTGATAAAACAAACCATGCAGAGGATTACAGAAGGACATGAGTAGGCATGAAATGTCTGGAAGAGCAAGAACCCACGTGTGGACCGTTAAACCAGTACAGGAGTGATGCTGCTGAAACTGGGATTTTAGCTCAGGAAACTGCTGTGTCTGCACTGGGAAAATCTGGACATGGTGATGCCCACCTACAGCAAAGAGGATTAACCAAGCACTGAGCTGGCTTTCCCACTCCTCTGAAGCCCCGTGGAACTGCAAAGTCCTGTGCAATATCCACCTCCTGAGCTCTGCCTAAGCCTCTCTATATCTGGGTGTGCATTCCTGTATCTGTGTGTGTGCCACTCACCTGCAAGGAGGACGAGACTGTTGCACGGCCACACTGCAGCCTCCTCAGCACTGCCCAAAGCCTCACAAGCACTGAGAGGCACGTCCTGAGGTTTCACTCCACCTGCAGGTTGGAAGGGCAGCATAAATTTGACAGCTAAAGATTTGTAAGAGTCTGAACACATCCCACTTAAGAGTATTAATGCTTTGTTTAAAGTTAATGGATAGGAGTGTTTAGAGCAGTGTGAATTTATTTCTACATTGTCAATTAAATTATATGACATTTTACAGATATATGTATTTTGGAGAACATATTTATTCTGTATTTTTACTAGTTTTAATACAATGAATAAATACTTGCCTCTGCCTTTCCCTTGCCCCTTGAATTTTTTCTAAGCTATCCCTGTACTTCAGCAAATCCAGTTATTGTAAAATCTCTGACAGTCAGGGGAATTAGATCCTTGAGCTGAGTGTGCATGTGTTTTACTGGAAGTTATTTCTGATGCAAGAACTAAAAACCTGAGACCTCATTAAGGTGCCCACCCCTGTGACAGAGCTGAGCATGTTTCCCCCAGCTCCCTGGATGATTGCATTTCTTGCTATAAATATCCCAGTATAAATTCATTCTTTTTTAAAAAGAAAGTTTTAAATACAGGAGAAAGAAATGAGAACCAAATCGGGAAGAGATTTCTGGTCAAAGAGGAAGGTGAGATCCTCCACTGTCCTTCCAATTATAGAAAAATCTCTTGCAAAACCTACCAGTTTTCACATGATGAAAACAGAAGCTGAGCAAAGCACTTGTGGTCATAGTGTGGCCAAGGGTTTGATTTAATGTGTTCCAAATTTCTGAGTCAGACAGGTCCTGATACAACTTGTCAGCACCTTTGCTCCTTCCCCAGAGGCATCTCTGGGATCCCAGGCTGAACCAGGGCTGAGAATCCCGGGGCACCAGAACAAATACACAGAAACAAAATTTTCTTGCCACACCAGTATTGATTTTTCCAATGTTTTCTGCCATTACCCAAATTTTAGGAAGGAAAAATACATCTTTTCATCTTAGCACCATAAGATATGGGGAGCAGGCAAGTGAAACAAGCTGGTGAAACAAGGGTTAATCAGCGAAATTATTATTTATAAGTTATTTGTGCAGTGGTTGATCCCTTAGACACGTTACTGTGTCCGCAGCCCGGCGCCCAAAGCGGAGCAGCCTCGGCAGAGGAGCAGGAGGAGGCGGCGGGCGGCAGGTGGCAACAGGACACCAGGAACCTCCGGGCACAGCCCTGCCAGGAGGGCTTCGGGGCAGGAAAAACCGCAGGCGGGGCTTTCCTCCGGCTGCGCGGAGCTCCTGCCACTCACAACCCCAATCCAGAGGCATTCCCACCCCAGGACTGAGTCCAAGTCCCGTCCGCGCTCAGCACTCCCTGTCCCCGCAATGCCACCCGCACAGCCCGCCTGGCACAGCGATCCCTGTCCCCGCAGTGCCACCCGCGGAGGGCACACACAGCAATCCCTGTCCCCGCAGTGCCATCGGGGAGGGCACAGCGATCCCTGTCCCCGCAGTCCCACCCGCACAGCCCGCCGGGCACAGCACTCCCTGTCCCCGCAGTGCCACCCGCGGAGGGCACACACAGCGATCCCTGTCCTCGCAGTGCCACCCGGGGAGGGCACAGCCTGCCGGGCACAGCACTCCCTGTCCCCGCAGTGCCACCCGCGGAGGGCACACACAGCAATCCCTGTCCCCGCAGTGCCATCGGGGAGGGCTCAGCGATCCCTGTCCCCGCAGTGCCACCCGGGGAGGGCTCAGCGATCCCTGTCCCCGCAGTGCCACCCGCGGAGGGCACAGCCCTTGGCCTCGGGATTCAGCGGAGCAGGAAGAATGTGCCAGCCGCAAGTCCGTGCCCAGAGAACCAATGGGCACCAGCAGAACGGGACAGCCCCTGAGCGCAGCCACAGGGAATCCAACCCAGGCGAGCGCTCCCGGGCCAGGTCCCGGGCCAGGTTTCCCTGGTTTCGGTGCGTACACTTCAGAGGGGCCAAAATGCGGAGAAAAGGAGGGTCTCTGTCTGGGCACTGCGCCCCCAGCCCTGCCCTCCGACCCACCCGCGTCCTGTGCCAGGCGGCAACTGCTCAATAGTAACTGTGACTTCATATAGAAAATTCCAAAGGACCATCTTTTCTAGCACACCCAGGGAAAAACCAAACAAACCAACCAAAAATCGTACATGTCATATAAATATATGCTGAATTATGTATTATGTAATTTTATATATTCCATTTTCCATGTTATATCTATTATAAACTAACTTTCCAGGCAGTTCTAGACAATACATGATATAAATTATTAGTAGGCGATATATTATATAATTATTATCTAATACTGTATATCATTTATATATATGTGTATATGTATGTGTATATATGTACATATATGTATATGTGGGTGTGTATATATATGTCCTGTATCAAAAATAGCGTGGCCAGCAGGACCAGGGAAGTGATCCTTCCCCTGTACTCTGCATTGGTGAGGCCACACCTTGAGTACTGTGTTCAGTTCTGGGCCCCTCAGTTCAGAAAGGATATTGAGATGCTGGAGCGGGTCCAGAGAAGAGCAAACAAGGCTGGTGAAGGGACTGGAGCACAAGTCCTATGGGGAGAGGCTGAGGGAGCTGGGGTTGTTTAGCCTGGAGAAGAGGAGGCTCAGAGGTGACCTCATCACTGTCTATAACTACCTGAAGGGAAGTTATAGCCAGGTGGGGGCTGGTCTCTTCTCCCAGGCACTCAGCAATAGAACAAGGGGGCACGGGCTTAAGCTCTGCCAGGGGAAATTTAAGTTGGATATCAGAAAAAAATTTTTTACAGAGAGAGTAATCAGGCATTGGAATGGGCTGCCCGGAGAGGTGGTGGATTCACCATCCCTAGAGATCTTTAAATGCAGATTGGACGTGGCGCTGGGTGCCATGATCTAGTAAATGAGCTAGAGTTGGACCAAGGGTTGGACTCGATGATCTTGGAGGTCTTTTCCAACCCAATCGATTCTATGATTCTATGATTCTATGATTTATACACACACACATATACCTGTAGATATATATAGATATAATCTTTTCTAGCACGCCCAGGGTAAACAGCACATATTTACTATGAAACAACACCCTGACTTTAATTACCCTTTTGCACTTTAATTGACCCGGTGAGCATTGTTACTCATTCCAGGGAGCAGGTCCCCTTTCCTGCTCCCGTGTGTCCCGGCTGGGCAGCGGATGGAGCGGGGCCGGGGTCCCTCCGGGTGCCACGGCCCGAGCCCCCGATGGCGAGGGGGGTTTTCCCGGCCCGGGAAGGGTTTTCCCGGCGGGGCCTCTGGAATTCCCGACCATTCCCGGCCTGAGTCACGGCCCGGCCGGGCTTTCCCCGCGGCTCTGGCGCCCTCTGCGGGCCGCGCGCGGAACCGCCGATTCCGGGAAGCGGCTCCGGCGCCGCCGCTCCCGAGGGAAACCGAAACTGCCGGGACGGGGAAGTGGCGGGATGGATGGGATGGGGGTCGGGACTAATCGGAGACAAAGATAGAAGGAAAGAGAAGCACACAAACCACAGTGTCACGAAAATTAAGGGGGAAATAGAGGAGGGAAAAAGGAGCGGGGAAAAAAGAGGAGGTAAAAAGGAGGAGGGAAAAAAGCTCAGAGAAAAAAGTGGGCAAAAAGGGAAGGCGAAAAAGGGCAAAAAGAGAGGAGGCGTAAAAGCAGTGGAGGGAATGAAAAAGACAAAAAAGAGATATAAAGGGGGCACAAAAAATAGGGGGGAACACAAAGGGAGGAGGACACACAAAAAAAGAGGGAGTGGGACACACACACACAAATAAAAAGGGAGTTGGACACAGACAAAAAAAGGGAGTGGGACACAGACACATGAAAAGGGAGGGACAGGAAACCTCTGCTCTGAAATATCAGCCACAGCTGAGGAGTCAGTGGCTGAGGGTCTCCATTGGGACATCAAGGGATGTTAAATAACAATAATTAAAAAAAAAATCTGTGCTTCTTTCAGAAGAAATCCCACCCACCAAACAGGGGAAGGTGATGAGTTTGAACAAGAAATGGTGAGGGACAGCCAGTCCCTGCAAGATGTTCCCTCCCCAGGGTCCCCCGGTGGGTGCTGCCTAAGGGGTCCCCATTCCTTGGTGATGGGAAGGATGTGACAGGTCCTTCCCTCCTTGCAGACCCACCACTGTCTCTCAGCAGAGCGTCAGCTGAACCCTGAAAGGCTCCCAGCACCCAGACACATGTGTCACTCAGCTTTTCCTTTTTTTGGGAGGGGTGGAAGGGTGGGCAAAGGCACTTACAGCATCCCCTTTGAGAGCATCCAAAAAACCCAACACCCAGAAGCAAAGCTCTGGCCGCTCCGCCCCTGGCAGGACAGGAGCAGGAGCACCCACCCCTGCCCCAGGCAGGTGTCTGTCAAGCACCAAACCCACTCTTGCTTATGTAAAGTGTGTTATTATCCAGTGTGGCTGCTGTTCTCCCCTGTGGGCTGTACCTGGGCAGAGATGTTTGCAGTTTGCAAACATCAAGGTTAAAAGCCAGTCAGTAATAACCAAAATGTAGGGAATACGACTGAGGTGCTTTAGTACATGGTTTTCACTCTTTACTCTGGTCCTACAAGGTCTTTGATGCCACCTTGGTCACCCCCAGTGCCAGAGCAGGTGCCCAGTCCAGCTTGGGTGCCCATCCTGTGCACACCTCCAGAGTCTGCCCCAGGTGGCACAAGCCCCCTGCCCACTGTGTCCTGCCCCGTCCCCATCCCGGGGCTCCTCGTGGCACAAACACCACTGACCCAACAGCGCTTCTCAATGTCTGTAAGAACTTCCTTTTTGGCAGCCTCTTTGCACCAGGACGGGATGGATCATTTCAAACAAAGCAGGGCTTATGGATGTCCTTCCCAAGGCAAAGCAGAGGTGAAACACCCACAGATCACTGCAGTGCAGCCTCCACACCCAGGCAGCTTTTCCTGGAGAGCTGCAGTGAGTTCCCAGGGTCTCCTGCCTTGTGCTCACAGACACCCTGAGCTGCTGGAGGGCAGCAGGAGGGGGCAGGCAGGGGCAGTTCATGACCCCCCAGCCACAGTTGGCCCCTGCCTGCCCAGCGAGAGGCTGGAGACACAGCACCACCCTGCCACAGGCACTGCCCTTCCCTTCCAACAGCTGGGAAGCTTGGCACGTTTTCTGAGCTCTCCAGGATGGAGCAAACCCTCCAAGCCAGGGGCCAGACAAGAGGCACAGCCAGCCTTGCCCACCACGTGTGCTGCTTGTCCCTCTGGCTCAGCTCCTGCTCTGCACATGGCTGGTTGGGCAGGTCCATTCCCTCCTTCAGATACATACCATAAAGTTAAAAAATGCCAACCAACTTTAAGGCACAACTTACCTTTTTTCTACTGATCTCAGCCCCAGCTGCATCCATGGGAGTCCAGCAATGTAAAATGAATGGACTCCCCATTCAGCTTCAGGGGGTTACTGGTCAGGATGGCAGGACCCCAGGAAACATCTCATAAAGCTGCTCCACTGTGCCCTGAGGAGAGACCCACGGGCACCAGGAGAGGCCAAATCGCTCTGGCCTTTTTCAGGGAGGCTCAGGCTGCAAGTCTGCACCCTCATCAGCAAACTCATCAGGGCTCCCAGCTGCCTGCAGCTCAAAGGACTTCCCTCAGCAAATCATTGATGAGAGGTCTGTGTCCTCATGCAAGGTGGAGAGGAAATTAAGGAGCAGGGAAAGTCCAAAGACACAAGTCAGATTGTTGGAATTTTCTTTATTCCCACCAAAACAAGTCCAGAATCTCATTTTGGTTTAGTTAAAACATTCACTGCACCACCAGTGGGGAGAATTGGAATGATTTTGGGTCCTGAGATATGGCTTTCCAATTCCAGGAAACTGTAAACGGCCCATCCCAGGATATATTTATTGTAGCCTGCAGATCAGAGCACTCGCTGGGATTACATCATGCCAGCTGGGCAGAGTTTCAACATTTCTGACATTCATTCTCCTGCATGTGCTTCAACCAAACTTCCTTTCTGTAAAGGAGGCGTTTATAAGAAATGGAAACAGCTTGCAGCAAGTCTTTGGACCCTCATGGCTGCTGACCCAGGACCAGCCAGTTTTGGTTGACAGTCTTTGCACTTCTGAAAGCTGAGACTCCATCTCTGCTCCTGAAAAGTTCACTGTGCATTAACCCCTTGTAGCCTGAGAGCCTGTGGGAGGGACAGGCCCTGCCTGCCCCCAGGTGACCTCTGGCACCAAACTATGACAGGGCTTGGATGCTCCTTTGTGGGGACCCATGGCAATCCCCAGGTGACACATTTTTTATGTCCCAGTTTGTGCTCCAAAAAGAAAGGGTTGTTTCTGACTTTGATGGGAAAAGGGGAAGAAGGCAGGTGGGAGAGAAAATGAGAAGGGATTTGCATTAGAGCAGGTTTATCTTAAAGAAGGTAGAATGGAAGAACTAACCCCTGCAGATCAGGGTCTGGAAGGGCTGCTGGGGTCTGGTGGGCATGGGAAGGTCCTGATGCAGAGGGGAAAGGAAGCAGCCAGAGCCACGAGGAAGCAGATAAGAAAGAGGCTGTCTGTCAGCAGGCTCCCACTCTTCCCCTCCACAACCCCCTGCTCCATCCTGTGGTTATTCACTCCCCCCACCCAAATACTGCCTGGGCTTGCAGACCTGAGGCTCTGGTGCCTCCTGGGACTCGCTCAAGTCACCAGAGGCAGCTTTGTGTGGCAGCCCCTGACCCCAACTCCCCAGCTCTCCATCTCCCCACCTCCCTTTCTCTCCATCTCCTCATCTCCCTGTCTCCCCACCTCCCCACTGTCAGAGCACAGATTCCCCACTGTGGACCTTCTTCCTTGGCTGGATTCAGAGTTACGGGAAGGGAAAATCTTCAAACCAAAGACTGCCATCACCACTTGGTGTGGTGTTTGAGGTCTTTTCCCCAAAGACACCTTAGAGATTTAGAACCCGAGGCTCCCCTGGATGTGAATGTGGCTCTGGAGTCTGTACCCACTTCTGTGACCACATTTGAACTGGGGTGTGCTGGTTTTCTGCCCTTCAACCTCAGGTCCTCAAAAAGTGTTTCTGGATATTTGGAGCCTCATGGGTTTGCCCCGTGGGCTGAACCTGCCCATCTCGTGGCACACAGAGTTCTACATGAACCACTATTTCTTTCATACAAGACAGGACCAGAGCCACTCTGAGCTGCTTTAACCAAGAGTGATGCTGCCAGGGAAAAAAGATCCACTTTAAGAGCCTTTATACCCCATCCATAACTATCCCTTCTTGGAGGCCATGACCTCTGTGGCTGATGCCAACCAGGTCATGATTTTTTGTATTACTTAAATGACAGTCTTGCTAGGGACTTCTTGTCTCAGGACACTACTGGCTGAGAGGGAGAGGGAGCTGTTATAAGAACACCACTTGCTGGAGGATCAGTTGGGGATTGAATTTGTTTTTAAATAAAAATATTATCAAATATTCCTTCTGCATTAGAAAAACAATCCTACACCTGGGATCTCCCTGGACCAGGTAAATGGGATAAAGTATGTCAGTGATCTCTTTCTCTGTGGATAAACTGGGTGATAAACTGGGTGGAGCTGAAAGGCTTTATGGTCAAGCATTTATTGACTCCCTGAGGTGCGTGGATTATTCCTTCTTCATACTTTTATATGTGACAAATTTAAGTGCATATTCTTCCTGCATTAATTAAGTTGCTGAAAGGGTGGTCAGTGCAGTGCTATAAATGAGGACTCAGTTTAATAAGAAGGCTTTGTAGGTGTGCTGTTGGGGAGCTTGACACACGGTAACATCGGGGACACACAAGTTGTTATTTCCTTGTTTCTGATGGGAGGTAGCAAAAAGCAAAGATAAGGCATCCCAGGCTGGGCAGGTCCCATTCCATGGAAACGTGCCCTGCAAATATGGGCCAGCACACAGACAGAAAGGTCAATTAAGTTTCATTGAGTAGGATCTGTCTGCATTTAAACCCAAGGAAAGAAGAAGAGATTTAGGGCTGGGGCTGTTAACCTTCCTTTGTGCATTTTTATTCTAGGTCTGTTTGGTGCCTGGTGTCAATTGCTGAGGAAGACACAGGTTAGAAACAGCCAATAAGGGTCTCTACAGTACTGAAGTAATGTTGGAAAAAAGGTTACTCTTCAAAATTCAGTGATTTAAGGTATGTTTGATACATTTGTGTGCAGACTTTGGCCCGTCAGACCGGGAAGCTCAGAATTAATTTTTCCTAAAGCTGGTTGAGCGGTGGGAGCAAACTGAAGGAGATTGGAGCTCAAAAGGAATCAGGATAATCTTTTTTGTCAATATTTAGGTTGTATAAGAGGTGGTGTGACTATTTTTGTAGATGACATTTACACCGAAACCTCAAATATCTTCTGTCTTCTCTTTTCCAGTCTATTTTAGTGTTACCTCCTATCGCTCTCCTGATGTCTGGGATCCCTCCTACTTTGCTTATTTGTTTAATTTACCTGGTGTGTTATATCTGCACCTGTGGTGAAAGCTGCTGGTGAATGGTGCCTCCCCAAGCACAAAGACCCACCTGGAGGATTGTAACATAAGAGAAATGTGTCCAGCAGATAAAACCCCATTAGTTCAGAGAAAGCATAGGACACTTACAGGGTACTTCTCTGCACTTAAAACCAAGTTTGGCCTTTTCTTTCATCTTTATGTTAAAAAAGACAAAACTTGCCAGAGCAGGCAGGCAGTTGTGCTGGTGTCACACTTCTGACTCAGTTGCCCATGCAGCTTTCCAACTCTCTCCCAGTATACCTTTCTGTTCCATTGGACTACAAACCGTCCGTGAAGTGACTGAAGTAACTAAAAAAGATCTAATATTCTTCTGGACTGAAGGCACCTTGAAAACATTGCATGAAAATCTAATCCCACTGTCATATAGATTCAGTGGATTGGAGAGAAGTCCTGATGATTTCAGCAGCCTTCTGTCATGCCAACATTTCGCTTACCCAGTCTTCATCCAGGAGGGGGTAGGAGGGGACAGTACCAGTGCTCACCTTTATCACAGAATCACGGAAGGACAGACCCCCAGAATGGTTTGGGCTGGAAGGGATCTTATAGCTCATCCTGCTGCAACTCCCTGCCATGGGCAGAGACACCTTTCATTGTCCCAGGCTACACCAAGCCCTGTCCAACCTGGCCTTGGACACTTGCAGGGATGAGGCAGCCACAGCTTCTCTGGGCAACCTGTGCCAGGGCCTGCCCACCCTCACAGGGAAGAATTTCTTCCTAATACATAATCTGAACCTGTCCTCTGCCAGTGTGAAGCCATTCCCTCTTTTTCTGCTGCGGCCAGGCAGGTGACCCTGCTTGAGGTGCACCGGCACGTGCACAGAAATTGCTTTGGTGACTCCGCTGACTCTATGAGAAGTGGGCCGGCTCCCTCCCTCCCGCGGTGTGCGGGGTGCGCTCCCTCCCTCCCGCGGTGTGCGGGGTGCGCTCCCTCCCTCCCTCCCTCCCTCCCTCCCGCGGTGTGCGGGGTGCGGTGTGCGCTCCCTCCCTCCCGCGGTGTGCGGGGTGCGCTCCCTCCCGCGGTGTGCGGGGTGCGCTCCCTCCCTCCCTCCCGCGGTGTGCGGGGTGCGCTCCCTCCCTCCCGCGGTGTGCGGGGTGCGCTCCCTCCCTCCCTCCCTTCCGCGGTGTGCGGGGTGCGCTCCCTCCCTCCCTCCCGCGGTGTGCGGGGTGCGGGGTGCGCTCCCTCCCTCCCTCCCGCGGTGTGCGGGGTGCGGGGTGCGGGGTGCGCTCTCTCCCTCCCTCCCGCGGTGTGCGGGGTGCGGTGTGCGGGGTGCGCTCCCTCCCTCCCGCGGTGTGCGGGGTGCGCTCCCTCCCTCCCTCCCTCCCGCGGTGTGCGGGGTGCGGGGTGCGCTCCCTCCCTCCCTCCCTCCCGCGGTGTGCGGGGTGCGGTATGCGGGGTGCGCTCCCTCCCTCCCTCCCGCGGTGTGCGGTGTGCGGTGTGCGGGGTGCGCTCCCTCCCTCCCTCCCGCGGTGTGCGGTGTGCGGTGTGCGGGGTGCGCTCCCTCCCTCCCTCCCGCGGTGTGCGGGGTGCGGTGTGCGGGGTGCGCTCCCTCCCTCCCTCCCGCGGTGTGCGGGGTGCGCTCCCTCCCTCCCTCCCGCGGTGTGCGGGCCGGGCCGGGCCGGGCGGGGCCCGTCGGGGGGGCCGCTCCCCCCGGCGCCGCTGGTGCTACAACAGCGTGATTTCCCCGAAGTGATGCCGCGGCGTTGGCCAATGGGAGGCGCGTCCGCCCCCCGCGCGGGCGCTGATTGGCGGGTGGGCGGCCGGGCCCGGGCGCGGGGAATCCCGGCGGCGCCGCGTTATACCCGGGCGCGGGGCGGCGGCGCGGCATTGCCGGCGGCGGCACGGACCGGCACGGACCGGCACGGCTCGGCACGGCACGGCACAGCACAGCACTGCACAGCACAGCACCGCACAGTGAGGTGGGTCGCGCTGCGTCCCGCCCCGCCCCGCCCCGTCCCATCGCTCTGCCCCCGCTTTGCGCAGCGCCGGAGCTCCGGGAGAAGGCGCCCCGCAGAGTCCGCGCGAGCGGCGCCGGAGGCACGGCTCGGCTCGGCTCGGCAAGAGGCGGAAGGACCGGCCGCTGTCGTGCGAAGTTTTGGAAGCGGAGCGGGCGCGTCGCGCCGGCAGCCGTCGGGTGGGCACCGGGCATCGCTCCCGCAGGCATCGCTCCCGCGGGCAGCGCGCGGCTCCTGGGAGGGGACGGGACGGGCGGGCTGTCACCCCGCACACTGGGGCCGGGCATGTCCGAGCACAGCTCTCGCTGCGCGAGCCAGGCTGGAGGTTCGGCTCCGCCGAGGAGCTGGTCCGGAGCGGGGGCCCGAGCCGCGCTCCCCCGGGTCAGACCCGGGTCAGACCGCGGCCGGGGCGGGCACTCTCCGGGACCTCGTCCCGCCCCGCGCCGAGCGCGTTGCTGCTGCAAGTTAGAAATGCGTTGTTTGGGCAATCGGGGGCTGTTTGTCTTGGAAAAACACCGCGAACAGGAAATTATTTGTGCAGAGGAAGGGCCGGTCCCTGGGCGGCAGCGCCGGGCGCCGCTCCGCGGGACGGGTCGCGGTGCCACTGGGGGTCCCCACCTGCAGCAGGGCCGCTGTCCCCCTCCTCGAGCCACTTAAATAATAATAATAATAATAATAATAATAATAATAATAATAATAATAATAATAATAATAATAATAATAATAATAATAATAATAAACTTTGAAGAAGAGAATGGTGCGGTTAGTGCCTCTCAGTGGCTGCGCTGGGGGATCCGCACCGGCCCCCCGGGCACACCCGCACCCACTGGCGGTGCTGGCGCTGGGCTCCCTCGCAGAGCAGGGGGTCGGGCCGGGCTCCCCGTGGCCTGCCCGGTTCCACGCAGAGCTCCCCACGCAGCACGAGCTCAACTCTCTGCCATCGGCCTCTCTGCCGAATTCCAAACCTGAGCCGTGTTTTGGGGCTGAGCAGGCAGAGCAGGAGGCTCTTCCCTCCTGGGGACACTGAAGGAGGGTTAAGGTTCTGCAAAAGCGGCGCTCGTTGGTGGGGTTGGTGGGGATGCTGAGATCATGGAAGGTACAGGAGGGGTGACGCTGCAGAGTGTTACAATGTGCTGGGGGTTTGGCTGACCTGTTACTTCTTTCACAGCCAACATGCCAGTGTCAAGAATGCGCATGAGGCCCTGGTTGGAAATGCAGATTAATTCCAATCAAATACCAGGACTGATATGGATTAACAAGGTAAGGCTGGTTTGCACTATTATTATCATTATTAATACTACTTGTTCTTAAATGACACTAAACATCAGTCAAGACCATAAAGGAAAAAACATGGAGAAAACTTCCTGCCCTTATGTTTAAAAAACCCCTATTTTTGTTTGCTGAAAAGGTACCTCTGTTTGGAGTAGCTCTACTTTTTTTTTCTGGGAAAATTTTCAGGAGGGGAATGATAAATTACAATGTAAACGGACTGAAAATGGTGAAATCTGCAAGATAGTTTGTAGCTCCTGCTGCCCACTGAATTAAGTCACCTGCTGTCCCAGTTAAGCAGCTGCTGTTACACTCCAGTTTCTCCCAGTTTTAAGATTTGGGCTGAAATAAACACTCTGGGTTTTGGTCCAGAAGGCACATCTCTGTACCTGTAGCACAGGATGAGATCATTTGGCTTATTGAATGAGGTCTCTGAAGTTTCCATATCCATCCCAATGGAATATTTAAGCTAGGGCATACTTTTTACAGGACTCCTAAAGGATCTTATGGGCAACTTAAAAAGGGGGTTCTCTGCCAAAGTGTACCTAGAAAATGTACTGTAATTTATGACATACAGATTGGGTACAATGTATTGAAATGATTCTGGGATAAAGTTGGTAATGTTGCTTAGCTCTGCTGTATTGTACCACAATTTTTCCCCAGTTTTAGAAATCATAAAAAGCCTTCAATGCCATGGACAAAGTAGATGGAACAACAGATATTGAATTAAAATATAGGGCAGGGGGAGTTAAAACATTTCTGAGCTGCTACTGAGAAAATTTCGACTGACTCCATCATTCCAAACCAACATGGGATGCTTCTTTTTTAATTCAAATCTCTACTGGTTTAATTTTAGGATAAGAGGATATTTCAAATCCCATGGAAACATGCAGCTAAGCATGGCTGGGACATGGAGAAGGATGCCTGCCTGTTCCGGAGCTGGGCCATTCATACAGGTGTGTTTGCTTTCCATTCCCACCAGTCGTATGAGCAGCTCAAACAAGGCACTTCTTGCCTTGATTTACACCTTGCACTGGTAGTTACATTGGCTACTACTATATATGTCAGAAAATAGAATTTTGGCTTTTTTTCTTGGTGGGAAGAACTAGCACTGCAAAGTCTAAAATGCACACCTCGTGTCTTATTTATAGGAAGATACAAAGAAGGTGAGAAAGATCCTGATCCCAAAACCTGGAAGGCAAACTTCCGCTGTGCCATGAATTCCCTGCCTGACATCGAAGAAGTGAAGGATAAAAGCATCAACAAAGGCTCCAGTGCTGTCAGGGTTTACAGGATGCTGCCACCCTTGACAAAGCATCAGAAGAAAGGTAAACCCTTGACAATTCAATTTTAAACTGCCCTTAAATGTCCTGCTCTGTGTAGGCAGGGGTGGCAGACCTGTTGGTAGCACTGGTGCCACTGGAGTTTCTCACTGGTTATTGCCATTGGAAACAGCTTTTACAAGTGGTTCAGTTTAGCCTAAATTCTTTAAATGTGCTAAAGGCCTTACCAGGAGGCAGTGGGGACTGGCTGCTGCTGGCAGTAGCTGAGCTTGCTGAGCAGATCTCAAGGCTGCAAGAGCTCACACTCACCTAAAATGTGCAGCTTTTTCTCACATTTGTCTTATTTTTATTTCCCAGAAAGGAAGTCAAAGTCTTCAAGAGAAGCAAGAAACAGGAGCAAGAGAAAGGTATGTGTCTACAGAGGTAGCTGAAGGAGCTAGAGGTTTTGGTGGTTTTTTTGCTGAACTTTTTTTCATGTGGGAACTTGCATGCTCTTAGACAAGTCTGTCATGCTGTGCCCTTGTTCCTGCAGTTTTATGAAGAGACAAGGGTGGAGGAGTCAGCAGAAAGGTTAACCCACACTCCCCTGCCAGATGACCACAGTGGCTACACCATTCACGACTATGCAGGGCAGGAAGTGGAGGTGGAGAGCACGTCCATCACCTTGGGTGAGACCCTGCTTTTAGCTCTGAGCACAGTGGAAAATGCCACTGGTGCTAAACTCGGAGGTGGGTCTTGGGGCTGGGGTGGCTGTGCCATCAGACTGGCAGGGAGGAAACAGAGGTGGTTTTGCCTCTCCTGTGAGTGCCAACTCCTGGTGCATCCCACAGACCTGTCCTCCTGCGAGGTGAGCGGCTCCCTGACCGACTGGAGGCCGACACTGGAGGTGCCCATGGCTGACAGCACCAACGACCTCTACCAGCTGCAGGTGTCTCCCCTGGCCTCGTCCTCTGAAGGTGGGCATTTCTTTTTTCCTACCCCAGTATGTTTCTGGTCTGCGGGGGGCAGGTTGGAGGCAAGGCAGTGGGATGAAGGAGTGTATGAGTCAATAGGAGAAACAAGAGTTGTTTTGTAGAAAACCCAATCTCCAACTGATAGATCTGAGTATCAGTCACCAGACTGGCCAAAGTGCAGAAGAGGAGAGCTGGCACGTGCCACCTGCTCACAGCTGAAAGGCTCTGAAATGCCACTGCTCCAGTAATGACAGGGAAGATAGCCATGTTTCCCAGTGGGAAAAAAATAATTAACATGGATATATTAACTTGGGTTGCAAATCATCTTCCTCCTATCACCCTCCATACTGAGCAGGCTCTGCTCTGCTGAGTCCCAGGGAGGTGTCAGGGCTGGCTGCAGTCCCAATATACAGTTATCAAGGGCTCTGAGGAGTCTGGGGTGGGGGGAGTTAAAGGTAGTGGTGGTGTGTGACAAGAGACTGTGAAGCAAGTTCTGTGCTGAAGAAGCAGAAACACGAGGGCTAAAGGCTGACATCTATGTCTGGTTTCTTCTCTTTTTTATGTGCTTACAGTCACAGACGAAGATGAAGAGGAAATCAACCCGGATATTTTTAAGGTAAAACCAGCCCTTCTGGTCAAATGAAATGGTCCAAAGTTGGTGTTTGCTCCAAGAGAGGAAGGGAAGCAGGTCCCACATACACTTAATTAATGAGGAAGCCTGAACAATTAAATATAAAAAGAAGGCTGCTTTGCAAATGTGAACTGGAGAGGACACACCCATGGAAATATTTACCGTTCACATGAAAGTCAGAGGAAGTTGCTGAGTACTGTAGGAGTAGAGATTCAGAGAATCAGAGAATCAGACTCATTAGTGCTGTAAAAGACCCCTGAGATCATCAAGTTCAACTGTCAACCAAACACCACCACCATGTTCATTAAACCATGTCCTCCAGTGCCATATCCACATGCTTTCTGAACACTTCCAGGCATGGTGTCTCCACCAGTTCCCTGGACAGTCTGTTCCAATACTTGACAATCCTTTCCATGAAAAAAAATTTCCTAATATCCAATCTAAACTTCCCCTGGCACAACTTGAGGCCATTTCCTTGGCCTCAGGTTGATGTATTTGGGTCTGCAAAATGCCTCCAGACTTCTCTGTTTTGCCCTTCCCTCCACCTCTGATATCTTTGGCCCTTAATCTGCATTTCCAGCTGCATCACGCTCATCTCACTGGGGAGATGGAATAAAGTGCTCCAGGCCTCCCTGTTTTTCATTAACTTAATTTTTTTAAACTAGGAGTAAACCAAGTTTTATATAACTTAGCATGAGAAAATAGAGCTTGATCTTGTTGCTTACCTGTCCTCTAATTAGGGGAAGCAATCAGACATTGCACCCATAACAAGATGGAACAGCTTTTACCATCTCCTCCTTCTCTTCCAGCTGCTTGCACCAACCCAAGACTGGCACAACATCAGCATTGGTGGGAAGGGTTTCCTCACCAACGAGTCGGGCACCCAGACCATGTGCAGCACCTACAGCTACAAGGAGCAGGATGGGGAGATCGACACCACTTCAGGTACCAGCATGGACAGTCAAAGCCTCAGATGACACAGATGAGGGTTTTCATGCAAAGCACTAATTGGGAGGCAGCAAAGGAAATGGAGGAACATCCTTGTGTTCTGAGTCTGTTAGAAGACTGTAAGAATTAGCTGGTAAAAAAGAAAAGTCAAAAACACCTCCAATAAGAGTATCCTGTGGATTTCAGGGTTAGATGTGCATAAGTTAGGTCAGCTTCCAGGAACTCCTTGCACTGTAACTGAAGTATTTCCTCTAGCAATAGCTTAAGTGGGACAGTGTAACAGAGTGTTGGTGCATTTTAGCAAAGTAATAGTCTCAGGTATTTGGTCACATCTGAGAAATCCTTCCAGTTTTGATTTTTTTTTTTTAATATCTATCTATGCACTATTTTGGTCTCATTGCATTGATTTAGTTCCAATTCTTGGTTTATTTTGTCTAGGAGAGGCAGATTTCAGGTTCCTTGACCAGAAGAGCAGCCTAGACTTCTCCTGGCTGGATACAGTGAGGCCAAGCATGCAGCAAGTCATTCCCTGTGGCTTGTAACCTCCAACTTCCTTCAACCACCAACTGCTCTTGGGCAGAAACTTCAACACGTGTGGAGAGAATGGAAAAAATATTTTGTTACTGACTGAATGAAGAAAGTAGCTTTTTTATTCCGTTTCAGTTTTAGGCCTGGAGTGGTAAGCATGAAAAACTCCATTATCAATCAAAGAAAGGATTGCCACCTGGCTGGCAGGACTCTGGCACCGCAGATGCTGCTCCGCAGGATGCGCCCGATCGCTCTGGCGGGGAAGCTTTGCTGGAAGGTGTTGGTGTGCCTTGGAGTCTGACCTGGTGGGGGACCACAGGCCTGGGGAGCAGGTCACCATCCTCCCCACGTGAGATGTGAGGAGCACTTTACCCCCAGAGTGCTTAGGGGAGACACTGCAGATGCAGATGAGTCGCTTACCGCTCAGTTTGGGTTGCTGCTTACCTGTGCAACACTGGTGACATTGAGCTTGACTGTCATTACACTTAGTCAGAAAAATTGCACTAATTGGCCCTCTCTTCTTTGATTTACTCCATCATATAGTACATCTTGCAGATCTTTCAAACTGTGTAAATAATTTAGACCAATAAAATGTGAAAATTCAGTTTAGGCTTTGCTTCCACCTAGTCTGTCCCCCAGGTGCACTCACAGGATGCTCTCGGCCATAGCCAGGCCCTGTCCATTTCCATGTAAGAGTTGAAGAGCTGCTGCATGAAACAATTTTGCACTGATAGGGGCAGAGCTCTTTAGTTGTACCCTGCCTTGCCCAGATCCCTTCTGGCACTCTACAGGGATTCCTCCAGCACTGCACACAAGCTGAAACATCCTGTGGATCCCCTGGACCAGCCTGTGCAGGAATGCTGGGTGGATGAGTTCTGGTTTGTAATACACAGGAATCAAAGCACTAAGCTGCAACAGATTCCTTTCTTGTACATTTTATTTTTGTATATAAAGTGTTGTATATTTGTTTTAATAAAATGTTTTATATATGACATGTTTACTTTTTCTCATGGGAGAGCTCTTAGGATGCATTCCAGTTTCCTTCAAAATACCCAAACAGATGTGCTGTTGACAGAGGGAGTTGGAGGGGGTTTTTCATGACTCATGAAAGCACAAGGAATTTAGTTTGCCCCCATTTTCTGCCCCCCACCCCTTCCAAGGGCAGCTGGTGGGTGTCATCCTGCTTGTCAGGGAAGGGAAGCTGAGGTGCTGTGCACATCTGGGTAGTTGGTTTGCATTTGCCATCACCTGCAGGTCAGACCTAACTCAGAACTAGGCTATACTAATAAAAGAAATCTTGTACAGCAAGTCCCTGCTATGGACATGTCCATATCAACATGGGGATGAGCTCAGCAGCAAAGCCCTACCTAAAAGAAAGCCCTGTGTTTCCCCTGAGTATGTCATTCCTTTGCCCTGCTGCAGACCAGGGAGGGCTGAAGACACTGCATGGTGTGGGGTGGGAGACAAGAGACAAGCAAGGCTGAGGCCCCTGACACTGCCTGGAAAACCCCGGGATGACCTTTGGGGAATTACTGCCTTTTCTGAGCCAGAGCCCAGGAGAACATCAGGCTGTGGGAGAGGAAGCCCCAGCCCAAGGGGCTGAACAAAGCAGTTTCCTATTGCCTTTGGCACAGGCTCTGCTGCAGCCTGACCTGCGGGGCAGGGACAGGTGGGGGGCAATTCAGTGCCATAGGAATGAGGTGGTGAGGCTCCAATCCAGCACAGCCCAGGGGCAGCGTGGGGAGGGAGAGGCTGGGCATGATGCCTGTGTGCTGTTAGTCATTAACCAGCCCTGCCTGAGGCAGCCTGAGACAGGCAAACACAGGAAGCACCTTCCAGGTGACACCAGGCAGAGAGCAGCTTCCTCTGAGCTCATCCTGGCTCTGCAGGGGTGGCAGCCAGGACTGGGGACTGTGCTGTCCCCTCACAGCTGTCACACTCCCTGGCAGGGTATCTGGCCTGAAGGTCCACATCCTGCAAGGATCCACCCAGCTGGGAACCCCCCTGGGTGCCACAGCTGCCCTGGATCACATCCACCTAAAATACTGCAGTTCTTGAGTAGGGACATGTGGGAAGAAATCCTTGGCTGTGGAGGGTCATGAGGCCCTGGCACAGGTGCCCAGAGAAGCTGTGGCTGCCCCATCCCTGAAGTGTCCCAGGCCAGGATGGATGGGTCTTGGAGCAGCCTGGGCTGGTGGGAGGTGTCCCTGCCCCTGGCAACAGGTTAGAGGTAGATGAGATCAGTCTTGCTAGACGAGATGAGTTTTAAGATCCCTTCCAACCCAAACCTTTCCACGGTTCTGTGATGATTCCATGATCAGATTTGTGCCTTGATCAGGTGCAGCAGCAGGTGTTGCCAGGGAGAGAACATGGGGCTGCAGGACCCAGAGCCACCTCTGCTTCCAGGACAGGACACCAGATCAGCAGCACTGAGGAAATTGGTTTTGTGCAAGAGTCCCTGCAAGCTTCTCACACGTGGGGGGAGGGGACAGGAGAGAGAGAAGGGAAACTTTCTATGATGCAAACACTGCTAAAAATAAGGTCGAGATTAATTCACCCATTCATGCATTAAAAGGAGCAAGCTCTGCACAAATATGCTCAGATACAAAATACAGCACAGGTCACAGACAAAAGGTTAGACCAAGATTTGAGGACAAAAGAAAGCAGCAGCTAATGCCTCATGCCCAGAGACCACAGACATGCTCTAAGAGTGTTTTACCAGGATGTTGAAGGTGACTTCCCTTGTCACATGCCAAGGTGGGCATTTTTCCAGTGAAAAGTGGTGAAGTCCCACAACAGAATTTGGCAGTTCTTCAGCCATTGAAGAAACTGGATGGATACGTTCCACCCCAAGTGTTTTGTTGTCAGTTTTGTTGTTTTGAACTCTCTGGAAGAGGAAGGAGTCGTTGTGTAGTTAATGGTAGTCTGGGAAATGAGTGGAGCTACTGCTGCAGGTTTGGAAGGCTGAGCAGAGGCTCTGCATCACCTGCACCATCCTGACACCACCACTGGCTGCAGCTTACTTGGCAGCCTTGAAACCATTCAAAACCAAACTCAAAATCCCCCTCATTTAGTTTTAGCGCCTTAGAATGTCAACAGGATGAAACCTCCTGAAAATAACACAACAGTCCCAGAGCCAGTCCAACATCCTGTGTGCAGGAAAGCCCTGCAGCACTCCAGGCACAGGCCTTGCCCCTCACCAAGGGGACAGAAGCCCTGGATTTGTGCCTACAGAGATTTTCAGTGCTGCAAAGACAGGATGTCACACATCTGGTAACTGCAGCTTTTCCAAGTGAAAACCTCTGACCTGTAAACATGGAGTTGGTGCTTTCCCCCAGTCTTTGTCCAAATGGATTCTGAGTGAGTGTCTGGGCATGGCAGTGCCTGGAGGAGCCATTGGCTCTTGGCTGCCCAGGGCAGTGGCACTGGGGTGAGCTTTGCCCACCGGGCAGCAGAGCCTGCTGTTATCATTTCACCTGTATTTGCTGCCCTGGTGGTTGGATGCAATAACCAGACACATTTCTAGTCACATGATTGATCACACCTGTAACGGCCAGCAGAGCTTCAGACCAAAGGTACAAATTCATAACTGCAAAAAATTGTGGGCTGTTTATTTGTGGTGCAAAGGTAAGCTACTGCTTAGAAAGCAACCAAATGTCTTGGACTACAAACATTATTTCTCTGTTGTCAAGGGTCATTCCTCCTCTCTGGTTCTGCAAGGGCCCATTTCCTCCCCATGTTTATACACACAACACAAGAAGGACAGAAACTTTCTCAGGGCAAAAACTCTTCTGGAGGCTTGGGAGGGCCAAGAAAAGAAATGCTATTTGTAGAAAAGTCACTTTTAGAGCTTAGGTAAGGAAAAGTCTTCCCTAGAAAGGGAGATGGGAATGAAAGTCACATTTTCATGGACAAATTGCATCTAAGTTGTGTTTTCTTCTTTACCAATTGCTTCAGTCCACTCCCTGTACCCTCTTCCACCATAGTGCTGCCCTTCAGAGCTCCTTTCCCTCCCACATTTTCCCATGCCCTTCAATATTTCTCTTGCTGTGAAACTCATCCCTGTCCCTCCTCAGCCTTTCTATGCACAAAAGAACAAGGCAATCCTCAAAGCTCCTCGGTGTGGGCAGCTCTGTGCAGGCAGCCCCAGGTACTTGTACTCTGTCATGCCCCACTGCCCTTTGGTCTCATTTGTCCTGATCAGGTCAGATGTGAATTCAGCCAGTGTGGTTCCCTGCCCTGCCCTCTGCCCTGGCACAGCTCCCCCAGAGAGGGGAGGAGCTGGGAAGGGACAGCAAAACTTCCCACAGCCCCTTCCAGAGTTCCAACAGGAGCACAGCACACTCTGCCACCAGCTGAGCTCTCAGAGGAACACCAACACAAGCCAGCAGAAGCCATAAATCACCTAAAGGACCTGCTTGTCCCGCTGGATTTGGTCAGTGTGAAGGACTCGGGGCTGCCAGGCGTGAACAATCACGTGCTCGATCCACTCCCTGCCTTGCTGACCATGTGGAGGGCCGGGTGGGATCCCAGGCAGCACAGCAGGATGATGGGACAGCCAGAGGGATCTGCAGCCACAGGGCTCGGAGATGATGAGGACCAGGGAGGGGGCAAGGGAGTAGAACTCAGGACCCACCCACCCAAACTGCTGTGCCAGAAGTTCCCAGGGCCTGTCTCTGCATGAAATCCCCTCTGGTGTGTAAGGCTGGAAAATGAAGTCAGGACAAACACAGGGAATAGGCACGGGAAGGTTATCAGAAGATATTCAGGAATAAGGAATCCAGTCTGCAGAGCAAACAGGACAGCAAATCCAGCCTCTCTCCCTGCTCTCTGACAGTTGACACGAATGGCCAGGCTCTCCTCAGCCTTTTCAACTTCAGAACAATCCACTCCATTCACTTTGCTCATGATTCAGACAGAAACTTCACCGTGAAGCCTTTGAAGAGCCTGACAGTCAGTACCCAGCCAGCCTGAGACATCAGGTGGGGTGAAGGTTGAGATGGCCCAGCCCATGCAGTACAGACCTGCCTCTTGCAGCCCACCAATGGCACAAACCAGCAGGGAAAAGCAGGCTGAGCTGGTGCCCATCAGGGTGCCAGTGGTACCCGCTCCTGGGCCAGAACAGCAGCAAGGGACATTACTTATTACCACACGAGCATCCTGAGCTGTGATGAGGGTGTTCAGCCACCACAGATGAGCTCACCACCTGTTTTAGTGGAATTGTCACTCTTCAGACAAGTGCTCCTGCCTGTTGTGCTTGTCCCCCACCGCATGGCATGGCACACCATGCTGTGGGCACGTGGTCACAGCACCAAAGCTGGGGCAAGCCATGATGTGAGCAGCAGCTCCTGGGGACCTTGCAGGGGAATTGAAGCTCAGCAGGCTGGATTCAGCCTCAGTTACACAGCAGCCCAAGCAGGAGCAACTGCCTGCCAGCCATGGGCAGAGAGAGGGGCTTTGTGTGCTCCGTTTGCAGGGAGCAATGGTTGAAAACACAAAAGCAAAGGAGTGGTAAGGCAGGTTCCCATAGGGAGGAGGATGGAGAAGGGTCTGAGCAACTCTAGGCAACCAGAAAGTGGGTGGAAGTTTTGCTCCTATCAAAGCATAGGTGGTTTAGCACTGACAACACAGAGAACGAAGGACAGAACACAGCATAAGGATGCTGGCCCTGAATCAAAAGGAATCCAGCACAAGCATTACACACATTAGCTACTCGTGAGCAGAGCTATCAAATAACAAGAGCCAGGTCAACCACAGCATATCCACTGAACATGCCCACTTCCAATATCTGCATACCAAGAATATATTTCACTCAGTTTGCTCTGTCATCAGCTAAATACTACAAAGATTTCACCAACAGTCTCCAGGCAACAGAAATTAATTGGGATGACAAGTCCAGACAGGTAGGGCTTTGTTTTCATGAGCTTTATTGCTGAAGAAAGCAGAGGGTGCAGGGAGTGGAGGAGGGACCAGGCTGGCCTGTTCCCAGCCTTATGGCTAGTTTTTAGGATATTTTTAACAATTCTGGAGGGACATGACATAGATTACCCATGGCAATATTTAAACCAGCAAGTGTTAAAATCAGCATGTTACACATACACAGTTCACACAGAAATAATAATTCCAAATAATAATTCATTATATCCAGCAGCTGCCATTCCCACCCAGAACAATCCTTCACCACAAGCTTTGGAGGAGCCTCACTAGGGTTTCTCCTGCCCAGCTGCCTTCACCCCACACTTCTGGAAGCCCACAGAGAGGCTTCTCACAGAGAAGCATGAGGAATTTTGCTGGAAGCACAGGCTGAGCCCCTCAGTCCCATCCCCGAAGAAGAGCCCAGCAGGGAAAGGACTGAGCCCACTTCCCTCCAGGATTTCACTTGTGTTCAACAGGTAGGAAATGTTGTACCTGATCAGCATCCCCAGAGAAGGAGCTCCCCGGGGTGTTTGGTTACAGTACACGCACCTTTAGGTTACAGGAGCATCCAGGGGTTAAGGAGTGGGAACAGCCCTGCAACTGCTCACAGGTATGAGGAAGCCTAGAAATAGAATATTTTTCTGGGTTCCATGGCAGGGTGAGTCCTCCTGCCACTGAGGAGCACAGCCAGGCTGAGGGTGTCCTGCCAAGGCACTGTCCCAAGGCTCAGGAATTACTCTGCTTTGGCCCCCTTTGCAGGCACTAAAAGTGGAGGAGAAAAGGAGGCTCAGGGGGAACCTTATCCCTCTCTACAGTTCCCTGAAAGGAGGTTGGAACCAGTTGGGGATCGGCCTCTTTTCCCAGGTAACAAGTGACAGGACCAGAGGAAACAGCCAGAAGTTGTGCCAGGAGAGGTTCAGGTTGGATATTAGCAACAATTTGTTTATGAAAAGGGTTGTCCAGCCCTGGAACAGGCTGCCCAGGGCAGTATTGGACTCACCATCCCTGGAGGGATTGAAGAGACACACGGATGTGGCACCTGGGGACATGGTTTAGTGGTGGCCGTGGGCAGTGCTGGGTATGCTTGGACTATTTACAGGGCTTTACAACCTAAATGATTCTGTGATCCTATGGCTACAGACCCCACAGTGGGATGGTGGCAGGACCCACCCCTGGGGTCAGGGGAGCCTACAAGGCACCCATGGCTGATGCTTGACTGTTCCCAGTGCCAAGGCTGGAGCACTGATGCTGTGCCAAGTACACACACTGCAGGATACCTTACAGAAAAGGCCAAGAAAAGGCCAAATTTCTGTATTTCAGGGAAACCAGTGAACTGCCCTGTGGAAGGTCCTTATTGTGAACAGAAATAACTCACTCCCTGAGCCACGTTTAAAGGTTGTGCCCCCACTTTAGAAATCAGGAGGTATCTGCAACCACAGAAGTTGTGGGAGATGTGCTCCCACCTCCTGGGACCTGGGCTGGAAGGAGCCACCCCAATATCTCCATGACCTTTTCACATGGCCCTTGTAAAGATAAGGAGGAAGACACTGGTCTTCCAGCTTGTTTCTTTTTGCTTTCAGAGCAGGAGCTGTGAGATGTGAGACAGGGGACCCAGGAGCTGTCCTTGCCACTGCAGTTTCCTCCAAGGGAAGAGGATGTGGAGAACACCCACTGCTGCTCTCCCAAACAGGGGATGGGCACGGCACCCACCCAGCACTGACCTGCTCCTACCGCTTAGAAAGGGTCTGAAAGGGCTCAGCTTCACTCCCTTCACAGAACAACCACCCAGGGCAGGCTGAGCCACCTCAGGGGCACAGTTTCACACTGAACTTGCTGCAGTTCAGCAAACCCCAGGCGGGTGTTGGAGGAATAGGAACCTCAGAAACCGGGGGCTGCAGGCTGTGAGCCCAGCCCTGCAGAAAAACGAACTTGCTACAGTGTCTAAAAACCCAAGAAAACACCCCAGAGCACTCGGGACATGTCCCCTGCTGTGGGCACTCCCAGGTGCCAGCAGGACTACCCCACTGCCCCCTGAGCAGAGCCCAGCTCAGCTTTCTGCTCTGGAAAACAAATTCAGTAAATCGAGAAAAACGATGAGAAAGGCTCATGTTACACTCGATAACAACTTGCTGCCTCCTGTACCTCTGCTGAGCAAACCACCATTTCCTGAACTGAGGTGTCAGGCATGAAATATTTCACATGCTGGAGCAACCGTCACCTCTGCTCAGTGACAAACAGAGCTGCAGCCCTTCCTGGTGCTCAGGGCAGCAATCAGGGCACGTCCTGGGTGCTTCTCGGGGATTCTGCACTTGAGAAGTCTCGGGCTGCTGCAGGAGCACTGCCAGAAGCACCTGTGGGCACCAGGTAAGGCCATGCCTGAAGAACTAGGAAGGTGCTTCCTTGTATATCCTCTTCCCCCCCAGTTAATACAGATTTATCCTCTCCTCTCACTCCACATCTCACCAATGGGGTGAGAAATGACTCAGCTGTTCCTCCTGAGCCCCTGGGACCTGGCAGGCTCATCTCTGCAGAAGCATTTCCTTTAGCTCTTATGCCTCCAGGCACTCATTGATTATGCCACCCAGTAATTGCCAGCAGACACCAGGTCACCTCCTGCTTGGGCCTCCAGTTCACACGGGCTTGTCTGTTCAGCCCCCCATGCACCAACAGGAGCACACCCAGCAGATGGAAGGGATTCTCCCCAGCACACAGCAGATCACACCTAGAACACTGTGCCCAGTTTTGTGTCCCCCCAGGACAACACTGAGAAAATGGAGCAATGAGCCCCAAAACTTGAAGCTCCCAGTACAACCAGGGCACCAAGCCCTGGTGTGAGAGGAGGGGGCAAGGGGATTGTTCTGCTGGAGATGGAGGGGCTGTGGGGACTCACAGCACCCTCCTGCCAGGGGCTCATTGAGAGGGTGGAGCCAGGCTCTCCCCGGGGCACATGGTAGGTGAACAAGAGACAAGGGGGGGAAAGCTGAAATAACAGATTTAGACAGGAAATGGGGGGATGTTTCCTCCTGCAAGGACAGCCAAGCAGTGACACAGCTCACCCAAAGAGGTTTCCAAGACTGGAAACAGCTCAGGGCAATCAGTGACTGACCACAAGTGGGAGGCTGAAATACAGGTCCCTTTCCACATGAACTACCCTACAAGGTACTTCTGCCATGTTCTGCCTGCAGCAACCAGATCCCTGCAGGTGGTGCAGCTCAGGAGAAGCTCTTTGCCTTCCCCTCCTGCCCACTGCACTGATTTACCACCTGTTTTATCATCTTTCTTTAATCAGCAGCTGGCATCAGACTGCACTTTCAAAGAAGGTATTTTCTTGTTCAGTTTTGGTGATGTTTCAGTTAAGGTTTGTGGTAAGTCTCCTGTTCTTCCACACTTCTCTGCCACAGGAATGCCACTATCAGTGGCTGTTCCCTCACCTGGTGCATGTTTCTGTGCTGCAAAGAAGTTCAACAGCATAAAACCTCCAGAAGAGCTCATCTATATCAGTTCCAAGAGCAGAGGTGAATTCCAACAGACTGTACATGGCATTTCTACCAAAGCCGTTTTATACCAGCTATGGCACCCCATAAACTTCAGTGCTGGCTTAATATTTGCTTTATCAAACTCCAAAACCAAGGATTCTAAACTTACTATCCAAGGAAAGATGAAGCATCAATAACAAGAAACACCCACACCCTCTCCCACCAAACCAGGAAATGCTGGACCAAGAGCTCTCACTGAATTGGAAGGGGGGAATTACCTTCCCAGAGTGGTGTTTCTGCTGGAAGATGCAGAGGTCCATCTGCTGCCCTGCTGTTGGCTCCAGAGGGACACCACGGAGAGCACAACCAGCCCTTCTGCCGAGCCCTGAGCAGCTCAGCCTGCCCTGGGCTCTGATGTAGCTGAGCCCACAGGTGCTTTCAATTTCTCAGGAATTTACTTTCTCAAACGATCTAGATGTAAGAACTAAAGCCCAAGAGAACCCGTGCCCTCTAAACAATGTGGAAACCTCCCTGGAGGCACTTTTAGTGTGTGTTATTGCTAGAAAAAGCCACAGTAGACAATTCCTCATTTCACTGAAGTATAGGGGAGCAGAGGACATTTGGCACAGATGAGTTACAAAGAGGCAGTTGGTGCCTGGGAAGTTCTTTTCTTGTTTGCCTGATGGTCCCATTCACACATGGCAGACACTGCCCCATTTGAATGGGAGAACAGAAAAAATAACCACAGAAATGTCCAGTACAGTGGAAACAATAAAATAAAATTATGACGTTCAGTGAAAAGAAAAGGAAAATTTGAAATACTGAAGAAACAAAAAGTAGAAACGGAAAGTCTAGAGCCAGGAGAATTTGGCTTCTGCTATGAATGAACAAAAGAACTCCAAACCCAAAACAAAACAAAAAAACCCAAACCAAAACAAAACCTCAGAAAATTAAAAATAAACAGTTTCATTTTGAGAATGCGACACACTTGATGTGCCAGAGACACATCTGTGCAGGCACCTCCATGAGAATGTATTCCTTGTTTTCCTGTTTTTCAGGGCACTCTATGCTGGCCTTGCATCAGTTCCATCCATGCCAACCCACACCAGGCTGCAGCACCCACTGCATGGAAACCATTGGGTTTTACTGACTTCTCAGGGTAAAGCAGACTCAAACCCACGAGTGGCTGCAGCAGCTTTAAGTCACATGCAGTTGAAACAAGATGAAAACTTCCTTAGATACATTTCTAAAACTCCATTGGAAACCCCTGATCAAGAGCAATTAAAACTACAGGCTCTGGGTTTACCTGCCCTTACTTCTTCACCCAGTGTCCCACTAAATTTGCTTGGGATCTCCTCTCCATCCCCAGGTTATTGGCAAACCAGTGCCTCACCACTGTCTGGACTGCACTTCTGGTGTCTCTCAACCACTTCCATCCTTGGTTAATGAGCAATAAAAAAATCACATTATGTGGTCCAGAGAGGAGCAGATGCACTGCCAGCTCCCGCCTGGCTCTGCTGCCCTGGGAGCTTTGTGTCCACAGAAATGGCTCGATTGGCTCCTTTCCCTTCTCCCTCTGCTAAAAACCATCACTGCAAAGCCCTGGCTGATGGCAGGATGGAGCCACCGAGAGCTGCCCCATGGAAAACCCCAGTGCTGAGCTCAGCTGAAGAGCCACAACCACCGGTTACAACATTCAAATGCAAATGGAAATTATAAACACTCACAGGGTAAACAGCACCACACTGAAGCCTGTAAAAATGCATTGCAGTAGCTCTACTTCCTATTTCCTTTTCCTCACAGCTCCACAAATAATAGCTCCAAAGGTCAGGGGGCTTTTCAGGACAGCTGCTGTAATCAGGCTGCTGCAGGGCTGCTGAGCGCTCAGGAGCCACTGCCCAAAGACCCACCACTCCACAGGATCATCCTTCAGGCTGGAAAAGCCCTCTGAGATCTGTGGCCAGAGCCCTGCAGATAGCAGAGTAAATATCTTACTCTTGCCGGCAGTCATAAAAATGTATTTTGTAGGAAGGCAATAAATGCCCATCTGGAGACAAAACACAACAGGAACATCAAAGGTTCATTTAAAATAGCTGAAGTATATGTTGGTCCACAGCTCAGTAATCCTTGGCAAGCAACTGGTGAGACGGCTTGGAGCCAGTGAGAGAGGCAGTATGAGGAAATGGGAACTGAAGCAGTATCTGTGATGGGAAAAGAGAAGTGGGTCGGATGTTTCTCAGCTGGTTTCACATCCAACCACCTCCTTTCACGCACCATCACTCCTGCTTTATAAGGGATGGGACAAGGAGAGGTTGGCACCAGAGCACAGCTTGCCCAGGGTATCAGGAAACCATTGCCCAGGGACTGACTCGTGGGGCACTTCTTGTGCAAAACCCTCAGGCTGTGAGCAGGGACTCTTGTGCTGGTTGTGGCTGTGGCATCTGCATTGCCTCCCTCACCGCCTGTGGGGGTGTGGGTTTGTTTTGGAATAGCCAAGTCCATGGGAGGGTTTATGTTTCTGCTTTCTTGTATTTACATATAAACAAACCACTTCAATGTATACCAGCTCCACATCAGCCAGCAGAACAAAGCCCCAGATGTATGCAGAGATACTGGGCTGGCTTTTATTCCTAACATCTCCACCCAGCAGGGACTCCCTCTTTCTTTCTATTGAAAATATTGGATGTACCTTATTTAAAGATACATTTGGAGAGGCTGTTTATTTCAAGTGTTTCCTCAGAACCAATTTTTAACTGGTATTTTCACCTATTGGCAGCTTTATAGAACCACGGAATGGTTTGGCTTGGAAGGAACCTTGAAAGCCCACCCAGTTCCAACCGCCCCCACGGACAGGGACACCTTCCCCATGACCATGTTCCTCAGAGCCTCATCCAGCCTGGCCCTGGACACTTCCAGGTCTGCCATGCAAGGTCTCACAGCACTGGAACACTGGGGGTCCTGTGCAGTGTCTGGGGGCTTCACCCAGAGCAGCCTTTTACCTTCCATCAAAGACAAACCTGGAGTCTCCATGACCATGAGCTGGGGCAAAATGTGTGGTGCAAAGCAGGAAAGCTGCAGAGCTGGAAGGGCAGGACCATGCAGGGCAATCAGAGCAGGACACATGGGTTTGTCCACCCAGCGAGAGCACAGCTCTGTGGGGACGCAGCAGTGCAGGAAGGGCTGAGCAGGACCTGAACTCGGGCTCTGTGTTGTGGCCCCAGCTTCAAACACAGAACAAGGTGATGCAATTCACCACAGGTTCATTTTTCATAATCTTTTATCAGAGTGGTTTAGAAACACCAGCAGAGTCTGGTGAGGAGTGGTGTGGTGACTGAACTCATCCTCACCTCGAAGCAGCCTGGGAAATACTAACCACAGACTTGAAGTCAACACATCCACAGCCACAGGGGTTTTATCTTTTTTTCTTTTTTTTCTCGTCTTTTTTTTTTTTAGCTCATCAGCCATGATACTTTTTATAACAGCATTTGTAACACTGCAGAAAAGAAGAACCGAAATTTCCAGAGGTGCATTTTATGCATTACAAAATAGGGTTTCCTCCACTTTCCTATTTTAAATTTGACTTTTGCTGTATTCCAGTAGAATACTCAGCTTAAAAGGAGCTCTATAATGGCATATATGACCTAATGTTACATGTATAAAGGAAAAATGACTCCTGCCAACACCTCTGAGGACATTCATATACTAAAACATGCATTCTCCGTTCCCAAAACATGTTTTATTTAAATTTATTTTTAACACCTTTAATTTTTAGTGCAGCAGCCACATAATCTCTAGATAGTATCTTACTAGTGTATAGTACTATACTTTAGGATAATAAACTTTTTGGGAGTTGCACAGATAGGTAAGTGAGGACGCAGAGCCTGATATGAGACAACTAGTCCCTGGTTCAAACCTCCTTAACACAGTCTAACAGGCCCAGAAAAACCAAATAATTAAGATACAATTATATACATTCATGTCCCCATATATCTATGGGAATATGAGATTTATTGTTCTAAGACAGAAAAGCCAATTTCTAATGCATCAGGTGGTTCCAGGAAGGCCAAGAGATGCCCTGAAGAGAGGAATTAAAGTGGGATGGATTAGTTCAGCAGAGGTTGGGCTTTATTTCCTGTTGGCAGAGGAGGCCCTTGCTGGGGGCTCCTGACTTCGAGCATTTGGCCACTGAAGCCCAGAGATGGTCTGATAATGATCTTGGTCAGGTCAGAGTCTGCAAATCAGTGAAGACAAATCACACCGATGTGTGAGCAAGGCCAAACCTCTGACAGCCAGACAATGGAGGTGGAAAACATCCTTCATCCCATTCCAGCACAGCTGGGTGCCAAGGTGGGTGGCTGGTTCCATCCAAATGATCCACTCCCACACTCCTGGAGTGCCAACATTCCCAAAGCTCTGACATGGAGCACCATGGGCTCTGTCCTGGCTGCAGGACGCACAGGAAATGCCAAAATCAAGAGAGGAATCTTTACCAGTTGCAGAGCACGTGGCTGCAAAGCTCAGCTCGGATTCAGGACCAACTGACACATCTTTATTGCACTTCTCCTGTGGTGTCCCCTTGTCACCTCAGACTCCCAAGTGAGAGCTGTCCCACCACGGCTGGAGCTTTGGGCGTGCAGAGCATCCTCTGCTGCTCCATGAGAACCACAGCGCAGCTTCCAGGAGGGGAGGGTGCCCTGCCTGGCCTTCATCCTGTGCCTCTTCAGCCACAAACCACGTACCAATGCTGTAAGGAAAGGGACAATGTTAATATATTGAATACTACTGTATTTCTACATCAACTTACAGAAAGTATTCCTTCTTTGCCAAAGTGTATTCATTTCTTCACGTGTTGCTGCTCACTCTCCCTGCAAGTGTGTATATAAACATGTATTTACCACACTGGCCTAAAGGCAGCTGCCAGATGTTACCTGGGATATGTTTTATCTTCTGCCACTGACACTTCTGCCTACACCCTCCCATCTCACAGCCTTATTCTGGCTACATCAGAATTACCCATATTCCTATTTCATAAGTTAGTTATCCTGTACAAAGATCAGTTATTTATCCATACAAAATGTTTAGAGATGAAAGGCAACATGCCAGTCAGGGACAGGACAGCCTTGAAGACTCAGAGCTGCACTGCCTGTAAAAATGGCTGATGACAGCAGATGGACTTTCCTCAGCCACAAGGTACACAAAGTATATCCTGTAATTTCCTTACAATTATTATTTTTTGCTGGTTGAGGTAGTTCCTTCAACAGTAACGAAAAGAAAAAGTAAGAAATAGCTGCTGTGAACTCCAGGACAAGCCCTTGCAGGAGCTTTATCACCTCTCCCCCAGTTATAATATGCTGGGACTCACTCCTGCATTGTCCTGGGAAGAGCTGCACTCTTATCCTGGATTTACAGGGCTTCACACCGTGTTTAGGCTGAATGTCCCTGGACAACACGCATGGCTGGTGACAGTCCTACTTGTTTATGCACCTACAGGAAAGCCACAGAGACTGGCATTGCTCCCATGGCATCTGCCACCTGCACCTCGTCCCCACCAGCGCTGGAGACTGGCAAGGAACAGCTCATGAACACACAGGAATCCCTCAGCTGCATCAGGAAACAAGATGAAATCAAATACTTTAATGTGCAGAGCATTGTTTGCCTCAAATAACTAAAACAAATGTTGAAATAGGAGTTGTTTGGGACTCTCTCACCTCAGCAGTTTTGCTTCAGAAAGCATGAGTTAGATCAAAAGGGAATTTCCCACAAGTGTACTTGAATTTTGCTTGAATCACCCCATATAAAAACAAAATGAAAATAAAATATTTCAGTTGTTTATTTAAAAAAAATCCCGAGACACCCTGCCCAGTTTTGGTGTTCAGGAGCACCATGGTGGGTGATTGTTCCCAGAGTGGGCTCATGGAGACCCTTCTATGCTGTAATTGGAAAGGGTGACAAAACCCCTGAACATTTGGATATTCAGCTTCATACCTGACAAATTCTTTTCCCTCCACTAATGCCCAGTAGCTCACTCATGAGGCAGGAAAAGGAGAAAGCATTGAGACCAACAGTGACACAGCACCACTAGTACTAACAAGTTGAGTCCCAGTCATTATGTCAAAATTTCCTGTGCAGATTGTGTTCCATTGCTTATGGTGTTGGTTTTTTAAAAGTTGATGCAATCACCTTTTGAGCCCATCTAAAGACAAGCCAACAAATGTGAGCTGACCTCCAAATCCAAGCTGAAGTCCAAACGTGCCAGCTGTTAAGACAGGTGAATTCCTCAGTGCAGACTGAGCCCTCCCCATGAGCTGTGGCACCACGTTTCTCTGTCACCCCCTGCCCCTCCCAGTGCAGCAGCAGCCACAGTTCTCTCAAGCTTTTCTCACCACCAGCCCAGTTTTCAGAGCTATTTTTGGCACCACTGCTCTGCACCAGCCAAGTTCTCAGACATATTTGCGTGATCTTTTAGAACTTCCTCCAACTAGTGTTTTATTTTTTATTCCATCCTGAGCTCAACATTTTTACTCTTCCCAGGTCAACCAGAAGGCATCTTGCCTTGGCATCGTTCCTATCTGCCTGGCCCAGTCACAGCAGTTTTTATGATCAGTGCCAGCTCCTCAGTGGGTGGAACAGAGTGGGAGGAGGGGACATGACTTATTTTGTAAAAGCTTATCAAAAACTTGCTGTAGAGCAAACTCAGCCCCTTCAGAGCTAAAAGGACAAGGATTTGGGTGATTCCCAGTGGAAGGCAGCTGTCTGCTGGGTGCCTGCTTTGCAGACTGAAGGCAATGGAGGGTCCTGAGGGTCAAGGGCATCACCAGAAGACAAAAAAAGCCATTATCCCATCCCACTCTACTCAATGCTTGCCAGGCCACACCTGGAATGCTGTCTTCAGTGTGGTCCCCACAATACAAAACAAGATGTGGACAGGCTGGAGAGGATCTAGAAAAGGTGGTCCAAGGACCAGGAAGTTGCTGTAAGTGCTGGATACTTTTGTAATTCAGCTGGTCATGGTGCTGAGCCATCTTGTCTTGAGGGTGCTTTTACCAAGAGAGGTTAAACCAGATGATTCTTGAGAGCCCTTCCAACATGGGATTCTGTGATTCTACTTTTCTTCCCATTCCTATTTTTCACTCCCATCTGAGCCTGCACTGGGGTCCCTGTCCTGCTGAGACTTCACTGAGCACCTGGGGTGTGCCAAGGCTGTGAGGTGCTGAACGTGGAGGGAACGGGGAGGAAATGGCACTGGGGGGTGTCAGTGCAGAGGCACCATGAGCAGACACACCAACAACCACACCAACAACATCCTGCCAAGCTCCTGACAGAAAGCTCCATTCACTGACAGCCCTGCAGATCCCCAGGGTGAGCCCTGTGGTACTCACAAGGTCCATGCCAGTCTGGGATGCCCCTCAAGCGAGGGCAGACATCACACTGTCCATGCTGGTACCCTAAGGAAGCACCAGGCACAGGCTGGGAGCAGGCTGGAGGTGCCAGTGCTACTGGGACATCCTGTGCCAGTGCCTCACCACCCTGACAAGGAAGAATACTCAGTGACATTATTTTGGGCCCTGCAGCTCCTAAGCCAGGCTCAGCTCCCGGCCCCAGGCAGGGCAGGGCTGCAGCAGGGACAGGACACAGCCAGCAGCTACTGCAGCCCTGAGGAAGAGCTGAGTCAGCCTCAGCACATGATAAACTGTTGAATGATATTTTCAGTTTCTTCTGGTTCTAATAGAAATGCAGCTGTGGAGAAATCACATGATGCCATGCCCTCCCAAGAAAATCCCAGATGGATATGCATCATTTGGAGTAAAACCCATCCTCTCCCTTATTACCCAGTTACCTTAAAATGTTAATTGCAGCATTTCTCAATAGCAAATGCAATTCCTAAGCTCCTGTTTTCCAGGATAGCCCAGACACCAAGTGAGGGCAGAGCTGAGGATGAGATGAGCTCTTGTTCAGAGCACCCCACGAGCAGGGAGACCTCAGCCCTGTAGCTCTGAAGGTGCACAAGAAAGTAAGAGCCAACTCCAGGGCAATGCCATGAGAACAATTAACCAGAAATGGGAAGGAGTTAACCACAGAAAGATGCCTTTGGTGCTTCCTGCCAGGATTACAAATGCCAGCAGGGGAATCAATGCATCACTGAAGCCCCCACTGGCTTCACAGCATTTGCTCCTTTATCTGTAGCACTTTGCCAAGTGAGCCTGATCCAGCCCCCAGCCAGTCCTGATCCCACACCTGCACAGATGCTTTCCTGGACATCTTGCAGGTCTGTTTCTGTTTTTCAGCCTTTCCACTCTTTTTCAGAGCTTACAATCTCTGTGCATGCCATGGCCCAAAGCCCTGACTCTGAAGCACCACAGGCATTTTTTTGCACCTCCTCTTTTGTGCTCAGCATCAGCTCCTGTTAGAAATTCCCAACAATTCCCAGAAGTTTCCAAGTAGTTGCCACTTCTGCAGGCAAGACATGATGGGCAACAGCTTGTTCCTTGGGGCTGTTGGAAGAGCTGCCAGTGGTGCCCATGGGTGGAGCACACCCAAAACTTTCCCATTCCCACCTTTCCCATGTAACAAACCCTTTCTTTCCAATTCTCTTGAGAATTTCTGTAGGAATAATGTTTCATCTCAGGAACACCTGAGTATCTGTTATCACTGATTCATTCTAGCAGTTAAATTAAAACAACAAAGCAAAGCTGAGAGTGTGGGAAAACCTTGGCTGCCTGACTATCTGCCTAAGAAACTCAGATAATTTCATTCACCTTAATCATCTGAATCAACAATATGATGAAGGTCATGGGGGGAACTGCTCAACATCAACAGGAAGCCCAAACATGCTTAAAGCAGATTAGGATCAGGAAACGTGCCACTATTTGCTTTTCCTCTCTGTCCTGTACTTCCATCACCTCTAAATCAGAAACACTGACATTTTTCCAAGCCTACAGTTGCATTCTAAACACTCCATTAATGATTATTGAGAGGTTCAGGAGAGCCAGAGCCCTGGGAAGCACCGAGGTCAGTGTGAGCTTGGGCTGCAGGATTCCTCTGTGGGCAACCCTGGGTGCAAAATAAGCTCCAAACCAGGGGAGGGAAGTGCTCTGGAAACAAATGAGAAAGGCAAAAAGCTACAGCAAACTACCTCAGAGGGTGTCCCAAATATCCCTTTTCCAATTTATTATTGCATGGGTTGTTAGAGATCCATAAGGGAGGGATTTATTTCCCCCTCACTACCTGGAAGTCAGAATTACATTTCTTCCTGTTGCTGGAGTTTGGGACAGGAAAAGATACTCCACATGGCAGCTGGAAGGATTATTACAGGGTCAAAATAGTAAGACTAAATTAAAGCTAAATTATATACATAAGACTCGGAAATGTTGGCTGTAGCACAACTGCAAACCCAAACTGTGAGGTGCATTTGTTAAATAATCATAATTAAATTAAATATATCTCCATTAGCAACTTATTATGCTGTAGAGCAGGATGGTTCAAATTTTTATGAATGCATTCTTTACATCAGAGTAGTCTCTGTGTACTCAGCCCAGCAGTCAAAATTATGATTGCTATTAGGCTGCAATTAATTGGGTATGAAGCACTCTGCCCACTTCGTTGTGTAAGCACCAGAACAAGCCAAAACTTTGCTGCCAATCTGCCTTTTCACTTGCAGCCATTATTTGCATTCCAGGAAAGTTCCCTGGGTGATATTTCTCATGTTCAGTGGGTTAAGCTCTGCTGCAGCTTCCCGTGACAGAACTAAAACCCTCCAGCTTTGCCAGTGTGCTGGCACAGGGTGCACACTCCAGCCTTGCTTGGCCTGAGTTGTTTCTTTACCCTGAACACCCCAAAACTGCCCCTCAGCTCTGCACGTCTGTGCTGCTTCCCCCTGATTTATGGGAAGCAATATTTTACATCCTGATGACTCAAGGCTCACACAGCACATCGTAACTCCTTTTTTATGGCACAGTGACCCTTTACCTGGCCCTCCACCCCGCAGGGTTAAGGTGACTGTGGACACTCCTTAACCCAGTTATCCAGTGACAGCACGGGGTTCTGCTGACCCACACAGGCACACACAGCTATCTCCAGCTCCCTGTGTGCACTGAGCTCTCTCTCATTCCCTTAGTGTCAGGTTTTCCAAGTTACACTGAAGCCATACAGGATTTGATTATGCACTCCAAGATACAACAGCAATAACAACTGATCACGGGAGCAGGAATCAATCACCCAGCAGTGGAACCCCATGTTTACCTCCTCACCTGCCTCCTGCCAGCTCTCTGTGCTTGCATCATCATCAGAGAGTCATAAACACAGAGTGGTTTGGATTGGAAGGGGCCTTAAAGCTCCTTCAGTGCCACCCCCTGCCACGGGCAGGGACACCTTCCACTGTCCCACGGTGCTCCAAGCCCTGTCCAGCCTGGCCTGGGACACTTCCAGGGATGGGGCAGCCACAGCTTCTCTGGGTAACTTGTGACAGATCCTCCCCATCCTTAACAGCGAGAATTTCTTCCCAATGTCCAATCTAACCCTGTCCTCTGGCAGTTTGAAGCCATTCCCCCTTGTTATATCACTCCATGCCCCTGTCAAGAGACCCCTTCAACTTTTACATTTGCTGATCAGCTTCAAACCAGCATTAAAGGCAACAACGGATACTGCTACTTTTTTTTTTCCTTTGTTTTTTAAATTTCCTTAGCAGGGTGTGTCCTCCAAGATCATAATACTGACAAAGGAAAGTTTCTCTAGCAGGGACTGGGTCCTCAGGGCTGTCTGTGCTCTGCAACACGATCTGTTCTTAGAAACGCCACAGCCAGGAGGAAACCAGACACGTTCGCAAACGGGTCCAAATCAAACATGTCAACATTGCAAGCCCCAACAAACAAAAACTCACTTGAAAGCTACAATCCTTCCTGCTGAAGGCCACAAAACAGTCACGTTCTAGGGCTCACCTTCCCCGGGTGAAAAGAGCCTGAGTGTCCCCAGCCACCAGTGCCCAGCCTGCACCAGCAGCACCAGTCTGGCTCCTGCACTGGGGCCACACTGCACACTGGGATGGCAAAACTCCCCTTGGACATGCTCAGGGGCACAAACACAGCTGCAAGGTCTGCCAGGTAACCCAGCCTTGCAACTGAGTGCACTTATAAGGTGCTCTGACAAGTCTGGCTCTGTGTCTCCAGTGTCATGGGGACCTGGATGCTCCACTCCAGCATAACTGCCCTCTGATGGGAAGCAGGGCACAGGGAGAAGGGAACAGGGTGCCTCTGATTTGACATGGACACCCAAGACTAGGACTCCTACAGCCCCCCAGCAGCAGCTACAGATACAACTCCCAGTACTCTACCTGTATTACTGACATAAAAGAATAGTCTCAGCCACCAGGGATTTTTTTTCTTTTTCCCTCATCATGTTTCCAAGGCAAAAGAACAAACATTATCAAGCACATTTGCTGACTGTGATAGAGAAAAATCCTGTCACTGAACACTCACACAGGTTTTGTTGTCCCTTGCTCTGTGTAAGCCCTTAGTTCTAAAAGAAGGAAAGCAGACAGGATAAATTACAGAGGAAGATGTACATCAACAAATAGATAAATTTGTTTCTTCCCAAAACTGTCTCGATTCTGTTTATACTGGCTGGGAAACAGCATCCTCTGTTCTCCTTGAACAAGAAACAACCCCCAGGCTAATGATGACATTCCCGTATCAAGGTCACAGGCCTGGTTTGGGTGCAGCATGCACTGAATGTTGGAGCCAGGGCAGAACTCAAAACCTTATTTCAAATGCTCTGAGGATCAACAATTAAAATATTTTGCTGAACTGGAGAAAAAGCACTTAGGGAATGTTTTCCTCTCAAAAGGAAGGAGAAAAGCTTGTGGCTGGTCTTGATACTCTTGCAGAGGAAGTGGCAGGGCGAGCTGTGCTGCAGCACAAAGCTCCTCTCCACCCGGGTCAAACCGGGACTTTGCTCCATGTCCTTCGGGCTCCACCCAAGCAGGAAGGAGGGCAGTTAAAAGGGAGAAGGGATGGCTCACTGCTCAAACCAGTCTGCAAAAGCAAAAGTTGTTTCCCAGCTGAGAAACTCACCTGGGGTGTCAGTGCCTTAAAATAGCAGCTGTGACTGCAGCGCAAACAGGGCACTCCCGTGCCGGGGATGCAGGCAGGGTGACAACCCTTCCTTGCTTAGAACCCAACCTAAACCTCCCCTGGCACAACCTGTGGCCATTTCCTCTTGTCCTATTGCTTGTTACCTTGGAGAAGAGACTGACCCCCCATGTCTCCACCCTCCTTTCAGGGAGCTGTAGGGAGCAAGGAGGTCCTCGCTGAGCCTCCTTTTCTCCAGGCTGAGCCTCACCAGCTCCCTCAGCCACTCCTCATTGGACTTGTGCTCCAGATCAACCTCCGGGTCCATTGTCCTTCTCTGGACATGCTCCAGCACCTCAGTGTCTTTCTTGTCATAAGGGGCCCAAAACTGAACGCAGGATTCAAGGTGTGGCCTCACCAGTGCCCAGCACAGGGCAACAGTCACTGCCCTGCTCTCTGCACAGCAGGAGCTGGTTTTATTTGCATTGTATATTTGATATAAATTAAAGTTCTGTTGGAGCCAGCTCTTCCAAAGCTCCTTCAAGTGCTGAAGGTCCTCCCATGTGGATGCTTGTTATCACCAGGCTCCCACACACTGCACTCTTATTAACCACAACACTTGTCCAGAGGAAGATGATGCAACAACTGCATGGGAAATGTCAGCTATTTTGTACAATGCTGTTTATTGTTTCAGAAAAGAGATTTTCAGAATGGAATGGTCACTGCCATGTTTACTTACCTCCTCAAGAAGGCTTTTGGCTGTGCCTTTTCTTTCCTGTAAGGGAGGGGAAAACATCAGGATGCGAAAATTAGTGCATGTCAGTGCAGCAGAGAAATGAAGCAGGACTGGTCCTGACCCAGCTCCAGCTCTGGCTTCTCCCGGGGGCTGAACTCCAAGGGTTGAGCAGATAAAACAATCCGTTTCTCTATCTAATCTCAGCTGCATTATCTCAGCACAAACACACAGTTGGTTTCTCCACTGCTCAGTTAAACTCCCTCTCGGTGCTGCCTGGGGTGCAGACAGGGCTGGGGGAGCTGGTCCATCCTCCACTGGCATTGCTGGCAGGGGTGGCATTGCTCTCTCCCAGGAAAGGAACTTTGACCCTTGTAAATAACTCATTTGGAATTAAAAAGTCTGCCTGCTTTCTTTTCTGTAACTTCCAGTTACCCTTCTCTCAGAAAGGGCCTAGAAACAGTTCAGCTTCAGCAGCTCCAGCCAGGGCCACCATCACTGACCTCATGCCATGACCACATTCCATCACACATCAACAGAGAACGGATGCAGCGGGATTTGGGCTGCTGAGGACAAACATTCCTGCAGCATCTCACGGGCTGGTCCAGATGGGCAGGGATGGTGACAGTCTAACTCAGGCACACTGACACCTTGGTAAAACCAATTTCAGAAAGGCCAGTTCGGTGCTTCCCATCAGGGGGTGTCACTGCCTAAAGAGGCCTGGGGGTAGTTAGAAGGCTGCAATTAGCAGGCAGCAATTAGCAGGCAGCAATTAGCAGGCTGGTGGCAGGACCATGCAGCCTGTCCCTCAGCATCACGGCTCAGCAGGACTGGGGCAGGGTGAAGCCCAGGACTTGTGCATCTTTGGTCTCCAAGGATCACAGCTCACATTCCCCAGGAAGGAGCAATGCCATTTTTTAAGCCTGTAGGTAAACAAAAAAAAAACAGTCTTTAGGTGTTCAGAGTACAACTAAAGCTTTTCAACTGGCGTTACAGGAAACCCAGACAAGAGAGGGCAAAAGCTCAAAGTTTGTCACCTCCAAATCTCCCTATTCTGCACCTTTCACCATCAGACGGTGCAAAGGCAAAAAGCTGTTTTATCTGTGGAACCATGAGCTGCTGAGCCACGGCCAGGGGTCGGCAGCCACCTCTGATCCACCCAGCACTGTGCGAAGAGAACATGGTATTTAAGACGATTCCTTTCCTGTTACACACTGGGAGAACTGGTCTTGCAGCCCTTCAGTCGTGCTCATTTGCTGATGGAAAACAAGGTGTTTGTAAGGGAAAGCCAGTAAGTGGATTCTATTCAGCTTAATAACTGTGTTAATTGTAGGAGATGAGCACCATTTAAGTTGTATAACTACAATCTCCTTAAGTAGGGTTCACTTAAAACAAAGTATCTCACTCCTGAAACCACTTTTTCTTCAGCAGCAGGTCGGTGTCCCACCCAAGAGCTGGCAGAGGTAAAGAGAGAGCGGGAGCTGCCTCGAGGCTCTTCACCACAACCACGAAGGTCAATAAAGTCCCACAAGGCGCTCCCTTTTCTCCAGGGACACGGTCTCAGCTGGGCAAGGCGTATTTGGGCAGAATAAGTGTAAACTGGGGACACATTTTGCTAAAATGGATGTAAAGGCTCTGTAAGGCAAAGGGGGCTGTCCCAAGCAACTCTGAACTCACTGAGAACTTTTACCAGCAGCTTAATTGCCACTCAGGTGAGGACACCCGACATCTCCATTGCCTGTTTCTTCCATCAAATCCACCTGCAGTTTTTCACCAGACTCGGCCAACATCTGCTCTCCTGCAGGCCCCTCTTCTGCATCTCTTCTACAAATAACCCCTTCCAGGTTCCCTCCTCTCTCCCAGGCACCAGAGCTCCGCCTGCATTTGCTGCCCAGCGATCTCCCCACAATGCTCTAGAGCACTTATGTATTGAGAAACCTGAAGCATTTAAAAAATGACTATATTTGCTGTTTTGAAGCTGTTGCAGCTGAGCTGGGTCCAGGACAGGGCTGTGTCTGGCAGAGGTTCATGCGTGCCTGAAGCGATAAGTGCTGCTGCTGCAGGAGCCCGAGATGGGACAGGAAAGGGTGGGATGGGTGTCAGAGACAGAACAAGCCACGACAAACACGAGGCAGGAGCCTGGAACTCCTGATGAACCAGAGAGGCTGCCAAGGGGACTGCAGAACTCTGGGGTCACGAAGGAGAAAAGCCCCCCGGAGCTGCCTGGCACATGTCACGAGTCGCAGAGAGACACAGATCCAGAGCCAGTTGTGTTTTTCCTGGTTTTATCCATCTTCCTTTCCAGCCATGCTGCAGCTCTTTGCTGTCACACCACAGACCTGAACCTGATCTCCAGCCCTGGGGACAAACTCAACACGGGGGTGCAGCCAGTGGTTTGGCTGGTACCCTGTGAAAGGGTCCCAACTTGGAGATGTGGCTCCCACCCTCCAGCTCAAAGCCCCTGCTGAAGGCTGATTGTGGCTCCTAGAGATAAAAAATGGGCAACAACAAAATGGATCCATGTCCAGGCTTTGAGAACAGGGGGCTGGCACCAGGGAGTTGGCACCCTAAGGGTAGGAAAGTCCTTGTGGGCACAAGTTTGGAAAGGGCTTAGGGAGGATGGCATAGACTCCCTCGTGCCTGTCAAAGAGCACAGCTATTGTGTACAGCAAATATTGGGATTAAATTGAAACACAGAAACATTCTGTCGAGGACGAGGGACAACTGCCAGCTGCCCTTTCCACAGGTGAGAGAAAAGGAGGTAAGTAAAATGAAGTGCAGGGAAGGGCAAAGGGACTGGCAGCAAACCACAAGTGCATCCATGCACTCAGAAAAGCTCTGGCACAGGACTTTGATTCCAGAATGGTAAAACAGAGCTCAGTGCATTCATTTCTTTCTGACAGTTCTGATAGGACCAGCAGCTCTCTACCTGAGATGTTCCTCCAAGACCTCTTGGAGCTGCTGCTCCTCTCCCAGGCTCCTGAGGACCTGGAAGCTCTTCAGGGTGCCCAAGTCCCCCATAAGCAGAAAGTGTTGGGGTCTGTCAGCTGAGCCTCTCTCACAAACCCCTCCCTTTCAGACCTCCTCCAGATGCAGAGTCTGCTCTGACCTGTCAGGCAATGGCAGGTGTCTCCAATCTCTGAGAGCACATGGAGTGTGTGACTGTGGGGCCTCCTTGGCTGAACTTTGAGCATCTTCTCTCACCTCTGAACCTCATTCAACACCTCCACATGCTCAGGCTCTACAGGCTCCATATCCTCACCCTTGCGCCAGGCACTCAGAGAATCCTTCCCAGGGGAGTTGGTACTGATAATCACACTGGGGGATGGAAAGGGAAGGCAGGAGAGGAGCCTGCATGGCCTTTGGTCCACATCATCCTTGAGCAGTGCTGATGTGACCATGGCTGGTTCTCATTGCTGCAGACAGCTGAGTTCACCATCAGGGCAGTGTAAGGGCAGTATCAAGTGGTGGTCGCTTCTGTCTTGTCTTGAGTGGACATTCCCCACCACCACGGCCAGGAGGGATGGCAGCACAGGGGCTGGGACAGCAGGGACCCCTGGCAGCCACCAGCGAGCCACCAGCACGTTCAGAGACACTGCAGGGTAAGGCAGTCAGAGGTGGAGCCCAGCAAGGGATGCAACAATTCGTGCTGCCACCCAGAACTCCACCCAGCCTGCCAGGGGCTGCTCCGGGGCAGCTCCTCTAGCCAGCACCCAGGGCCACCTGCAGGTCCCGCGGGTGCCACTGCCCTCTGCAGTCCCCAGAGGAACACGCAGCTCACCTCCACACAGGACATCCCTTCTGTCCTCTCCTCCCATCCTTTCCTCACGTGGGCTTCCTTACGAAATTCCAGTCCAGAAGATAAGTCATCCAAAGAAAAATGTTTACCCACAGTGGGGACATCAGGATCAGCACTGGGGGAAGGAAGGTCCCTGTCCCGTGCATTGCCCCAGAGTGTTTGTCTGACCCTGCAGCCTGGCAGTGCCTGCAGGGTACCTGTGCTAGGTCCATACCTGGGGCCAGCACGTGCCCTCTGTTTCAAAGCGAGCAAATGTGAACATGTGAGCTCGCACTGACAGCCAGGCCAGTGGTGGGAGCAGGGGCTGGACACAGCCTGCCTTTCCAGGCACCTCCTTGGCTGGGGGGGATCTGCAGCACCCATTTCTGCTCGCTCAGACACCCTTTGCAGGAGAAGCTGAAGGGTGTTGCTTGCTCTTCACTAGCCCGCTGATGGACTGGGGGAAAGGCAATTCCTGGGCATGGCCTCAGCTGGTCCGTGTTGAGGGTTCTGTTCTCAAAGGGAAAACAAAGATCACAGCTGTTGCTAAAGGAACAAACAATTTCATGTGCCAAGGTACAGGGAAGGCCTGGGGCACTCAGCTCCACAGCAGCTGCCTCTGGGGACCCTGTCATCACCAGTCTCCATCCTCAGCAACTCCTAGTCTAGTCTTAGTCCAGACTCAGCCTTACTCCAGCTCATACAATTCCACTGATCTCGGCTAAATCCACATCTATTTCTCAGCCTCTTGAGGTTCCTGACCTTGACCTATTCTCCTTGCTCTGGCTCCACCAGCAGCAGTGTGTACCAGAGCTGCAATGAGTACTTGACTTGAGATAGACTAGAAGGATATCAAGCTTATAGTTTATTATAATTTGTGCATATCAGTTTATATTTGGGCAACAGCTCTTTACACAATCTCTTCTCCTTTCCCAGATATAATTTCCTTGCTGGAGCTGAGAGGGAGGCTGGGTGGGCAGTGCTGCTCCAAGGAAAGTTCACCAGAACTACAGCCCTCTGACAGCCAAGGGTCAGTCCTGGCCTCCCTCTTGGCTGGAAGAAAATAAAGGAATACAGAAAGGAAAGCCAAGCTGAGGCTGACATCCAGGACGGAACATTTTCAGCTCAAATAACTGAGGCTGGCAGAGAGTTATAAGCAACTGGAAACTCAAAAATAGGAACTTACAGTGGGGTAAACTGACCCATCAGAGCACTGGGCATCAGGCAGAGACCTGCAGTTCAGGGAACACATGCACCACAGAGACATCCCAAACACAATCCCAGAACCACTGAATGGTTTGGGTTTGAAGGAACATTAAAGCTCATCCAGTGCCACCCCCTGCCCTGGGCAGGGACACCTTGCACCGTCCCAGGTTGCTCCAAGCCCCTCCCAAACTGGCCTTGGACACTGGCAGGGATGGGGCAGCCACAGCTGCTCTGGGCAGCGTTTTACTACCTCTAAGTGATAAATACATGTAAAGAACAGTCTTTCAGAGGCTCCAACGGGAGCTCACAACACCCGGCCGTGGGGCGCAGGACGCGGCGGGACCCGGGGGCGGCCGGAGCGGGGGCAGAGGGGGCTTCACCCCCGGCCCACGCCGACCGGGCAGTGCCCGCCCCCACCTCGCACCTGCCCGCGGAGCAGCAGGAGGAGGAGGAGGAGGATGGCAGATCCAAGAGACCGGGAAGGAACCCGGCGGCAGCTGCTGCTCCATCCCCGCTGCCTCCCCGCAGCCCCTTCGCGGGGCATCCCCGCCCCTCTGCCCTCCCGGACCCGGCTCCTCTTACCCTTCTCATCGCCCCCGGCCCCGCTCCGGCCGCGGCCCCGCTCCGTGTGACGGCGCCCGGCGCTTTCGCTTTCCCTTTGCGGCGAAGGAGGGGCGGCCGGGGCCGCCCCCGGGCAGGGGCTGGGGCGGGGGCAGCGCGGGGGTCCGGCGGGGGTAGGGGGGACTGGCCCAGGGCAGGGGGCACGGCAGGCGAACCAGCAGGGACTGGGGGCACGCCGGGGCTGGGGCAGAGCGGGGAGCCCGGCCGGGGCAGGGGGCACGGCTGGGCTGCGGGCAGAGCGGGGGGCCCGGCCGGGGCAGGGGGCACGGCTGGGCTGCGGGCAGAGCGGGGGGCCCGGCCGGGGCAGGGGGCACGCCGGGGCTGGGGCAGAGCGGGGAGCCCGGCCGGGGCAGGGGGCACGGCTGGGCTGCGGGCAGAGCGGCTTCTCCAGCATCCCATGACCCGTCCATCCCTTCCCCTGCGCCCGCCCGCGATGCTCCCCTGCCCTCCCCGCCCCTGCAGCAGCGCAGGTGAGGAGGCACCGAAGGCACCAGCCACGTAGATGTGGCACTTGGGGACACAGTTCAGTGCTGGGCTGGGCAGTGCTGGGCTAACAGCTGGACTCGATGATTCTGGAGGGCTTTCCCCACCTGAGCGGTTCTGGGAGCCCCTGTAGTTCCCACAGGGTGATTCACCTCTTGGAGTAGAAGCACTCGGAATAACGGGGGGGACTTTTGTCTATTGGAAAGCTGCGGTCCCACAACAGCAGAGCTCCCTCTGACCAACCCTTCTCTGCAGCTTGAGCAGGAGCCACAGAACTCTGGTGCCTTGGGTAAAGCTATTGGAGCACTAAGAGTTCTGAGGGCTAAGGAGAATTAATGCCTAAGTCAAAAGGAAATGAACTTGGTTCACCCCAGGCAAAAGCACCCTCCGGCTGGTCACAATTAAGATGCTTCAGGAAGTCTCACTTCTACCTGGGAGAAGACAGAGGAAGAGCTTCCCAACGCCGACACAGCCAAGGGGAGAAGAGCCCAGGCTCTCAGGAGCACTTAGCAAGGACAAGGAACTTTCTAACTGACCTGCTTTGCCCCTCCTGCACAGCCGCTTGCTCCAAGAGGCAGCTGCTGCCACCAGGAATGCTCGCTCACTGACTGCAGGCTTTAAAGGTATTCCCTCCAGGAATTTAATCAGTGACCTGGTGTTCTTGGGCAGCTGCTGCTTATCACTCTTACTATTTACCTTGCCTGGAAGTAAAACTGAACTATCCAGGAGCCACAGCAGGGACACTTGAAGTTTGTCAGGAGGCAAGTGATGAGGTAAGACCTGCTGGCCCAAGAGATTAAAGGTGTACAGTTCAAGTGAGGCACAAAAAGTGCCTCCCTGCAGCTGAGGACATCCAGCTCCAGAACTACTGGCTCTACACTGCATCGTCTCTTGTCTCTGGTCATGGTCTCTCCAGCTCTCCTGGAGCCTCTTTAGGCATTGGAAGGGGCTCTCAGGTCTCCCCAGAGCTTTCTCTTCTCTCCAGGTGAACATCCCCACTCCTCCAGCCTGGCTCCAGAGCAGAGGGGCTCCAGCCCTTGGAGCATTTCCATGGGCTCATCTGGATTTACTCCAAGAGCTCCGCATGCTCCTGATGTTGGGGGCCTTGGAGCTGCACCCAGCACTGCAGGTGGGGTCTCACCAGAGCAGAGTAGAGGGGCAGAATTCCCTCCCTCATCCTGCTGGTCATGCACCTTAAAAGGGCTTTTTTGTTTGTTTGTTTTGTTGGGATTTTTTGTGAGGGATGGGAGCAGCAAGGGGAAGGCTCAGCCTGGGATCCCGGGCAGCACATCTGGATTGCACAAGTGCTGCTCTGGGCTGGGCTCCCCGGGGTGCAGCTCTGGTGCTGTTTGGATGTACACAGTGACTCCTTACACAAGGATCCAGCACACAAACAGCCCAAGAGATCTCAGACTGGCTGTCCAACAATGAAACCCCACACCAACAGCCTTCCAAGAGATTCCAGGATATACTTCTAAACACAAAGATAAAAAAAAAGAAGAAAGAAAAGAGAATGCTTCATTTTAAAGATAATTCCAGATACGATTTTATTCTGAATATTACAAATAACAAGCATTTCTCTATAAAAAACTAGTGTAAGAATCAATGTAGTTACAGCCAGGAATATTTACATTTTTAGAAGAATTTTATATATCTTTCTATATACAAGGCTGTGTTCGTTACTGGTTTAAAGTTCTCCCAAAAGCATTTCTAAGTAAGGATTTATGGTGCATGGGCCGATTCTATGCTTCAAGAAAAACATTTACAACTGCCAGGGCTGAGGTTCTATTCTACAAATACTGAAATAGGTATTGCAGCTCAACTCCCTGGGCAATGCAGCCCCTCCCTGCACACCCCTCAGGAGTCACTTGGAAAGGGAGAAGGAGTTCACACCTCTTCACAAAAATACTGGCAGAAGTCAGCAGAAGGTGCCTGACTCTGGAAGATGAAATACTGAATGATGCTCATGGGAACGTTACATTCACTGGCAGGAGAGTCAGAGATTCTAACAAATACTGACTGTGGAGCACAAACATCACAAGAAGTTGTGGTACCTTTTGAGTTAACAGCATTTCCACTTGTGAGCAAAGAAACCAAAGCCACAGGATTATCTCGTTGCCTGAAACTGAAGAAAAACTTTTCAAGATGACGTTGGTCTGGGAAAAGTGAAGAGCAGTTCTTTAATGAGAGTTTTCAGTGTACAAAGTACTGAGAGATGCACTCTGCCTCCAAGGACAGCCTGGTGTTTCTTCAGGCAGGACCTCAGGCTCTTCACGGCTCACCTGAAGGAGATGGGTCACCCCCCAGGTGTACAGAGACACACCAGCACGTGGGTGCAGACAGTGTATGGGCAGTATAGGGGTATTTCCAATTTATGGCACTACTGAATTATGGTAACTAAAGGTTATATCCACTCCCAGAACCCCCTGGAATTGAGTTGGAGGTCTCAAGACCACTGACTTCTTCACCATCATCAGCTTCACAGCACGTCCCTTCTTTGGATCTCCTCCAAGGTTTCTGGGCCTGCTATTGCTTGACTGAAATAACTGAAATGGTATCTTATTTTGACTATAATAGGTACTGTTTTTCTAGTCCTGGTACATAAGTCCCAAGTGAGATGTTCTAGTTGCTATCTCACCCTTCACACAGAAATTCAGGAATGCAGCACAGAGGTAGAAACTGTTGGTTACTACCTCCAATGTGAGAAGCTATACAGCTGTACAAAAATTTACAAACATATAAAGTCCTAAGGCATCGCTCTGACATGCCTGAGATGATGACAGGAGTGGGAGCTGGAAAGGAGGAGATGCTCATTCCCAGCTCAAGGCCAGCTGCTATTCCTGTGGTGAAGATACTGCAGTGTGCATTGTTCTCTGGCAAACCAGGTAACTCTATAACCTGTACTGCTGCTGCAATGCAGGTTACAGGCATCCAAACCAGGAAGGATTTCCCAGGTTAAGGTTAAGCTGAATGGCAGAGTCTGGTTCATCTTCTTCCACAGCACAGTCAGCTCACAGGTTTACCACAACTCCTTTTCCAAGGGGAAATTCTGTCCCCTTATCCTGCAGGTATAACACTCTGTGCTGCAAATCTTACCTGCTGCCAGCACTGATGCCAGTCAAAGATTTACCCCCAACTGGATCAGGTCCTTCCATGTACATTTTATTTGCAGGGATCAGATCACCTACTTAGATTAAAATATCCCCTCAAGTTCCTTTGGAGATAACTGTTATCTGATCCCACTTACCCACCAGAACAGATCATTGTTTTAAAGATAAACTTGAAAAGAGTAGGATAAAACAGTGAACACAAAATAACCCAGTCTGATATATTAAGTATATTCTACATTTCTGACTCAGACTTTATGATTTTAAAAAATAAGCAAGGGAAATCCCCTTTATGACACAAAAGCAATTGCCATTGAGTTTTGTAGTATTAGTAATGGCTGGGAAATTCCCCAGTTTGTTTGGAGTTAGAAAATAAACCATTTGACAATAACAACAAAAAACCCCACAAAAACTTTAGTAAACATCAAAATATTCAAATACTCAAGAACAAAAGTCTCTCTTCAAGGCACATACTTGGATAAAACAGTGGGTAAGAAATTACAGCTACATCAGGTGTTAAAAAGGATGCTGCACTTTGGGACTGGAATTTCCAGACTAAATCATGTATCAGGCAGGCACATATCTTACATTTCAGGATATTTTCTGAAACTGTTTACAGGAAGAGCCCTATGAGACATGGTTGTTTACATTGGCAAATTCATTACAAGGAAGTTGCAGCTCAGTGTGTCTTGCCTCAGATTCCTGGGTTATCAGATCATCCTACAACACACACAAAAGAAGCTGCTTCTCAGTGTTCCTAGACAAGGTTTACAAACAAAAATATCTGTACCAAGTTTTACAACATACTCTTTTATATTTGCAATGAGGATTTTGAAAAAGGTGTAAGCCTCAAAAAACAGGTCATGTTTTTGGAAGGGGAACTGGCTATTGCATGCACTCTCCTGACATGTGTTTGCTCCGTGATGGGCAGCGAGGTCTATAAAATCCGGATTCTCAATTTTGGCACTGCCCTCAAATCACACACTGCATTTGAAACCTGCCTGCCCAGGGCTTGTCAACCTACTAAACATGAGTGACACTGAACGTGCCCCAACCTTTGCATTTCTTTCCTTGGAAGAGCTGATGTACAACAAAATTATGTTTCTCTGCATCATTCTCTGACCTGGTGACATTGGCCAACTTCCTGCTGCATCCAGAAACTAAAATTCTAAACAAAGAGGTGAGAAAAGGCAGGAAAAGTGGAGCAAATCCTAGAGCTCAAGATACTGGTAGGAAGAGTTCAACCAAACCAAACCTTAGGCCATACAGTGTTTTTACTCTCTTGTTCCTGTGCCAAGCAGTCCAAGGCACACACCGGTCTCAGGGAGGAGCCTGTCACCTAGGACAGGATTTGGGATATTGGTTAATTTAAGAAAGATTAGAAGCATCCAGTGCCACCTATGGATTTAAATAGCATAGGAAAATGCAAAACTCCCCTGCCCAGCTGCTGCTGCAGGACAGAGACCCCTGACAGCTTTGGCTACAAAGGTTGAGGCTGTTATCAAAGTCTCTACAAGACAGAACAAAACACAAGTGCCACGAGAGAGGAACCTTTCACCACTCACATCTGTCACACCATAACCAGCACAGCACAAACAAGACTGTGTGTATGTAGATATTGTGTATTTAAACAAACACAGGTAATGCCAAGGGGCTCCCACAGCCCAAGGAATGATTTCTTGGCAGATTGTCAACACGATTCGTGGGTTTGTTTGGTTTTTTAAAACAATTTTAAAGCAATTCACTGATTACACAAGTTAAGTGAAACAACAGACCTCACAGCAATCATACAGCTGACACTTGAGGACTGAGAACCAGTGGTCAGAAATACATTCTGAGTTTTGTTCTCAGGACATTCCACCACAAGGTAAATGCAGTGGCATAATTAACACAAAAATTTATTACTAAACATATTAATTGTGTGGGTGTATATGCACGAGTGGGAAAAGCACAGAACACCGACAGGAATTGTTTCCATCATTCAAATTGCACAGAAAACATTAAAACAATTTACACATAAAACTTCCAGCACACAAACTAACACCACTCTCTCTACACACAGGTGAAACCTTTTGCATTGTTTAGGATAAATCCAGCCTGGAAATAGGCCACATCCAAGGTCAGATGTAAACAACTTCACCAAGAAGGTACAGCTGAAATCCAGCATTGGAATCAAGTGAATTTTGTGAGCAAAACGTCAGTGCTAAATAGTTTGTGCAAGACAATCCTTTCAGTCTACGCTGAGTTAAAACATATCAAGTTAGAATTAACTCTCAAAATCTTTCTTTGCATCTCTCTGAATTTGGTAACAAATTCAGCACATTCAAATTCATTTGAGTAAGATCACAGGAGGAACATTCTCATAACCCTCACCACAATAAATAAGTTTCCTGTCCAGAGACAGAAGTCAAGGAATCCAAAGCAATGAGCAGCTTTTTCTGGCAATTTTTACTTCTTGGTGTGCATTAGCTCTGGAGAAGGTTCACTGAGGAATCCAGGTACCCTGCCAGCCCTTGAATCCATTTTCAAGTATCTTTCAGCTGAACTATACAGTAAAGTTACAGAGGATTGATCAGATACTGCTCCATGGTACTACTGCATGAGCACAACCGTGGCTGAAAATCTCATTAAAGGCTACACAGTGTTTATGTTCATATAAAAAGAGAACGTATGGAACACAGTGTTTAAATTAATAAATAAGGTTAACATTGCAGGAAACAAAGTGTTGCCACTACCCCTCTCTAGAATGAATTTTAGAAGAAAAGTCCATTTAACTTTCAGTCCACCAGGAAGGACACAGGAGTTCCATCAAAAAGCTGTGCTTTTGAAGATCTCTGGATTTTCTTCTTCCTCCTTGGAATCCCTTGTGCTACTAGATGCATGTCTGTATTCTAATCTGGGGGGAAAGGAAAGAAAAATAAAATAACTAACTTTAAAAATAGATGAGAGATTTGGAAAAAAAAATCTGATTCCTGTTTTGACATTACAGCCTCCTAATTTTAATGTCCTGTTGACTTCAGTTGGACAGGTCCCTTTCTTACACCCCATCTGTGCTCGTGTGTCCTCTTCAGTCCTGGTGAAAGGCTGAACACTCTCAGAGCCTTTTTAGGTCAGTTGGAAGAGTTCAGCCCTTCCCCAGCTTATGAGACTTTCAGAACCCCAAATGACAGATTATAACCAATATACCTTGAAAAAGCAACACACTTCTAAAATGCACACCTCAGATGTATTTTTAAAAGTCGTGGGAGTAAAATGATGAATTTGGAGCCAAGAGATGTACAGATGAACATACACACTTAGGAAGAGGGACCAGGACTCCAGTCAAGCTTTTGTATCTTCAACAGAGCACTCACTACCTGTGCTGCCAAAACCAGCCACTCCCCCTGGCCATACCTGGGCAAGTGCTCTCCTCAGAGCAGAGGGGTGTGAAGATCAGAAGGTGACTCTTACCCTTTCACCAGCAGCATTTGATCAATTGTGTCAGGAAGAGGCATCCCATAGCTTTCAGGCAGAAACAGTGTCAGAATTCCTGACAGCACAGTCAGGCTCCCCATCAGGATGTAAGGCAGGAATCGATCATAGGCACCTGGCAGAACACAAAAACCAAAAAACAAAACAAAACAAAAAGGCAGAATCAGCTCTAAGTCCCTGATAATTGCCCAGAGAAGCTGTGGCTGCCCCAGCCCTGGAAATGTCCAAGGCCAGGTTGGATGGGGCTTGGAACAACCTGGGATAGTGGGAGGTGTCCCTGCCCATGGCAGGGGGTGGCACTGGGTGAGCTTTAAGGTCCCTTCCAACCCAAACCATTCTGTGATAACATCTGTACCAAGGGACAGGGCTTTACCTGTGCAAGATTTGTGCTTTCAGCAAAAAGCAAACCAACCAAGCCACCCCACCACAGCCTGACATCACATTCAACATTGTTATGAATGTAGTTAGAGGAACTCAGGGGAGTGGGAAGCAGCAGCTGCCAGAGCTGCCCCTGTTGAGGCAGCAGGACTGGGGGTCTCCAGAGCATCCCTTCAGCAGGGAGCTCACTCACCAAGGTACACGAAGTAGGGGGACACGATGCTGCCCAGCCTGGAGGCCATGGAGCTCGCCCCCACCCCCATGTTCCTCACCACGGTGGGGTAGAGCTCAGCTGTGTAAACATAGACCATGGAGAAGGCAGAGGTGATGCCAAACTTGCCCACCATCACCAGCAGAATGGACAGTGCACGGACATCTGAAACCAAACACAGCAAGGACTTAACAAAGCTCTGGCAATTCATGGGAGCCCTTCATTCCTCTGGAGTTGTGTAACTCCTGCCTAATTAGCTCCAGTATCTGCTGTCTTTTACATGTCCATAAACACAGGCAATGTTCTTTTTTAATTTTTTTTTCTTTTGTGGATTACTAGGAATCAACATTTTAATTTTCCTTTGAGCACAGAGCTTCCTGCCAAGTGACAAATAAGGAGAACAGAGCAAGAACCGTTGAGGCCCTTTCAGATTTCAGGGGCCAGGTTTCTGCTATTGCAAACAATCTCTTCTTAATAAAGTGAACAAAATTAAATATTTGAAACAAGATATTTTTGGTTTTCTGCTTTGGTTTCTCATTAACATTCTTAGCTACGAGTCAATAATTTAATTATAGGAAGTTGGGTTGGCTTTAACTGGGACAGTTAGTTTAAAAATCAAAATAGATTGTATCAGTGTCCAATTGACTCAAAGGACAGAAGAAAAAAAAGAGGATACATATTATGTGTATAAAATAAGCAAGGCACTTCTTGCACATTCTCTTTTGTATACTCTTTGATTTATAAACAAGTCCTAAGCAACAACACCCCTTTATATTGACCCCATTAACCTAATTAGCCTGAAGGTATATATGGTTTGAGATCCAGTAAAGGTTACTTGGCCCTCCTTTCCAGTTCCCACACCTTATTTTAACTATCAACAGGAATTCAGTACAAGCATCTTTGCTTATCAAAAATGCTTCCACAATGACTCCATTGAACATAACTCTTTAAACAAGGCCTGAAGTCACTGACTGCAGTCTGGGAAGTGAGTTCTGCAGCTTCTTGGTAACCTCTCTTACCAAATTCTGGTCGGTTTAGTGTTGGTTTTATACCTGGACCTTACTAGGACATCCTGCCAAGGATGTACTTTAAAGGCAAGACTGGATTACCACGATAATCCCAACAGATCACAAAGACAATGACCCACCTCTAAAACTGCACCTGAGTGAGCTGTTGTGGGAGCCCCTCGTGCAGCAGCACTGAGGGCCAGGGAAGAGGGGCAAACACAGGACACGTGCTCAGCCCCCTCAGGGGCCTTTTCCTCCACACCTGCCCAGCGCCCAGCACTGCCCATCACCCCTCCTGCCCACGTGAGAGGAAGGAAGGGTCCGTACGTGCGGGCACGAGCTGGATGAAGAGCAGCACGCAGCCCCCCAGGAAGAGCGCGGCCGCCATGGAGTAGCGGCGGGGCAGGTTGCGCAGCAGCAGCCACGAGATGACATAGGCTGGCACCTCGATCACCGCCGACAGGAAACAGTTCACGTACACGTCCCCGTGCAGGTTGGGCGTGTCCAGAGAAAGCCCAAAATAGCCAACAGAGATGATCATCCTGGAAGAAACAAGAACAGAGTCAGACAAATCTCTCCCCTTCCTGAGGTCGCCATGAACCTCTTCTGCATCCCCGTTAAGCACGGAAGGGACTGTGTAAGCCAAATTCAGCATCTCACAGACTCATTCACCTCTGAAGCAGCTGAAGTGCTGACTTCAGAAACACCAAGTTAACAATTAAACTGTGCCGATGCTTTTGATCTTTCAAATTGCTTTTGAAGTCAAAGAATAAAATACATTACCCAGGGAGGTAAGTGATGATTGTTCACACTACTGTGATGCAGCACTTGCCATTACTTGTAGCCACGGCCTTAGCCTGAAAGTTTGGGCTGTTGGATTTTACTGCTGCTGAGATGTATAGCAGCTTTCCATTGTGTTTTCCAGGCAGCTCTGGGTAGAGAGCATTGTTTCTGGGTCATTATGCTCTATGCTTTATGCATAAAGTCAGAGAGGAGGAGTATGGCATCCTGGCAGACCCAGCATCCCGGGGTTCCTTCTGCCATGCCCCACCCTGGCTGGGCAGCATCCAAAGCACAGTGGCAGGGCTGGGTGCCTGGGCTGGGCAGTGCAGCAGGACAGTTTGGTGGCTGGGACACTGCCATATTAACTGTTCCTCTGCTAAAAGAGAGCTGGCCTCATGTGATTTGGGGAGACACAGAACTGGCCTTGGAGATAAACCCTGTCATGTCTTGGGAGAGATGGAAGAGAAGGTTAAACTTCACCAACAAGTCTAATGTAGTAATTAAGGAGATAACAGGCACTGGATCAGGACATGTCCAGGTGCAAAGGACAGAGCACTTGGCACTTCATCCTGTTCAGCATCTACGTTATAGCAGAACCTGGAGCAACTTCACTGCACAGCACCAAACAGATCATGGACAACAGATCAGCTCTTTCTTCTCCTCCTCACTGCATATGGGAAGGGCCTTCATGGTCCAGTGGCTTAAAATAAAGCGTCTTAGTGCACCTGGCAAGGTCTGAGAGTGACCCCCACTGTGATGCTGCCCTACCCTAAAGCCACTCTGCAGTGTTTTCCACACCTTTGTGCAATACACCCATTCTGCACTCCTTGGGGTTATTTTTATATGCAATAAACTATGATGCTGGAACTCCCTTTTGGTAGCAGTTTGCCTTAGCTCACCACACTGGCAAACCTTGATACAGTTATACACTCTGTAAGAAAACTTTAGTGGTATTTACACATCCCAGGGTGCCAAGAAGCCAAACTTCCTCCTCCCTGGTGCAAACCTTGCAAAGGGAATAGTTTAAAGGCCTGTTACTCACTCAAAATTAACAAAACACTCAGCACTGTGTAAAGGTGACACACTGCTGTCTGCATCCATCCTCTTTGACAGACCTTTTCCGTGAGAACTATCAACTCATAATGCAGAATATACCATTATTATACCATGGGCTGGAAAACACTGCTGTGAGCCAGCACAAGATGCTTTATAGTTTGGGAAATGAATTAAAAGGAGGTTGGGTAACTGACATACAAGTTAAAATAGTGGAAAAAATTGTCCAAGCCAAATGAATACTTGTCTGTGAGAGGAGATAAGATTGTGCAAGTCAGCTGCACATGTTTGACTTTTCCTGCCTATCATAAAGCTTCACTCATGATGTGGTTAAAAGCCCTTCAGCATGGGTTACTGAATGCACTAGGATGGATCCTACACTGCCATGTCATTGTTCCTCTCAGCTGCTTCCTCCTACCAGAAATGCTGTTCAAACAGGTCTTGCATTGGATTTCTACAACCACTCAGACAAAACCAGCTGTGCCCAGGAGCCACTGCTCTACTCAGGCAGATTAGGAGCAGAGCAGACTCACTTCAATTAAAAGTGAAAGTCAGCAATGGACTTGGAGGCAAGACACTACATGGACACTGTATTGACATTTCTGCAAAGACCCAACATTACTTGTTTTTTTGAGCTGTTTGTTTGCACAAGTTCCTTTCTCGGTATGTTTGTAGCTTTGTACTTGGTGATGGGCCAGAGAATCTGGTTTAAATATTAGCCAAGTCATCCTTTGACCCAAAATGCCACATCAGCCTGTATGTGCTGGCAGGTCAGTGGACTGAACTCCAAGGCTCTGCCTCATTTAAACACAGGAATGTTCTTCAGAAAGGCAGCAAATAAACTCAGTTGGCTGCAAAGCACTTGAGGGACCTTCTTGGTTATGTCACTGGGTAGATGCAGTAATTAAACCTCACTTGTACAGCCTCTGGCAGGCTGTAGGTTACCCTCTCTGTTTCCTGTCTTCTGAGATTTCTAGTAAAGGAAAATAACAACCATTTAATGAAACTGAGCATGAAGTATGGCTCCAGCTAGTGAAAACCAAGCTGAGAATGGCAGGTAGGCAGAGTGGACAGCAGGAAAGTGCAGGGAAATCTCAGATTAGAACTTCAGCAGCAGCTTTATCCCTTTGAGAACCAATAGAAAAGGGATGGAAAGCATCATGCTCAGACCCCTGGGCAGAAGTTCTGTGAGTGGAGGGTAAGGATGACTCATTCCTCTAATAGACTTACAGTCAGAAGAGCATTCCCCAAGGCCCAGGATCAGGAAGGATTCCCACACATCATTGCCAGCTGATCCAATTCTTGCTCAGTTCAGGGCAAGAACTGACTACTTCAGAAAAAAACAACAATCCAGATGTGTTTCTACACTGTCACTGAAATGAAGGACCTGTGCACCCAGAACTTTGCTGTTTCAGCCAGCAAGTCACTGATTTTTAGCTAGTTTTGTCTGTATCTGTTCAGAATATTTTAGTGTTTAAAGTGACATACTCCTCAATCACACTTGCTTACCAAAGAAGCACTGACATAATTGTGATGGTTAAAATATTTCGGGTTCTCATCAGATCCAAAATGGTGTATGTCTGTTGCTTCTGGGAATTCACATCTTGCAGCTGCAAAAAAGCAAACAACAAACAAAACATGGGAACTTTAAATTCCTGCAAAATAATTATTATGAAAATAAGCCCCCCCCCCATACCTCAGTATTTTGATATGCTGAAACAGGTGCCTTCCTTTTAAAAAAATTGATAAACTGTAAGAGCCAACTAGCTGTGAAAGTAGAAACTCTTCCTTAATTGAAAGTCACTTAAAATTTAGACTGAAACTCTTCACTCTCGTGATCAGTGACTGGACCCCAGGGAATGGCTGGGGCTGTGCCAGGGCAGGGACAGCACCCAGGGAATGGCTGGAGCTGTGCCAGGGCAGGGACAGCACCCAAGGAATGGCTGGGGCTGTGCCAGGGCAGGGACAGCCCCCAGGGAATGGCTGGAGCTGTGCCAGGGCAGGGACAGCCCCCAGGGAAGGGCTGGAGCCGTGCCAGGGCAGGGACAGCCCCCAGGGAATGGCTGGAGCTGTGCCAGGGCAGGGACAGCACCCAGGGAAGGGCTGGAGCTGTGCCAGGGCAGGGACAGCACCCAGGGAAGGGCTGGAGCTGTGCCAGGGCAGGGACAGGGCACAGGGAATGGCTGGAGCTGTGCCAGGGCAGGGACAGCACCCAGGGAATGGCTGGGGCTGTGCCAGGGCAGGGACAGCACCCAGGGAATGGCTGGGGCTGTGTCAGGGCAGGGTCAGGTTGGATCTCAGCAAAAGGCTCTTCCCCCAGAGGGTGGTGGGCACTGACCAGGCTCCCCAGGGCAGTGGGCACAGCCCCGAGGCTGCCAGAGCTCCAGGAGGGTTTGGATGATGCTCTGGGGCAAGGGAGTGACTCCTGGGGATGGTCCTGGGCAGGACTGAGGGTTGGACTGGATGGTCCCTGTGGGTCCCTTCCAGCTCAGCACATTCTGATTCTGTGCTTCTGTAGCAATCACCTTCTCTGCCTGAGGATTCACGAAGCAACTGCTTTTTGTTCCTTGAATTATAAAGCAACAGCATTAACTGACAATATTTGTGTCACTACTGACAGGGTTCTGATGCCCAGTTTTGAGCAGCACACCTTGAGAATGAGGCAGATCAGCTGCACTCAGACAGGAGAGCAACAAGGATGGTGAGACATTTGAACAAAAGGAGAGGGTCTTTAGCAAGGGCCAGAAGACCAAGGGCCTCTTAAAAGATGCAGAAGTCTTCAAAGACTGGCAAAAAAAGGTGAAAAACTGTCCTCTACTTCTACTGCAGACACGGCAAAAAATAAGGAGATTAAATCACAGCAGGGCAGAGACAGTAAATGACTCCTCATCCCGGACTTAACAGCAATGTTTTTAAACTGAGACAAACTGGCTAATGAGCTGAAGAGTGCCCATCATTATCTACTCTAGTTTTGAGATCCCCTTCTAAGAATATAAACAAAAAGACAACAAACTTCTCCTTTCCCCATTAAACTTTCCAGCCCCTCAATATAAAAGCATTTCCATGTAAACAATGCAAGGATATTCATCCATGAAACAAGAGAAAAGTTTTTGTGCTTGGTAAGACTGTAAAAAAAGAACGAATTACTTTTTTTTTTTAATTAGGACTTTAATTTAGACCCCTAAGAAGGGGGACCAAGGAAGCGATTTTCCAAAATATGGAAAAGGGGATTTAAGAGGACAGATTCCATTGATTAAAACTCTGATAAAGCAACATGGAGTTTGTGTAACCCCTGCAGTCAGGTGAAAATTCTTTCTAAGTGATAGTCGGTTCTGAAGATCTGGATGATGAAATAGCAGTCTGGTTCATGCCCAATTTCAATGTATTTGCTTTCATAAATCCCATTTTCTACAAAAGGCAAACAGTTCTTTACCTTTGATTGCTTTCCTACTGCCTGAAGCCAAACTTACATCACACAAACTGCACTCACTTCACAGCTCACAGCCCTTTCTCATAAATCACATGATCTTTCCTAAGTACTCTCCCCCTTTGCCACTATCTGTTGCCAAGAAACCAAAAAAAAAAAGGGAGAAAACTCAAGCAAACCACAAAGCAAAACCAGGAACAGTAAAATTCAGAGTCAGTAGATGAGAAAAAGGGATCCTGCCTTTAAGAAGCTGGACAAACAACAACACAATCCTTATCAGGACAGTCTAGAACAAGAAGCAATGAGAAGGGCAGGGAAGACACACCAAAGGTCTGAAATGAAACCTGTCATCCAAACATCTGTATCCCCCCCACAAGGGCTGGTTCAACCAGCCAGGCCCTCTCTTGCTCTGCAGCTGGTTTGTGTCACCTGCTGGACCCCAACTGGTGTGAGAGCCCTGGAGTGCAAACTCTGGAGCCGCTGCCCTCCAGCTGTGTGGGTTTGAGGGGCACTGCAGACGTGAGCCCGGGCTGCTCCTCCATCCCAAAGTCACTCCAAATGCACGAGGGCAAAGGGCCAGCCAGATTTGCAAGAACCTCTCTGCAGCACAAACAGGCTGCCCGGAGCCTCAGAGGGGCTGAGAGCCTTCTGCTTCCCAGCTCTCCAGAAAGCTGTCACAGGAATGGCATAAAGACCCCGGTGGAGAGAAGTTTTACACAGATCTTTGGCCACAGCATCATATTTACCAAAACAAGCAGAGATGGGCAGAGTTCTGCATTTAAACAGCTCATTTTCCTTTGATTGTCAGAATGTTAGGATGTGTTTTTGAAAGCTGATGTGCAGTGATTTGTCTGTAAATAAGCATCACATACTCCAGCCCACACTGCTGCACAGTCAGCATTTCCCCTGGTCCAGTGTTTCCTGGGACAACATCCCTACTCTTGCCCCTGCCTTCTGCTGCTTCACGATCCAGCCCCATCCAGAGACGGCAAACAGATCAGTGCTTCTTTCTAAGAAGAAGAGAGAGGATTCCAGGAACAGTGACCTTAGGCAGATGTGGGAGCCAGAGCTTTTTTTCTGTTCTGCTGCAGAGCTGGCAATGGATGAGTATTCATGGCTACAGCATGAGTAGGAAGAAGGAAAAAAGGGGAAAGATGTGTTCTAATGAAAATCCAGGAAAAAAAGCTGCCATAAGAAGGTCAGGATTAGTCCTGTGTTAGATTTTTATAGATTATATAACTGTCTGAACAAGCATAGAGTCTGTTTGGCACAAGTATTTAGATCACTAAGCAATAGATATCTTTTGGGGAAGATAATGAATATGAGGTAAGAGTTTTAAAGGAAAAAAGGGGATAAACTGGATCAATAAGGTGTTGGCATTGCCATGTGAATGGGACAGCAAAGGCTCTACAAATCTTAATGAAGAAGGGAAAGGATATTCTGCTTTTCAGCAGAAAAGGATGATCTTTCACCCATTTGAGAAGCACAAAATACAGTGCAGGAATGACTCCATTAATCTACCTGGAAATGAATCCCTTTACATAAAGCCCAGCAAACAACTGGACTTCTAAACAAATCTTACCTCACTAGGGTCAAGTATGACATCTGGGGCTGTAATGCCATTAGTTTTGGCAGCTTTTTGGAGGATGTCTTCTGCCTCCTGAAACCTTCCCTGGGAGATCAACCACCGTGGAGATTCTGGGATGACCCTGCAGAGAAGGTTCAGAACAACAAGCCTGCAGTTCCACAGAAAGCACTGCTGCAGGCACCAACACACATTGTTCCAGGAAAGATCTCAAAACGTGCCACATCTTGCAGGAATTAGTGCAGTGACAACAGAAAGCAGATTTACAAGAGCAGACTAGCCTAGTGAACAAGAACAGGCTATCATGTCTCTATGGATTTCAGAAGTGCTGAAGGAATTATCAATGACTCAGACAAAAGAGCAATCCAAACATTCAAAGTATGGGAAAACAGTTCAGTTAAAGACATTCAGAAATGCCAATACACAAGCAGCATACTGTACATCAAGAGGCATGTCCTTAGAGGACAAACACATATAAACTTGGCAGCTGTAAATACTGTCACAGAAAGGCCAGTCAGAGAGCAGAATTCACCAGTCACTCCATTGTGTGAGAGGGAATCACAAACACAGCTGCAGGAGTAAGTGAAGGAACACCACCACCAAGTGGACTGTTTCAGCTTTACATGCCACCAAAAGCAGTGTTTTATCAGCTAGGGAAGAAAACATGGAAGTCTCACAGAAGTGCAAGCACTGTCTTGCAGTTTGTCTTATCTGTGCCACCCTACCAATGCCCACCTTCCCAGAACAACTGTCCTCTCCTTCTGTCCTCAGGTCAGACCTCAGTCTGTGGATTTCAGTTGATGCAAAGGATGAGTTTTTTGACTTTTTTTTTTTTTGTTTTCTTTGCATGTGCACCACTTAATTTTATAGGAGCCTATAGAAAATGAAGGGCAGGCTCTTTGGGCATCAGTCAGATCACACACAAAGCCATGGACTGACAGCTACATGATTGGGAGGGGAGAGGACACAACCCCACCCACCCATTCCTGAATTTCACTGGTTTGGAGGCTGGATGTTAAAAAGCTGCAGCCTGGGCCTCGTGAAGGTGGAAGTGGTGCAGGGCAGAGGTACTCACCACCAGAGAGGGATGCAGAGCAGCCCGGGCAGGGTGAGGGCCAGCAGCAGCATCCGCCAGTCTCGGATGAAGTAAGCAAAGAGGGGCAGCAACATGTAGCCAAAGGCATAAAATATGCACACCCCCAGGGTGCAGAACAGCACACGGATTGATTTGCCAAGAATTTCTGTGCCTGTTCAAAACAGCAGAGGGAAGATTAGTATTTGAACCTAGTAGCAACCAAATAACTTAAAAAAATACTCCCACAATGGGCTTTGCAGTGCAGGACTCTGGAGAGCTGCAGTGTGAGAGCTCTGCCCCCCCGGGTTCAGAGGCTGCTCCATGCAGGGCTCCTCCATCAGCTGAGGTGATTACATGTATAAAAGGAAGAGAACTGGGCCACGCTGTATTTCTGTAGCTCCCATTTCTAGACTTTTATCTTTTTAGAATCTCACATTTGACTTGAGGAACTGAAACCACCTGACATACTGTAAAACCTTCTCAGCAGTAAAGCCACAGCCTGACCTCCACAGCACCTTCTCCAGCTTCTTTAAAGAATAATTCTAAACTTGGTTCCCAACCTGAATCACCTTCTAAAAGACTATTTAGCCAAAAAAGTCACAGTGTTTTGGGGTACACCTGTGGAATTCATGTTGGTCACTAACAAAGTCCAGGCTACTGGCAGGAAAATTAAATGCACAAACAGAGGTCGATGACCCCCTTTGAAATGTTTTGGAACCTGCAAATCAAGAGACACAGAAAGAAATCTGATCTTCCTTGTCCCCTGGAAATCAAGGAAGATTCCAGCAGTTGCAGCAGGCTCTGTCTGTGCAGGGAGGTCGGCTGAGCACTGCTTTCATCCCTCACCTGCCTTTCCCTGGCCCAGAAGGAATTTCTTACCACCATTTGGTGCTTTGGGCAGTGAGGCCACTGTAAATAACATTAATAATTTAAAAAAAAAATCTCATATTCACAAAGTAATTCACATTCCCATGATCAAATATGGTCTTAGTTAACTTGAAAGTATAAAAAGCAAAAATCATGATGACATTTGCACTTTTACTTTGTCTGTTTAATGAAGAATATAAAATTATTCTACCTATTTCTGTTCTTTTGCAAGTTTTTAACTAACATAGATAATTAGGCCCCAAAATGGACAATAGAAAATTCTGGAAAATCACAGAATCATAGAATGGTTTGCGTTGAAAGGACCTTAAAGATCATCTACTTCCAACCCCCCAGAAATGATGTCTCATATGTCTTATCTCTCCAGTTAGAAGATGGTCTTGGTTTCAAGAATGTATTTCTGGGATTTTGACTCTTTTAGGTTGGCAAACCACAGAATTAACTCAAATTGCATCTCTATCAACTGGAAACTTCCAAGGAGAAGACAAATCATCCATGCATGGAGAGGCCACACTCTTAACTGTTGCTTGGCCAAACAAATCAACCCTAAGCCAGGACTGAAAAGGAGCAGGAAAAGCACAAGATAAAAGAACACATACTGTGCCCAGCAGGACTTGCATACCAAGAACAAATGCTGCCACGTAGTTAGATATCTGTCCCATGCCAACCAGCACAAACAACACTGAAAACATCTCCCAGCTGGTAGAGAAGACCTGTATGAAGCTGAAGACAGTCTGCATTGCCAGAGTTGCAAACAGCACATTCTTCCTGCCAAACCTTCCATGGACAGATTGAAAAGAGAAAGGGGAAAAAAAAGAAAAAAAAAGAGATGATTATACAACATCATGAATGAAACCTTCAGACAAATAAGATTCCTTATAAGCACACTTAGGGAGATACAAAACTTCTGCAAAAATCAGAGGTTCAGGAAATGTGACAGGCAAAACTATTCTAAATACATTAAAAAAATCACTGGCCAAGAGAAAGTAATATTCCAAGGGCTGCTGGTTAAGTTGTCTTCACCTCTGTGCTGGAACACTATCCTTCTAACTGATAGGATGAGCAGGGAGACAAATCATCAGGAGCAAATTAAAATGGAAGAGTATCCAAAGCTCTTTCTTCTCCAAGGAGAAGATAGTCTGTGACACAGATCAGCATGTTAACAAAGGAGAAGAAAGAAGAAGAAGAAGGCAAGTTTCTGGAAGAGAGGTAAACCTCGGGTCTGTAAGATGCTGTCAGGGAGCCCGTGCTGCAACCTGCATTTCATTTGGCTTAAAGATGAACCAAATGAAGGGGCTCCAGAAGGCCTATCAATGAAGCATCAAAAAAAGAAAAAAACCCAACCCAAACCAAACCAACAAAAAAAGAAACAAAAAAACCCCGACACCAAAATAAAAAGAAATTCACCAAACTGAAGCCATCAGACCGTTGTCAGAGCCATTGCTGGTGTCCTGGCCCAGGCAGCCCCAGAGCACCGGGGCAGGACATGCTGAGTGCAGGTTCACACAACCCCACTCCAAAGTTCAGCTTGACCTGGAGCTCCACAGCTGGTGCCTCAGGGGGGTCACAACACACCACCAACAGACCCCCCCAAAATATTCTGCCACTGCTCATGTCTGAGGCTCACTGCAGGACTGTCTGCAGCAGGCAGGGGCAGCACAACACTGTCCACAGCCGCCTCCCTGGGGCACCCTACCCATGCAGAGGAGCAGCCCCTGACCATGAGCTTCCTGCCCTGCATGGGCTGCACCCACTGCCTCCTCACCTGCACCTGGTGGGGATCTCTCACCATGGGAAGGAGCTGCAGGAGGAGACTGCTGTGAGTGTGAGGGTGGGAAGCTCCTGGATGCACTAGAAGAGCTCCTGCTTCACCTGCCAGGGATTCACCATGGGGGACACTCAGGATCCTTGTGGCAGACAAGGAGCTCTTTGGACTGGGCAGCAGCACCAGGATGAAGTGGTGGGAGCCTCCCCACTGTGAAGGGGAGAAATTGCCCCTCATTGGAGAGCAGCTGGAAGGCCTGGAGCTCTGGCTGGGGATGGATGACCAGCCAGAGGAGCTCATGGGTTGGGATTAGCAGGGAGGGCAACACGGGCAGGGCTGTGGGTTCCACTGCAGACCACCACAGGAAACCTCCTCTGTCCAGAGGCACTGGCCATCATGGGGGCTTCAACCACTTCAGTACATGCTGAAGGACAAGGCCCTGGAAGTTTCCAGAGCTCATCAATAATGACTTCCTAACAGATGGCTGAGGAGCTGACAACAGGAGACACTGCTGGACCTCCCACTTGCAAACAAGGGAGAAGTGTCTGGGGAGGTCCAGGAGGGCTGGTTGATTTCCAAGGATTGCTGTCTTTGAGCTCAAGATTTGTCCAACCTGACAAGCAGGAAACTGTGCAAAGCCCCTAAATGATGCTACAAGATTTGTGACATGAAGATTGTGTTTCAGTGAAACAGAAACTCCACAAGTATCAGCAAATTAAAGGACCACATGTTGTTCTCTGGGAATTAAAAAGACAGCACACAATGCATTGCACAGCAAATCCCAGGGAGAGAATAAGAAAAACTGAGCTTTACAAAAAAAAAAAAACAAAAAAACAAACAATGGCCAACATCACAAAAATTAATGGTGTTTTCCTGGGGGTTTTTTAATGTTTGTACTGATAAAAAAGAAAGCCTTGCTTCTCTGGAGTACAACTGAACAGCATTCATGCCTTGCAGCTTCCACGAGTGCAGGTCATTGGACTTAGATGACAGATTTGATGACGAGGAAGAGAAGGTTTGTAAAACAAAAATTTTAAATTTGACTTAAAAAACTCAAAGGAAACCAAGCCTCAGGTATCCCTCTGAACAAAGTCCAAAGTAAACAGGAGACTCTGTCACCGATTTGATTCTTCCAGATAAGACACCTCCTACACCTGTTTTCTGGCATAAAGCCAGTTTGCTCCAGAGTGATTTCATTGCAAAAACAAACAGATAAAGGTAACACCCAGTAATAATCTTTGTAACATTCTGTTCTAGTTCAGGACGTTTCTCTACACATTTTGTGTAGAATCAGGTTAGACAGAGAACACAGACATGTTAGGAGTGCAGAAAGGCACTTATTGACATACAAGAACTGCCTACAAAGCAGCATCCAACAAGAGCCAGCAGCTCTGGGGTAAATACTTTACTTGTCTGAGAGCTGTCCTGATATGAAAGATCCCAGCAGGACACCCACGAAAAACAGGGAGGTGCTCAGGGGTCCCTTCCAGTCGTTGTCACATACGAGATTCCACTGCAGGGAGAGAGAATATGAAAGTCTTCAATAAACAGGATTTGCCCTCCCTCCTAAATGGTTTGGAAGGAGTGAGAATACAATCACAGAATGGGTTGGGGTGGAAGGGGTCTCAAAGCTCATCCACTTCCACCCCCTGCCGTGGGCAGGGACACCTTCTACTACCCCAGGCTGCTCCAAGCCCTGTCCAACCTGGCCTTGGACACTTCCAAAGGTGGGGCAGCCACAGCTTCTCTGGGCACCTGTGCCAGGGCCTGCCCACCCTCCCAGGGAAGAATTTCTTCCTAATATCCAATATAGCCTTTCCCTGTGGCAGTTTGAAGCCATTCCTGCTCTGCTCTGTCACTGCATGCCCTTGTAAAGAGTTCCCAAACTTGACTGCCCTGCAGATTGCAATGTTTCCCATGAAAAAATCACATTCTAATTTAAGAGAAGTTGAATTACAGAAACAGGAATATAGAAAGAAGAAGCCTTTATTATATTTGAACATGGTTTTGGGAGACAGGAGACTGCTCACTCTTCCCTGGGAACCTAACTAACCTCAGTTAGATTTCTGAATAAAAACTGAAATATACACCAAATGAAGATTTCCAAAATTAAAACAAAAAGGAGGAAAAATAGAAAATATTTATTGAATGAAGACTGCAATAGTTTCCAATCTCATACCCATTTCAGTCTGATGTTTTTGAAATAGCACTCATGTTATTTTTCTATCTACACAAACAGCTATTATTAAAATAGTCTTGGCTTTATTTTGCTTATCTGTGGGAAAAAATGTGTAAATATTAGAAGAAAGGACAAAACCCAGCAGGGCTGCCTCTTCCCCTCCTTCACAGCTCTGCTGTGACTGGAGGAGTTCCCAGAGCTCTCCCAGTGCTGCCCCAGTGCCCAGTGCCTGCTGCCAGGGGCAGGTGCTGCAGCCCTGCAGGGGAGGAACTGGGAGGCAACCAAAGCTTCTGATGTGAGGCCAAACCCTCCTGAGCTTAGTTATTCAAACAGCTCCCACAGGGCCCCTTCTGATGTTTTAGGAATGGAAACTTTTAGGTTTTAATCTGTAGTAAAAAAGCTGAAATGAAAATATTCACCCTGACCCCAATAATTAATCCTCCTCGCCCCCCAATTACAAATAATTAATCATAGTTTTAGTCAATTTGTACTGGAACACCTGAGCCTGTTTTGATGTGCCCCATAAGAAACTCACTGCTGTGTGTCCCAACTCCACCTCCTCCTCCCCTGAGGTCCTGCAGGTGGGAGTGCTGCTGTCCCACTGCCTGCCAGCCCCTGTCCTTGGCACTGAGCTCTGAGTCCTCAGCCCTCAGCCTGGTGACAGTCACGCTACAGCCACATCCCAGTCCGTGTCTCAAGGCTGGAGGATCCCTAAAATCTCTGCACAGGATGAGCAGCACCAGCAATGCCCTTCCACTCTCAGATCCCTGTGTCAAAACACGACTGAGCCATCACTTATTTCAGGGAACAGCATCCAGTTTTGAGCCAGAACTGGGAGCTGTTCCAGAGCTGAATTATGATCATTCACACAGGCTGTGCTCTCCTCAGCATTTGTGGAACTTTTGCTGCCAGCCCTTACAGTATCCTGCAAATTCATCTCATCATTATTTTTAAGGTGAAAATGCACCTTTTTCAATTTGTAAATGTATCCAAGTCATTATTAACCTCTCTACTGATAAACCTGTTTGTGGCTTCATGTCTGAGAAGTCTCTCCTTCTATCAGGCCTCAGAACCCTCAACCTCACTGTTGCACTTGCTCCCCAAACCTTTCCATCCTCACAGCACCTGAAGCTCAGGCACCAGCACTCAGCACAGGCTGCAGCACACCCCACAGTGCCAGCAATCAGCCACCAGTACAGAAGATCCTTCCAGAACTGGGGCTTTCCAGTGTGAGAACAAATGTATCCCACTCATATTAAGGAATTGAACTTATTATAGTTATCAATATCATGTGGATTGAGAACTGTAATTAACATAATTAAACCTGTATCATTCAACAAAAGCTGTGCTGCACTATAGATTAAAGGAGGTGTAAGCCATTCCATGATGACCACAGAGCCCAAGACAGCCAGGAAGCTTCAGCAAAATATATCTGGCAACTTGAAAACATGCAGCAAATGATTGTTATCAAATTTATACAGGCCAAAGGTTCTGTTGGTTATCACATGCCTTCATATGATAACACTTACCAGGAAAACAGATACCACAAACACAAATCCTGCACTTACAAAGCTTTGCCTCCTCACAAAAAGTCATCTTTGTATCAACTACTGGAGTCAGACATCCTCAGTAACAGAACTAAAATCTTAACTATCTTGGTTATTAGTCTCTCCCTACTAAATAGGTCATTACTTTCCAGCTAATCACCCTGTGCCTGTGAGTCCACTGTCTCCTTTCACGTGTCCCACACCCTGCACTTTGGCATAAGCCTTGCACAACACTTGGTTTTCCAGACATTGGCATGTTTGTGCCCTGTAACAAACATTTTCTTCAGAGCACTGAGGGAGAGACCTTTCTTGGAAGAGTTCATGGTATTAAAGTGTTGAGCACAGTTCTGCCAACAGCCTCGTGCACTGGCAGGTGCAAACATACTCAGCATTCAAGTGTGGCAGTGAATACCAGCTTGTTTTTCTGCCCTCTCTGTTAAAGCTGTGTGAGGAGCTGTTTTGCTGCAGACCACTTGAACCAGCACCGAAGTGAACTTCAACATCAGATTTACAAAGGAGAACTACCTTGGTTGTGCAACAGCAGTTATTTACACTCCACAGAAACACAACAATTTAGGACAAAGGGATTTTAAGGTCTGTTACTCTTTGCCCCAGTAAATAAAGGCTGAAGTCTTCAGCATTTTAATGACTCACCAATAAGGCCTGCTATGTTGCCAGTGATGCCAACATCAGCCTTCCAGAGCCATTCTGCAGCCATGCCCTTCCCCCAGGTACCAACTGCCCACCAGGAAGTCACCAAAGCATCGCTGGTGGAGCCCAGCGTGGCCAGGAGTGAGTGACCCAGGAGTAGTTACTGATTAAACTCTGCTGCTGGCAGTGCTGTTTGGACACAGCATAGCGTGACCCAGTGCTCTAAAATCATGTGCTATTTTCACGTCTCAGTATCCTCTGAACCAGCCTGGCAGCTGTAACAGTGACCCAGGCAAGGTGAACCTCAGCACGGGATCTGGGCTCCAAACGGCAGAAAAACACTCTGTTTACACGGGGCAGCTGCTGATGTTGGGAAGCATCGAGCTGCTCACTCTGGTACCCAGCAGCACAGAGCACACCCACTCTGCTTTGTTATAGCTTTGGGACATCCCCTGTTGCAGGTTAAACTTCTTACCCAGATTAGAGCTATTTTGGGCTGATATTTTGTGATTGTTGTACTTCCCAGACAGTTCATCAGGCTGCCTCTGTCAGCAGCAATGATCACTTAAGCGTCAGGGTCGGGATGGGTGGTGAGTTAAGCACCTCCACAGCAGATTCCTGGCTGGCACAGCTGCTGGTGAGGACCGGTGGAAGGAGGGGATGGGGAAAAGAGGACTGGCTATGGAGATGGCCAGGAATGTGGAGAGCCTGGGGCAGAAGGCAGGGTCGCCCCAAAAAGGAGAGGGACTGAAGCAGTTCCTTCTCAAGCACAGGTCTGGGGGCTGAGTATGAGAGTCCCTTCCACATCTCTCCAGGACAGCACTTTCCAAATCCTGCTTCACCTCTTTCATGGCAAGTCAGCTACCTGGAACCATGTCTCCAAATCCCATGCTATAAAGGCAAGCCCAGTGACAAAACCAAGAAGAATAAAACCCCTAAACTACTCCCCCAAATCTCCTCCCTGCCCCAAACACAAGAGCCTCCCAACCTTCCAGCCTTTCATAACCACACAACCTGAACAAGAAGTATTCTCAGGTTTAGCTAGACTTGCACTAACCAGCACAGGTTAAAGTGTGTCAGTGGTCCTAGACTAACACTTTCTGTATTCTGCCTTACACTTTTCCAGTGTTTAACTGAACATTCATAGAACACATCTATCCAAACAGAACACTAACATAGAATTTTCATTCAAACCACAATCACAACAAAATTCAGTCTCCAAGACAAAATATTTGAATTCTTTAAACTGCAAACTGTGGAGCAACATTCAAACCATGAAATACCAGTATTAAACTAAAATTACAAGGCCAGTTTAAGCAGACAGGGATGCCACAAGTCCAGATGAAGATACTACCACACCACAAGGAGAAAATATCCCTCCAAGTTGTCTTGACACTTCAAAATCTGAAGTGGCAAAGAGTAATTTTCTGTGTACAGGCTCTGTATCCACTGCACTTGGGGGGCACCACTTGCCTTGAAAGGAGAGCTGGCACTCCATGAGTTACTAACACCAAATCCCACCGTGGCTCTCACCCAGGCCTCAGTGCAGATCCCTTATCCTGCTTCACTTTCACTGCAAATATGCCAAGAGATGGCAAAACAGGAAGTAATAAAATCTTAATTGCTGATAAAAGATGCCTATTCATTGAAGTATAAAGTTTGCTCGATGTTTTTAATACATCATGGCATAAAAATTGCAAGTCTGGTCTCTTCAAAACACCAAAAGTTGTTGTGTAACAGTATAGACCAAACACACACCACTACCAAACATGCTTGGAAAAAAAGCCAATTTCTCAGAATAGGGAATTGCTCCACCACAGAAATATTCAACTTTCCTAATGCCATCATGAGAACCCTAAACAAAGCTGGACTATGGCAAATACAAAGGCTTCAAGAGCTTTACTTGATTACACTCCTGTACCAAAAGCCAAAGTCTTACAGGAAAAGGAATTTCTACAGCTACAAGGCATCATCCTTTCTCTCTTTTATTTTATATTTTTAAACTGTTTTTCTTTCTTGCTGAGACTGACACACATGATTGAAAAACGAAGTGGGTAGTCCCATGTATTAATATTTTCTTTTAAAAAACCGACATGTTAGCAAGAATTTTGAAGCCAAGCCAACACTCTCCCTCCACTTGCTTCTCTTAGCAAGAAGAGGCAGGTTCTTCAAAAAATCTCAGTCTCACAACCGAGTGCTTAACAACCTTTGATTCAGAATCTGGTCTTGTTTATATCCATACAAATATTCTCAGCTTACTTGGGAGCTATGAGTGTTATTAAACACCCTTTCCTCTGAAAAAACATTTGTACATTTCAAATACTTAGAAGTTCTCGATGTTACATTAGAACTTACCACCTAAAGTAAACAAAGTCTGTATCTACAAAACACACGTTCTGCTTAATTTTCCCCCCTGTAGTTGTTTTAAATTTTTCCAGAGATAAAACTTGCATGGAACAGGAAGGAAATTGCCTAATATTTTATAATTCCAGTTCAGAAACTGAACTGTTCTCCACACAACAAGTTTTGTAGATGTCTGGAGAAAAAGGAAACAGGGCAGTGACATTACCAACTGAGAAACCTGAGCTGAGTTCAAATCCCAAAGGAAAGATGACATGAAGGGAACGTTACCCTGTCACTACTTGTCCATGGTGCTGCTGAAAGAGCACTGTCACCATTAACAATATCAACCACAGGCCTATCATTCTTTAGCAATACTAATTTTATGCTGCAAGATAAGAAATGCCTGCACTTTATACAATTCTGAACACTCCTGCATTATGTTCTTCTTAAATCACACCTTGAAACCCACAGCATTTTAGAAAACCTTCATAGATCTGTCAGACATTCATATTTACTTACTAAATGAAAACTAAACTTTTTTTCCCTTCTACTGACAAGATTAATAACACAAAGATTTCTACTTGCAAATCACCAGAGCTTTATCAACTCCCAGGAATGAGAAGTTACCAGTATCAACTTCAGTCAGAAAAACACCAAGCTCTTAACCTGTAATAATGAAGAGGAAGCTCCTATTTTACAAGATGAGAAATAATGGAGATGATTAACGTTAAAGAACAGTTGGGTGAGAGCTGAGTCTGGATGACCCGGGTGTGATTTGCACTTCAGCCGCTGGCTGCTCACAGTTCCTGGTCTCCTGGAAGGTGTCCCTGCCCCAGGCACAGGGGTTGGAATTAGGTCATCCTTAAGGTCCCTCCCAACCCAACCCATTCCGTGATTCTCTGACTGTAAATTACACTGTCCAGCATAAGCCTGTGCTCTTATTGTGGTAAAGCAAAACAATACATTCCTCTGCCTTCCAACACAGAGTGAACACCAAGACCTCTAGTTCTGTGCCACAGAGCCCATTTGTGTCCTTCCAGATGTCATGCTGCAGTCTCCTCTTGCTTCCTGAAGGTCTGGCATTACCTACTGACCTCCAGGGACTGGGATCCAACAGCACAACAGGGCACTGCAATCCTTGGGGTGCAGGGACTGGAATTCCCTGGGTCCCCATGTCTGCCCAGAACTCTCCATGCACATCCATCCAGGAGGGAGCACCAGCCCTGCAGTCAGCTCTGGACACCTGGTAATTCCCACCATGTACATCCTTCCTCTGCAAAAGCCAACAGTCCCTAAAGCAAAACACACACAAAACATCCAGCTCTGGTGTACAGCACCTGCGTTGAACAGATTTCCAACTGATGGACCATATGACACGTTTACAAGTTGAAGATGAATACCTACATACAAAATTTGGTGTCTGTTTATGGTTCACTATGTAAGAATTACTCCCCTGTGAACTGAAATGTTCTGACTGATGTATCATCTAACACCTTCTCATTGTATCACATTTCCAGTGCACTCATGCTCGTAACTCCTCTCCTCAATTCTATTCCCAGTTATTCTGTAGCCCCATAACAGCCACGACTGGCGGAAGTCGCCCTTTTACCTTAATTACTTCTGGCTTAGTCCTTTTACTACCATGTATGAACTTTTACTACTTCTACATTCCTTTTTTATGGGACTTACGGAGGAACCAGAATGACACAGATGGTTTCCTGAGCCAAAGTAAAGCTTTTCTTACCCCCTGAGCTACAGCATTGCAAAAAGTATCAGACGAAAAGGGATTTGGTTACACTGGAGCCGGTTAAATACTGAAGACGGGCTAATAACAACCTTCAGTTGTTACTCTGTGTGAGAAAAGAAAGCCTCTCTCCACGTGGGAGAGAACTGAATGTTTTAAGTCTCCCTTGAAAAGAAAATCTATAAACAAGGTTTCTCTAAAGTCATGAGAGAATCAGCAAAAAGCTTTCTTGAAAAAAAATCCCCCTTCCCCCTCCCAGTGTTGGCTACAGAAATCTGGGACAAAGGTCCTCATGATTATTCAACAAGTTAGAGATATGCAACTAAACACAAGATTAGTTAATCATAAAAGAAGCACCAGCAAGCCAAGAAATCAAACACGTTTAACACCGAAAACCTGTAAGTAGGTGAAAGGGCACAGCTCTTGCGAAACTCCCTCAGAAACATTAAAATTAAAGGGAAAAAATAGCGCCTCAGTGCCTGATGCCTGGGCAGACAAACATTGCCTCCCACGGGCATGGGACACCTGCCAAGTCACAGGCAGCGGGCACGGCTGTGCGGGCTCAGCACGGCTCCCTCTCCTCATGCACCATCAAACCCCTTCACTGGCTCCCACACCTCAAGACATTTTGATGTACACCAAGCCAAGGCTGAGAGAAGAAGCTCCAGAGCCAAAGCACCAGGTCTAAGGCAGGTCTACCATTACAGAACACGGGGAACAAACCCCGCACACAGGAGTGCCCGGGAAGATGCCAATGCCCTGAGAGCACCCAGCCTTCCACAACAGTGCATTTCAGCTACAGCCTAGGCATTCCGAGCAGCTTTCCTCTCGAGGAAGACAGCAGGTCTTTAGCAATAGGTGCAACAATGCCTTGCTTCTTGTCAGAACCAGTTAAGCCCTTGCTTGAATTTCCAGCAACTCCAGTGTCCCCATTTCCACTCCTCCCTGTGCTGCCACGGCACCTTCCCTGTCCTTCCTGCCTCACCCCCGGCCCCCCAAGGAAGACTTGTGCCCAGATCAGCTTATGGTCATTAAGTAATCACATCCATCACTACCCAAACACCCATCACAACCCACTTTGCAAAGCAAGAAGTAACAGCAAATACAGCTCCAGCTCTGTAAAACTTGGCAACAGAACCATACAAAGTCTGTAAGCCTTCTGAAAAAGGCCTATACATGGATTGAAATTCAAATATCCTCCAAATCCACTTCCTTAAGTCAGCCTGTGGGTCTGTACAGCTTTCACCAGAAACAAGAGTGACAATCAGCACAGCTTCAGCTTCAGTTGACTGCCCTGACCACAGACCTGACTCGAGGCATGTATCTGCACAGACAAGAGCCTGACCTGCCCCAGCAGGTGAGCAGGGAGACCAAAGCAGTGGGCAGGACCAAAGCAGAGGCACTGCGGGCACACATCAAAGTTCAGGGTCCTTCTGAACAAAGCACAAACCCAGTGCTCCCCAAGCTCTGGATCTTGTACAGCTCAGGATGATCCCAACTGTGAGGGTGGGCAGGCCCTGGCACAGGTGCCCAGAGAAGCTGTGGCTGCCCCATCCCTGAAGTGTCCAAGGCCAGGTTGGACGGGGCTTGGAGCAGCCTGGCCTAGTGGAAGGTGTCCCTGCCCATGGCAGAATGTGGGACTGGATGGTCCTAAAGGCCTCTTCCAATCCAAACTATTTAGTGATCCTATGACTTCTACCACCTTTATTTTGTTAAAGAAAGAAAACAAACCCTGTTGGCTCCCAAATTCAAAGAGACGTGTTTGCAACACCAAACAAGTTCAACTCAGGTGCTGACTCTCCTCTGGCCCCTTGCACAGATATCTGATGAAACAAGAAGCAGCTCCTGCACAGGACCAGTCTTGCTGGGTTAAGGAATGCCCTGCATGCATTTGGAGGCTGCTTATCACAGAATCATAGAATGTTAAGGGATTGGAATGGACCTCAACGATCACCCAGACACAGCCCCACCTGCCACGGGCAGGGACACCTCACACTAGACCAGGCTGCTCAAGGCCTTATCCACCCTGGCATCGACAACCTTCCTGGCCAACCTGTTCCAGTGTTCACCACCCTCTCAGGAAAAAATCCTTCCTCTTTCTGGCGCAGGTGGAAACGCACCTCGGGGACGATGGCAGAGCCACGTCGGAGCCAGCGAGAGCCCACCCTGCTCCAGCCCCAGCTGGTTGTGTCTTCACCAAGACTTGCCCACGTCCCCATCCAACGCTGCACTGACAATTCCATCACACACAAAATTCACCGGCATGGTCAGAGTGTGGCAGAAAGAAACTATCGGGCTTCTATTTTCAGCCTCTGCTTCCCCCTCCATTTAAACCTCTCTCCGAGCAAAAAACAGCAGAGATGGCGAGGGCGGGCAGCTCCTCCGGCAACCTTCAGCCCTGGCATCCCTCCCGCTCCCCGCAGCATCGTGCCCACCCGGACTCTTTGGCACAGGCACTTCAGCCGCCGCTCCCTGCCCCCTGTTCACCCTCCCCGAGGCAGAAGAGCCCGCCCCGGGGCCGGGCACAGCCGGGCTCGGGGGTGTCGCAGCCCCGCGCACCTCGGTGACGATGGTGGAGCGGTACACGTCGCGGCTGTACTCCCAGCCGTCCAGGCACGGCTCCTGCTCCAGCGCCTGCAGCTGCACGTCGGAGCCGGGCCGCAGCCCCATTGCCGAGAAGTTGGCGAGCGCGGCCAGGCGGTAGCGGCGGCAGCGGCTCGGCAGCGCCCGCCCGCCCCGCGGCTCCAGCGGGATGCTCGCGTTGCGCCACTCGGCGCTCAGGTTGGCCCCGCGGGGCACGGCGCAGCGGTGCTCGGGGGTGCCGGCCAGGAACACGATGGACAGCCCGTTGAAGCCATTGGGGATGATGCTGGCGCTGAGCAGGAAGAAGACGAGGCGCTGGAAGCGGCCCCACTCGCCCAGGAAGGCGGTGGCCGCGTCGTAATCGCGCATGGCGAGCGCGGCCGAGCTGCGGCCGCCGTGCCCGCGGCCGGTGTGGCGGGGCAGGAAGCTCCGCAGCCGGCCCGGGGGTGGGGTTTGCAGGCGGGGGCCCCGCAGGTGGGGCCGTGCCCGGCGCTCCGCCCGGGGGCGCGGCGGGGGCTCGGCCGGGGCTGGCGCGGAGCCGGCGGGGGCGCGGGAGGAGGGACACCGGTCGGGCCGGGCGGGGACAGGGCGCCGGTGCGATGGGGCGGCGCCGGAGCTCTCCCCGCTGCTCTCCGCGCTTCCCCCAGCGCTCCCGGCCGGCCCTGGTGCTCCCCCTGGAGCTCCTCCCGCTCCCTCCGGTACTCCCGGACGGTCCCGAAGCTCCCCCAGCGGCGTCCCCGGAGCTCCCTCCGGAGGTCCCTCGGTGCTCCCAGCCGGCCCCGGATCTCCCGACTCCCCTCGGCTCCGGGCAAGCCTCGCTCATGCCCTGGAGCCGCTTCCCAGCGCCCAGCCCGGCCCTCGGTGACTGCTGCTCAGCAACAGCCCGTTCATACAGGCGTGGGATCCCAAAGGATTCAGAAACCAGCGCTGGGATGAATTACAGGATCAATTAGGTTGGAAAAGAGCTCTAAAAGCATCGAGCCCACCCTGTGCCCGAACAGCACCTTGTCAACCAGCCCGCGGCACTCGGTGCCAGCCTTTCCTTCCACACCCCCAGGGACAGCGACGCCTCCCCGGGCAGCCCCTTCCAGTTCATCCTTACGGAGCCGCCCGCACACCTCGGGGCTCAGCCACGCGTGGAACCAGCCCGGGGTTCTGCAGCAAAGCCTGGGGCTGTGTCAGCCCCACGTGCGAGCCGGCAGCGTGCACGGATCGTTCTCATCACAGCGAGGAGCTGCTGCGATCCAGGGGGCAATGGGCCCTCCTTCCCTCCATGTGACCTCCCAGAACCCGCCATCGGCCCTTCAGCACCACCAGCGGTGGCTGGAGAGAGGGTTTGCTGAACATGACACTGTTTTCTGAGGCAAGGTGTACTACATGTTTGACAAAGAATAAGTTTAATAAACACTATTCCCACGTTAGGCCCCAAAGCCCAGCTCAGTACCTGGTGGCACTGGCAGAAGTTCACATGCCCCACGAGCTCAGTTCAAAAGCTGGATGGGACCACTGCAAAACCTGGCCTTGCTCTCCCTAAAGCTAATTCACATTTCTGACTGGCTTCTTATGGCTGAAATTCTCTCCACCTCTCATGGATTAAAAAAAAAAGTATACAATTTACAGCATTTTCTGAACACTTGTAATTAAAAAGATTTTTCATTCTGTGTTGGAATGACACAGGTGTGAAAAATCTCAAAGATGAAAATGAATGACAAAACAGGAGTTAAAGCACAAAATCACCCTCGAGCCTGGCTGGAGTCAACTTCCAGGGATTCACAGGGTCAGGACTGAACCACCCAAAAGCCAGAAAAACTGTGCACTACACCATCACATTCTTCCTGTATGAAAGAACTTACTTTGGGGTTTTATTTTCATCCTTTATCCATGCTAAATACCTTTTTAATGACTTCTTCAGTCTCCTTGGCACCAGCATTCAGGTTAGGAGACTTGCCCTTCAATTACAACGCAGACAGAAAGCAGGTGAGACAATGTCAGTGCATGTGTTTATTACAACAGAAGTTAATGAGTGACAATTAGTGCAGCTTCATACAGGTGTTAGCACATCCGTGAGCCAGCTGAGGACCCGAGGTGACACAGAGACCCAGGTGAAGGTGACAGAGGGGACAGAGCAGGCACAGGGCAATGGCCCTGAGGGCAGTGGGGGCTTCCCTCCCTTCCACTGCACAAGGCCTGACAACAGCACTTCTCACAAAGACGTTCTGCTCTTGTGAAAGATTGTTACATCTGCTGCTGAAAATACTGAAGTGTGACACTAGCTCGAGATCAGTGGTGTAAGTAAGGAAAATGAGACTGATTAAAACAAGGTATTTAAAAAACACAACCCTTTTTCATACTTAAAAAAGGAAAAACAGGTTTTAAGATATCACAAGGTTCAAGAGTACAAAAATATTTTACCTTTTAAAAATACCCAAGCCTGCAATCACTTAAAATAAGTCTCAACTTAATACAAAAATCTTCATTAAAATATGACCACCTACATTTAACCAAAGTCCTCAGCCCATCCTGCACTGATATATAAAGGCTTTCTTGAGAAATTTAGATACTTCTAAACAGCTGTTCTATAGAGTAACTCTGTAATAAGTAAAAACAAGATTAAATATTGCTGTTATAAGAGAATTCCAGCTTGGGAAGGGAATGAGAACATCAGGGGTCACAGGACACTGTTACATGCCATGTTACATTTATGGCAAAAGCATAACTATGGGGATTTATTAGAAAATAATATTCCCACTCCCAAAAGCAGCTTGAATTAATTGCACAAGTTCCTTGCATTTAAATGTTATAAAGCTTTATATTTGTGCTTAAACTTCAGGGAGAGCCTCATTCCTGTGCCCAGGGCCAGCACAAGACAAGTTACCCTGAGCTCTTGTATTAGAGACAAGACCCTGTGCTTTTATTGGCCCTTACAGAAGGTGACTCAGGGCTAATTGTTATTTGTAGAGCATAAAAATCAGTCTACCACGTCTGATAGACATTATGTGGCCAAGAAGTGCATGCACAGCCAATAAATATAAAAATAAAAGGTATTACACTCTTTTCAAACAATGTAGTGTTTATAAAACAGTAGTAGCACAACTCTTAAACTCTACATTTGTTCTCATCCAATCTAGGTATGCTGAACTCCAAAAAAAGAAAAAAAAAAGCATACATTATCTGTGGGTTTTGAAAAACAAAACACTGATGTTTGGTTTTGTTTTGAAAAAAATTTGGTCCCAAATTAGTCCTTGTGCATCTTTAATAGCTGCAGGTAAACTTCAGATTTTTGTAAGCAAAGCCCCTTTAAATTTGCAAACGGTACAAGGGGTTGGTGGAGGCTTTAGAAACCTCAGTGAGCTTTCTCTGAAGGGGCAGAACAAAGTGGCACCTATTCAAAGGAAAAATTAAATACTTTGGAAAAAACCCCCACCAACATCCAAAGGATATAAAAAACTGCTTATGCCCAAATACCACGAAAAACCGGAAAGTTAAAACTTCCTGGCACATTTGGACAGGATCACTGACTTGCTAAAGCTCATGTTTCTGTTGAAAGTAAGCATGGCCATCAGAAAGTCAGCAAATTCCAGTCCTCACTCAGTGCTCAACACTGCCCTGCCTCTCCAAAGACACTGCACATTCACAAAGCCCAAGGTGGGCTCAGGACATGGGAAAAACCATCAGCTTTGGCAGGAACAAGTGGATCCCAGGTCCTGGAAAAGCAAGTGGCAGCAAAAGCTCCTCCAATGTCCTGTTTTAACCCCTGTCCTTACAGCAAAGTCTGAGTCTGCACTGCTACAACTAAATTCTGCCCCCCCTTAGTCTATGGGCTTTGATCACAGAGTTCAGAGCAGGGCAGGATCTTCCCTTCAGGGTTTGAAAGACAGGCACCCAGCTCCCCTTCCTCCAGTCAACAGAGTGAGTGAGAAAACCCACCAGCATTACATTTGCTCTATTTTTTTTGTCCTTTAAGCAGCTTTCATTGAGTACCTGACTGACTGGAGTCACTGCTGTATTATTCCTAAGGCTTCCTCCTCCTAGCCTACTCCTTGACTTGTTGAGCACAGGCAGGCCCCCATTTCTCAACGGGGGCTGTATCTGCTGACAAACCCCAGGAATGAGGACACTGCATTGCAGACTAAGAGTCCTACAGGAGCAGCTGGTCAGTCAGCTATGCAATCTGGGGACAGTGGCACAGGGGATAACAACTATGGTGCAATAGCATTGACTGTTGGATTTTGTTCATTTTCCTCTGGCAGAAAATGCATTTTGAGATGCTCTTGTTCTTCTTTCAGCCCCTCTGACAGAGTGTATCCTTCTTCACAAGGGTGTTATCAGACTTTTAGGACTCTCCTTGGAATTCCTAATGCCAGTGGTTTGTTGCCCATTTCTGAAACTGGAAGAAAGTAAAAGACTGAGAACTAGAGAACAGTTTCCAGGGTGTCATCAGACACTTCCTCCTCCCAATTAGCACTGCTGCAATAACCATGTGACTGCTGATATAACCCCAGACAGAATGTAATGTGCTGTCAGTGTGACTTGCTGGGTGGCAGCAGCAGTGCAAGCAACACTTGGAATGGGAATATCATTCGGTGACTGTAGTTCAGATACTTCAGTTTGATGACACAAGAAGCCTTCAAGGGGAATCTGGTTTGGCTCTTGGATTTCTAGCTACAGTTTCTCAACTGCAATGCTGAAAAGCCAGAGGTCAGACATGTAAGAAGTCCCTATCTGTGATAAAGAGCAGCATGCCCTTCCTCGAGGGACCTGGCCTGGGAATTTTTCTTATTTGGAAAGCATAATGACAGCTCCTTATACTGACCAGGAATAACATACAGGGATTGCCATTTTTTTTCAAGCTGTTACTGCTTATGAGGGCAAATTCTGTTCCAGTACCCATTCTCACTAAGCTGGATCGTGGCTATGCAGCTGCTCTTTGGTTATTCAGTTTCCTTCTGCTGCTCTCAAGGATTTTCTTCACACTGTAATGTATGTGCAGAGATTTCAGTGGAAATGTTTGCCCAGGGTACCCTCAATAGCAATGGTGGTGGGTCAAGGAAACTGTTGTTGCTTACAGCTAAATCAGAAAGAGGTAGAATCTTGAAATTCTGTTTTAATTTGGAGTAGTACCAATGAAACTACACTGGAAGAGTGAAGTGTTTCAAAATGTGTATAATCCCACTAAATGAAAAGTTTCAATGAAGAGTTAAAGTGAGTGAATGATAAAAAAGGCTGGAAAGTGTTGTGAGAGCTGAAGCAACAGCCTGAAGGTGCTGTGAAGGTCAGCCTTGCTTTGCCAGTGCACATCAGCTCTCTGGTCCAGACATTCTGAAGAAATTGCAGGACATCACTGTGGAACTAACAGCCCCAAAGAAAATAATCCAAGGGGCACTTTGAGAGCTTTGATGCTCTGCAGTGGAACTGAGGAAACACATATACTGAATGTGAAAAGGGACTGTGCAAGAGCAGGTTCTGAACTCTGGGCAGGCACAGGGTGAAGGGAAGCTGCCTTACCATTTCACCTTCAGCATCTGCTCGAAGCTCTCGGGCAGGGGATTCCCGAAGCTCTCCGGGAGAAACAGGGTGAGGATCCCAATCAGCACAGTCAGACTTCCCATCAGAATATAGGGTAGGAATCTGTCATAGGCACCTGGCAGAACAGGAGATGCCAACAGTACTTAATGTCCACAACCAACAAACCCACATGGAAAATTTATATCCCAGACATGGCAGTAATGCAGAATTCATTTGGAATAATGGGCTGAAAGCTTCATTACTATCAAAGGTGAATCCAAAACTGAGTTATCTCTGTTACCTGCCAACAAAAAAAAGGACTTCTCAATCTTGAAAATTTTAAAGCTTCAAGATGTGCTCTTGGATGACAACACCTTCCATCAGTTTCATGCCAACCCCTATGTTTGTATAGTGGCTCATAGTTTGGGGTTAGGGGTTTTTTTCAATTTTCAGCTGGGCTGGCCAACATCTCTGCAAGGCAACAGCTCTGTTGGGATCACTGCTGGAGTCCTCAGTACCACACTGTCATCAGGAACCAAATCCTCTGTTAAATAGTTCAGTATGAGGGAATAAGATTGCTCATAAGCAACCAAGCACTCATCAACTGCCTGGAATTGTGTATCCTGCTGGGCTGGTGCAAAAGAAGGGAAGAGACTAATGCAGCTGAACAGGCCAGCTACAGACTAACAGGTCATTAACAGGGGAATCCTTCAATGGCTTCCTGCCTGCAAAGGGAGAAAGCTCCAGACTCCTGAGACACACACAGGGCTCTGACCTTGGTCTACTCAGAGGATTATTTTGGACTCGAAGGCAGCAGCCCCTGCCAACAGCCCAAAGCTGGCACATGGGTGTTTGGGCAGGATGTAAGATCCTCAAGTCACAACAGCACAGCAATGGAAAGGTCTTTCAGGACAGGGATTAGCTAGGAGTTAAGGTATTTAAGATAGAAAAAGTACCTCTCTGAACTTGACAGCTTTATTTTATAGCTGGGATAGAGCAACGTGCTTTATAATGCAAGGAATAAATTAGGATTAAAGTGAGGACCCCTGAGTGTGTCACACAGAGCCAAAGTTTGTGATTTGATCTCCTCTGTGTTCATGAACTGGATCAACTGCAAGGTCCTAATTTACCTGTAGCAAATGCAGCAGCTCATAAGTTTCTCCTAAAATTTCTTGGAAGTTTAGGACACCATTTTCATAACTGGAACAAGATCTCTGAAAGTGCCTGATCCTCCTGTGAAGCCCAAGGAGCTCCACTTCATTTCTGCTGGGTATGGCAGTGAACTCAGACCCAAGGTGAGAGGAGGGACTCAAAAGACAAGGGAAGGGACTTAGAGCTGAGCCTGCACTGCAGGAGCTCAGCTGGCTTTCTGGGCAGTTGTGTGGCACAGGCAAGAGGGGCAGGATATCTCACCCAGGTAAACAAAGTAAGGAGCAATGATGCTGCCCAGCCTGGACGCCGTGGAAGTGGCTCCCACTGCCATGTTTCGCACCAGAGTTGGGTACAGCTCCACGTTGTAGACATAAAGCATTGAAAAGGCAGCTGTGATGCCAAACTTCCCAAGCATCACCAGACCAACAGAGAGGACATTGAGATCTGGAGGAGAAAAAATAAAACCAAGGTCAATAAACAACACCCTGGGCTTATTAATATTTCTTCTACATCAAAAAGATTTTACTGTTGTTTTTCTTTTCCCTAAAGGTTGTGGGCTTGCTGTGCTTCTTCTTTTTTTTTTAATTATACAAAGTATTAACCCATCCCTGAATGACCTGGATCCAGACTTCCCTCTGAGCATAATGTAGATGCTCAGGTTATTTTGTACTTTCCAGATTTGGTTTGTCTCCAAGTAAAGCAGCATTTTTGAAACGGAACAAAACTCTGAATGACAGAGCAATAAAGCACAAGGTTATATCCACCTCTTTTTCACAAAATCCCTTGGAGATTTACACACAGTGAAATCTGGATCCAGGTTTTGTTAGTCTGGATGTGCAACCAGATAAATCACAGCACGCTCTGGGCTCTCATTTTAGAAGTTGGTTCCCTTGGACTATATAAAGCTCAGTAACTTGACACAATAAATGACAGTCAAGTGTGACTCAGCATATACACATGCAATAAAAAAAAAATTAAAGCTGCAAAGGATCAGCATAAACTTCATCTCAAATTCTTAATCTGATCCTCATTTCCAGTAATTTTGCAGAACTAACACACAATGCCATAAAATATTTTGAATATTTTATATGCTTAGGTCACACATTGAATGTTGTACCTGCAGGAACCAGCTGAATGAAGAGGACAACACTTCCCCCCAGGAAGAAGGTGCCGGCCAGGGAGTAGCGGCGCGGGAGGGAGCGCAGGAGGAGCCACGCGATCACATACGCCGGGACCTCAATCACAGCCGAGAGGAAACAGTTGACATAGGCATTTCCATGCCAGTCTGGAGTGCTCAGGGATAGGCCAAAGTAACCAACTGATGTGAAAAACCTGAGAAAAGCAATAACCACAAATTATTCCAGAAACAGCAGTCTCTGAACGCCTCCAGTGTTGCCTCAGATGTTGTTACAAGTATAGGATGTCTCAAAGCATTGCCACAGGTATCGTGGCTTAAAAAAAATCTCAGTGCCAACCCCATCCTTCTAATTCTGTCATCCCTTCCAGTGACCACATCCACAGCAGCTTGAAGAGACCTTGGATTTCTCTGTCCTTCCTGCACTACACCAAGTAAAAGGCTTTGTGGAGTCGTTCACAAAGGCTTTTCACTGCAATGGACACAACGACACAGTGGAGTAACTCTCACAAGCTTCCCATGCCAACTGCATTCCTATTTGTAGCCAACTCCAGTGACAGGATCTCCCACCCTCAGCAGTTCTGTTACAACTTATTTAATCTTCACAAGAGAGCTGGATATTCTGGTTTCAAATCTCAAGAGTGCCTCACTATGGCATGCCAAGTGTGCTAACCAGTTCCCTTCTGCTGGGGGAAACATGGACAGAAAAGGATCCTGGTTTGTCTCTATGGTATTATTGGGTCCTCATTCCTCGTGGCTGCCCAGGCAGGGACCAGAATCTCACTGAGATGGGCACTGTACAGAAACAGAACAAAAATGCTGGCCATGGGTCTGCTTCTTGTTATGTTACTGAGTTGCTGCCTTTACTTCAAGAACATTTCTCTTCAAACAGACATTAAAGAGATGGAAGCATCTTAAAAAAACAACAACAGGCAACATAATTTAAAATATACAAGTGGTTACATATAGTTTCTCAACTGTTTTACATCTGAGTCGAGGCTACTGTCTCCATATTCTTGTGTATTAATGCAGTGTGGGTGTGAGGACATCGAGGGCCACGTACCAGCCAGGGACCATGTGGAGATGGTCTCCAAGGCCCAGTTTTATTATCTAAACCTGTGGCATGTGCCCTCAAATCAGAAACTGTTTTATTGCCTGGGTACTTTAGGAATACACATTTCCTTACCACAAAAGTAATGACATAATAGTAATAGTTGCAATGTTTCGGGTTCGAAATAGGTCCAGAAGGATAGCCTTCTGCTGCTGCTGGGGCTTCGAATCCTGCATCTGAAGGAAAAAGGAAAACAAAACCGAAAAAATTCCCACACACCTAAGAACAAAACCACCTCTGCTACCCACAATCCGGGCAGTTACGAAGTTATGACTATCGGGGGATAACCAGTCAGCCCAGGGGCCACTTCTGCCCCAGGGAGGGCAGTCCTGGGGCACAGCTGCTCTCTGTACCCAGCTGTACTCCTGGGAGTTTCCACTTTTTTGTTAAAAAAAGGTAGTGCTGAGACCACTGCACCATGCTGACTAATTAGAGAGGAGCATCAGCTGCCCAGACAGACGAATTAAGGTTTCCTCAGGGGTGTCACACTGTACTTCCAGGAGCAAAGGCCTTACCAAAGGCCTTTCTTCTGTGCATTGTCCACTCAGCTCTGCTCTGTTCAACCTTCACAAACGATGTGAAATGAATGCAGGAAATCACCCAGTTTTGCTGCCTGCTGGCACCCTGACAGGGAGGGGAACAGATGCCAGAGGTTGATGAGGTGGCCAGGGCACATCATGGGAGCATCCACCACCTCAGATGGGAGATGGAGGGTCCTGTTTGAGGCTTGATGCAGGAATCTTCTGGGGGGCATTAGGGTGCCCTTCTGTCTGCACCCTTTGCCCTTGCCAGGGCAAAGCCAGCACTTGTGTCCAGGCTCCACTGCAGGCTCAAAGAGCAAACCACCTGGCTCTCCTGACACAACAACCCAGGAGACTTCCTTTCCTAGGAAGAGAGGATGTTTTCCAGGAATGCCTTTCTAGTAATGCTTGAAAAACACTTTCAACAGAGGACTTGGAGTGCTGACATCATCCTCTGGCTTTTGTGGACACTTTGGCACACAAATTTCCATGAGGTAGAAGACAGCAGAGCTGCTGCTTGGTCTCAAAAATACGTAGGAGTGATGAAATGCTGCAACCTGAAAAAGTGATCTCCAGTTTGAAACACATCCGAGCACTGGCTGCGAAGCAAGGAAAGTGCTTTTCCATAGTTTCTGTAGGATGAGCTTCCCATCACTGCAACATGCCCTTCAATTTGCACTAAAACTTACATTTGGAAGAGATCTTCAGCCAAAATATAAGTGTGACATTGGAGTGGCAGATCCTGCCCAGGGGAGGTGTCCCTGTCCTGCAGACACTGCAGAGGAGCACACAGTGCTTTGCTTTCTGCTCTACCAGGAGACAAGAGGAGGCACAAAGCCCAGGTGACAGTATAAGGCAGTAGAGGAGGATCTGGCCTACAGGTCATTGCTGATGAAAGGCTGAAGAGTCGAGTTGCTGGTTTCTTTGCACAGGAAAATTGTCTGTGCCTCTTCAGGATAAGCTCCAGGGAGGACAGAGCCACTGGAGGGGGGGGATGAGCACACAGACCAGCCATCCTGCTGTGACTGTGCTGCTCCCCAGCTCTCTGGGGTGCCAGGTTGGCACTAGGCTTTCTTCTTTTAATCAACAGATAGGAAATACAAGAAAAAAACATTTTGAAGAAGAGCTTGATGTCCTTCACCACCTTCACTACCACCATGGTTTTCAAGTGCCTTTGTAGCACTTTAAGTGGTACTTTAACTGGTCTGTGCAACCCAAGGAGTCCCTTGGGCTCCACGCAGCCCCAGCACACGTGGGTGCTGATTTAGGGTTCCCTGCACAGCCCCCCTGCAACAGGCTGCTGTTAAACTGCAAATCACTAACACCACACCACGCTGAGATGGGCACGAACGTGAGTTCCTCAGGTCTGCTCAGAGCCCAAAGGATGAGGCAATCTGGGTCACACTTTCTTGAAAAACCACAACAAACCACGGCTGAGGAACACAATTTTACTGTAAAAAACAAGTAATAAAACCTCCCTCTGGTTCTCACTTTGCTCTTGCTAACCCAGCTCTTACCACTCGCCAGCAGCCCCTGAGAGCTGCTGGTGCCAACCAGCTCTCTGCTGGCACTTCCCAACAAGTCAGCTGGCCAGGGAGGGAAAGTGCCAGCGAGGTGAAGGACCAGGATGTGTGGAACATACCTCTGCAGTGTCAAAAAGCACGGCTGGGGCTGGAATGCCATTTATTTTCGCAGCCTTTCGGATAATAACTTCTGCCTCCTTATATCTTCCTTGGGAGATCAGCCACCGAGGGGACTCAGGAATGACCCTGCAATAAGTTTCAGAATAAATGACTCAATATTTTCCCAAAGTAAAAGGTTATAAATAACACATTTGTTGTGTCTGTGAGTTATGCTCTCATCTCACAGATTACTTGCAGCAGGAGACAGCCAGCACAGAAGGATGTGGGCAATGTAATTCAAGTATGTGGAACGTGGTTGTTCTCATGCTAAGGTAGATGCATGCTCAGGCCTTTGTCCTCAGCGTTTTCAAGGAATAACTGATGTCCACCAGATGTCACCAGACAGACAGCAAGGACAGGGGTAGCTTAGCCAGTGGGGAATGAAAACGCTCTTGGGAAACAGCACACGGTGTGGAAATGCTTTAAATATGCACAGGGTGTATTTAAAAGTTCTGTGTCATAGGAATCTTATATACAAACCTCACAGTGTTACCACAGCTCTGAGCAGGCTCTCCCAGGCAGAAAACTGGGGCAGTGTCCCCTTGCAGAGTTGATGACATTTTCTAATCAATTCCAGGCACGTGTTGAGTGAATTAACACCAAACACAGGGCAGAAAATTTCACTTTTCCTTAACTAAATCCTTTGATCTTAGCAGGTGCTACCTTGCTCCCTTTAGCCAGCAGCACATTTTCCTCTCCTTGGAAAAAAGCAGGTCAGACAGTCCTTTTCTGATGAACCCTAAAGGATTGACTCAGAGCCAGGTCAATAATTTCAAACATCAGATGATTTATATCCGATCATTAACCAGGAATGGGACTTTCTGTGGGATGAGCTGCCTCCACTGCTCTTCTTTCTGGGCAAGCTGAGGATCACGAGACTGCAGAGACAATGCTGGGAACCTTCTGGAGAATTTGGAAGGGAAATGAGTAAAAGAGCAACCAAGGCACAGAGCCGTGGGATAGGCAGGTCACGTGGCCTGTGGAAGCAGTGGATCCACATGCTCAAATGGCAGCTAATGCCAACCTGCCTTGGCAGAGCTTGGCCAGTGCCCCTCGATCCCCATCCACACCCCTGACTGAATGTTCCATCCGTGGAAATTTTTCACATGTTTTACAACGTATGCCCTGGGGATTCCCACCCAATACACTTCAAAGCAGGACTCTGAAGCAGTGCCTTGGGGACAGATTTCATGTTCCTCACAGTGCCTGCAGACACCTGAGAGGCTCCCACCCAAAGCAGCCTCCCCAGGGAACTCCTGCTTGGTGCACAGGGAGGTGCCGCTGTGCTGAAGGGCTTTGAAACTCTTCAACCTAAATCATCAAATTGACCCTTAAACAGAATCAATCTTTAAAATCTGATGACAGCAGAGGTGGAGCTGGAAACCATTTTAAAGGGTTTGTTTGAAGATTAAGATAAAAAAAGCCCCAACAAGTAACAAACCAAAAGCATCAGCAGAGACACCTGACAAGACTGGGACCTGCAGGAGGTGTTTTGACTATAGAAGAGTGGCTCTAAATCACTTAACTGTTATAAAGGCATTATTTGTTCACTTATAGGTATCTCTTTTTCAACAGGAAGAAAGGAGTTCCTTGAATTATATGAAAGGAACTCTTCTTGTTGTAAATTATCCTTATTTGAAGAGTGTGGGTGATACCTTGCCTTTTTTTCCTATTTTCAAATACCTATCTCTTCAGAAAACAGCAGATGACCAAGACAGCAACAGAACAAGGCTATGTGCCCTTCCTCAGTGCCTGTCCAGCTCAGAAGAGCAGGGTCAAGCACCCAGCCAGCACCAGAGACTCACAGCTGGCAAGGATAACCCAAACCAAAACTCCCCCCTCAAAGCAAAGCCTTCTCGGGGCAAACAGACAAAAAAGAACTGACCCCCCCAACCCCCTGGTGGTACCCAGCACCTGGCAGGGAGGGCATGGGGAGGTGGGCAGGTGGGCACTCACCACCAGAGAGGGATGCAGAACAGCCCCGGGACAGTGAGCGCCAGCAGCAGCATCCGCCAGTCTCTGATGAAGTAAGCAAACAGTGGCAGCAACATGTAGCCAATTGCAAAAAATATGCAAACTCCTAATGTAGAGAATAGAATACGAACTGATTTGCCAAGAATTTCTGTGCCTGTTTAAAACAAGGGAGGTTGGATTAGCATTTTGACTCCTTCTTTTCAATCATGACTAAATACTTTACTGCATTTATGAAAAAAAAATTAAGCTAAACAATCTTAGAAAAGAGCAGCACAGCACGGACCCACCCCGTACAGAGAAGCTGCTGGGAGTGTTGGGGACCTTCAGATAAAGAAGCTACTTCTGTTTGCTTTGATTAATGCATTGGCAGAGACAGACAAGGACAGGCATGGGGGGTGACCAACAGTCTTGCAAGAGCCTTTCTGACATGCTTGTCTAGGACACAGCCTGCTCCCCCAGGACACAGCCTGCTCTCCCACCTAACCCATCAGGATTTCAAATGCCATTCACTGCTGGGCACTTCTGGAGGAGTGGCAGTCCATAGATGGCAGGTTCACAGGGGGTGGAAGGACGTGGATTTACAGTGAGGGGAGATGGGAACAAGTTTCACATCTAGTTTTTGGAACAGAAGGAAGGTTGGAATGTTGGATCAGCACATCACAGGCTGAAGGATAACCAGAGAAAATGCCATCTATTGTTCCAGTAGCCAGGCAGCAGCCACTGAGAGCATCCTACAGCCACTGCTCCACGTGGCAACCTGAGATCTACTCATAAAAACTGAGGCTGTTCAAAAGCACCTGAATTCTTTTACAATAGAACATCTAGTCACTGCTTAGTAAAAATCCACTGATGTCCTCAGGTCCAGCTCACTTCTTCTTGAGCTCTCAGCCCCAGGTCTACAGAGCTCTCCTTCACATGAGGAGCACTCCAAGGGCTGGAATCATTTGTGTCAATTCAAAACAAATATGAGATGACATCTTTCAACTACAATTCCCTTGTCTCTTGCGTCTCCTCCCTCATTCTGCTGGCCAAGGAATAACAGTTCTGGGACAATATCAACATGTCTTCACAAATCTCCACAGTGTTTTACAGTCCAAGAACACGACAGTTTTGAGTACAGAAAACTGAGGCCTGAAGGTAAGAGAGAAACTTCACAGGAAGTGCTTGGAAAAAAATCAACATTCTCTACAGAGGTTCACCAAGAGCTCAGGGTGGAACTACTCCCATGAAGGAGGGCAGCAATAGAGCCTGGGTGGCTGAGGATGCTGGAACAGGGTCTGAGCTACACACGGGAAGGCAACTCAGGTTTGGATGCTGAAAGGTGGAGTGACAAGAGAAGCCTGTGCTGAGGTGACCACTTGAAAAAAAACCCCACTGCACTTGGGGACAGAGGGTGCCAGGGCTGCAGCACTGACAGAGCCACCACTGCCCTCCCCAGCCCGGGCTGCTCTTGGGTGAGACCTGGGAAGCATCTCCAGCACATCCCATAATCAGGATGGCCTTTCTTAAGGAGTTACTTCCCTTTTTATGGGTATATTCTCCTGCCCAGCACCTCTATCATGTGTGGCTTCCTGGAAGCTCCTGGGTTTGCCTTGTCACAAGCAGAGGTCACAGCACTCATTGGGGCACCTCAGCTACACAGTGCAGGGTGGGGAAGGACCCTCCTCCATTACTGCCTCCCTCCTTCCCCATGACAGGCAGCTGATGACTCACTTAAATGAGGAACCTAATGACTGAGTTAGTTTAGATGAATCCTGCCCTTAGAAGAGCCTCAAGGCTGCCAGGGAACAGCCAGCACTGATGACAAGTGCCCCAGGGAGCCATCACTGCTCCTACAACTCTACAGAAAAGAAGAGGGCAGAAGAGACAATAGAAGGTGTAAGGGCCAGCAAACTGCAGCTGAGCAATTACCCAAGCCTGACATTACCTGAGGAGACCCAGTCCCTGCTCTCAGCAGCAGCAGCATTTGGCTCTGGGCCCCCTCTTGCAGCTTTGCCTGTGCTGAGCACCGAGGCAGCATCCCACTCCACACCCCCAGCATCCCACTCCACACGCCCAGCATCCCACTCCACACGCCCAGCATCCCACTCCACACGCCCAGCATCCCACCCCACACGCCCAGCATCCCACCCCACACGCCCAGCATCCCACCCCACACGCCCAGCATCCCACCCCACACGCCCAGCATCCCACCCCACACCCCCAGCATCCCACCCCACACGCCCAGCATCCCTCTCCACACGCCCAGCATCCCTCTCCACACGCCCAGCATCCCTCTCCACACGCCCAGCATCCCTCTCCACACGCCCAGCATCCCACTCCACACGCCCAGCATCCCACCCCACACGCCCAGCATCCCACTCCACACGCCCAGCATCCCACTCCACACCCCCAGCATCCCACTCCACACCCCCAGCATCCCACTCCACACGCCCAGCATCCCACTCCACACCCCCAGCATCCCACTCCACACCCCCAGCATCCCACTCCACACCCCCAGCATCCCACTCCACACGCCCAGCATCCCACTCCACACGCCCAGCATCCCACTCCACACGCCCAGCATCCCACTCCACACCCCCAGCATCCCACTCCACACCCCCAGCATCCCACTCCACACCCCCAGCATCCCACTCCACACCCCCCGCATCCCACTCCACACGCCCAGCATCCCACTCCACACCCAGCTGTGCACCACATTCCCAGGGGAGCTGGGAGCTGAATTCCTGCCTGATCAGAACCTGCACCCCTCCTGTGCTGCACAAATCCCACGTGCTTCCAGAAGGATTTTCAGCCAGGCCAGCTCCTGACCCAGCACTGCACCTCCCAACCTTCCCATTCACTCCAGCTCCCTCCAGGCCAGTGGGAGCAGGGGCAGTGGGGACAGCAATGGCAGCAGCAGTGGCACTGGGGATGGCAACAAGGGACCTCCCTGCTGACAGCCTGACCTGAAACCTCCTTCTGCCACTGGCAGTGGTGACTCACAGCTGCCTGGGGACATGGGGCTGTATCCCCTCCACAGCACTGACTTCATATTATGCCACTCTGCTCTACTTTTTCCTCCCTTTAAAGCCTCATGTGGTAGGAAAGACCAGCATTAACTATTAGTGTACAATTTTAATCTAGTTCCTATTACAATCTGCAAATAGTCACGCTGACACCCAGTGGTTTAAAAAGAGCCATAAATATATAAATGCACACTTTAAAGACAGCTCTTGCAAACCTCAGCTCCTCCATCACTCATCCCCATAACTGGCCAGTGCTGTTGCCTTTCCTGAACACCCTGTGCCTATGGGAGACACTGTGGGGTTCCCTTCCCCATGGGGTCCCCCCTTCCCTGCAGGGCCCCCAGGCAGTGGCTGTAGCCACACAGCCCCCCACAGCTGCTGAGTCTTTCCTCCTACCACTCCCTGTAGAAAAAAACAACTTTAACTTCTAAAATTAGGGACTTGATCACTAATGTCAACACTGGGACCAGGGACTTTATGGCTAATGGGGCACTGACACCCACCCAGCTCCTCTGACACTCCCTGTGCCTGGAAACGCTGGTTTGCTCCAAGGCTTTGCACCCAGGTGTGCACTGGCCCCTCTGCAAAGGGATGCAGAGAGGCAGGGAAGAACCCAAACACCTCCCCTATCTCAGACCCACTGCTGTGCCTAACGTTGCCTTGCATGTCTTCTCCAAAGAGGAAGGAAATGGATGTTTATTTAGACTCTTCCTGCTCTCTTCTTTTATTCTAAACCTAAGAAGTGCAGGCTTGAAGGATTTGAGAGCAAAGAAAGTCATATTGGCCTAAAGTAGAAATTGTACCAGTGAAGATTTATCATTGTCTAATTAATGATTCAGGTTCAGAGGGGAAAAAAGCAACAGTACATTAAGCAAACATTTACTCTAATGCAGACATATTCATACCCAGTATGAAGGCCACCACGTAGTTTGAGATCTGTCCCATGCCCACTATAAGGAAGAGCACTGTGAACATCTCCCAGCTGGTGGAGAAGATCTGCAGGAAGCTGAAGACAGTCTGCACAGCCATCGTCAAAAAAAGGATATTCTTCCTGCCAAACCTTTGGCAAAAGATAAAGATTATTACTGAAACAGCATGGATTTATGGAGGGCACAAAGGAGCACAAACATCCAACTTCAAGTGGTGCAGCTCAGCACAACCTGAAGTTTTGTTCATCTTAAAGAATTTTATTCTTTTCATATGCACTAAAAAATATTAACATTTCCAAGACTCAGGAAACAAACCAAGAAGAAAAATTAAGAGCAGAACCTTCAGGGAGCCACTAGACAGAGACTAAGGAGACTGGGCAACAGTACAATAGGAAGACACACAAAAATTGCCACACAAAAGTTAGGGAAAGTCACCTTACTGACAAAGATCCCAAACAATCCCAGGAAGCAGGAGTGTGTCTGGGCTCCTGGGGAGGCTGCCTGGCCCTGCTCCCTCAGATGCTCCCAGTGGGCCCATGGCACCAGTGGGATTTAGTGATTATTTCATCTTCCTTTCAAACAGTAACACCAACTGACTTCTGCACTGGGGCAGGAGTCAGGAGATTAAATTTGGATCACATGGAATTTAATGCTGGAGGCTTTCGGATTAAGACTCGCAGTGAAACCCCCAGGTAAGAGCCCAGAGGAAGGTGCTGCCTGATGACATTCTCACTCCCAGGCAGAGCCAGTGCAGGATCCCACATCCCATGGCACTGGTGTGGACACAGGGCTGAGGGCTGTGTGGAGAGGGGAGCAGAGACTGGCACAGGGAGTGTATGTTCTGCATTCAACACCTGTAACATCAACACTGCTGAGATAATTATCAAATGCCTGTAATGATTTTTGGTACTTTACATCTGCTGAGTGAGATGCTGTGACTATTGCTATCCATTTACAGGTTATCTGGCTTTTAGTTCCTCTCAAATGTGCTTACTCCAGCAAATCAGCTCTCCCATGAAGAGCTTCCATTCAAAGGGCAAGTTTCTATCCTGCAGCCCTAACAAGGAATTGCCAGTTAATGTGTGACAAAGAACATTATCTTTTAAACTACTAAAAATGCCAGATAAAGAAACAGTTGTAGTCATGGAGAGAATCCCACCACACCAATCTGCAAAGCTCCTTGAGGCCTCTGAAGTGCCCAAGAGACAGAAATCCTGCACCTGGGGTAGACCAAGGGATTTTTGGAGCAGCCAGGCCAGTGACTGCATTAGATCAGAACTCAGAGAATTGTACAGTGAACTCCCTTCCACCCCTTACAAACAAATGCCCTGGCTGAGGCTCTGTGTGTGCCCTGCTGTGCCCTGCTGTGCCCACGGCTTTACCTGTCCGAGAGCTGCCCTGAGACGAAGGAGCCAATGAGGACCCCCACGAAGAACAGGGAGGTGGTCAGGGGGGCTTTCCAGTCGTCCTCACACACCAGGTTCCACTGCAAGAGAAGGGCCTGACTCAGCCAAGCCACAGTGCTGGGCTGAGCCCTGGCTGGCACAGGGGCTGGAGACACACACATTTCCATGCAATTGAATTCCACTTCCCCACGCCCACATTTCCACCCATTGCTGGCACCGGAGCTGTTTTCTCAGTCAAGGTCACTGCTGGACTGCCCTGCTTAAAGCACAGGATAAAAAAAGGAAAGTGGTTCCCTCCCCAGGCACCTCCACAAGGCCAAACTCAGCAGCCCTCCAACAGGAGCCCATCACCTTCAAAGGGGGAGCAGCCAGCAATGCCCACCCTGATGGGAGATGGTGTGTGCAGCTCAGGGGCTGCCCTGGCCCCATTTCCAGCACAATCCCCCATCACATGCTCACCAAACCCCTGGACCTGGCTCCCCATGGCCAGAGATGCTCCCACCAGTGAAGCAGAGCCATGGAGAAGGGTGAAGAACTGTCCTGGCTACGGGCAGTTCCCAGTAACTTGATCTCTGCTAGCACAAAACCTGCTGCATTTCAGTAACTTCTGGGGTTGACAAAACATGTGCAAGAAGATGCACAGAATGAAGTCTTGTTTCCTGCACTGACATATTACCAAATTCTGTTCCATCCCACAATCTGCACCACTGACTTGCTGCCCATCACTCAGCTTCATGACTGGAGCTGGCTGGGCTGGAGACTTAGGACAGGAGCCAACATGGAAACTTCCACCTAAAGCTACTCATAATCCCAGACAAGGTTAAAAAAAATAAAAATGTCATCATGGCTGTCTGTCCATCGAAGTTACAGCTGAGCCTGTCTCTGCCAAGCTTGTTCCCATCCTGGTGACTAATCTCCTGGTTAAGGCATGTCTGCCAGGAACACTTAAGGATAGGCTTCAAACATGTCAGTCTGAGATCAGATAATGCTACCACAATGGTAATCTAATTAGAGCACAGATCAAAGTAGGGCATAATTTTAATAATTAGCCATGCTATCAGAGAACGAGCCCATCACCTGCATCAGCACTTACCCTTTGCTTGGAGAGGCCAAGCCCAGGCAAAGGGTGGTGGAGCAGAAACCTGCCCTCAGGGCTGCTCTGGCTCCTCACTCAGCTGCAGGTAACAACAGGGAGCAACTCTTGTGTTTCAGACACATCCAGGTGCCATCTGATGGCACCACGAGTCCTGCCAAAACCAAACCACCTGTGGAGGGGTGGCTGAGCTTCACTGCTGCTGCACAACAGGCAGGAAACCCTCAGAGCAAGGGGGGTGTGGGGTGGTTTGATGCAGTTTGTTTTGGATTGTAACTAAGGAAAGAGATGCAATCAATGCCTATTTTCAGGCAGATTAATAAGCAGAGATACACTGCCCATAGTGGAGAGCCAGGTACCTCTGCCCTTTGCCCAGCCTGCAGAGCATCACCAGCTACACAACAGAAAAATGAATGGAGTTTGAAAACACAGCCCAGGCCTCCTCCTGAGGAACACACACATCTTCAGAGCAGGAACCCGGAGGGTTGTGAACTGATATGGGTCTCCAAGACTCAAATCTGATCAATAACAAAAAGAACCCTGTGGCAGCAGTTGCTGTGAGGTGTCTTCTCACCCCTGAGAAAGGAGAGGTGATGTGTGTGGGCCACCTTTGAGAAGGTGGATGTGAACGTGTGGGTCAGTGGGGCAATGCTACATTCAAGGATGCTAGTTGTGAAAAACAGAAGCAGGGATCTGCTTCACCTGTCAAAGAAAAGAGAAACTTCTGCAAACAAGCTTGGTTGAAATCAGACCCTGTATTTAAAACAAAACAAACTTCAGCTACAGGAAACAGGATTAAAAGCAGACTGCAGAGGTGTTTCACCACATCCTGCTGCATCTCCCTTTCCCTGTTCAGGGGAAGGTGGTGACGTGGAAGAATTTGCAGCTGATACAGAGTGTTATTAATGATGTGAACATTGAGCACCCCAGTCTGGGGCCATCAGCACAGCACCAGCACAGCTGCTCCTGGACCTTCAGACTTGAGTTGCTCGAGGTTAAGGATCGGTGCTCTTAAAATGCCTCCATGTGCCAAAGGCACTTTGGCTGCAAAGTAAGCCCAGCTAAATAATAACTTGCCCATAAAACTGCTTTTCCTACCTGGTGCCAAATGGCTCCTTTCCAGGTGTTCTCTCCACCTTTTCCCATGACATACTGCACAGCCAGCAAAAATGCATTGCACAGGATCAAGTCTTTCAGATTTGGGGGATGTGATAAAGAGGAGCTGGCTGTCAGGAAAGGGGCTGGTGTCTGCAGGAACTCACTGCATTTGACCAGAAAACACACAAACACAAATCCATCTGGCCACTGCTAAGCCTGAAGCTGCTGAGTGAACAAACCCCACCTGTTATTTTAGCTGCAATACCACACACAGCACATGGGAGAACAGCAATCCAGCCCTATTGCACAGGTACCCCCCATCTCCCAAATGCACCTCCCATCCCCACAGACACTGGTTCTGACCCAGACTATGCCCTGGCACTGCACAGCAATCAAGCACATGTCAGTATCCTGAGGTTTCACTCAGATTTCAATGCAAAGAGAAAAGTGAAATAGAACTTATTTGACTTCTTCCTCAGGGGCTGCCTCCATCACAGCCAAGCACACCACGGGTACAGGAGTGACAGTCCAGCCACAGCTACCTATCTACAGCTACAACTTCAAACTGTCTCTCCTGGACTAATTATTCATTAACCAGAAAATCAGTAATTCTGTAATGTCCCTGGCTAAGCATACTGAGGGCAAAGTCCATGTAAGATTCCAAACAAGGGCTATGAATGCAGTAATAGGAGCTGCTCAAGAACATCATTATGACATCACTTGATTCACATGAAAACCCTCCAACCCTTTCCCACAGCAGCTGGGTGGACAAGTTTTGTGAAAAACTGAAACTGCTGGAGAAGGTGCCCTGACTGCCTGAAGTGACCCAGCCACCTGCATTCTCAATCAGAAATCACTAATTAACCATCCTGAGTACCAGCCCATTCACATCAGAGGAGAAAACACCAGTGGAGCCTTGTGTAAATGGCCAGGGCTGTAAACCAGGGACAATCTGAACCTGTCTACAAGAGTAAATCTTCAGATGAGTAACTCAAGGAGTATTAATTATTCACAGATGGCCCATCCTGCTCCCTGGGCAGCAGGTCCAGCAATGAGACCAAGTGAGACCAATGCACAAGTGACAAGCACAGGCACCTCCTGGCCAAGCACGGGGTGTGTTCCCAGGGCTGGGCAGGACTGCTCTCCACTGATGGAAAAATCCATAAGGGAACAAAAAGACGTTCAGATGCCTTCAAACCATGGCAGTTTCTATCCAGCCTCTCACCTCTGCCAGTTCCAAAAGCTTCTGGTTTCGGCCTTTTCCAACAATTGGTGCCAGGGCTGGGACAGGGGCTGAGCAGTGTGACACAGGTGACAGGTGAGTAGCCCCAGTGAAGCCCCTGACACTCACCCTGCCCCTCCCTTGCAGGGGTCTTGCAGTGGTGTCTGGGGTACAGGCCATGCCCCAGGGTGGAGGGCATCTCAGTGTGTCCCCAGGGAGCAGTGCTGGGTGACAGCCTGGCTCAAGGGAACTAACTGGATGCTAATGCCTTGCTCTGGAGAACAAAACTGGTGCCAGTCCTTGAACCTCTAATTAATGTCAGCTCTGAGCATTGTTATCTGCAAGTAAAACAGAAGTAGGTTAAGTTCCAGAAAAGAACACCACTGAACAGGTCCCATGAGCCTGCCAAGGGGAAAAGGAAACCCTGCAGGCCCTTCAACTCAGCTGTAGGATCACACTTGACCCCACAGACCCCCAGTTCCACCTGCTCACCATTACACTTACAGCCCCTTTCATATCCCCCTGGGCCAATGAGCACCTTTTTCACCTGTGCTGTGAACATTCACTTTTCCCCATCAGCTGCATTTCAAGAGCCAGCAGATGGCTGAGTCTGGGATTCTCTGTTCCCAGGGTTTAACACACCCCACACACCAGGTAATGCAGGTGCTGAGCTGGCATTTCCCAGTTCCCTTGAAGCAGCAATAATGACAGGATTTAATATAACTGCACAAATCAAATTATCTCTGCAGCACTTAATCCTGTGCCATCAAGTTCTGCTCCTCAACTGAGTGCTTGAACCTGAAGCTGTTTCTTCACTGAGCTCTGCTGGTGGCATGTCCTGGCTTGTCTTTCCTAATACTGCCTCTTTTCAGCATTTCATCAGTGCCTGTTTTCCCTGTTTTGAAACCAAATTCTGTACTTTTTCCAAATGTCCATGACAATTTTGCAACAAAACAAGAATCCTTCTTTTCCATCTGGCTTACAGATGGGAACCTGGCACTTGGTTTCCATCTCTGGATGCACTGTTGCCTCTCTGGCACGCCCCAGGCCCTGTGGCAAACCCACTGCTGTGTCCCATCTGAATCCCACACGGAATGCTCGTTTGGCATCTGCCAACACAAGTTATTGACACTTCATTAAGAGGGAATCACATTTCTCCTCCTTTTGCTTCATTTACTGCCTCTCTCAGAGCAAGAACTAACTCCAAACCAGAGATTATGAGTTCACAGACAATCCAGGGTAAACTGGCCTCCCTCTGGCAGTGAGTGTGGCACTGCCTGTGCCAGCAGTGGCTACCAGGCACCCACCACACAGCTGTGCCAGCTATGGGTTCCAGCTGGGCATGTCTGTGTGCACTGTTGGGGCAGCAGCCAAACTGTGATATAACTCATCCATGACCAGGAGCAGGGTGAGCTTCCCCCACACCCCACCTTGATTTGGTGTTGTGAGGGTTCCCCAGCAACTGAGCACGACTGTCAGCACAGTGGAAAGGGTGTCACACATGCCAGTGCCTTTGCTTTGGGCAGGCAAGGAGGTTGGCATCACCTGCCCAGATCCTGCCCTCCTGGCATGTGGCTGAGCCCATCTCTGCCCACCTCCAGCACAGCCCCTCCTCCCGTGGTCCCAGGGCACAGACCCCTCGTCTCCCCAACAGGACCCTTCCTGGCTGTGCCACCGTGCAATGTTTTTTGGTGGCAGATGTTGCTGAGTCACAGGACTCGTGAGGAGGGTCACACACCCCCTCCCTGTCATGCACCCCAAGGGTGAGCCATCAGTGTGTGACCAAGGGCAGCCCGTGGCTAGCTGGGCACTCTGCTCGGCCAAAGGCCTGTGGAGCCAGCCAGCTGCCCAGTCCAAGCATTGCCTGGCACGAGGGTGAGCCCGTTACTCCTTGGAACCCCTTTCACAAAGTGGAAGAGCAGCTTTAGGGGAATCCTCTTCCTTGTCTAACAGAGCTCCACACTCGCTGCCAGCCCAGGCAGAGAGCACAGCCCGACCCGACCACCACACCGCCCAAACCAGCGCTTATGTGACCCGTCACTGCTGATGTTCCCACACGACACCCTGTACAAATGATGCCACTGTAGAGCCTCACAAACCGAGGGGACAGCCTGGCTGCAGCCGGCTCAGGCTCCGGTAGGAGTGACCAGAGCACCTGCCTCGCACCAACCCACGCACCCCAGGGCTCATGGCCACCGAAACCAGCGGCGGGGCTGGGAGGGCACAGGATGGTGGGTCAGCGAGAGCCCACCCTGCTCCAGCCCCAGCTGGTTGTGTCCCCACCGGGACATGCCCACGTCCCCATCCAACGCTGCACTGACAACAATTCCATCACACACAGTTTACCGGCACGGTCAGCGTGTGGCAGAAGGAAACTATCGGGCTTCTATTTTCGGCCTCTGCCTCCCCCTCCATTTAAACCTCTCTCCGACCAAAACAAACTGGAAAACAGCAGAGATGGCGAGGGCGGGCAGCTCCTCCGGCAACCTTCACCTCCGGCATCCCTCCCGCTCCCCGCAGCATCGTGCCCACCCGGACCCTTTGGCACAGGCACTTCAGCCGCCGCTCCCTGCCCCCTGTTCACCCTCCCCGAGGCAGAAGAGCCCGCCCCGGGGCCGGGCACAGCCGGGCTCGGGGGTGTCGCAGCCCCGCGCACCTCGGTGACGATGGTGGAGCGGTACACGTCGCGGCTGTACTCCCAGCCGTCCAGGCACGGCTCCTGCTCCAGCGCCTGCAGCTGCACGTCGGAGCCGGGCCGCAGCCCCATTGCCGAGAAGTTGGCGAGCGCGGCCAGGCGGTAGCGGCGGCAGCGGCTCGGCAGCGCCCGCCCGCCCCGCGGCTCCAGCGGGATGCTCGCGTTGCGCCACTCGGCGCTCAGGTTGGCCCCGCGGGGCACGGCGCAGCGGTGCTCGGGGGTGCCGGCCAGGAACACGGCCGACATCCCGTTGAAGCCGTTGGGGATGATGCTGGCGCTGAGCAGGAAGAAGACGAGGCGCTGGAAGCGGCCCCACTCGCCCAGGAAGGCGGTGGCCGCGTCGTAGTCGCGCATGGCGAGCGCGGCGCTCCTCGCGTGTCCCGCGGCTGTCCCGCGGCTCGGGCGCTCCGCGGGGACGGCACCGACCGCCCCGCCCCGGCCCCGCCTCCCGGCGGCATCCCCGGAGCCTCCCCCGGCCCCGCGTGGGCACCGGCTCCGCAGCCTGCCCGAGAGGCGTTTCCCGTTTTTTTCCATTTCACCGCTGTATTTCCCCGGGCACCGCAGCCGGGCCGGGCCGGGCGGTACCGGCAGGGCCGGGCGGGACGGGGCGGCTGCCCCGGTGCGGGATCCGCGCCCGGCAGAGGGGCGATGGCCCCGCCGCCCCCAGCGCTCCCCGAGCCCCCAGTGCAGACCATTCGGGCACCCAAACCAGGCTCCCCTCTGTGATGCTGCTGCAAGATGGAGGCACAGCACGGTACCCTCCCCGAGAGAGCTGGGCACAGCCGGAAATCACGGGAACAGTTAATGGGCAGGGAGGGACCTGGAACGGCGATCCATCAGGTGGGAGCTGCGGGGGCTGCCGGCGCCGGCCGGGTCTCTCTCCCTGGAGCACCCCACAAAACGTAAGAGGCAGCAGTGATGTGAGCCCTCCTACACACTGGCACAGAGGAAAACAAGGATCAGGCAGCTTTAGGAATGAAACGTGTTCACAGCCCCGGAGATCCCGTCCCTCGCTGCATCCCAGCGCTTTTCCCCAGCAGTGTTTACTCTCAGCAGCAGACAAGGTCAGCTGTGACTGCTCAAGGCGCTGTAGCAGCTCTGGCCTTTGGAGAGATGCTTTTTATATTCCCGTCTCCTGTCCATTAACTATTCTTGCTCTACACGTGACGCGGCTTTGCCTGCAGTCAGATACATGCATAGCTGGCAAAGCCGTTTCGAAATCTGAGCAATGCTGTCACCTTCTGAAATACCTCAGGGGACACAGAACCCCGGTGATGTCTCACACAAGCACAGCACTTGCCCTGCTCGGACAATACGGCTCCATGGAGGCGTGAGCAGGGTGCCCGTGCTGGGCTGTGCCCAGCCAAGGGTGCCCATCCTGGCGGTGGGTGAGGGCAGGCTGGGAAGCTGGGAAGCATCTCTCCAGCAGGGATGATCAGAGGGTGACGTGGGCGTGTGAGAAGGAGGCACAGAGAGGAAGCAGTGGCTCAGCAGTGCCAGGGGAGGAGAAGCAGATGGCAACATTTATCCAGCCAGCAGCGATCCACGGCTTCTTGGGCTATGGAATGAAGAGTCCACATCGTGGGAAGATTCAGATACCTCCTGTTTGGAGACAGGCTGGAGGTGACATCTCCAGGCCAGGCCTGAGCCAGCACATGGCCAAAGCTGCCCCCAGTGATAAGAGTGGGGCGGAGGCCCCTTGGGCAGATCAGGGGCTTGCAGGCAGCAGCAGCAGGACTCCACCTGCCCTGTCCTGGGGCTGTGCAAGAGCCGTGGTAAAGACAGGACAGGCATGCCTGCTCCCGAGGGGAAATACGGGATGGGAGTGCATTGTTGTGAGCATTAATGTTAATGCAATCTTAGTAATTAGGCAGTCAACAGTAATTTTTTACAGAGGACTAATTTGCAGTGCCCAGAAATAACTGTGGTTAGGATGCAAATTCAGCATACCAACAGTAAGTGGTAGACACAAATGATGTGCTGAGGTTTATCTGGTTTACAGATGAATCCTTAATATATTCTGAATTTCATGTGTTCGGCATAAAAACACCACAGGGTTTCCTTTTACTGGGAATCTACATAAATTAGCAGTTACAGAAAAGCCTTATGTTCTGACCACTTTCAGCTATCAGATGAAGAGCAGTGTGCGGGAAATGAGGTCAAGGAGATTCCTGTAAAGTGAAATCAGATGCCAAGGGGCCCGCAGAGCAAAGGAGCAGAACCTCAGCATAGGAGAAGGGCAAACCTCTGAATGGCTGAGACATCATCTCTGGTGCAAACACTGTTCTTGCAGAAACTGGAAGATGCAGCAATGGGTGCTGGATGTCACAGGCTGCCCCTCAGCTGTGGAGCAGCCCAGCTCCTGCTCATGTGCAGCATCACCCTCAGCCTGTGGGACACTGTACCACTGCTGGCACCAAAGCCCCTGGTCTGCTCCAGGTTGGGGTGGTACTGCTCACAGCAGCTCAGCTCTTTCTGCTTGGGCAAAGCCTCTCCCAAGGGATCCTCTGCCTTGTGGGGAACAGTGTGTCCTTTGAGGGGCTCTGTGCCAGCTGCTGGAGCACCCCTGCCACCCTGCTGTGCTGTGGTGCAGCCCTGCTCTGCCCAGAGCCCTGGCCTTACCCTCCTGGCTGCCCACGCTGGAGCAGTGATCACATCCATCAGGACCGCATCCCACTGGACCAATAACATCTGGGAAAAAATGATCTTTGGCAGCCCCTGCAAAGGCTCTTGACTCATCTCAGCCTTGCTGCTCTCTCAGCAGTGTGGTGAAAGTACCCCCAGAGCAGCACTGAGGGCTGCCTGGTGCAAGGCTCACTTGAATCCCATTTACGGGACTCGGAGCTTTAAGGGGCATTGTGGCCATCACTGCCCAGTTCCTGGCAGTGGTGCATGAACTCTTTCCCTCCCAATCAGAGCCTGGCAGACAAGCACTCAGCATGATTATTTTTCATCTTGTTTGTAGTAGGAATCATGTAAGAGAGATGGAGCAGGAGTGCCTGCCTCTAGCACCCGTGTGAGAATTTGGGATGAACCCCCCAAAGCACCCCTCCTCAGGTGGAGTCAGCTTGCCCAAGGCTATCCACCACTCACCAAGGACTCCAGTAATTTTCGCTGGTACAATGTCACTCCAGCCAAGGATGAGACATTGCTTTGCCTCTGGCAGCCGGCAGGGACCAGCACACACTTCCACTGCATGTGTGGCAGGAGCAGGGGCAGCGAGGCACCCACGTCCTGGGCAGCACCGTGTCCTGCTTTCCTGGCCCGAGCTGCATCAGATCAGCAAGGAAGGGCCAGGGATCTTGTCAGACGAGTCACGGGATCAAGTCCATCACTGCGGTGTAAAACCACCTCTCCCGGAGCGATCTTTGCCAGAGGTTTCCCGAAGTGCCCTCCGGGAGGATTTGGCTCTTATCACCGGGGAACCACCCCACCAGGCCGGGACTCCTCTCTCCCATCCTGCCCGGACCCGCTGGATATTCCAGTTTCCAGCACTAGATGGTGCAGGAGACAGCGCAGCGCCCGGCTGGAGCTCCGCCTGCCCCATGGCCCCGCAGCCGGGCACCCTCTGCCCCCCATCTACCCCTCCATCCCTGCCCCTCATCCACCCTCCCCATCCTGTATAACCCCCAGGCACAGCCATTTGCCACTCCCTCCCCTACACATCCCACACGTTCCTCTGCATATCACGCCCCCTGCACTCCCCCTGAGGTTGGAAGTGCCCCGGGACCTGCTGCCTGGGAAACGGGGTCTCCATCCCAAGGACAGATCAGACCCCCCTCAGGAGGGGGGTCGGTGCTGCCTGGGGCCGGGAGCAGGGTGTGGGTGGCTTCCCAAGGGCCTCTCCAGGCAGCTTTTCCAGTGATGGTGCTCAGTGTCCCCCGGAGGAGCTCCAGCCCCACCATCTCATGGTCCCACAGTGCCAGCAGCTTTTAACGTCTCTGGGTCAAGCAGCCTGGGGAGGACTTACTTGTCACTGACCTCCTGGAGCCTCTCAGGTTTGGGAGTGAAGAACTAAGGTGTTTCTTCAGAAAATAGTTATTCTCATTAATAAAGCCCAAAGCCTGAATGTGGTTTGAGCAGCAGCTTTGCACAGTAAAGTGTGACCCTGAGCACATCAGCTGCCCAGAAAGCAGTGCTGGCTCCCACCCAGACCCTCCCCACACAAGGAACTGCTTTAGGACTACCTAAAACTTCAAAATATTTAAGTGTCCTGGTGGAGAAGCTGCTCCCAGGCTGGAAGAGCTCTGAGGGTGTTTCCTGGGGAGAAACAGAGAGACAGAACAACATGCAGAGAAGTTTCTTTAGAGTTAGAAGCAGTTTTCTGGGGTTTACTATACATGTGGGGAATTTTTTTCCCCCTAAAGTAATTGAAATAGCCTCTTTTACACATAAGAAAGGAGAGAGAACTTTTCCAAAAAGCCTCTTTCCCTCTAACCCCCTCCTATGGCACAAGGACTTTTATCCTCAGAGAAATGGGCCAGCGGAGATTTTTTAGAGTCCCTGGGGCAGCCAGCCAGTAACAAAAGCAAAGTTAAACAACTCCAAACAAAAGCAGCAGCAGAATGGGGGTGTGGTGGTGGAAATAATGCCTGGTTAAGTAGGAAACTTTAATGATGATACATGGAAAAAGTTAAACAATTAGAACTTGAATCAGACTGGCCCTGATCCCACTTCGTTTAGTAATAAATGCTGCGCTTCATCACAGAGCTTACACCTCTCTTTTTCCAAAGCAGGGAGGAGGCTCAGGGAGTTGGGCTGGTCAGAGTGTCTGTGTGGGCAGCAGGAGGTCTGGGGGTCCCCCAGGGCTGCCCACCGTGTCCCCTCAGTCCTGCACGTGGGGATCACCCTCTGAGGCTGAAGCCCCCCCAGCAATGCCCAGGGCAGAGGGGCCAGGGATGGCAGTGACTGAACCAGAGAAACACACCCAACTTATGTGTGCATTCAAGGGTGCATAGAAAAACCACTAATTGGAGAGTCATAAGCATGTTAATTATTTGAGTATGTGCACTAATTAGACACAGTTACACAGACCCACACTATGGAAATCTTTCCTGCCACATGCAGATCTTCAGAGGCTTTTTCTATTAAGTATTTTAGGCACATACAAGCAACAATTTCCATATATGAACACTTGCCAAATAAAACCTTTTTGGTTAATATCTATTGGAGGCATTTACCACACATCCCTTCTGACTTTCCCACACACCAGTGAATCAAATCCCAATCAGCTATTAAAGTCAGACCCACTGAGACTGAGCTACAGAAGCAAACACCCCTCTGACATGCTGCTAACCCGAGCCTGCCCCTGCCTCCCAATCCCCCACACTCCCACCACCCACTGGGCTTCTGTGCTCCAGGGGCCAGAAATAACCCCTCTCCTTGGGAAGAAGGCCTGGATCACTCCAATAGTGACAGGGCAGTGACATCCCCAGCCCCACAGAGCTGTGGATCCCAGTCTGGTGACAGCCTGGGCCATCAGGGGGGAGAAGGTTCCCTTGGAGCGTCACTGGGACTGGTTACACAAAACTGGGACTGGTTACACAAACCCCCTGTTGATTGGCCTTGTGCAGGGGCAGGTGTAGTAAAGCTCTGGACCATCACAGGAGGAGCTGGGTCACACTGGTGGAGAGGAGCCAGGCACCTGTGGGTGATCATGTAACAGGCAGAGACACAATGGCCCTTCCCATCTCTGCCCAAAAGGCATAGGAGGGTCTCCTGAGCTGAAAACACAACCCACTCTCCACCAAAAACCAGACCAAGCTTCAAACCAGATCTCAGTGCACCCTGAAAAATGCAGCTCTCTGTCTCCCTGAGGCTTTTTGAAGTTTGCCTCATGTCCTCCCCACCTGGATGCCAAGAGACCCCCACATATATGAGCCTCCTGTCACAGGAGAGACACCCCAGGGACCAAGCAAAGGCAAAGCCAAGTGATGTGAGACATAAACCCAACAATACAGTTTTATTTTGTATTTCATACAAAATGCACCCTCCCCAGGTTTTACAGAGTTAAACAGCATTACCTGGTGACACAAAAAGTGCCACTTGCTTGTGGCAGGTCCTGCAAAGCCCACAGTGGGAATGAGGTGGCCTGAAACCAGGAATCAGCATGCCCTGGGATGGGGTTGTATGAGGCAGCTGCAGCTCCAAGCTCCAAGACCACCAAGAGTGCCTGCCAGCAGCCTGCTCAGTTGGGTGTTCAAAATGAGGGCAATGAACTGATTTAGGAATTTCTTGGTGTTCCCTGTGTGAGGGCTGCAGACTCCTGGCATCTCACAGGACATGGCCCCCAGGCAGGGTGGCCAAACAGGGAGAAGAGCCACAGGGAGTGCCAAACAGCACCACTGGCAGCTGAGACTGTCTGCCTGCAAAATGGGGAAAGGCCCCTGTGCCATTTGTGTCATGAGTTTTGCATCACTCAGTCGAGCTGCATTCAGTCCTGGGTTTGAGCAAAGCCAGAATTTTCAAGCTATGGGCACCAGAGTTTGACCCAGCAATGTGTGAGGATAATGGAGGAACTCAGAACAGGCATTTCTGACAAGAACAACCTCAGGAGCTCCAAGCAGAGCCCTGCACACCCAGGCAGTAAGGCTTCCCACCTGATTACCATTAGTCTCCTCCTCATTTAAACTTGTTCCAAGTATTCCCTTCAAAGGGTCCAACTGACCAAACAAGGCCATGCAAGTACAAGAAAAACGAGGCTCAGCACTGTGATAAATATTTTGTCCTTTAGTAACTAAAACCTGCTGATGGCAGGAGGAGGGGGAGGTGGATGCCCTGCAGCCAGCAGGAATGCCCAGCACCAGCACCCCTGTGGTGCCCAGCTTGGAGGGAGCCCAGGGCTGCTGGGAGGCTGCTGAGCATGGGGCAGGAACTGCTGCAGTCCCTGTAAGGCACTGCAGGAAGAGGTCTAGATGTATCCCAGTAACACCTTAAAATCCCTTCTAGGGTGCAGAACCTGTAGGAAGAAACTACCTGCTCAGCCCCAACCAGGATCGTGCTCCCAACCCAATTTTCCCTGTTATGGAGAGCCAGAAGGGCAAGGGGTGCTTTGCCCATCACCCCATTTCTTATTTTCCCTTTCCATGGAAGGAAAGTGAGCACAGATTTATTTTATTGCCCCACATCCTCCCTCTCAAAGTGAAGAGGAAGACGAGGGAGGCTGTTGCAAAGCAGAAGTAACTCACACACAGCTCCATTCACCACCCGTGGCAGCACCCACAGCAGCTGGGCAACTAAACTCTCCCTCTCCTCCAAGCACTAACATGAAAAAACCCACATTTCTCTAACAAAGCAACATCTCAAGATCCACAAAAACTTTGCCCTGTCAAATAAAGTGGATGATGGACTTGACTGAAAGCACAGCCTTGGGATAAGGGTATAAATCCAATCCTGCTGCCTTGGGACTCACTCCAGCTCCAGTTGCTCCCCAAGTGCCTGGAAGGATTTTATCACTCTGTCCCTGCTGGGACACAGACCCAGATGGCAACAGTCTGAGGATCTAGAAATAAAGGACTACAAAAATATAGCACAAACTGGACCAAAGCAAGGGCAGCCACGGGCAGTAGTGTAGGAGGTGGGGATTACCAAAGAGTGCTCCAGGCTATTTCAGTGTCCTTTAAAGGTGTTCTTGGGTGATTCATGACAGAGAACAACTGAATTAGCAGTGGAAGAAGGGGGAAAAAAAGTCTCCTCACATGCTCAAGTGCGGAGATCTCTTGGGAAACTTTAATCAGTCTGTCAGCCTCAAACTGCAGTGCCCTGATCCAGAGAATTTCACTGCAATTCCTGCTTTACGAGACCACCCTTCCTTAGCACAGCTACTGGGATGGGGCTGAGCTGGGCACCCACTGATATCACATCCTGACTCCCAGGGAGTCAGTTTTTAATCCCTGGGGCAGCCACAGGACAGGAGATTGGGTCAGGATACAGGAGTCAGCTTCTTTTGTTAAAGTGCCTTATTTTCTTTGAGCTTTTAAAACATCTTCCTTGCTTTTTAAGTACAGGGAGGGCACAAAAAAAAAAGAATACTGGTTTTATATGAAACAGAGTAGAGAATTAATCAATATTTACACAGATCTTGGATAAGGTTATGGCACAGACTAATAAACCAACACAGCAACCCAAAAAGCAGAGTGTCAAAAAGAAGGGAAAAACCTGTTCTTATGCTTTCAACACCATCCCCCGGAGCTCCCAAGTGTAAACTGTTTTATCAGGGCCAAGGCAGTCTAACTGGGGCTTTGGTAGTTGGTTGATTGCAGCCCTGTGCTCGTGGCTGGCGGGAGGACGTGGGTGGGCGCGTGCCCGACCTCGCCGGGGCACAGCCCAGCCTCACACCAGTTCAACCTTGGCGTTGGGATAAACAGCCACCACGTCATAGCCCTCGGGGGGCTTCACCCTCTCCTTGGCGTGTGTCTCGCAGTACAGCTGCTCCTCGATGAAGAAATAGCCCCTCTGCTTCAGGTTGAGGCCGCAGTCGTCGCACATGAAGCACTCGGGGTGGTACAGCTTGTCCCGAGCTTTGACGATGGTGCCCCTGGGGGGGACAGGGAGAGCTCGGGTGAGATGGAGAACAAACAGGCACCGACAGCTTGTCCTGCTGCCTCCAGTAGAACAGCATGCAGGGACATGTGAGGGTGTTGCCGTGGGTTCCCACCCCAACCTCTCAGCCCACCTAAAGCTGCCACCCTGCTGCAGGTGTGGCTTCATGGTAATTGTGCAGGAAGGGAAGCTCCACACACCTCAGCACTGCTCCACAGCTTGATACAAAGCAGAGCTTTAAATGTCTACACTCAGCCTGGATCTGAACATCAGGAGCCAGCTGTGCACACACAGCTTGTGGTGCAGCAACCCTGGGCTCACAGCACCAGCAAGAACAGCCACAGCCATTTGCCCATCCCACACTCAGCCAGCAAGCCTGGCATGAGCAGGACATAAATTAAACAGAACATAAATTACAATATATCATAGATTACAACACAACAAAGCAGAAAAGCACCTATATTCTCTGAAATCAGTCCTGACATCCATCAGAGAGTAACTCTTCAACAAACAAACAAAACTAACCCACAGCCCTCTTCTCCTTGACCCTCCAGGCGTTTCTGCCCCTGTAAGGCAGTGAAGTGCCAGCACCACGGTGCTATTCATAGTCCCTGGGCAGCTACTGTGATAAGCAGGGCAGAAACCATCCCATCAATCACCCCCGATTTGCTCTGAGATTCCCTTAAAAGGGACAATCCAAACTGTATTATGCAGTTCCAGGTTTACATAAGGTTAGGGAAAAAAAAACCAAAACAGAAAGGGACTCAAAGTATTCTGGTATAAATTTGAACCCAAGCCAGCTGTGTGCCCACCCCCCTGGGTCTGGCAAGACTTGTGGCACTTACACGATGCCGTTGGCACAGCGGGTACACTCGGGCAGCATCTGCAGCCCCGACATGGCACTGCCCAACTTCGGCACCGGCGCCTTCACGTGCCGGGGGCTGCTCAGTCTGTCAAGCTTTTCACCTGCCAAGAAATATAAACAGACACAGACTGAAAACTCAGCCTCTCAGGGTTTGGGGTTTGCTCTTTTTCTTCTATTTTTTTTTCCCTTAAGGAGTCAGATGAGTCTCTGTCACACAACAGAACCTGCAACTTCCTTGGAAGTTGTGGGACAGCACCAACTCAGCACAGGAAACTTGTCAAAGGCAAAGCAGCTGTGATTGAGAGATATGAGAGGAATCTGGCTCTAATATTACTTAGTGAATTAAGAAAGATAAATAGCAAAGAGCTCAGAAAAGCTCCAGAAAGAAGAGGTTCCATCACACCAACATTTCAGGTGCACTCAGTAGATCCACCATCAGTCAAGGAGACAGAGAGGAAAACCTCTTGGAGAATGAGGCAAATTAAACCAAACAATAATAGAATCACATGCATTTTTCTTCCTAGAGCACTCAGTTAAGGTCTAATTATCTAAACCAAAATATTGTGCTAGAAGATAAGGTCTTCTGGGGCACCAAGCCTCCTTTCACAGAAAGGTCCAGTGACAGGAAAGGAAGCAATGAAGCTTTTGTGCATATGAACAATATCACAGGAGAGTTTTCAGTGTTGCAATCCCCTCCCTACAGAGCACCTTCTATCTGCCCTTGTATTTTGGATTGCATTAACACACTTGGTGCCAACCCCTGGAACACTTAAAAGCTTCCAGTATCCATTGCCTGGCTTTCCATGGCTCCCAACTGACTGGTTTCTTGGGTGTGTACTGATCTGTGTCCTCTGTGATGGCCTAAGGTTGTAGGAAGGAAAAGCACTTGAAAAAGGACAATGTATTTTAGTCCATCAGCTGCCACAGCTTGGAAAAGCAGCAGAGGAGCTGTTGGATGAACAAGCCATTCTCCAGCATTCACACTTCCCACACTCCCTGAGCTTCCAGAGTATTTCAGTCCATCCTAAATGATTGCCTCAAGCCCTCATGCCCAGGAAGTCTCTGCAGGGCACAGGCACTTTCTGACCCAGGTATCTGCAGGGCTATGGTGGTTTAGGAAACTTGAGAGCAAAATCCAGTGGAAGTGCCTCCCATGGCTCCAGGAACATCTCTGCCTTTCCTAAAGGGAATTTTCAGTACCTGAAACCCTTGCATCATCACTCCTGGCTGCCCAGTGACCCTGTGCAGGTTCACATGGGGCTTTTGAAGGGCAGTGCTCAGCAAAGTTCCTTCCATGGAGAGAGCCCTGATCCCCCTGATCCCCCTCACAGATGTGAGCCACGTGTCTCAGGAGTGCCTGTCCAGGGCCCAGCTGGGAAGGAGAGTGCACACCTGAGTGACCCCTGGGGTGCACAGGCACCCTCACACCTCAGACCTCCTCTCCAGCCAGGGCTCTGATAAAGAGGCCAAGCCTGTCAGTAGTTCCAGACAAGTGAGTAAAACCAAAAAAGGACCAATTTCTCACCAAACCATTTCCCTGAGATGTCACACAGGCTCTGGTGATGCCGGGGGCTTCCATACCTGTCAGTGCCTGTGCAGGAGCAGAGAGGGGCTGCTCCACCCCAGGGTGCCCCCAGTGCTGGGCTGGCTCCAGCCAAGGGCCCTGTCAAGCCCTTCCTCTGCCTTGCTGGGGATAAACTGAAACAACTGCTCAAGCTGTTGGCTTCCCCCAGCAGGAGACAAGGCGAGCTTGGACCAGACATGCTCATCTGCCAACATTTAACAGTTAAGCTGTCACTGTCTCTCATACCGAGTGCTTGGATAAGCTGCTTAAAAAAGGAGAGAAGGGGGGGAAAGAGAATGAAAAAGATTTTATAGCAAAATGAACCCTGCAGAGAGGGCTGCTTCCCATCTTCCCAAATGAAGCCCTCTGATTTATGGTCCTCAGCAAGGCAGGGAGATGCTTTAATTCCACAACCTCAACCACTGCAGTCCCCGATATGGCTGCAGGGTTTGTCCTTCCTGGGCCACAGGCACCTACAGAGGCAAGAGCTGCCATTCCCCCAGCCCCCACCTCAGCACAAGGCATTGCTCCTAAGGGTGTGGGATGGGCTGCAATGCTGCCAGGAGAAACACATTCCATATAAAACAGGTTGTTGTCTGAGACACTCAGCTCCTCAGGAGAGCAGAGTTTGACTTTAAAAGGACAATGCAGAGCAGGCTCAGGCCAAAATGTATAACTTTAGGCTTAAGGGAAAAGGAGCCAGGGTGGCAGCCTGTAAAACAACCCAGCCAGGAAGACTCATGGGGCTTGAAAATGTGCTGGAACATCACAGAGCTTTATGCCAGCAGAGATGCTTTTCACTTAATTTCTCATCCCTTATGAAATAAACAGCGTCAGAACGACCAAGGCACAAGTGAGGCTGTGCCTGCAGCCAGTCACACATCCACCCAACACAGCTGAGGGACAGGGAGGGTGGCAGAGCCCCACAAGGTGCCAGTGACTGCTCCAGCCTGTTCCAGGCTGGCTGGTACCTGCCAGCAGCTGCTCAGGCTCCAGCTGAACACACAGTGCTGCACTGGTGATGGGCTGGTGCCAAGAGACTGCTGGGAGGAGCAGACATCCAGGGCTGGCTGGGACAGTCCCAGGATGTGGGGACTGTCCTGGCACCTCTTTGTCCTCCCCTTCCCCCGGCCTTTTCTTTCTCCCTTCCTCCCAGCACTGGGTTTCTGCCAGCCCAGGGCTGCAGGAGCAAACCAGTAAAGCTTCAGTTTTGCTCCCTTTCCTTGGCACAGAGGAGGGAGGAAGGCAGCAGTGTTACTAATTGGGATTAACACAGTCACTTCCCATTTGCCTCTTCCTAATGAGGAGACCTGGGGGAGCAGCAGACTCATCCTTGCTCTTGGTGAGAGACTTGAAGTCTCCAATTGGAGACCGTGTTTACCATCAGTTTTCCTGCCAGTCCAGAGGCTGCAATACTGTAATGTAAAGATACACCCAGTGCTTCCGAGGCTGATCCCACCTCAGGCTTTGCAGCTATGCCTCAGGCCCACTGAGAAAACCAGTCCTGGTGGAAACCCACAATGCTCAGAAGTTATTTGCAATTGTGCTTCTTGTGAAGCAGGAACCAACACCTTCCTAGTCAAAGAACAGACTTCACCACTTTCTACACACAGAAACTGAAGTGCAAAATCCCAACCCACTACCTCTCACAGCTTCATAATGAGATTTGCAGCACTTGGTATTTTCCCTAAGTTCCTGAAGTCACAGTATGAGGCTCTTGGAAGGAAGCAGAAAGAAGAGTCTTGCCCTAATGATCGTAAAGCAGAGCCTGAAAGTTTGAACATAAAAGCCCCAATAGATTTAAGGTTGAAAGGCAAATAAAAAGAAGCTGAAATGTATAGTTTGGGGATCTTACTGTTTAATGTGTTAATGACAGGGGCAGGAAGCTGTGACAGATGTGAAAAGCAAGCCAAGAGCTCCTGATCCCTATCCCTGCCCTGCTGAGGACCATCCCACGTCCTTATGCAAATGCCATTTACTTAACCAGACCAGGTTCCCTGAGTGTGATCTTACACAACTGCTTAAGGCAATCACATTTCATAAACTGTCTCAGAAAAACAGCTGCCACATTGGTTGCAAATCCAGCTTTCACACAGTGCTCAAGTCAGCCACAACATCTGGTAAGGCTGAGTATGTGAAACCCTGATTTGAAACCTGCCACCCTGGTGGTCTCCCCTCACTGGGCACTTGGGTGCCAACCTCCTTACCATTCTCACCAGCCTCCAACATGCCCTGCAAGTATCGGAAGGATCCAGACTGCTTTGGCTCTGAAATGGGCTTTTCATAATCCTGAAGCATCTTGTAGACATCTGACTCCACATCAATCCCATTTCTGTTCCGTGGCAGAGACTTCACGGGGTCAGTGCTGTTTTAAAGCAAAGAAAGAAAGGCTCAAGTCAAATGGAAACAGCTACTGTTGGCTCATCAGGGTGGTACCAAAATCTCCACATTCCCACAGATTCAATTAAGCACCTCTGTTCCCATGTGTTCCCCTGCCTGGAGGTATGTCTGGCCCAGGAACAGCCACTGAACCAGGGAGGTTAAACTTGTTCCCTGTTGGGTTCCAATTGAGCAACACAGCAAGAGCTGGCCCAGTTACCAGATGCCTTCAGGAAAGAGGCAGCTGCTTGCAAGAACTGTAAATTGCTCTGCCACCCAGGGAATTTATTGAAAAAATGGGTAAAACATGCATTTCATTAACTCTGTAAGGCCAGGGGATGCACCTGCCCCTTGTTAGGGCATCTGGAGGGCACGTGCCAGGCATGGCAGCAAAGCCCTTACCACTCACAAGTGCCTCTTCTGAAGCTGATGTTTCTGTAGCTGCATCACAACATCTATTTGCCAGACACAGCCCACAGCTGAACTGAGAAAAGCACCCCAACCAGAGGAATTGCCCTGTAGCCCCCCTCTGACCTTCAGCATCACCACCTGAAGCTGCTCCTGGTCTGTATGTGGCACAGTTGGGATACATGGACAACAAATAGCAATTAAACCATTATTCCAGTTCATTCAATACACCAAACCATGAAAAGCATAGTTTGAATAAAAAATATTTCAGGAACATGTTTAAATGTCCTGCTGGAAAGAGCTGAATCCAGGTGCTGTTGTGCTCCAGAGGCCCCAGTGCACAGCACAGCTCCAGGGGAAGTGCCTCCTTTTCCTTTTTACAGAGGAGGTCATCAAGGTCATTATAAACCCAATAAAAATAGCAAGAGACCTGAACTCCACCAGCTTCACATATTTTAGCAATCATCTGGCTCATTTTCTCCACAACTATTATATCTATGTCAGCTTAAACAAATAAACAAAAGAAACAACATTTACTTTCAAATAAACAAAGAGGTAAAAAAAGCCCAACAAAAGTCACTTTCAAAGAAAGGCCAACGCTCCATTTTCTGGTAGTGACTCCTGAGCAGTCCTGGTCCCTCTGGGGGGCTGAGCTGTGGATCCCTCCCTGTGAGACCTGTCCAGCCCAAACCCTTCAGGTGTGCTCCAGGTGTCTGCCTGCCCTGCCAGACCCTCTCCCACTCCAATTCACACATTTTCAGTGAAGGAGGACAGGTTTGTCCAGCCCACCTCGTGAAGCACCAGTTCAAAGAGAACATACTCCTGCCCCAATTCTCCTCAAAGACCCAAGTGCATCTCCAGGCTTTTGGCTCACACACAGATAACACCAGATTCATTCTCTGTATTTTTTGTGCAGTTCTTCTCTTCCCAACTTCATTAACTTTCCTGGAGCAGCACAGGGAATAAGCTGGCTCACAACATCACTGAAATACGGATTTGTGCAGACACAGAGTTCCCAAGCTGAAAAGAAACTCTTTTTGCTCTTTCTATGTGATACAGACATTACTTTCTTGCAGGATATTTTGCCAGTCTGGGGGAACATAAATCAGCATCCATGTAAGCCATGCAAAAGCACCCCAGCCCACAACCTGGCCTGTCTCAAAAGTCTGAGTTATCCACCCAGACCATTCTTGGCTATACAAAAGCCTTTTCTTTCCTAGGAGCATTATTTATTCCCCAACCTCCTGGACAGCTGCACTGAGCAGATCTTACATTTATAAACATGCCAGTTACTGGGGTTCATTTTTCTGGAGGATACCTCCAGCTCCCAGGGCAAGTGTTTGCTCCTGGGCATGTGGCAGGGTGATCCCTACTCCTAGGAGGGCAGGACCCTCCTCCCTGCCCTGGATATACACTTTGAAAAACCAGTAGATTAATGGCTGTGATACTCATAGAATCATGGAATTGTTTAGGTTGGAAAAGCCCAAGGTCCCCGAGTCCAGCTGCTAATCCCAGCACCATCAAGGCCACCAACAAGTGCCACATTCACATGTGTGTTAAATCCCTCCAGGGATGGTGACCCCACCACTGCCCTGCACAGCCTGAGCCAGGGCTGCACAACCCACCTAACCCTGACTCACAAAGCAGGAGCCCAGCCCAGCCTCTTGGGGGACTTGGCAATGTCAGGTCAGTGATTGGACTCTGTGATCTTGGAGGGCTTTCCAACATAAGTGAGTCTGAGATTCCATGATTTCTGGAGCTCCAGGGATACCACAGCCCCTGTGCACCCCTCCGAGCCCCAGCTGGCAGGAACAGCAGCAGAACCCTGCCCTGGTCCTACCTGTGGGCAGGAGTGATGTGGAGCCCACTCAGCTGGCCTGGAAGCCCCGACTCAGAGGCACTGTTGGCAAAGAGCCGGGGGGGCTGGTGATGCTGCACGTTCAGCACCTGCTTGTTGTCCAGGGGGCTGCTCCCACCCCCGTGGGGCACCGACCTCCTGCTCTGGGCAGGGCCATTGTCCTGCAAGAGAAGAAAAGCAGAAAAACCTGAGATTTAGAGTGTGTGATGTACACAGAGAGGCTGTGTTGGGACACAGAGTTTGCAGTAATAACATTTTACGTGTGCTGTGGAAAACAGAGATGTGCAGCAGGAAAAGGCAAACTCAGGCTGACCTGCAGTTAAATCATACTGAATCTACACAACTCCCCTTGGTCCCTGACCAAATGAATTTGCTGTTTCTCCATGGTGAGCCACTGCCAAATACTCTGCATTTATTCTTCTTATTTGTTATTTCCTCAAAAGAAGGACTGTGAGTCTGCTTCTCATTTCATGTTCCATCACTCCGAGGGCACTTGCTGTGCTCCCGACTTCAGGGCCATCACTCCCATTTCCATCAGCAAAACAGGATAAGCCCAAACTCAGCAGCTCCATGTGCAGGTTGGGCAACACCTGAAGCCAAGGGCCCAGTCCTGGGATTTTCACTTGCAGCTTCCCTTGCCCACAAACATTCATATTCGTTTTGGGATGTTTTCTCCCCAAATAACACCAGTCACTCACAGTGTGAGGAACACATCAGTCAAGGGTTTAGCTGGGTATTCACACTTCCATTTGCTCTTTAAGTCCCAAGGCAAAGTATGGAAATCTGTCATATGACCTCAAATTGGGAATTCAGATGCCATTAAAACAAGAATGTTCCATATTATTTTACCCATGTAAAACATTACCTACCTGTTATCCCACCTATACAGAATTCTACTGTAAATCCAGCAGTACCTACTGCCTACACCATGAGCCACCTGAGTCAGGTTTTACCTCCAAAGACTCAGTCTGGGGAGATAAACTAATTTCAGCAATTGGGAAAAGCAGCAGAGAGCTGGACACAGCCCATGGACACAGCCCATGGACACAGCCCATGGACACAGCCCATGGACACACGTTGGCTGCTGTTTCCAGCCATGTGAGTCAGACATGCCCATCCCAATGGAAGACACAGATGGTGTGTAAGAGGCTGGAATCTGTTCCAGGGCAGGTCCCCAGCCAAGCTGCCTCACATCAGCTTTTCAGTAGACTGAAGATGATGAAAAACCAAGCAGGAAAAGAAAACATAATCCTGTGAACAAATAACAAAGTGCATATTGTGGGGCTCTGATACAAAGCTTACTTTTTACTAAAATAATCCAATAAATACTAATTGGAAACAAATGTCTATCACTGGTGCATAGGAGAACACACTGGTGCTCCCAAACCTTGTAAAAATGAACAGCTAAAAGAAATAAAAGCCAGATCCCGCTAAAGATCCTGAAAGTCCAATTCTTCAGTTCTTCCTAAGGCAAAACTCCCATTGATAAACCCAGGCTTAATTAAGAACTGAAGATGGAGCCTTGGAGGGTTTTTTTCTCCCATCAGCTGAAACACTGCAGCCTCCAGCTCCCAGCACTTCCACTGCCTCAGGAGCTGCCTGGAGCCCTCTTGGCACAGTTCCCTCCACACTGTGCATGCACACACACGTGGGGAGAACTGCTTCCAACATAATAACTTCAAATTGTCTATTAAAAAAGGAATTTTGCTGCCAGGAGCAATATAATTTTAACTATTCCCGAATTTATGTTCTTTAAAAAAATATATACAAGCAGGCTATGGGTTTCCAATTCCCAGATTTACATTATTATTTCAAGGGAAATAAAGAAAACACTCTCCACCATGACACAGAGAGGAAAAGAAGGATCATAAACATTTTGGGGGGAAAAGTAACAGCCCATGTGGCTGGCAGCACTGACAGCTATGGAGTGATGCTTTCACAAAGCCATTATCCTTAATTATCCTTAATTATCTGTGGCCTGGGGCTTGGATTCACATTCGGTCCAGTGGCTGGAGGAGAGGGCAGGGTTCTCTCCTCTCCTCTGACCTCATGGGCCCCCCCACACTGGGGCCATCCAGACCCTTGGCTGGAGAGCACCTGACAGGCAGGTGTTTCTGGAATGAAAACCTCCTCCATCCAAGGGCCTACAGACCATCATCTCCATGGACTCACTTTAATCCAAGGTAGTTTGTAAAGCGTCGCCCCTTCGTCCCTGCTAAGTTCAGCAATTTGTACATCGAGACCAAACGTTGCTATAAAGCTCAAACTCATTGCCTGGGCACTCTCCAAAAGGCATGGAAGTGATGGTGATGGAAGCAGAGGGAACCAGAGCCCTTCCTGCACTGCTGGGCTGCTCAGTGGCCCCAGCTGCCACCAGGTCCCTGTGCCTGTGGGAGGATGATGCTCCTGGTGGTGGCAGCAGCTCATCTTTACTCTGCTCAGCTGTGGCATAAAGGCACAGGTGACCCAGCAGCATCCACAGGGATCAACTCTGTGTAGGCTTTGGAGAGCTGAGCTTTGTGTCAGGGCAGCTGCTGGTGCTGTGGGCAGCACTGACCCCTCTGAGATCACCCCATGCTCTGCCTTCCTTTGCTGCTGTTTCTCTGCTACCCAATTTTGCTGCACAAAAAGCTGCTCCCAGGCCAGAGCTGTCTCCTCTTTCTCAAAGGCTGTGAGACCTCTGCAAGGCTTTGCCCTGTGCAAAACACTTGCACATTCATTCTTGGAAACCCAGAACCAGATGGATTTCTTTCCCATTCTCAAATTCAAGATCAGTTCAGAATTTCCCCCCTTTGGGACCTAATTTGCTTTTCTTCGCTGGCTTTTCTTCCTGTTTTTTATGGCCTTTCTTAAACTAGAAGAGTTTGCAAACCCTTCCTAAGAGCTGGCCTGTGGAGTTTCACCAAGGAAAACTCCTTTAGCCAACAAACCAGAAACTCCCAATTTGTTGGGACTTCATGTTCTGATCCAAAGCATTTAAAAGTTCATTCACTTCTCAGTGCATTATAAATTAAGACTCTTAAAAGACCAGAAGTACAATCAAAATAATTAATCTCCTTTTTCCAGACCACCAGACAGAGACTAAAACTGAGGACTGCTAATTTGAGAGGACAACATTGTCTCCTACAACCTCCATCCAAGCCCCTGCACCATGGTGTGATTTGGAAGGACTTTGAGCAATGGTACTTTTGGTGTATCTAAGAAACCTTCCTTGGGAGCAGAGGCAAAAACACCTCCCAAATTGCACCCCCAAGCCTCAGATCCACCCTCCATCTGCCCATTTGTGCAGTGGTGGGGGAGATCAGCCTGGACAGGACCAGCAGCTGCTCTGTCCCTGTGTGTGTGTGCAGGGATCGCTGCAACGTTTCTCTTCCTCATCCCGCGGGAGCCAGTCCTGCTCTCTGTTATAAACACACCACATCACACTCAAACAGAGCTGAAGGCCATTAATGCTTGGCTCAGCCCAAAGCAGTTTTCTGTTTGATGTTCCTCAGATCCACCCTCTTCCCCAAACCAGACCACGATCGGTCGGTGTCAGCCACACGTTGGCTGCCAAAATGCTGAACTGGAGACACAAGGGTTGCTATTTGTGCACCAGGAGGGCAAAGCATCCTTCAGCCATGGAGTCACCTGGAAGAGGTGCCTCTTGTGACCACGCTTGGTGACCTGTGTCCATCATCCAGCAATGGCAGTGCTCCAGTGCTCTGGCTCCTCACTGGCATTTGGCTTCTCTTCCCCTTGCTCCAAGCCTGGGTAATTGAGCCCAAATTGACTCTGACCTCTCCTGGCAGAGGGCTTTTTGTAGATGAAATTTTACTGCCTTCATTATTGCAAGTCCTCTTTCATGACAAGCACTTAAGCCTGAAGACACATCCCAGGACATCCTGACAGGCTGAAACTCAGCCTCTGCCCAGACACAACTGCAATGCAGCCACTCCTCTCCTTCCCCCAGCTTTTCAGCAGCTTTGTCTCTGATAAACTGGTTCAAAAGTCTCAGAAATGGAAATCTTATTATTAGCCCACAGAGGATGTGCACAGGACAGAGAGCACGGATTTAATTTCAATGCAAATACCAGATTTACACTGTGGCTGGTGGCCACAGGAGCAGGACTGATTCCCCAACAAAAGCTTCCAAAGAAGTCCCACAGGGAACCCTTATGTTCAAGGCTGCCCCAAAGCTGGGGGAAAAGGATAAATTTTAAAAGCTGGGGGGAAATAATAATTTTTTAAAGCTACACTCATTTTAACACGTTTTTCCCCATAAGCACAGTTCAGATGCCCTGTGCATATGCTGCTCTTACAGACCAAGCAGGCTCCAATCTAACTTTTCAAAGCTCCTGTAAGTACAATCCCATTATTTAGCTCAACTCAGAAGGTTAAAAGATAAGAAAAACAGTCAGGTATAGTTTGCTGAGGGTGGATAAACAGAGTATGTGGGTTATTTTATGAGACAGATTTTGAATATTGTGCCAAGCTGCCCTTTCAGCATAGACCACAGTCTGAAAGGAAAGTCTGAAGGAAAACTTCATCCATCACGTCCCTCTCGCTGTGCTCCTTTCCCAGTCGTCAGCTAAACACCAAATTAATTTTTCAGATCTCTCTAAGTAAGAGAAGAAACCTTTAAGGTCAGATGTTCTTTTGTAAAAAGGCTGCAGACAACGTTCACATGAAACACAACTCAAGCTGGAGCCTGGTGGAGCCCCAGCCCGTCTGCACCCCCAGGACAGGCTGTGCTGCACCAGGGCATGCAGTGACAGGACAAGGGGAAGGGCCTCATGCTCACAGAGGGCAGGGTTGGATGGGATATTAGCAAGAAATCCTTCTCTGGGAGGGTGGGCAGGCCCTGGCACAGGTGCCCAGAGAAGCTGTGGCTGCCTCAGCCCTGGGAGTGTCCAAGGCCAGGCTGGACAGGGCTTGGAGCAGTCTGGGCTGGTGGGAGGTGTCCCTGCCTGTGCCAGGGTGGGACTTGCTGAGCCCCAAGGTCCCTCCCAACCCAACCCATTGTGTGATACTGTGACACTGCACAGCACGGGACCAGCACACCTCTAACCCTGGCACCATCTCCCACAGTCAAAGAGCAGCACCATTTCCCCACCTTGGAGCAGCCACTCTGCTGGCCACCAGCAGGGCTCTGGCGGCTCCAGCTCCCACAGCTCCAGGGAACAGCTTCACCTCCTGGACAAAGCCACAGCCCTCGTGCAAATTAAAGAGCTCAGGAGGGACTTGATCTGCAATAACTTTATCCCTTAAGCCACCTGGCTCCCCAGCGGTCTCCTAAAAATCCACAGCAATGAAAAAATGTTACCCAAGACCGTCAGGATTAAAACGTGTTTCCATTTATCTCGCCTGCTGCAGAGCAGAGGGCACGTTTCTAACATCAGTGGTCTGGGGGGTGTTTAACCAGCAGACAGAGGAGAGCTTTGTACAAACGTCTTTGCAGAAAAGCCTCAAAATTTCCTCCTTTCTCTGGCAGCAGTGACAGCCTCCTGCCAGGTGACTAACTCTGCAGATCTAAGCTCAACAACAGTCTAAACCCCGGAGAGAACTTTCCCTCTATTCCCAGTGTTCAGGGTCACCTTCCAAGCCTGGGGCCAGCAGGGCATTGCTCGGTGCAGGTGTTGGGCTGGCACTCCTGCCAGGGCTCAGCCTCAAGCTGCTCTGCCAGGCACCAGCTGCTGCTGGATCAGCCTCCCCACTGACAGAAAATATCCACTGCAGATGGAAAAAACCCCAAGCCCTCCTGCCTCTCCCCTCCTCCCAGGGAAGATGCTGCTGTTCCCATTTCAGTCTGTGCTTTCACTGAATCACTTTTCTCACCATCTGGTGTTTGGCTTAAAGGACAAACCTGGTGAGCTTAACACTAACAGGCTACATCCTGATTTCATCCTTTCTGCCTTACTGTTTCTCTCCTCCCTCCCAGTTGGGGAATTGTTGCATTTTCAGGTATTATCATATCACACTTTCTGATTTTCTCTCCATAACCACTACCAGCAGCTAATTGAAACTAAAAGCATCAATAGCAACAAGCCACAGAGATATGACATTTTTAAAACCAAAAGGTGATAACTTCATCAATGTGGCTTATCTGAACAACTCCTTCTGTAAAAGCCAAACGAAAGTACATAAGAAAGCAGAGCAAAAGCAGTAGGATAATATATTTTTGCTCATTTTGGAATGCCCCAACATTTTGCTTTTACTCCTTAACAAAAATGATAAATTCAGTTAGATTAAAAAATGTGTCTCAGGCTTTCCCAGCCCCCTGTGGGAGCACCTGCATCCTAAGGGATCATGATGAGCATCCCTCCAGCATCTCCCCCTGCACCACTGGGGATGGCTCTCCTCGTGCTCTCACTCCAGCAGGTTACACAAGTGACCTTCAAGAGCCATTAATTCCTCTTGAGGGAGAAACAAGGAAAAATGAAATGGGAGAAGTTGTTTTTCCTGATGGATAAGAACAGAAACACTGAGCTACACCTGTGCTTTCAAACACTCAGCACTTCTGAGTACACAAGCAGCAGTTTCCTTACCTGTGTCAACAGAGTCATCACTGAAACTGATGTTATCAAGTAAAATAACACAGCACGTCTGTGTTAGTGCTTTATCCAACACCATTTTGTTTTGTCCTAAACCAACTCACTGTCACCATTTCACTGTTGCTCCTACATACCTTCAACAAAAAAAGCTATTTGAGTTACCCCGATGGAAGAAAACACCATTTTGAAGTTTCCATTCCCATTTTCTCCCCACTTTGTCCTAAGATTGGTTTTGTCTCTTTTATATACCAGGATTACCAGAGCTCCCTTAGAGAGGCTGATTTCTGTAAGAGACACACAGAGAATTTCCCAGAAAAGGTTACAACCACAACAGTTCAAGATGTTACAGTGATACTGAGGAATTCCGTTGCTTTCACATGATTCAATATTATATCACAGGAAAAAATAAACACAATTGCACAGCAGTGTGTGTGTAACCTCTTCACCCAGTAAATCAGCTGAGTGTTTCTGGTGGTGTGTGCAAGCCCTGCCGTTTGGGTGTGAAACGCTGCAGCTCACGGCGGATGCGCCCACAGCGGCCGTCAGGACTCAGCATGTTTCTGCTATTAAGTCAGTATTAAATCAGTCCTCAAACAACGAGCTGGGAGTTCCCATGGACGGTGGTGCCAGGGCATTAGCTCATCCTTTGTTTTCCCCAAAGCACGAGGCAAACATTTGCCTTCGCCCTCCTTCGCCTGGAGGGCAGTCGGTGCCCGGCTGGGGGAACTGGGGGTCCACACAGACACAGCCACGGCCCATCCCACCCTGGGAGCAGGGGAGGAAGGAAGGTCAGTGGCCTTGAGAAAGGAAATTCCACCTCTCCAGTGAGGCTTTAACCCCCAGTTCATGGAAATCAGCATGACCTATGCCAGTCTCTTGCAAAGCACTACATGGAAATTTCCTGCACAGCAGCAACCCAGGGAGAACTTAAAGCACATACTCCATTTAATTAATTTAGCTTAAATTAACTCCATGACTCAGTTAATTGAGGAGACATTCACCCTCAGTAAAACAAAGTAATGATAATCTACTGAGACCAAGGAATAAATATGAGCATATTTAAGACATTTTTAAAGCTGTTAAAGTCAGTGCCAAGGGCCAAGCCAGCACCAAACTGCCCTCCGTGCTCCACTGCAGGACACCCCTGCTGTCCCACCATGCCCAGAGCTGGGATACCAGAGGCCCAGAATCCTCTGAAGACCACACGTGATCTTATTTATTTAATTAGTTGCACTATGATCAGTAGGGTAATAGACTGATAGTGTGTGTGAGGCCAGGGCTGGTATGAGAAGGAATGATGCTCATGCCAGGAATGATGCTCATGCCAGGAATGATGCTCATGCCAGGAATGACGCTGCAGAGCCCACACTGGGTCCCCAGTCCTGCAACACACACACCTGAGCCCATCCAACAGCAAGGAGGGCAAACCCAGGTGTGTTCACATTTCCACTGGCCTGGCTCACACACAGGCTGCGTTTCCTGCACTGCCTGGATCAGGCTGCTCAAATAGCTCCAGAGGATGCAAGTTTGTGCCAGTTCCTCCTCTCCACCCCATCCTGGCTGGCCTTTTCACATGCCAAGCCACACTCCTCAGTCAGGGCAAACTAACGTGGAACTCTACAGACAGACTTTGGTGTTGGGCACAGAGTAACACATTATAGAAAAACCAGCCTTCTCTTCTTCCTGTGCAACTGCCCTGCCACTACAGAGAGACCAGCTCTTCTCCTCTGCCCAGGGCTCACCCCAGGCTGGATGGGCAGGCTGGGGAAGCTGCTGCTCAGGACACACCACAGAAGAGGACAAGGCAAGGGGGACCAGGAGGTTCATCCCTCCCCTGAGAATGACAGGGGGCCACTCTGCCAGGAGGGCAGCACTGGGATGCCATTCCCAGCTGAGTGCCTGCAGGAAGTGCCTCTCCCTGTCCACGCTGCCAGAGGAAACCCAGCCTGTCACCTCACATGTCTTATTGCACCCAGGTGTCCACGTCTGGGAGGACTCACATCCTATTCCAGCTCTGGCTGCACGATGCTAATTTAATTTCTGCTGCAATTATTCTCCCATCCAGACAAGTGATCTACTGTCAATTAGCACTGACAGTCCCCACAGCCCAAGGCCCATGTTTTCCAGCCCCCCTGGGCCAGAAAGTTGCCAATTCTGGCAGTTTGGGAAATGGTCAAGAAAACAAACACCCTCTCCTTTTATTAGCACCACATGGCAGTATTTTGACTAGAGAGCTCACGCTACAGGAAGCCAAAACCAGTGGGATCTCCAGAAACTTATGGATGGGCACTCCCACTCCCTCTGTCTGGCAGGGAGGAGCAGCTGGGCCAGTGCCCTCAATGCCACCAACACCATGCAAAGTGAGACTGGGGGTCCCAGCAGGCAGCAGTGATGTCATGTCTGCAGGATGGGAGTGCTGCTGCTGGCTGGAGAGCTCTGAGCTGCCCCAGCACCCCCAGGGCCCACCTCCACCACCTCCAGGTCCAAAAGACATGCATTTGTTCCTTAGGATGCAAGTCTGAACATCACTGCATTTGTGGCCTCCCCTACAGATCCTTTCTGTTACAGACAGACTTGTCCAGTGAAACCAACTGATAATCAAAGTCTGCTTTTTCTAAAAAAAAATTATTTCCCAAGGATGACTTACTCATCCTGCTCAGAGTTGTTTCTGCTAATTGTGAACAAGCAGCTCTCCATTTCCAGCTTCTTCAGTTGTGGGGGCAGCTATTCCCTGCAGTCACAGCATTAATCAAGGTTTAATAAGGAGGATTGATTACATTCTTGGTCTCTGAGTAGTGATTTTCCACACAGCTCAACTGAGAAACCACAAGAGATTTAGAAAGAGGGGAGAGGAGAGCTCACAGCTGCTCCACACCTTCCAAGCTCTCTTGCACAGATGATAATTACAAGTCTCACTGCCTTCAAGACAAAGATTACACCTAAATAAACTAAATTGTAATAATAAAGATACAGCCTTCCTGCATCATCCAGACTGAGGCATTCTGTTTATGGCACATGTTTCAGGGCCTCTAGCAAGAATTACTGTAGTCACAAGTCAAAAGACTTCCAAAACATCTTTGCCCAGTGTGATGAAAAAGCTGATAGAGTAAAACCTGGAGGAAAGAAGGACATGTGCTCCACATTACTGCAAAGGCCACTTTGGGTAAAACTCTCAAAACCCTCTTCAAGAACAACCCCAAACTTCTTTTTGTGATTTGAGAGCAGAATTCCAGCAGATTTTTCCCCTGCATTTCAAAGCAGATTGCTTTATTCCAGATGTGAGGAAGTGCACCTAAAGGTTGCACATTTTGAGCCAAGTTATTACTTTACAGTGAGGTTTTTCTTTCTCACAATCTAGTAAGTGCCTTTGCTAGAGGGGCTGGAGGAATATGGCATGGGACAGCCCTGGGTCACCTGGCATTGTGCCATGACCATGGAGCAATGAGCTCCACAGCAACAGGGATGGGATGGTTGTGGCAAGGGTTGGCTCTCCTGGGTGCTGATGGTCACCTCAGCACCACACAGGCCAGAGGACATCAGAGCACAGCTCTGACACGTGTCCTGAGCTGTCAGCATCAACCAGCTGGATGCACAGATGGTTTGGGGAGGAAGAAGAGTCAACCAGTGAACCTTGGGTGCAACCACAGCAATGTGTGCACAGAACCCCCTTCATCTCCCCTCTGGGAAAGCCAAAAAGCCATTAACCAAGACTATATAGGGATACAGGCACTGAAAAAGAGAGCAAGAGCAGGAACCTGCTGCCTGTACCTATGTACCCTTGTTCACACACCTCTCTCAGTGCCCCACCACAAACACATCTGCTTTACCCACCTACTCCTCAGATTTACATATTTTCAGTGTAGGTCTGGATTCATGATAATCCATCCCTACCCCCTCATTATATTCCATAGAACTGTCTAATTTTTAAAAAGATCCATATGTAACATATATTAATAGCCAGATTCAAATCCAATCTGCATTAAACCTCAGAAATGTTGTATCTGGCAGTGGAACTGCTGCACATTTGTTCCTCATTTAATATTATTCATAAGGTTTGGGCACATTAAAGTCTATTAAGAAAAAATATCTGTCAGAAAAGATGGCTGTAATTGATGAATGAAGCAAACATGGCCAGAACCCAAAGCCCAAGCTCACAGATCACCCTGTGCTGTCACTCAGGGCAGGAAAGACAAACAGCCCCACATGTTGCTTGTGTGCAGTACCAGGGCAGGTTTGCTGCTGCTGCAGTTGGGCTGTGCCTCTGCCCACTGTCCCTGGGCAGGAATGCAGAATAGATGCAAATTCCTCATGGCTGGAATGGCCAACAGACTCAGTGGCCTCAGACTCAAGTCCACTGTTCATGGGGTTTGAAGGATCCCATTGCTCGGTGTGGTCTGTGCTGCCAGGGCTCTCTTCCTCCTCCCCACTGAAGGAGACACCACTCCTTGTAGCATCATTCCCCCCCTTCCCCCTTACAGCTCTTGTATTCCTTCTGGACTGAGGCAAGGGAGGGCAGCAGGGGCCCCTGGGAGCCTTGTCAGGACATTCTAAGAGCCCTCTAAGAAAGGAGCAGGTGAGCTAAACCAGCAGAACCTGCACGTGGGCATTTCATAAGGGCTGGAGAGAAAGCACAGAACAGCACATGACAGAAACCACCTCTGTGGAGAAGATGATCTGAGCAGTATCTGAACACTCAGTGTCAGCCCAGAGCATTCCTGTGTCACTGGGCAAGCACAGAGGGTGTTGTCAGCCTGAACTGATGCAATTCCATGTTCTGAAGGCTGCAGCAGCCCCGGGGCCTCTGCCACTGCCCTGGGAGGGGTTGGCCAACCTACAGCAGTGAGAAGTCCCAGCCCTGGCTCCAGCTCTGCCATCCATGACCTTGGGTGCCCTGGGAAAGCTGGCAGCACGTGCATCAACTCACCACACATCCAAGGGGCAGCAAGAGAGCAGGGGCTGACTCTGCCCATACCCCCAAGCCCATCTCCTCATTCTCCAGACATCTCTATGGGATGGACTAGCACATCCAACAACTGACAGACAGTCCAGCAACTCAGAGGAAGAGAGAGGAAAGAGACCCCCATTCCTCTTCCCATGCAGGAGCTAAAGGCGAATGAGAGTCATTTTTGACCCTGCTGACAAACCATTAGTCAGGAGAGAAGGAGAAAAGAGGGAGACCTGCTCAGCTCCATCCGCTGCCTGGCAGCTGCGGGAGGCAGCACTGGCATCGCCCCACAGGGCAGGAAGGCAGGGCAAGGTGCAAGCAGGAGGCTCCAGGGAACAGAGCTGAAGACAGAGGGAAGAGAAGCTGCAAAAGAAAGAGGAGAAAGGATTGAGACAGGAAAAACAGAGAAAAAAGAGGGGAACATTAAAAAAATAAATCCACCACCATAGGAGGTGAATCACCACCACGGGATTGGGAGGGTGCTGTTGATTTTGGAAGCAGCTGAGGTGGAGGCACATCAGCTGAGGGGATGCAGACAGACCCTGGGTGTGCTGTGCCCCAGGAAGGGCAGGCTCAGGGCAGTGCCAGCAGCTCCATCCAAAATAACACTGACCAGGAGCTTGGTCACTGGCCTCAGGGGGGGACAGTGCTGGGCACTGCCCTCCACGTGCTGCTGCCAAGCTGATCCAGCAAAGCTGACCCAGCAAAGCCTGGCTCAGCCAGAGAGCAATGAGAGAGGTGAGATCACACCAGACCACCCCAGGATCTGCCTCACCACAGGAGCCTGGGCTGGACCAGCCCAAGGAAAGCCCAGCAACACCTGCACACGGAGCTTTAAAACCACAGATGGAAACTCCTTGCCCTGTGGAAGGACTGCAGGCAGAGAGGGGGCTTTCCAGCCCCTGCCATGGAGCTCCTCTCCCCAGGAGCAAGCTGGGAGAGCAGGGGCTGTGCAGGGCTGTGGCTGCAGTACCTGTGGGTCTGGCTCGATGTTGATCCGGTACGCTTGAGCCTTGCCATCTTCCAGAACAGGGGGGGACCAGGTCTTCCCTTCAGCTCTGCAGGGGAAACCAAGGGAACTCTAATTAATTTGCTTTTAAATAAACCAAACCAAAAAGAAAAAAACAACAAAGCAAACAAAACAAACAAACAAAAAACCACACACACAACCACTCCAAAAAAAGAAAGAAAAATCTCCACAAAAGCTGCACCAAGAAACAAACAGAATTCTTAAACAACCAACCAAAAAAAAGGAAAAAAGGCAACCAAAAATACCACAAAAAATCGCCCCAAAGGCAAACATACATATAGTATATAGGCCTGCCAGGGAATTAATATTTTATATACATATTTGTCTAAAATTATCCTCAGAAATAGCACAGTGGTAAATAGGACACCAGTTCCACGCTATTAAACCCATGAAGCTCAAACCCCATCCCTGAAGTACAGGCTTTGACTCAGTGTGGGGCTTAAGATACAAAATTATTTTGGTTCAAGAAATCAGTAGACAGGTTGTGGTGGCTCTTGTTTTGCACATTCCTGGCTTTGTCCCTGTATTCTGGCCCTGGAAAGTGTTTGATTACGTGTGTGTGTACAGATATTTGTATACATACAGGTGTGTGTATATATACACATATATATATTTATACACACATGCATTCCCTGGCAGGCCTACACACCAGACCACAGCAGGAACTCCACAAGCACCTCCCAGGGAGAAGGCTTACACAACCCTGTATGAATCATCTTGACCCTTTCAACAGGTGCCAGACAGAAAAGGCCCTAAAAATACAGTTTCCATTCCCAAATGCATCTTCAGTCCTGCCAAGGCAGAGCAGGATGCTGCCACTGTCCAAAGATTTTCCGTGTGCCTGCTCATTGTTCCCTCCAGAGGCACCTCAGGGCACAGCCAGGATGTGATTTCTTGCATGGATCTCCAGTGCTCAGGGTATGAGGGAGCTGCTGGAACCCAGGAATGGTCCAGCAGGCTCATCCACAGGCTTTTTGGGATGCAAGGAGGTTGAGTTGGGAGATGGAAACTCCATGAAGTTCAAGATAAACAGAACAGTTTGCATGTGAGAGCTTTATCATCACAATCTGCATATGCACCAGTAATGAAAGTCACTCTTTTTCACTGGCTGCATCCCACATCCTCGTGGACTCCAGCCCCTGCCACACACCAGCTGCAGCTTCAGTTTAATTATCTGCAGAGTCCAAGTTTGAAAAGCAAGGAACACAGTTTGAACCCAGGAATGCTTGAGGTGATTTTTCACCTTTGGTATTTTGCAGCTACACCAGTCAGCACAAAAAGCTGCCTTTCCAACTCCAGGTTCTGACTCAAACCCTACCAAAAGCAGGGACTCCCACTGACTTTAAAACACTTTGGATCCAGCCCTGAGGATTTAAGCTTTTTTGTTCCAAACCACTACTCAGTACTGCCATTACAGCTTTTTCAACAGGGAATGACATACTCTCTCATAGCTGTCTTGTTCTGATAATTTATCTTTACTGTAATTATTTGATTTTAGGCTGGGCAAATTCACTACAAATTGGTCTTTCCAAGTGGGACAAAGGAAACAGTCCTTCCCAGGAACATCAGCATTCCCAGCAACCCACTTCTTGCCACAATCCAGTGCTATGTGTGTTGCTTCCACACTGAGAATCAGATGTGGAGGCGCAGAACAATGGAAATGCCTGATGACATTGGCAGGATCACCGTTATTATTTCCTGCTCTCCCCACACTGAGTCAGCCTGGGGAGACTCACAGTGCCCCAAGCAGGGGCTGTGAGGACACTCCCCCCGCTCAGCATTGGAGTCCAACGTGCCAAACACAACTTAAAGCACCCCCAGAAATAAGAATCAATGTTCAGAAAGAATTCTGGTTGCAGAAGACAAGAGTGACAGCAGTAAATTCACTCTGTGTAAAGCTGTGGCATTTGGTCACCAGTACTGCCAGCACTTCCCAGTTGGAATCTGCCAGTTTTCCATACCCCTGACAAAGATCACACTGTACCAGAGAGCAGCTAGACTTGTGTTTTCTAAAAGGCATTATGGAGATATTTTCGTTTAATGAAACACATGGGCAGACTTTGGGTTGCTTGAAGGAGCCATTTAAGTTATGCTTTAATGATTAAACTCAAGACTTCACCATCAGTCCTGCAGAGTGACCAGAAACTCTTGGTATAACTGAGACCACCTCAAACAGTTCCCAGTGAGAGCCTGAACAAAGCCAGGCCCTCCTCAGCCCCAGCTTCCACCTCAGCTATGCTGAAACGAGCTGACATGGCACAATTTAGGTTCCATTTGGCTCCTTAAAGGCAAAGCAAAGGGGAATGGGACAACCATCAGCCTCATCAAAAAGAAATGCAAGTCTTCAGTTTGATGAGCATTTGTGCTTACACAGGGAGGATCCCTCTTTTCCCTGGGAACAGTGAAATACCATGTAATCCAAAATAATCCAAAATAATTGAGAGATGACTGAGAGAACGATGCCACAGGCAGTTACAGCAGGAGGGGCTGATGCCTGGAACTCACAGCCCAGCCCTGGCTGCAGGAACACCCCGTGCCCACATCCCCAGCAGGGCCAGGAGGGGGTCCCTGCACGTCCCAGAACACGGGGCTGAGTCAGGCTGAGAGCAGTGGGGACCTGGGGGTCAGTACAGCCACTCCAAGACACCCTGGCAGCAGTTCCTGTTGCCAACAGTCAGAGCTTTGTGTTCAGGCAACAGCAAAAACCCCTTGCGCTTTTCTAACGTCATGGGCGAGAGATCAGGCGTCTCTCAAATGTTCCAAGTCGTTTAATTTACGGCTCAAGGATGGGAAAAGTGTTTTCAGATGTGTTGTAGGGGATTAAAGGCAGCTATGTGAAAATCATTACCCTGCACTGACACCACTCTGTTCTCTCAGTGGCTGCTACGACAATCCCAAGAAAAAGAACTTGACCCAGGTTAGTGCTAGGCCTTCCACAGGGGCTTCGTGGGAACCAGACCCATTAACACCACATCACTAAATAAACAAAGTTGCAGACACCTTTTATCCCACCGTTTGTTTTCTACAAGTCTCTAAGTCATTCTCAAAAGATTACTTGCATATGCTCACATACTTTACCAAAATGTTTTTTCACCTGGCAATGATCTGTAATTCTCACTCGACATTTGTAGAGCTGCTTTTAAGTTGCAAGAGTTCCTGGGTCTTACTGAATTTCTAATTTCTCCATCCCCTTATAAACGACCATTTTTCACTTGGGGAAGTGCCAGCCTGGATCCAGGACTGCCATCTGTGACTGTGCAGCCACAAACCACCAGAATAATCACATTGCTGTATTTCACCCCAATGCATATAGTCCTTTCAGCAGGAGTGACTTCAGGGTCCTGTCCATCTCCTGAACACTCTCCACCTTCCCCATGGTAACTGAGAGGTGTTGGATGCAAGGCAGGGGAGCTGCAGGGGAGCTGAGCTCTGCTGGGCGCCCCAAGGACGCAGCTCATCCAGAGCACGTGAAGGAGAAGCTGCAGGATTCCTGCTCCTTCACTCCTCCTGGCTGAAACCACCGTGTATGGCTCTGGAAAGCTGCCGGGTTTCCTCTCTATTAGTCCTCGAGGAGCTCCAGAGGGGAAGCTGTGATTCACTTTTTCAGTTGTACTTTTACTGGAAACTTGAGAACATACATTGTCATCCTTCCCATCTTCCAGCAGTGTGTCTGCACTGCTCACAGCTCACGGACCTGACAAAACCTCCAGGAGCTCAGGGAGGTGGGAAGAACATCAACTACGTGAGATTCCAGGGACTTTGGGACTACTCGTCCAGCAGATTCATTACTGGGCTTTCTCCCATAGAAACTTCCAGAGAAACTCCATCTCTGTACAGAGGGCAGGAATAAACAGAGAATCTTCACACTCCAGTTCTCCAAGCAGACTCAGCAGTGGCACACACACGAAACCCAGGGGCAAGAAGCTGCTCCCAGGGTTTATTTTAGATAGAAGGAACCAAAGCTGAATCTTTGAGGATTTATGTTGGACACCACAGTCAGGAAATAAATTCAATCCAACCACCTGAGGATCCTTGGCTGCACCTGGAGCCAGGCAGATGCTGCCAGTCCTCCAGCATTCACCTGGCCCTGCAGACATCAGCCCTGGTGATGTCACCAAAAGAAAGGGCTGGAATTGGATTGGACTGGGAACCACAAAAAATTAAGGTTGGAGAAACCCTGTTAGACTGTTCCCAGCACTGCCAAGCAAACCACTAATTCCTGTCCCTGAGTGCCACATCTACACATCTTTTAAATCCCTCCTGGGACAGGAGTTCCCTGAGCAGGCTGTTCCAGGGCTTGACAACCCTTTCAGTGAAGAAATTTTCCCTAATATCCAGTCTAAACCTCCCCTGGCACAACACACTAACACACTTCTTGCCTGTTAAGGAACTTCTTGCCTTAGAGACAACTTCCCAGTGAGTTAAAAAAACAAGTTTTGTCAGGTTTCTGTGAGTAACAGTTCATGGGGCTGCTCAACACCCCCAGTTTTCTCCAATCAGCTGCCACAAAACTGCTCTGACTGTTCCTGCTGTAAGGCAGACAAAGTAGATCCCATGTTCCATTGGCCTGGGATTCAGCAGCTGGGAAGATGATGCTGGAGCAGCTGCCTGATTTATCATCAGGGCAGCCTGAAATCCCACCAAGGCCTCGTCAGCACCATCAGCACCTTTCCCACAGCCCAAGTGCTGCTCCAGCCTCACCACTTGACCTCCTGACTCCTCACAACCTGAACACCCAGCCCCCATTCCAGGGATTCCCAGGTAATTCCTCACACCTTAACATCAGTGCCCACATAAACATCAGTTATACAACTCAGCTCCTTTTGGGAGCTGATGAGGATTTTCAACCACTCCATTTCAGACCAGGGGTGACTGGGCTGCCTCACCTTTCAGTGCCCAGACACAGCCCTGTACATGTCAGGGCAAAGCAGGACTCCAACAAAACCCAAGGATAAAACACCCATTAACTTCAAGAGGGTCAGAAGTCTGGCCAAGAAAGCTATTAGAAAATGGGGGTGTGAAGAAGGAGGGAAAACTCAAGAGATTTAAGCCTTTGATAAAGGATAAAGAGATGTAAAAATAGCCCTAATAAGGCATCCCTGGAGCTGCTGCCCTTACTGTAGGAAAACAAACTCAAACTACTCAGTTTCTCCTGTCAAGAGGAATGCCACTCTCATGGATGTCTCTGGGCACAGCCAAGGTGGGTTCTGTCCTCAGAAAAGCCACCAAACCGAGCCCAGGGTGTGATCTCCTCCCTGCTGAACAGCTCCTCACCACCACCAGCTCCTGCCTGTTCCTGCCCTGCAGAACCCTGAGCATTTATTTTTACCTATGAGATATAAAAGCCTCTCAAATCTGCATCTTCATTATGAAGACTTTAAGGCCTGACAACTGCTCCAAATGGAAGGCAAAACCACTGCCCTCCTTGGCCATGGAAATTCCACCTGTGTGAAGGGCCTGCTTGCTTTTCTTGTTTTCTTTCCTAAAGCTGAAGCCACATCCTGCAGACAGCAAGGGCTGAGCTCAGAGGACTCTGCTTCAGCCAGGCAGCTTGGACACCCCTGTGTGAGGAACCACGAGGAACCACAGAGGTTTTGCTCCATTTATGGCAGAGCTGCCTCCCCACTGCCCAGGCAATCCAGTCAGAACTACAGGGTTTTCCAAGAAAACTATAAACAGTAAATGATAGCTCTTTATAGCAGGAAATGCCTCTTTAATCTGAAGTGGAAAACTATATCCTCTTATTTAAATCTACTACAGATAACATTAGGCATTTATGAGCCTTATAAGGAGCCCTCATTTTGCCTGAATAATTTGGGATTAAGAACATTGAGATACAGAATTAATTCCAGTGGAACGCAAAAAAATTTAAAAAAACCCAAATCAAAACCAAGCAAAAATCCCCCAAAAAAACAACAAAAAACCCCCCAAACAAACCCACCAAACTCAAGCCTTCATTTTGCTTCAAAATAGTCTAAAAAACAAATTTGGCAGGAAATTCAAATGTGTATTCATTGAACAGATGTTTGGGAAAATGACAGGTGGATGTTCATGAAGTGGGAGGGTTTGTCCAAAGGAGATTTCCATCCCAGGGCTACTCTTGCTTGAGTTGATACAACGTCCCTTGAGTTGAAAGACTCAACCCAGGTCACAGCCTGGACAAGACTTGCAAGGTACAAACATACATAAATGAACTAAACCCATTTTTTGTATCAGTGGACCATTGAAAAACATTTTGTTTCACTGTTTTTAAAAGCACAGGACAATTACCCAGACCATGGGGATGCTCCAAGAACTGAGCCTGAGGGCACCTCGTTGCCTCCTGCAGCAAAGCTGACATGGAGCACATCAGAGAGCACCAACCTGTTCACAGAGAGCAGCAGCTGGTCCACACACGCTTTGATCTTGTTTTGTGCTTCCAGGTGTGTCATGTTCTCCGTGTTCTCTCCATTAATTGCCAGAATAACATCTCCTGGGCACAGGTCTGCCATGGCTGCTTTACTGCCAGGGTTAATCTGGGCAGGGAAAAATAAAAGGGTTACTTAAAAGAATTCTGGCTTAAAAAAAAAAAAGAAGAAGAAAAAAAAATAAAGTCCAGTTTCTTGCAATAAGCTGCAGGTAAAGGGAAGAGTTATTTCTGGAGAATATGTGTTTTGCCTGCACCAATGGCACCTACCTGAGGTTGGATGTCAGAGCTCTCAGGTCAGCCCCAGTTCTCCAAAGGCCATCCTGTACAACCACACTCTTTGGAACATGTGACTTCAGTCAACCCCAGCCAGGGTGTCACCAGATCCTCTCCTCACATTTGTCTCTTGTTTGAAATAATGGAACACCCTCTTTCCAGAGAGATCCTCCCCAGTCCTTTGGCTTGCAGACCTTCAGTGATGCCCAAGAGTCAGTCCCAGAAGAGCAGATGGAACCCTCCTCTCTGGGTGACCACAGGCACTGCCACCGTAAGTGCAGCCTGGGGGAGGTCATGCTCGACATCAGTTTTTCCTGTCACCCAAATGACTTGTCCCTTTCTAGCCCTGCATGGCCACCATCCCTAGAGGAATTTAACAGAAGTGGCCCTTGGGGACATGGTTTAGTGTCAGCCTTGGCAGTGCTGGGGTAACGGTTGGACTTGAGGATCTTTAAAATCCTTTCCAACCTAAACAGTTCCATGATTCTATTCTATAAATATCACACCGCTTGTTAAGTCTCCACAATTCTTTCCTTCTGGTTTTGTGGGAGTGCCAGAACCTTATAAAACTCATAACTTCTTTCCTGAGGAACTAATGACAGGTCCAGGTGCTGTTTGTGGTCAGCCATAAGACCAATCCTGTAGCCCATAAAAAGAGGTGCTTGAGAAATTACCATTCCACTTACATCACCATAAATGTGGTTTTAATTTTTATAATAATATAAAATGATGCGAGGCATGTTCAGGACAGGTAAATGTGTCTGTTTAAACTCTCAATAGCTTTATGTTTGCCCTCTAATTTCCTCTTCAGTCATTCAGAGCATCTGCTACCCAGCCAATCACGTGGTTTATCGAGTGAGAACGCACAGCAAGCCTGACTTTGGCTATTCATGTCTCACTGCACTACAGAGAGATGGTGCTTTGGTTCTGCTTGCTCTTGACCTACACAGGTAAATCCTGTCTCAGGGGGTGGGTCTCTGCCCCAACACACCTGCTTGATAGATCCAGGCAGAAGGAGCAGCTCTCCCCCCACCATCTCCCCTTGGACACGGCTCACAGTCGTGCATGATGGCAACCACTGACAGAGCAGGGATGGTTTTTCAGACAGTTTGAGACCAAGTGGGGCCACCTGTTCCCCAGTGCCCCTGATCCCCCCAGCCACCACCTGCCATCACTAAACAGGTGGTCTTTTAGAAAGGAGGTCCTGGCTTTCATTTTGATTTCATAGAATCCTAGAATGGTTTGGATTGGAAGGGATCTGAAAGTTGACACTATTCCAACCCACAACCCACAACCCCCTTCCCATGGGCAGGGACACCTTCCACTAGACAAAGTGGCTCCAAGCCCCATCCAGCCTGGCCCTGAACACTTCCAGGGATGACTTGTGCAGTATTTCAAAGGGAATTCAAAGAGGATTTAGGCTTACAACACCACCCTTGTGGATGCCATTGGGGCTGCCCATGGGACTGAGGCTGGTGAGCCCCTGGCACAGCACAACCTGCTGCACAGCTCCCTGTGTGACCACAGCCAGCAACACCACCAAAACACCAGCCTGAAGGTGTTTGAGAAGCACTTTTGACATTTAAATAGAAGTGGCAGCCCGAATTACAGCTTTTGTTGCATTGTCAGAGTAAATCAGCATTTGCCATTTGCTCTTCAATGGTTTTGGCTGGGCTGTTTGGCTCTCACAAACCTGCCAGGCCAACCCCTCGTGGGCTGCCCGGTGACTCAGCTCCGAGCAAACAACAGGAGGTGTTTTTCAGTTCCACACACATGAGCTGTGGAGCTCTGACACAGGACACTGCAACCCAGGACAGCATTGTTTTTCCCTGGTATTGTTAGTTTTTAAGGGATGTAAGACCACATCCCTTCACAGGGCATTAGGGTCCTTCCACAGCCACAGAGGCTGCCAGACTCACCAGAGAGTCAACCAGAAGCTCAACCAGCACCTCCATGTTCTTGCCTGCTGTTATCTGCTCCCCTCAGTGCCCACCCCACAGCCCTGGCTGCCAGCAGGCTTTTAGACTAACAGACCTTCAGCTTGACCAACAACAGCTGTATTTTGTTCTGGTCTATTCAGTGCTGTCTGTCTGATTGATCTTTCCCCCTGAATCTTCCTTGGAGAATAAGCTGTTCATAAATGGGACTCCTAGAGGTTTCCTATTTTTAGATTCTGGTTTATTTCAAATTATTTTGGCAGTATTGTCATATTAGCATTTTATGCTGGCTGTGGAGATGACCAAGGGCTTGAAATGGAGCTGCACTCCAAGAATTCATTAGTTTGAGATACAGCATCAGTGTCTCAACAGCTTGGGAATTGTTACTGTAATGTCTGTCAGGTCCAAGGTTTGTATTTTAGTGACTAATGTTTACAATACTCTAGACCAAGCCCACCCAACTCCCAGCTGTGCAAAGCCATTGCAGGGCCTCCTGTGGCATGTTTGTTGTCGAGCCTGGTTATGGGTCAGTGCTGTGCCCAACTCCTCGTGCAGGTTCTGCCTGTGCTGGGCATGGGCTGCTGGTGCCTTGGCAGTGCTGGGTTAACTGCTGGCCTCGATTTTAGAGACCTTTCCCCACCTAAACACCCTCTGATTTTATGGCATTGGAGCCTGGCAGTGCACAGAGATTCTGGGATGGAGCTCGTCCCAGAGGCACCCACTTGTACCTCTCCAGAGGGGCCTCAGGTGTGCCCTGAGCCACAACCAGTGTGTGTGTGACATCAGCAAAGCACAGATTAATCTGAGAGGAACTGGATACATTATAAAATCAAAAACACTGCAAAGAAAACCTGCACTGAGTCACTGGAGCCCCGTGTTCTTGAAAGGGGCCTCCAAAGGAGCTGAGGCTTGAGAACAGGAGATGATAAAGAAAAACCACGATAAGATTTTATTTGTTTGTTTTTGAAGTTCTCCATCTGTGCCAAGAGCGAACCATTTCAAAAATCAAGGCTGAATGAACACAGACCAAGACCAGACTGATGGACACACAGCTCAGGGTGGTGTGAGTGATGTCCCCACCACAGACAAGATTGAGTACCCAAAAGACAAGTCCCAGCTCGGGCACCAGGGCCTCACATGGGCTCTGTCCCACAGCACCTGCTGTGCCCTGTGCATACCCTGCCCCATCTTGCCCAGGCTGGGTGCCTGCCAGGATTTGGGCTGCTCTCCTCTGCTTTTCTCCAGTGGAGAAACCCCAGGTGTTGGTTTCAGAGCCAGGGCAAGGGGGGCAGGGTGGTCTGAGCCTTTCGCTGTCCCCCTGTGAGGTCATGGAGCTCCTCAAGAGCTCTGCTCGTGCTGTGGGGACAACGACCTCAAACCTTCAGAGCAGTCAAGTGTAACAGCACCAAGAGCCAAAACCACAGCAAACGCTGCAGGCTTAAAGAAACGTAAATATTTTTATTGTAATTCCCCTAAAGGTTTTTCTTCTTCAACCAGACAAGAATCCCACCTCCTCTGGAAGCTCTGAGCTCCCAAAGACAACTTCATGCAGCAACACAGAGTGCTGCTGAAACCTGAACACCAGGGAACTCATGTGCTGGTTATCACTGCCCTGCACTCAAAGCTGTTTTCCCAACTGCATAAATCCAAACTCACCTGAGAGAGACTTGGAGTGAAGTTGTCCAAGACAGTCAAGGCAACCCCACAGAAAGGGGAGAGGTCCTTCTGTCTGCATCTTCCCGCTCCAGGAGTGCCATCCAGCCTCTTCTCTCGTGCCAGCCCTGGTGCTCAGCAAGTTTTGAAGCACAGACTGGAATGCAATCCAGAAGAGCTGGATGGTTTCACAGAATGGTTTGGGTTGGAAGGAACCTGAAAGGTCATCTTGATCCAATCCCCTGCCATGGGCAGGGACACCTTCTACTATCTCAGGTTGCTCCAAACCCTGTCCAGCCTGGACTTGGACACCTGAGGGATGGTGCAGCCACAGCTTCTCTGGGCAACCTGTGACAGGACATCACCCCCCTCACAGGGAAAAAATTCTTCCTCATATCTAATCTAAATCTGCCTCCTTCAGCTTAAAACCATTCCCCCAAGTCTTCTGAGAATGAATCAAAGCAACAGAGAAATGGGTCCAGTGCACCAGACCTGCCATCTGGGACCAGGACATGGCTGGACTTTGCTGGGGGTGAGCTCTGCATGAAATGGCAAACAGATCCCACAGTGCTACCCATGGAATTACTCATTTCTCATCATCTCAGCACTGCTGCATCTCCAGCAGGGAGGAACCAAGGCTGGAATATGTGCAGAACCAGGCAGTGTGCTGGGGAGGTCACTGGCTCCTTTTATGCCCACAGAAGCCCCGGTGTGCTCTGTGCCCATGGCTCTGTGAGCATGGCATGCCTGCCAGCCTCACTGCCCTCCCAAAGTCCAACACAGCCCACAGACAACAACGCTATGCCTTTAACTCCTCCACAAAAAGAAGCAGCTGCTTCCTCATTTCTCTCAAAAAAAAATTACGATGCCTGAGAACATTTATAAACAAAATACCAACAGAAACACAGCACATGCCCAGCCAGTGATACCACAGAGCAGAGCATGGGGTGTTCACAGAGCACCCGCCCCAGAGAGCAGCTCCAGGCTCTGGAGATCCCAGAAAGGAGCCTCTCCCCACATGGCATGCCTGTGGAGGTGCCTCCCACAGGGATTTGCTCCACCAGGAAGCCAGAATGTACTTTTTTATTGTCCTTTCCAAAGAGCATATTATTCTCCCTGATCCCCTCAGGACAAGCCTCATTTGTGACATCTTTATGTCCCCCACGTAGCACACTGTGCTTCAGAAAACAGCAGAGGTCCAATATTGGTGCCTGTCTCAGTCCTTTCTATTACTCCAGTAGGAAAAAGAGAATTTTAAACAATGAGTCCCCAGTAAACAGCCCTTCTCTCAGGTCCTGTGCCTCCTCAGTCACCATGGGAGATTTGCTGACAGTGCTGGAGGCATCACCCCACACTGAGTGTGACTTTTGCCAAGTAATCAGCCAGGGAACTCTATCTTTGTAATTATAACCAATTTTTTTAAAATAAGTTTTTCTAGTCATCTTCCCCACAATTAACACCAACCCCTCTGCCCTCCTGTGAGGGGACCAGCCTCCAGCAGCCCCTCCCCAGCCAAGTGGATACCCTGATGCTATGGGAGAAGCCCAAGGCCAGCAGCAGCTTCTCTTATCTGGCCACTGGAGCCTCATTAGGATTTACTGAGTGCTGGCATCTGACAGCAGGCCAGTAAAATAAAGCACATTCCAGCAACTGCCTTGTGCTTAACCAAGTCAGCTGGTGTTGGAGTTGTGCAGTCCTGGTGCAAGATTATTTGCACCAGGAGGAGTTTACTCTTGAAACACGCCTAGTTTGGCCACAGAAGGTGCCAGGGCTGGGAGGGTGCTCAGAGCAGGGCAAAGTCCCTGTGCCTGCACCCCCTGCCCACCATGGGATGGCTCCACTCAAGCCACCTTCAGAATTGGGTCAACACCACAAGCTGAAACAATCAGTGCTCTGGTGAAAGGTTTATTTGTTATATTAACCTAATCCCTCTTTCTTTGTACTCTTTGCCCAGACACCTGTCCCTGAGGTCACCTGTGCCAGGACCCAGCACAGGGATGCAGCTCCTCCTGCCTGCACAGGCCCAGCACAGCCATGGCAAAGATGAACTCACCCTTCATTCTGCCTCACATCAACAGGAGGTGTCTATTCCGGCCACTCACACCTACAAAATGAAGACATCTTTCTCTCTGCCACGTGTCCTTCCCTTTTTACTCAAAGTGCCACTCCAAAGCATGCCAGCAGTGAGCAAAGTCCTCTTCTCAGGCTTTAATGGGTTAAAAGGTGCAGCCCCAAACAAGCCTACACAGACCACACCACTCTCCTCTTAAATCAATGGTAGTTTGTTGCAGGAAAGGCTGGGGGAATTTTCTGTTCTGCAAGTGTGATCAAAAGGGCCTGATTAAAGTCTTCAAGAGGCTTTCAAGACAGTGTGACAAAATTCCCAGCTTTTAAACAAAGCCAACCTGTTCATGCTACAGGGCAGGAGATGATCTTACATAGCTACATCTTTTAAAACAGGAAGAACCAACAGTCAAATGACTAACTAATGAAGATAAATTCCCCAAATCCTTTAAACATTCTTTCCAGGGATTCTCTTCAGCTTTTCAAAGCCTCCTGCCTTGAACTCACACATATTCCTTGCCAATCCATTTGCATTTTTCTAGTTGCTTATATAAAGTCTGATACATCAAGGCATTATTTAGACATGCTCAGAGGCCAGTAAATGAAGAACACTGTGCAGTGTGAGTTCATTCAACTACTTAATAAAACAAGAAGCTTAAAAGCACAAAAGGGAAAGAACCAGAGTACAAGTGTTATAAAAGGCAAGACACTTGAAAATCCTTCTGAATCCAAGTTCTGGCGGGTCCAAATCCAAATTTAGAAGCAGATTCATAATGTAGATTCTAACCCAGCTCAAAGGCTGAGGACTCCACAGAGAAAGGCTGAGAATCCATGAAATTGGATATGAGTTTTGGAGCAACCAGCCACTAATCCAGGTGCAAACCTCAAAATGTGGATTGAGAAAGAGCAGGAAGGGACCCCCAAGGATCACCTGGTGTATTTTGTCAACACCTCATTTTCCCAGTTCAAGGGCACACACAACTCATGCAGCACTCAGGGCACAAGCAGCAGCACCCCAGGCTGTCCCCAGTCCCTGGGACCCCCCTCACCCCTTCCCCTGGGCACGAGTTACAGCCCCACTGCTTTGCTGCACAGAATGGCACATTTCACCTCTGCTGCACTTCCATCTGCTTTGTGTTTCCTCTGCTGTGCCAAGGAGCGAGGCCAGGGCGGGACAGCCTGCCCTGGGGACACTGGTGAGACGTGGCTGTTCTTGGGGCACCGCCACAGTCCCCCAGGCACGGCACCACCACCGGCAAACTGGGACCTGCGGCACCAGAGACGTGTTTGTGGCCAGAACTGCCTCATCTCCTTCAGAGGTTCAGGGCTCAGCTCTGCCTCCCCACCTTGGCCACCCCCAGCAGGGGTTCCTGAGCCCTTCCCAGGAGCAAGCCCTGGGTGCTCTGCAGAGGCCATGGGGGCTGCTTGGAGCTCCCCTTCCAACCCAGCAGCCTCTTGGCCAGGAAGGTGAGCTGATACTGTGTCCCAGCAAAAGGAAAGCAGCCACAGAGCTGTCTCCAAACAGAAGAATAAAAAGCTTAATTCAGTCACTGAGCAAACCTGGAGCTTCATTCTTGCTGCACAGTCTGCAGAGATTTGGGACTTTGCTACACAGCATCTTTCTCCCAGTTTAATGGTGAATGTTAAATATTTTGCAGGGTTTGGCCTTTTGAACCAAAAGTTTTGGACATGGTAAAGGCTTCTTAAGTGTTTTGTGGCTTATGGTGAAACCACAGCATTCAGAGCTGGCATCCTGCAAACCTCCCAGCTGAGCATCTTCTCTGGGTACCCGTTATCAACTGGTCCTGGAGGCAGCTGTTCAGGACAGCTTCTCTTTTAGCTGGGCACTGCCCATATCTGATAATTAAGAATAATCACTTTAAATCATCTTCTTTAACCTGGTATATTTTGCTTTCTGAAGCTCCCACTGTAAAATGTCACTGGCACATAATCTGCTATCAGTCCACACAACATGTAAAACCACTTAAGGCTTAATGGGTGTGAATGTGAGTTGCTCTGGTTGACAAGAAGGATTGAGTGTGGCACAGCTGGGAGGCATCTCTGTGGTGCTTGGAAAATCCATTGGCTGACATACTCTTGCACAGCACTTTCTTTTTTTTTTTTTTTTTAATAGAGCTCTGTGTTTTCTATGGGGAGAAAGTGGGGTTTGCTTTGGGTCTCTGCTGGCTGCAGAAGTTCCTCAAATGCCCCACTGGCTCGACATCTTTGCAGGTACTCAAGTAACACAGTGAGACCTCAGTTTGCTTGAAGGTGTCGTGCAAATTCTGAAGTAGAAACCAAACACAACCTTATCTACCAGGGCTTGGGGCAAGTGGGGTGTTCAGGGCTGTGTACAAACCCACTACAGGAACAAGCTGTGGGGAGATACGGGCTCTGCTCTGGCACACACCTGGCACCGACAACACATCGAGCAGAGGATTTTTCAGTGAACATGTTTGCTTTAACCTTTCCTTATCAACACTGCCTGATTCTGAGATCTAATGTTTTCTTTCACACTCGAGCACCTGTGGCCACAGATGACTTAAAAAATGTTTTCAGGAAGGGTTTGGGTATCTGAGAACCACGAGTCAATCTGTTTTGAGAGACTGGAAATCACTCAACAAATTCAGTTAGAAATATTATATTTAAAAGGATTTTTGCCTTGCAGGATTTCCTGCAACCCTTGTAGACTTGTGATACGTATTTTGCCCCCAAGCTACCAAAAATGAAATTAAATTGCAATGGTCTGCATTAATTCCACACAACCCATAATAGCATGTTTGTGTTAAAGGACTGATCTAACCCCAGCAGGACCAGGATTTTAAGCATCTGTTGTGTAATACAGCAAAAAAAAGTTTAGGAAAAAAAGAGTAACTGCACACATTTCCCCCTCTGTGCTTCCTGCACTAACAGGGCCTTTGCAATAAGCTGCTGTCTAACTTTATTCTCTTTCACCCACTTCATCAAGTGGGATATAAGTGCACACTTTTACAGAGTAACTCTGAATACCTGTCCCAACAGGCAATCTTTCAATCTTCAAGGAAAATTGACATCACCATCATTTAAAAGGAAAACAAAAAAGAAAGGGGGGCGGGGAGGGGGGGAAAAACCCCAAACCCACAACCCCCAAAATCCCAACCCAAAATATGCAGTGACACTGAGCCCATTCTGCTTTGTCCAGCCTGGCAGGAGCCCGGTATGTTTGAGGGTGTGCTGGGTTTATTTTGCTAACTTGCCACAAGGTCAGCCCTTGCCTGAATGATCTCCATGAATCATTCTTTCCGCCTGCTTTCCCACTCAGGATTATCAGTGTGCCTGATTACAGTAATTAGCATTAGGTTTTCATTCCAGCATCTTCCACCATTACTGTCTCCTGAACCAGCATCAGCATTTCTTCTTCTCTTCTGGTTATTAAAAAAGAGCCTCAGTGATAGAAACACTTCAGCAGCAAATATATTTGTGACATATTTCTGTTAGTCCTTATCTGTAGCTCAGATTAACTGCTCTGTACCAGCAGAGCTTCAGGGGGAACCAGCCAGACCTCCCATCTCAGAGCTCACAAAAACGAGGAGAGTGACAAAAACTGACAAGCAAAAGTGTTTCCTTCCCCTTAAAAAATCATCCCACTTGAAATACTGTAACAAACATTACTGTGCAACCAACTGAGGGACAGCTTTTATCACCAGCTCTACTGAGGCAACAAAGCCACCAAAGGTCAGCAAAAATCAGCTGGGGACCTGGTTTTGGGATCCACCAACACAGAGTGGCTACTTCAGTCCTTTTGGGAGCTCTGAACAGAGAGAGTGCATCATTTCCATTAATAAACTATCAAATAACATAAACATTACAAGTGAAACCAGGAAAAACTTTATGGAAATCAAAGGGAAAAGTCCTGTTCCCTTTGCTGGCATCTCTGGTCCTTGCCTTCTCCACCAACATAGGTGGAGTTCCCAGAGTAACCAAACCTGCAGCCCCAGCCCTTGGTCTGGGGAGTCCTTCGTGCTCCACCATCCCCACCCACACAAGGACAAGCCCCACAGGCCACCCCAGAAATTACCACCCTGAGTGGGTTCTGTCTCTGCATTCACATGGGATCACAGCAACAGACTCGGGCATTTGCTGGCTGCCCTGAGAGAGTCAACAAAACCACTTTTACTGGAATTCCTTCCTCAGCAGAATTCCTTCTTGAGTATCCTAACCTTTAACAGGACACGTCTCTGCTCAAATGCAAAAGCTGCTTAAGTTTAAAAGTCAACCTTAACTCAAACAATACCTGGATAATGGATTGCAGACCAATTATTTCTCACCCTTCTTGTGTTACAGTCCCAAGCCAAGTCTGAAAATTGCATTTTCGCTGCTCCACCAGCGGCCAGTGGGCAAACTCATGTTGTAGCCAGCAGATAAAGGAAAAACTGTAGTAAAATCTCATTAAAAAAATACTGGAATTGATCCATTAGTCAATTATCTGTTTAGTCAAGTAATTTATCTATGATTCCAAAAGCAGCAAGTGCATGGATTAACACTGGCAGAGCTGGAGATGACGACACTGCTCCAGGAGCTGGACAAGTGAGTTCAAGTGATTAAACACACTCAGCTCCTCTAGTTACACTAATGACTGATTACCTTTTAATCCCAGGCAAGGGGTAGATCAGCTGTGATCCCACACAGAACCACAGCACTCACTGATGTGGTTACAGCAGACAGCGAGAACAGCCCAGAGAGTCACTCCATCCTTGTTCCTGAGCTGGGGCTGCTGCAAAGGCAAAGCAGCTGTTGGCTACCAGACATTTAATTAAGCCTTAAAACCACTTTCTATCAAGTTGCTAAGGCCAACTCCAAGCAGATCTTCTGGATCATTCCCCACTCCTATAAATACCCTTAGGAGAAGCAATAATGACTGTTGTGATGTACTACACCCAGGGTTAGCTCACTGCAACAGGGGGTATAAAACAAGCTGGGCTTCCCCCCAAGAGCACAGCCTGGGGCTTCAATTCCCCTCCCAGCACTGTGCTGGCAACACACCAGCATCACCCTCCAGGGCTGTGCACTCCCAAACCAGCTCAGCAAACTCCATCCCTGCTCATCTGGGTCCCCCTGAAAATACAAGAAGAAAGAGGGGATAAAATGTGAGCTATAACTTCTCATGTGACCACATAAGAGGGATGCCCTAAGCACACCCTCCTGGATTTGCATTTATCTTCAGTACTGAAGAACTCAACACTCCAACTGGAGCCTGGCCCCTCCAGGGCAGAACTCTGCATCAGCTGCTCCCAGTCACTGGAGCAACCAGATCTTAACCCTTTGTCCCTTAAGACTGATCAAATCACAGAGGGAAGTGACCCATTTTCCACAAACAGAGATCATGGCTTGACATCATGAGCACATTTTAAAAAGCTGCAAGGAATGGACTGAACACCACCAGCTGCACCTGCACAGATGCAGCCACCTCACAGGCTGAAGGCTAAAGCAAACCCTTGTGAGCAAGGCAAGTCCCATCCCAAAGCAGGCTGGGTGATTGTCACATTCCACGCTGCTAAAACCATATTTTTAGGTTAATCTCTTGACAATACTGTCACAAGCCACGTTTGTGCCTCTCACTCAGCTCAGTCTGGCAGCTCCTTCTGCACCAACTGCATCGTTATTTCCTCCTGTAGAAGTGACACTTTGGCTTCAGATCCCACAAATGCACCATTAAGGAACTTTGCCTTCACTTAACCTGGAGCAATGACACTTGGACAGGCTTTGGAGAGGAAGCTGCACCCTTCCAGGTCCCCCAGCAGACAGCAAGGCATCACTCACTGCAGCTCCTGGGCCAGCAACACACCCTTGCACTGTTCCAGCTGGGGAGCTTTGGAGGAAAATGGTAGCTTAGCAAAGAGTAGAGAAAACCAACCTAACAATGACCAAATAATTTTTCTCCAATCCCTACACAGACAAATTTGTGTCTTTTTAAGTAGGCAGCCAGGCTCCAGCACCCAGAGCTGAATGTGGGTGGCTTTGGATGCCTCAAATTCCCAACTGCAACCCAATTTTCCAACATAACCAGTCTGGGGAGGATGCTTGCAGAGCTGGACAGTCCAAATAGCTCATGGCACACTGATCCTCAGCCCCCCCTTGGACCCAGAGTGGGTGCAGCAAACCCACAGCCCTCAGGCAGCCCAGCACACCCAGAGCATGTCAGCATCTTGGGCTCACAGCTGGATGTGGCAGTCCCAGAGTGTGGTCCTGCCTCCTGGCAGAACTTCTGTCTTTACAAAGATGTTTGTAATTTAATGGCATTTTAGTACAAAACAAATAAAATTAAAAGCAAAGGAAAAAGGCACTTTGTAGGAAGCAGAAGTCAGCAAAAAGCCTCCAGAATTAGCAAGAGGCTCCCTCCCTCCTGCAGTGAGCCAGGCTGAGCAAGGGGGCTGGGGGCTCCCCATCCCATGGACAGGGAGCCCTCTGCTCCTTCATCCAGGTTCCAAGCCAGAAAAAACAGATTTCCTGGACAGTTAGAGAATGAAAGGGAATATAGAGCCAGCCCAGGCATGACCAGTGCTCTGCACAGCAGCAGTGTGGCACAGACCCACCACTGAGCAAAGCCCTGGCTCCCTGGGGAGCCCCCCAGCAGCCCCTGCCTGCACTCCCCAGGCCAGGAGCAGCAGCAGAAGCCAATTTCCTCCCTGTTTTAACATCTTTGGGTACTATTTGCAAAGCAACAAGTGAGGGATTTTCTTGTGTTAAGAGACTAGAGCCCAAGCAGAGCACTCTACACCTACATTTACATTCCACCAAGTTGTGTATCCCCCTCCAGGAGCAGCTGCTCGAGAACAGCAACATCAGAGCATCACCTCGCTCTGCAGTGGGAGCACAATTAAAAAAGGATCCAATTTAAAACGCTGCCACCTGCAACTGCTTCTTGTGTTACAGCTCCCTGTGAACCATGGCAAGATTGGCCTGATGAGACTCATCCTCCTCACCCCTCCCAGGTTTGCTGAATCAAACAAGGAATTTGGCAAACCACCCGTCGAGGCAGAAGCAGACCTCGTTTTTTCTTGTTTAATATTAAACTAATTTTTTTTTCAAAGTAACTGTAAAACAGGCTCCCTCCACTAAGTTAAGCTGTTAATTTTCCCAACAGACACATTTCCACAGTTTCAGAGAGGCGCTTTGGGATACATCCCATGTTACCAGGGGAGTGCCCCCTCCAGCACAGCCCCGGCTGGGTGCAGTCTCCTGCCCACCCAGTCAGCCCCACCAGCTGCTGCTCCCTGCGCTGCCCTGCCCTTCCCTCCATCCATCTCCTCCTGTTCCTCCCCCAAAACAGCCAGCGCTGGAGCGCTGGGAAAGGGACAGTCCAAAGCAAACCCAGAGACACAGCCACGCAACAGGCACATCTGAACCCAAATACAAACCAAATCTCTTTCAAACGTGCTCTCCTCCGTAACTGTTTCTATGAAACTTAGGGTGTGTTTTCTCTTTTCTGTCACAGCTTTGGCAGATGAGCGAAAAGACGACAAACAGCTTGCGTGTGTTACGACAATATTTTTAAGTTATAGCTCCTTCCGAAGCCTTTCAATAGGCTCAGTGTTTGTTCCCAGCACTTCAGCAGCAGCTGCCCAGGGGAGCTCGGCCAATCCTACACAGCCCGACGTGCCGAGAGGGCAGCGCAGCCCGGGGCACCCACAGCCCCTTTCGCGGGGGCATCCACAGCCCCTTTCCCGGGGGCATCCACAGCCCCTTTTCCGGGGGCATCCACAGCCCCTTTCCCGGGGGCATCCACAGCCGTCGGGCGGCCCCGGCAGGGGGCTGGATGCCCCGGGAAAGGGGCTGTGGATGCTCCAGGAAAGGGGCTGTGGATGCCCCGAGAAAGGGCAGCCCCTTTCGCGGGGGCACCGGCGCTGGAAAGCCCCGTGCCCGCGGGAACACGCCCAGCTCAGCCACAGCACCTCATCCATCACACAGCCCATCGCACCACCTCGCCGCGCTCCCTCCTGCACGGACGGCTGGTTTGTTTTCACATATATCTACACACAAAGCCTACTTCAAGCTATCTGCGGCGTCTTTGCAAAGAAGTTTCCAGAATACATCTTTGTGAGGTTAAACCCAAGTGTGAGTACACTTACACAGTAATTACTACCAGCCCACAGGGACCCCAGAACGCCGCAGTCTGCGCGGAGAAACTTCTTGCTGACTTAACTCATGCCTTCCTTAAAAATCCCCACAGCCTGTGAACTCAGTCCAGGGCACGAATCCAAACCCTCTGAACACCAAAAACTTTGAAAGCGGATCTTTATGAATTAACATCCAATAAAACAGAGAATGCTGTAACACTGGGAAAAAGAGGCTGAAACAGCGCTGAGTTTTGAGGAGAGCGCTTATTTGAGTGTATTTCGGTGTATATAAAATAACACAAGGTTTAAAAAGAGCCCGAGAGGTGACACCCGCCGGGCCCGGGTACCACCCGCCGGGCCCGGGTACCACCCGCCGCGCCGCATCCCCCGCGCCCATCACCTGCGGCCGCTGCCAACCCGCTCCGCTCCCCCTGCGAGCTCACCCTGGAGATGGTCAGCGGGGCGCTGAAATCCTTGCCGCCCACCAAACGAAACCCCCACGGCGAAGGGCCACGCAGGACCACGGAGTGGGCCATAGCGGCGGGCGCTCCCTGCCCGCGGGCGGCTGCGGCTCCGCTCCCGCTCACACTCACCGGCCGCGACTCCCGAGCGCCGGGACGAGCCGGTCCCGCCTCTCCAACATGTCCCGCCCGCAAGGCGTGTCAGGGAGGAGGGGCCGACCCGTCCCGGCCGTTGTCGGGGGGAGTTTCAGCGCGGATTTCCCCCTGAATCCATGTGCAAGTGGGATTCGGAGCGACTACTAGCAGTAGTAAAGTTCTGGTGCTTTACTAGTAGGAGACTATACATTTGGTGTGGTCAAAGCCTCCACTCGCTGCACTTACATCCTCTAGAGTGGAAAGAAAATGATGTAACAGGTCGGTAAACGTTTAGTCACGACTGTTTTATTCATTACAATAAGTCTCTGGAAGGAGAAAACAGTTCAAGAAAATAATCAGATTTCACATAAAGCCATTTGCGAATCCTTCCTGATTATGGCTTGGGCAAAAGATGAACCTCCAAGAAAATAATCACTGAACCACAGAATGGTCTGGGTTGGGAGGGACCTGAGAGATGATCTAGTTCCAAACACCCTGCCATGGGCAGGGACACATTTCACTATTCCAGGCTGCTCCAAGCCCTGTCCCACCTGGTCTTGGACACTCCCAGGGATGGGGCAGCCACAGCTTCTCTGCCCAACCTGTGCCAGGGCCTCAGCATCCATACAGGGAAGAACCTCTTCCTAATATCCCATCTATCCCTGCCCTCTGGCACTGGGAAGCCATTCCCTGTGTCCTGTCCCTCCAGGCCCTTGTCCCAAGTCCCTCTCCAGCTCTCCTGGAGCCCCTTTAGACTCTGGAAGGGGCTCTCAGGTCTCCCTGGAGCCTTCCCTTCTCCAGGTGCACAATCCTAGCTCTCTCAGTCTGTCCCCATAGCCCTCAGAGCATCATCATGGTCACTGCAGCCCAACATCCCTGTGTCCTTGCAGAGGTCCCTTGGGGAACACCCAGCACTGCAGAGCATTCCTGTGTCCTGGTGGTACATCTGGATCAGGGACTGTTGGAGCACCACGGAGGTGTCCACACTGCCAGAGGATGTATAATGGGCACAGAGCAGTGGAGGTGGAGTTGGTGGCCAGCACAGCTGCTCAACATGCCCCCCAGAAGCTGAGAAGAAACCTCAAAATGCCTGAAAAATCTCCCTCTCTTCCTGGAAAGGGCTGGACCGGAATATCCCACTTCAAAAAAAGGACCTAACAAAGGGTTCATTGTTTGGAAAGTCCAATTTCATCGAGTACCTTCTCACTGCCAGTTTCTGTGAGTTTGATTAATGTGTCATTTGCTGCAAAGTCCTTTTGCTCATGACACAGGAAGGTTTACGTGACTGGGCTTTGCTCTGGGATGGGAACAGGAGCTGGGAGTTTTAAACACGCTCCTGAGCTGTCCTGCAGCTTTGGGATTTAGCACCATGAATCCAGTCTATGTGCTGTGCCACAAAGCCAAAACACAATCTACTTTGTTGCTGTGCTAGAGAGGTGCCTGCAGAGGAGAGGTGCAGCTGCAGCTGGTACCAGCAGAGCTTTCCACTGCTCTTTGTTCCTTGCAAGCGAGTGCCTCCACCAAGAGAGGCTACACAGGCTGACTTTTGTCTGGCTGATGAATCACCTCCTCATTCCTGTGTGATATCACCCAGCCTGCTGAGGCCTGGGAGGAGGCTGCTCTGAGGTTTCCTTGCTGTGTTAGAAAATCCACCCAGCCAAACAGTGAAATTCCTCCCCCAGAGCTGGAGGACCGGTGGATGTTCCCCTTCTCCTGCTCTCACTGTTTGGTGACAAACAGGTTCTGAGTTAAAGATGTGCACAAACACAGCACCTCCCACTTAGAAGGGAAAAGGAAAGATCCTCTCTGTGAAAGATACTAAGTTTTGCTGGAAACCAGCAACAATAAAACCAGAGCTATGGAAAAAAAGAAGAGAAAAACTGAAACGTGCAGTTCTGTGGAGTCAAACCTTTCCCACAGGCATTCACGGGGGGTCTGTTCCCCAGGTGGGCTCTGAACTGTACAGGGCTGTGAGGGGCAGCTCTGCTGTGCAGCAAAGCATCAGGGCTTCAAAGTGATTCCCTGGCAGAGGCAACAGATGATCAAAACACAGAAATCCCCTCTATTAAAGTATTCCTTTCAAAAGCAGACAGGAAACTGCTGGCTCCAAGGCACTTTCTCTTCAAGGCTTTTTGAATGTTTAGCCCAGATCATCCCTCATGGAACTGACAGCTCATTGAAAACTTAACCCAAGTAAAACACAATTAGCCAAATTGGTAAAAATTGGCTTATCCCAAGTGAGACTATATTCCAAATTGCATTAAACTGAGTGAAGAGGAGGCAGTTTTCCTCTGATGAAAACTATCTGCAGTGGAATTGCTCCTGATGGAAAGTGTCCACATGCAGAGGAGCCCTCAGAACTGCATCAGGAATTAATGCTGCACCCTCTGTCACAGAGGTTCTTCCCAGGACCCAAGGAATGAGAACATTATCTGAAGAGCTCCTCAGTTCACAGGTGCCTCGTGTTCTCTCAGCTGCTCACACACCTTTTCACATGTGCTTTCTTTGAGCAGAGCCAGCACAACTCTGCAGCCTGCAAAGGACCCACTCAGCTCTCACTTCAGCCAACCAAAGTGGGCTCATACATTTCTGGTTTTCTCTTTGATAGAATCATGGGATCCCCAAATGGCTTGGGCTGGGAGGGACCTTCAAGGTCAAGCCATTCCAAAAGCCTGCCATGGCCACACCTTCCACCAGAACAGGTTGCTCAGTGAGAATTTTTAAATTCTATGTGAAGTCATTTCCGAAAACTAATTGGATTTCTCTTTCTGGCTGAGAAATCACCAGGCCCAACAGCAGAAGAGCTGAACCAGTCTGGCCCCCCAGCTGAAATGCAGTGTCACCAAGGTGCTCATTCCTCAGCCAAGTGCTGGAACCCTCCGGTGAGCTCCAACACAGCCCACACACCATTCAGAGAGAGGTCAAACGTGTTCATGGATTCAATCTCATCACTCCATTCTCTTTATCTTTCCCCTCCCTGATATTTTCCTTGATGTTTGTTTCCAGTATTTTTCCACCCCAAAGCCTTATCAGCCCTTTGTTTCTTTTTTTGAATATTCCATTCTGGCTCTCCTTTGCCACCGGTGACACTCTCAGTTTCCTTCCTTTGTTATCACAGATCGACTGGGTAAACTACAGAGACTCAGCTTTGTGGCCCATTTGGAATGGGCATTCAGGTTTTCCAAAGTCTGGCAAAGGTCTCTGCCTGTCTGGGAGTCCTGATAATGACCCTCCAGTGCTGTTTTTGAACACTTGACCATATGAGGGTATTTTAAAGCATCATTATGGCTTGATAGTTCCTCTCCAGGTCAGGAGATTTTCTTGCTCTACAAATTGTCTTCTTCTGGACTATGGATGTTTCTGCTTAGAGCCATCTCAGGAGGCTGAAGTCATCCATCCCTGGGGGTGTTTGAGGCCAGGCTGGATGGGGTTTGGAGCAGCCTGAGCTAGTGGAAGGTGTCCCTGCCCAGGGCCAGGGCTGGCATGAGATGAGCTTTAAGGTCCCTTCCAGCCCAAACCATCCTGTGGTTCTATGATTGAAAAGTAGCTTTAGTCACCAAACTGGCTGTTACCTGTGCCTTGCCCTTCCTGACAGCCACTCTCCTGTTAAAATGGTGTGTCAGATCCAGTGGCTCCTGGTTTGTGTTTGAAAATCATTTGTTGTGAATGGCCATTTGTGGGTTCTAACACAGGTTGCTCCTTTTTGTTTTTGTGACTGGAAATGGTCCCTTAAAGTGATTCTGAGCACATGAATTCAAAACCCTTGTGGGAGTAAGGACTCCAAGCAATGTTTCATGGCATTTGTGCAAGTTGCCCTCCCCTCAGTGTTTCTCAGAGTACAACCTCTTTTCCTTTCTTACATTAATCAGTAATCCTTGACTTTTTCATTTTAATTTCCATTTCCATTGCCTGAATGAGGCCTTTCTGGGGCCTTCCTATCCTGATGGGATTCATGTACAAGAGATTCTTAATGGTTCCAATTTATTCCTTTACTTACTTGTTAAAAATTAAAAAATATCCAAACCCAACATCCTCTGAAAACAGTTAAATTTGAAACTCATTATTTGGATTAAGTCCAAGCAAATCTCAACCCTACAGCAGCTTTAGCTGCAGGTTTCCAAAGGATTACTTAATTTATAAGCTTTGCAGGGTCTCTCAGATCTGAGTTATTATTTTGGCTTTTGAAAGTTCCTTGGCAGATGCCCAACTGTTGGGAAGTGTCATTCTGAATTCTGTTTAATTCATTTGTTTGTCTAAATCATTTCTGAGAAGTTTATCTCATGGATCTAAGCATTCCACAGAGAAAAATCCAGCTGCGATAGAAATCATTAGGATAATGAAAGAAATCTTGTTGGTCCAGTGGAAGTTCTTCTCTGTAATCACCTTCAGGTGGAGCAACCAGCTGCCTCCCAGGGCTTTGGAGCTTCAAGGCATTGCTATGGAGAAAAACTGAGAGGGAGGAGGTTTAGAGTAGATATTAGCAAGAAATTTTTAATTATAAGGGTGGGGAGGCCCTGCCACAGATTTCCCGGAGAAGTTGTGGCTGCTCCATCCCTGGAAGTGTCCAAGCACAGATTTCCCAGAGAAGTTGTGGCTGCTCCATCCCTGGAAGTGTCCAAGGCCAGGTTGGAGCAACCTGGGCTAGTGGAAGGTGTCCCTGTCCATGGCAGGGGGTTGGAATGAGATGGTCTTTAAGGCCCCTTCCAACCCAAACCATTCTGTGAGTCTGTGAAACCTGTACCCAAGAAGCTGCACTGTCAGACCCATCTTTGTTGCCCTTGAGCACTGTGCAGCAGGAGTGGATTCACAGAAACCCTTTGCCTTTGTAAGATGTGTTCAGAGGGTAAAGCAGCAGGGCCTGACACAAAATGCAGTTTATTCTTCTGTTCTGGCAAATATTCACGAGACAATTTTTACACATTACTCTAAGTCTTGCTCATCAGGGTACCATCTGCCAGCAACTCATACACTGGGGTTTTGCAGCCCTCTAAGCTGCAAGGATAAGTTCCCACCTCCCAGACACTGCAGACTAAACAGCAGATAAGAGCCTGTGGATGGACTTCCCGAGGGGAGCACCGGGAACCGATGACACAGCGTGGCTGGCTCGTGCTGGAGCTCAGCAGCAGCCTGGCCCTGATAACAGCCAGCTCTGCAGGAGGCTGTGGACAAGGGCAAGGCTCACGTCAGGGCTCATGGAAAGGTCACAACACGTTCAAATCATTACAAGCAAAAAATAGGGTTTTTTTTAATATATTCCCTTCTTCCTATCAGTTTTGCTGGAGAATGAATTGGTTCCATGCTCACCGTATTATCAGCCCCACTTTCCATCTCAGGAGTCAGAGCAAACAGATGCCTGGTGGGTCAGGTCTGACCTTACTCACAGCCTTAATCCCTAGACTAACTCAATGACCAGCCTGGGCAGCACAAGGGAGGCAGGTGGTGACTGTCCCTCCTCCCTGCCACTCTCTGCTGTCACACTGGAGCAGATCCCTGGGCCTTTTTCATCTCACCTGTGCAGCTGCAAGCCTGGACTATATGGACCATTTGCAAGGAGCTGCTCTGTTTGCTTTGGGGGCACATGAGCTCCTCCCCACGGGCTCAGCTGCTGCTGCCAACGAGGGCAGGATTAACCCTGGCTCTGGCCCTGTGAGAGCTGTAACCTCTTTGTGGCACCGTGACCGATGGGCGGCAGTTGAGAAAATAAAAAGGAATATTGGCATAATATTGTAAGCAGAAGATGAGATTACAAGCCATCTGCCTTTTCTGTAAGCCTAATTGTTCCCATTATGGGATTAAACTGATTGATTTCCCGTCAGAAACGGTGCCTGGAAGAACAAAGTTGAAACCTCTGGTCTAGTGTGAGTCACGTCACTGAGCAGCTAAACACTGGGATTTTGTTGCTTTTTTTTCTTGTGAAATCATGACAGATGTCAGCTGTTGGTACAAACAGATTTGGCACATTTTTAGTGTTGTTATTTCACACAGTAGAGTCCAAGTGATTGTACCTATCCAGCAGAGGAGGTCCCCAGCCTTTCTTGGGGATTTCAATATTCAGTGTTCATCCCTACTCTTGACCCTGTTTATAGTGATACTTCCTTTTTTGGGTGTTGTACAGCTCCAGAATGCAGATAACTGGAGAAAATTAAGCTGAATGTTCTCAATTTCTGCAGGTCAAGGAGAGTTTGCCTTTTATCATTCAGAGATAAGTACAAAAAACTAAGTCTTTTTGAAAGGCTGAGTTCCACAGATGCTGATTAGGGCTCAGTCATCACGAAGGTTTCTGTAGGTGGGTTTCACAGAAGCTTTCCCATCCACTTTAGCCTTAAACTGATAGGGACAGAGGGACAACAGTACAGTAAAAAATGGGGCTAAGCCTTGTGATATCCTATCCCAGTATGTTCTGCCAGGATTGGTGCAGCCCAATCCATCAGCTGCTGTCCCACCCCGTGCTAAGGCATTCCTGCTGTGCTGAGGGTGTCCCACACACTGCCTGGGGAGAATCCAGAGGGAGCAGCCCTTTCCCAGGATGAGCCTGCACTCTGCACAGCGTGAACTGCCTGGGAAGAACACAGCAAAGCTGAGGGAACCTCTCAGGGTGTGAGAGCAGGACTGAGGCACAGAGCTCAGCTCTGGGGGCAGATACTTTCTCCCTCAACTCAGGCCATTCTGCATCAATTCCAGGACTTTTGCAGAAGTGTTACAGAGGCACAAGCATCTGCTCCCACCCAGTGATGCACAGTCATGTCAGTTCTCAGGAAAGGAAGGGAACACCCCCTGCAATGACATGGAAAACGCAGTACATGTTTGGGGGTGTTTATGCTGCAGGAGACAGTTGTGTTTAACAATCTGACCTCTCCCAATTTCCTGAGTTCATCTGGTTGCCAGAGAAGGATTTCCAAGAATCTTTTGAAAAATATTGTGCTTGAACTTTGAGGTGAATGACTATGAGGAGTAAGAAATGAAGAAACTCAGTAATACCAAATAAAGAAACTCCCTCCTGATGTCATGGGCTTTAGCTCAGCCCTTATTTTTTGGTTACTGTACAGAAACAAACAGTCTAAGACTTCCTCTCACTGCTTACAGGCCAAAATTAAGATGCTTTGGTGTCCAAATCCTACTGTTTCTGAGAGTGAGTCTCACAGGCACCAAGTGAGACCAAAAGCAGACAAATAACATACAAATATAATTTTAAAGATTACCATAACAATTCAAGATTGGTCTTTTGGATTAATCTGTCTTGTCTTAGTTGTCTCTTAATATTCCCAAAGTTTGCACTTGTGCTCCCGGATTACAGAAATGTAACAGCACAAATTCCAAACCCTGAACACGGGCAGGGACTTTACTGAGGAGGCAAAAAAAATCAATGTCACTGCCAATATTTATATTCTAGCACATAAGCAGGAATTCATAAATGCTTGCAGGAATGTAACATATCAACCTCCTCAAACAGCCATATCCTGTTTCTTTGTTTCCTTTTCTGCCTTTGCAGTGACTGTTGCTACAACACCATCCATCACTGCTCCTCCATGTGCCAGGCCCTGCGGCTGCTGCTCCACACCTGCCCCCTCAGCTCTGGGCTGGCTGCGTCTCCCCGGGGTTGGCATTGCAGGGTGTGGGTGCCCATCCTTGGGAGCTGCAGCTGTGTGGGTGAGGAGGTGATGCCCTCCTGTTCCCCAGCACCCCTCCCGTGCCTGCTGGGCTGGTTGCATGAATAGCTTCCAGTCATGAGAGATGGGTTGTAACAGGTTTGGTCGCAGGGCATTTGTGCCAATGGTTAAATGGGCACGGTCTGGGCTGAGCCTGAGAACAGGATGGCTGCAGCCAGAGGGTGGCACACAATGACATCCTCTTATCACTCTCTGTAACTCCCTGAAAAGAGGTTGTAGCCAGGTGGGGATTGGTCTCTCTCTCAGATAAGCAGCAGTAGGACAAGAGGGCACAGGCTTAAGCTCTGCCAGGGGAGGTTTAGGTTGGATATCAGAAAGAAATTCTTTACAGAGAGAGTGCTCAGGCATTGGCATGGGCTGCCCAGAGAGGGGGTGGATTCCCCATCCCTGGAGGTGTTTGAGACTGGATGTGGCACTGAGTGCCCTGGGCTGGTGATCACAGTGGGGCTGGATCAAGGGCTGGACTTGATGATGTCAGAGGTCTCTTCCAACCCAGCTGACTCTATGATTCTGTGATTCTATAATCCCTGCTCAGAGAAGTTCAAGCACATCTTTTCACTGGCATTATTATGTTTCTGACATGTAATTATGTGGCTCATCAGCTGCAGACTCCTGATGCTGAAGAAGCTCCTCTGATCTCTCCAGAACATTGCCCCAAGATATTTCCTGGAGTGTATTCCTTGAAAAAACTCATTCCCCACAAATGGTGGTTGAATTTTCCTTTTCCCCTCATTCCAAGCTTGGAGTTACAGGGATGTGGAAAAGCTGAGTTTGAAATAAACCTTTAAAGTATTTTGAAGGATTTGTCATTACTCAGAGAAATAGATCTGACATTCACTGGAGTGCAAGGAAGTGGAGAGAATGAAACAGGTTAATCAGAAGCTTCATTGGCCAGGCCAAAGTTCTGCCTTTGGCTGCATCTGGGCAACTCATTTAGGCTGAGGGTGTGTCACATGATCTGGAGTTTAAATAACATGAATGATATTTAAGAACCTGCAAGGCTGTTAGGGACTTTTTTTACAAAACCTTATTAACAGCATTGAAAACTTCAGTCCAAGATTCAGTGATGTCAAAAGAAAAGCTCCCACCAGTGATGACAGGAAGGTTGATTCAATTAACAGCTTGGATATTACCCCAAGTGTCCAGTGAGCATTAGGATAACCAGGGATTCCACCTGAAAAAGAGTCAGATCTCACTATTTCTTTTTCAACATGCAGCCTGCTGTGTTCTTCAGCCTTTTTCTGCCTTTCTTAGGAAAGGGTGTGACCTGACTATGGAAGAAAATGCCTTATGTTTGAAAAAAAACCCAAAAATCACTTAAAATCCAAGGAGCACGGAAAGCAAATGTTATTAACATTGAAGTATTTGTCTGACTCAAGCACAGTATTACCTTGTGATAATAAATATGTCTGTACTTTAATTTATTATTAAGAAAATAGTTCCCATCTGCTTCTCCAACCAAGACATTTAAGGGCCTTCTGCAAACCCCAGCTCGGAATTTGTCCTCACACACGGGATGAAGGATGTTTAACAAATAAGTGAGACTGTGGCATCAAAGGGTTAAACAACCAACTCCAAGACAAACAGTCATGCTAGAAATTGTACCCAACCTTCCAAACTGCTCTCCTGTGGTTTGTGCAAAAGATGGATGTGTCTGAAAAACCCATTGGGGTCTGAGAGTCCCCTTCTGGCCCATCAATTGTCCTGTAGTCCACCTGGATGCAGAAGTTAATGGTATTCCACAAAAAATGTTTCTTCTATTAAAGATACCACCAAAATAACACTTGCTTGCTGAAGAATATGATATTTTATGAATGTTTAGGCTTGCAAGGTGAGGTGTCACCAGATCAAACAGATCCAAGCAATTCTGATGCTCATAAAATGGGCAGGAAGGATGAATCATTCAGGCTTTTTAATTCCTTCATGTCTCTTTGAAGATTTAATGTGAGGGGGGTTGGACTGGCTTTAAATCTTCCCAGTACTCATTATTTTTTCTCAGCAACCCCCTGTCCTTGTGTGGATGGTCCTGCTGAGCCTGGGCAGTGGGTGCCCTGCCCTGCAGCCCCATGCCATGGCCTCAGCCTGCCTGGCCCCAGGAAAACCTCCCCAGGCCCAAGTCCCATCATTTTTCTTTAGTTCACCCCAGGAACCACTCACTGCTTCCTTCAATATCTTCATTTCAGCACTACTTTTAAAACCATCAGTGTCACTGCTGAGGGAGAGAGAACACAAATAGTTGGCCCAGGTGGATATTTACTTTTCTGTTTTCAGGGATGTGGAGTGAGTTGTGCCTGTTTGGAATGTCTCAGGAGAAGCATGAATTGTTTAAACATGTGTTCAAGGAAGCTTTTTAGTTTATGGGTCCCCAGGTATTTTTCCAAGTTGTGCTTTTGTAGAATTTCCCTAATAGGTGCACTATTGTTCTTCTAAAAGAGACTGAAAAAATAATTCAGGGCAGAAGGAGTATTGCAGACCACACTTTTGAGAGGAAGTGAAATTGCTGAGTTAGAGCAGGGGCAGCCCAGCCCAGCTCCAGCCCCGGCCCTGCCTGGCTCCTGGGCAGGCTCAGACCAGCCATGCTGCAGACACAGACATCCCTCCAGGACAGGGTCAGGTTAGATTAGGTACAAGGAAGGAATCCTTCCCTGGGAGGGTGGGCAGGCCCTGGCACAGGTGCCCAGAGCAGCTGTGGCTGCCCCAGCCCTGGGAGTGTCCCAGGCCAGGTTGGACGGGGCTTGGAGCACCCTGGGCTGGTGGGAGGTGTCCCTGCCCATGGCAGGGGTGTTGGACCTTTAAAAGTCCCTTCCAACCCAAATCATTCCATGATTCCATGAAGAAGAGATGTATAATGCACTTGAAATGCCACAGAAACCTCGAGTGTCTTGGTGGTTCCTAAACTGAAGCTGGGATGGAGCAGACACGTAGCTGAGTGAACAGCAGAGGTTTCTCTGCATCCTGCAGTCAGGGAGCATCAACTGCTGGTGACTCATTTGGAAATGATTTGTTGGCAGCTTGTCCCCAGCCAGCACTCAGCCTCCATCCCACTGCTCCCACAGACCCCCAGCTGTGTGGGGCAGGGATGAAATCCAGCTGACAGGAACAGATACCGGGGGAAACATCCCTAAGAGTTTCTGATTCTGTGAGGGTTTGACAACGGAAATAGTGGAAGTCCCTTTGCTGAACTTGGCAAAATCTTTGGACTGTGCTGTCAGGAAAATACTCTTCACTGAATGAGTGATGCAGCTTATTAAGTTTTTTCTCTATTTTTGTGACTCTGAAGACAGAAACAATGAGTAAGAGGCCCTTACAGCCGGTGTCCAACTCAACAGTTACATCATGCTGAGGGAAGCACGTTTTTTCATTCCCTTTGGACAACCAAACGTGGTATTTTTAGTCCTGAGTTTTCTCCTCTGTAATGATGTGAGGTTCCTGTGAGCTCATCCATTGGGTCACCCACTGTACAAAGCTAAAAAGAGACAAAATTGCACATCACATCATGTCTGAGCCTCTGCTTGAGGCAGGAGGAGACTTTGGCTGCTGAATCCATTACACCCCAGCAGAGGAGCAGGAAGGACACAGAACCCAAACAAACCACAGAGCCTGATTCTGGTTTGAACTGAACTCCTGTTAATTTATCTCCATTTATGGAGTATTTGTAGTTAGACAGAATATTAAGCTACTTTATGGCTGCTTCATTTGAGAGGAAATATGTGATCACCTAAACAAATACCAAACCCCACAAATTACACCCAGGTGGCACATTTATTGTCCATGTTTTTAGAAGCCTTTTTTCCATAATCCTCCTCGTGGGCAGCTGATCAGCCAGGCTGGACCCCTGGCTGGTGTCAGCCTGCCTGGCTGTGCCCGATGTGTTCATCTCTGCTGTTTTGTGCCAACCAGTTTTTCGTCATCTCTTTTCATGTTCTGGTGTCCAAGACCAGCTTGGAGCAACCTGGGCTAGTGAAAGGTGTCCCTGCTCATGGCAGGGAGTTGGAATGAGGTGAGCTTTGAAGCTCCTTCCCACCCAAACCATCCTATGATTCTCTGTAGCCGAATATCTCCACTTCTCCCAGTTCCCATTCCCAGAGTTATGTAACTCCGCTATAAGGCTTTATCAGGAGAATTTTTTCTGTCTCCTGTTTTTTCCTCTCATAAGCAGCCAAATCACATTCACCTAAAGCTTTCTATGCAAGAAACTTAAGTAATTTCCTTTGAACATTCATGTGAGGCTTGCTAGTGTAAAAAGAAATCTGGTTCTCTCCCATTGCCCTTCCGAGGCACTTCCTGCACATTCCTGGCTGGAGTGTCAGGGGGAAATGCAGGTGCCTCAACCTTTGGCTCCTGGCACCCATCACCGTGGGAGAACACAAGGGTGAAGCTGTGGGCCTTCCCAGCATGGAAAGCTTGAAGCTTCTAATTATAGATGCTAAACACTCTAAAGTAAATTATTGTTTTATATAGATCTATAAAACGTGTATGTTCAATGCCTGATGCACAGTGAACCAGCATCGCCTTGGGGACTTCCCAAATGACTGCTGTGCCCTGTCATGCAGGGGGACACTTCCATGGTGCTTTGTCTAAAACTTGGGGTTTCCTTGCTGGACGTGTGGCCCCCCATCAGCTGATCCAGTCACTGAAGGCAACAGGATGTTTTCGGTGGATGTGCACAGGCAGACACGAGTTCCAGGTGGTTTGTCCTGCACAGATGCCCCCAGTTAGTTTTGGGGGGCAGGAAAGACCTTTCTGCACTTTTGGAGGTTCCTGAGAGGGAGGTTTCTAAGTGAGGCTGGAGCCTAAATGGGATTTACTATTGCTGACTGCACTGAGGGGCCCCTGAAGACTTTGTGTATTGGCTCCAGTCCCAGCCACGTGAGCGCTGCCGTCAGTGTGGCTTTTCGGGGCTGGCCAGGAGGAGGAATGGGCTGCTGGCGATATTTCCCAGGCATTTGCTTTATAGTCACTGAAGACAGAGTGTATTTGGTTTCTAATGAAACAGGGATGTTTCTCAGCACAATGAAGTTCTTGCCCTTGTTTTGCTTTCTGTAGTCCAGCACTACGTGACATATAAAACCACCCCATTTGTTTTCTATTGCCTGGAAGTAAATTCCCCAGTCAGACCTCCACTGAGCAGATACTATCAGGGAGGCCAGCCCTGCTCCCACATTCCTGTGTCCCTGGACCCCCAGCCCTGCTTTATCTTGCTGCAGAGTGTTAGAACTGGGGTGATGTGGGTGCACTCATGCAGCATCCACCCTTGCAGGCACAGCACACAGATCCTGACATGGTGTATCCACAGGAATGTGTCACTGTTGTGTCACAGCACGTGTTTAGTCCTAATTTCCATGGGCCTTTTTCAGCCAGATACTCCCTGCACTCCATCCCTCAGTACAGCTGGATGTGTAAATGCCTTTAACAGTTCTGAGTGAGTGCAAATGCATTTGCTTTGCTGAAAATGGTGCTTCATCTCCTCCAGAAGCAAAACATACCTATATCATAAACCAGGATATAATAAATAGTAAATCATGTGGTGGGGGTGTGCAGGATACTGTGGGTTGGACCTTTTAGTGTAAGGAGATGTTTTTGTGGCAGTAGTTCCTGTTTCTGTAGCTCAGAGACCTGGGGTTGTTCAGTTTGGAGAAGAGAAAGCTCCAGGGAAAGCCCATTGAGGCCTGACAGTACTTAAAGGATGTTTAATAAGGAGAGGTAGAGTGACTCTTTATGCAGGCAGATAATGGTAGGACAAGGGGGAATGGTTTAAAATTAAAAGAGGAGAGATTTAAACTAGACATTAGGAAGAAATCCTTCCCTGTGAGGGTGGGCAGTCCCTGGCACAGGGTGCCCAGAGAAGCTGTGGCTGCCCCAGCCCTGGGAGTGTCCAAGGCCAGGGTGGAGCAACCAGGAACAGTGAAAGGTGTCCCTGCCCATGGCAGGGGGTGGGACTGTACGATCTTTAAGGTCCCTTCCACCCCAAACCATTCCATGATTCAATAACTGTCCATCTGTGGGGCTGGGCTGATGGTGGAGCTGTAGGTTGTGTTTTGTCCCTGGGACAGCTCTGTGGCCCCTGGTCTGCCCCTCTGATCCAGTTGCAGTCCTGACCTGTCTTCCTGCCCTCCTGGGTTGTCCCTCCAGCCAGCACAGAGCTGGTCCCAGGTAGGAACTGCCATGTCCCCCCTCCTGGTGTCTCCAGGGCTAATGGGTGCAGTCTGGAAATCCTGCTGTGAGATGCAAAGAACTGTTTTCCAGGTTGCAAAGCCGAGATGTGCAGAAGTGAAGTGAGCTGATAGAGGTCTTTGGGAACAAAAGCACAGTCCATGCCTTTCAGATTGCAACCCTGTGAGTTCACCCAAACCCACCCTCCTGCTCCCCCCCTCCCTCCGATGGTAGCGGTGCCCCGGGGAGCTGGCACTGCCACAGGAGGAGCAGCAGGAGCCAGCCCAGGAGGGCACTGCCGCAGGAGGAGCAGCAGGAGCCAGCCCAGGAGGGCACTGCCACAGGAGGAGCAGCAGGAGCCAGCCCAGGAGGGCACTGCCACAGGAGGAGCAGCAGGAGCCAGCCCAGGAGGGCACTGCCGCAGGAGGAGCAGCAGGAGCCAGCCCAGGAGGGCACTGTCACAGGAGGAGCAGCAGGAGCCAGCCCAGGAGGGCACTGCCACAGGAGGAGCAGCAGGAGCCAGCCCAGGAGGGCACTGCCACAGGAGGAGCAGCAGGAGCCAGCCCAGGAGGGCACTGCCACAGGAGGAGCAGCAGGAGCCAGCCCAGGAGGGCACCCCTGCAGGGGCTGGAGGCTCTCGCTGCTCTCCCAGCTGGGTGTTTCCCAAGCACACAGGGAATCCAGCCCACCAGGGTGGGTGTTTCCACGTCAATCCTGCTGGCCAGAGCTCAGGCTGTGCTGGGTCTCCATCTCCTTCGGTGTCTGGAAGTCACGTTAGGAGCACCTGCTTCTCTTCACGGACAATAACTAGCACAGCCCCACATTTCTGCTGCATTTAATGAAGGAATTACTCCCTACAGGACTGAGTACAAAATTCCTGTGTTGTTAAAGATGTGCCAACATTTTATTCACAAGTCTTTGGTTCCCACTGAAGTGAGTGGAAAGATGGCTTTTAACTTGCTGTGGCTGTGCTGGGGCCCAAAACTGAGTTCACTTCAGGATAACCTCGAGGAAACCTGTTGTTTTCTAAATATGGAAGAAATTATATATTCCATTTGCTGTGATTTCCAGGGGAAAAAAAATATAAAGATTTTTTTTTTAGCTTTAGGCTTTTTGCTTTTATGCTCTAGGACCAGAGGCTCACAAATGCTGGTCTTCACTGTTGGTGTAGTGCTACTATTAATAGCAACCTGACCAGGAACAAGAATTTGATCCTGTTAAGAAAATGTGTTACACAACTCTGTGTATTTTGTGTATCTCGAGTTGAACCCAGCCAGTCTTGATAAACTTGAGTTTGACTACTGAATATACTGTTGTAATTGAATTCTCAGGGCAGCAGCAAAGCTCTACAGAATCTGGGTTCCTAATAGATTTAAATAAATGTTTCATTAAAATGAATGGATCTTCACCTTGGATGTATTTTATTTTACTTTTGAAATAGGCTCTGAGTATCATAAGAATTTACTCTTCATTTATTTATTCCTTGAGCCCAACCTCAAATTTCCCCCCTTTTGTCTGTGTGACTGTAGCCAAAAGGGACATTACAAATCTCAGGCTGCAGCATTTTGGGAGTCAGTCTGTTTTTACGACAGAAGACAAGTTAGGGTTACCACTGGGGTTGTTTATATGGAATCCTGTTAATTAATTGCCAAAGATATGCTTTACAGCACTTGGTTGTTACGGGCTGTGCTTGCCCTGGCTACACAGGGTTATTTCCAGCTGCTGCCTCTCCTTCCCTTCCAGCTGTTCCCAGCGCTGTGTCCTGGCATGAAATGCATGGAGGCATTTTAGCCAGACCCCAAATTCCTGTCAGCACCTTCACGGTGGTTGCAGCTGTGAGTCCTGGATGGGAGAACAGCCCTGGGGGGCTGGAGCCAGCGGTGCCCTCCTGGGCTGCTCCTGCCTGGGGGCACCACGGGGAGCTGCCCCTCTGCTGCCCTTCCCTGATGCTGCAAAGGGAGTCCCTCCAGCTCCTGGGAGCAGCCTCTCTGCTTGCCTCAGTCTGGAGAGCACCTCTGCTAATGAAGCTCTGCCAATTTGTCTCAGCTCGGCTGCTGCCCCACACGTTGACTCATTGCTAATTGTTTATTTGAGGAAATCAGTGGTGGTTCTTAAATGGGGATTTTTAGTGACACAGACAATGCAGGAGTGGATTCTTGAGAGTGTATCCATTTCACCCAGCACTCCAGCCACAGCAGAGAGGAGAGGCCCAGACAAGGACCACGATCAAAGAGCATGTCCATCTGCAGGGAACACAAGCAGGTTCCTAAAAGGAGCCCAATGGGTGCACCAGTGTGGATGGGATGGGCTGGGGAGGGCAAAGGTGCAGTGGGTCCTGGCTGCTTGTTGTGAGAGAGCAGGGAACACATCCTCACTTGTCACCACCTCCCTCCAGGCTTACCATCCCTGTCTGAACATCCCTGCAGTTTGATTGCTGGCTCTGCTGCAAATATGCCCCTCTACAAACAGCTCCACACAGCCAGGCTGCCCCGTGCTGTGCCAAGAGCAGGGTGGTAGAGCAGGAGCTGGGGCAAGTCACAGCCCCTGGCCCTGCCTACTCCTCCATCCCCCTGTGGGACACGAGGCTTCCTCCTCACAGAGTCATGGAATGATTGGGATTGGAAGGGACCTTAAAGACAATCTTGTTCCAAACCCCGTGCCATGGGCAGGAACACCTTCCACCAGCCCAGGTTACTCCAAGCCCCATCCAACCTGGCCTTGGACACTTCCAGCAATGGGGCAGCCACAGCTTCTCTGGGGACCCTGTGCCAGGGCCTGCCCACCCTTACAAGGAAGTGTTTATTTCCAGTATTTAATCTAAACCCACCCTCCATCAGCCAATTCCTCTTGTCCTGTCACTCCAGGCCCTTGTCCACAGTCCCTCTCCAGCTCTCTTGGAGCCCCTTTAGGCACTGGCAGAGCCTTCTCTTCTCCAGGCTGAACAACCCCAGTTGTCTCAGCCTGACCCCACAACAGGGGTGTTGCAGCCCTCTGAGCACCTTTGTAGCCTCCTCTGGACCTGCTCAACAGGTCCATGTCCCTCTCATGCTGGAATGATCAACATATGTGTTCTTGACTTCATCCTCTGCAGGAGCAGGGTGAGGTTTTCCCTTCTTCAGCCCTGCACCCCAGTAATCCCCAGCAGCTCTCCCTGGGGCTGCTCCCTGCTTTGTTTTCCAAACTTCTCTTTAATAAATTCAGGAGAATTTATAGAGGCAGAAATGCACTTGACTCTCCCTCCAGGCAATTCATGCAAACTTAGGAGTGCTGGGACCTTATTTCTGGTCTCTGGGGTGGACAGCAGATGTGAGCAGGGACTTCAAGCTCTCCTGATAATTTAGTGTAATAATGGGGTTAGCAAGGACCAAATGGCTAACTTGGTTGTGATTGAAAATAATCATCCTGCCAGATCATTGCCATGAAAACTCTAAGAGCAGTGAAAACAGACTGGTCTGGAATGAAACCCACTCATTGTATCAGAATGACCATAACATCTTGTGCCTATTCACTGCCAAGTATGTTGGCTTTGGGGTTATTCGACAGAAGATGGCCTCAACTGCTCTCTGCTGCTTGGCACCATGTCAAGAGGACATGGAAAACAGGGAATCCTCCCTATTCCACAGGCTTTTAGAAAGGATGTGAAAAAAAGGAAAAGAAAGTCAGCATAGGATACTTATTATAATAGTACTAATTACACAAGCAAGAAATTTGATGGATTTTGTGTGATTTTTGTTTCCTGGCCACAAAGGGGAATTTTTTTTTTGTGGGATAGTGTGTTCATAAAACCTCTCTGCTGTTTAACCCTTTGACCTCTGCATTACCCCAGCTGTGGCTGGGATGACAGATGTACATCCATGCACTCAAAGTTGTGAGGTTAAAAGGAAAAGTGACTCATCCAATATGAAACCCCCAGGCAAAAAATCCCTTCAGATGGAGAGAGGTGTCAGAGCAGCAGCTGAATTTTGGCCATTTGCTGAACTGACTGAGGCTCAGTGCTGTGCATCCAGGGCTGCTTTGGGGTGCACTCCCTGGACTAACTCCTCAGAAACACAAGTGCTCACCTCTGTTGAGAATAGCTGGGGGCAAATGAATCAGCAGCTGCACAAGTCCTGCCAGGACACACAGCATGGCACTGGAGCAGGAGCAGAGCTTGATGTGAGAGGACTGAAGGAACCCTTCTGCTGTGCCTGCTGGGGGAGAGGCCCCAGCTGGTGAGGATGTGAGTCATGCAAGCCATTCCATTTTAGTGCAGAGACATGAAGTAAATGGCCTTTGACAGCCTGTCACTGGCAATTCTACTTTTTGGCACACTGGGCATAATCTCTTCATTTCTGTGGTTTGTAACTAATGTTTGAAATCAGGCTTTTCCTGTGCTTTTGGTTTAAAAAAGATCCTCCTTTATTTTTGGAGAGCAAGAGTGGCATTTATGACTCTCTCTGTGTAAATCAGTTTTACAATAGCCACTCTGAGTACATCTTCATCCTCTGGGTCACAGTCCTGTGCTGGGGATATGTCATGTAATAACCCATCCACAAGGATGCCTGTGGTGGAGGGAGCAGCTTGAACTGCAGAACTATCCCAGGACAGGTATTTGGCATTTTGGATGCTGTAATGAACAGACTGGAAACAGAACTGTAACAGTAGAGCTGACCACCATCACTTCCATCTGGTTTACACCCTTTAATCCCTTGCTTTTGGTGCTCTTTCCTGACGTCAGGCAGTTCTCAGCTGCCTGAGCAGCCTTGAGTGACTCTGGGCTTTGGTACCACTGCACGAGAAGTCAAATGGGTCCATCCAGCTTCGTGTTGGTTGTTGGATCTAAAGCTGATCCTTCAATTTGGTGCTGTGTTTGCTCCAACACTCTCAGAATTCTTGCCTGCCCCCGTGCTTGGATCCCCTCTTTGGTCACAGAGCCCTCTGTTCCAGGCAGAGGGGAAATTGCATGATCATATGGAAAATACCAATAATGTTGTTGAGTTTTGTTGCCATGGGAACGGGAGCTGGAACCAGAATTCCAGCACATGGGAGGGCGGAAGGGCTGCCTGTTGTGAAGGATGCCCAGAATTCTGCCTTTGAACAATGACATGGAAAAAGAATGAGACACAAAAGGCCAAGAGCTGCTCTGTGGGTTAGTCTTCTGTTTCTTTTGACCTTTAACTATAAATTGTCCCTCTCATGACTGTCTCATAAGATAATCTTACATTGTATGTGAATTTTCATGTGCTTGCTCTAATAAACGGGGCGATGTATTCCACTCTTTCTGTGTGACTTCCTGTGAGTAGAACACTTCACTGAGAGATGAAAGATTCCATTTGCCTTCAGCCCAAATAAATATCTTGTGTTAACATACGAATGCACGAGTGTCTGCAGGCTGCACCCAGATGTCAGCCAGGATGGCTTTTCATCTCCCAGTCTGATCACTGGGCTGTTTTTATTTAGGAATAAGTAGGAGTCAAAGAGGAGCTGAATAATTCTGTGGTTAGTGAGCACATCTGGAGCTGTAAAAAGGCCAGGTCACAGAGGAGCAGGAAGGTCAAAGTGCACTGTATGTGTCCTGCAGACAGCAGGAATCTGCTGAGCTCGTGGTGCTGGTGCAGGTACTTGAAATAACCAGTGCTGGCAGAACTGGGCTCAGTGTCACACCCAGCTCCAGATCCAATGTCTTTCGTTCCCAAAGTCCTTTTCCACCACTGTTATTCTGATGTAATTAGAACAAAATTATGGACTTCTGCAGCTTTGCAGTGAGGCCACAATGAGGAGCCAATTCCCATAATTTCTTTCTTGTGTCATTTCCACCTGCACAAGTGAGAGGCAGGAGACAGCAAGGACTTCATGCTCCAGTTCAGCTGCCATTCCAGCTGTGCCAAGGCACAGGAAACACCCAGCATGAACTGGGCTCCCAACAAGGCCCTGACGAACCCTCAAAATTACTGCTTCCTCAAAGCTGGTGGGAATTTGGTCTTCTTCTGGTGTACAACATGCACATCTGTGATGTGTCACCAGAGTGCACAGCCAAACATATCCACGGAGCAGGAGGAACACGGAGAGAGCAGGAGGAGCAGAGTCCAAGGCAGGGTGGGCTGAGCACACCGTGGCTCCCTCAGGTCTGAGTGGGCAGCCCTGACGGTGGCACTGGGCAAGTGCCAGCCTGGCTGGGTCAGGTTATCACCATGGCAGCCCCAGGGAGCAGGTTATGGATGGGCAGCTGGGCAGTGTCACGTGCAGGCCACTGTCCACAGGAGCCCTGAGAATGTTTGAAAAAATGGTGTAGGGAGGTTGTGTTAAACACATTGCCCAGCTGACAGTGTCTGCTCAGGACTGGCTGCATTCCTGCTGTGTGTTTAACCTGTTCATTGCCCTTTGCACTGTGTGCATGTGCTGGCTTTCAGGAGCTGGCTTAAATTTCTTCTTGCCTTTGTCTCTCAAGAAGGTTTTCATCCCTGGAGGTTCTGCCCTCTCCCAAGGGATGGAGGTTGTGTGCAGAGTGTGTGTTTCAGGCTCTGCTGGTGTTGTGCAGGTGGCCAGTGGTGGCCACGCTCCACGAGGGGAGGGAAGGTCTGACCCAGGGCAGGGAGCAGAGGGTCCCCCAGGCTCAGACAGCTCCAGGATGCACACAGAGGGTTTGTAGGCAATCCCATTCCTTCTCCCTTTGCATTATTCCTCCCTACTTCCTTCACAACCTCCTCCCACAGCCAACCCAAACCCAAGGGCAGGAGGAGGAGGGAGAGGGGCTGGTGGTCAATTCACAGTCAAAAGAGGGACAGGGACACAGAGGAATGTCCAGGCTCTAAAAGGATGAACTTTGGTGTCTATTCACTTTGCCTTCCTTGAGAAACTGTCTCTAAGACTATGAAAAGAAATAGTCCTGCTGTGTCTTAATTGTTTTTTCAGTCAGCACAGTCTGTGATGCAACTCCTGGCTGGGTGGTGTGACTAATGCTGACTTCCTGCTCACCTGAGTTCCTACCCAGAAAACGACTATGCTAATTTAAGTAAATTAATCTAGAAACAGGCTCTTTCAGGCCGCACAGTTTCTGTAGGTCCCTGGGGAGTGAGTGCCAAGTGGGAGCTCATTCTTTCCTGCTCCTTGTTTCTTGGCCACCCTGTTAGAGTGGTGACAAAGGCTGCATTTAGCAGGAGCTGTGGCAGCATCTGATGCCATCCAGATACCACTCTGCTTGTGCCAGTGAGTCCCAGAGGCTGTCACAAACCCTCCCTTCATGGCCAGCAGATTTCCCTTTCAGCTAAATCAGATTAATCCAAAATAATTCTGCCAAGATGAGAATAACCCTGGCATTACCCACTGTTATTGATCCCATCAATTCCATGTTTCACCATCAAGATGCCAAGTCAGTCACTGGCCTGTACGTGTGAATGTTTAATGCTTTTAAGGATAAACCCAAGATCCTCAGGTTTTGCAGAACACAATTCCATTCTTTTACTTTAAAATAAGCATGGCACACATCCTAAGTACAAAAAATACCTATTGATTTCCAGCTGGGCTATAACAGAACTTTTGGAACTGTTAAATCCTCTTTCTAAATTTTGGGCCAGTTACTTTGGTAGTGCCCAACCAAGTGCTGGTATCAGGTTAAAAATCCATCAGATAAAGCTTTGTGAAATACATTTCCTACATGAGTAGCCACAACATGCTGGCAGAATGTGAATTTTTATTTCAGTCTGATGTGAGGCAACAAGTACTTGAGTGTTACCCAGTTCTGCTTCCTTGGCTGGCCCAGACTCATCCCTTCGAGGGAACAGCCGTGTTACCACAGCCCTGCGGAGCCGGCACAGCTGCGGGGAAATGGGGCTATTCTGAGCACCTACAGCGAGGACAATGTTCATTATTTTAATGTTAATTTTCATCCATGGAGGCTTTTAGGCTGGAAATGGGCATGAAGGGCTAGAGAAAGCATCCAGCCCCTGCAGGGAGCGAACGATCCGGTTCATCCCGGCTCTGTGCATCCCTGTCCGGGCTCGGCGTGCTCCCTCCCGGCCGCTCCGGGAAGCGCAGCCCGGCGGGGCGCGGGCAGGGCGGGCACACGGGCTGGGCATCGTTAATTAAAGCTGCCCGAAGGGAAAAACGGCGGTTTATTGCCCTGGGGAGAGGGTGGGTGGGCAGCTGGGCAGCAGCCAGGGCCTGGGGGAGAACAGCTACAACACCTTCCTGCTGGGGAGTGAACGCAGCTGGAACACGGGGGGAGGACAATGCCCAGGGGTGCCAGGGGAGCTGGGCAGCAGAACAGGTGAGGACAATTCCCAGGGATGCCAGGGGAGCTGGGCAGCAGCACTGGGTGAGGACAATGCCCAAGGGTGCCAGGGGAGCTGGGCAGCAGGACAGGTGAGGACAATTCCCAGGGATGCCAGGGGAGCTGGGCAGCAGGACAGGTGAGGACAATGCCCAGGGGTGCCAGGGGAGCTGGGCAGCAGCACTGGGTGAGGACAATGCCCAGGGGTGCCAGGGGAGCTGGGCAGCAGCACTGGGTGAGGACAATGCCCAGGGGTGCCAGGGGAGCTGGGCAGCAGGACAGGTGAGGACAATGCCCAGGGATGCCAGGGGAGCTGTGCAGCAATGTTGGTACAACACAACACCAGTCACCTTAGAAGCCACATGCTTGCCTTCAGAAATAAACTCCTGTGAAATAAACAGGTAAACCTGCCCCAGTGAGGCATGAGAAGTCACTTTGCACAAACTGCTCAGAGTTCCAGAAGGGATTGGGCAATGCCCTCAGGCACACGGTGGGATTGTTGGGGTGCCCCGTGCAGGGTCAGCAGTTGGACTCAATCAGCCCTGTGGGTCCTTTCCAGCTCAGGATATTCTATGACTCTAAGGGAATGTCCCAACAGCCCAAGAGTGTCCTTTAATTTTCTGCAGCAAAATGATGCCAGGAAGTGATGTGGAAAGGGCAGCTCGAGGCATGTGAGGCCCTGCTGGGAGCTGGGCAGCTGTGCCCACACTGCCAGCCTGCCCTGGCCACCAGCTGCCCATGGGCAGAGTGTGCACTGGGGTTAAACCCACAGCAGCAGAGCTGGGCCACAGGCTGCATCCTGCCCAAAAACCAAGCACAAAAACTATCTTTGCCCAGGGTAAGACATTTCATTTTGGGCTTCTCGAAGTCATTACAGGGACAGCTTGTTAGGCCACAATACCAGGGTCATCTCCACAGCTAATTAAAAAGAGCTTCATCTCTTGGAGCCTGAAACTTTGCTAATTAGAGTCTTTCTTCTGAATTTTTAGAGGGTTGTAATTTGTGTGATTACCTTGTGACAAGTTTGCTCTGTCACACCCACACATCCAATATAAACAAGATTGAGCAGGCTGGGAAGGTGAAAGAAGACTTATTTTATGGTCTTTTAATGTGTTTCTTGAACTAGAAATGAGAAAATATAGTGTAATTTTCTTCTGAATTTCCATCCAGCTCTAGACAAGTGAGAAAGCCAAGGGGTATTTTTTATGTTTATAACAGGTATTGTTATCAGCCTTTTGGTTGTATCAATACACATTTTCAAAACATATTATTTATGAAGCTTTAAGTCTTCATTAACCAGAATAACTCAGCTCACTAATAGCTAAATAGAGCTGAAGCAAAGACATTTAACAAAGAATAGACTAGGAAATAAAACCACACATTTATAGCATTGCAAGAATATCAGGCATTATGAAAATGCCTATGTAGAACCCTGGAACCTGTTCAAATGTCAGAAGTTGTTAAATGCATATACTCTTTACAGACATGCAATTGCATTTCTTGCAGTCACAGTTTAAATCTCTTGCCTGTCTACTTGTTTTCCTCTTTTTGTTGATGACTTTCTAATGTAAGGGAAGAGCCCAGCTCATCCTGATTGATGCTCTTGGGTTTATTCACATGTGCTTAGGAAATGAGGAGCTGAGTGGTGCTTCCACACGTGCTATTTACTGTAGGACCAGTCACTGTGGGAGAAGTCTCTGCCTCCTGCCCCTCCCTGGGTCACACCAGGAATGGACTGCCTTGTGTGTCCTGTCACAGGCACAGCAAGGGAAGGTGTTTGCTCTGGAATAACCCCAGCAAGTGAATGGTGTGACTTGACCTATGGAATTGGAGCATGAGCCTATGTAGAGGATGTGTTTTCCCCTTCCAGCAATTGCAGTGAAAATAGTTCACTGCCTTATTTAATACTTCTACATAATGTCCATGCTCAGGCATTCACTGTTTACTTCTGCTGAGTATACAGTGCACACACTGTGCCTCTTCTTCTGCCTGGGAAGGAATAAAGATCTACTGTTCAAGTCAGCCAAATATTTTTCAAATGGAGTGATGTGCCAGAAAGGATTTCAGGAACTCCAGAAGTTAACAATTCCACCACTGCATTTTGCTGGGCAGATGTTGCTGCTCAGATGAAGGATCAGGACTGACACTGCCAGGGCTGCCCTGCTCCAGCACTGAAATGGGAATTCAGGGAAGATCCTTTGCAGGAGCAGCTCCAGAACAGACAGGAAAGGAGGGACCTCTGGGAAAAAGACTGACCCTGTTCCCTTCTGGCCTGGGTCTCTGTGCATGAACCACAAATGATACAAAACACAAATGAAGGGATGTTCTGGGAGAATGATGAGAAGTTAAAGGACTAAGTGCTCTGCAGTTGAAGAAAAACATGTTCCCTTTGCTTGCTGGCAGGCCTGGAGGTCGTGAGTCTGTCAGAGCAGAGCTTACACCTGTGATGGGTCAAATCCAGGAAGGTGCTGCCATCCTCCCTAGGACCTCAGTTCTGAGGTTGCAGAATCTCAGCACAAAGCTAATAATGAGCCCCCTGCATGAGCATTTTCCATCAGCTGCATTTCCCTTCCCAGGTGTCTATAAAACAAGTTTTGTGCAAAGACAGGATGTGACAAGCCAGCACAGGCTGATGCTGGATGAGCAAGGACGTGGGGCTGAGAGTGCTGGAGCCAGTCAGAAGTGAAACCACAGAGCCTGCAGCAGGATTGGCCCAGGCTGGTGTCTCTACTAGAAAAAAACCAACCAACCAAACAAACAGATGTGGTCACCCTTTCCTCATTTGAGGAATCTCTTCTGGATAAATAAACCTCAGTTCCATGTGGAAAACCCACACACATAGCAGGAGCTATGCCCAGCAGATGATTGCACCTAAAGTTTAGTGACTGCAAATTACCCTCTCTCCAGAGAGAAAGATTTCATCCAGATCTGACTTCAGCCTGGTCCAATATGGAGGTTTTTTTAAGGTCTGTTTCTTCATCCACTAATTAGTAGCCTAAATAAAATAAAAGTTGAGGGGGTTTTGTGGGTTTTTTTCATGGTTTTGTAATGCCTTTCCCCCATATTTCTTAACTACATATTTCCCTAAACCTAAAAAGACTAATGTGACTGGCTGGCCTTTCCTATTTCTGGATTTGATTTACACTGGAGTCTGTGAAGGAATGACTCACAGGGCCCTTACATTGGCTGCTCAGCCTTGTACAGAATCTGTGTTCAAATCCAGGGCATGCAGAGCAAGGGCCCCCAGTGCAGCGTGGGATGACCCAGTCCTCTTCCACATTCCCTCCTGGACTTTATTCCACACCAAAATGTGCTTCTCCTCCACAAACCTGAGTTACAGGTGTCTCAAGGTTAAATCCCTTGCAGGTTGCTCTCTGAGCTTCAGCAGGGCTGATCTGGCTGTGCCACTTCAAAGCTTGTACTTCTGTCAGTTGGCACTGAGAATCTCTGCTGTGTGGGGAACTCCGAGGTCTGAAGGGCAGTGCTGGCAGGTGCCTGCTTGCCATCCACCCAGGTACATTCCACATCACTCCCACACTGTGACACAGGGAGGAGGGAATGTGTCTTTCTGCAGAAATCAGCATCTTCCTCAGGCTCCAGCCACTTGCAGAATTTCCTTCTTAGTTCAAGCAGAGAACACAGGGTGATTCATCATTCCTGCCAGCCAAGTTTACAAAAGGGTTTATTCAGTTGCTGAGGCAGGGGACAAATTTTGATTAAAAAGCATAAAACGTGGATATGTTTTAAAAATGTTTCAGCCTGCACAGTGCCTTTGCATCCAAATGACAGAGTCCACAGTCCCTCAGAGGTGTCCACACCAACTGCCCATGGGCAGATTTCAGAGCAGAATATCAGAACATCATTTACAAAACCTGCCTCGCTCCCTACAAGCCCCTCAGATGCAATTCACATCCCTACATCCCCTGGCTCTTTTGGGCATCCCTGAACAATTTGGCAAATCTAATTAAAACGTGCAGTGTCATTTTAAATAAGAAGGGGAGAATGTGTATCTTTTCCCCTCCCTGCAGTCAGACACCTCTAATTCAGTATGGATGCACTTGAACAGTTTGAAATCAGCCACTCAGGCAAGTACTAGTTATTTCTGTGTTTGCAGAAGTTTAAATGACCTTGTGAACGTGCAGCTGGGCACGGCTCAGGGTGGTGCCAGACCAGCCTCCACCGCACCATAATTGCGTTGAACAGGAACACGAACCGTCGGGTTCCTCCCCGGGCTGATCCTCCCAGCGCTCCCGGTGAATGCAGGTTCAGTCACCCAGCCCTGGCACAGGCACAGCTGGAGGTCCCCTGGCACAGACACAGACACACTCGGTGTGACAGACCTTCTCCCTCTGAATCCTGTGCGTTTATCTCACGCTGAGTCTCGTCGAGATTATCAGCAGCAGAATTTAAGGCATAAATTTCATCCTTTCACTTCTCTGGTTGCACTTTAGTGTCCTCAAGGGGCGCAGCCTTGAATAACACTGAGTTATTCATGACTGCCCCCAGCTCCCAGTGCTCTCAGCTCAGCTGCACAAGCACCAGGGTGGCTCAGGGCCCCACAGGACTGAGCTCCCAAACCAGGATAAGGGCTAAGAGCCTTTTGCCCATCCAGAAAAACCCTGGCACAAGTCAGACTGCTCAGGAGACCTTCAGAGCAGGAGTTTGCAGCCAAGGTCTTCTCTGAGTTTTGCCAGAGGACAAAGAGTGGTACAGCTGACACCTCAGTGTTTCACACACTGTGGGATTTTAGCCTGTGCAGGGCAGCTCTGTGCAGAGACACCTGAGCCAGCCTGAGCTGACAGCTGGACAAATTTACCTACAATCCAGAGAGCAGACACCCAGCAGAGAGCAGGGGGAGCTTGTGGAGCTGTGGGTGGGCTGTGTGTGTGCAGCTGCTCTGTGGATGTGCAGTGACCTGGTGCAGCTTCTGGTTGCCACTGTGCACAGTGTGTTATTCCAAAAGGAAACTGCAGCCAACTCTGTGGTGATCTGTGCATGTCCAGCCTTGCAGCCTTTTCCCAGTGTTTGGCCAGTCTTGCATCTTGGTCCCACCTTCTCCTTATAATGGAGACGTTTCTCTGATGCTCAGAGGGTTTGATTCAGGATGGCTTCCTGACAAATGCTCAGGGATTCTGCTATCAGGAAATGCTCTGTGATGTTGCTGTCAGCTGGGTGTCAGACAGTGCCAAGCCCAGGGCTGCAGCTGGGGCAGAAGACTCAATCCCCCTCCATACCTCATTTTCCCACCTCAAACCCCCCCCTGCTTTGTATTTCCTTTGGTACACCGAATCCTCAGCTTGTGAGATCCATCTGTGCACATGCTAAAGGAAGACTGATTATTAAATGATGCTTCATCAGACAGCATCTCCACAGCCTGGCAGCATCTTTTAGCTATGGCTGAAGTAAAGACACCAGTCAGATTTTTGGCTGGATCCTTGCACAGCAGACTGGATGCTGGCATGCCTTGGCTTTTGGCTTCTATCCTTGCTCTTCTAGGATCTCATGTGATTATTTTTTCATTCATGAAAAACAAAGGAAGAGCAACAGACACACAGCTAAATTTAGAATTTGTTCATGTACGAGGCCTTTTTACACATGTACTTCTTAGCTACAGTTTCAGGGAGAAACCTGAGCTATGCTGAGGTCAGAAAGAGTTCTGTTATCCAGACACATCCCTGACTCCTCCGTTCTGACTCAGTGCTTTGTTTTATGGGAAACACTATATGGCACAATGTAAGTGCTCTTTAGATAGTTGTAATATTTCCTTTGCTACAGTCTCAGACAAACCCTTGTAATGTGAGAGACTAGAGGGCATCCAAAAATACTTGTGTGTGCATCCAGCAGCCAAGCTCTCTGCAAAGGGACTTTTACTCCACTTTTAAGCAACATAAGGGCGTGAAACACGCACAGGATGTTTGATTCTCCTGGTTTTAAAGCAGATCTTCATGTCATAGCTCTCCAGGCTGAGTTGTTCCTCTCACATATTCTCAGTCCTCTCTCTGCCTGCAGTTGTGCAGGTTTGGTTTTGCCCTTCTTGAATACATCAACACTGTCACCATTGCCAATGGGCTCAGACTTGTCCAGCAGTGGGTCCCTCTTGGCCCCACTGGCACTGCCTCCACTGAACATGGGGGAAGCTTCCAGAAGCTTCTCACAGAAGCCACCCCTGTAGCTTCCCACTTCCAAAACCTTACCATGCAAACCCAACACACTTCTACAAACATATTGTCAGTCCTTTTCACTAAAACACAGGAAAAAGAAATCTATTTCTCCATAACATAAGAGCAAAAACTCTATAATAAAAATAGGTTTAAAAAGAAGCATCAGAACTAAGGAATCTGGCTCTGAATCATGTCATTGTCTCTGAAGACTTAATGGTGCTTTTACAGTCTCTAAAATGTGCTAATATCTTCAGTGCCATCCCAGCTTGCTTCTCTCATTGACAGTAATGAAATCTTTTCTAAATATGTGATGGAAATTAACCTCGCCCTGATAAATGGTGTTGTACAAAGTGTATGTACTTGTAACATATGGAGCTGTGTTAGGATGTTTCACTGACAGGACAGCTGGACCCTTTTATTTTGGTTTATGATATTAGCAGTTGCTAAAAGCATCACTGAAATTACACCCTTATGTTAGATATTTATTTCCATATTTTCCACTTTCCTTATGGATTCTGGTATGGTGAGTCATCCCCCAAAACTTGCTTTTTCAGTTGTGTTTTGCTAGATCTCTGTCTGGGGAATGGACTTGTGATGGAGTCAATTCAGAAGGCAAGAGCTTGCTCTTGGTGTCTTGCATGTCTGATTCGCTTTCTGGTTGCATTTATTATTGCAAAGATGTTGTTTTTGGCAAAGGCACCCACGGTGATTGGGGATGCGGATGGTCGCTCCGTGTTGGTGTGAACGCTGGTTTGTGGAGGGGAAACACTGGGAATGCTGATGGTCGCTCTGTATTGGTGTGAATACTGATGTGTGGAGAGGAAGCACAATAGGTCAGACGTTCTGGAGAGCTGGGCTGGGGAATGTTCTTCTCCAGCACCGGCTCCACGCCCCGAGCTGTGCCGTGACCGCGGCGGGTCCGGCTGCTCTGCCCTCGGCGGAGCCCACGGGGAGCCCCCCGCTGGCACGGCCCCGTCACCCTCCGTCACTCCCTTCATTTCCATCCTTTTCCTCCTCCCACGAGCCCCCTGGGGCTCACCAGGAGCTGCGGACCCCGCCGTGGTGTGCGCGGTGCCGGGGCCGCCGGAGCAGCGAGCCCGCCGGGAGGGCGCCCAGCCCGGGCGGGCCGTGCCAGCGCTCGGGCAGGGGCTCCTGCGGCGTTCGGTGCCTTCTGGATGCGCTTCCAGCGGGGAACAGCCACGGTCACCGCCGTGCGGGGTGCTCGGGGTGCGCCGGCACCGCGGCGGGCGGGGCTTCGGACGGGGCGGCCGCTCAACTGGGGCGGGGCCGGGGCGGCTGGAAGGGCCGGGCAGCTTCTAGAAACGGGACTGACCGGCAGCGTCTGGAAACGGGACCGGCGGCGGCACCGGGGGACAGGGGTGAGCGCAGCGGGGACGAGACAGGAGCGGAGCGGGGGCGAGACAGGAGCGCAGCGGGGACGGGCTGAGCCGCGGGGATGGGGGGACCCGCGCGGGGCTGAGGGGAGTGGGACAGGAGGCTGAGCGGGGACAGGGTGCTGAGCCGTGGGGACAGGGTGCTGAGCCGGGCTGGGTCGAGCCCATACCGGCGCTGAGGGGCGCGAACCCCCCTGGGGGCAGTGCCCGGTCCCGCAGCCCCCCAGAGGCCGTGCCCGGGGCAGGCTCGGGGCTGCCGAGCGGGTCCAGCCGTGCGGAGGCGCCGTCAGTGCCCATCGGGCCCCGGGGAGCGCCCGCTCCGGTGGGTCCGGCCCCAGGGGGGAAGGGGCATCGCGGAGCGGCGCGGGGTGTTTGTGAGCGTGTTGGCCGTCCCGCGGTTACAAACCCCGTGGAAGGGCTGGTTCCCCCCTCCCTGCCCCCTGGGTTTGACAGGGCTGGTGTGCCCAGCTGGGTGTGCCAGCTGCGGTAGCTCTGGTTGACCCCTGCCTGCCGCAGGCTCGCACAGCCCAAGCGGTGCCTGGAGCTCCGTGAAGGTGTTCAAACCCCACCTGTGCTGCTCACGTCTCCTTTGGTTGTACTCTGATCCCGCTTTCCTAAAAGCCCGTCCCGGTGTTCGGCAGAGCTGGGGACGAGCCGCGGAGCGCCCCGTGCGGTGCAGCCACCCCAGGCTGTGCCACCCCAGGCTGTGCCACCCCAGGCTGTGCCAGGGCAGCGGGCTGAGGACAGAGATGAAGGCACTGCCTCCGTGTTAGCGCAGCTCAGCTGGGGCACAGCAGCCCGTTATGTCACGGTAATGCAAAACATGCCTTTGACCAGACAGGAGTGATTTTATTTCAGGCAGCAAAGAATGTCCTTGTAACCTGGAAGCAGGGAGGGTGTGTAAATAGACTATTTTTGGAGCTGTCTGACTTTGTGATGTTTGGTGTTCGTAGCCCGTAATCCCTCCTCTTCCTCAGTAGTAAATACTTAAGGTGGGCTTCCCCAGAAGACATTTTTTAACAAAACCTCTTTCTCTTTAATTTCATAGGTGCTCTGGGAGGGTGGAGCTGAGCTGAAAGGCCACTGCAGCCATCTTTGCCAGGGTAATACTTCATCTTTCTGGCATTAAGGACTTGGAAATAATCCCACAGGTATGCTGTGGATATACATAGCAACCAAGAAGTGCCCCTCACATTTCACAAGCAGAGCATTATTCTGTGTTTGTGAACTGGCTTTGCTGTGACACCAACAGACGCCAATGTGGCTTCTTGCTAATGCCATAATTCCTTGAGATTCAGTTTTTTAATGTGGCTAATCATCCTTTGGGAAGCAGTGCAGGAATTGTGTACTTCGAAGGCAGTAACAGCAGAGGGAGCAGGGTTTACCAGTCAGTATAAGAAGTTTTTCAGTCGAGGTTTAAGTCAGGAATTCAATCTGTTTATAATTTTCATGTTGTGCACATTGGCAAACTTCCAAAGAAGCAAGCTGTAAACATAGATGTTTTTCCTATGACTAGTTCTGATGTCTGTGTATGGTTTTCTATATGTCAGAGACATGGGAATGTGGAGTGTGGAAAGGGGGCACGTTAGAACAGAGTCAACCCCCACACCTCTGAGGCAATGTCTGATTTTAATTAAATTGCTGATATTAACTGGAAGAAACAGTTCAATGACAGTAGACCTTTTAATATTAAAAACTCCTCAACCTTATTTCTGAACAGGAAGATATTTTTAATGCTATGTGGGATCAAGTGGCAGTTTATGTTGAGTATGATGATATACTAAAGTTCTGGGCTTTGCACAGTAAAATACTAATGTGGGAAAAATAAGCTGTACTGGAAAAAGAGCATGGAGTCTCACTGTCTTCATTGACAGTGTGGGATTTGACTCCAGGCTGCTTCATATGGGCAGAGCTTGCAGAGTAAGAGGAAGGTGGATTTGCTGTGCCATAGACTGGCATCAATTTTATGGTCTACTGGAGTGTGGAAGAAACACTGTGTGCTATGGCATTAAAAACTATGGGGAGCTAATCAAGATGATTATGGCTCCTAAGACTGTTGTAATTTATTTTATGTTAGAAGAAATGCCTGCTGTTGTGCATGAATGTGCTTAATGTGAATGTCCTTAATGCTTGCAAATGAGCAACTTTTCCTCGTTTTCTTATACTTGCCTTGAAAAACACAAGGCAATTGTAATGTATTATTTGCCAGGCAATTGTAATTGTTTTCAGACACACATTAAATCCTGTGTAAAGAAAGGTGGTGATGTTGGCCCAAGCTGCTGCTTTGAGCAGTAAAGCCAATGTGCAGTGGGAGAAGGAGCTGGGAAGCAATTACTGTATGAGGAAGAGAGAACTCACTTGTGAGGAGGTTCCCACTATTGCAAGGAGCAATGCCTGGTGTGTCCCTGGGTAGGACTGAGGGCTGAGTGTGTGCTGCTCTGACAGGGAGGTGACTCCTGACCTGAGGTCCAAACTACAACAGCAGGGTCTTGGTGGGGCTCTGGGAGGTGTTTAAATCAAGAGCTCTTTGGGTCACAGGAGGGGTTGAACACTGGAGTGAGTTCATGTGGATAATGAATTTCAGCTCTGAGTTACTTGTCTCAGAGTCTTCAGGCAATGGTGTAGGGTTTTTTCTTAGCATAAAATTAATCTTTTCTTAGTATTTAATAATTTCTAAATAGTTTTATAGCTGCTATTATGTGTCAGGCTAAATCTGCAAGACTTGAAATACTGCTACAAGCTGGATGGTTTTATGGCTACTTTTCTTGATTGGTATTGAGAGAAGCTCTTCATTGACATCATCTTGGAAATCTGTTTACAATTAAGCCTGTCCTTTGGCTCTGTGTAAGCAGTCTTGAAGTTTTTTGTCTGTACCATTTCCCACTCTGATTAGCCTTATCTGCAGCCACCAATACTGATAGCAGGTTTTTGCCTACTTTTGAAGCTCCACTGTTTGTGGAGGGAGAAGGGATGGATCCATCTGTGCCACCAGCTCACTCCTCCTTGCTGTGTCTGCAGGCAGTAACACAGGGTGGAACACACTGGTGTTTGGAGGAGCCCCAAACAGACCTGTCTTCTCCAAGAGTCTGACCTCAAATTACTGTTTGAGGATGGCCCATATTCAGAGCCTGGCGTGTGGGCTTCAGTTGTGTGTGCACCAGGAACTCTTCTGTGGCCTGAGGTGACCCTGAAGTGGTGATTTGCTTGTTAGATTTCACTGTGATATTTTAAATTTAGATACATGTGGAAGCAGCTGGGTTTGGAGTGATTTTCCAGGTGTCTTTAATAGCACAGGCAAGCACAGAGGAAGAGACAGGCTGTAACCTTTACTTGTGCCATCAGGTTGTACATTGTATTCTGGTAGTGTGGGAAAAGGACATTTTAATCATATTTTGATGGTATCTAGCTGTGATACTTTGTGTCACAAGCTTTTACTCTGTACCACCCTCTCGGTCTGTAAGAATGGAAGCAAACCAGGGAACAGTAGTCTGCCTTAATTTCTTGCAAGAAACCAGTGCTGTGTGCTCTGAAGAAAAAATTCCCTTCACCTGGCCCTTGGAGAGAGAGGTGACTTTGGTGGTCGCAGTTTGGAGCAGCTTCATCACATTCCAGTTCCACAGCTTCCCTAGGGAAGCCCCACAACAAAGGGAGTGCTGTCACCTCTAAATGTGGAGGAGAAGACTGTGGGTTTTATTCTGTAATTCATGTGATCAAAATGTGTTTTCATATACAGTACAGGTCACACTCTGGCCTGATTTACCTCAATAAAGAGTGTTATTTTTATTCTTTACATTAGACAGACTGATCTTATGTTGGTTCCATTTAATTTCATTCTTCTGCATGAGAAGTCTGCAAGTTGGGAGCCCGGATGAAGGACTTGCTTCTCTAGTCCCTGTTCTTAGTTATGCTGTCAGGCTACTGGAGGACTCTTGTTCTATGGTGAATAAAGGAGGCTGCAGCATATCAGGTTGATCAGAAGTTGAGTTCTAAAGGCACTGGATGGGTAATAGGTATTTGTTTCCCCTTCTGACCTGAAAAAAGTCCTCCCTTCTGGCTCCTGGGAGCTGGATTGAGTCTCCTATGACTGGGTATTGAATTCCAGGTGGTAAGAACTGATAACCCTGGTACATGTGCAAGCAGCTTTCCTTTTATAGGTGACATCTTTGCTTTTGTATCATATTCATTACGAGTTTTTAGAGAGCTTATTTAATAAAGAATTCAGTCTGACTTGTGAAGAAAAATCCATCCTGGTCTATTTTGTCTAGAAGAACCTTTTTTCTTCTGCCAGTGCTCCCTGGAGCCTGACAGCACTCTTCCCAGTGGGAGCAATGATTCATTAGGGTACTGCACTGTACAGAAGTGAGGAAAAAACCCAGGGACATAGGCAGTAATTGTCCTACACAGGCTTATTATTATTGAATAAAACAGACTGGCTTTATAAACATTTGTCTGCATTACTGAGGCAGGGGCTGCTCATGCCCCCTGTGCCCCTCTTGCCCTCTCTGTTGGCAGCTGGCTCAGCTGGGGTGGGGTGGGCAGGGCAGGCATACGTGTGTCTGTGCACACACACTCCTGCTGTCCAAGACTGCGGTTATTCAGCCTCCTGTAATTCATTATTTGTGCTGGTTTTCCCAGGAACAGCTGTGAAAAGAATGTGTACAAACAATCTGCAAAGCCTGCAGCCAGGTGTCCTGCTTGTTCAGCAAGAGCTGCTTTCTATGTTTACTGAAGTTTCTGTTTATTGACTCAAGTACAACTGAGTAGGATGGTAAAGCTGTTAAATATCTGCTATAAAGACAAGCTGCTAGCTGGAGTAAGTGCACTTCTTGGCAGATATCCCCAGCCATGAGAGAACATGGTGGGGAGGTGCAGCAGAGTGTAGACTTGTGTTGTTTTAACTGGAAAATTCCCTTGTAATTGTTCTTCCAGGCTTTCTGTTGTGCATCCAAAAACCCTCTCCATTAAATGATGACAGGCAATGCAGATGGACAGACAAGGCTTAATATATCCAAATTAATGTACTTCCCAAGTGTTCCTGACTTGCTGGGCTTTCTGCTACATCACTTATTGTGGCTTGTAGTATTGGCAGAGCTCTGCATGGTACTATTCTCTCAGCTTTACTCAGTTCTCAGATTACCCATGTACCAGTTCTGAACTAACTTAAACAAGCAGTTTGGGAATATGTGGTTTGCAGTGGGGTGAGAAACAGAAGAGAGAAAGGAGAAACTTATTATGATGCTGTGAGACACTTTCCTGCTTACTCATGCTTGCAAACTGTTGTGGTGAATGTTTGATGCCTTGTGTAGTCTTGTAAAGCAATCAAAAGAATAATTTAACAACAATCATCTTGCCATGTGGTAATACACAGCAGAGGACAGAGCTACTTCTGATGTTCTTGGTGATGGTGGTGTCACTGCTGGTGTGTTTGGTGTTTGTGTCCCTGGCCCTGGTGAGCTCAGCTGAGGGTGAGGGTTTCTGCTGTGCTGTGGGCTTTAAAATCCCAGAAGGAAAAAGCAATATCCACTTTTCATCTTTTGCCTCATGTCATGCAGGCAGATGCCTGGACCCCAAGGGAACAACGAGCTGGAGTATTCCAGAATTATTTTAATGTGTTTGTATTTGCTGCATTGCTTGAAATTTTAGGATATTCCATGTATTTTCCCTCCTCACCTTCATTCCCCATTCTCATCAGATGTGATTCTATTTTGGCCCAAATAGCTGCATTTTTGCTGCATTTGATTGAAGTTTGTGAGGGGTCTTTTCCAGCCACATTTACCTGGTTACATTGGGTAGGAAAAAGGACAAATTGCTTCTTGAATGAAGCTGAGGAGTTGTCACCCTTCCCTTGGGCACTGTGCAGGGTGTTCCCAGGGTGTGGAGTGGGACAGCTGAGCTCCTGCACGAGGCTGTGCTGCTGTTCCTGCTCTGTGAACAGGCAGCTCTGCAGGGAGCTGTGGGCACATCTGAGGGCAGTGCCAGCACCTCACCATGTCCCTGGGAATGGTGATCCTGGCCATCAGGTCTCCCAGGAGGCTCCTCTGTGCACCCCTGGCATCCCTTGCTTCGCTTGCCCCTGCCTGCTCAGACTGGCTCTCCCTCCCAGCTCCCTCAGGCTGTGCTTTTGGAAGCAGAACACTCTGCTTTCAGCCTCCATCTCCAGGGGCTGGGTTTCTAAACTGGCACAGCCTTTGAAATACAGAAGTCATCAGGGCTGTGCCCAGAGGCCAATATGCTGAGATGATGCATCTTGAATAAACAGAGCTGGAAATTTCACTTTTAATGTTTCCAACCATTGCTGTCACTTCTATGCTACAAAACACTCTGTTTCTCTGTTTGGCTTTCTGACTGTTTGTGTTTCTAGACAGGTTTTATATAACTGAGTTTTATAGCATGCTGTAAGTCTGACCATTTAATTTAGACTTATTATTATTGGAATATAATACGATTTTGTGAGTCTCATATTTTCCAGCTTTAGTTATGTGTGACATGGAAGACATTGAGCTGCTCTTGCAAAATAGCTTGTTCTCACTGTCCCAGTGGACAATATATTGCTTCCATGACTTCTCTCATGTGGGCTTTCCAGTGCCTTTCATGTAAATCCCAAAGAGTATACACGATAGCATTTGAGACTGTTAAGTAACAGCTTCTGTGGCTGAAGACTTTTTTTAAGCCTCACTAATTAGAGTTCAGTCTTTCAAGGACATAAATAATTTTCATGAGGGTAAAATGGCTGAAGATTGTTTTCTCACAAGTTAGTTAATTATTTTTATTCTTCCTTTTAATTTGTTACAGGTTTGAGCTCTCTGGAAGATGAAGCCCTGGCTGCAGTTGTTCTTCACCTGTGCTTTGATGTGGCCCACAGGAGCAGAGTTCTTCACCTCCATAGGTAAGCAAAGAACCAGTGCTTGATGTTGTGATGTAGTTAATTGATTTGCCTGCACTGTTAAAATTGACAGTTTAAGCAGTTTTCTTCCTGTGGCTCTGCCAAACACTGTCTGCATTAGGAAAAGCTGCTCTTCTGCAACATCAGGGCAATTTGTTTGCAGTTGGGTAACTTAGCACACTGTGACCAACAGGGTACAAGTTTCTCTGGGGCCTCTGTCAGTAAAACAAAATGGGGCCTGTATTCTATTAGGAATTGTTGGGTATCTTGAACATAGCACCACTTTATGAGAAAAAGCTTAGTCCTGAATTTGATTTATGAAAAGAATTTAAGTGATAAATATGTGAAATATGTTTTTTCACAGGAGCTGAAATCTCCTGTTTTCTCAAAAAGATGGAGTTGGGTGTCAGGAGGAAAAATTAATAACCCCCTTACCTTGTGTGTTTTGTTAGGGCTGAGTAAATCCTGGGGAATTCACGCTATTTTAAATCCTAAAAATAAATCGATTTTAATGACAATTTAGTTCCTCTGTTCTAATAGCTGTGATACAATCATGTGTGATTATGGTAGAGCCTCAAAATAAGCTCAGACTGAGTTTTCTGCTGTTACTTGGTCTAATGTGTTCCCTTGGAGCCGTCTGGGGACTTCCTGTGCACTGGGGCATTAGAGGCTGATTAACCACCCCTGGCTGTTCTCCAGAGGATTCTTTGAGCCAGTGGAGCTGTGCTGCTGAATGGCAGAGCTCAGGACTCCTGGTGGGTTATTCTGCCCCACTGTGGAGCTGCTCAGCCAGAGCCAGAGCTGGGGTTCAGTGCCAGCCTCCTCATGTGCCCCTGCCTGGCTGAACATTTAACTACATGTGTTCATTTGCTTCTCATTAAATAGCCTTCTATATACAAAGTTTCCATGAAGGATCACCTTTTCTTTACTCCTACCTGTTTCTGAACCTTTCCTAACTCTGCAAATAGCACAGCCTGCTGCCTGGTATCTGCTTAATCATGCCTCATTAATAATTACCCTGGAATGCTGAAGCTAAAGCTGTGGCTGCATTTATAAATCTCAGCCAAGTTTGTCATAGCAATTAGGACAGACATGTTAGCAATTTCCACTAATACTTATCAGGAGAGAGTGTGTGTGTCAGTCTATGAACATTAGTCTGGAATTCCTCTGTACTTAATGTTAGGTTGTGTTTCCACAGTTACCCATCTTGTAAAGCTGTAAGTTTAAATGATGCCAGTGTTAGCTTAATAATTAGGGTGACCTAATCTGTATCCATGTGTAGAACAGATGCTTTGGCAACTATTTGGATCTTTTGTTGCTTTGACTCAATAGCTGTATGAATATCAAACCTTTATTTTGATTATCTTGCACACACTTGTAGTACTAAAAGGCAATGGGAGGGTCAGGCAAAGCCACGTGAGCCACTGAAACTGGGATTTTACAAGCCCTGGAAGGATTTGAATGCCAAACCTGCATGTCTGAGAGCTTTTGTGGTTTACAGTCATTGAAGTGCACACCCTCAATTTGTCTGTTCTTTGTGGTGGTTTTCATAGCCCTAGAGCATTAAAGTTTTGTCTTCTGTGCACTTGGAACTCATTGCTTTTTTAGGCCTGATGAACCTTTGCTCCTGCTCTCTTTTTAGGTCAAATGACAGACCTGATTTATGCAGAGAAAGACTTGGTACAGTCTCTAAAGGAATATATCCGAGCAGAAGAGAACAAGCTCTCCCAGATTAGAAGGTAGGGGAGCAGGTTTGTATAGTGAAGGGTGACACAATGGCTCATCTGTGTTCAATCACACCCCACCTTTCTGTCACTGCTCTCTGCTGTTGGTATTTCCTCAGTAGATGGTCACAGTGAGACCACAGGTGCTAACTTGGTTTCATTTATGCCCATAAACCTGCAAGGAGGGATTCCTGCTGCAGAGATCATTTGGAATTTGCTTCTTTAGAAGCAGTGGTTTGCTGGGCTCCTGCTTTGCTGGGTCCTTGTGCCATCACAGAGCTGCTGTGGAGAGGACACAGGTCACATCAGAGGAGTTTGTCACATGAGCTGAATGCCTCTGTGTGCCAGTGCTCTGTGCCACCCATTTCATGCCACCAGCCCTGCTTACAACAGCACAGTGTGCCAGTGGCTGTGTAGTGGTGCATACTGAGCCCTTGGATTCATTCTCATGTTGGCTCTGCCCTCAGACACCTCTCAGGGGCACCTCTCCTGCCTTGTTCTCTGCAGTTGTTGACCTGCCTGTGGCACATCTCTGACCTCGTCCTGATTGCTTCGATCACTTGAAAGGCTTTTGCTGACAACTGATATTTTCTGTGTCCCTTAGGAAAATTGTTAATGCTTATCTAGCCAAAACCAATGTGTAGTAGGGTGTGACACTAGGATAGGCTAAATGAGGTCCAGGTCCAGAAGAGCTGAGTGCTTTCCAAAGAATTTTGGAATTCCAGGCTGTATGTGTCAATCTGATCTCCCTTTAGGAGTGTAGGGTGAGGATGGGGCAATGGAGCAGTGAAATGAAAGGAATTCTGGTTGCATATACACAAAATGTTCTTTTCTTGAAAAGCTGCCCTTTGGAGGAAAAGCAGACTCCTCTTTAAGTGCTGATAAAAACAGTGTCTTTTTGTTCTCTATATAAACTGGTGTTTTTAAGACTCATTGCAAGTGAGATGCTTACCTGCTGTAGGAAGGTTTAAAATGGTAAGCAGGGGAATAATTTCCTTTTAAAAGGGACTATTCTAATTTTTAAAAATCCACTTTATGCTTCTGGAGTTGAAAGGTTGAAAGCTGGTTTTGATCTGGGTGTGTAATTAGAATGACTTCAGAAGAAAGATGTGCATTCATGAATTGTTCTCAGGCTGAAGTGCACACTTCTCATTCCAGTTGGGCTGAAAAAATGGATGTACTGACCAGCAAATCAACGTCTGACCCAGAGGGGTACCTGGCACACCCTGTGAATGCGTACAAGCTCGTCAAGCGTTTGAATACTGACTGGCTGCAATTGGAAAACCTGGTTCTGCAGGACACAACCAACGGTAGGGAGGTCCAGGGAGGCAGCCCTGGGACAGCTGCATATCCCCTGCTCTGCTGGAAAACCACAAGCTCAGCTGGGGTTTAAATATTATTGCCAAGTTTGTTTGGAACAAACTGGTGACTGGCCTTTTGTGTACTGGTAGCCAAAGGAGTGGAAGTTGCCACTGAAACACATCTCAGTGAAGACTCAAAGAAACTTTTGCCTGTTTTATTTGGGGAAAAGAGAGAACAGGATATGTGAAAGTTGTCAGCTGTGGTGGCAACTGTTGAGCACTGTGTTCCTTTATTTATAAACTACTTCATCTGCTTTCCCAGTCTGTTCCTTCTTTTGTTGATCACCGTTTTTTGACCATGTTGATCAATAGATAAGATTAAGAATCAAATAAGTCCCATACTGAATTGGTGAAGGAATTTTTATCATTAGGAGCTGCAGGTACCATAGTCAGTCTGTTGATAACAGAGCAATTGTATATTATCCTGTTAACTTACCCTTCTGAATCAAGTGCTTGCAATACTAATCCTTGAGTTTGCATCATATTGTCAGTGTCTGGCTGAATTTGCTTCTATAGCTTTTTGGGGATTTTAAGAGGTTTATTTTTCCTGGACTCCTTGAAAGTGAGGGAGAGGTGGCAATGTTTTTCAGGCAGGACATTGCATGTTTTCCCTTTCTGCTCAGCATATGCTAAAGTTTAGGTGCTTGGAAGTTTTTCCAGCCAAGACTTTTATTGCCTTTTGGAATAGTCATCCTTGATGGAAATAAAAGACTCAATTCTTTTGAGTACTTCTGCCACTAATTCTTATTCTAAAGGCTTCCTTTTATAGTTTTTCTTGCTGCATGAGTGGAAATGGTTGGGTGGTTTTCCTTCAGCTGATGGCTCCCAGTTCTGCCCAACCAACCTGCTGTGTAACCTTGATATGTAGTGCAGTTAATTGGTTTATTTCTGAATGTCACCTGGTTTTACTTGTCAGGTTTAAGCCTCTCACTGGGTAAGGTCCTACCCTGCTGAGGGGATCCTGGATCAGTGTGTCTGTCCCTTGAACTGAGATCTGAAAAGCTCTGATGGCTTTACAGGTTGGAGTACAGAATTGGAGGTCATTGACCTTCTACAATCTACAATTGCCTCTGTGGATACTGCAAGAGAACTAATGAAAACCATTAAGCCTACAGGAAAATTAAGGACATTAGATGCACATTGTACTTCAGTAATTCTGTAACACAAGAAAACTGATGGGTTTAGTTACTTATCTCTTATCTTTTGTTCATTAACTGTATTTCTTAAAATGGGGCAGAAAACAATGTGTTTATAACTCGTGAGCCTAATAAGAGGCTTTAAATCTGGGTTATTTGAATCTCTATTCCCAAGCCCAAGCAGATGTTTCCTCTTCTGTGTTAATCTGGTACTGATACTTATTCAAGCTGTGCAAGTAACATCTTTCCCTTTTACTGCAAAGGCTTTATTGCAAATCTTACAATTCAGCGTCAGTTTTTCCCCACTGAGGAAGATGAGACTGGAGCTGCCAAGGCTCTGATGCGTCTGCAGGACACCTACAAACTGGATGCTGAAACTCTCTCTCGAGGCAACTTGCCAGGTAAGGGCACCACAGTCTCCTCTGCTTTAACAAAGTGGTAACATCCTCAAATTCTCTCCAAAAACCCTTTAGGAAATGGGGATTAGCAGTTTTTACCACAGATGTTTTAGAAGGAATAGTGAGACAGTGGGATGTCTTGGTAGCTGAGACCTGATAAGTGTTTGTTGCTGCTGCTAATGAGAGACTTACTGAAACAGGTTTTGGTTACTCCCAACATGCTGTTTGCAAACTGAATAGGCTTTGTTAGAGGGTGGGTACATGAGCTGACACTGCTTTTAGTTATTATATGTCAGTTTTTAATAAACTTAGTTTTAAGTCTTATTTGTACACCTGCTGAGCTGGAGCAACTGGAAATCAGTGCAGTTACAGTCAAATGGATACCCAGTTTGTCTAAATAACCATCAGCTTCTTATGCACAAATGCAGATCTCCAGTAAAGAGGAACAAGCTGACTCTGTGTAGTGAGGCTTCTCTGACCTCCTAACAGTGTTAATCTGCAGGTTTGGTGAACTCTCTTAAGATGTTAGTCTGCTCTGCCTCTGTCTGTAACACAAAACACAACAGCTGAGCACTGTAATTTTGTTAAACTTTTCTTGGTTTCCAAAGGAATCAATTAGAATAGAATTAGGGTAGAATTTTCTCTTTAATTCTGAAGGTGATCATTTTCTTACTGAACCTAAAATATTGCCAAAGCCTTTTTTTAGAAGCATTTTTGGGTGATAAAAGTATGTATTTACAGACATTCCTCAATGTGCCCCATGCCTTTGAAGGCACAGGTGTTTCTGTGTGGATTGCTCAAAGCTGTCTTTTTGTTTTTAGGAACAAAGTACAGATCCACGTTGACAGTGGGGGACTGCTTTGGGATGGGCAGGACAGCCTACAACGATGGGGACTATTATCACACCGTGCTGTGGATGGAGCAGGCCTTGAAACAGCACGACGAGGGCGAGGACACGGCGGTCAGCAAGGTGGAGATCCTGGACTATCTCAGCTATGCTGTGTTCCAGTTTGGGGACCTGCACAGAGCCATGGAGCTCACCAGGCGCCTGATATCCCTCGGTGAGAACAAAAGGCACCTTTTCTGGCTGGGGAGTGTTGCCAGCAGCAGAGCTGAGAACTGTTGGGCCCAAACACGTGGGTGAGCTGACTGGAAGGAGACCCTGGCAGGTGACTGAGGATAAATGTGGGTCCTGGAAAAACAACGGTGTATTTATACATGAAGGATCCTTAACAAGCTGTCTCCTGGTCCGTGTTGTTGTTACCCAAAGCCCCAGAGTGTCTGACTGCAGTACCTGTGTGCTCAGACACTGTGCTTGGTAATGCTTAAAGCCTTGCTTGTCTCAAGAGGACATTGAGGCTACCACAGGCTTGGGCACAGTGCTGCACCTTCTCTAAAGTCCTGCTGATTTCACATACTCCTTTTTATTCCTCAGTGCAGGTGCTTTTTCATGCCAGAAGAATACTTTGCCTGAGATCTTGTTTATTTCTGAATACTCAGGACAGATTGAGTTTCTTAAAACCTGCTTTTATTTCTGGGCTGTTTCTAGCTTTCCCTTGAGTAAACCAATAATCATTGCTTCCTATCCAGCTTTGCCTGCTTCCTGCATTGGAAAGGTCTGTCCTCCTCAATTAGTCCTAACATTCACTGTGTTATGTATTTGTTGGGTTTTCTAATGAGCTGTGGCTCTTAGTTTCAATGTCAGCAGCATCCTGAGCGTGGGTGAAACCTTCCTATTGAAAAAGATGTACTAGCCTAATTTCTGCAGACATTAGAATCCTTAGATTAAAGCTTATGAGAATGTGGATATATGTTGAGTGTAGCTCCCTCTGCAGTGGGGTTCAGCACTGACAGCAGACTGCAAATCCTTATCAGCAGCAAACAGTGGAGCAGATTTGGCATTCCTGCTTGGGAGCAGCAGCTGCCTCTGCTCTGGGCTCAGCTGCCACTGTCAGCCTGTGCTCTAATGAGTGGTGACTGCAGTGACCTTTGGGGTTGGGGCCACTACATAAACACAGTAAGCCTGGGAGGGTGAGAAGGGAAGGAATCTGTTCCAGTGTCCAGAAACATCCCTGAACAGGTTCCTTCTCAGTTCTGGGGGGTAAAGATCTGTTGATGTCTGATTCATCCCAACATCATTCATAAATCACTAATGATGTGTCCAGAGATGCTGGTGATCCAGGATACCTCCCAGATAAACCTGGGGCAGCCAGAAATGGATGCTGTAGGTGGGCTGTAAGGTGGTAACACCTCAGAGCTTCCCAAGCTGGGGGAAGTCTCTGGGGCTGAAGGGTGGCTGGACCCCAGCAGAGTCCCTGGTTAAAGTGTGCCTGTGCAGTGTGGGTGAGGAGGGCTGGCCTGATCCCTGCTGGTGAGCTCTGTGATCTGCTTATCTGGGGTAGAATTGGGCAGAAAAGTCGAGAGAAAAGAAGGAATGTGAAGACCAAACACTTCTAATCTTTTTTTCTTGGAATACAAGTTTTGTGATGGGTTCTTCCAGAAAAGATTCTTTTGCACACTGTGCCTGCCTTTCCTCTGCAATGACAAGCTTCCCAGTGCTGACTTTCAGAGCAGGCTGGAGCCTGATAATTAGTTTAGGAAGGGAAGAATTGTTGCTGCTGTCTTGATTCAAAGACTTGTATGTGCTGACAGTTCCTGAGGCTGCAAAACTCAGTGGTTCTCTCTGCTTTTCTCCCACTGAAGACAGCACTCACGAGAGAGCAGGCAGCAACCTGCGGTACTTTGAGAAGCTGCTGGAGAAGGAAAGAGAGGAGGAGGAGAAGGAAAAGTCAGTAAACAACACTGGGACAACGACAGAAGCAGTGGTGCAAAGTGGAGCCTATGAGAGGCCCCTTGACTACTTGCCAGAGCGTGATATCTATGAGGCCCTTTGCAGAGGTGAAGGGGTGAAAATGGTAAGAGAAAGACAAGAATTTCCTGCCTGTGCTGCCTTTGCATAAGGCTGGTCAAGCTTGGTGGGACAAGTTAAGTTTTTCCTTCTGTAAAGATGCTTTTAGAAAAAATGAAATGTAGTTTGTCCAGGGTGAGATTTGTGCCTTATGTTTTGATTTCTCCATCTTTAGCTCTTAATCCTAGACACACAAACAGCTCTCAGCTGTACCTCTTAAAGGTGTGGAAAATTGATTCTCCTCAGGCTGCTCAGCTCTTTCAAAGCCAGGTGTACAGATACACAAGGAGGCTTTTTCCCCTGAGAGCTGGTTATGCTTTGCCACATATATGGAATCACATTATTCCTTCTCTTTTGCAGCTTTAGGACAAGTCCTTCTGTGGTGACTCTTTTGACGAGCCAGTCTTCTGTGCCTCACAACAAACACAACTTTAATTCTTGGTGCAGGGAAAAGAATCAATTTATTCAATCTGCACAGTCTAAATTAAAAGAACCAGGGGTTTTTTTACAGCTGGCTGTTTTTGTAGTTCTTTCTCAATCTCTGACCTCTTAGGATTTAATTCCCCTAAAGGTTGGTGTTTCAGAGGTTGCTCAGTGGTACCTTGAGTGGAATATCTTGGGTTTTATTTGCAGTAAATTGCAGAATCACTCCTGCTTACCTCATACCTGCTGGTCAGCTGGTGGCTTTTACAGTGTTTGTGAAATGAAGCTCATTTTTCTTGTCTTGTCTTACCTGTTTTAACTTCATGAAGTGTTTGAGCAAACAGTGCTTTGTTTGGCGTTTTGTTTCAGACTCCTCGAAGGCAAAAAAGGCTGTTTTGTAGGTACCATGATGGAAACAGGAACCCTCATCTGCTCATAGCTCCCTTCAAGGAGGAAGATGAGTGGGACAGCCCTCATATTGTAAGATACTATGATGTCATGTCTGATGAAGAAATTGAGAAAATCAAAGAACTAGCTAAGCCAAGGGTAAGTTTCCCTTTTTCCATCTCACTGATGGCTGCTAATTCCATGCTTTAATCTCTGTTAGCAAAGCCTAGGCAAAGGATTTGAAAGCTCTGGTTTCACACTACAGATGGTACACTGCAGCTGTGAGCCTCAGGGGAACCATTCCCAAAGTGCCTGGTGATGTAGGACCAGAAAGCCCAGGCTCCTGCAGGTATTTATGCATTGTTGCACTTCATTATGCAAAGCTCTCAGTAAATGGCTTAGAAAGCTTTTAAGAAATGAAGGACTGGACCTGAAAAGGTGGATGGCAAAGTGACTTAGTGATAACAGTAGATGTGCAATATGCCTCAAGTCTGCCTTTTGAGATGGAGCCAGACTTGAGTGGAATTTGGAAAGCCCAATCCTCAACAGAAGTGGGAAGGAAAAATAGGGATTTTTTTAACTTGTCCTGGAAAAATATGTAGAAGTTGTTCTTTTGCTTAGAGTGTCCTGGAATCCACTGCTTCTGTTCTAAGCCATTACCTGTCATGCAGTGTGAGTTCTGGTGACTCTGTGTACAATAAAGAAGCAGTTACCTGGTACAAGGCTAGTAATTATCTCATCTGGTTTTTCTGAAGGTGAACTTTCCTCCCTGTCACCTGTCTGGCAGCAGAAGGTTGGCAGTGTGACATCAGCAGTAGTTGCTACACCTTAGTTTTTCTGTCAGGTGTCAGAAGCAAGTAAAGCTGAACACTTCTTGGGTTATACAGGAATGGTTCAGTTTTGCACTCCTTAGGTTACTGCTTTGAAATATGCTACTAAAATTCCAGTGAAGAATTAGCCTCCTATATGTATTTCTCAGTGCAAGCCTAAAGAGTTAGATTGAGAAACTGATGCTTCCCAAGAACATAAATAATTTGGGATGTTTGTGAAGCTGAACTCCTGTGACTCCCAGCCAGCTCTGGGAGTGTTGGCAGAACACTCCTGTCCCGGGGAGGACTCTCACCTCCATAAATGGAGACTTTTTCCTATTACATCATACTATAAAACTTCAAGAGCTTCAGATAAAATGGAAGCATTCACACTGAGCATATCACTTAATCTATTTTATCAAATAAAGAGCTTTCTACAGACAGCTTTGTTTTTCCTTTTTATTCAGAGTTTTATGGGAAATCTTAAGTCTTGCTCACTGAGTTTTGCTTGTATTACTAATGTCAGAGGAATTTTTCATATAATCTATATAGTGTAGAACTAGGATCAGTCCCTGTAAGAGCAGGTAAATACTACAGTCTTAATTGTCAGAAACTTTTCAATTAAAAAAGCAATCATTTCATGAGGGTTTTTTTTGAGTCTGTTTATAGCTCAGCTGCAGGAGTAGCTTTAAATTCTGTGATACTGCTGAAAAAATGGAAAGTGCAGGTCCTGTGATGAGATGGCCCTTAATAAACACAGCTTAATTTTTGCCAGGAGATTTTAGTTAGTAATTATGGAAGCTTTCAGACAGAACTCTGAAGTGGTATTTTAGTTTTAGGCTCAGAAAGATGAGCATTTTCTTTATTCTAAAATGCATTTGCAAGAAATTTCTACTTTTGAGTCGCAGCAGTTTAACATTATCTGCACTTCACACTTGCCAATCCTTTTTGTAGAGAAACATCTGTATGTGATTGGGAGTAGCTGCAGTCAAGTGAGGTTTGCATGCTTGCTTTGCAAAATGCAATCACTGTTACTCCTCTTCCAAAAACTGGTTCCAGCTTTTCAGGCAATCCATCAGAGCTGACTGGGGAGGGTCAAGAAAATTCTTCACTGTGTTATAGCACTGAGACAGGTCTGCCATCAAAGTATGAGGACCTTATTCCCAAAATTCTGAATGTCACCTGCAACCCAGGCATGTCTGAAAAGACAAAAATATGGCCTGGAGAGGAGGGGGGGACATGAATATCTTGGTGCTGTGGAGTTCCAGCAATGCAGAATTTCAGCAGGAAAAGCCAAGGGAATTCTTGCTAAACTAAACACAGACTCTGACAGGAAAACTGGATGAGGCTTCTGACCAATGCAATGTGTTCAAAGCCCAGCAAATAAATGCCTGGAGTAAGCTGATTTCTCCACCCTGAGAGAGGAAGCCTCACATTTATCACATTTATACCAACTGAGGTATAGATTGGATGTCTTAAATGAAGGAGCTTTCCTATCAGAGCAAATAGGGAATAGTATCAGTGTAGTCAGGCTTATTTTAGTTCTGACCTATTTAGATCAAATGTGAGGTGCAGAAATCAAGCAAGTGTATACAAGCTTGAAAATGGCAGCAAAATGAAAAGTTTGGGAAGCAAAATTATATCCCCAAAGCTGTGCTTCACTGTACAAGGGAAGAACAACATGCAGGCAGCCTGGCTCATCTGTTATGATTTATGGAGGAGAAATCTGGAACAAAATAACAGTGAGTCAGAGTTACAGCAGCAGCTGTGCCAAGAACTCTTGTATAGGGACAGGACAGCTGACATGGATTGTAAAGCTGGCTGCAGACTTACTTGAGGAAAAATGAAGGAAATAATGACTGCATGCTCCAAAGAAGATGCAAATAAAAAGGCTTTCTGTGACCTATAATTGAGTGGAAGGAAGGAGGCATGATTGAGGGTGTTTGTGGTTTGCAGGAGTTAAATTTAAATGTGGTCTGAGCTTACAGTCAAAGAAAGGAGAGTCTCAGTTCTTGTTCTCAGCTGCAAGTATGAAACCAAAGTGACTGGGGTGTTGTTAGCAGTCCTCTGTCACTGACACCACAGCACCAAACCTCAGCAATTTTGCCAAGTTCCAGATTTTTCCTACAAATCTGGTGATGTGGCCTAAATGTGATGATAAACTCAGTGTATAAAATGTGCTGGTGAGCTGTGCTTGTGCAGAGGTGTCTTCATCATGTACTAACACATCTCCAGCTGTCTCTGAACTGGATGTTCCAGGCATCTTCAGCTGGAAAATCTGAGCATGGGAATGTTGAGAGTTGCCCTCAGGAGTTTTCTACCACTGTGGGTTTGCCTGCCCCATAATTTGTAACTCATTCTGTAAAAGTTTTCACTTGTTATTTTTCACTTGAGGATGAGTTTGGGTATTTAGTCCACATGAGGATGAGGCTGATTAAAGTGATGGAGTCTCCAGTGGTGTTCTCTTTGCCAGGAACTTGGGCTGTATGTGTTGTTAGCATTTGTTGTTGCCTCTTGCTGATATTGACTCCAGCTGTTTTAAAAAGTGCCTTCAGAACCTGCTCAGCAACAGCTCATGGATTTAATGGATTCATGGCCTGTGCAGTCAGCCAGACTCTTTTTCCAGGATCAAATGCAGGTGCTGGATTGCACTTGTGTTTCTGCATGAACTGTTTGAGCATGAAATCAGAGCAAACTCTGGGCTGGAGCTCTAACTTTCATCCAGTGACATATTGAAGTTGGACAAATCAGGGTTTGATTTTGGTTGAGATGAGGTTAAAACAAATTTCCATCCTGTAGTTGATGTGTTTCTTCCCCCTTGGGATTTTTTTTGGCACAGCTGGCACGAGCCACAGTACGTGATCCCAAAACTGGTGTCCTTACAGTGGCAAGCTACAGGGTGTCCAAGAGGTAAGAGAAGAGTTCAGCTTTAAGGTTTTTGTGCTTAACAGCTGAAAACTCGAACTGCTTTGCATGTAACCAAAGCTTCCCCAAGAAATGCATGGAAAATGCCCCTTTTGGCCATCTAACTGAGGGCAGGAGACTCCTTCTGCCTTGGGAAATGTGTTCTTGTGGTTGCTATTCCAAAATGATGTTTCTGTCCTTTCCTTGTCCTAGCTCCTGGCTGGAGGAAGATGATGATCCTGTTGTGGCCAAGGTGAATCAAAGGATGCAGCAGATCACGGGGTTAACAGTGAAAACAGCTGAGCTGCTGCAGGTGGGTACAGTGGCCTCATCCTGGTGGAATGAGCTGCTGGTCAGGGAGCTCTGGGGCAGGTGGATGTTTCCCCTGTGTGTGCTCGGCAGAGAAGGGCAGAGATAGCAAAGAAATGGAAGATAACTTTGTGAAGGGATCTGGGATTTGCCAGTTTGCTTTGAGGAAAATGCCTGTTGTTTGTTTTCAATGCTGTAAAAGCTGAACCTCCTTCCTCTTGGAACCTTTCAAAGACCCAAGTATTTGTCCCAGTCCTGCTGTAGTCTCACAGGAACTCTGATCACTGGCTGTTGGGGAGAGGAAGGAGAGTAACAGTGGTACAGCAGTGCCAGAACAGCTGTGCCCTGTTTGCTGCTCATCTCCCTCCAAGCCATGTGAGTTCCTTTCTCAGAGATGATTAAAGTACTGTTGATTACAGGCTATCCACAGGAACCAGGGAATTTGTAAGGATCTGGGAGATGTTCAGTGCAGCCTCAGAGCAGTTAAATAATTTGTTGTGTGAAGGTCAGTTAAAGTAAGCAAGGGGATGCTTTTAAGCTGCTTTGAGCCTTCTGTGCTCCTGGAGGGGCACGTGTTGTAACAGATCATCCAGGAGTGCCACAGAATCTAATTCTCAGCTGCCTTCTCTTCAGGGGAGGGAAGCAAGAATGTGGTGAAACTATTGCTGCTAATTCAGGATAAACAGGCTGCTTTAGTGATAAGTAGAAACCCTTAAACTACGAAAGGGAAAAAGCACTTCAGTTGTTTCTCACTTTCGGCAATCTAGAAAGAGATGAAGTGTGCTATAGATAACCATCTTGCCACAAAGTGCTTTTTCTCATGAGCATGTTTTGGATTTCTGAGAGCAAATGCATTCAGCAGCAGTGCCTTGCAGTTCAGTGCATGTTTGTGCTTCCTTCCATGCTGTAGGTTGCCAACTATGGAATGGGAGGGCAGTACGAGCCACACTTTGATTTTTCCAGGGTAAGATCACACATACAATTATTTCTTAGAGACATGGGGAAGGGGAAACTGTTTGGTTTGGGCAAAAACTGTTGAAACAGTTTTTTGTTAAAGCATTTAATGTGTAGGCCTGTGCATGGATGGATTCTAACTTCTGAAAAGCCTTTGTGCTGCCTTCTCTGCTCAGAGTTCAAGGGAACAATGAACAGATCCTGCTGCATATCTTTGTGACCTGGATTCCTTGCACAGTATAGACAGGAAAAGAGTCATGCAGCACTTGAATGTGCTCTTTCCATTGCTTCATTTGTAAACTGAGGTCTGTGAGCCCTGGGTTCCCAGTTTGCCTTGTTCCATGAGGCTCCTGAGCTCAACAGGGTTGTCCAAATCCTGTTTTGCTGGATGTTTTAAAACATTCTGCAGGGGTTGGTTGAGGAGGAGAGATCCTTCCCCTTCCTTCCAAACAAGTGGCCATTATGGAAATCCTCATGGGTTGTACAGCCTTTCTGGCAAAAGCCTTATTGTGACTGCAGTTCTGGGGTCTGAAGAGGGTATTATGATCCTAGTTTTTAGCATTTGGACTCTGTCCTGATGGACACCAGGAGGGATTTCTTCACAGAAAGGGTGATTAAACATTGGGAAGGGTGTGGACTCACTGTCCCTGGAGCTGTTCAACGATGTGGCACTCAGTGCCTTGGTCTGGTTGACAAGGTGGTGTTGGGTCAAAGGTTGGACTTGATGATCTCAGGTCTTTTCTAACCTCACTGATTCGGAGTTTATGGGTTGGTGTTGAGGACAGTGCTCCAGGAGCAGGTGGATGTGCTGGATCCACACCAGGCACTAGAGGGCTCTACCTGGCAGAGAACAGCTCTGGTTTGCTCCAAGTAGGGAGAAAAGAACAGATTAGTAATTACTCTGAACCAGTTCATGAACTTGCTGATCAGACTGCAGCACTGTGGTGACTGGTAGATTCCAATATATACCCATCTGATGCCTTGGTTTCTGTGGCATTTCAATGGAATTCAGACTGTCCCGGTGGCTGCACCTGGTAGAAGGGATTGCTGCAGCCAGAGCACAGAACCCAGTCACTGAGTGCAGAACTGAAGCCACCCAACTTAGCACTGTTTAAAAACTAAAAATTAAACAATCCTGGGTTTCAGCAGTGTGGAAGCTCAGATTCGTTAGCTTTGGCTCAGAGAGAGAATGTTCCTGTTAACGCGACTGCTTCGTTTCCTGAGTCAGGCAAATGCTCTTAAATTCTCTTCAAAGCCTTTGAACTCCAGGACCTCAGGCATCAAGTTGGCCAGTGTGGACTTCACTGCTGGAACAGGGAGCTGGGGCAGAGCTCCACTTGGCCCATGACCTTGGCTGCCTTGTCAGCTGAGATGAGGCAGAGCCGGATGGGTCCTGCAGGCTCTCTGTGCATCACAGATTCTCAGTGTTGAAACAGAGGGGCTGCTGTGTGTGCCCAGCTCCTGGGCACCCCTGCAGCTTTTTGTTCCCTCACAGTCCTCAAATAGGGGCATTTCAATAGTTGCATATTGCAACTCAAAGATTTTATTAATTGTTCAAGTTAGAGATTTTTTTTTTTTTTGTATCTCAGTGCTCCTACATTGTCTCTTTTGGGTTGACTTTGCATGTACAAGAGTCTTGGGGATTTTATGAATCCACTTCAGGAAAGACCTCTTATTTCTTAAAATATGCTTCAAGTAAATTGAAATATCTTGGAGACAGTGGCTGCTGTTTTCCTTGCTGTTTGTCCTTTTAAATACTGATTTTTTTTCTTTTCTTTAAAAGTTAAATATTGTTTTTCTGTGTAAGAATTCACTTTAAGGTCTCCTGACTGAAATGACTTCCTGACTATTAGCAATGTAAATGTACTTTTAATTTAGAGAGACACTGGTAGTCTAGATGTTCCTTCTGCTTCTAAACGGCACCAGTGAGATCTCCTCCTTCAACAAATGAAACTCAATGTTTCTTACAGATTAAAGACAGTTTGATCTTTTTGATGTGGTCCTTAATGCTAGAGAGGCAACCACCTGAAAGAAGTTCTTTATTGCTCCTCTACAGTCTGGTCTGCTGGCAAAAAATGCACTTTCTCTTCTCATGGCACTATTTCTTTTGAGTTGCTGCATTTGAGAGAACCTTTGTTATCTAGAGCCCACTGAAGATTAGTTTTTGCATTCAGCAGAGTTGCTGACTTTGGATCAGTGCCCAGAACAGTGGCCTGTTGTTAACCTGACTTGGGTACCATCTGTGCCACTGAAGGCGTTGCTGCTCCTCTGCCCTCGAACTGCTCCAGTGCAGCTTCTCCTTGTGGCCTCTGTGCATGCAGCTGTGTGCCCTGGCTGCAGCTTGGGATGGCTTCCTGTTGCCCTGTGTGAACTGTCCCCTTTCTACTCCAGCTGTGAACTGGGCTGAAGGATGTGTGCAGCTCTCCCTGCAGCTCGGGGTGAGCCTGTGTGGAACTGGGGTTAAAGTTGTTGTCTGTTGCAGCGCCCCTTTGACAGCACACTCAAATCGGAAGGAAATAGGCTAGCGACGTTTCTTAACTATGTAAGTACCTCTGTCTGTCTGCTGGCTGGGAGCTTGAAATTTGCAGTTATTCTCATTTAATTTTATAGAAAGATGAGCCAGATGCTTTCAAGCGGTTAGGGACTGGAAATCGTGTGGCCACTTTTTTAAACTATGTAAGTATGATGATCCTTTTTGCCTTGAGCATCACTTTAGCAGCATCTTGTTTGCAGCTTGTGCAGTTGGGTGTTTGTAGAGAAATCCTGGCATCTGGAAGTGGGGGGTTCATTATTCTTGCAGCATCAGGTGCTGTCCCATCTGAATTGATAGAATTCAGGGGAGTATTTATCCTCAGAGCAGAAAATTTGAATGTAGGACCCATCTTCCCCTTTTGGCCACTCTCCTGTGGAATCCTTTACTTAGTTTGGTTCCATGGGGAAGAGGAGAATTGGGCTTATTTCTCTGAGGCAAATGTATGGGCTCCTCATGTGGGGTGCTGCTGGAGAACTGGACAATCAGCCACATAATGTGGGACAGTCCAGCTCTTGCCCCACTGTTTGATGCCATGGTCTGTCACCTCCTCAGCTGCACAGCAAAGCCACAGTGGCTCTGGCACAGCAGCTGCTCCAACAAGGGCAGGAGACAGAGCTGATAAACTGGGTGACAAGTGCAGAATGGACAGCTCCCTGTTGCCTGCATTATCCAGCCCACAGACCATGTACACTGGCATCCTAAACATCACTGCTCACGGTGGCCTCAGGTCTTCACAGCAGTCTCCTGACTGTATTTTATCTATCCACATAAACTCACTATATGATTTGCATCATCCAGTCTTCTGTGTTTAACTTCTGAGTGATACAACTTTAAATTTAAAAGTCTGTGATGATAAATTTATGGCAGAGCTGGTGTTTTGAGTGTGAAATACTGCTCAAAACAGAACAGAAATTAGATTTGTTGAGGGGAGGAAATCTCTGAAACAAGAATTGGAGAAAGGTCTCTGTGAAATCTGCCACAAAGAGGTTTTCATTTTAAAGTTGACTGCATCTGTATTTTGTTTGCTTCTCAGAATTCTGGACAAGCCTTGATTTACAGGGATTTATACACCCTTTATTCTCTGCCAGTTGTACATGGTCAGAGGCACTTTGCCCTTGTTTGCCCCATGTCAAACCCATCATACAGGTACCAACACCCTGACTAAAGAGAGTGGTTGTGTTGCTAAGACACAGGTGTGAACTTGTAAAGTTACATACACACACTTTCTGGTTGGAAGGGACAAAAACCTGTGTACCTGTGGCATCTTGTGCCCTTTTATTGTAGGTACCAGCCAGGAGGACACCAGAGTGATAATAACATCTGCTGTAAACAGAAATCCAAGTTACAATAGAGAGGCTGGGGGCTTGGGGAGTGTATTGATAGGAGTTTTTAAATTTAATGAGAGCTGGATCTGACTCATTTGTTTCTTTTAGTCAGAATGTGACCCAAAACTTACTGAAATCAATGGGAAGATTTTCTGTTTTTAATGGGAGTGTTTCCAGGAACTTCAGTGGGGTTTGGGTCAAGTCTAGAATTTATAGTGCATCCATTGCTAGTGATGGATTCAGTACAGTTAAATTCATGCCAGTGTGGAAGGGCAAAGCATGAAGATAAATGCTTTTCTTTAGAGTCTCAACACTGTAGGTGTTAAAGCTTGAGCTGCATAAAGCAGTTGTGGCATAACATTGCTGGTGAACAGCATAGAAACAGTGCAGAAAGTGAGGTTTTCTAATAGTTTGTGTAGTTTCTGAAGTGGTTGACCAAGATGCATAACTAAATAATGAAAATGAGTTCCAAAGGCATGGTTTCAATTTATGAGGAAACATGTGGTTTAACAGACACTTGTTTTCCTAATTGGGTCATAAACTGCAGTGAAATTCTTGAAACCAACTTACTCTGGAGTCCTCTCCTTTGTTCTGGAGTATTCTGAGCTTATTTACTCTGCAGGCACACAACTGCTAGGGGCTGGTTGAAACAGATTATGTATTATCTAGACATATATAATCTGTACAGAAATCTTCAGCTGAAATAAAATTCTTCAGTAACAGGTGCTGCTCCCTCTGGAGCTGGTGCTGGTGGAAGCTCATCCTTTCTCACCAGTGTTCCTTTTAGGGGTGCAAGTGGAAATCTCAGGCCTTGGGGTGAGCAGCTTGTGGGACTGCACGTGTAAAAAGCCTTTAAATGGACAGTTTGTGGGTTTGTTTTCTCAGATGAGTGATGTAGAAGCTGGAGGAGCTACAGTATTCCCAGATTTTGGGGCAGCAATATGGCCCAAGAAGGTAAAGCCTGTTTGTGTTTTGGTTGGTTTCTTCTCTCTCCAGTTACTGTCTCTCCCTCCCGTGTTGAACTCAGGTGATGTGACAAAGTGCTCTTTGCTGCTGATCTTGCAGACTAAAGGGCATCTCCCTTTCTTTGTAATGTGTAAAGGGAACAGTTTCTCTGTACAGCTGTTTTTAACTAAATAAACCTGTGTTCAGGTGGAACTCCTCTGTACTCTGAGCACAGCTGAGTTGGAGTGGTGGGACCAAGGGTTTGCATGTGCTGTTGGTGGTGACCTGTTAAGGTGCTCCCTAAGAGCCTGTAGCTGAATTCAGAGCCATCCCCCTCCCCTGACTGTGACCTGCCTTGTTACATTCACTGGGTTCTGATTAATCCACCTCTGATTTCACTTTGCAGGGCACAGCAGTGTTTTGGTACAACCTGTACAGAAGTGGTGAGGGGGATTACAGAACAAGGCATGCAGCTTGTCCAGTACTAGTGGGGTGCAAATGGGGTAAGTGATTCTCCTTTAGAAACAAAACCTGAGAGAAGACTCATGTGTTTGCAAAGCTGGGGATATACTGACCCCTTATAACAGCAGTTAATAACTACCAGAGTCATTTGGCCATAATGAAATTTCCCACCATAATCTCAGTGTTATGCAGCTGCATCATTCAGCTGTAGCTTTTCTAGGGAGTTTGTTTTGTGTCAATGACAGCACAAAGTGTAAGGATGTCCCTGGCTTTGTGTAGTGTGTCAGCATCAAGATAACTTGAATAATCATTTAGACAGAATCAGGTCTGTTCTTACAAAATTTGTGCATAGTTTTAACTGCCAAAGGGTGAGAGCTCCTTGTAAGGTGGATGGGAATGTCTGAACACTGCTAAGAATTTCTGCTTACTGCTGAAAGCTTCTCAAGGTCCATGTCCTCCATCCCCATCCCTGCCTTCCCCAGGCCCCAAGGTGTCCATGCTGCCCTGTCAGTGATACCAGACACAGAATGCTCTGGTACTCTTGGCTTGGGCAGTTGGGAAGATCCTTTCTGCCCTCTGCATCTTTCTGTGTCTTTCCCCTGGGGTGATTAGAGAACTCCAAGCATGATCCTCAGACTGAGAGATGAGATTTTACTTTGTGGAACCATCTGGGTTGTGGTGATACTCACACCATGTATGTGGTGACAACTAATTCCACTTCCTTATTTCCACAGTTTCAAACAAATGGTTTCACGAACGAGGAAATGAATTCTTAAGACCTTGTGGGAGAACAGAAGTTGACTGAACCCCAGCCTGCTGCAGGCCTTTCCCTCCTTTTCTACTGTTTTGTTTCAATTCATTTCTAAGAAATGATCCATCTTTTTTCTCCAAGAGTCCTGGCACTTTACACATAAAGGACAACAAAATATGTAACACCTGTGAAAGAAAGTAAATGGCATTGTACACATCCTTGTGTTTTGGGTGCTGTTGTTTCCATGTCCCCCTGCCTTCCTCCCCCCAGTCTTCCTCTGCAGTGGTGCAAACAGTGCTGTGGGCAATTCAGCATATTTGGGTGCTTGGTCTTGTGCCTTTTGTACCTCAGAAGATTTAGGTGTTAAATATTTCTTCAAACCAAAGTTGTTTGGGTTTTTTTTAAAGTTTTGTGTACATGTTAATTTTATTGTATTTCTATGGATCACAAGTTTTGAAACAAAAATAAATGTTCTTTCCATAAAGTGATTCTCTGTCTGGTGTCCTTAATGTGCTTCAGTGCTTGGTTTTGGGGAACAGTGGGCCTCTACTTTTTGCTTCGTTGCCCTTTCCCTATAGAAAATACATCTTGACTTTGGTCAGTTTTTTATTTACACTCCAGCATGCAAGACAGAACTCTGAAGCTGGAAAGGTTCAATTTGTGTATTGAAATTAAAATGTGTCCTGGGAGCAGGAGAGCTGCACATTTTGTCCCAAAGCAACTGTGGCCTCAGTATTTTACACTTATGAGAAGCCTTTTCCTGTTGTGTTAATTCTGTTGTTGGGTACATCTATTTTTAATGCCATGCAACAGTCTGAAGCTTTTCAAGATAGTTGACTGACAATCCTTGATTGTAAAATCAGAAATCTGATGCTCAAATAGTGCTTTTTTAGCACAGGAGCAGCTGAACTCAACCCCTCTGGAAGTCAGGAGGATGAGCTGCCAGCAAGTCTTGATCTGCTTTTGTAGGCTGGAGGGAGGTTTTGGTCTTGCCCTTCAGACAGGCTGGGAACAATCCTGCCCTTTGCTTCTCCTTTGCCTGTTTGCTCTTCTACCATGTGAGAAATGGCCACAAGCCAACACGTGGAGGACAGAAAGGAAGTTCCGTTCCTGGATTACTTCAGAAGAAAAGACAGTTAATTGCTGGGGGGTGGGGAAAAAGAAGGAAAATGATGGAGAAATAGGCAAGTGTTTCAGAAAGGTCGTTGATACCAGACTGTTGTACTGATGTGTGGCTGTGCAGGTGCATTGCCTTTGGATCTCTCCCTGGCCATGTGTGGGTTAGGGATGATTCCATGGGAATATGGGTGACTGCAGGAGAACTGAAAGCCAAAATTGGTGATGGTTTTACAGCCTTAAATTACTCCTTAAAGATGAGCTTGGGCATTAGTTAATACACCAACACATGTAATTGGTTTGAGAAAATGAAAGGAACTTTAATTGCACTGAAACATCCAGTTGCAATCAGGATTGTCATATCCCAGTGTTTGCCTTGTTCTTCACTGCCCTGTGTTGTGCAAAGGCTGAAGGAGGAAAGGCTGGGGCAGGGCTGGGCAGGGTTAGAGGCAGAGCACCTGCTGCCCTCCCAGGAGAGCCCTGTGGAACAGAGCCCTTGTACATGGTAGGTATGAGAGATGTCATCAATTTATTCTGTCAGTAATAAAGCAATGGAAGTCAGCAATATTGTTTTATGTGCCCCTGAACTTTATATGAATTTAAGGGTTATTGCTTCATTGAGATGCAACATGCAATTGTCTGTGTTCACTCAAGTTTTAATTTTTCCCCAACTTATTGAAGAGAGAGGTCTTGGATTGTCCAGGCAGAGACTTGCTGAGCTTCACTTACTGAAATGAGAATTTAATCTTGTAGATAAGCTCTGTGTGAATAGTTACAGCAGGTGGCTATAGGAATTGCAATGTTTTTTCCTAAAATCTGTAATGAGCTGGCACAGCAGAGCTCAATAGCTGCTCTCAAACCTCCCCAGGCACTCCTTTGCTTGCCATGAATTTTGTGGTTGCTGGCTGGCTGCTCAGAATATTTCACTATTGACCTCCAGTTTTCTTAGTAAAATCTCTCAGCATAACAGGAACTTGGGAAATAAGGAGCTTTGCTTATAACAAGGCATTCAATCTATGACAGTCTTAGGGATGTGAAGAAGAGCTGATGGTGAGCCAAAGCCACACTCTGGTTGGAACAGTTTGGGTTTCAGGGCGAGGAAGAGGAACCTACTTAGACTTTCTGTCAACGTGGTGTGTTGACCCATAAAGTTCACACTGGGACTCTGGCCAAGCACTGCACATCCCACTGCTGAAACAGCCCAGTTGGCTGGGAACTACTGTTGTTAACTGTGTGTTATCATGCTGAACTTTTAAAGATAATCTGGGTTTTGCTTGTTTTCTCTGGGAAAAATCCAATCCTATTTTCTGAGTTCTCTTCCACCTTGCTCCCATCTAAAGTAGGGGGTGATGAGAGTGAATGCAGAACTGTTTGAATTCTAAACTGCTTGCAGTGCTGTGAGAAGGATTTGCTTACTGCTAGTCTGAGCTGAAGAGTAATAGATAGTAAAACCAGTAATTGGAGAGAAAAGAGCATATGTGGCTCGTGGGATTCAGGAACCTCCCAGGCGTGTTTGTCTCGTCTGGCAGATGATTATCCCTATTCTGCCTCCTCTCATTTGTGGAAGATGACAAGAATATGGCAGTTAGCTTAAAATTGAGCCTATGGGATAGTCCTTAGACCTAAAAGAAAGCCTGATTTGTTCCAGCATTTGAAACTTCTTTCTCTGTGTGGGCACAGGGAACTCCTGCCAGTGTAAGGCAAGTACTTCAGTCTTGTGGAGAATGAATTGGTTTGTCTCCTGACCTCCTGTGGACTGTTCTTTATTTCACAGGGGTTAAGCACCAAGCACAGATCCAGGCACTGCAAAGGCTGACTGGGCCAGTGGCTGCCAGACACTTTGAAGAGCTTTGGGCCTTTTCAGAGCCCAGCTGATGGAGTTTGATGGAAAGGAGATCTGCAAGGCCCTGCCCTGCCCGACAGGTACTGGAGGAGGCAGACCCCATGTGAGATCTCATGGATAGATGGGCTCTTATCATGGCTTGTGTAGTCATAAACAGAATAACTACCCCCAGCCCATGCCAGTAATCCACATCCAGCTCAAGTATGTGGTTTCTTCACCCCTGGCCTGAATGCTGCTGTGTGGATATGGGCTGTGTCACTGAGCTGTTACACAGCCCTCCAGAGGGCTGAGGAACTGACCCAAAATACTCATGTTCAGCTGCAAGACTCAGTGAAGTGCTTATCATTTTGTCTGCATTAGAAGTGACTTCTCTTTCCTGATATAGTGAAAAAACATGTGAAAATCAATAATCTAATCACCTTGGAGGGGAAAACTGGCATCCAGGCTGAAATGTGGAGAAAGGGTCTGCCTGAGATGGGTGTGGGAGGCTGTGCAAGCCAGGGCAGAGAACAACTGGGATCCTCTGCTTACACAGGGGCTCTGTTTATAAGACATGAGACAGTTCTGTATCTTGGCTGGCCTATAAAACTCCTAATGTGGGTCCTTTCTCAGTGATGCCAAGTTTTATGAGATGATGGTGATGGATGTGTGTGTCAAAGGCAGCCTAGGACAGAGCTGTCCTCCAAACCTCTTCCTTCTGCTTTTCTGTACCCAGGGGTGGTGCTGGGGGTGGCCCAGCACAGCAAGAGTTCCTCTGGCCCAGGTGACAGGAATCCCTGTCAGGGATTCCAGAAAGGGCCACAGCCTGACAGCTGTGAGCTCTAGTGATGGGAATTTAAAGAGACCAATTTCACATGTTTAGTCTTGAGTGTGTCTCATCCTGAAGGGAAAGGGATGCCTGGGCTGGTGAGGATGTGTTTGTTTAACCAGAACTTGTCCTCGTAGTGGTTCAGATAATCCCTTCCCAACTCCTGTGGTTACTGCTGCTATTCTCCCTTCAGGGAGGGTTGTCTCCTGTCCCTCTGAGGTGGAGATGAAACTTTGTGTGGTTGCTGATTATTTAGGGCCTCGGGACACTCCATCACTCCTTACAGATGCAGATAATGCTGTCAGTGTCTATATCTGAATAGACTGATGTACCACATTGCACATAGAGACATAATGGGACCTGATGAACTCTCTGAATCTTCTCTGCTTGTCTGGGCAGGGGTGGGGTGACTCACCCAGCCATGGTCCCTGAGGTTCAGCAATCCTCTGACCACGTCCATGTGCAGACCTGGACAAAGTCTCCGAAGTGACTCATCGCCTGGAAGAGGAGGTGGCTGAGCCTGGTACTCATCCCACCTTCTGGAGAAGATGAGTTGGGCCCATGGGACTTGTTCCTCTGGCCACAGAGCAGTTGTGAGTGGTTTGGTTTGAGCGTGGCAGCCACAGCCAGGTGTGAGCATCCACCACGTGTGCTCCAGGTGCATACCAGCCCTGGTGGCACCACTGAGCTCTCTGCAGAGGGTGCAGCCACTGCTGCTGCAGCACAGGCTGGCAGGGAGGGCTCACCCAGCCACAGTATGGCCTTGCCCATTTCTGCATTGATTTCTTCCACTTCAGTCTTGAGTGAGTGCAGACAAATGAAATGTTTCTGACTCAGTGAGGTGTGTGAGTCTGTGAGCCCTAACATGATGTGTGGCCTCAGGCTGTCACGTCCTTACAACTGTTAATTTATTCATGCTCTCAGCTCTCACTTTTCTCCCACAAAACACACGTGTGGGGGCAATACTACAAAACATGCCACCCACCCCTGCCAGCAGGAGGCAGGGGGTTGCTGGGGAATATCACCCTGCCCATACAGAGACAAGTCTGGCTCTTGCAGGTGTCCTCTTTTCCCTTGCAGAGGTTTCATCTGCTTCCAGCATGGCTTTCCCTGTCTCCTCTAGCAGCTGGGAACACGTGCTCTTGTGCTGGATGTTCTGGCTGCAATTGGGTTCCACCCCCTCTGCAGCTCAGCCTTTCCTGGTGGTTGCTCCAGCTCAGCATTAGGAGGAGGGAGCTGTTTCAAATTAGCAGACAGAGTCTGAGATCATCGAGCTCTTATTCATGTAGTTTTACCCTTGGCAAAATAAATGATGGAAAGCTCTTACCAAGCCCATTGGCCCAGTTGAGGCTCTGCTCACTGACCAACCTCCCCCATGGACACCCCGCAGAAGAGCCAGCTGGGCACAGCAGCCTGGTCTGTTACACTCCTGGACACGGTCACTGAGTGGAAATGTCCTCCTGTGTAACTTTCAGGCAAGAAAAGGTTTGTCCTCCTGTGTCACATTCAAGCAAGAAAGGGTTTGTCCATCACACAGATCATAAAGAAACAATTTCTATATTAATGTGTTGCCTAGAAATTCAGTTTGCTCCGTGACTCAGGTTTGTACCTGAGTAAGACTCCACCATGTGACTTGTTACACGCTCCCAGCTTTGAATCTTCCCTCCTGCAAGAGCCCCTCTGCCTGTGGCAGAAAAGCACCTTGAGTCAGAAGCTTTGCACAGGCTGCATTGCTGCGGTTTTCATCTCTGTGTTTGCTCTGAGTAAATGATATCTTGGATTTTCAAGACAACCAGCGTGGGTTTATTCACAGGAAAGAGGAAATGGCGGGCTGGAGTTGGTTTTGAAGCCGTGCACAGGAAACCTCTGTACAACTCTGGGTGCATGTCAGGGTGCAGGGGAGCAGCGAGTGCCGCGGGCTGGGCTGGCTGAGCACAGACACCTCTCACAGCAGTGAGTGGTGAGAGGGGCTCTGAGCTGCTGAGCACTCCCCAGAACCCTCAGCAGCACCCTCAGGAGCAGAGTCAGTGCCAGTGGGAGCTTTTCCATGAGCTCAGAGTAATATTCACATCTCCCAGTGGCCCCAGACAGCTGAAGCAAACAAAAGCATTGAGGAGAATCAGCCCAGTGAGTACCAGACCTGTTCCTGCAATAACTTTGTAAGGAGAAGAGCTCAGCACATCCTCTCCCAACTCTCCTTGCCCTGTTTCCTCTGCCCACCTCGATGGCTGCTGCTGGTGCTGGTCATGTTTGTGTCTTGGGCTCTGAGCCACTAGAGTTGATCTTTCTGGCAATTCATGAGCCTTTTGCAAAGGCAGGAGGAGGAAAAGCATTTAATTATCTCAATGATTCTGTGAATAACACCAGACTGTGGGAAATCTGGGGGCCAACAGTGGCACGTCCCTTCTGGGTTGGAATGCAGAATGGTAGACCTGCAAGACACAATGTGGGCAAAGAGAAATGGGGTCAGGGTGTTTGCATGCCCAACTCACCCAAAATACACAGCCAGGCTGCTCAAGCAGGGAGCTGCTGGCCTTGGGAGTGCACCAGCAATCAGACCCTGCTTGGCTCTCACCTGATGCTCCCTGAACTGCTGGGACAACCCCACACTGATGCCTTCAACAGTGGGATTTCTTTTGGTGGTAAACCCCTTTTTGTCCTATTTACTCCTTATCTTGTGAACTCACCAAACCAATGAGCAGACCCCAGATTTGCTCAGGTGCTTGCATGGTGAAGCCTTGGCTTTGTTGGTCGACAAAAGAATAGGAAAGCTCTTAGGAGGAAGTGATTTAATGACAAAATGCCATTTTTAACTCATGTCTGGGAAACCACAAACTTGAAGCTTCAAAGGGATCAGCAGCTCCTCACTAACCCTCACATGATCAGTGCCTCTTTTGACACTTGGCATTCACGTCTGCCAAGGTGCTGCTCTGACTGTGGTTGCACTTTCATGTCTTTCAGAAACAGCAGCTCCAAGTTCAGGAAATCAGAGGCATTTCTTGTACCCAGCTGGGAGGTTGGATTTTACAGCCCCAAATCTGGAGTAGGATTGGTGTTCTCAGGCTCTGCTGGATATTTTACCCCAAGGTTTGGCTTCACCTTCCAGCACTGCCCTGCTCTTGCATTCCTGGTGGGATGCTGCCAGGTGGGGTTTGCCTCACCCAGTGCCTCCTCAGGGACAGAGGAGGGATGCAGACACTGATGAGCTGTAGGGAACAGCCAAAAGCTTGGAAAACACCCTTCCCTCAATTAGATCAGAAAAGGCACCACCAGGATGGGATGAACAAATGCATAATAGTCCACCTAGTAATGAATAAACTCTTTCCTACCTTTTCATGGCTATTCAGTGGCACCCATCTGGTGGTTTTTACTGAAACAGCACAAAATTAATTGCAAGAGCTGAAAACAGAAAAAACAGGCCAGAGAGATTTTGTTTCTAAGAAACCACCACCAGGCACTAAATATTCTCTAAGAAAGAGCCAAGTACAACTCTGGGGATCAAGATACAGATAAAGGCAATTGCATCTCCCAGCCCATCAGTTCCGAGTGGGACAACTCAGCTCTTCTGAGTGTCAAGACCCAGGTGTGGGGCCAGTTGTGCAGCTGAGGGGACTGTGGGCTTGGACCACACCTGTGACCCAGCACCAAGCCCAGCAGGGCTGAGCAGCTGCACCCAAAGGCTCTGAAGGACTTGGGGGCTCAGTCCTGTGGACATGCCCAGAGTTATCCCAGCAGCATTTTGCTAATCCCACTTTTCTTCTAAATACTTGTCAGGTCCAGCCCCTCACGTGTCCTAGACACAGAGATGGCCAAGAAATCCCTTTCTCAAGGAAAGGATTTACCCAGACACACTTGTGTTGTCAGGAAAACTTCCTGAGCTGTTAATGCTTGACAGCCCCTGTTAGTTGGACACTTGAGTTTGCAATTTGGGTTTAATCCTATGGGAAATATTAATTTGAGAAATTCTGCCAAGACAGCACAGTCAAACACTTCCTCTTTGCCCAGGCTTGGCCCAAGCCATCTCTGGAGCCCCCCTCGTGTGTAGAGTGTCCCCTGCTCAGGGTCCTTTCTAAGTGCCACTGGGCTGTGCTCAGGCTGCCACGTTGCCACCAGCGTGGCCTGAGAGCTGGGCAGGGAACAGGGGGCTGATCCCATCCAGCTGGGCCAGCTGCTGGCCAGAGAGACTGGGGAGTGTGAGAAGGAACACTTGGAGCTTGGGAGGGAGGAATTAATGGAATTGTTCAGCTGGAAGGACCTGTAGAAATCATCGGGTCCAACTGCATGGCCACTCCAGGGCTGAATTGTTTCCTGGAAGCCAGCGTGGCTTTGTTTAAAGTACTTTCATCAAAACAAAACAGAATAAACAAACAAAAAAAAATACACCAAAAAACCACCACAACCCCCTCAAAACCAAACCAAACAACTTTAAAATATGCCAAGTATTATTAAAAACAAATTCCTTGTTACTATAATGCTAAGTTCTCTCTTGTGAGTGATGCTCATCCCTTGAGTGCCTTGGAGGAGCCTGAGCAGTGCTTGGCAGCAGGAGCAGTGGCCAGGACATCTTGGTGGCCCCAAACCATGTCCAGGGGAAAGGACAAAGTGACTGGTGTGAACTGCACAACTGATAAAGTTGTATTTCCACAGAACAAGCTGAAGTACCAAATAGTTGGGCTCAGTCTACACAGTAAGTTGATGCAATATCCCTGGGAGAGGGGCAGGTATGTCCAGGGCAAAGGGACAGAGGATGGAGAAGGAGCTTTCCAAGAAGCTGGCAAAGGAAGCTCTGATTTTCTCCAAGGGTTTGGTCCTGTCATTTCCCAGTCCTGCTGTTTGCTACAGACCAGCAGCTGTATTTCTAAGCTGGGCCAGGGTTTACATGTAGAAAATGGTACTAATATTCCATCAAAATCTGGTGGAAATTAAAATGGAATTTTATCATCAGGAGTTACTCTTCTGTTAACATGAAAGAAATCTGTGCCAGGTGTGAAACAGCACTTGTAGAAACTTCTGGGAACCAGCCTCAGTGTTTGCTGGAGTTGTGTGTGATGGTGGTGGTGTTTTAATGGGGGGCAGCTGTGCAGCTTCAGCAAGTGCCAATCAGGGGCAAAGCTTTTCCCCTGGCATGGATGAGCTCCAGCTGTGTGACCACTTGGCATGAGTTCAAATTGATCAACCAGAGCTTGAAGTGCCTTGCAAATAAAGAGTGCTGGCTGTGGGGTTAATGGTTAGAGCTCAGAGTTGTATCTTACTGCCTCTTCTCTCAAATAAAGAGATGCTGCTCTAACTGGAAAGCCACAGAAGCAGAAAGGCTGCTGGGTAGGGATGTGTTCTCTAGAACTGAGAGGCTCAGTGAGTAACAACTGGATAAAGGATGTTTCTGATGATTGATTTGAACCCTGATAACATTGCAAAATGAGAAGTGCATTTGAGCTTCTGGAAATGGGGTTACACTTTCTGCTGGATTGTCAGCCTGCAAACCAGACCTGAGCCTGCCCACCTGAGCCTGCCCTGTGTTTGCAGGGGATGGGAACCAGCTGGGCCCTGCATGACGCTGGGGGAGGCAGGACCCATCCTTGGGGTGCAGAGTCCCTCATCCAGGGGTATCCATCTCCAACCTTCCTTCATCTCAAGACCTGAAGTAAGCCCATTTGAATTTCACTTTGTGCTTTTGGGGAGTGAATTCTGGAGGGAGCAGGAAGCAGGGAGGGGGGCAGAGATGACCATGGCCTGTGCTCAGCCCCCACTGAGTCAACCACAGCCTTATCTCACCCCTCCATCTCAGGGAGGGAGGGAGGTCTCTCTCGGTCTATCACACCTCTCTCTGTTTTGCTTTCTAGCTTCCTCTATAACTTCTCTAAAGCTAAAATACTTTTAAAACCTCTCCCATCATAGGCAGCCAATGATCACAGGTGACAGTTCTGTGTAGCATCTTGGCAAGAAGAAAGAAGCAGTAAGGTAAGCTCGTTCCCCTGGTGTACTTTGGAAATCACCAGATGCATTCAGTGTCCTTCTGGCCACCAGGAAAACTGTTTGTACCTCTGGCTCCAGCTGTTGTATTTTTTCCACAATACATTTGAAATATGCAGTTTTGGGGAAGGGATATTTAAGTTCAGGAAGAGCAACCGTTATAGTGATAGGTCTGAATTTGCCAGCAGGTTCTGGAGTGGCTGTGGCTTTTCAGGGATCATGGGTGTGGATTTATGGAGAGTGGCTGCAAGTGGGCTGTGTCCCAAGGAGTGGGTCTGTGCTGGCTCAGCAGGGAGGTGGAGGGGCTGTGCCTCCTGCTTGTCTCTCTCCAGTCAGAGAGAACAGGGGTGATGCTGTCCCTGATAGGGGTGGGAGGCAGCGACGGGGCTTTCCCATTCCTTCTGTTGATTCATCTGCTCATGGGAGGTGGTTAAAGCACACTCAGACCCCTACAGAGTTCTGTCCTGGGCCCAAACCTTAGACCCTGCCATGAGGACAGAGTAGGAATGTTTAATTGCAAGTAATAAAAATTAAAAGCCGTTGCATTGAAGTGTAGCACAGACAAAATGTGCTCTGAGACACGCGAGCCCCGGTGCTTATGGAAGTTATTAGAGCTCAGATTGTGCTGCTGCCAAGAACATCAGATTCAGATTCCTTTTTTTTCCATTGCCTTTGAGAATACTCAGAGCATTGCACTTTAAAAGCTTCAGAGTCTGGATGAAGATTCAAATAACTTTGGAAATTGGATATAGAGAATTAGAGTTGGTTCAGGATTGTTTCTGACCAGACTTAGGTTGGGTTTCTGTAGGTCTTACATCTTTGGAAAAGAAATTCTTTTATACTTTTTACATAATGTTACTGTCTATGATAACCAGACTTACAGTCTAGAGATTACTGATGCATTGTTAACTCAAATGAATGATTTAATAATTGCCATTTCTTTCACTGACTTTTTTAATATTTTTAAAAATTATTTTCCATTCTGTCCTGTAATTAGGGCTATTATTATTAGAGAAGGTTATGGTTGGTTTCAATAGGAGTGGATTCTCTGCCCGCTACAGCTCACAGCATTTGTGACTCAAGGATGTGGCTAACAGCTCTTTGTGTCTCCATACACAACAAAAGAGAGTTTAAAATAGTTCAGCTATGACAGACAGACACTGTAGCCTCAGTGCCTGTTGTATTTCTCCACTCTGATAAAGTCATGGGAAGAATTTACATGCTGGAGGTCTCTGACCGTGTTTCCTTTGGGTCAAATCCTGTGTATGAGACTTGTGTGAGTCTTCTCTCTGATATAACTGAGAGCAGGAGGGCTCTGACAAGCAGCTTCAGTTGCTGGATGGTGTCAGGAGTCATCCTAAGTGATGTCTCTTCTGGTTTCTGTAGAAGTACTGGCATTAAGTACAACCTCCATCAGAGGATTTTTAAGTTTTGCCCAGCTTTGGTTGTTTTATCACAATCCATATGCCAATATCTTAAAAGACACAAGGGCACTGGGGTAGTATTTGGTTTTTTTGTTTGTAAGGTTCATTTGGTTGTTTCACCCTATAGAACTATGAGAAATAACTGGGCATGGCTTTGACCTTGAAGACTTTGTGTGAAAGGGAATTGTGTGTGTGTGAAACAAGTATGGAAAATGCTGTAAATGCAAAGTAAATGCCTTCACAAAGTTGGTGAGGAAAATGCTGCTTCCTACTCAATTGGAAAGGTCAAAATTTAATTCTAAACTGATTTCCTTTTCTGCATTTCCTTGATGCAAGGGCTGAAGGTAGATGTATGGAAAAGGAACATCTGTACAGAGGGAATGACCTGGACTTCAGAGTGGCTGTAGGAGGAGTGCAAGTAGGTGTTTGGGGGGTTTTCCCCCTCATTATGAACTTAAAAAATCAGATATGAGTCATGCTGGGGGTGCTACAGGACTTTCTCATCAAGTCATTGGGATACTAAGCCCAAATGTCATGGTCAGGATAGTGAAAGCTAAACTGAATTGCATTAAAGTGAAGCCTTGGAGGAGCTGCTGGAAACCCAACTGTGCCTCAGCCAACCTGACCACAGGTGGTGACAAAAAGATGTTCTCTAACAAGAACTCCTTAAAACAATGGACTCCTGCAGAATAAATGTCCTTCTGATGATAACACGACTCCTCTGCTGCCCATCCCAGTTCAAACACTGACTGGAGTAGCATCTCTGACCCTGTGAGATTCTGCAAAGTCCTTGCAGGGCTGTTTGAACAGGGCCAGGGCCAGTAAATGGTGCTGTTTGATCTCTCCTTTCCCACAGGGCTGGGCAGGAGCACTTTGTTCATCTCTAGGGTTTGTGAAACTAAACAAAGTGCACTTCAATTTCTCTCTTTTTTTTTTTTTGAACTGAGTTTTCCTCTGAAATGGGTGGGGCAGGGAGGTGCATCCCCTCAAAGAAAACCCTGGCACTGAGATCACAGATACACAACATCAAACAGTGACATCAAGAATGAAAACCATTGGAAGATACACAGTTTAAAAGTGGTTTGTTTAAGCTCAGTGTGTTTCAAAGTCCTCTGGAAGATAAGGTGGGGCTGAGTATATGAGCAAATTCAGGTATTACTCAGCAGCTGCTCTGAGTGGAAGGACAGTAGTTGGGTGCATTTACTGGATGTGCTGTGAATAATTCCAGGCCAGCAATTCAGCAGGTTTGGTTCTTTGTGTAGGTCCCATCCTTTCATGCACCCCCATGGAAACTCATCCTTCACCTGGCTGTGGAAACACAGCCCTGCAGGGCTCTGCTGCAATTCAGATCATGCCAGCTGGGACTTCAGTTGTTTTCATAGGCTTTGAGCTTTGCCCATTTGTCATTTCATTTCACTTTTCAAAGATCACGGCAATGTGAGGGTTTCCAAAGTGCTTATCTTGCTTAGGATGCAGAAAAATGCAGACAGCTACACCCAGACCTCTGCCACTGCCTCCACTGCTGCTTTTGCCTGGAGATGCCTGTTGGTTCAGGGCCTGCTGAGCATGACAAAAAACTCCTTATGTTTGGACTGAAGCATGAAAATATGCCAGAATTCTTTCTCCATGTGACTTATAAATGTTGTATCTCTTTCTTCCTCTTACCGCCATTTTATCAGCTGCAAAAATTGGTTCTGATGTTTCACTCTAGACTGGATTTTGATTAGTGATCAAATGATGATGGGGAAATGGTGCAAACCTTCTGGCTTGTGTGTCTCTATGAATTATGTCTGGTTTACATGTGTGATAAGTTGTATTTCCATGACAAGTCATTTCCATGATTGTCAGTGGCTTCAACACCAATCCTTGTCCAAAACTCACTGACCTGGGGTAGGCTGTGAGTAAAGTGTGGTGAAGTGTTTTAGCAGCAGCAAAGGTTTAAGCACCAAGATAAGACTCATCTTGCAGAGATATCTGCAATATTTCAGAGTTAAAAGAGGAACTGACAAGTCCATCGTGTTCCATCACCCAGTTCAAAGTCATGTCTCAGCCTTTTGCTGGGCTTAGAAAAACTAGAGATTCTTAACTGATATCAGCCAGATTGTGATACAGCTGGATTCTGATACATGCCAATCATCTTTTGACTCAATTTTATGGCAAATTTTAGTTCTGTCTGTATTTAGAGCAGTCTGGGTTCCCCCATCCACTCTAAGTCGTGTGGGCAAAACCCCTGAAGTCTGTGGTGCCTGGGAATGCTGTGATACCCCTGGGGATACAGTGGTACCCCTGGGTTGCTGCTGCCTGCACACCTGGAAACAGCATCAGCAACCCTTGGGAGACCCTCACCCGTGACCTCTTCCATCTGTTACACTGGTGGTGCTGGTGCAGACTGGGAGTACTGGTAAACCTGTGACCAGAATTGCCCTTAATCACTGCATTTGAAAAAAAACTTCCCTTTCAAATCTCAGCCTGAAGCTTTCACAAAAATAAAAAATATATACGAGAAAAACAGCAACTGACACCCAGTAGTGATTCACACAGAGATACAAGTTTTGTGCAAGGAATATTATGCCCTGTGTCTTTTTTAGAGCACATGATTCAGCACTGGTTTGGATCCAGGCAAAACCTGTATAAATGCTGAAAAACGTGTGAAAAAGGTAAAGCCAAAGCTATGCAATACAATGGGAGAGGACACAGAGTTTCAAGGTTTATTTGGTCAGGTTCATGTTAAAGCCCATTGTAAAGCACTAGAAACTAAAAGCAAGGACTGAGTGCTGGGGGTTGAAGCAGGGGGTGGGAATGGTGGGTGTCGGGGCTCTTCCATCCCCTGGGATTGTGCTGGAGCTCCCTGTCTGTGGCTCAGGGTTGGGGGTTCTGTCCCTTTGTGCAAAGCCCCCCCAGACATCCAGCCTTGCTACGAATTTCTGGTGACATAACACTTCAGACGTGATGAAAGCATGAAATAAGTGACAATACTTGGCCATGCTTGTTACACAAAGCTTTAATCGCTGTCTACAGTTTAAATTTGCCTGCTTGCATTAGCCAGCAAAGATTAGCATTAATTGGCATCAGAATATTTGCATTAATTAGCAAAGACACTGCCTTGTAACAGCCATATCTCCCCACCCAGCCCCACCTTCCTGGGCAGCTCTTCCCTAGCCCAAGCCTTGCTGGGATTTCCAGGAATTTTCACCGCAGTTGCATTTGCCACCCAGGTACAAACCCGGCTGGCTCCTCCCGGCACTGCCGCAGTCCAGCTTCTGGTTGACCCATCTCAAGAATTCTTTCAAACTCTCTTTAAATCGTGAGAACCTTCTTTTTGCCTTCTCTAAGCATTTTTGGTCTTTGGATGGAGATTTCTGTGAGAGAAGAGCAGATACTGATGTATGAGATAGAGAGGAATCCTGCCCAAACCAATCTTCTGTCCCCTTAATTTCTCTCTTTGTCTCTTCTGGATTCAAAAGGCAGATTTCTCTGTAGTATTCCTGGTCTGTGTGTTTTCTGCTATTAATTGTTCCTGAAGGACAAGCTGTGCAGATCATTATTAATTGCAGCTAATAATTAGTATTCATTACTGCAGGTCTACATGAACTATATCAATATGGTCTTCATAAGACCGAATTTGTGCATATCCTCCCTTGGGGCTGCAGCTGGTTAAAAATTAAAAATAAGCAATAATTTCTTTACTAAAAAATTTAAATGGTAGATCCCTGTTGTTAAAACCTCTGGATAAATTGATAATTACAAGAAAATATTGGACATTCAAATCAAAGGTAGAAGTTTACCTTCAAAATGTAGCAGGTTTTTTCCAGCCTTTTCATCCCTTGCTGCACTTTCTTCACACACTTCCATACAGGAATCTTTTGTAGCTCATGAATAAATATTTCGGTGTTATTATGTGCACAGCTCAGTCTCTAGGAGAAAAGGGGAAAATAAATAGTTCTAGTTTGCAACCAGAAAGCTTTTCTGTCTGAAAAGAACTGCTGGTAAATGATGCCAAGTATACCAGCTGCCATTTTTCTCTGGAAATACCTTCCTCTACGAAGTCATGTTGTAAGGACAGTCTTCATAACTATTATAGATGGAAACTTTGAAATAAAAGTGGTCCAGTTTCTGCCAATGGTGAATGTGACCACCTTGGGAATTTGATTCAGTTCCATGTAAATCAAAGAGTGATTCACTTGGTCTTTGCATTGGAAGTAGGACACTTAGAGAAAGCTACTTTAACCATTTTCTTTCTATTGCCAGTCATTTGGAGACCAGGCTTTGCAATCACAACAGAAACCTCTCTGGAAAAGCATTGAAAAGAACAGATAAAAACTGAGGTAAAATACTGTTTGTCTTTGGTAGCAGTTTGAATGGTTATGAGCCATATTCTCATAATCACTTAAAAATATGATATTGCATTGGTATTTTGGGTCAGCAATTACATCTACAGCAATTACAGGCTGCCTTTAATTGTCCTTGTACTTGCTGTGACAGGTTGTGCTCCAAGTTCCCTTTGGAGACTCTGACTGACAATAATAGAATGGCAAACAATGGGGTCTTACCTGTATGTGGAGTGGTGTGAAGTACTTCTCCTGGAAACAACAGAAATCCATTAGTCACAAATTAGAAATCATCTCAAAAAGTCAATCAGGTGTGAGGGAAGTGGAAAACTATTTACATAGATGGTCTCATTTTCAGCCTCAAGCAAACAAAGCATTTCATCAATTAGGGTGTATTTGGCCTCGTTCTGCAGATGAGGCACTTCCTTCAGAGGAAGAAAGTAGCTGGACACCCCAGAGCTCAGTAGCAGGAAGAACAAGTGAGAATGCATTTTAAAAGTGTTAATTTGGGAGCTTGACCCCTGTAACAGGCTTTGAATTCAAGCTCATCTCTCTTGGCGGGTACTAACCTGGCTTATATAGAAAAGCTGAGCAAGTGCAGGATGCGATTACCATCTTATCTCATTCATAAATCATTGAACTAGGAAAGCAACAACAACCTCATAAGTTGAATTAGCAGCATATCTGACTTGAGAAACTTTTCTGATTAAAGTTCTGGTGAACTTTCTAAAGCTGTAACTTCAGAGCAAAGCTTTGATGCCAAAGCCTCATGGGAGGGCACGGATGGGGCGTGAGAGAGTGGAAAAGGAGAACATTTTAATCATAAAATTGTAGAATCACAGACTGGTTTGGGTTGGAAGGAACCTTAAAGCTCATCTTGTTCCGACCCCCTGCCATGGACAGGGACACCTTCCACCAGCCCAGGTTGCTCAGAGCCCCATTCAACTTTGGACACTTCCAGGAATGGGGCAGTCACAGCTTCTCTGGGCAACCTGTGCCAGGGCCTGCCCACCCTCCCAGCCAAGAATTTCTTCCTAGCTCCTAATTTAACCCTACTCTCTGTGAGTTTGAAGCCATTGCCTATTGTCCTATCAGGTAAAACATCTGAGGAAACTTGAAGCAAGGCAGCCGAGATAAGAGCACATCTTATATTGCTGTAAATTTTTGCAGTTTAAAGATGTCAGCATGTCTGGAGGTGATGTCAGCATGTCTGAAGGTGATGTCAGCATGTCTGGAGGTGATGTCAGCATGTCTGGAGGTGATGTCAGCTGAGGATGGAGCCCACAGGACCCAACCACCCATCCCTGTGCACCTGCAGCCTGATGGGGGTGGGCACAAACATGTATGGCAGTGTTGCAAAACTGTGCTTTTCTTTACAAATATCTTTGACCTGAAAAGAAACAAAAGGCTGTTTGTTCATCGTAATTAGTAAGTGTGAGAGCTGACTCTTACCCTGGTATAATTAATTTGTACGACAGTGCTGTGCAAATGTGTGATCCCCGTTGGCAACTGCAGCTTCTCCTTCTTGGGGTGGAGGGAATGTTTGCTCCTCCATTAATGGTACCTGGGCCCTTATGGGACACTTCACAGAGGTAGTGAGGCAATTTTACACGGGGACAGCTTGGTACATGAGAAGGGCTGCAAGGACAGGGGCATGTTGTGTGGTGGTGTGTCAGGAGTGCTTTGGAGTGGCACCCCGGCATCCCCCGGGAGGGGAGCCAGGTGGCACCCCGGCATGCCCCGGGAGGGGAGCCAGGTGTCCCCCCGGCATCCCCCGGGAGGGGAGCCAGGTGTCCCCCCGGCATCCCCCGGGAGGGGAGCCAGGTGTCCCCCCGGCATCCCCCGGGAGGGGAGCCAGGTGTCCCCCCGGCATCCCCCGGGAGGGGAGCCAGGTGGGATCTCAGCATCCCACAGGAGGGGAGCCAAGGCTTCCCCAACTTTCAGAGCACTGTGGCTCTCCCAGCAAAATCAGCTCAGAGCAGAATAAACACACAAGTTCTCTCCCTTGCAGAGAACTCTCCGTTCAAAAGGGCGATTGCCAGAGCAGTTGCAGAGCCAGGACTATGCTAATGTGAAGGTAATGCACCTCTAAAGAAAAAAAGGCTAATTTGTTCCGTGCTAGGTGGCAATTAATATTTCAGTTAATGAAGTGTCATCAAGGGAGTTCTCAGAGAGAAGGTATTTCTGGCCACCAAGAAAAGGGAAATCACTAATCACCAGCCTCGGTGCCAACCATGGCTGGCAGTGCTGGGGGAGGTTTCATAACCTGCCCTGGGACCCCTGGGCTGCCTCCCCTGGCCCTGTGCTCAGAACAGCCCTGGCTCCAGCAGAGAGCTGGGAGGAAGTCCCTGTACAGTGCCAGAAGAAACATGCTTGGCAAGTGCTGTTTGGGAAGGGTGAGGGAAGGGTCAGACTCTCAGCTGGATCATGCCAGGACTGAGCTTTGCCAATACCCCCATCGAAGGGGGTCTGCTGCTCTGAGGGTCTCACCCTAAATATTTCCAGTATGGCCCAGTTCCTATTCTAAATCTGTATTTGATTTTTAGATATGGTATTTCGTAGAAAAGGTCTGATGAAGGGCAGAAGTGGCAGATGGGTTTTTCCAGGTTTGATGAGGGAAATTCTGTGTTGAGTCAGGGATATATTTCCCTCTACATAGTCTTCTAAATAATAATAATATAAATATTTGAGACTGGATGATGTTCTAAGTTCTTTGTCTGCATATGTTTTGGGTTGTCCCTACTTTAAAATACAAGTCTGTATGTTAACCATGGCCACTTTATTCACTGTTCATTTACTTGCTTTGCATATTAAAGAGGTTATTTATATTTTCTATACTACGTGAAAGGTTCTTGTAGCTCTTTCCAGCCCTCCTTTGGTTCTGCCCTCTGAGGAGAAGCCTGAATCATTCTCTCAAAGGGCAAAATTTTACTATGAAGCTGCTCTTGGTCCCTTGGTGTCCAAGCCCCCTCATTTCCCAACCAGGCTGTTAGGAGACCAAATAGCTTTAGGCTTTTGCAAGGTCTTTTCAACTGCCAATCTGAGGTAGATTGGATTACAATGAGTCACCGAGATCACAGATTACATGTACTGAACTAGTACACTGAAAGATGCACAACAGAAGGAAAAAACTAGCAAAGATATCTCTGTACTTTCTCCTGTGCAGATTTCAATACCTCTTAACACAAAGAAGCCCATTCTGCTCCCCATCCCTGGAGGTGGGAAAGATGAGGGAAGGACAGTGTCCTTTACCTTCTTCCACTTCTCTCTGGATCATTTGCCCCATAGAAAGCTGCTACCCAGAGGTTCAACCACCATAGAATCATAGAGTCAGCTGGGTTGGAAGAGACCTCTGAGATCATCAAGTCCAGCCCTTGATCCCATCTTACTCTGCAAGGGGATTTAATAACCAAACCCCTGAGCTGCAAAACACCATGTAGGGTCTATGTTCATCCAAGCCATTGGGCAAATTCTGACACCTCCTAAATCCATTTATTGAATCATTTTCACACCAGACACCATTTGGAACAGCGTGGCTCCTTTCAATCCTCTCCCCGCTGGAAAACATACCCTGACTTAATGTCAAGTAGGTTTAAAGCTGCTGGAGAGAAGCAGCGAGATGTTATCGATGGGTGATGCTCAGAGAGAGCAGCTCTCCGTGCACAGGATGCACCCTGGGGTGATGCTGCAGGGCCGGATGTCGGTACCGAGCCCCGGTGTCTGCACTGACTCCTGCTCAGGGCCAGCACTGTCTCACAAACTGTGGGGTATGACAGTTGTTTGACTTTTAACTCTTTCTGCAATGAGAGGAACATTCACTGTACTGTATTAAACCCTTTCAGTCTGTAGGTTTTTGGTAACAAAAAGTTGTTTCATGCCAAAGGTGCTCTAAACAGGACTGCTCATGTTTGTAAGCAGCTGAAGGATTTCCAAGTGAGTTGGCAGAGGCAGTTTGATAAGCTGGGATTAGCAGGCAGCACTCCAAATCCCCCAAAGTGTGAACATCCTGGGCATTAAAGCCTGGGAGCTGTACCCAAGGGGTGCCTTGTCAGTGGGTTAACAGGGCGCTGCGGGGGAACCTGAGAACCCAACCCTTTTTCAGGCTTGTTCGGAAAACAGCTGATCTGAGATCTTCCTTCACCTTTCTGTGACACTTCGGAGCTCTTTGATGTGATATTGAGAAATGATGATTAAAAGCCGGAGCGAATAAGCCGCAGGCAGCCCTCGCTCCTTTCCCCCCCGCCGCCTCCGGGTGCTGCAGGACGTGCCGCGGGCTGGGGCTGCCACCTACAGAGCAGTGACAGGCATGTCTTGGTCCCGTTCCTGGAGAAGAGGCACTTGCTCAACCTCAGCACATCCCGAGTGCGTGCAGTATCGGGAACAAGGTGGGGCTGCCCGCTCTGGGGCTCAGCCAAGCCCACGAGGTAAAAAAGTTGGCTGAGGAAGATGACTTGGATAGTAGAGATAGTGATTTTATTTGAATTTGAGCAAACAATTAGGAAGGCAGTGTCTGGGAGTAGCTGTGTCTGCTGTTCCCCAGGGATGGTGGTGGCTCAGTCTGTGCTCAGAGAACCATCATCACAGGGTCACAGAACCACAGACTGGTTGGGCTGGAAGGGACATTAAAGCCCATTTCCTTCCAACCCCCTGCCATGGGCAGGGACACCTTCCACCAGCCCGGGTTGCCCCAAGCCCTGTCCAACCTGGCCTTGGACATTTCCAGGGTGGGGCAACCAGAGCTTTTCAGAGCAGCCTGGCCACTGTCTCACTGTATTCCAACCTTCCTTCCTCACCATGACGGAGATCCACAGCATCTGCCCACAGTCCTGCCCACTGCTCTGCCTCCCTCTTAGAACACTTGTGCTAAGAAATATAAAACTTTATTTGGAAGGACACTGAGGCTTTTGCTGTGCTTTCCTCTCACATTCCCACGGGGTCATGGCCCTTCCCTCCTTGGAAGTTTGTTACTGTTCCTCTCTTTTGCCCCCAGTTCCAGAGGAGAGACTGGCTTTGGATTCAGCGTGTGGGATTGTGCTCCTGCTCTCCAAAGGGCTTTCAGCCCTTGAGCTGGAGGTCAATACCAACCCTTTCAGACCAGCTTTTCAGCTGGCTGCGTGCCAGTCTTGGGCTGATGGGACTAGAAGGTTCTCTCAGGTCCCTCACAAGGCTTGTCCTAATGGGCATTACAAGCTCCATCCCAAGGCACAGACACACCCAGTGTCACCCTCCTCCTGCCCTCTCACCACTTGCAGGATGAGCTGCTTTGACCTAAACCCACTGAAAGTGTTGAACCTCATTGTTTGGGGGTTTTTTTTTGCACTCTGTGTTTTTGTAGGTATTGTTTAACTTTTTTCTTCCTGACTATTTGGGGCAACAGAGAGAGAATGACTGAACTTATTGTTGGGTTGTGGTTTTTTTCATGTTCATGCAATGACTACTGTGCCTGCCTTCCCCCACACTCAAGAAACTCCTCTTCAGGTGTTGTTAAAAATATTGGCCAGTTTTTCAAACATGTGAGTTGCCTTAATCCCTGCAGATTCCAGCATGGATTTCCCTCCTCCCCAGCCTGCCCTTTCCTGCAGGCAGTGTGGGGTTTGGGGGATCCCACAGGCACACCATGACTTGCACAACCTCTGCACTCTGCTGAACTCTCCATGAATCATGGGCTTTAGGGAAATTCTTTGCAGGTGCCCAGTGATGCCTGCAAAAGTAGGTAGATGTGATGGGCTAGGCTTGGATTGCTTCCTAGAGGTGAAATTCCAGTGGGAGAAGCCCCTGGGAGGGAAAGGTGTGTGTCCAGCAATCCTGATGGTCCCTGAGAGTGCTGCTCCCTCATCCCAGCCCCAAAGAGAAAATTTTGCATTTTTCTGTAAGGGTGAATCTTCCTGAAATTAGAATATCCATTTGGGTGGAAAAGGGGCAATGCTGGAGGAAAATGCCCACTGTGAAGTGAGAGCAAAGAAAGCAACAAAATCCTGATGCATTATTGAAGTGCTACTTTTACTCAGATTTGGAAACACTACTGGTCTTAGGTGGTATCTGGACCTAAGGATGGTGATCCTTTACACAGCCTTGTCAACCACCTTTAGATTGTATAATCAACTTAGAGATTTCTGAATACAATACCCTGCCAACACTGTCCAGACCTCACTGGTAGGAGACATTGGTTGAATCAATCTAAATTGGTTTTTTTAGACAGACTATTTCTTAAATCATCATCAGCATTATGTTTGCATTATAAAGTGTAATCTATATATAATATATTGAAGAATATATTATACAATTTATAATTTTGTATCTAAAACATATCTCATAGATTTATTCTATATAATGCAATATATCTTTATATAAAAATATCTACAACTTTGAGGGATAGATGCCATTAAATAAAAAACACTTAGACTTACATCTTTGTGCAAGAAATTTATTTTGCATAGATTCTGTTAGAGTTTGGATACATTTCATAGAGTTCTGCACACAAATTTCCCACATATTTAACTGTGAAAGATGTCCAAGTCCTGTGCCAGCAGCACAGAGCTTTCAGGAGAACAGTCATGTTAACACAATTTGCACTTCACATTTTTCACATTTTATAATGATTGGCACTGCATTTGTGGCATAGTAACAGTCTCCAATTAAAAACTTAGGCAGAATTGGCAGAATTGCATCCTTTTACAAGGCTGACCCCTGGAAATGCCCTGGCAATGCCTCAGCCTCCCAAGGGGGGTGGCACTGATGGGCTGCCCCATGGGCTGGCCTTGCTCTGGCTCAGAGGGCACTTGGGTGATGCAACCCTGGGGCTCTGTGTGAGGGAAATAGTGAGAGCAGAGCCCAGACTGGATCCCCAGAGCAGCTCTTCACACACCACTACACAGCAGTCTCCTAAAGCAAATAGTTATTGCATTTAGTCATTTTAAAAATAAATAATTTGAGGTTTCTATAAATAAATAGAATAAATAAATAATAATAGAAATCTGAATAAATAACAGCTCCCAGTAGCCTTGATTGAAAGAGGATGTGCTGAGTTCAGGTCTCCTGGAAGGCTGGATGGGTGACTTGAACTTCTTTGAAGCTTACACTATGTCCTTTGGAAGGCCATTGTGACTCAGGAACCTTATGATATACTCCAAATTATCAAAAAATTTATATTCTTTCACTGCATTCCAGTGATGTTCCTTGAGGGCAGCCTGAAAGAAAAGGAGTTAAAAGAATCAGGACATTTGGTTCCTTGACTAGGTTTTTTTTCTTAATTATTAATTTAAAACTATGAAGACTCTGAGGAAGACATTGGGGTAGGAATTCCTGAGGAATGGGTTAGAAGTTGCACCTTGTGCAGCTGTTTCTCAGCAAGGGCAGCCTCAGGCTGGAGCACAGCTCTGGTGCCCACCTGCACTGGGGCATCTCTGCCAGGTGCTGGACCTTCTCTTGGCAAAGAGACACTGGGAAGACTGAGCAGAGCATCAGGGCCATGGCCAAGTGCCAGCTGCTGGCTGGAAGCTGCTCCCATTGCCATGGGACCAGGAGGTCTGGTCAGACACCTGTTTTCAGTGCCACCAGGACAACCCCCAGGATCCTCCATGGTCATCTGATCACCAAAAACTGAGCAGAGAATCAGCCCAACTCACCATCCACCCGGTGCACGACTGTTCATAAGTCTGGATTTTCTGCAGGTTCCCAATGAGCCGTTTCTGCTCCGCGCTCTCTTTGCTGCCTTTTAGGGTGCCAATGAATCCTTGCAGGAGGATGGTTACGTTCCCTCCCACCTCCGACATGTTGTTCTGGAATAACAAAGTTCAGCAATTTTGCCTTTTCTGTGCATTGTTGCTGGCACAGATTCCATCACATTACTCTAAACAAAATGCCTGCTATGAGAAATAATGTTGCACAGTAATGTGAAGCTGAAGTTATATAGTAAATTTGGCACTTCAGAGTAGGAAACCAACTCTGAGGCCACTGCTGAAGGCAGATGTTACCTTTAGAAGCTACGGAGGGAGCTTGTGGAGGTGGAACTGGGCAGGATTGGGCACTATTTGCTTTTTTATTGCCTCCTTAGTGCACTCAGGCAGTGATTCTGAGAAGCATCTCCATTCCCCAGCCCTGCTACCGTGCTTTGCTTCTCCTGAGCTTCCCCAGGAGATGTGCTGCTGATACCATTGCTGGGATTGGTCTCTTAACAACAAAAATTTTGTTCCCAAAAAGGCAGGGAAACAGCCTGTCCCTCGCTTTCCAATGGCAGTGAGGCACCTGCCTCCACCTGACTCTGGAAGATTTTCAGTTCTGGCTATCACCCTTGAAAAGGGACATAAGCAGTGCTGGCTGGGAGCCAGCTGTCCTACACCCTGCACTGGAGCCAGAGCCCCAAGCAGTGGGGTTTTGGGGAGATCTTTGCTTGGTAACTACGGGGGAGGACTCAGACTCGTCCTGGGGAGCAGAGCCTGGCACATCACCTGTCAGCACACACAAACCCAGCACAGTGCTCCCAAAGAGCCCATGGGTGGCTTGGCTGCCATCGGAGACCTGGCTTAAGAGCATAAGAGCTTGCAGCATCCTGAATGGGCTGCAACAGCTGCTTTCCCCATCCCTCTCAAATAGCAACCCTCCACCCCACAAGCACCCAGCACTGCCATGTGAGCCACAAGGGGAACTTACCAGAGGCATCGCTTCGTTGCTGGCCTGAAAGAGATTGATAAAATTCACATTAGCAGGTTCCCCACTAACACAAAAAGTCAGGCACGGGGCACAGAGAAAATGGACCAACCTTAGAGCGGAGGGTCTGCAGGTCGTGCATGGCCTCCCTGAAGAGGCCTATGCCAGGGCAGGCTGTTGGTGGTGGGAGGGCCATGGGGGACACCAGGCACAGCCCTGCACAGGACAGCACAACCCCGAGTAGGCACAGCATCGTGGCAAAGGGGCTGCTCTCCCCAACTTGGGCTGCCCGTGTCAGGCTCCAGGCTGCCTCTTATAGTGCTCTGGTGCAAGGAAATGATTAATGCCTTCCCACTAATCTGCCTAAACTGAAGGCGAGTAGTCACCTGTAGAATGGAAGCTGTTAGTTTCTTATCTGATTGAGGAAACTACATGTTTCTAAAATAAGGGCTCCCCCAGAAAAGTTCAGTGAGAGCTACGTAATTCGGATGTTTGAGCCCATTAAATGCTGAAGCATTTCAGTGAACTGATGTTGTCTAAAGATTGGTGCAAGTTAACCAAATATCTCTCCATGTTTGGCATATTTGATATTGCAATTGCACTAAATAATACCCTGACTTTGCTTAACTATTTCTCTGCCCTTTTTCTGTGTGCTTGTCATTAGAACCCCATGAATTACTCAATGGTACCATACTCAGCCATAAATGACAAATTTGAGAGCCCTCTCAGGACTGTGCAGTGCCAGTGCTGGAAAGAGGGACCAGCCAAGGGCTGCTGGGTCAGCTCAGCATTTTGGGAGGGGGGAGCAGTGCATGCCAGCTGTTCCTTTGCTGTTTTTTAAGGAGCATTTGTCCAGTTCCTGTGCTCTCCTGAGAAGGTTTAAACCATTTGGCTGGTATCTCATTGGACTTCATCTGGGGGAAGTTTGGGTGATGGGGTGCATCCCACTGATGGCAGAATTGCTCCTCAAGCTGTGAGTGGGCTCTGGGGACACCACGGTGGGTGCAGAGCATGCAGAGCCCTCTCCTACCCCCCAGCCCCACAGAGCCTGCTGGGGAGGAGAGTGGGGCTGCCCTGGTCCCTGCTGCACAGCTCCTCTGTGCTCACCCCAAGGAGAATGAACCCCGTGCCAGGATCACACCCGTAGGATGTTGGGTCTTTACTATCCCAAACCTCAGAATGTTTTGTTTGCATGTTTTTGTGCTAATTTAAATTTTGCTGTTTCAATACTGCAGGAGTTTTATTATGTATTTGACATTCTTTAGGTGCATTGGGTTTTCTTGCCCTTAAAGAATCCCAAGTGGTACATAGATCCGTTGACTTCTTTGTGCCCTTCCCCTGAGACAAGGGCAGGTGACCCACACATGCAGGTGCCATTCAAGCCCAGTTGCTGCTTTTCCCACTCTCGTGGCATTTTCCTACTGGTCCCTGAGCTGAAGTCTTACGGAAACACACATAACAACTCCACTGGTTTCCTTGAATGATATTATTTAAATCAGAAGACACTGTCATGTTAGCTACAAACCAAGTCTTGGAGATGCTGCTGGACACCCCTCTCCCCTGAGGAGGTTGTTTGATGAGCGAGGCATCTGCTGTTCCCCACAGCTCAGCCCTTGGGAGCCCTTGCTGGATGAGCTGCCCTGGAGCAGCAACCAGGAGAAGAGCAGACTGTGCTCCCTTGTCTGTGTGCCCCAGATCTGCTGGAATGGGAACTGGGGTGGTTCTCCTGTCTGGCTGGAGCCACACTGATATTCCCAATATTACCCTGTAAACAACAGATTGGTTTTACTCCAGAGCTGAGGTTAACCCACTGTGTGTTACCTTGGTGGAGCAGCATCCACTGGAATGGTGTCTTGTGATTTGCATCAATTTTGGTGGTGGGTAGTACCAGTCTCTGTGGTACACACATGGTCTCCTAGGAAAACCCTGTGATCCTTTAAGGAGTTCAAGGACAGTGTGGAGCCTTCCAGTGACACATCCTGGGAAGCAGAATTGCACTTGAGACTCAGGTGCTCACTCCCGTCTCTGCTGCCTTCCAGGGAATGGGTGGTGCCAGGACTTTGTGCATCCCTGACACTGCTGTGGCTGGGGAGGTCAAGTATGGTTCAAAGGGAAAGAATGGATTCTATGTATTGAATTATAGAACCACAGAATGGATTGGGCTGAAAGGCCCCTTAAAGGTCATTTCATTCCAACTCCCTGCACTGGGCTGGGTTGCTCAGAGCCCATCTAACCTTACCCTGCATGGGTGACTGTGTCTGGGGGTACCAGATATTGCAGCCAGATTCAAATGGCAGGGAGGAATTTCTTCCCTTGGAAGAGGCAGTTTGAGTTAGGGCTGCAGGTAAATGTATCAGTGAGCACTAAGGATTTTGCTTTTACCTTCAAAATCTCTAAAGACACGAGAGTCCCTGCAGAGAGGCCGGAAAGGAAAGGAGTGGGCAGGAAGGACTTTTACTGCTGGAAAAAACAGAATTGTGAAGTTGGGACTCCACCTTTTTCTTTTTATTCTTTTTATAGCCACTAATGACATGCAAATGCATTCTTAGATTGCAGCCAGGGTGGAAAAAAAAAGAAGAGGTGATAAAATCAGAAAGGAAGATGGAACTTGCGGTCACCTTGTGTGCGCACATCGATCACTGGTCTCGCACACTGACTCACTTGCAAATACTCACTCTGAGGTGAAACCACTGTGGCCACCCTGCTCCCCTCCTGGTCAGATCAGCATTTACCTTTTTTCCTGCTCTCTACTGAGGGGATGGATGCTACAGGAATCTGACAGGGACTTTCCAGCCAAGGCTCACGCAGCAAAACCTCTGTCCAACACCACCTCCACCGAAAAATCCGAGGAGAATTAGCGCTGATGAGACGGAAATCACTGGTATGATTTCACCTCTAGGCAGAGCCTTCTGAAACACTGTCATCACACATGGAATGAAATTAATGAACAGAAAATGGCCTGGCCCATTAGGAATTAACAAAGAGCTTAATACAAAATTAACTGAGAAACTGAAAAGATAACAGAAAATTAACTGAAAATTAACAGAAATGTTCATTTTTCTAAGCCTGGAGAGATGGTGGGCTTCAGTTTTATGAGCTGGGCTCTGTAACTAGAGTAGAAATCCTGGTGAGAAGTCTCAGGATAGCAATGGTACAGAGACTGCTCTTTCCCCATGAAGATTTGGAAACCTTCTGGTTCATCACCACCATAAGTGACCATTATATGATCATCACACCTGTAGAACTCCCTGGAGTGGAAGTTCAGGCAGCTGAAGGGTGACAGGAACATCTCTTGGGAGGCTTCCTGTTCTATCAGGGGAAAGCCAACAGTTTTGGCAATAGTTTTACTTATGACACTTCATCTCAAAGCTTTCTTCTTGCTGTCATTCTCTGTGAAAAGATTGATCAGTGCCTCTTTCCACTCCTCTGAATATTCTCACCACACACATGCCAAGTTCATCTCTGTGTTTTCTCACAACTTCGAAGTGTTTTGATTCCTCCCCAGGCATTTCCTCTGCCACATTTCTTGCTGGCAGCGGCATTTGCCCACCTCTGGGCAGACCAAACCATAAGGCTGCTCAGCCTCAATGGGCTCCCTCTCCCCTCCTTGTGTCTCTTCCACTTTGAATTGATCCTGAATGGGGAGGCTGAAATGATTTGAGGCTCCTTTACAGCACAGCAACGGCAGCAGCTCCCTTGGCACTGGAAGGAGTTAAGTGGTGTGGTACCTCTGTGGTCTGCCTCTGCAGAAAGGAGGAAGCCATGCCTGTCCCTGCTCTGCAAAGTGGCTTTAAATGCTGTTCAGAATCAGCAGAAACTGAGATCCTTGTCACTGGTGACTGTGCTTGGTTGGGCCATCTGCAGCAGATGTGCAGCTCTGCTCCCCAGCCCAAGGACATTCCTTTTGCATTTCGTGCTCTGGCTGTGGTTGCTGGCCTGGGAGCAGCTGTCTGGCCAGTGGGCTGTCATCCTTGGAGAGTGGCCCTTGGAGCAGGGGCCAAGTCAGGCTAATTGAAAAGCAGAGGCTGCACATTTTGAAATGGGCTCTGGAGGTGGAAAGGGTTTTTTTAATTAATCAAAAGGTATTCCCCATGGTTTGTATGACTTCCCCTGCAGCTCCTCACAAAAAAAAAATCCTGTGAGTCACAGAAGCCAACTCATTCTGCACATCCCTGGCCACCTGCCCTCTGATGCAGTCCCCTCATCTGTTGAGGCTCTGCCAAGGCCTCCCTGTCTGATGGGGGTCAGCAGGGCCTACCCTGTCTCCTTTCCCCTGCAAAGGGGAGCTTTAGGATTCATAGATAGAACTTTTGTAGCTACCCAGCTCTGGGAAAGCAAGATAAATCTCTCTGCTTGCTCTGAGACATGTCCTGGAGATCTACAGCAAATTACTTACGTTTCAGGCAAAATTAGAGATGTGTTAAGTTGTGGATTTCCATGTTGAATTCTAAGAACTGAGATGCCTGTTTGATCAGAAAAGGTTTCACAGGCAGTCTTGGTACCTCTCCAGCCCCAGCAATGGCAGGTTGGTGCTCATGGGACAATGTACAGAGAAAATAAAAGTCTTCCCTTATTTTTTGAAAGAAATTATGGTTACAGTTTTGTTTATCTTCCCATCCAGAGAGAGTAATTGCAAGACATTTCTGGATTGAGTTTATGTTGTAAACCCCATTCAAGCTCCCTCAGGACCTGGAAGCAGCCACCACTTTGCACCTCTCACATCTTCAAGCTGGAGCTTGTCACCCATGTGTGGTGGCCTTGGCAGTGGTTGAAAAGCATCCAAAGGACAACTATATTTAATGATGAGTCACTGCATTCTCAGTCACTCGTCTGAAACCAAGTGACACTGAGAGAAACACAAATGATCCATCCAAACAGTCTGTAATGGGTGTTTCAAAGCCTCACTCACTGACCTGATGAAATTTGGCTCTAGAGAGGTGGTAGCCAGAGAGAGACACTTAATTTTTCAGTTGCAAAGACATCATGTACTCATGAGGTAAAATAAAAGAGTGTTCCAAAGCCTATAAATGTGGGATCATATTCTGCAGAAAACAGAAACCGTTTGTGAATCCTGACAAGTGACTAAGAGAACTGGAGATGAAGAAGGAAGTAAAGTATCAACAGAAAATGAGTAATCGAATGTTTAACAAAAAAAGACAACAGGGGAATTACCCTTGTAGAGTATAAGCCCAGATTTAGCAGCTGATTGCTCCTTGGTGGAGTGATGCCACGGCTGATCTCTGTTTCCCTCATCCTCAGGGCCAGGCAGCGATGGCAAGGGAAGCAGTGCTGGGTCAGCAGGGCAAGAAGGATGGAGCATGGGACCAGCATTTCTGTGCCCAGGCTGCCTCCTGTCAGCTGTGTCCTGGTGTCCATGAAGGGGATCCTCTGGCAGGGAGCTCCCCTGCAGGCTGGGGCACAGCTGCCTCCCTTGTGGCTGCCCCACCACATCCCTCTGTGCAGGAGGAGCTCTCCCTGACCCTGTGGGGCTCTAGGACAGACACCCCTGGACCAAGCTGCAAAACACGGCCTCAAGATGTTGCTGTCTGTGCCAGAGTGGGGTGTGTTGTGTGTTCCACAAGTTTCCAGAGCCCTGTGTGTCTTGGCAAACCTTCCCCCAGCCTTGCTTAGGGTTGTGGCATGGGGCAACCATTAAGGATTTGGAGAGCATGTAGAAAAGTGTGGCTGGTCCTGCACAGGATGGACAGGCTTTTCCCACCTTGGAGAGCTCATCATGGAGCCCATGGGCAGGTATAGGCATGGGTTGTGCAGCCCAAAGGAGTTGGGCAAACCAGAGAGGCTCTGCTCTCCTGTCACTGTGTTGGGGAGATGGGTTTTACCAAGAGTAATTTCTTGCTTATCAAACGGGGAATGCTAAATATAACTCACACCTACAACTTCTAAAAGTAGAACAGGCCTTTGTGAACAGACCTTCCCTCACTGTGCCATCAGCTCCCTTGCCTTGTCCCCACAGAGCTGCTTTTCCTGCTGTGGTGTAAGAAATGCAACCATTTTTAATAAAAAGTCTACTTCCTATTGGATCAAGTCTGCAGCAGCCCTTGAGAGTCAAAGTCAGAGCTGAGACATCAAGGCATGTGTGCTTTGTTGTGCTGTGGTGATGCAAGATGCTTATCAGGGCTGTTCAGGCAGTGATGCAGCACTGAGGTCACCTGCTCAGACAGCAGTGCTTGGCACACCTGTGGTACTACTGCACTGCCTGCTCGAAACCAGGCATTCCCTGTCGCCTGTCTGGGGACAGCTTCTGGTCAGCTTAATGCCATCAGGTCATTCTGGAGCCTGTGAGGGAGCAGAGGTGGCGTCAGGACTCTTGGAAGCTCCAGCCAAATGGACTTTGCCCCTCACCAGGGCAAGGCTGTGAGGAGGAAGGGCTGTGCCATGAGGAGAGTGGGGCAGGGTGTTGCTGGCAACAGGGCTGGGAGGCTCCATCTGGAGCTGGAACCCCACTGTCTGCATCCCTCTGTCTGCATCCCCCTGTCTGCATCCCCCTGCCTGCATCCCCCTGTCTGCATCCCCCTGCCTGCATCCCCCTGTCTGCATCCCCCTGCCTGCATCCCCCTGCCTGCATCCCCCTGCCTACATCCCCCTGCCTGCATCCCCCTGCCTGCATCCCTCTGCCTGCATCCCTCTGCCTGCATCCCCGTCTTCATCCCTCTGCCTGCATCCCCCTGCCTGCATCCCTCTGCCTGCATCCCTCTGTCTGCATCCCTCTGCCTGCATCCCTCTGCCTGCCCCCTGTCAGGCACCAGAGCTCCCATCCCGTCCCGTCCCGTCCCGTCCCGTCCCGTCCCGTCCCGTCCCGTCCCGTCCCGTCCCGCCGCTCCGGTGCTTTCCCCACAGTCTGCTGCCCCGGCAACAGCTCCGGCTGCCTTTGCCCACGGCCAGCCCAGTGTTGACTTTGAGTTATTTCATGCTTCACTTTTCCCTCCTGTCTGTTTGTCAGAGTTTCCTGGACTGCCATGCCAAAAATGCTGAACCAGATTAATGTTTTCTACTTAAAACCCTGACATTCTTCTCCTTTCTGTATACCTGTGATTCAGAGACTTCTCATTTATCTGAAGTGTGAATTTAAAATTTAATGTAGAATATTTAAATGTAATTTAAAAGAATGTACCTGAAATATTAAACATCTCATTGCTAATACAAACTTTGAAATTCCATGGCAAGAAGGGTTTCTTCAGAGTGGTTCTTATTATTTCTTAAACTCTTACAAGACTGAACAAGCCAGAGCTCAGGAGCAGAGATTTTCCTGACTGTTTCAGCTGGACATTCACTCATTTCTCTGATTTCAGTAAACAGATTCAAGGTATGGTTTAATTTACAGGTTTCATAGTCCCTACAAAACTCAATACAAAGTGATGCACAGTGACCTTGCCCGTGGGGCCTGGGCACTCTGTGGTACCCAGGTATGGTTGTGGTGCCCGCCCCTGTCCAGGGCTGGTGGCTGTGCCCCTACTGGGAGGGGTTTGGGACTGCTGCCCCTGTGGCAGGGGATGAAGTCTGTCTGTCCAGCCTGCCTGGACTCTGTTACACACACACCATGTGCACAAGGGAGATGCTGTTTGAATGCAAAGCCACTGCTTTTATTTTGACCACTGGAAGTGTGAACCTGAAAACTGGGATGTCCTCTGCAGCGTGGGAGGGATGGGATGCCCACAGGAGCCAATCCCCCCTGCAGTGAGCTCTGTCCAGGGCCATCACACCATCAGCAGGACAAACCACATTTCTGGAGGTGTCTGCAAGGCATTCTGTGGTTGGATCCAGCAGTGCTTGCCATGGTGGCTGCATGTCTCTGGCTCTCTGGGCACTCATTCCTGCCCCAGCTGGGCTGCCCCCCATGCCCATCCTCTTGGCCAACACAGCTGCTTTTCAATTTCTCTGCGCTGGGAGCTCCTCACACCAGTGGAGGTGAGGGAACATTTCTCAGCTGTGACAAGTGAAAGCTCTTCTGCTTTTGCTGCACTGCAAATGGGGCAGCAACATGAGTCACCCCAGCTGGCAAGAGGGCACTTTGTCTCAAAAGCTCAAGCATGGCGTGACTCAATAAGGATGAGCTCAGGGCCAGGCTGGAGTGTGGGGCTCTGGTCCTTGGGAAGGGGCTGGGATAGGTGAGTGCAGGTGTAGGATGCTCGCCCTTATCTCCCCCATTCCTGGCATCATCCATATGTCTGTCCCACCTGGAAATCACACTCAACTCCTCTAAACAGCAGTAAACCCACTCACCCTTCACAAATAAAGCGCTCTTAATTCTGGAGGAATATTTGTTTATTTTCGTAAAGGTCCATTTACATTAACAGAGGGTTGCAAACATTTAGTAATGGATACGTAAGTACAGGTGGCATATGGCAGGTGTCCTTCCAAATCAGCCCATACAGGGACATTCTCCTTCATACTCTTTTATTAAACATTAACTTTTGGAATCTCAGCTGATAGCTTTACATCAGCACACACTTTGTGAGTAACTGCCATAGGAATGGCTACTTAAATATTTGGAACAACAAGAGTTGTCTGATTCAGTTCAATAGAATTCAGCTCACGTGGTAAAGGAAACACCTCGTATCAGCTGAGAAACTTGGAGGAAAAATAAACAAAGTCTCTTTGCTTTGTATTACCCAGTTTGGCTTGACTGGCATGGCATGGCTCTGCTTCCTCAAAAATAAAAGATGTAGTGGTTGAAGTTATCCTGGATCTGACGCTCGGAGAAGGAACGGAGGTGGGAGTTTGTAACTCAGATAAATCTTCCTCAGCCCAGGGATGGTCCAGGAGCCAAGGAGAAGGGAAGGTGCTGGGTGGCACCAATGGCCCCATCACTGTCCCACAGAGTGGCTTTGCCACAGCTCTGAGAGCCCTGGGACTGTGGCTTGTGACAGTGACAGAGAAATAGCGAGAGAGAAATAGCAAACCCCAAAGTCGACCCCCAGAGCTCCTCCTCACGCAGCATCACACAGCAGATTCCTAAAGCAAATACTTAAACACAGCAGCATCACAATAAATAAATCAAAATCTCCATAAACAAAATAAATACATAAATAAATAAATATTACATTTCCTTTCTGGTAAAAGGACATAAGTTAAAATAGTAAAACTATATAAAATATTTAGATATTTGTCTTTTAAAAAGCAGCATGTTTCAATCATTGTAGAGAACATGGCTGCTGTCATAACATCACTTTTTACACACATATATATATTTAAATTACTTATATATACACAAAGTGTCTCTCTCTATATAAATATTTTATGGTCATATTCCTGAGGATAAGTTAATTAAATCACATTTTGGGTGCAGTAGAGTTCAGGTTCTCCTGAGTTCTTCTTGAGTTTGCTGTAGTTGTTCTATTTAAGTGTCTTGAATTTTCTCTGAGAGCAACCTCAGGAACCTCTCCAGTGTGTTCAGGAAGTCATCCCAGGTCACATGTGCAGTCTCACATTCCTCATCCAGATCCTTCCAAAAAAAAGAGAACATAATTCAGCCATGCAACTTGAATGTCATATTTAAGCTTATGTGTATTTGATACATCCATTTTCTGAAGAATGCGCCATGTGAGCTGTGATATCCACAGTGTGTTTTGGGGAGCTGCTCCCTGGGCTCTCCAGGGCAGGGTGATGGGTGGTGGTGGGTGGTGTGTGCTGGTGGTTGATCACCTGGCAGCACCCAGAGCATGCCCTGAGCGCCTCTGCTGTCCCAGCTCACATTTGGGGGTTTTTCATACAATTATCTTTCTTGCAATTGAGATTACCACAGGAAAATGGGTCAGAGAGAGCTCCAGGAAAGCAAGAGGATGTATTTGCACCCTCCTTAATCATGCAGATTTTCAGAAGAGATTTGTAGTGCCCGCTGCAGGCAGCTCAGTGCCCTCCCAGCTGCCATGTCCTGTCACTGAACAGCCTGTGGGGAATGCTCTGCACAAAACCCAACTTACTTTGGGGAGGATGCTTTTGTAGATGCCAACTCTGGTCAGCTTTCTGGAGATGACTCTGCTGGGAGTGTTGAGAGTTGCCAAGGTGCTGGCAAAGGTTTTCAGGTGGCTGTGCATGCATCTCTCCAGCTGCAAAGATAGTGAGGGGTTATTGCAACACTAATCCCTGATAGCACATAAATAAAACATCATATCCCAGGAATTTTCAGACCCATGAAAAATAACAACCCACTGGAATTGTGTTTTTCCAAACAAAATCCCTCATTCTGCATTCAGCAATTTCTTGGATACCAAATTTAGGAAATCATGGGACAACCTATAATTTTCACTTAGAAACATGCCAGGGCCCAAAACCTCCCAACTGCTTCAGGTGGAAGTTGCAGGTGCCACTAGAAACTGGACATATAAAATTTGGTGGAGTTCAATACTGGAGACATTTGTTCCTTGAGGAAAAGGAAGACCAACCCTGCATTAAGGTTTCATGTCTTGCTATCATGTCTCCCTTGAAAATAGATCAGAATTGTCTTAGTGAAATACAAGTAATTATTGGTGCTGGTGTGAATTTTCAACTTTTCTCCCTGAAACTACGAGTGGCTGATGCCACTTGTCTTCTGTTCATTTTTAATAGTAGACTGGCTCCTATTCTTCACTGGTTCTCCTCAGTAGTGCATTTTTTTTTCACTGAACTGCAGGAAAACACAGCTCAGGGTATGAATGGGTCTGGATGGGACACTGACCAAATAGCCTGTTCTAAAACTAAGGCATCAGAGTGGATTTGTGAGGCTTCCAAGAAGATGCTGGTGCACACAGAAGACCTTTGCATACTGAAAGATCCATCAAAGGATTTTAGCATTGGCTTTCTGTAGGTTCTTGCTATAACTTTGCCTTTGCCTGAGTTTGTAGAGAACTGTTAGTGCTATCAGAGTTCTGAAGTGGGAGAGGAATTTGGGGACTTGAGACAATAATTTGGAATAGAAGAGTCTGGTCTCTTACCGTAGCATTCACGGTTACAACGCTGGGAACCTGCTCAAGAGAAAAGGAAGTCAGAAACTTCAGAACACAACCTGGAAAAGGAAGGCAGCCAGGGGGAAACTGCTGAAAATAAAGGAACTTACTGCATTAAAGTTTAGTCTCTTCATGTCTTGGAGAAGTTCTCGAATGATCAGTCCCACCAGGGTCCTGGCGCGCTCCTCCTGTGCCGAGCCCGCCCTGGGGCTGGCAGGGCTGGCGGGGCTGGGTGCCCGCAGCGGGGCTGAGCTGCCCAGCACCAGCACCCCCAGCCCCAGCAGAGCCACCACCTGCACCAGCATCGCTCCTCAGCTCTGCTCCTCAGCTGCTCAAGTGTGTGTGGCTCTGCCTCGGGCTCCTCTTATATACACAGTGCTGCAGGAAATGATTAATATCTCACCACAAACTCTTGCTGAGGAGGAGGCGGGGAAGAGTTACCTGAGCAATGGAATCTGCCCGTGATTTCAGTGAGTTAGTCTGTGTACTTTCTGCATCAAGAGCAGTTTTATAGACTCCATCTGAACCCCTTTGCAGTATGTTTCCAAGGTGAGCTGTACAAGGCTTTAGTGAGGGTAGACAGATAACCTGTATCCACCTGTGAAGTTACCAGAGCAGGTATTCACAGACTACACATGGGCTTATAAAGACAAGTGTGCTCATGGTTGTGGATTCTGGAGAACTCAATAGGGATTTATATGAGTTTGTCAGCACTTCCTAAAACTTAAATGTTGTTTAAAGAAAATGTATAGGTTTCCTCAGAAAACCAGGGTTATAGTGCTCAACACTGGAATATTTAAATTTTTTGAGAACTAGAACTACCTGAAATACCAGAACTATCCTGTAAAGTTTCTACAGTGAATTCTGTGCCTAACTCTGGAAATACATTGCAACTTGACTGAGTCAGGCCAGAGGTTCCATTGTGTTGGTCTTCTTAGGAAAAGCACTGTAGTCCCAGGGTAGGTTTCTCAGCTGTCTGTGGAGAAAACAACTTGAGTAGCAACTGAGAAAGTTTGTAACCAAACTCCATTTAATATCTGTGAAGCTACACAAGACACATTAATTATGAATATCAAGTGGAGAAATTTGGTAAAGAGTGATTCAGAAGTCTGGTGACCTGTGAATATAAAAAAGTCAGATTTCTCAAGAACAGCTGACCTCTGGGTTGCCTTAGAGGGATTACTATGGATGCTGAAGCCCTGGAAAAGAGAGTTAGATCAGCTTTACCCTGGAGAGAATGGCTGTGTCATCTCTCACTGATTTGGTCTTGGGCTACAAGTGGAGATGGGAACCAAGCAGTAGTTTTCCATGTTTTATTTAATGTTTGAATATTAACTCCTGGATTACTGAGGATGTGTTTGTGGGTGCTGGATCAGGTTATAGCCATCTCCTGGGAAGGCACAGGAACCCTCTGCTCAGTAATTTCCCCATGCCTGGCATACTCCAAGGGCCAGCAGTAGGAATACAAACTCTGCCACCCAGAAATTCTGTTAGGGTGTATTTTGGTCTTTAATGCAATATCACTAATGAAAATCCTGCCTATTGCTGGATGCAGACCAGATCCTTACAGCCAGGGCTGGGCATGACCTTGCAAGCTGATAATGAATTGTTTTGTGCCTGCTTGTTTGAGCAGTGATAGACTTTATACAGCAATTTCAGTTCTTTTCCCCTTGTTTGTTTATGCAAACACGCTCCAGTCTTGGGCAAAAAAATGTCAATAAATGTTTTTCTATTAACCAAAGCAGAATTCCAAAGGGCAAATTATTTTTTCAAAAAATATGTTATGTTTGACATGATCTGCTTTTGCTTTGCCCTCTGTATGTTTGTTATTGCTTTCTGGAAATGAAAGAGGTTATTAAATCAGGTTGTCCCTTGAGAAGGCTGTGCCATTATTCTGGATGGACCATGCTGAGTGATCTTCAAGGGAGGACAACACTCCCTTGCCCATGTGCAGGTGCTTTATCACCCACAGCTCCTTCTCAGTTTAGTTCCTGTATGATCAAGTATGTTTAAGTCACACTCAGTTTTGCATTTTTCCATCCCTCAGATGCATTTTTTTTAAATTCACTGAGCACATTCATCTCCTGAAAAGCCAATTCTATGATAACAATCTGCTTTTCTCCTGTTGTATTATCTGACCCTGCACCGTGACAAGCACTTTTGACACTGTGGATAGTCTTTAAGCAACGTGAAATAAGAGAGGAAAGGAGAAAGCAGATCTCAGAAGTCAGTGTTTTATCAGATCACACCATCAGTGAGCTTTCCTCCAGCCACCTCTTCCCCCGTATCTCTATGGTTCATCTCAGGGGTAGTTTCCAGCAATGAGCTATAGTTTCCTCATCATTTTACTAATTTTTCAGCCATGATTAATAATTCCTTCCACATTCCTTCAATAATCTATGACACTTGTGTGGTAATTCCCAGGAGTTTTAGCGCAGCTGTCAGGGTCACACATATTTCAGGATGAATTTTTCAGCCTCCTGGACATACTTTCACACCAAGGCAGGGGACAGGGTGTGCAGCGAGAGCTCAAGACTGGCTGAAAGCCAACCAACAAGTGTAAAATGGATTAGTAAGAACACTCCAAACACAGCAAGTGATTTACAACAGGCCAGAATAAAGCAGTTACTCACACAATCAGCTCCATCCTGCTGTCAGGGCACTTGCCAGAAACAACAGAAACCGGTGTTAAAATCTGAGATGATAATCTGAGATAAATGCCAGGACTATGACTTTTACAATTGCTTTATTGGATTCAGTCTAGAGCATCGGAGTGAGCAAATAGCTGTGCTGAGGAGGTGATGGAAAAACAGCGTTGCTGTCTGGTGGCAGCACCTCTGGTGGCAGCATCGCTGCGCTGAGGGGGCGGCACCGGGGAGAGGCTCCTGCGAGATGCTCAGCAGTGTTTCCAGGGATGTGCAGGGCAGGATAAACATCTGTCATGTCTCATATCTCCACAGCCTGCTAGTAGGTCCCACAGGGAGTGTGCACATTTATAAAATGGGAAGCAGGAAGAAAAAGAAATTGAAGAGAAAAAAAGCCAGAACTCTGCACCAGGCAAACGTAGCTGGTGTTTGTGATCCTCCAGTGCTGCTTGGGCACCTTGTGGGTGTGTTTGGCCATTTGCCTCCCTAAGTGCTGCACTTCATGCCTTGTCTTCCCAAGAATACGTCACACTCAATTCTCATCAGGATTGTCCCTGGTTAATGATTCAAGCAATTTATTGTTTCTTTTTTTTAATATATCATATCTGGGTCAGGAAACTGCCTGTGCAAACCACAGTGTGTTCCTTCTGTTTGATAGGAAATTGTCCACAATGATGAGACATTTCATCCTCTGCAGAGAATGTTTCAGACATTTCAACATTTCAGTCTCCAGCCCATCATGCCAGGCCCTGCCAGAGCCCAGCAATGCCTTCACCCTCACCCACATCCAGGAACAGTGTGAGGAACAGATTGTGTCAGCCCAAATCCATGTTGGCTATTTCAGAATGCCCCATCCCTGCAAACATTCCAGGCCAGGTTGGATGGGGCTCTGAGATACCTGTTCTGGTTGAAGATATCTCTGCTCATTACAGGGGGTTTGGACTAGATGACCTTTAAAGGTCCCTTCCAATGCAAACTGTTCTGTGCTGAATGAAAACTCATCAATCACCTCATTTTTAGCAGGAGACTGATGGAGAACTGGTTCCCAAATCCTCCCACAGCTCAAGCTGAACTGGTTGCTCTATAAGCTCTTCAGCTTTCTGTTAGTCCCAGGCTGTGTTTACCTTTTTCCACTCCCAGAAATTCCCACAGTCCTCTGGGTTTTCCAGGTTTGTCAGCAGTCATCCATGGCCACGCTGCAGAGAGCCTTAGGAGCTCAAAAACTTAATTGCATCATGTCCTGCAGACTCAGCTATGGTTGTCTTATTCAAATAGTTTCAGGGGGGGGATTTTTTCTGAAGACACCTCATGTGTTTTGTTGACCAGATCACCTACATACATCCTGGTTTACAGCAGCTTTGCTCCAAAGTTCTGCAATCGATGAGTAATAACAGCTGTGTGTTGGTGGCAAAGGAAGGGCCTCAGAAAGACAACCCAGTGACATGGTCAGCACAAAGGTTGTGCTCTACCAACACAGCTCAGAGTTTGGCCCATTTGATGTTTAGAATCTGTAGTTCAAGAACATCTCCCCAAAGCCTTAAACTTCAAACTGAACAGTGCTTTGCAAACCCATGAGCATCCAACCACTGTCCCAGCTGTGGCAATGTGTTAAACTACAGATTCCTTCCAAAAAATGTACAAGTCTGTTCTGAGAAACCTGCAAAAGCCTTTCTAGGAAACAGGGCACCTGTGGCAAGTGAGCTGTGCTGACCTATATTGGAGAGTGGTGCAGAGGAAGATTTCTGCACAGTCACTGGTGCCAGTGGCATCAGGGCAGGGGCTATTTCTGAGTGCTCAGGGTGGCCTGAAGGGGTGCCAAGGCCAAGAGGTTCTTTTGGCCATGGAGAACAGGGCTGGAGGCCACAGCCTGGGTCTTCTGCTATCCAACCATCCACTGCATTTAGACATGTCTGGGCAGGTTCACTCAGACAGTAACAACACAAACCACAACATCAGGTGTGTTGCATGGGTCAGGCTGGGTCTTCCCAGTGGGAGTCTGTCCTACTGGCACATAACCTTGAATCCTGTTGGGATCCCACTGCACCAGAACTGAGCCCCAAACAGGTTTGGCTCTTGCATGATTTGCACCCATGTGGACAAGAAGTAACTCAAGATATTTTGTGATAATCTGTGCAGTGACTGGAACAACTCATTTATTATCTCTGCTTTTCTTTTATTTTTTTCCTTTTTCTTTTTTTTTTTTTTCATTTTCAGCCTGACAATGAATTTGGTGCATTTGGCAGTGGCTGCAGAGAATGGGGAGTAGAGTGGGAGCTGTAAAAATATTTTCATGACATCAGTTGGAAATGCTGCACTGGCACTACGTGAATGAGAGACATCATCAATAGCACCAGGGGAGGAAAATGAGCCAACAATCATGATCTGGCCAGAAACACAGATCAGGGAATGTCCAGGAGGTCCACCTGGCAGACAAGAATGATTTAAGTACAACAAGTAGTTTGGGATTTTTGCACAGTAAACACAAAACATTTGAAATAGTTCATGACAGGCTGATGATCATCAGGCCATGGTCAACAAGGAGTGTAAAAATCAGCCCATTTTCCTCCCAGCCCCCTGTGATGTGTGACAGCCTCAGGCACTTGGGACTCAGGTGGTGGGAAGGGAGTGGAAACTCCTCGTTCCCAGTGGTAGAGAGCTGATGGTGCTCAGAAAACATGTGGTGGTTTCCATTTCAGAGGGAAACTGCCACCCATGCACAGTGACTGCAGAGAGAATGGAAAGGGAATTTTTACCAGTACTTGTGGATTTATATACAAATACCTTCAATGCAATGATCTTTCAAAGCCCAAGAAAGGAACTATCAGCATAAAACCACGGCTGCTGGCAAGGTCCTTGTAGCCAAGGGCTTTACCTGAGCATTTTTAGGGGTTTGTCTGGGATAAAAGGGACCTGGTGACAGATTTCAAAAATCCTGGTGACAGATTTCTCTTCTTGTCCGTGTAATGGATCCTTTCACCACTATTTGTTCCTATTGCTAAGAACTCCAAAGTTGAACACTCAAAAGCTTATCTGAAGGATGTTTTCCAAACTAAATAATTCTATAATTCCTAAGCAAGACAATCCCAAAATGAAGCCTGCTTATGTGACCATCCATCAGTGTCCTGTGCTGGGCTTTCAAACATTCTTTATTTATTTTGGTCTATTTTTCCCAAGAAATTTTGTTTAGGGTGGACCTTTCTTGGGCAGCAGTTTTCTTGTTGTAGCATTTTCTACATTTTAAGTGGTTGCTTTGCAACTTTAATAAACATTTCAGGTCATCTTTTCCTATGCAATGTTGGGGTTTTTTTCATCAAATAAACCAAACCCCAAAATCCCAAACAAAGTACCTTGAGGAGCTGCAGTGACACCGGAACTCAGTGAAGGCTCTATATAAGGCCACAGAGATTTCAAACAACAAGTCATTTCATGTTTTCAGTCTTACTAAGCAACTTTTTGAACTTGGTCCTAGTTTTAGAACCTACAGAACTGCCAACTTGAAGACGAGCTCCCAGTGAGAATGGAAAAGTTTGTCCTGGTGATTAAACATTGATAAGTCTGATGGGAAAAGAAAATGACAGGCAACACATGAGGCTTCCCAGGAAAGGTGAAAAGATGCAGGTTTTGGAAGTGCATTAGGAGAGGGCATCACCTCCAGCTTGGTAAAACCAACGGGATTCAGCACGATGGAAAAACCCCCTGTGGCTGTGTGGGAGCTGCTGATGAACCCCAACATCTTCCCAACAAAAACCTCAGAGGTTAAAGAGCCCCACATGGAGCTTGTGCAGCAAAGTGGCCGCAGGAAGCTCTGCTTGGAAGATTAATCACATCCTTTGGAAGTCTCTGACGTCTCCAAATCAGCTGAGAGGAACATCAGTGTTTAGAATTGCTATGTCATTTTTAAACAAACAAAAAGAGAGCCCATTTATTTCCAGGCCATTTCAAACAACCAGGGTATTTTTGCCTCTGTGTCTTGCAGAGTGCTTTTCCCACAGAGCCGTGGAGATGGCAGCACACAGTCCTGGTGGCATCCCCAAGGCTGCAGCAAAACTGTTGTGAAAACACAGAGCTGGGAAATCAAACGTGTCTCAGAGTCAGTTTATTCAGTGGAGAAAAACCCCCTGAGAGATTTCAGGTTGCTGTGAGAATTTCAGTCTGGTTTTCCACACCTGAGAACTGAGAAATAGGTTTCTAGATCTCATTTGATTGTCTAATAAACTCCTGCATTTCAATACCTCTTGGCCTTGGGAAAAGAGAAGTAGGTTGTGGGAGTCAGAGTGTTATTTTAAAGCAATCAGCAGACAGTGCCTGTACATTGTTAGCCAGAAGTGTCACAGGCAGCACAACTTGCTTTTTGCTCCTGTGCTGCTGCCTGGCAGCTCCAGCTGCTCCCTCTCTGCTCCTCTGCAAGGCAGCAGCAAACACAGCTCTCCAGGGAACAGCCTGACCTGCCTTTGGAGAAGATCCTGTGGCCTCTTGTGTGCTTAAAGGCAGCTGCTTTAACATTCAGAGGTGCTTTTAAAACACTGACATAAATGGAAAATAAAAGCCCCCTGGAAAGCAGAGCGTTGTGCCATGGAAAGCGGCACACTCAGCAGTGACTGAGCTGAGTTACCATCTCTCCTCCTGGGTGTAAAGAGTACAGCTCTGCAGAAATATTCCTCATGGCATTAATGGCATTAATTCTCTCTCTGCTGTACCTGGTGATGTGACATTTCCTGGGTGTGTGTCTGTGCTTGCCAACCACAGATTCCTGTGCCATCTTCTCCACCATCCACTCACCTTTGTGAGATCCTCCTCCAACGCCTCGTGCTCGGCTTCAGAGAGAACTTGGCTTCACTCCACACTTTCCTACACGACATCCACCTCCTTTCCCAGAGGATATTAAGCAATCCAGGTACTTGCTACTGCTAATTCTGGTTTTAAATGCTGAAACATGCTCTTATGAGTAATTAATTGTTTTATGTAATGGTTTTTCCCTTTGACTGAAGTGATCCTAACCTCTTATCTCTTTATTTGTGCATTCAGTTCTTAATCCATTCCTTCCAGCTAGGATTTGTTTCCATTACATCCATTTCATTAGATCATAGTGTGTATTTCACTCCCTTGCAAGAAATACTCTTTAATTCAAAGTATCAATGAAAAATCTACTATTTCACAGCTACTTTTGCTGTTACTCCAGTAAACTGAGTTTTCCACATGGAACAAACTTGGTGTTGATGCTTCTACAGCACTTCTGTGGTACCTGCCACATTCAGGTTCAGCTCTGGTGTTCATGCCTCTCATATCTCTTGGACTGGTTTTGGGGGGAGGTTTTTGAACAGTTTTCTAAAATCTTAACGTTAGTACTCTAAAATTTCCATGATTCATCAATTCTATCTCTTACTTAAGCCAATAGGCAGCTGGCAGCTGATCACAGCAAGGAGGCAAATGTCACCAAAAGCCCTGATAGGGCAGCTTAGAGAGATCCTTGTCTGCAGTGGAAGTGCTTGTTTAAAAGATGCTCCATTTGAGTACAAGCTAAGGATGGAAAATCATGAATAAATGTGTGAGATGATAGGCAGTAATGAGAAGTCACATAAAAAGCATCTCAGCCTGCACTCTCAGTGGGGCAAATTCTGCAGCTCTTTGACTTGTGATGCTTTTACTGGAGTTGACTCTGTCCCAGTTGTCTGAATGAGCTTCTGACAGCAGATGGCACCTTCCTCAAAACCAGGGGGCCGAAAGGGATGGCTACAGCAGAAACCAAGGCAGAAATCTCCCTGCCCTGCCCTGCCCTGCCCTGCCCTGCCCTGCCCTGCCCTGCTCTCCAGTCTGCTATCACTGACAAGGTCACATCGAGGATCAATGGCAAAATGTGGCCGTGAGGACATCTGTGCCCTCACACAGGCTGGGGAAGCAGAGTGCTTTACTGGAGCACTGACAGCCCCAAAGAGCTTGGATGCTTTATAAACAATAGGATTGACACTTCACTGGCTCAGGGAACAGTCTGGAGCTTTGCAGCCACTGCATAGCCCCAGTGCCCACACAGCACTGCCACGACCAGGCCAGCAACAGGTTCCCACTCAGCTGGTCCTGACACCCATCCCCAGGCTGGGCACGAAGGGAAGGGGAAGCACAGGTGGTTTAACAGCTGGTATAGAAACCATCATATTCTGGTGAATCCTCCAGCCAAAATCTGCATCAAAATTACTTCATATGCACAAGTTATCCTTTAAAACTGCACTGAAAGTTGAGGAATTCTGAGTTTTCATATGTGCCCAAGGTACTGGCTTTGTCCTTTACTTAAGTTAGAGGTTTGGCTCATGAGCCCCAAGCTGAGCACGATACTTGTACTTGTCCATTATCCGAATCCAAAGAGAAGAACTTCTGCCTAAGGAAAGCACAAAGGTCATTACAGTGTATATTTCTATTTATAGTTATAGGTTGAAGCTTTACTCCCAGTCTGATAAAAGTGTAACATAACTCCCTTCAACAGCATTAAGCTCTTCTGACCACAGCAGGAGTGTGACCAGAGCTTGCTGCCCTTTGTTGTCAGGATCCTTTTGGATCTGAGCTGTGTGTGCCCTCTGAGCCAGGAGAGGTTGAGCTGAATATCCCTTATTTGCTTTATGTGGTTTCAGCATAGCTGGCATGAAGAGTTATGGGATTAAGTGACTTCTGTCCAACTCTGATATTTTAATTTGTTCCAAAACAATTATAATAGAACTACTTTTTTCTTCTTTCTTGCTGTAACATGGGAAGAGTGGGTCTGGGATTTGGTTTTTTTCTCCAAAAAATCTCTTTTGCTTTGTTTTTACAGCTGGAGCCTCTGACTGGGCAGCAGCAGAGCAGCAGTGGCACTTGTGCTCTCCTCAGATAACCCAGACAGAGGGAGTTCAGAGAGTTCATGGTGATGAAAGGGCGTGAACAGAAACCAAAAGAACAAACTAGGTCATTATACCCCTTCTACTGTAATGTCTGTTGGTATTTTTGTATTCCCAAAATGAAATATGCTGGGTTTCCTAGTTGTTTTTTTTTCATAGTCAATCCATTGATTTTTCCTGTGAATACTTAAGTAGAGGTTTTGTCTCCAGTCTTTTCCTTATAGCCAGGATGGTTTTTGGTACTAAAGTCATTGATCTTAACCAATAGTCATGCTTAGCTTAAAATTTATGAAATTAATGAAACATATAAAAACTAGGCAGATTACTTGGTAGTCCAAAATTAAATTTTTTTTGTGTGTAGATATGTATTTATTGTGAAAGTTTAACAGATAAAAGACAGTTAATTAGTGCTATTACAGGACCATGTGAGCCCTTCCTTATGCCAGGTGTCTGGAGTCAAACATTAAGAGACAGCTCTTGAGGCAGAAAGTTTGGAACTGTCAGAGTCCTGAGGGCTCTAACAGGCTTTGATGGTCCCACCCAGCCTCACCTGGGCTCCTGCCCACACCCTTCCCGTGGGCACAGGAGACCATTTAAGCCCAGTCCCAGAGGTTTTTCCTTCCCCCTGTACTGCAGGAATGCAGATCTCCAGCTCAGCCACAGCCATGTCTGTGCTTGGTCGTGGTACTTATTGGCTGGTCACAGCCCCGAGGCTGACAGAGCTCAGGGACTGTTTGGATGATCCTCTGGGGCACAGGGTGTAGCTCTTGGGGTGTCCTGTGCAGGGCTGAGGGTTGGACTCGATGCTGCTTCTTAGTCCCTTCCAGCTCAGCATAATCTCTGATTCTGTGACTTGGGTCCCGATCTGTGGATGGACTCCCTGACATTGGATCTACCTCCTCCCCACACAGGTAACCCCTGATGGTCTGGGATCTTGGCTGACCCCAGTTGCCTCCTGGAGGCCTGTCCTGCTTGGCTGTGCCTGAATTCCATGGGACTGTCCTGGCTGAGAGGTGTGTTACTGTCCTTGACTCCAGCTCCCCGTGCCCTGGGGCTGTCAGCCCTCCCTGTGCCCTGACTGTAGCTGGACACTTGGCACTAAGGCAAGAGCATCCTGGTGGAGACACAGCTGAACTGAGAGCTGCTAGCAAATCAAAAGGCTCTGCCAGCTGATAGGAATAATATAAAAAGCTCGGAATGCTTTAGGCAACTTGGTAGTGATCAGAACTGTTTCTGCTGGCTTAAGGAATTGTTTATCTTTGACTTCAAAGGGTTGATTTTGTCCCTTTGCTTAGCCAAAGTATGTTTCTGTAAATCTTCAGGGTCAGGCAGGTATGGAGAGCTGGCACCCTGCAGCATGTCTGTGTGGCCATGAGCAATTAGCTGTGAGATGCAAAATGGATTTATTGTAATTGCAGTCCCACCTCTTCATCCTGATTTGGGCTGCCAGAGAGTGCTGGCCTGTGTGCTGCCCCTCTGGCAAATAAATCCTGAGCACACACACTGCTCAGGCAGAGGCCCAGGTTCATCTCTGTGAGATGGGAAGTATGAAGAGCAGCTGAGGGAGCGGGGAGGTTCAGCCTGGAGAAGAGGAGGGTCAGAGGGGACCTTTTCTCTCTACAGCTCTCTGAAGGGAAGCTGGAGTCAGTGAGGTTGGCCTCTTCTCCCACAGAATAAGTAGCAGGAAAAGGGGAAATGTTCTCAGGTTGCACGAGAGGAGACTTATATTGGATATAAGAAAAAATTTCTGCACTGGAAGGGTGGTCAGACACTGGCACAGCTGCCCAGGACAGTGGTGGAATTGTGATCCCTGGAGGGATTTAACAGATGTGTGGAGGTGGCACTTGGCGACATGGTTTAGTGGTGGCCTTGATGATTTTAGAGGCATTTACCACCTTAGAGGAGTCTGTGGTTCCAAGTGCAGGATGG